>NC_142289.1:29061586-30318542 GCF_965620075.1 Prunus avium
CAGTCAATTAGGTTCTGTAACTGTTTCATATCTGAAATGGCTTTACCAATTCTGAAAGGACTTCTCAGAGGATATGTGCAGTCACTCTTTAATGAGGGTGACATAACCTATGCTTTAGAATTGTGAAAGGCTGGTGATTCAATAGCTTCTTTTTTGCTACTCAGGTTAGAATAGAAACAGAGATCCAGCAGAGAGAACCCACTCGAGTATGTATCTACATAATATATTGCTAACCTTAAATTACAACGATGGAAGATAGATTCCTCTGATCTCCGGGTGATGTACAGGTTGAAGGAGTTCATCAAGGAACAACTATGTACACTACAAAAAAAAGAAAGTAATAGTCACATTATTTTAAGTAACTAATTTATTTCGGTGACAATTATGGTTGGTCAATGCTCTGAACCAAATTAGCCACCATTATTTGTATATAATGATTTAAATATAATAAATTTTATTGTAACTGGTACATGAATAGTAATAATGTAATAAAATATAAAAGGATAAGCTTTTCCATAATAAAATATTTACAAAGGCAATTTAATAAAAATATGTAAATGGAATCTTTCTCACTAACCAAGGCTCTTTTTCCTTCCCTCTATATAATTAGTACTCTAAATAATAAATATTATATTAAAAAAAGTGAGAGCATGCATTTGCCTTTAGATGCGCCCACCCAAACCAACCTCTCTTTTTCTTTCTTTTGTAATTTTTTATTCTCCCCATATCTCATTTCTCCCAAAGCCTTCATTCTTTTTTATTTTTTCCCCATCTTCTTCTTCCTTCCGTCACTTCCCATCTCTTCCTCTCCTTTAATTTTTATTTTTTCCTTCTTCTTCTCTCTCTCTCTCCTTTTTTCCTGCTTCTTTCTCTGTCACTCTGCAATTTTTTCCTCTGCTTCCTCTTTTGCGCGTCTACCATATCTCTCTTTTTTCTTTCTTTTTTTCCATCCCTCTCTCTTCTCTTCCTTCTTCTCCTTATTCCCGCTCTCCCTCGAAGACCAGTTGTTGTCTGGCCTGGCCTTATCCTTTTCGTGGGTTAATATTCAGATCTGAACCGCATCTCCCCTTAGAAAGGTA
The DNA here is from genome assembly GCF_965620075.1 of Prunus avium. NCBI lineage: Eukaryota > Viridiplantae > Streptophyta > Magnoliopsida > Rosales > Rosaceae > Prunus > Prunus avium. The sequence goes on from NC_142289.1 coordinate 29,062,666, forward strand.
AAGGTTTTGTTTTTTTGAAGTTTTCATGTGGGTTTAATTTCAGGAATGATTTTCGGTAAGGGATCTGGATTTCAGCTAAAAATATAAATAAAAATGAATTGGAAATTATTATAATTGTGAAAAATATAATACACAAATATAACACAAATAATAATGGAAAGGGTTTCTATTTTAAAACTAAAAAGGATAATGAAATGATGTTGGACAGTACAGTCAAATTAAATAAAATAATAAAATATAAAGTATAATCTGATTAGACATGATGTGGGGCCTGTTAAGAACTAGAAATTCGAAAGCTAAAGAGTGCAAAAGTCTGAGAGAATGTTCAATCATTCATTGACTCCAAAGACTGGCATAAATAGCCGTACAAGAAACAAGTAATCAGAAAAATAAGCAACAAAATATCCCACGTCTAACAACCCTAGACTATTGGGATTCTCCTAAAGATTAGGTCAAACACTAACCATGTTTCCTGACAAATAGGGATTATTAGCATAAGCAAATTAACTAAATAAATCAAATAACAAAAATGGATAAATATCCAACAGGGCCCACTTTGGAGCAATAGGATGGTCAACACAATTTGTTACGAAATGGTGTTTTAATGGTGACAAAACTCAATAGTTACGGCCACAAAAGTCACGAAGGCAAAACTTGTAACTGCACCGTTACTAATGACTTTAGTCACGAATATTCGTGGCTAATGCTGCCAAAAGTCACGAAAAAAAAAAGTGACTGTTGTGTGTTTTTTTTGTAGTGGTAGCATCCCTACAGCCCCTCGTGCACCTGGACCAGTGCCACCAGCACCTCCAATAGCTCAGCCAACCAGTCCGGCTGCAGCATTAACAGATCCCGGGGCTATGCTAGCCGGTCTGCTGTGACAAAGTGAAGATGATATGTGAGGATTTGTTCATTATGCACTCGTAAATCTGATTTATACAACCCACCCAACGGTATCTCTCGCCCAAAGTTCAAGGGGTGGATAAAGAAAATCCCGATGCAAGGGCTTGTGGAATCAAGTGTGAGCTAATTTGTGCGGACGGCTTAGTGTTTGAGCGGATCTCTCCATGGGTTGGTCGGGGTTTTCAAATTCTTTCTGGACAATGCAATTGTGCATGAGTGAGAAGTTTTCTCGGTTTTGGAGTGAGGGTATTTTTATTTCTTTTTCGTTTTCTTCTTTCACGTTTTTTTCCCTTCCCAATTTCAGTGGATTGGTTTCTGTAGTTACACAGTACTCGACAGAACAGAATGTAAGATATCGGCAGCCTGAAGTAGATTAGTTGTAATATTTTGTATTTGGTTGTTAATGCATAAATATGTTTTCAATAAGAAAATTGATTGGGTGATCAGCAATGTGATGTTGTTACCCACTTCTATCTGAGCTAAACAGAACGCATGTTTCAAAAGATCACTGATTAAGCCTTAGGTAATATTTTTAAACAAAAAAATCTGATACATTTTTCTTTATTGGGACCAAGAAAAAGGAATAGAGTCAGCTTAAAACTCAAATAAAAACCATTCGAATTTGTGGTGCAATTATCTTCTTGTTGGTGATGAGGAACTTGATCAACAAGCAACATTGATTGTTGTTGATCTGGTGGATCTGGTAGAACACTAGTCCCCATGATATTCTCGTAGAATTCCATGAAACTGCAGGTACTAGTTGTTTTGGTACCACCATTCCTCGTCATCACAACTCCAATTCTCTCATGAAACTGTAATCAGTTTGACAGTGCATCTGCTACCTTATCGATAAATATGACCAATTCAAACTTCCTGAAGTAATTCATATCCACTAGTGTCCACTATAATAATATACAAAGTAATTAAAGATGGATTAGCCCTTCTTTTTTTTTTGCGCCTTTCCAATTGTCATCATTATTTGGAGTGATGGAGAGAGAAAGTGAAAGGCATATTTCTTTTCCCCACAATAGTTTGCCGCCGCCACCCCCGCCCTTTTAGTATATTTTGCTCACCACTTTAATCCAAGGTGTACCATCACCACCATTCTCAACACTTGACACGTGTTCCTTGGCATAACAATAGTTAATTCTTTACTTTGTATTTATGCAATCATTGTTATGTCAATAGACACGTGTTAAATGTTGAGAATGTTGATGATGGTACACCTTGGGTTAAAGTGGTGAGCAAAAATGTTCCCCCTCCCCAAAATATAGTTTGCGGACTGTGTGCGTCATGCATTGAAATTATACACGACAAAAATCAATGTGCAAAGGATTTAGGTTAAGATTAAGGCTTAAATGTTAAAATAGTCCATATGTTTTATCACGTTGACCAATTTAATCCCTGTGTTTTCAATTTGGTTAATTTGATCCCTGTGTTTAGGATAGTTAGCCAATATGATCCAATCCGTTAAATTTATATTAAAAAAATGTTAAAACTGTTTAAATATTAATGAAAATAGATATATTTGAATTCAATTTGAAAATAGATAATTAAATAAGATCTAAAATGTTGTTCTGGGCTCTTGTTACAAAAAAATAAAAAATAAAAGGAAAAAGATCTAAAACTAAAAGAAATTAAAATCAGGGGATGATACCACCACCCTTCTCTCTTCTCTCTTTCTCCCAGCTACTTCCCCGCAACCAGACCCAAAGGCCCCAACTTCCCTATCCATCTCCTGAACACGAATCCTCCCCACCCCTGAGCTCTCTCTCTCTAAAACACCACCCTATCCCCCCCTTCCCCCCCCCAACCCCCCCCTATAATTATGCCCATCCTGTTTTCTTCCTAATGTTATGTTTTGGTTTTAATGAAGTTTCAATTTTTTTTATAAATGAATTCAATTTTTAAAATTAATTTCAAATAAGTTTATAGGTTTTCAACAAAAAAGAAAAAAGAAAAAAAAATCATTTATGTTTATTTAACGGCAATTTTAACGGAATGAAGCACATTGGCTAACGGTCTTAAACACGGGGACCAAATTGGCCAAATTAAAATTACAGGGATTAAATTGGCCAACATGATAAAACACAAGGACTATTTTAGCATTTAAGCCTTATAATTGAGACCACCTTAAAAGTGGTGGCAAGCGTGGCAAGTGCGGCTCCTAATGAAATTTAATTTATTAGATCAGTATTTCTCTGTTAAATTATTTATAATACAAAAGAAAGATGGTACAGCCTGTTGCATTATAAAAAGGGGAAGAGGGCTTAGCGTGCATGTTGTCAATGTAAACTAGAATCTGAAAGCAAAGCACAATGGTTGAAACCCGTCCAAGACTTCTTGCTGAGTTTATGCTCCTGAGTTTCCTCCTTTGTGAGTTTGGTTTTAGGCATGGATCTTCGGATACAACTACTCAGTTGCATCCTCATGAAGGTATATACGACTGTTTTGTTTCTCATCCGTCTCTCTTTTTTATTCATATTCTCTCATTTGAATTAATAAATGTTTTGTTATGCAAAGGACCCACTAGTGTAGTGATTTGAAATATTTACTTCATCAGGGAAGGTCCTGGATTCGAGTCCTAGCATCAGTGTAGTGTGTGTGAGTTTAGTATGTTATCGCCCCTCTCAATAGGAAAGGTCCTCAAAAAAAAAAAAAAAGTTTTGTTATGAGAGCTACTTAAGAACGAAAAATATGCTCGAGTACTGAGCCCAAATTCAACAAAAAATTGAAAGATGTGACATATTCATTGTTGCGTATGCTATTCTCATAGTGAAATACTAGAGACATTTCCACTGTTTTTGTTATTTGAATATATTTCTAACTAAGTTACTAGAGGCATTCTCGGATCTTGAAAATGCAAATTTGTTTCTCATTTTCATTTTTCAAAAATGTATTGTGAAAATGTTACCAGATGGACTCTTATTTTGCTGATAATACATACATGCATGTGGACTCATTTTAGTCTTGCTTTATTTCACAATCCTTGATGCTACAGCTCGAGTTTGAGATATTAAGATTCAATAACTCTCTCTCTCTCTCTCTCTCTCTCCCTCTCTCGCAGTGGACGTCCTCAATTCCATCCTAGAGAAGTTACAGTATAACAGACCATTATACTTGAATAGCTCAATTTGCCATTATCCAGGCTCGGATACCAACAATTTGAAGATCAAGTGCACAGAGGACTGTGTACATGACAAAAACAGATATCATTGCCATGTCAAGGAGTTGTAAGTCACAATAAAATTAATACAATATATACAGAGCACTCGTCTGGCTCTTTTAACAATGTCATTTGTCTAACTTTTAATTCTAACAATAATTTTTCTCAAATGATTTGTGTTGCAGTTCCTTTACCAGCGCGGCTCTAACTGGTTCTATACCTAAAGAAGTGGAGGAGCCAGAGCCGGTCCATTGATTTTGGAGGCCCTGTGCAAATATGGATGTCGAGGCCCTACGTATACAAGTAGAAAAAAAAAATCCATATAGAAACAAAATTTCCTGACACGGGAAGAACACCTTCAGAAGGAGCTTCCCAGAAATATTTCTTTAGTCCCTCTTCCAAATCACAGAGCTGATAAATTGATTTTCCAATTTCAATGGTTGGTGAATTCTCATGTGAATGAGGGAGGGAGAAAAGAACATTGATTTTGGGGAAAGGGCTAAAGCTTGGGTAGGGCTTTATTTTGATGGAGGATGTAGAAAAACTAAAAACCAACACCAGCAAACTCACAGACAAACAAACCAACCACCACAGCAAGCACGCAGATGAAACCCAAAGAAATTCAAGCAAGAAAACACTCACTCACACAGACACGAAAGAGAATAGAAGGAAGAAGACTAAAGCTAAAACTCATAAGCTTCGTATTACGAATTCAAACAACAACAACAACAGCACAAAATGCGAATAGAGGCAACCCCTCTTTGAGAGAGAGAGACCTTTCAGCAGAAACAATAAAAACATTCTAGAGACAAGAGAGCACACTGCCGACAGCATGCCTAATACAAAATTAGCCACAGTAGCATCACTCCTTGAGCCAATAAACAAAACATATCCTACATAAAGCATGGGCATGCTTTTACAAAGTGAATAGAATATTAAATGTGGCTTTGAATTCGGTGGACTTGGTTTAAGTTAACTCTCAACACAGGAGAGTTTAATATGAGAGAGAGAGAGAGAGAGAGAGAGAGAGAGAGAGAGAGAGGAGAGATGCACACAACACGGCAGAATCAAGAAGGAACAAATATCTGACAGTTAGGAAATAATAATAATATTTTTGGAATAAAAAATACATAATATATTGCTGGGCTTCTAAAAACATTTGGGGGCCCCTAAATTTTGGGGGCCCTGTGCAGTCGCACAGCCCGCACATGCTATGGGCCGACTCTGGGAGGAGCTTAAGCATTTGGAGAAGCTGTAATTATTTCATATCATTATTCCAACAAGTTAAAAAACATAAAAGGAGTTCAGAGAATTGATTAATTTTTTTTTTTTAAAGATTCAGAAAACTTGTCTTTGCCACTTCTTTTGGATATTTTACATCTTTCTTTTTAAAAAAAGTCTTTCAACCGATCCCTTCTATATTAATTGTCACGAAATATATACAATATTAATTTCTTATTTATTAGTTGATTCTGTATACTGATATGCTAAATGATTGATTATATGATGCCTCACTTAAACAGTGATTTATCCAGCAATAAGCTTACCAGTTATAATGTTATACTTAAACAGTGATTCTTCCATTCTTCTTTAACGATGAATCCATTCCATGTATTATACGAAAATATTAATGCTGATTCTGTATGCTTATATATGCTAAACAGTGATTTATCCGGCAATCAGCTTTCCGGTTCCATACCTAATACCTTGTGGAATTTGTCAGCCCTCAAAGAATTGTAAGTGTATATACATAAATATAGATAAGGACTTAAGGATTCACTTGAGGGCCAGACCTTACCTCAAAACATATACATATTTATTGAATTTATATGAATACACAGTAATTGAGTTTTCATATATTCTGTTAATGTATGCATTTTGAATATTGCTTTTGGCTTCTCTTGACAATTTTGTAATAGGAGTTTTATTGTTTTTATCAAGCGCAAGTTTAGATTAAGAATAGCTTCTCTAGGTGTTCTTATCTAACATTTATCCTATGGAGGTTCAAACAAATTGACAAAGGTAAATTGTGCATTGCATTAAATTGATTTCATAAAAGGATGACTAGTCATCTGTTTCACGTATGACTAGTCATCCTTGCCCTGTAGGATTTCCAGCTAGATAACCAATCTTTTTGTCCTATTCTCTATTCCCTCTCTGCTGCCATGTGTCAATTCTGACCTAGGGAATTTTTATGTGTAAAGACCAAACAATTCCTCTTTTGGCAGCCGTCTCTCAGGTGTGGAAGTTTTGGAAAGTTGTTGTTGCTCTTTCTCTTCTTCTTCCTCATGAGAGAACCATTTCATTTTCATCTATGAGTTTTTCCAAATTAATTTTGTAAAACTGCATTTGAAATTCGAATATATGCATCTGGCTCATTGAAACACTCTATCATTTATATATAGGTCACATTCAAGACTGATTTCTTCAAGAGTATGGTTTCTTAAAAAAAGTCTTTCAACCAATCCCTTCTATATTAATTGTCACGAAATATATACAATATTAATTTCTTATTTATTAGTTGATTCTGTATACTTATATGCTAAATGATTGATTATATGATGCCTCACTTAAACAGTGATTTATCCAGCAATAAGCTTACCGGTTCCATACCTGATACCTTGTGGAATTTGTCATCCCTCGTATCATTGTAAGTGTATATACATAAATATAGATAAGGACTTAAGGATTCACTTGAGGGCCAGACCTTACCTCAAAACATATACATATTTATTGAATTTATATGAATGCATATTAATTAAGTTTTCATATATTCAGAGACCTTTCAAGAAATCAACTGGCAGAAGGCATATCAGAGCGCATTGGACACTTGCGCAATCTTACTTATCTGTAAGTATATATCCAATATTGGTTTCTTTCTTTTTTGCTTTGGTTACAAGGGAGACCAACAACAATTATAACTCACATCAATTGAGTGTGGGGATACTTTACAGCTCCTTTTCGGGCCAAAGTGAGTAATTGTTATATATAAAAAAGGCACCATTTTGAGGTGCCAATTCATCTTTATAATTAATAATACATTTAATACTAGGAGCATGTGGTCCCACCAACACTTTTCTAATAGTTTTCTTTACCACCCACAATATTCTTTGGCCTGCACAATACAATATTGAGGACGAAAATTTGAAGTCGAAGCCTAACTGACCTTATATGAATTTTGTACAGAGCATTTCAATTTTACATATAATTTGACTATTATTACCTTGTAGGATGACTATGTTTTTGTCTCTCTTTCTTATCTTATTATTTCTATAAAATCTTTTATGTTCTCTATTTTTTATATATATATATTTTTTTTCTATAACTCAAAATCGACCAATAGACCCAAATGAAAATGAAAATCAAATACGGCTATAATGTTCTCTGTAGAACCCAATTCCTCTTCTCAAATACAGAGTGATGAAAAATATACAGAAGGAACCCATAATCTGAAATCATAAATTGCTATATAAAAAAATAAAAATAAAGAGCAAGGATAGATTGAGATTATTACCTTGATTGGAAGAGCAAAACAACCTTGTAAGATTGAAAGGCCGGAGCGAGAATCTGAAAACCAAAGATGAGGTCTGTTTCCATCAGATCAAAAAGATTTCTAAACCAAAAAGCAGACATGGAAAATCTATCAGATAAAAAATCGGAGATAAAAAAGATAACCAAAGATTACTTATCTGTAAGTATATATCCAATATTAGTTTTTTTTCCTTTTTTGCTTTGGTTACAAGGGAGGGAGACCATAGGGTGAGGGACATTCTAATTATGGTATTGAGTGTGGGGGTAAATTCTTTCCCAACGCCTTCACAGCTCCCTTTTTTCTTTTTCTTTTTTCCTCCTCTCACGACTCTTGAAATATATGAGTTCATTTTTGCTCACCACCTTAGCCCAATATGTACCCCAGCCTCCTCAAAGCTTTCCCTTAAAGTTCTTTTCCTTCTTCTTTTTTCTTACATGGGCTGACTTTCTATCTAATTTTGAATTCTATATTGTAATTTGTGTATATCTATATCTAATTTCAGTATTTCTTACAACTCGGCTTAACTCGTCGACTTTAAGTTTAATCTGTTTCTACCCCTCTCTCCGAGCTTTAACAAGGTAACCATTGTTTTCTGGCCAAAAAGCTCTCTGCATCACAACTTCCTCAGCGGACAGATACCATCATCTTTGGGTGCACTGACTTCTCTGCAACTATTGTAAGTAAACTTTCTGCAACTTTTTGTTTTCACCATTGCACTTAATTCTTCGAATTTTCGTTGACATTTCAAATTCTTCTTTATAATCTGTGAGTTTTGCAGGTCTCTGTATTATAATGACTTGTCAGGTCCAATTCCCTACCAATTAGGAAACATCACAGCCCTTCAAATATTGTAAGTTCTTTGCTCACCCTTGTTGCACTTTATGAACACACACTCTCTCTATCTCTCCCTCCATCACACACACACATGCAGAGAGACAAATTATGTACATATATTCTAAAGGCTAAAGCTTTCTACTGAAAACAAATATCTGAATTCGTCTTCCTTTTTTTTTCTGCTTTGAGAATTTTGGATCAGAATCGAATCTCTGGTCGTCTTCCACCCTCATTTAGTAATTTGAGCAATCTCCAATACTTGTAAGCTTCTTTCAAACAAAGTTACATATATATATCATGAGAAAAGGAGGAGAAAATTTTGGTACTTAAATCTCTACTGGGATTACATTGTTTTGTTCTCATGTTGTGGAAGCTGGGCGGCATCCAATGATCTCACTGGGGAATTCCCGGATTATGCCAATCTTACTCGGATGAGCTTATTGTAAGTGTTTCTCATTTAATAATGTCAGAGTCACCAAATTTGTTTACCAAATGATATGTCGATGCACATCTTTAGTATTTTGTTGGAAATAAATGGGTAAATAGTGGACCCAGATTTGAATAAATGAAACACGGCCACGTCATTTGACGAAAAAAATTTGGTAAAGGAATTTGGTGACTGCAGCAGGATTCTTCTTAATTTAATGTTCTTGATGCCTGCAATCTACAGTATGGTGAATTTATTAATATTTGAGAGAGCCTAATTGGCCAATGCAGTTCAATATCTGGCAACTATATGTCTGGTCGCTTTCTAGCTGACTTCTTCAAAAAATGGACTGAAATTCGTTATCTGTAAGTTTTTCTTTAGATAGTCGTATCATAAAAAGTCCTTACAAATTAAGACATTGACACTTGTTAAAGAATAAAAAGTCCTTACAAATTTAGTGATAAAGTTAAAACAAAATGAATTGTCAAAGTTGACATTACTTTTCACTGCTCACAGGTCAATTTTGGGAAACAATTTTGAAGGGAGTCTACCTGCAGAACTTTTTAATTACTCCAGTCTTGAATATTTGTAAGTACACCGTCCCCTTCTGTTTCATTAACCCACTTTTTCAGAAAAAAGGAAAAAGGAAAAAGAAAAATCAGCAGCTCTGTTTTCGTGATGAATTTTTTGTGTCCATTTTGCAGAACGATCAGTGACGTAGCAAACTCTGGTTTCCAATTCCCACGATTTGCAAACCTGAGCAATATATACACTCTGTAAATGGTTTTTATTGCATGTCGCACACATCTATTCATTTTTTAAGAGGTTTAATACAAAAACATGTACAGAGAAAAGAGTTGAATTAATTCATGTTCACTGGCCAGAGTCTTTGTGCTGGGACAAACCCCAACATTTCTTTAAGTTGCATAATTTCTTATGCAGTCAGCTTCACTAGACGTAAACATCTCATGCTCATGATTTATCCACCCACTCACCTCTTCTCATGGTTTCTATAGGATATTAAGGAACTGTTCCATCACCGGTGAAATCCCTGAATACATTGGTAAAATGTCAAATTTAAAATACTTGTGAGTCTCTCTCTCTCTCTCTCTCTCTCTCTCTCTCTCTCTCTCTCTCTCTCTCTCTCTCTCTCACACACACACACAACACCTTCACGAGTCCCTAGATTACTGGTTTATGTTTCTGGTTTTTTTGATTTTTTTCAATTCCTGCTTTTGAATGTACTTTGATACAATTCATCTCACAGACTAGTTAACTAAGTTCCCAAGTTGTTAATGCCTATATGTATTCTTAACAGGGATTTGAGCTTTAACAATTTAACCGGACGAATCCCACAATCCATGAGGGGTTTAAATTTAACTCACTTGTAAGTGAATGAAATTCGTGTGTTTTTGCTACACAAAAGACAACCGAACTCTTGTTAATGTTATTATTCTATTATTAACTTTCTCTCTCCTCAGGTCCCTGGCAAAAAATAAACTTAATGACACAATCCCTGATTGGGTTGGTGAAGTCAAGACTAGATTGTAAGCTTCTATATTCAGAATCTTAAACTATGTACATCTATATTTATCTTCATGCATTGGCTGTGAAGCTTAGTATCTCATAATTTCCTTTGGTTGCTGGTGCAGTTATTATACAAATAGCTTGGTATCTTGATAATTGATCTTTATTTCTTAAACAATGATTGTCCTAAAGCTTAGTATCTCATAATTTCCTTTAACACCTTTGGGATTAAAGTAAGACCAGTTTAAAGATGTTTATGACTCAAGTTCACTACGTGGAACTTTAACTTTTGAGATTTCTTAGAATTAGGATCGTTGCTTTTTTCACCTGCAATTGATGGCAAATTCAAATATACTGGATTGACCTTCAGTTGGACGGAGTATGTATCAGTCTGGTTGTTTACATGCGGTAGTAAACCTTGTGTGCGCATACATATATATATGAAAGAACCATGCAACAGCCTAGCAAATAAAAGGAAACTATTTAGGAAGTACTCTCTATAATGAGGAATTGTTGGTAGCATCGTAGTTATCTTTTTCAGTGACAGTTGTCAGTAGTAATGCTGGTTTCTTAAAGCCATTGTGCACTTGATTTAGACCAAAAAGGCGCTATTTGAATTCTGTATTAATTTTGAGCTGTTATTTGAGTGTCTTCTTAACTTCAATCATATCCATGCAATGAAATATTTATATGAATAGTTGTTGTGAAATGATCATTCTACAAAAAGTTTCATGCAGTAATTTAGATACTAAAACACTTCTTTCATCAGACAGCTACTTAGATTTGATACTGGAATGCTTAATTGTATGGAAAAGAAAAATCCTTATCTAAGCCACCATCATTTTCTAGGAGCTTATTATGTTCCTATGTCTTTTCAGGGATCTGTCGTACAATAACTTTTCCATTAGCTATGAAATTTGACCATATGTCTTTTCAGGGATCTGTCGTACAATAACTTTTCCGAAGTTAGCTTCGTAGTGCCAGACGATAAGCGAGATCATCTGTAAGAATTGGCATTAATTTTTTTTTTCTATTGTTACCAATCTAGTTGCATGTGGAATTATGATGAGATCGTTTTCCATACATTTCAGGAACTTGTTTTCCTGCTGCAGCAGGTCAACTGATCCAGATCAACTATTTGTGTATGTTAATATTTTTATCTGTTCTAGTATAAGAAAAGCCAAGGACCATTTCTTACAAATTCGGTGCTTTATTCAGGGATCCAAAGAAACGCATGCATACGCAAAAAACTGTTGCAGCTCGTTTCTTGTTTATAAATTGTGGTGGTAAGGGAGTAAATTTTGGTGACAAGTATTATGAAGCAGATAACTCAACTTCATTCTATTATATTAGTCCATCCAAAACCTGGGGTTATAGCCTTTCTGGAGACTTCTTCTCAACGGAGTCCAATTCTAGTAATTTCATACAGAACCAGTCATTTGGAATTCATGTTCCTGAGGCAGAATTATATTCAGTTGCTCGGATTGCCCCTGTCTTCCTAAGTTATTATGCTTACTTACACAAAGGCAAATATAATGTGGCCCTTCACTTTGCTGAAATAGTATTCAGGGAGAAGGAATCATATAGTATACTAAAAAGACGGGCATTTGATGTTTATATCCAGGTAAATTGAGTATTGCTATTTGTACCATCAACTGAAATCTTGTGTACCATCATTAGAATAGATGTGTGACCCATATATTAGAGCACGTATTTACTGTCTGCCAGTGTTAAAAGAAGCGTTTGTTGTAGGATGAGAGAATGCTAACGAATTTCGACATCGCAGAAGAGGCAAAGGGTCCAGGTGAACCTAAAACCAGACATTTCGTAGCTGATGTTAATGATAGTGTATTGGAGATTTCCTTCTACTGGGCTGGAAAGGGATGTGCAGACGACCCTCCTACTTTGAATGGACCTCTCATTTCTGCTATTTCCATAACTCCAGGTGATTTGAAAGGCTATGACTTTAGTTTCTTCTAGTTGGTTCCAAGCTACACTTGAACCCCTTGGCTTACATGGTCATCATGCAGGCATGCAGTTTTCATTTCAGTTAATTAGTTTAATCTTGTTAGACTGCATATATACTTAATTAATTTGAAAATCTTTTAAAGAAGTTTGACTTTTCTCTTGCTGTTATCCCCCCCTCCGATGAAATATCACTTCGAAGTTCCCCAACACTCTGCATTGTGGCGAAAATTGAAGAAAGCATTGATTATTACTCTACCTTCAAGTGTAGCTGTTCTATTGCTTCTATTAGCTTTCATGTGGAAAATGGGCTGGCTGGGGAAAACAGAGTTGAGAGGTGAGTGAAGCTACAGCTATACTGCACGATGCCCTTTTTCAAGAATTCTTATTTCCTAGTTAACATGTCATCTTTGATTTTCCCGAACAGAAATACAGATAGGCCAAGATAAACATGTTACCCTTCAAGAATTAATAGGTGCAACTCGAAAGTTTAGCAGCAAAATGGAGATCGGTAGAGGGCACTTTGGAAGGGTTTATAAGGTATACTTTTATATTATGAACTTAATTTGTGGTAGAAATTTGATATTAGGGTGGGGGTATCTTTTGAATATTGCAAATTTGTTCAGATATATAACATTAGTCTATTGTGTTGATGCAGGCTGAACTGGAAGGTGGTCAAACTACTGTAGCTGTTAAAAGACTTTCTACTCACTCAAAAGAAAATATTGAGGAATTATTAAATGAATTCTATACCTTAAAGTCATTGAGGCATGAGAACCTTGTTCAATTGTTGGATGCTTATTTTGGAGAAGGGTTACATTTGCTCATCTATGAATATATGCCAAACCTGTCCATTGCAGACGCTTTTTTTTGGTAATTCATCTTTTCTCCTCCCTTTTCTAATTCTTCAAGCACAACATCAAATTGTTTTATTCTATATTCTAGGAGCAGTATACTTCCTCCTTTTGTGTACAAAATAGAGATACTTACATTCATTTTAGCTTAGCCAACATTTTCCTCTTCATACCGTGTAGTGCTTTTATATTGAGAAATAAGATCCGGTACTCGTCACTGAAATACCATCGAAATACCATTAGGTGACGCATACCAGATGTCGTCTTTTGAGAAAACTTTCCATGACCCTCCTGTTGGAAATCCCTCCTTAGTGGAGTCAAGGAGTGTATGTTGTTAAAGGGAGGAAACAAGGCATGTGAAGCAGCTGGAAAAGATAAATTTGTGGGCTGCTGAAGGTGCATGGCTCGAGGCTTCTTTATGAGCCTTTGTGCATGTGGGCATGTGGCTGGTCCCTTTGTTGGCATGTGTGTGTGGCTGATTTTGGAGAGAAAAATCAGCCTTACTTTATTGACTATTAAATGGGCACCAAAGGAGAAAAGGTGCGGCTGCTTTCTTCAAAGCTGGTGGGTTTGGTGCTTGTCTGCATTCATTGGTGATTGAATAATGCTTTGCATTATTTGGCTCTGCTTTTCCTATTTAATAAGGAGGCTTGGCAGAGAGGAGGATGGTGCATGTGCTTGTGTCGCACCAAAGGATGAGGGGTGTGGGCTGGTGTGCTTCAGCCACACCAAGGAAAGGCACCAGAGAGAGAGCACGGCAGAGAGGGAGAGTGGGTTGCTTGTGAGATGCAAGCAAGCAATCCCATGAACTCCTGGAGGATGTTTCAGCTGTGGGAATTAGCTGGGTTCATCAAAGGTTCAAGAGAGGGTATATCTCTTGGGGAGTGACAGTGAGTTTTGGGAAATACTGTGAGTGGGTGTACAAGGGACTCGGGTTTGGGTATAAAACTCTTGAGTGTTATATTGAGTTATGTTGATTTAACACAAGAGGAATGCTATTCACAATCGCTCTAAAGCGATTCTCACGACACTTGCTAGACACGTGTACACGCGTTCCCAATGTATTCTCCTTTTTATTTTTTTATTCTTCTCTCTTTATTTCTCTCGGTTGCCTCGCGCTCTCTCTTATCTCTCTTCTTCTTCTCTCCGTCTCCCTCCCTCTCTTTCTTTTTTTAATTTTCTTTCTCTTTCTTCTTCTACTTCTATCTGTATCTCTCTCCCTCTCTTCTCTCCTCCTCTTGCTTCTTCTCCTTCTTAACAAAGGGGCTTAAGCCCAGAGAACAACTAAACACAAATCTTCCTCTTTATTTCCTTATCTCTTATCTCTCTGTTCTCTTTTTCTTCCGAATTCCCCCTTATTCTCTCTCCTCTTTTTTTTTTTTTTTTTTTTTTCCTACTTTCTCTCCGCCAGTTTTCTTCTTTGGCCATATTCGCACTATCGGAAAAAAAATTGGGGGTTGTGAACCTTTCTGGGTTATGAAATTTTGGGGGTTTCTATAATCCCTCCCTCTCAAATCTCTGCCTCCAGTATTTGGCATCTGGCATTTAACCAAATTTACACACAGAGAGATACGGAGACTAAGAAGAAGAAGAAGAATAATAAAAGAGAGACAGAAGTAGAAGAAGAAAGAGAAAGAAAATTAAAAAAAGAAAGAGAGGGAGGGAGACGGAGAGAAGAAGAAGAGAGATAAGAGAGAGCGCGAGGCAACCGAGAGAAAGAAAGAGAGAAGAATAAAAAAATAAAAAGGAGAATACATTGGGAAGGAGAATACATTGGGAACGCGTGTACACGTGTTCCCAATGTATTCTCCTTTTTATTTTTTTATTCTTCTCTCTTTCTTTCTCTCGGTTGCCTCGCGCTCTCTCTTATCTCTCTTCTTCTTCTCTCCGTCTCCCTCCCTCTCTTTCTTTTTTTAATTTTCTTTCTCTTTCTTCTTCTACTTCTATCTGTATCTCTCTCCCTCTCTTCTCTCCTCCTCTTGCTTCTTCTCCTTCTTAACAAAGGGGCTTAAGCCCAGAGAACAACTAAACACAAATCTTCCTCTTTATTTCCTTATCTCTTATCTCTCTGTTCTCTTTTTCTTCCGAATTCCCCCTTATTCTCTCTCCTCTTTTGTTTTTTTTTTTTTTCCTACTTTCTCTCCGCCAGTTTTCTTCTTTGGCCATATTCGCACTATCGGAAAAAAAATTGGGGGTTGTGAACCTTTCTGCACGTGTTCCCAATGTATTCTCATTTTTATTTTTTTATTCTTCTCTCTTTCTTTCTCTCGGTTGCCTCGCGCTCTCTCTTATCTCTCTTCTTCTTCTCTCCGTCTCCCTCCCTCTCTTTCTTTTTTTAATTTTCTTTCTCTTTCTTCTTCTACTTCTATCTGTATCTCTCTCCCTCTCTTCTCTCCTCCTCTTGCTTCTTCTCCTTCTTAACAAAGGGGCTTAAGCCCAGAGAACAACTAAACACAAATCTTCCTCTTTATTTCCTTATCTCTTATCTCTCTGTTCTCTTTTTCTTCCGAATTCCCCCTTATTCTCTCTCCTCTTTTTTTTTTTTTTTTTTTTTTCCTACTTTCTCTCCGCCAGTTTTCTTCTTTGGCCATATTCGCACTATCGGAAAAAAAATTGGGGGTTGTGAACCTTTCTGGGTTATGAAATTTTGGGGGTTTCTATAATCCCTCCCTCTCAAATCTCTGCCTCCAGTATTTGGCATCTGGCATTTAACCAAATTTACACAGAGAGAGATACGGAGACTAAGAAGAAGAAGAAGAAGAATAAAAGAGAGACAAAAGTAGAAGAAGAAAGAGAAAGAAAATTAAAAAAAGAAAGAGAGGGAGGGAGACGGAGAGAAGAAGAAGAGAGATAAGAGAGAGCGCGAGGCAACCGAGAGAAAGAAAGAGAGAAGAATAAAAAAATAAAAAGGAGAATACATTGGGAACACGTGTACACGTGTCTAGCAAGTGTCGTGAGAATCGCTTTAGAGCGATTGTGAATAGCATTCCTCTTTAACACAATATGTATTTTGTACGGTTAATATTCTCATAGTGGAAAACTGATAATACTGTCCGGGGATGTAGGCATGTTTTTTTTTTGCTGAACCTCGTAAATTCTTGGTGTGTTCTCTCATGTATTTACTCATTGTCATCTTGAGCTTGTTGGTTTGTTTTGTGTATTTCTTCCATTGGGTTATGCTGTGACGAGGGGGAAAACCGGTGTTTCCCCAACACCTCCATTCGACGACACATGTTATGATGCTTGCCCCGCATCCTTAAATGCCTTCCATGATGCAAATCAGGTGTCATGAAAGGGTTTTTCTGTTGTAGTGACTTGTGTTTTCTGTGCTGAAGTGTTTATGACAAAAACAAAGTCGTTTGGTTTAGACTAAACTGGAGGAATATATACATAGAATGCTAAAGTGGTCATTCATGTGACTTGCAGGCTCGAAGTCCAGATTGAAGTTTAATTGGGAAACTAGATTTAACATTTGCCTGGGAATAGCGAGGGGTTTAGAGCATCTTCATGAGCACCCTAGACTCAAGATGGTTCATAGGGATATCAAAGCTGAAAATATCCTTCTTGATGGAGCTCTTAATGCTAAGATCTCAGACTTTGGAATGGCAAGCCTGTATACCGAGGAAGAACAACTTATGATCATCAAAGTGGAAGCACCAAAGTAAGTGTACAAAAAACAAATACCTTTCGCTTTCTGAAACACTGTATAAAAAACACTGTATAAAATAATGCCATGAAATTCAACTTATATGGTGAGAAATATTACATCCTATGATGTTTTATATATTGTTAAAGATATAAGTGAATCAAAACCAAAATTGTTGACCTTGGAAGGGAGTGAGCTCACCAATTACTTGAGGATAGAAAATTGACATGGAAGGATTTGTTTCCGAATTAGTTTCCATGTGAACTAATATGCCATTATTAGCTTCCGTAGTTGAACAACAGGTGGGAAAATCTGTTTAACCATAGAACATGCACAGATACACTTTAATCCAAATGCACCCAGAATTTCATATCTTGTTGTATCAGAGGTTATGAATTGTTATCATCTCATTTTTTTGTTTTCTTAAAATGCACCCAGAATAATAACAGAAAGAAAGATGAATTGCCATATTATAAGTTGTACGGGATATTCTGTAATTTGAACTTAACTTTTTATAATTTACTCCAGAAAGGGAAATATGAAGTTTCTATCTGGAATGCAATTGTGACTTGGATATTTATTTAGAAACACCATTTTATAAATATTTGTGTGTAAGTGTTGTTTTGTTTTCAGTATTAATTTACATAAATTGGTGAGAACAAATAGTTCTCCCACGGTACTACAGAATTTGTGTCATATACTATGACGGTTTATAATTTGAATATGTGCTTTATTTTTGTTGACACAGCGGATATATGGCACCTGAGTATGCAATTCAAGGAATTGTAACAAGCAAAGTTGATGTTTACAGTTTTGGGGTGGTTATACTCGAAATTGTTAGTGGGAAGAAAAATGCAGGATACAAATTTAACCATGAGACTGAGTATCTCTTGGACATGGTAAGCAAAACTGAGAGGATGTACGTTGTTTTGTAATTTCTCCTACTTTAAAGTGAACATGCACACTTTGAATTCTAAACCCTCATCATTTTACTGCAGGCTTATGTTGCAAATAAAAATGGAAGCCTCGTGGACTTGGTGGATAAAAAGTTGTCTGGCATTTATGATGCAAAACAAGCCATCACCATCTTAACCTTGGCCGTAATGTGCACGAATATATCTCCTACTCTAAGGCCAAGAATGGCAGACGTTGTGAGTATTCTTGTTGGTGAGAAAACCTTTGAGCAGATTAATCCACCTACTGTGGATGATCATCAGCTTAATGTAGCCATGGCTGGTGGCGAATGTACCAAAGCTGATTCTTCTACTTCCACAGACGTGACCTCAAGGGCATCAACTTCAACTAAATTAATCAAGGGGATAGATGAAACACAAAATTCTTCTGCAGAAACCTGTCTCGAAATATCGGAAGAAAGTCAGACCTCGCATTAAACATGAATCCTATTTGGATTGTGTGAGAGAAGTTATAGTCAGTTTGGTTTATGTTAGATCTATTTAAAATTGTTAGGGTACGTCTTTATGGTTTCAATTGTTTTCTATTTAAAGCGTTGTATTGTATTTTCTGCATTTGTAGTTTTTTGATGGCAACATTAACATAATTTAACAGTAGGATCAATGGAGCGATTAATATAAAGTTGACGGACCATTTGAATGAATAATTTAATTGAGGGACCAAAATGTAAATCGGGTATAAATTTGAGGACCATGTGAGTAATTTACCCATATTTACTAGTAAAACCCCCTCCCATCACTAAAAAAATAAAAATAAGGCTTTTTATCACAAATGGTCCTTGACATTTACGAAATTATCACGAATGGTCGAGGTTTTTTTGTGACACTAATAGTCCTTAACGTTTGGACTTTTTATCACAAATGGTCCTTGCCGTCAAAAATTCTGTTAAGTGTATGATGTGGAAGATAAGTGGAGCCCACATGTACAATCAGTGACATGTGGATTAAATAAATAAATAAATAATTTTTTTTTATGAAAATCCATTAAAAAACCATTTAGCCTCTCTCTCTCTCTCTACTCTCTAAATGGTTTTTTTAATGGATTTTCATAAAAAAAAAAAAATTATTTATTTATTTAATCCACATGTCACGATGTGATTGTACATGTGGGCTCCACTTATCTTCCACATCATACACTTAACAGAATTTTTGACGGCAAGGACCATTTGTGATAAAAAATCCAAACGTTAAGGACTATTAGTGTCACAAAAAAACCTCAAGGACCATTCGTGATAATTTCGTAAACGTCAAGGACCATTTGTGATAAAAAGCCTAAAAATAAAAACAAAAATGATGGTAACGTTGTGAAATGGCATCATTGTCATTTTCTCACACTTCAGGGGCAAAATAATCCAAACCGCTGCCCTTTCCCAGATGCCCGTAGAGGCCAGTGACATAGAAGCAGCACTACCAGAACGCACAGAGCTCTCTCTGAAACTGAAAATGGCGTTCGCTTATCAGAAAGAGGTTTACTTCGTGGCTTAAATCACTCCATGTATGACCAGGTATCACAATCTCTCGGCCTCATGATTTGTTGTTGTTTGAAATATTTTTCTCCTACTTTGTATAAAAAATCTTCTTGTAATGGAACAATAGGCATCAGAACATGCTTCCTAATTTTGTTTGTTTTTAGAAATTTTAGGAAACAACATTTCACGTCTTTTTGACACAATTTGAACGCAATATCATAACTAATTTTCATCGAAATGTAAATTTAGTTGGAGATTTCGTTGGATTTTAGAACATATATAGGCATACATGAATAATTCATTCACAAAAACATTGTACATAGGTGTGTATATTACTGTATTTGCAAGTTTAGAAGTATGGGTTAGGAAAGAGGATGCTTCGTATATGGCGGCGAACTATTGGTGTACTATAGTTGGGGAATTGTGAATAACGAATTCTATCAACTACATGTTGTGAAGGAAGCAATTGGACCAGACTATGCTGTGAGAGCAGTCACTTGATAATATGTAAATGCTCAAATCTATTCTCTTAATTGACATTTTACTTGTAACTCTGGCTACCCAAAATGAGATTTGTGTTCATAATAACATCTTCTCATACTTGGATAAGGGTTCGTGACTTTCCTTTATTGCCTTTTGCAGCAATGAGAAGGATGCTGATTCTCAGAGGCTGGCCGTTTTCTGCTGGTAAAATGTAAACAAGAACAAGCAGGTAATTATGACCTTCATCTGTTGATGAATTCAATTAATTTTTCTTTTGATGGTCATATGAGGAACCCCATGTCATGACTATATTGTCTGTATTTGATGAGTATCAGAGATAAGTATTTATGGAGTCTGCTCTTATAATCGTCCCTCATTTCTAAATTTTAAATTGTGTTTCCTCTTAAAGATATTCAAATAACATGCATACAATTTATAAATGGTTATTTTGTTGTTTTCTATGACTGTTAACTGAAAGAGTCATTATGCCGAATTACGGATCTCAATTAGATTGCAGATTTGGGGTTTTTGTTTTAGGTAAAGAAATTATATCATTCAACAAAACGACAGTGTATATTAGAATTATGTGGTTAATTTGCAAGATTTAGCTGAACCCTCACAATCCAATAGACTTTTGATCTAAATTGGCCGTGTCATTGAAACTTGTACTCATCCATCCCCCAACAAATAAATTTTTTTTTTCTTCATATTTCTCTTTTGATCTTGACACTTGTATTGATTTTCATTTCTTTGTACTATTCATTTTAACTTGATAATTCTGGTAACAATATAGTTCCTTTTTAGATGAGTGACAATGTATCCTGACTAAAATATACTAGTCATATGCTAGTGTTTGGAGCCAAGCTATAGACTAATGGTAGTTCAAAGAAAACAAATACTAAAACAAATATGCTATTTTTGTTCCATTTTCTTACTTTTATGTATGCCAAAATTTCCTTAGGTGTTTGTGTGCGCTTGTTTTTTTTTTTTTTTTTTTTTAATCCTTTATTTGTGCCCACTTTATGTACACATTTAATTCTATATTTGTTCTGCTTTTATGTTTGATCTTTCAGTTGCTTGTAGGGCCCTCTATGGGCTAAGAATGAAATTTCCCAACTGAGAAGAAAATTGACTCTCACGTAGGTACTACATGATATTAGTCTTAGATTTGATATTTAAGAGCATGCCTGAAGCCCTTTTTTCCTGTAACATGTAGCTCATTTTTCCAGGGTTATAGCCTTTGGTAAAAAAAAAAAAAAAAAGTTGGGCAGAAAGTTTATGAAAATTAATTTCCATCTTGCATTCAATTCAAGTTTTGTGAAAGTATTTGGTAGTTCATTGGATATTATTTCATAGATATCATCAAACATGTGGATGCTAGCACTTGTAATAGGTTGAAAGAAGAATTTCACAGCTAAAACTTATCTGATTCAATGACCATGACTGCGTAATTGATTGGTTTATAGTGCAGTAAACGCAGTGTTAGGTAATTTCATGTTTTCTATTTTATGGCTTCATGCATGTATTCCATATGTATTCTGTCTCAAGATGATTGCATAGTTTCACTTCCATGAAGTTTGTTTTATATTATCCCTTGGATTGATGCAAGACCAACCCTTATAGTTGAATGCTGGGGTTTTCCTACACTAAACATTGGTCGCTAGAACTGCAGTTTGTAAGATTTATGGATGGGCATTAAGCTAAAAACTCAATAAAGAAATATAGAAGATAAATCATGAGAACAACAAAAGAGTTGTAAGAGAAAAGGATATGAAAAAACT
Organism: Prunus avium; assembly: GCF_965620075.1. Lineage (NCBI taxonomy): Eukaryota > Viridiplantae > Streptophyta > Magnoliopsida > Rosales > Rosaceae > Prunus > Prunus avium. The sequence goes on from NC_142289.1 coordinate 29,084,224, forward strand.
TAAAACTTTTTACTAGAACACCGTAATCTTGTTTATGAATTAGTGAAATCTCACCATTGAAAAAGATGTTTAAGTTGCAGAACTGGTTATAGAATTTAAGTAATCTTTTAAAACACTTCCTTATATATTCCTAAATTCCTATTCAAATATGGAAATAGTTTCTGGTAGCTACTTTATTAAACTGAGACAAGAATGAGTTTGACAAAATTTATGATGGAACATCCATTAGTTTGAAGCTATAGCCTAAAGGGTTGGGTGCATTATGATTGATGTTTTTCTTTTGGAAACCTTTAAAGTTTGTTTTGTTTCTGACATAGCTATTTTCCTTCATTGGATTCCTTTGATACTATTTATGACAGTAGACAAACGTTTTGGTTTAGGGTAACAGAACATTCAACTTCAGTAGTTTGAAGCTTGTTGTATTTCTCATTTCAATCACTAGTTGAATCAAGCTAGAGGCTTTTGCCTACATTCTCTTTTATTACATCACTATTTAGTGTTTTACGTGCAATGTGATTTTAGGTCGTCAGATCATAATTTTGATCTGACTATTTAAATCGTATGACTTGGTGCAGGCACTTCATATAGCTCAATGCATTTATTTGCAAAGGCATGATAGCATATATTCATTATGGTGATGAGCTGGGGATGGTGCATATAAGTAGATTATTAAATTATGAAACTTTCCTAATTGATAGCAACTCTGAAGAAGCAAGTTATTGCTAACCTAGAATGACTGAAAAGTAACGTACTGGTAAGTTAACAAGAAAGATAATGCAGGAATATCTTGGAATTGAAATTTATGAGGGATGGTGAGAGGAATCTGATTCCTTAATGGGTTGAGACATTTCCGTTTCTTCTCTAGTAATGAGAATGATATAATAATATAACATTCATGTGTGCAAGGAAATGGTTGTCATTATTTATTTCTATCTGAATTTGTCTGCTTAAGGTATGTGTTCCTTGTGATTGCAACAGATTCCAGAATATTGTTACTTTTCACAATGTTTTGCATTCTGAAGAACATATATAGTTTATACCGTTTGTGACAGAATTATCTGGATTTGGATCCTGAATAGAACATGGAGCAAAGGGACAGTGTCTGCATGAAGAAATTGAGTTTAGTGGCTGTGATTATGATGTCAACACCGTACTTATAAAGCAATTAGATTTTGTAGAATAAGGGCAAAAATGATGTACTTATAAAGCCAGACTCAGCATTGTCTTAGTTCCTTCCATCTCCCATATTGACGTGCAACTTGGATCTTATCTTTTCAACCCACAATCAAATGCTAGTTAGAAATCTATTCCAAGCTGATGCGTTGTTAGAAATGAGCATGAGTTGCTGAACTTAAGAAGTGTGCAGTCCATTCTTGTTCAACACCTATAATTAAACTTGACATTATACCAAGTATTGGTTAATGAGGCATTGGTGAATATAATTAATGCTGCAGCATATATAGAATACTACAAAGATAGCATATCCAGCTCAACATCTCCTATTATATTTCCAAATAAGAAAATTTGTCGTGTGATTCTCACTGTTCTGCCATGTGGCATGGAGATTGAAGGAACACAGCTGCTACCATTCAAAACATACTGATAGGGGTCTACTTGAGACCATATAAGTATTATTATCAGTTACCAAAGATTAGCAATTACCATATTTGAAAAGAATTATTGATTAACAACAGGAATTTCTTTTCAATACTTTTTATTTATTTATATATTTCCCTGAAGTTGTCCATAAGAAACTTTTAATAAGCCTATTGCAGTAATTGCATACTGCATGCAATGGAACAGATCTGGGTTAGGCACCTGAGTTTCTTTTTTCGTTTTGGATTTTCCTAGTTAGGGCACTGATGATTCCATTTTGTTAATTGATTACATTGTTTCTATCTGGAAAAGGGAATTGATATCTACCATAGAGCATTTTTAGAGTTTTCTGATAATGAAAAACTAAACTTGATGATACTGGCTGTTGCTTTAGAAAATTTAATGTTTTAGTTTTGATTAGATTTTATTTTTAAAGTGTTGCATCTTTATTGACTATATAAAATATCATATATAACCTTTTCTTAATCACACAACTGATTAAATATGAAATGTGATATTGCTATAGATAATTCAGAAACAAACAAGAAAAGTATTTGTTTTGGCATTTGCCTGTGACAGTGGCATAAATGTTAATTCATTCATTATATGTGTGAAATCCATAAGACACCATGCTAAACTCACTCCAGTCTGGTGCACTTTGTTTTTATCTGGGACTCATTCCTATAAACCACCCACTGAAGCATGACCCATCTCTCCATCGGTTAAAAACTCTCTCTCTCTCTCTCTCTCTCTCTCTCTCTCTCTTGTTTCAGTCAATTAGGTTTTTTTACTGTTTCATATCTGAAATGGCTTTACCAATTCTGAAAGGACTTCTCAGAGGATATGTGCAGTCACTCTTTAATGAGGTGACAGATTCCTGATCAAGTGTTTTCTCATTTTGTTCCATGATATCTTGCTTGCCAAGAGTCCTTTTAGTTCTACTTTGCTTCCTGCATTGTGGTATTTATTGTGTTGTAAATGAATTTTGGTGTTTCTGGCTGATAAAGGAATGCCATTGTTGTTGTCTATCTTCTGAGCGTGTGCAAGTTATTTTGGGAAGTCTTTCCACATATAAATGTTCCATAGATATTCTGGTTGTGGGGTTTCAATAGATACATTGAATGTCACAGTGTGCTTAATTCAAGTTAATTTGTATTTGTATGAGATGCAGCCGATTTACTAGGTTCGGTAATGTTTGGAGAGTGCTTATTTGGTTTTCTACTGTGGGTTAATCTCATTTCCTGCAGGGTATCGTGAATAATCAGTTTTCACGGATTCAGACCTTGAAGAGTGATGAAGATCCTGATTGTGCTGTGCGGCTGATCAATATATATTTGCTTGATGTTGAAAGACTTTTATCAGAATTGACAAGCCTCAGGTACCCCTGTATCCCCAACAGAATTAAATGAAGTTTCAGTTATGGTAGCTAGTTTCATGGCTTCAGTGAATCATCTCTCATTCTTGGTACTGTATTTGCAGTGATTTACCTGATGTTGATTTTTCCAAATTGGCTACACTGGCTTACAGTATAGAGGAGAAAAGCTCATTGTAATGTCATTTGGTCATTTTGGATTACCATTGAAATTGTCTTAACTACTTGATAAACATTTGAATGAGTTTGCATGTTTGATCTTAGACACACACAGACACACATTCTGATGAGTTTGCTCTCCTGCATGTCTGATCTTTTACACACACACATATGACTTACAAGCATCTGCACATAAATATGTTCTCTGCAAAATGAAATTGTACAAAAACAAATTTATGAACTAATAAATATCTTTTTGTGATTTCATTTTTTTAGCTTCCGTTTTATCATTTCAATAGCATCATTACCATATAAATCCTAAAATTGCTAGGGTACATGGTTCCATCTAGATTTTCTATCACATCTGCATAGTGAATTACCTAATGTGGAAGTTGAGTATTTAGTGTTTTCGTTGCTGTTCTGGATGCAACATGACATGATTATGACCAAGGGATATTTCTCTTCTTTTTTTTTTGGAAACAAGGGGATATTTCTCTTAAATGTCTGTTCTTCAGACATGATTGTCACCACCAGGCAGAATGTTTTGCATTGTTACTTTTATATGCTTTTATTTATCTCTTTAATGAACATGTCATAAAATTAAGTATATATTGCACAGGATCTGCACATCACCTGAAGAACTGGTAATAATTTCAACTCCTTGATAACTTTGAAGTGCCCCTCATACCCAAAAATTTGGAAACCCCTTTAACTATGCACACTACATATGCATCGGTGTCATGGAGACGATGTGCTGTCCAATTTATGTTGGAAATCTCCATGTTCCGACACCAGAAATTTTAGTGATACCAATAATCATGAATACACTTAATGGGCAATAACCCTCTCTCCCTCTCTAACACGCACACTGATAGACATGCATGCACCTACGTAGTATGGGTACAGACATAGGATGGGTTATGACAAGATAACGGCACAATGACAACAAATCTAAAAAATTTAGGACATGGACTTATTTGTAAATAAATTTTTTTCACTTAGAAAGTCATCTAATCTGGGAAGAAGTAGTATATTATTTTATGCGGACACATGTTTGACGTGCGTCATCCAAGTGTTGTGCCCAACACATGCCAGATACAAACATGGTTATCATCTAGAAGTTTTCATGCTCCATAAATGCTCTGAGTTCCAAGCGCATATTCAGGTCAAGATCTAGGGTATATGCAAATATGTACCATAGATCGTTTTGATTTCATAATGTATAGTTGACCTTTTGAGAGATGAATACTGCAATTCTTAATGTTGTTTTTTCTTTTTTAAGTAATTATGGTCGTTGCACGAAATTTATGAATACTTAGTTTGGATGTCATTTCTTTAGTTATTATGAACGTATTATTTAAAGTATCAGCTGTTCAACTGATATTCTGGTAATTAGTATTGTAATAAAATGATATCTTTTTGTGGTGAATGAATGGCAGCACAGACTGCAGTTTGAATTTTGTATTTTCAGTTCTGGAAGTTTGAAGGTTAATCTTTCCAATCCAATAAATTGAATCTTTTCTTTTTAATCTCTTCTTGCAGCATTGGTGCGGAACTTGTGGGAAGTGCATGTGCTGATCTCATTCAGGCTTGCGAACTGATGCACAAGCGAAAGTTAGCATTCTCTCTTTCATCTATTTGTAATGTGAAATCTACATACTACTATTATTGCATGTTGTACAACTTATATATATATACAGAGAGCTTTAGTTGAGGGATCCCTCAAATAAGCTTATTTGAGGGACACCCTCAACTGAAGCTCTCTGTATATCAGTCCCCTTCAAGATATACACAGTGCTTCATATCTGCAATCTGATATGAAACATTCAATTGAACCCTGAGGTCTGATGTTCACATGATTTAAAGGCTCCATTTGGGTGGAGTAAATTGAAAGAAAGGATTTGGATTTGACAACAAGACTCACTTTGCAACAAAAACTAGAAAACATTAGAATGGAATGTGTTTGAAATAACTAGATGTAGTGCAAATGGATTTGAAATAACTATATGCTAGGGATCATTTGAAATTTATTTCTTTGCTTTCTTTTCTTATTCAAATTTTGGCATACATGGACTGTAATAGTTGAAATAATTTTTTTATTATCTTATAATGTTATCTAAATCCCTAGACTTGGAATCACTCCATCCAAATGGGTCACGAGCTCTAAAATTTTTCTTCTCTCCTGTTCATCAGATAAATGTCAGGTGCCAGTTTATTAGCTGCTTGGACTAGTATCTTCTTCACAATGTCCTGCAGAGTCCCTCAGATTAATTCTGGGAAAGTTTGTCAACTTGGATGATATTTTATATTGAATTTTTTGTTCCTAGTTATTCATCTGAATGATACAGATGCTCTTGCATGTTTAATACTAACTCATGTTGATTATTTTTTCTACAAGTCAATCTAAGTATTGCACATTTCACATAATTTTTGAATTTTATCTAAGATCAATCCTTTCCAGCTGTCTATTCTGTGTGCAATATTCAAGTCAAAACTCAATTGTCATCTTCAAAATTTTGGTACACATCTCATATTGTGGACATTTTCATGTTAGGTGCAACTGATATTGGCAGTTACATGTCCTCGTTTGTTTATTAACTTTCCTTTTATTGTCTACCTTTATTCTGGAAATTGAAGGAACTACTGGCTTTTATCTATATGATGAAAATAGAAAGGTTCCTTTATCACTTATGAAGAAAAAATTATTGTTGTCATAGGTTTTTTTGTCTATGCTAAGCCTGTTTTCTATATACATAAGCAAGATATTGACCCCTTTTTTTATGCTGAAATAAATGTTTTGTTTCAGTTTCCTCCGAGCCCTAGGTTGGATAAAGAATGAATTTGCTCATACCCTAAACAAGCTGGACTCCTTTGTTCAGGTACTCCACAACGATGATTTTGCCATCTCCCCATTGACTATATCTTTACTTGGCAAGAAATTTGCATATTCTTCGTGCTCTTGTTCTTGAGAATAAATGATTTTCTTCTTTGATTGTATTGATTGTCCTTTTGAGAGGAAGAGTGTGAAGCTTTGATTTGTGAAACTGAAGGTTTGCAATAGGTGCATTAGTTGTTTTGTTTTACAGGTGGTGAATCCACAAAAGCTCCCTTTATTTTGTCTATGATATAGTTTTAACGAGCTCTATTTCAAAGAAGAAAACAAAAAAGAAGAAATTTCCTCGCTAGAACACCTGGTAAGAGAACAAATGTCAATCAAGGGTGAGTTGCAGGTTCTGCCTCTCCAAAACAAGCCTGTAAAATATTCCTATTTCCTAAAGAACCATCAGCACAGTTCTGGAATGATTTCCATTATTCACTTTTAAATATTGGTACTTTTCATGATTAGTCTAAAAATTTATTTATATCATTTAAGATATGAATTTTATCTAGTTTCAAGATTTATGAAAAAGAGCCTTAGGAAATATCACTTGGCAAAGAGAATGAAATGATATGGCCATGCTAAGGAAAGGATATTCTGTTAAAATTTTGTTAAGCAATATTGTATATCCTAATATATGATGTTACTAATACAAGGTCTTCTGTAGCAAGGGTGGAGCTACCTTAGGCCCAGGGGGGACACGTGCCCCTTCTGACCCAAGGTGGTCCGCACAAATTTCTAATCAAGTTTATACAGAATTGTGCAAATGTTCTTAGGTTTAGTAGTATAGTGCCCCCGTTGAAAACAATTGCTCCCTCTTTCCTCCCTTCGGCCAGTTTTCTCCCTCCGCCACTGATCTGTAGTATAACTTAAGGGCTTCCTGTTTCTCCCAGCACCCCTTATATCTCTGGTTAAATTTTTTAGTGATTCTTTGATTCCCTGGGTTAAAGACTTTTCGATTCAGTTTTGCTACTGGCCTCGTTTTGTTTCTGGATTAATTGGTTATATACCATACTGAGGTATAGTTTATGAGCAATGCACGTTCAACAATTCCTTTGCTAGATTTAAGTCAAAATGGTTCTGTCATGAATTGTTCTTCTTTTCGATATTCACATAGATAAGTAATTTCTTTCTTATTTTTCTAAGTACTTGCTTCTCTCAAACACATTGGTACAGATGGAGCGGAGGATTTTCAGGGTCGAAGGCAGAGAAGTGAAGTAGAGAGAGCTTGTCTGCAGTCAAATCTCCTCCAAGAGTGAGAGCTTCATAAGGATGTTTGCTTTCTTAGAATAAAAGTAATAAACGAAACTCTGCTGCTGTCTTTGTACTCGTTGCTCACCACTTTCCTCCTTTGCCCCCTTCCTTTTCTTTCTCTTTCTTTCATACCCCCCCCCCCCCCCCCCCCCCCCCCAACTAAATGAGATGTCAAATTGACCTGGTCGTACGACCATTTTGACATTTCAGGTCTCAGCTATAATTGGCTCAGATTAGTTTCTGTCTTTATTACTCTTTAGAGAGAGAAAGAGAGAGAACCCAAGAAGGAAGTGCAGTGCAGTGTACTCTTCTGTTTATAAAATAGAGAAGAGTCTTGCCCTTATTTTATTTTTTGCATCGATAATTACTCTCTTGGAAACATCTCAAAAACATCAAGAAAATGTCTGATTCTTTCGTTCTTTCATTCCCCCCAAATGAGATGTCAAATCTTCCCCCAAATCGTGTTGAGTGGTTTGAGAATTGGGGCTATGGTAGCTGAACGGTAAATAGAGGACATTGCGCATGAAAAAGCATTGTAGCGTTGCATGATACGTTCAATTTTTTCAATTGATTAAAAATTGAATTCGTTAATGTGACTTAATAAAAATTGAAAGTCCTATTTTATAACTATTTCGTTTTTTTAACTAAAAACATATTTCATTTTTGTTTAAAAAAATAATTAAAACTAGGTTTCAAAATCACTCTTATTTATGAAAACAACTTAAAAGTGTTTTTAGGGGTTTTTTCCTCCTTTCTTATTCACCAATTTATATCACCACATAAACACATGCATTGCACTTCAGTTACCAAAACTCGGTATTTGGGACCTCTTGAGTTGGACTTGACCGCTCAACTCTTGCATTTGACTGAAGATCCAGTTCGAGCCTCGAGACCTCTAGATCCAAAATCATCCTAACTCCAAAATAATTCACAAAAAAAACTACAACTCGGTATTTGGGACCTCTTGAGTTGGACTTGACCGCTCAACTCTTGCATTTGACTGAAGATCCAGTTCGAGCCTCGAGACCTCTAGATCCAAAATCATCCTAACTCCAAAATAATTCACAAAAAAAACTACAGAGTCTTTGTAGCATGCACTTTCATTTTATGACTTCACTTTCACAATTTGACTCAAAAAGGATTTCATTTTCAAGTTTCCCATAAAACTGAAAACAGTTACCAAAGAACTTTTAAATTGTTTTTCATTTTTAGTTTTGAAATAAAAATTAAAATTGATTACCAAACAAGATTTATGTTCTCAATTCTTTTTTTTAATTAAATGAAAACTAAAAACTAGAAACTAATAACGGAAGTAGTTAATAACAGGGACAAAAGTTTTGACATAGATTGGGGTGGATGGTGTGTGCAATTCTTTTGCCTTCAAAATTATCCTAGGATTGTCTGTATGGACGGACCAAAAATTACAGGGTAAAACCGTCAATTCAACGTTACAAAATAGACACACACAGCAGCACGTACATCCACGGCGTCGGAGGCCTTATCCTCTTCAGTTCTTCTGCCCCATTGTTTTTCTTCCTTCCTAGCGTTATACTAAAATGGCAACTTTACACTTACACAGCGTCCTACTCAATCCGACGTCGTTCAAATCCACCAAGGCCACGACTTCAACTCGGCGCAGGCTCCTAGCGAACTCGGTCAGGTGCGCCGAGGCAACTCAGGTCACCGGCGAGACCCAGCGAGTCACAGTGAGGAACGGGAACGATTCCCTGGACATATGCCGAGTCCTGAACGGAATGTGGCAGACGAGCGGTGGTTGGGGCAGAATCGACAGGGACGACGCCGCCGAGGCCATGCTCCGCTACGCTGATGCTGGCCTCTCCACCTTCGACATGGCCGACCACTGTAAGTCATATAATGTCAATCAAGCCCCCAAATTGTCTACATTTTACGCTCAGGTCTTATGTGCTTACGTGGGTGTTTTTGATTGGATGGTCTTGAAATATATCTGACAGGTTGTTAAAGTAGCGCTGCATTAGTCATACACGTGTGGTTAACAGTATTGCCCTTAGATGATGTGTGTATTTACAACAAAGAGGGTTATGCTTGTGTGCAAAAATGAAATCAATGGTGGAGAGCTACACTACATATGAAAGCTGATAAGATAATACTTTGGTTGTATAAAATTTATGTAGAAGAAGAAAAACTGTGTTTGTTTTGTTTACATAGTTAGGCTTTCCCATTTGGAAATTGGAATGGCAGAGTTGTTGCACCATAATTCTTTAAGCAAATTCACCTTTAGTTCCATCAAGAAAACAAGGACCAAAGGAATTCAAAAACTCAGTTGGAGGCCGGTTCAGGCTGTTTTAACTGAAGACAACCGACGGGCTGTGGTTAAGAATGGCAAGGATTCATTAGACATATCCCGGGTAGTGAATGGGATGTGGCAGACGAGCGGTGGCTGGGGTCAAATTGATAGAGTCAATGCAGTTGATGCTATGCTTAAATATGCTGATGCTGGACTCACGACCTTTGATATGGCAGATATATGTATAGCACTCAATTATCAATAACTTATAGTGTGTGTGCGCTGCTTGCATATCCATCTTGATTTAAGTTGTCATCTTCCCATTTCTGTCTGTCACATTTGGACTTATATATTACACTTTTGCTGAGATAATTTTATGATGGTGACATAAATGGTAGTGAGGTTCTCCCTTCATTTAGAGTTATTGAAACTTTTTCTTGTCAGTTTGGACCTCAATTGCGCAGTTACAGAGCATTTTTCTATCTGTTTGATGGTGGCAAACAAGTTTATCATTTTTTTTTTTGTAGTCCTTTCGTTCTGAATCTATCCCTGGCAGTTAATACCTCCTTAAATAAAAAAAAGGAACAATTGTGAGTATAATCCTGGAGTTTATAGTTTGGCTTTCTGCAATTTCTAGATGGACCAGCTGAAGATCTATATGGCATCTTTATCAATCGAGTTCGTCAGGAGCGTCCACCAGAGTTCTTGGAGAAGGTCAGAGGGTGAGTTGCTTCCACTTAATAGGTTGTAAATTACTGGCCGGCTATTGTTAGGAGTCTTCAGATATTGCATAGAGCAATCATTTTCGCATCTTTGCTTACATGCATTAGAGACTGATTAACGTTTCACTTACTATGTTATATCTGAGTGAGAGTGTAGAATTGGAGAGTTTTACAATTTGTTTTCCCTGCTATATTGTGTGCTGCAGTCTTACAAAATGGGTGCCACCACCTGTTAAGATGACAAGTAGTTATGTAAGGGACAGTATAAATGTTTCACGGAAGAGAATGGATGTGGCTTCCTTGGACATGCTTCAGTTTCATTGGTATGAATTCTTTTTCTCAATGCAAGATGTTGTCGCAAACCTTTCGTCAATTGGATTTTCCATTTGTTGTTAAAGTATCATTATGTGTTGATATTCAAATTTGAACCTGTAAAAGGGTCGTGCTCCAATTGGAACCAAAGTTTTAAACTTGAGCAAGTTTTGATTATTCCAAATTAGTTGTGTTTTTCCCAAATTGACTCAAATCAGCTTACTTCATTTGTTTCTGAATGGAAAGAAATGTTGCTCCATTTCCATTTGTCAGGTATATCCCTCATTGCAATGGCAGTGAGTTTTCGTTAGTTATGCTTGACATAGGTGAAGAAGGAACATTTTTTCCAATATCAGATTTGTTAGTTGTGCACTAACCAGATATTGAAATATCTTGCTGGAACCATGTCTTCGATTTTTGCATTTAATCGTTGGCAAACCTTATCTACTAAGTTTCACTTTTAAAAAAAATTTAATTATATCAAATTAACCCAGTTTAACTTCAATAGTTTCCTGAGACCTGGAGTGCAATGACCACTGCATTAGCTTTCAATTTTATGTAAATTGTCATTTGCTTAACAAGGAAACTCCATTTGAATTGACCATCACATCGTGCACATTGTTTGACTAGTTGCTCCACTAATTCATTCCCAGATTTATCTCACCTGCTACCATCTAATGCATTGCCTATGCTTTCAACTACACTCTTTACCACCGTAGTTTATGTTCAATGTTATGCATTTCTAAATTGAATTACACTTACTTGAATACAGCTAAAACTCAAATATTGTGAATGGCTTGTGAGGCTAAATTTCTCTTTCTACTTGAGATAGGTGGGATTATGCAAATACCGGTTACCTTGACGCACTAAAACACCTTACAGATTTGAAAGAAGAAGGTAAGTGTATGACCCTAGTAATTTAAAATGAAAATCTTGGCCCACATTTCAAGGTTTGATTGCATTACTTCAGCTACTGGTTTGCAGGTAAAATTAAGACCGTTGCCTTGACAAACTTCGACACAGAGAGACTACAGATAATCCTGGAAAATGAGATTCCTGTTGTCAGCAATCAGGTATATACTTCATACACTGTATTTATTTGAATTTTTTCATATAGATATGATTTGCATCTCCTTATGCTTTATTATCACGTCCATATTACGATGTAATCAGGTCCAACATTCAATTGTTGATATGCGTCCTCAACAGAAAATGGCAGAGCTTTGTCAGCTTACAGGAGTCAAACTCATAACGTCTCTCTCTCTCTCTCTCTCTCTCTCTCTCTCTCTCTCTCTCTCTCTCTCTCTCTCTCATACAGGTGCACACACTCACACACACAAATGCACAATGCACAGGACGAATATAAATGGTCAATCATCCACCACTCTGTCAACATGCTCTCGACATCAGCTCTTATCTTAGCTGGGAACATTTCTATCAGAATCATCTCCTTAACCCTGGTGCTAAGGAATTGTACTTATCCCAAAACAAATAGTGATCCTTTGAAGGAATAATCAATTTTGTTGTTTGTACGTTTAATAGCTGCTGTAGACTTTCAAGCATTCTCTTGTATTCCTTTTGATCATAAAGCTTTCTGTTGCAGGTATGGAACAGTAATGGGTGGCCTATTATCTGAAAAGTTCCTTGATACCAACTTAAACATTCCCTTTGCTGGGCCTCCACTAAATACTCCCTCCCTCCAGAAGTACAAACGGGTACGTCGTCTTGAACACATTGATTGCACTGACAAATTAGTTAGTTAATGCGGTCGTCAAGATGTACCCCAAGTTGCCTCCAAGTCAGTTTTAGATACAAAATCCAGCAAAAAATTGGGTGGATATTGCTTTCACACTTTGCATGATTTGAGGGAACAATTAGAATGATGCTAGTCGGGAGATGGAATGCATGGCATAACACAGAGTTGTTACTACCAGGACTCATTTTTGAAAACATAGAAGTTACAATACTTATCTGTTTCGAATCCATCTTACTAGATTTGTAATGTGTGGCAGATGGTCGATGCCTGGGGAGGATGGAGTCTCTTTCAAGCTCTGCTTCAGACACTCAAAGGAATTGCTTCAAAACATGGAGCCACAATCCCCAATGTTGCCGTGAAATACATATTAGATCAGGTAGAGCAAGTTCAACTATTATGTCGGAAGTTATAGGATTTTTTAACCTCAGAAACTTATTTACATCAATTAAGTCATAATATGCGTATTTCGGTTTTGTTCATCTTGTAAAAATTGCAGCAAGCTGTGGCAGGATCGATGATAGGTGTTAGACTTGGGTTGTCAGAACACATCCAAGACTCCAATGCTGTGTTTTCACTTACTCTTGATGAGGATGATATAAGCAGTATACAAGAAGTCACAAAGAAAGGGAAGAATCTTCTTAAAGTGATTGGTGACTGCGGAGATGAATACAGGCGTGCATGAAATTTTCACTCCAATGATCTTTGTCATACTTTGCTATACAGCACCGGGACCAAAACAAACTTTTTTTCTTTCGTTAGAGTATTGGTGCATTTATATACAATTGTCATGGAACATGAATATGTAACTATGTAAAACATTTTGGGTATCCAAGGCATCTAGTTTCAGAAAGATTTATACTTTCCAATCACTTTAAGCTTAAATCGCATATATGAAAACTTTGCAACAACATTTTCATGCACGTTCAATTGCACTACACATTCTAAAGAATTGTAGAGGTACAAATCACTCCTATTTTAGGCTTTAGATTATAAGAGAAACATTCAACCATACAAGAAAAATATTCAAGAAACGGAAACTTTTCTGTGGCTAAATCTAACGTCTAGTCACTCTCTCGGATGCCTTTCAAAAAGCTTCACCTGCCAAAAAGAATGAAATTGAAATCACAATTCTACATGCTGAAAATTTTCATTTTAGTCTCGCATACGATTGTGACTATGCATGCCAATGCCATGTCCAGTTACAAATTCTGCCAAATTAACTGACCACAGTTTATTACCGTTGTTAGACTCGAAAACTTACAACATTTAGGAGTCTTGTCATTGCAAATGACTAGAAACACACAAGAATTTATTTTAAAAAAAATGCAAAGACAAGCAGAAAAACATACATGACCATAGGACATTTGAACCAACTTCTTAGAAAACCTGTGATGCTGTGTACTAAACTATCGCACCAAGACCTATTATGGCTTTTACAACGTTTTAAAAAGAATTACATCCTTTAGGATTCTAGGTTTCCAGCCAAAACATCATTTGGTTGCCTTACTTATTAGGATTTAGAAAATGAGTATTGCAATTGTTATATTATATGACTTATAAATCTCAAAAACTATTAAACTAGGATTATTATTTTTTTCTTAGAAAAAAATAGCTTATGTCATTGTTGAAAGAGTAGAATATAACAGTAGTTGGAATGAAAGCAAAACCTTAAGAAGTAGAATGAGGTGAAGCTGAAAATGAATCAGATGGTAGAGGAGGCTGATAGATGCGTGCTTTGGTGAGGATTTCAGCCACAACCCAATGCTTACGCTTGCTCAAAGGCCTCGATGGGTCCAACCGCACCTGATGAAATGATTTGCTTAAAACACAATTAAAAGTAATCAAATAAATAAAGAGGAGAAAGAGAAAGAAAGAGAAAGAGATATACTCGGTCTCCAATGTTGCACAGATTCTGCTCGTCATGGGCCATGAACTTGGAGGTCCTCTTCACATACCGGTTGTAAAGCTTGTGATGGAACAGCCTGTCCACCGCCACCACCACCGACTTCTGCATCTTATTGGAAACTACCATCCCCACAACCGCCTTCATCTCGCTCAAACTCTAATATGAACAACAGCTTACCACTTAACCCTGGCCTTGGGGACCTTCCTGAGAGTCTCACATCCAACATATAATCAGACTTAGAATCCGGTCAAATTAGACTTAGCCCTAAACTGTACAATCAGACTTAGCCTTAATCTATGCAATCAGACTAGCACACACATAATTTTAAATGGTTATTAGTTCTGTATCATATTTCTCAGCGTAACTCCAAATTCTAGTCAAGTTATGGAACAGATACATAGCTCAATGATATTCATATTACCCACACAAAAAAAATATCTACTTGCATGTAATAATATGAGAAAAAATTGAAGCTTGAAGCTGACTCATATTCCAAAATCTAAAAACAAATCCAAGTAACAAGATTGTCAGAGCTAATACTAATTTCTGCTTATATGCTGTTAACTGAGCTAACAACCCAGCAACTAAAACCTCTACCTAATCAGAATGACTCTCTGAAAAAAACAAACCCAGTTCATGAATTCCCTTAAATCGAAGAAATAACCAGAAAAATGTTTAAATTTTCAAAACGAGACACAGACATTGCAGGCTAGTGAGCTGAATCAAATAAAAATAACACAGCATAATTTACTTGAAATCTATAACAGAGAGAAAGAGAGCGAGAGAGAGAGAGATTTGAACCTTAAAACTGAAGAGGAATTGGAAGCGATGGAGCTCTCGTCGAATTCGGTCTGTGAAATAGCGAGACGGAGGGAGAGAATGAGAAATGTTTAGGGTTTACTAGGCGTGGGCACGGTCCGGTTTGGACCGGTTTTCTCTAAAATATGGAACCTGAACTGAAATTGCAGACCGGTTCGGTTTGGACCGGTTCTGCCAAAAATCCAAACAAAAATCCGAACCAACCCGGACCTGTCCGGTTCCGGTTCGGTTCTTGCGGTTCCGGTTTTTGCTGGGCCCAAAATTTTATTTTTTACATTTTTTCCAGATCTGCCCAAAATGCATTTATATACTAAAATACCCAAAATTTGAGCTTCCATCAAGCTTTCAACACATCAAAATGAATCCAACTTCAATAAAAATACAATCCAACTTCAACAAC
Organism: Prunus avium; assembly: GCF_965620075.1. NCBI lineage: Eukaryota > Viridiplantae > Streptophyta > Magnoliopsida > Rosales > Rosaceae > Prunus > Prunus avium. Next base: position 29,099,664 of record NC_142289.1, read on the forward strand.
ATATAAATTACAACCCAAATTCAATCAAACTTTAGCAAAATAAATTCCAAAATAAATTACAACCCAAATTCAATCAAACTATTAGTAGTGCCATGCACCTCTCCAAATGGGTTCAAGTTCAACTCATCCATGAATTCTTTAAGAAACCAAAAACAAACAAAAAAAAAACCAACTTCAACATGATAAACAACACCTCAATTTAAAAATAAATAAATAAAAGAAACTTAAACATTTTATAATCCAACTAAAAGAAACAAAACACATTATACAATCCAATTAAACATTATCATGCAATTTTTTTTTTACCACCATATATAGCATGTATTTAACACAAACTAAGGCAAATGTTAGCAGAATTTCTGCAGAATTCTTATTAATAACAGAGGACATTTATCCACAAAAAACAACTAAAAAATATACAGAATTTCTGCAAAACATCAAAATCTGAGAGAGAGACAGAGAGAGAAATGAAGAATACCTCAGAGAGTGGCAGAAAAGCTGCAAACTGCTCCAGAAATCTTTTGCTGATCTGCACCAACTGCTGCCAATTCAATTTCCTAAATCAATGAATTGTAGTAAAGCATTGTAAGTACTAATAACAATTTCAGATTCACATGGTAATGCCATATTACAACCAATAAAATATTAACAATTTCAGAAATATTAACAATTTCAGATTCAATCTCGCAAACAAATTGAGCAAGTAAATTTCAGATTCATATAAGCATTGTAAGTACTAATAACATGTCTTAGCAATGCCTTAGTTTCTAAGTTATGAGTTACAAGTTTAAACAAGCCATTAAAACTTGATACCTAAAACAGAGAGAAAAAAGAGAAAAAAAACCAAGCCATATTATTATGTATAAAACTCAATGTGCTGTAGTTTAAACCATCGGGTTTTATTCATTTATAGAGTAGAGCACTGAGGTTTCTTGTCGGCAAAAATGGAAATTTACCCAATTCTTGAAGGAAGGGCACTGAGGTTTCTTATCAGCAAGAATGGAAATTTACAAGTCCTTGGTAAAATTATTACATTAATAATCCAATTTGAAATAGAACAGCAGCCACAAAAATAGAACAGCAGCCACAAAAAACCAAACCACAACCCAGCAAACAATAACAATCAGATATTAAATAAATTGAAGAGTTGAATCATACCTGATAGAGAGAAAGAGAGGTAAATAAAATGAAGAGATGGCTGCGAACTGCTGTGCTGAATCTGTGAAGAATATAACATTTGGAGTGAGCCACAGATTCAAAGGGGAAAAGGAAAAAAAAAAGGAAAAAACGAAAACAAAATCTGACCTGTGATGGCGACGACTGAGAGAGGTGGCGGCGACTGAGAGAGATGGTGGCGACTGAGAGAGGTGGCGGTTCTGAGAGAAGCGGAGGCTGAGAGGGCGCTGGATGACAGAGAGGATTGCCTGAGAGGGATTTTGCGCATAGAGGATTGTTGGCGCAGACAGAGCTTCTGTCAGAGAGGATGAGAGAGAGGAAGGATGAGAGAAAGGTAGGTTTGGCTCAGAGAGATGATGGCTCAGAGCGGTTTGGCGATGGCGCACACAGAGCCTCTGGTTTCGGCGACTGAGAAGGAGAGAGCTTAGAGGTTTGGAAGGGAGGAAACGAAGACCAAAATGAAAAAACCCTAAGTCACTTAGTCAGCGTTTTTTTTTCCGTGTGATTCTGTGTGTGCTCACCTATGGTAGCAGCATACACACCCAATCAACCTTAGCCACATATGAAAATATTAAATAATTTCAAATATAAATATATATAATATAAAATATATATATATATATATATATATATATATATATATATATTAATTTTATTGGACCGGTTCTTTAGGATGAAAAACCGGAACCGGAACCGGTCTGAACCGGTCCGGTTTGGATTGGACTCGATTTTTGACTTTTTCTGTCAACACGGTTTTTTTCGGTTTTTTTCGGATTGGTTTGGTTCGGTTTTGCGGTTTCAATGCCCACCCCTAGGGTTTACCGGGGGGAGAGAGAGAGAGAGAGAGAGAAATGAGGGGTTTTTCAGATTTTATTAAACCCACTTTGAATTAATTACGGTTGTGCCACTGAGTTTGTTTTGATCGTAACTTGCTCGTTACAACTCCAATTCGAGCCCACTATGTGTCTACGGACTCATCTCGGTATGATCTACATAAAAGTACCAGTCATTTTCCCAAAATCCTTCCATATTAAAAAGTGACCAATTTACCCCTATTCCCGGAGGCAAAATTGTAAATCAAATTTTATGAAATTAAATAAATTCACGAATGGTTACATTTTGGGTCGGGATGTTACATGACAGATGTAAAATGTCATACATTGTATAAATTATTGAAATAAAATCTCTAATTAGTTAAGGAGCTTGAAGCTCAATGTCTATACTTAATTTTCATGAAGTGAAAATGATCTAATTGCCTCAAGTGAGTGTATTGATTGGGTTATGAATTCGAATTCAAGTTCAATATCGTTGCAATGTATTTAAATTTTTAAAGAAGTTATCAGAATATTTAGGTTTCTTGAAGAGCCTATAACATGCTAGCATAGTATATAAAAAATTATATGAATAGCTTATTACAGCGTGCAATTTTATACTCTTGTCCTCATAACGATAACGCATGAGTTTTCTTATATTATTATTTTGATCATATTATAGAATATGATGTTATTTTAATTAAGAATTGTTAATATGAAAGGATTTTTTTAAAATAGTCTAGATATTTTTGGTATTACTCTAACCTCAACAGTGATTCAAAGGAATGTGTTAAGCTCATAATTTCATACATATACATGCCCAATTTACTTACTTCTTTTGCTTAGTTTCCTATAATTCTGAGTTATTTGCCTCTATTTGTGTGTTTTGTAGGCCAATAGAGTAAGAGAGCATAATTCATGCAATTCAAGCATGTTTAGGCCTGATTTGGATGAATGGAAGAAGAGCTTAAAGACAAACTCATTTTGGCTACAGCCCCCTGCCAGTCCAGTTCCGTAGGTCATATTTCAAGCTTTGTTTCAGCAACCTACACAGCTCGGATGAGGCAGCATTCTTCATGAAAGTTGTTCCAATGGGTGTGTACTATAACATATCCAAAATGCAGCCCCATTGGATAAATCTGGAGTCCGTTACCTAGCAAACACAGAACCATGCTCAGGATGGATTTTGTCAGCGAGCAAAACGAGTTAGCAATTTGTTTTGGCCTTAACTTTTTCATCCGAGCTTGGATTGGGCCAATACTTGTGTGGTTGGATCAAACACATTCTGAACTTCACAATAGACATCTTAAAGTCATCATTTGATTCAGCCTAGCCCAATTCGTAAGCCCAAGAAGTTGCTGGTCATGCTGACATGAGGATGAGCTGGTTGGAAGCTTGGTCATGGTGAGCTAGGCATGAGCTATTGTAGCTGGTTGGAAGCTTGGTCATGGTGACATGAAGATGAGCTAGGGCTGCTGGTGGGATTTATTGGTGAAGTGCATCAACCAATTCAGATTTTATAATGCAAGTGTTGTATGCATTAGTGAAGTGCATCAACCAATTCATCTTTTATAATGCAAGTGTTGTATGCATTAGCCATATTGAATTCAGATTTATCACTCCCCTCTCCCTATAAATACCACATCCATTCCACATTCAAGACACAACAAATCCTGGGATTCACAACCCCACAATTCACTCCAGCCATCCTCAAACACTTCCATCATTTTCCCAAACTCAATTCACCAAAACAACTCCAGCAAACCTATCTTCCATTTTCCTACGAATTTCATCTTTCTTAGCCATCACCACTCACTCAAACTCATCCCAAATCACCTCCATATCCTTCATACTTCCGTCTAGACGTGAGAAAGCTCTTGGAGAAGCATTAAACGTGGAGAAGCACTTGGAGAAGCCTTGGACACCACAAGAACTTCAGAAAAGGGGTTTTTTCCTACTCTTATTGCATTCATTATGTTTTCTCATTTCTGTTCAAGTTTCTTTTCCATCATGAGTAACTAAATTCATAGCTAGGGTTTCAATGTAACCTGACAAGATAATTTCATGTTTCAAGTTAATGATTAACCTTTGTTGATTACTTTTAATTTTCTGGGCTCATTCACTTGTTCTTAGTTGAATCTTTATGCATGTTTAAATAACTGGCCACTATGAACACATGCATGTTGGTTATCTAGTTCAAGTTTACATAAACACCATATGACTCTTGAACCGATTAGTGAATGAGTGGGTAATGCATTTAGGACAAACACCATGTTCAAATGTTTACTTGGTTCCTTTGTGTTCTTCTTAAGCTTAATGGATTCAGATTCATAGCTTAGACTAAACACCTTAGCTAAGTTGTGTTTTCTGAGTACTTGATTAAAACCAAACACCATATGGATAATCATACATAAGAAAGAACGAACTCCAGAAATTGTAATCAACTTAGGTGATTGTTAACTTGTAGCTTGAAATTGGATTGTCATGGTGAAGTTGAACCCCTAGTGTTTGAGAACATTTCACAACATTCAATTTGCCAACAGAAACTAGGTAATTGCACACACAACATGCAATTGCATTCACAGTTTGCGAAAACCAACTTTCTGATTGTCAATTACAGGAATGCATTTTTAGCTTATTTTCGTAGGTCAACTTCTTAGCTTTGGTAACTTGTTATTTTGCATTCCCTTTTAGTAGTTTTCATTCCAACAAAGTCACTCTTACTTTAAATTCTGTTTTAGACTTAACTTCCTAACTTCTTGAATTTGGTAACCTAAGTACATAACTAATTTTAACTTCTCAGTCCTCGTGGGTACGACCTCGTACTTGTCTTGCTATACTACTGATTGGCACGTACACTTGCGAGTTAACATAATTAAACAACAATGACACGCATACATCCTCCAATGATGATATTGAAGAAATTTTTATACAAAGTATTACCAAAACTTGCTCTGTATGAGGAAAATGAGATATCAATATCATTTGTGTTGTATCTTCAAATAATTCAAGTTTGTCGTCATCAAGGGGAGTAATTCATCAGGAGGAGGATTCAACAATTTTCTACATATAGGACATATGCGCGTTGTACTCTTTTCACTTCGACTAGGTTTTGGTTCCACCAGGTTTTTCCTATCAAGGTTTTAACAAGGTAGCATAAGTGCCTCCAACACCATATCAATGATCCAGAAGAATGTTGCACTCTTTTTCCCTTTGCTTAGGTTTTGTCCCATTGGGTTTTCTGAGCAAAGTTTTTAATGAGGCAACTATGTCAATTGTAGGGTGAACATTCAAGAGAGAGTGTTGTAAATGTATGAGTCGGTGGATGACCACCATACTTTTTAGCATTCACTATTTCTAAATTGGTCGCTGATGTCATGCTGACATAAGCAAACCCATAACAGCTCAGGCAAATCTTTCCTTTGAGCTTATCTAGGCTGATGGAGCCCACTCCTAGCCTGAACTGACCTTCACCCCTGGAATTGGGTTTTGAGGATTTGGGGCCTTTTACCTGTGCTGGCATGCATGAGTGGACTTGCTCTTACGCCAACCAATTCTACTTCGGTGAAAAAGTAGGGAGATACTTTTGGTGAGGGGCACTAAAAAAGTATTTTGGCTTGTATTAAAAAATTAAATAAAATAAAAAAGCCATTCACTTTAACAGACTTCCCGGTAAACCCTAAACATTTCTCATTCTCTCCTCCGTCTTGCTATTTCACAGACCGAATTCGACGAGAGCTCCATCGCTTCCAATCCCTCTTCAGTTTTAAGGTTCAAATCTCTCTCTCTCTCACTCTCTTTCTCTCTCTCTCTCTCTCTCGCTCTCTTTCTCTCTGTTATAGATTTCGTTAACTTAATTAGTAAATTATGCTGTGTTGTTTTTATTTGATTCAGCTCACTAGCCTGCAATGTCTGTGTCTCGTTTTGAAAATTTAAACATTTTTCTGGTTATTTCTTCGATTTAAGGGAATTCATGAACTGGGTTTGTTTTTTTCAGAGAGTCATTTTATTAATTCAAAGTGGGTTTAATAAAATCTGAAAAACCCTCATTTCTCTCTCTCTCTCTCTCTCTCTCTCTCTCTCTCTCTCTCTCCCCCCCGCGTAATAGACCACCCCCCCCGGGACTTTTTATGTTCGGTTGGTGGCTCCAAGAGCCATCATCGCCCCCTCACGCCGCTATTTTGGTGGCATTGGTCCCAAAAGGACCGCCTCCTCCTCCTCTCTCCGTTCCACCTCTTCCCCGCCACGATTCGCCAGCTCCACCACCGAAAATTGCAGATTTACAGCTTGATTTTTCGTAAAACTTTCGGTGCTTGTTCGGACTCCTCCGGCCACCAAATCTTTCGAACTTGGTATGGTTTCTTGTCCTCTTAATGTGTTCTAGCTGTTAGTTGTGTTGTTTAGGATCATTTTCTGCATTTTGGTGGTCAATTAATCGATAGAAGTTAAGGCCGGTTTCGGCCCTCGATTCCGGCCACTTTCGGCCACTTTTTGGGCTTGGTCCAAAAACAAAAGTTGCTCCACTCATTGTTCTGATCTTGTAGGTATAGGTCTTGACCAGCGGTTTGGAGTTCTTTCAATCGCCAGAAATCACTTTGGGCACCCACACGCTGCCGGTGCCTGAGGCGGCGCGTGGGCCACTTTTTGTCCGGTCTTTGAGTTCTAAAATAATCCCCATGTCATCCCGAGTATGATGGTATGCTCGGATTTGAATTTGGTTATCATTTGATCGTCAATTGAATATCGCATATTAGGAGTTATCCGGGTTCGACATGTTCAGACCTTTGGATCGAATTCATTTCAATATATGTTGATCTAGGTTTCCCTAGGATCTTGTAGGATTTCGCGGATTGTGAATCGGAGCCCCGGATGTTCCGATTCAATAACTTAAAGTTTGCGTTAAACAATAATCATCCGATTGAGAGCAATCCGACCGTTCGATTCATACCAAACTTGCAGAACGAGTATTCTAAACCTTGTTGAACTCGTAGGAACTTCCGAATCGAAAATCGGAGGTCATGTGCCTCGTGGGCCTGGTTGACCCAAATTGGAAAGTTTGACTGCCCGATTGACCGAGTGTCTTTTGAGGTTATCCCTTCATCCGAAACACATAGTTGGACCTTCGGAATGTCTCGTACCTTGAGCTTGTACTTGAAACCCGAGAAACTAGGATTTTAATTTAAAGTTCTCGTTCAAAGCTGTTGAAACCAATTGTGTCCCACATCGGAAAGAGGGAAGGAGAAAAAGTACTTTAAATTGAATTACCCCACTCTAACTATCACCGAGGCCTTTTGTGATAAAACCTCACACCTGAGGATTGTGCAGGTGGTTAAGTGGGGACAGTATCGGTGTTGTTGGAGTGGGCCCTCGGCCCGTCGACCTGAAAATTTCCACATGGTATCAGAGCCAGGCACGGGCCCGTTCTGCCACGTGATTGGGTGGGTCCCCATTTGGCCCCGCGCGATGGGTGAGTCCCGACATGGCTTCACGTGGTTGCCGATATGTGGATCTCCACGTGTGACCCACAACATGGGGTCTCACGTGCGGGGGAGTGTTGAAACCAATTGTGTCCCACATCGGAAAGAGGGAAGGAGAAAAAGTACTTTAAATAGAATTACCCCACTCTAACTACCACCGAGGCCTTTTGTGATAAAACCCCACACCTGAGGATTGTGCAAGTGGTTAAGTGGGGACAGTATCGGTGTTGTTGGAGTGGGCCCTCGGCCCGTCGACCTGAAAATTTCCACATAAGCGTTTTATATTAATTTCGTACTCGTATTCTGAATTAGGTACTCCGGCTACTCACACACAGCAAGCGAGACCCTCTTAGGGTCAACCAACGTGGGACTATTTGTGAGTGGACTTTGTTTTCAAATAATAAACATGGTTTTATGATGGAAAATTATGCATGATGATTTAATGGTTTATTTAGTTTATTGTTTTATTAATTGTTGAACTTGATATTTCTATATATTTTCGAAATATATTTGGGTTTTGGCATATTTGAGTATCTTAAGTTTATATATATGGATTTTGAGAATTTCTATACATGATTGGTTATGTGTGGGATACGTGAGATGTTGGTTTGAGATTGTGAAAGGAGAGTGGATTATAGTTATGTCAGTTTGAATACCTCCCCGGATTTGGAACTTTGGATTTGTAATTTTGAGATACTTGGATATGTTGGAACCCAGGGACCCTTAGCGGGGTAGTCTGCGCGCGTAGCATTTCTCACAGGCATACGAGTATTCAGGATTCTGTTGTACATGCTGGTGAGCTTAGTCCCAGTTGGACGGCTCGTTCCCTAGCCACATGGTCAATTGAGGATTCTTCCATGTGGACTAGTCAAACAATCCCCTGGTTGGATTGTTTCCCCAGTACAAACTAAGTGTTGTCATACTTATATATTTATATATCTATTCATTCGTTCTTGTTTATCAGTGAGGATATTTCCTCGCTCGCCGTGCCAAAGGGCACGTGTTTCGAGAAATTAGTTTGGGTATTGAGGAAAAATTTGGAGGGGTTAATTACTAAAGTATCATTTCGGGATTTCAGTTTTCATTATGGTTTCGACCCAATTAAATATATGTATATGGTTATGACGGTTTTGAATGCATGGTTTTTCAGCATTGTTTTCTAAACGGTGGGGTTATATTATGTTGGTTTCAACTGTGAAATAAACTTTGTTTTTATCCACTCACACTTTTCTGTTTTGCGCCCCCAGACAGTAGTTGATTGAGCTGAGCGGCAGAGTTGAGTTGTGAACTTCTGAATGCCAAGCCTTTGTTGGACTCTTTTATTCTTTCCCCTCTGTTAAACTTTGTTTTTAAACTGAAACTCTTAGATTGCTCTGTTATCGCCCATGCTAGGGTTTGATTTGTGAGGCCGGAGGCCTTTGCTGTAAACTGTTTAATTGTTTTTTAAGCATGTTGCATGTTGGGTTGCATTTAAATGTGTTTTAACAAGTTGAGAACTTTGGGAATTGTCCAATTTTCAGGGGAGACTTTGTCCAATTTTCGGCAAAAAGTCTCGATCTTTAGTAAGTGGGCCCGACATCGGTAAGATGTCAGAAACATTAAGGGATTCGTCCAGCATTCCGAGGAATTCGGGGCAGATCCTGTCATCTCAGAATTTATTCCTATGTATTCTTCAAAAGATCGTTTCTGGCGATATGCTTAACTTCATAATCTTTTTAGATTTTCATATAAATGCAAGTCTCCATAAATATGTAGGGAACATGCTTCGTAAGAAGAAACATAGCTCCATCTACATAATATACTAGGAGAATATTGTAACATCTCATATCGATCAACGGAGAGGGGGTGATGTGCCTTATATGTACATGCCCGCCTTCATCTAGCACGAGGCCTTTTGGGAGCTCACTGGCTTCGGAGTCATGGGAACTCCGAAGTTAAGCGAGTTGGGGCTAGAGCAATTCCAGGATGGGTGACCCACTGGGAATTTGCTCCCATAAACAACTAGAGCAATCCTGGGAAGTTGCTCGTGAGCTCCCAAAAACAAAACCGTGATGGCACAGAGGGGGGCTCAAAGCGGACAATATCATGCTACGGCAGAGCTGACCCCAGGATGTGACAATTTGGTATCAGAGCCACTCTGCCCTATGGTGCGAGTGTACCGACGAAGACGTCGGGCCCCTAAGAGGGGTGGATTGTAACATCCCACATCGACCAACAAAGAGAGGGTGATGTGCCTTATATAAACATGCCGACCTCTATCTAGCACGGGCTTTTTGGGAGCTCACTGGCTTCGGAGTCATGGGAACTCCGAAGTTAAGCGAATTTGGGCTAGAGCAATCCCAGGATGGGTAACCCACTGGGAAGTTGCTCGTGAGCTCCCAAAAACAAAACCGTGAGGGTAGAGAGGGGGGCCCAAAGCGGACAATATCGTGCTACGGCGGAGCCGATCCCGGGATGTGACAAATATCATAAAATTTCCATGTCTTTACACGGACACATTTTGTCATATCCAGTGATTTTATTTCACTGCATCACAAACACCTATTTGTAACCTATACAATTTCATATCTTTTGGTGTTTGAACTCTTGGTTTGTTTCTTCCACGTTTTCCAAAAATATTCAAGTTTACTGGACTATCTCTTCCAGTTTGGCCAATCTTTCTTTACATTGTCGACAATCATAATAAAACTCGGATCAATATTATCATAGCCCTTTATAACTTTAGTACGTACTATATATAAACAGTATCATTGATGATCATCAATTTATAAACCCACATTTCTCTTTATGCATGCATAAAATATAGACATTTTCATAGTCACTGAGTAGCCATGCCTCTTCAAGGGCTTTCATTGTTTTCTAATGGACTTATGTCTTCTTATAAGACTGTATCTCTTCCGAGATTAAATATATAGGAAATGTGGATATTTCATATAGTATTATATTATTTGGGATGCATGGACTTCAGCGGAGCCAATTATTGACTACTTAGGCACACAACTAGATAAATCATTTGCCACCACTTTAGATTGCTTAATTAGGACATCAACATTTTGATGTGATTTGTCACTTCAGCAGTGTTTTTAAATGCTTCTAGCATTTAACTTGCAATCTTTTAGATTGCTATTTTTTTTTCTTACCTTACTTTTACATTAGGTGGCACAAAATTTTGATGAAACAATAATGAATGCATTTGATAGCAATTCACGTCGTTCTTCATGAACAACCTTTTCTCCCCCTAACAACGGGAAATTGGTCTCATCAAAATAATGCTATTTGATTGGAGTGGTAAGTGTTGTCCTTCAGGGACCAAATATAAATAATATAAAGATGATAACATGAAGCAAAATCTTCAAAATTGCTCAAAATATAGTGTAACATAAATACCATGGTCTCCAAAACAATTGAATAAAAAAAAAAAAATTTCACATCATAAATTTTTACAGATCAAAGAACTTATGGTTCTTATCAGAAAATGAGTTCATATGAAGCAAATTATGGTTAATATGCTTATGGTGTGAGACCATAAGTATCAGTCATGTTTATTCATAATTTCAACATTAACTCCATTGTGTGTAGGGGTGGGCATCTCATCCGAATTATCCGCGTACCGACCGTACCGTACCGACGGTTTGGTTTGGTTTGGTTAAATAATTATTTTTTAATTTTAATTATTCCGATCCGATCCGTACCGAAACGTTTGGTTTGGTTAACGGTTAACAATATCCCTTATCCGACGGAAATCCGTACCGATCCGATATTTATAATTATTTAATTATTTAAGTACTTATATATGTATCTATTTATTAGTGGCTGGATATTAAGTTATTGTAGACTGCGAAACACTGAAACACTACCTACATTAACCCTAAAATTTGACTTTCCATCTTTTAGTTTCATCTAGCCGTCCTCTAACACCCAAACATCTTAACTTTCTCTTCTCTCTGTTAGCTTAGCCGCACAACCATCGCTCTCATCTCTCTGAGCAGGTATGTTGACTCAATATTTTGTAAGACCCAACCTCATTTCACATTGATTTGATAGGCAAGATAAGAACTCTTATCGTTTAAATTTTTTATTCACAGGGTATTTTGCATAAGAAGAACTCTTATCATTTCACACTGATTTCTACAGCAACCATCGCTCTCTTATCTTCTACAATCGCTCCAAAAGGTAATTTGCTTTTTAAATTTTTTTTTTTTTTCTTAGCCCAGCAGAAAAATAAAGAAGAAAAACAAAAAGGAGATGAGAAGTTGCAGACGGACCTGCAACTTTTCTTTCTTTTTTGGTACAAAACGTGGCAAATACAATGATTAAAGCTATATGAATTGGAACATGTTGACTATTCAAATGTGCACAAGGAATCTTAGTATTTAAATATTGTAAGGAATTGCTGATTGAGATTGAGATTTTTTTTGTTGTTTTAGTGGGGACTATTTGTTTTCTGGGTAGTTTTGGTGCTTGTTTGATTTGTGTTGTGTTGTGTTGAGAGAGAGAGAGAGAGAGAGAGAGAGAGAGAGAGTATGTTGATGATGAATAGCATGGAGAGTGGTGTAGTTCAAGACGGTGTGGTTTTTAATATTATGATTTTGATAAAGGATATGCATGTAGAAGCAATGGGTGTGGTTTTTAATATTATGCATTTTGATAAAGGTAGTTTTGGTAATTGTAGTTTGTTTTGGATATTATTTAAATAAATTTCTTTGTTTGCAAAGTCGATCTTTTAGTTTTCATATGTATATCAAGGGTCCTATGAAATTTTATTTGAAGTAAAGATTAAATATTGTGCTAGTTAAAGTTTACTTCATTAGGTGTTTTTAGCTATCCGAGTTAACATTGATTTTTAATCTTTAGTTTCAATTGCAGAAAGCCTTCAGTTCATCTACTAGTCCTATGTCAAACATAAGTTCAACTCCTACACCAACCTCTGCACAAACTGTGGATATTTCATCAAATGCTATTTCATCACTTCCACCACAGAATAACTTAAAAAGAAAAGCTGCAGCTCGGTCTAATGTGTGGGAACATTTTGATAAGATAAAGAAGGAAGAATGTACAAATGATGATGAACCTAGGTGCATATGTAAGTATTGTAAGCAAGATTATGGATGTGACTCCCGTAATGGTACGTCTTCCTTATGGTATCATTTAAAGACTATATGTAGGACATCTCCACTTAGAGAAGCCAAAAGTCAAAAAATCTTATCGTTTGGCAAGGAGGATAAGAGTAGTATAGTGAGTTGGTCCTTTAGTAAGGAGAGATCTAGACTTGCATGTGCACGGATGATTATTCGTGATGAGCTTCCATTTAGCCATGTAGAGAATGTGGGGTTTAGAGATTTAATGCAAGAAGTCCAACCAAAGTTTGATCCACCATCTCGTAGGACAATTGCTAGAGATGTGTGGAACCTTTTTCAATTAGAAAAGGGTAAACTCAAGAGTGTGTTAAGTCACCCATCACATAGAGTGTCTATTACCACCGACACATGGACATCTCTTCAAAAGATAAATTATATGGTTGTCACGGCTCACTTTATTGATGTTGATTGGCACTTGCACAAAAGGATTATAAGCTTTTGTGTCATTCCAAACCATAAGGGTGAAACTATTGGAAAGCTTTTGGATTATTGTTTGAATGATTGGGGTATAGAAAAAGTGTTTACTATTACTGTTGATAATGCTACTCCTAATGATAAAATGATAAGTTATATGAAGGGTAGGTTGACCAAGAGCAAGACACTTATGTTTGGTGGTGATTGTTTACATGTGCGATGTTGTGCACATATTCTGAATTTAATTGTGTTTGAAGGGATGAAAGAATTGGATAACTCCATTATGGCTATTACTAATTCGGTGAGGTACATCCACTCTTCACCCGCAAGGTTGGAGAGTTGGAGAAGATGTGTTGCTTTTGAGAAACTTGATATCAAAGGCCTTGTGCCCTTAGATGTGTGTACAAGATGGAATTCCACCTATTTATTGTTGGAAGGGGCATTGAAGTATCAAAAAGCTTTTGAAAGGATGTTGGAGGATGATGGAGACCCACACTTTGTGGGTTATTTTATGGATGATGATGTTGAGAAGAAGAAAAAAAGAGTGGGGCCTCCTACCTCAAATGATTGGGATTGTGCTAGAGTCTTGATCAAGTTCTTGAAGTTGTACTACGAAGCCACTTTGAAATTTAGTGGGTCAAAGGTAGTGACTTCTCACCAAGCTTTCCATCAAATGTGTGCTATTTTTGTTCAATTGCAAAAGTTTTGTAGAAGTGAGGATTCTCTCATGAAAAGCGTAGCAACATCAATGAAAAGAAAGTTTGACAAGTATTGGGGGAAGGTTGAGGACATTAACAAATTGTTGCTTATTGCAATTGTTCTTGATCCACGATACAAAATGGAGTATCTCTTATTTAGCCTTTCCGATATAGAATCCAATCCCTCCAAGGTTAATGAGTTACAAAAAGGAGTCAAGGATTTTTTAATCCACATGTATAATGTGTATAAAGTAGCTGACCCATTGGCTGCCCAAAGTTATAGTAATAGCACTTTGGAGAGAATTGGGGATACGATTATGGTAAATGATGAAGATGATGTTGAAGCGGAAAGATTGTCTAAATTTATGAAGTTGAGACAAGTGATGGATGTTGTTGAGATAAGAAATGAAGTGGATAAGTATTTGTTAGAGCCACCTGAAAATCTTAGAAATCCCAACTTTGACTTGTTGGCTTGGTGGCAAGAAAATAGTCCAAGGTTTCCAGTTATATCCCAAATGGCTAAGGATGTATTTGGCATTCCAATCTCTACTGTGGCTTCAGAATCTGCTTTTAGTTTGGGTGGTAGAATTGTAGATCCTTTTCGTGCTTCTTTGACTCCAAGAATGGTGGAGGCCTTGGTTTGCACAAGTGATTGGTTGAAAGCCGAGGAGTTTTCCTTGTACAAGGATCCAACTAAGGAGGAACTTGAGTTCTATGATGCTTTGGAGAAAATTGAGACTGGTAAGTAATTTTAATTTTTTATATTTCTTTTGGTTTTCAATTGCATTCATATGACATATGTTTATTTTCTCACTTTCATAATTTGTTTAATGATGTAGAGGTATATTCTAGTTCTCAAATGAAAGAGAAAGTGGTTGCTAGTCCATCTTGACTACATATTGAATGGTATAGTGATTAATAACCTTCCTTAATCTCAAATAACATGCCCATGTACTTTATATTTATTCTTTAACTTTGTTTTTCTTTGGCTACAGTACACAAATCAGATTTGGATTGAAGATTACTAGGCTTCTATGCTGCAATTTTTGGTTCTTTGAAGTGTTTAAACTAATTTCTTATTGTTTTGTAACGTTATTTGCTATTTTATTATGTAGTTTCAATGTCTGTTTGTAACTTTAAAATTAAGTTATTTGATTTTGTATTTTATAAGGATAATTTGGTGTATTTGTTCAAGAATTTATGTCATGTGAATTTATTATAAATTGTATTTTTATTAGTATGTTTTTATTACGGTAGTACCGGCCTACCGACCCGTTCCAAACCGAATGTTAGGTTAACCGATCCGAAGTCTACCGAAGTCTTTGGTTTGGTTAACGGAAGAGAAAATGGTCTACCGAAGTCTATGGTTTGGTTAATGGAAGAGCCCTCTACCGGTCCAAACCGATCCGCGCCCAGGCCTAATTGTGTGTATGTATGAAGCGATGTAAGTTTCTTCTGGAATTAAGTAATATCAAACATTGTAAGTATATAATTTGACCTGTTAATAGTTTTTGGTCAGGTTTGCATAACCTAATATGATATTTACCAAAATGAGTGGTAATAAAACTCAAAAATAATTTTCAACTCAAATAGTTGTGTGTGTTGTTTCACTAACAATAAATATCATAATTCTTGGAGGCTTTGTCATACAAGACCCTCCCTTTATACTATTTAACTTCAAAAGCATTTCACTCACGGGATAATGTGTTAGTGACATTTGTTTTCGAAAATGATATAGAGCTTACATTTGCTTCAGTGAATTATGTATGCTTATATATCTTCAGGAAATAATATATCCAATCATATGAAATTCGTGGATGCATAATAAAAAACTTTTATTTACCAACAATTGAAACACATCATATTTTCCATATTGCTAATGTAGGAGCACCTGGAACATGAAAGGATAAATTTATTCCTTTATGCTCTTCCACATTACAATCCTACTTGGATCTCTATTTTCTTTCGTATTTGTATACATAAGAATATCCATGAAAAATAGAACCAAAAAAAATTTCATTGAACTTCTAGGTCATATAATATACTTAAAACATTCTTTGTGGACTTAAAATTTCAAAATCCATAACTTCTGGTTCATAATACAAATTAAATATCCAAAACTTCAGGTTTGATTAAAATGTGTAATCAAAACTTCAGGTTTTGAATTAAGTATGTCATTGTAAATAGTTCAGATTTTTATAATCTCAAATTAAATTTCGGGTTTCAAATATGTATAATGAAACTTCTAGTTTCAACTAATTGCTTGACATGGAACTTCTGGTCCAAATAAGATATAAATAAATAATTCACAAAGACAATAAAGTAGTACTAATTAAAAAATAATCTTACAATAATAAAAACACCAAGTTCTAAAAATAAAAATAATAAAATAATAAAATATGAAACATAAAATAGAAGGTTATATGATAAATTGAATATATCCAACATTAGGTTCTAAGATAAATTTAATTTATAGAATTACATGTTCTAATATGAAGATATTCGTAAATTTCTATTATAAACTGAAATTTTAAAAAGTTTCAAACTTCAAGTTTTAAAGTATGGAACTTCGGGTTCTAGTGAGTCATATAAATAAAACTTCTTGCTATAGACTAAATTTGATCTTGAACATCAGGTTTAAAAATATCACATAACTAAATGATATATATATATATATATATATAATCCCACTATAATTTCATTCAACACACACATTTGAAAAAAAGGTGCTAGGGAGGCAATACAGTGGCAATACGACGTTCATCTGAAACAACAACAGATTGCATTTTACTTATATCATTTGGTCAAATCTAGGAACCAACAACATGTTTCTTTGGTCTCCAACTCAGCCACAACATAGGTGATAAGGTACATATTGTCATTTGGATCAATGCCCACTGCCACAAGTAATTGCCCTATCAAAAATTGCATAAACAGATTCACATTATTAGTACAAACACATACCTTGAAATATATAAGACATATACTAAACTATAAGACAAGCACATACATTGGAATGTGCCTTTCAAATGGCATCCATCAACACAACTAGCAAGAAATCCTTTTTTTTTTTTTACAGCCATCCAAATATACATACAACCTTTGGAAATAAGGGGGTTCAAGCTTCATCATCATAGTGCTACCCACGTTGGCTTGCTTAACCTCTTCACAATACTCACACAACTTAGAGTACTGTGAAGCATAAGTTCCTTCAATTATTTCAACTGCCTTATGCCTAGCCCTACCAATTATACTGAAACTGATATCCAAACCTATGTCCCTCTTAACACGAGCATGGAGTGTCCTCAAATTTATCTTGGGTTGATCTCTAATTACATCAATATATTTGTTTGCAAGAAAAGTCGAAGTAGCTTGAGAGTTGCTATAACTTCTGCTACAAGTGTGTCAGTCTATCATACTCCTAATTTGCAAAGTCCTTTCTTCCATGAAAGAAGCCCTAAATTCCACTTGCATTTCAGACACTTTGCTTGCATCCTTTTCGCATCATTTTTAGTCACTTTCACTTCATAACCCTGTATGACATCATAATTTGAAATAGCTTCTCTCAACTCATGTTTAGAGCCAAATAACATTTCTATTTCAAATTGTGGGTTCTCCATGTCAGTATTAGCATCAAACTCTAGAAACCTTTGTGTATGTCCTTCGTCATCAGAGTTAGGTAGACTACCAAAGCCATCTGAGTTATAATTCTCCTCGGGCAAATTATCATTCATGTTACCTTTAGGTATAAAAGGCTCATCCTTTTTTTTTTTTTTATACCATAAATACAAGCTCATTCTTTTGCTTCTTTTTATCTACAAATATAGGTACCTTAGGAATCTCAAGAGTTGCATCATTCTCCTCTTCATATATCTCTTTGTCAGATTCATCATCACCGTCTTCATAAATAAGAACATTATGAAGTGAAGCCTTACCATTACCCTCAGCAACTTCCCCATTGCTATCCTCAGTCTCATCATCATTAACAACAATATACTCATTATGATCATTGGCCTTTTGAGGGTTTGCAAAATGTGTATGATGAAGCGTATTACCTTGTGTCTTAACAACATTCTCATCTACTTGACTAAAGCACTCATTTGGGATATCATTGAAAAATTCTTCATATTGTGTACCAAGTGATTGGGTGTAAACCTCCTCAATAACATCAGACACGTCAACATCATGATCTACATACACCACTATATGCCTATTGCTAGGGATGAAAGGTAACATAACTAATATTTCAAAATCAGAATTCAACCCTAATAGCCCTTCATGTACTTCTTTTCCAGAAAATGTATAATAAAACCCCCTACAATTTTTAATCCCACATTCATTCATAATATCCCTTGATTCTGTTGTAGAAAACCTATCTAGATCTACATTGTCATAAATATTTGTCATACCTCCCTCATAAGACATTCCATTGTTGACAAACTTCCCGACATATCTTAACTCCAAAGTGAAGTATCCATCATCTGCAAAATAAAGTAAATATGTTCAAAATATTGAAATACACAAACAATAATCATATTCACATGATTGGTATAATCTAAGCAATGCATTAATATATTTTGCAGCTTATATATGACAAAATGGTGGTAAACAATGAATTTATGAAGGATGACCACTGTATATGTCCAACCAGACAACACCATTTTTGTGTGTGAAAAGTTACCACGTATTGTACTCATATTATATTCCTAAAGCACTACAAGACAACACCCTTTTTTGGCTGGAACCAGACAATACCACAGTTTAAAGGCACAACCTATTCACAATCCCAACATAGTGATATATAAACTCATAAACTACAAAGCTGATCATACAACAACCACAAACAAGTAAAAAATCTCACCTGGATCAAATGGACGTTTCTTTGATTTCATAGATTTCGCACCCACTATGCTTCGACAATCTCCAAAATAAACCCTGAACCCACACGAAATCAAACCCAAAATCTTCCAAAATTCATACGCTTGTTACAATGGAGCCTTAATTGACCGAGAATTGAGCGAAAAACCATCGAGAATCGACTCTGAATCGAGCCCCCTTTTTCCCGCTCAGTAAAACCTAATCCTCAATTTGAGGTTTTACACGAGGATTTGAGTTTTTACGAGTCCAGCTTTCCTGTTTCCTTTTTCCCTGTGCCCACCCTGTTTCCCCCTTGTTCTTCTGACACCTGTCATCTCTTAACAACATAACGTTGTTAACTTTGAATAAAATGAAAAATAAAAATCCAAAAACCTAGCAGCAACCCAACCAAAACTCTAACAACCGACACTACCCCCACAGTCACCACCCACCCTACTCCTCTCTCTCTCTCTCTCTCTCTCTCTCTCTCTCTCTCTCTCTCTCTCTCTCTCTCTCTCTCTCTCTCTCTCTCAGAAGATGAGCCATGGAGTGGAGGTGTCCTGAATATGAAGATTTTGAGAGGAAATAGATCTGGAACAAGAAGCACAAAACTTTCTTCACACCCTAAAAAACAAAAACCCCCCAAAATGTTGTGAGAACTGATAAACCATATTGCAATTTATTTTTTCTTTCTATTTTTTAATTTTTTGAATAAAAAACTTGAAATTTCATTTTCTCCGTAGTGATCTCCAGGCACGATTGTTCTTAGGCTTTGTCATGTTGATGATCGACTGATCAAAGAACCCATTTTTAAAGACATAAAATAATCCAAAAGAAAATAATGGAAACAAGAGAAAACGAGAGAGAGCTGGCAGTGGTTGATGATGCATTCGAAGTGGGAGAAGAGTCAGGCTGATTTCAGACTATCTTGATATGGTGCAGAAATTCAAAGAGAGAGAAAAGGAGGCTTGGGGCAGAGACGAGCAGAGGGGGACTGTCGCTGAGGTGGTGCTAGAGGTACCAATTTTGGGCACCAACTCTCTAATAAAAGTGGAGTCCACCAATATAACAGGTCCCACGCTCTATTAGAGAGTTTAGTGCCCAAAATTGGTGCATTTATCATTTTCCTTGAATATTTGATGACACGTTATAATTAGAAGAGGGTAAAACCCTAAACTTTAATGGAACAGCGTATTAAAAAGAGAAAACAAAAACAAAAAAACAAAACAAAAAACAAAACCAACCAGCACACATCTCTCCCTCTTCGTCTCTCAGCAGCACAGTCCCAAACCCAATTGACGCTAGCACCATCTCTTCAGTCGAACCTCAGCCTCAGTTTCATCTCTGTCTCTCTGTCTCTCTCTCTCTCTCTCTCTCTCACATTTCGAAGTCTCAGCATTTGCTTGATAGGTTATCGTACTATCTTTACTCTTTCTGTGAGACATGAATTTGAGGCACTTAGTTTCTAGGCAAGCAGTAACCAATGCGTCAAAAATCAGTGCAAGGTTGCGATCACCTTATGCCCACGGTTTCACAACCATGGCAGCAGACCCAGTACCTCTTTCATTTCACTCCCCAAGTCAGGGTGGCTCTAAACCTCTGAAAAACCCTAAATGCCCCAAACCCATTTCTTCATTTAATAGATATATTCACTCTGCTCAAGCTCAAGTGGGTGACCCTAAAATTGATTCTGAGGTGTCAGATGAGGAGGAAGATGGAGTCATTAACGAGTTCTTGTCCCGATTTGTATGGATCATACGCCAGAAGCTCAATGAAGCTTACCCAGATTGCGATAAAGAAACCAGTGATGGAATGCTCATGATAATTGTCCAGAAAGTTGTGTCAGAGATGGAAAAGGGCGGGATTGAGCAGATGCTTAGTGAATCACAGTCCACTCCATTGCAGGATTTTAGTGAGGATTTGTGGAAGACAGTGTGGGAGGTGAGCAATATGGTTTTGGAGGACATGAAGAAGGAAGTCAAGAAGGAAAAAATGAAGGGGTTTCTGCAAGAAGAAGAAGTTAAGGAGATGTGTAGATTTGCTGGTGAAGTTGGTATTCGAGGGGATATGCTTAGAGAGCTCAGGTTCAAGTGGGCTCGCGAGAAGATGGAGGAAACTGAGTTTTATCAGAGCTTGGAGCGTCTTAGAGAAGAGGACAGAAAATCCCAAGAAGAAGGGGAGGCAGCAGAGGGAATGCAAGCTGAAACCACAGGGGAAGAGGAGAAGTCTAAGGTTGTTTCTCTCCCCAAGAGGCGAGGGAAGATAAGATACAACATTTATGGTCTTGATCTATCTGACTCCAAGTGGGTAGATGTGGCTGATAAAATTCACGAGGCAGAGGAAATTATTTGGCCCCAGGAACCAAAACCCATAACTGGGAAATGCAAATTGGTTACTGAGAGAATTATTCAATCAAATGTGGCAGATGACCTGTCTCCACTTTTGGCTGAATGGGTAGAACTGCTTCAACCCAGTAAGATTGATTGGCTCAATTTTCTTGATAGATTGAGAAAGCAGAACACTGGCTTATACTTTAAGGTACATCACTCTTTTCTGTTCTCCTTCATTGGATATCATTGCTCTATTAGTTAGATCCTTTTTCAAAATGTTGGTTTTTAGTATCTACTGCTTATTTATGAATTTTGTATAACTTATGTAAGAGTTCATATATTTTTTGTATGAAAATATGCTTAGGGTGTGGTGAGTTGAGAGGTTTATGCATGTATGTGGGCTTAAAGTTTTAGATTTGGGTTTTAGCTGTTGAGTGTATATGAATCCAAAGGTTATGTAGCTTGTGATAGCGGTGCCATTTATCTTATATTGGCCTTTTCGATGTAGTTGATGCTGAAAAAATTGTTTGCAGGTGGCAGAACTTGTATTGAATGAGAAATCCTTCCAGACGAACATCCGTGACTACTCTATGCTTATCGATGCCCATGCCAAACAGAACCACCTAGAAGATGCTGAGAGAATTTTGAAGAAGATGAATGAAAATGGTATCCAACCTGATATCTTGACGGCTACTAGTTTGGTTCACATGTACAGCAAGGTAGGCAATCTTGACGGTGCCAAAGAAGCATTTGAAAGTTTGAGGAGCCAGGGCTTCAAACCAGACATTAAGGTGTACAATTCGATGATCATGGCATACGTAAATGCTGGCCAACCCAAATTGGCTGAGTCGTTGATGAGAGAGATGGAAGCAAGAGACATCAAACCCACAAAAGAAATTTTCATGGCATTACTTCGGTCATTTTCACAAAGTGGTGATGTTGGTGGAGCTGGAAGAATTGCCAACATTATGCAGTTTGCAGGGTTCCAGCCAACATTGGAGTCTTGTACATTGCTTGTTGAAGCATATGGGAAGGCTGGTGACCCTGATCAGGCAAGGAGCAACTTTGATTACATGATGAAAGTTGGGCACAGACCTGATGACAGGTGCACTGCAAGCATGCTTGCAGCTTATGAAAAAAAAAATTTACTAGATAAGGCGTTGAATCTGTTGATGCAGCTTGAAAAGGATGGATTTGAGCCTGGAGTTGCCACTTACTCTGTTCTTATAGATTGGCTGGGTAAATTGCAGCTAGTTGGTGAGGCTGAGCAACTATTGGGGAAAATTGCTGAGCAGGGTGAGACTCCTCCACTTAAAGTTCATGTAAGCCTTTTTGAAATGTATGCTAAGGCTGGAGTTGAGAAAAAGGCCCTACAAGCTCTGGGAGTATTGGAGGCTAAGAAGGAGCAATTGGGTTCAGGTGAGTTTGAGAGGATTATAAATGCGCTTATAGATGGTGGGTTTAAGCAGGAAGCTTATAGGATACATGGGCTGATGGAGGCCCGTGGTTTTGTTGCGTCCTATTCTCTTAATTTGGCCCTAGCGGCATCTCGATTGAAGCGTTCGGGCACAAGAGGCCCTCAATGAGATAGTTTGATGGCCATTTACAGATGCTTCGCAATCTATTGGCTGCAAGACCACTGCCAAGATGTTTTGTAGCTTTAGGAATTCATAGCTGTTTGGCCACATGTAGTCAGATACATGGAGTTTTTTTTTTGGGTCAAAGTCAGATAGAAGGAGTTAGTGTAGTCTGTTCATCGCATTAGTCATCTCAAGTTTACCGATTTTGTGATATTTACCTTGTTTCCAATGCCCGTATGGACAGAATGCAAGTTTAATTTTGAGCCAGAATTGATAATAAATTGTTTGAATTCACTTCATGAAGTAGGCTGATTCAGCCTTGCAATCTTTTGTTTCAGCATGTTTTAATAATGTGCCAGATGACTGACATACAAGCTTACCAACTATGTTGCATGCATTGAACTAGAAAGTTTTATGCAGGAGGTAGCTTCAAAGGTGTGTTTATGTTGAATTGCAATGGTGTGGATGAACACAAAACTAAGATAAGTTCCAACAGTAATGTACCACTTCAATGGAACTTTATGGAAGCAACTTGAGTTGTGTACTTTTGGCTGTTATGCTAATGTCGAGGACCCTTGATCATCACAGCGGTTCTTTATCCAGATTTTGATTGCTAGTTTCAGTAGAACTGACATTCTTTATCATTTAACTATTTAAATGCCTTATGCATTCCTTCTTCAGCTGGGAGAATCTAGCAATTTATGGACTGTCTTTGGAAGATTGGTATTGCTGCATTTACAGAGGGCATCCTGTTGTAAGTTCTTTATTGTGTTTTATTCCATTTAATTTTAATTTTATTCTTGTTTGTCTAATTTTATGTTTATTTTGATTCCCATTCTATCACTTTTACTTATGAGTGCATGGCAGTTAGGTGTCTGGTTCAGTTCATAGGAGAACTATTTCTTGGGTTCTTTAGTTGTGTTCAGTAAAAAGTGATTGAGGGACCAATAAGAGGATTCTGATTTGTAGCTGTTCATTATCTTTCTAATTCGGAGATGGATGGTCATGACTATGATGCTAGTTGCAGCAATGTGCTGGTTTTAGAAGCATGATTGTATTTGCAGTGAGCTGTTTGCATGCCAATAATGTAACTAATCTTTCTCCAGATGAATAAAATTTGTAAGACATGGTTTGCTCTTTGTGTCTGAAAAGTGTTTAACACTTTTGGATTTTAATCTTGTTTTCTGGTCTGAACTGTACGGCAACAGTAATGAAGCATTTTTGTGTACTAATTGGATGGTTCTAAACAAGTTGATCATTCTTTATAGTACTTGGACTGTCTTATGTTGTGTTTCTTTGTGAATATATTTGTGGAAATTATTTATTATTATTTTGTCGAATTTTTTTACATCCTGGAGTTAGTTGTGATATGCTCTGTAGATCGTGTTAATGGACCCGCTGAAGATCCATACGTCATCCTTGTCAATTGAGTTTGTCAGAAGCGTCCACCAGAGATTTTGAATAAGGTCAGGCAGTGAGTGGGTTTCTTCCACTAAACTTTGTATATTACTGGTTGGCTATTGTTTTGGGTTCTTCAAAAATTGCACGGAGAGCAATCCTTGCATCTTTGCTTGGATTATAAACTGATAAGGGAGATTGTAAATTGAAAACTTTTACAGGTTTTTTTTACGTACTGTATGATGTGATGCAGTCTTATGAAATGGTTCCACCGCATGTTAAGATAACAAGTAGTTTTGTAGAGGGGCAGAATAAATGTTTCGGGGAAGAGAATAGGTGTGGCTTTGGACATGCTTCAGTTTCACTGGTATGAATTACTTTTCTCAGTGCAACATATTGTAGTCGACTTCTGTATGTGGTGATTGAAAACTGAGCAAGTTTTTGATTGATTGAAGTCAGTTTACTCCATTTATTTTGCACTGTTTTGTTTCTTCTTTTAAAATAATTTCGTTTGATTTTTGTCATTTGCAACCACAAGACTCCTGAATGCAAAATTGTCAAGTCTAACATCTCTAATTTACTCTGGTTCAGTTTGCTTGTTGCTAACTGCAAAAGTTTCCTGAAAATGTAACTGAACATGACATAGTCCCAAGCATGTGAAGTATGAAAATGGAGCTCTCCAACATGTAGAATTGTGATTTCACTTCTGTTCTTTCTGGCAGAAGCTTTTTCTGTAGGGCGTCTGAGAGGTTGCTAAGATGTTAGGTTTAGCCAAGGCAAAGTTCCCATTGTTTCTTGAATATTTTGTAAACTACTTTCGGTGTCTTAGACAGAAAGCTTACCTCAGTAAGCTAGGGCTTGGCATCTGGACCGAAAAACTGGCCAAACTGGCTGTGATCTGAAGTGGTCAGTTCGGTTCGGCTTGGTGTTTTTTTATATTAAATCGATGAATAAACTGAACCGAACTGGATCTCCTGGATCGGCGATCGGTTTCAGGATTCATAAACCGTTGGTTAACGGGGTAAGATAAAGACTTTCCAAAGCACTTTGAGTTGGCGTTCATTCCTCAACTCTTTAGGCCTCTTTAGTTGTTTTTGGTCAAAACGTTGTAAAAATAGTCTTTGTTGGTTGGAACGTTGCAAAAATAGTTTGGAAGCACTAGCTAACACGAATGTTCGAATTTTAAAAAATTGGTTTCTTATTGGTGTAATATTATAGGTATATTTTCGACTTTAAGAAAAAAACACCGAGTTATTATAAAAGTGTGTAAATATAAATCTGGTTTGAGTAACGAGGACCGACCTTAAGTTTTTGGAGAACAAGGTAAAAAAAAGGAGCCTACTTCAAAATAAGTAAATAAATTTCCAGCACTGTGTTTCTTGCCCAACTTAAAATTGTGGGAGGGACCATACAATTGCATGCAACCACCTTTTTGTGTGCATTTTAAGCATATATTACGCATTTTGTCAACCACCTTTATAATCTGATAGGTAACTTATGCTCGTTATATTGCTTGATTTAAACGCTCTTGACGGTGGTATAATTGTTATTACTCCCAACGAAGAAACAAAAACATTTGAACTCACTCCACGGTCCACCTATGTCATGCTTTCTTTTACACACGAGTGATACTGCCATGCTTTCTTGCATGCACTCATCACACCCACTTACTGTGTTGCTGGTGCGTTGTAATCTTGTCTCTATCTTTCTCATCACGTAAAAACAGTGACATATTTGAGATTTTTTTTTTGCAAGGAGAGTCGATGTTCTGGTTAACATGGTTGAAGCTCTCTTGGTCTGTGACATCCTAAATAACGTGTAGCAAACCCAACAACATAAGACCAATTATGGGAACAATTAGGTTATATCTTATGAAGGAAATTCTGTTTCTAAATCAGTTTCAACCAAATAACCAGTTCAATAACTTCAAATATCTGGGTAAGGTTCCATGAGCAATGGTCAAATGCTAATTTGGCAAGGGAAACAAATATACATAACACCTCTGTAAGAATATATCCAGTGAATGCTAGAAGGAGAATCAGAACTGAGCAAGCAGCTAGGACAGGTGTTATACTAGCTGCAGTCTCTTCAATGGTTTTCTCTAAAACAAAGAAAAAGCTTCTCATATACATTGAGCTTTAATGTAGACACTTGTTTGGTGAACTTAATCAAAACAAATACTTACTGCCAGTTTTGCTCCACCTGAAGATGCGCAGCACCTGGCGCGCTTTCATTCAGACATTTCCGTGAACACGCGGGGGGCCCTAACTCCTGCTATGTGTCCGCCCTTACATGGAGATTAGGGTGATACGTAATGGTTATGTGAGGAGAGAGAGAGAGTGATAAGAGGGCAATGGAAGTCATAGCCCTCTTAGTGGCCACAACATTTTTCTCGATAATAAATGATTGTGTAAAAGCTACATTATTATCGAGAAAAATGTTGGGGGGGATAAAAAGACTGAGATATAGCTTTTTTTAAAATTAATTTTATTTTCACCAACGGAATCTAGTCCAGTGAAAAAGACATTGGCTATTTTCGTACCTATTTGATAAAGAAATTCTGTCTCAGAAATGTTTTAGATTTTTACTGTAAGCTTTGGATTTCTTGTTCGAGAATCAAATTCAAGGTTATAGACATTATTTTTAGGGAAATAGCGGTATATGCCACCCATTTTATAATCTTAACTAAAAATACCACCCCTTCCCAATTTTTTTACAACTACCACATATAAATATATAATTATTGTCCACTTATTGTACCCATATCAATTTTTCAGAAATTGGCTTCTCTCTCTACTCTATCTCTTCGGCCCGTCTCTCTCCGTCGTGTACCTCTCTCTCTCCGACGCAATTGTCTTTCTCCCTCAGAAGTGGCTGTTCATCCTCTCCACCGTTGACATCCATGAGGTACTCTTCATATACCTTTTCTTGAAATTTGGTTTATGGTGTTCGGATTTGTAAGAAATTGGTTTAGGGTTTTAGTGTTTAAGGGTTACTCAGAAATTGGGTTTGGGTTTATGGGTTTCTATGAACTGGGTAATAACTCACACCCACTCTCACTCGCTCGCAGGCACTGTTCACAAAAATCAAACTCTTCATTTTGTCACAGAACGTTTGGGCTTCGTTCAGCTTTGTCTGGGTAAGTCCCAACTATCTATATTGTTTGATGAGATTTTAAGCTCTGGGCTCTGTGATTTCTACAAGAATTAATTCCACAATATTCTGATTTTACTTGTTCAAATCTAAGCAAAGGAAGGGACGTTGTTTATGGATGGGTAATTGTCAAAAACGACTTCTGGAATCTACATGCTTATAATCAAATTTTGCAGATTGTCAATGGTCCACAGTCCACATTTGAGACTGAGAATTTTGTATGTTCTTGTTAGGCTGGTTTTGTTTTACCTCTTCAATCATTGTTAGCATATGGTTCTCTGGAACTTTTGAATAAATTGTTTAATCAGATGTCCAAACCGTTGGAATTAATATCTTACTGTCGTAATGCATTTCATTTTCAGGCAATATGCAAGGATAGCCGCATTGTTCCTGGAGCGGCAACTACTGAAATTGAGTTATCTAAGAGAGTAAAGGAATTCTCTTTTACAGAAACATGGTAAATGGCGTGAATTATTATTTTCTCAAGATGTTGTCCCTGAAACATAAAATAAAATATTGATGTCTAGACCAACTATTGGAACTTGATTTTGTAACCATTTTCCCAGTCATAGATTTCTGATTGGGCAGTAGTGCAATAACCTGCTAAAGAAACAATGGTTTTGCAGATTGGATCAGTATGCTATAGCAAAATTTGCCGAAAGCTTTGAGATGGTGCCTAAAACGCTAGCTGAAAATGCTGGGCTTAATGCAATGGAGATCATATCTTCTCTATATGCTGAACATGCATCAGGAAATACCAAAGTTGGCCTTGACTTGGAGGAAGGCCGTTGCAAAGATGTGTCAACTCTTAATATTTGGGACCTCCACATAACTAAGTAAGCTGCTCTTTGTCTTGTAACAGTTCATGCTTTTATGTGAAAGTTCTCAATACATTGAATGTTGTTACAGCTGTGATGTTTGATGCAATTTTGGTTCTGAATTTTCATTAATTTTGGATCTAGAATTTGTTTGTAGAGGAAGCTTTTATTAGTAATCCCATTTTTGGTGGTTTTGATAGCCAATTAGTTCCTGTTGCGTACATTAATGGTTCATCTTATTGGTATCCTTTCTGTTGATTTTCTGTATCAAAGTGTGACTAACTGGCATGGGTGTTTTGAGGATTGTGGTGCATTTTGAAGTCCATTGGCCGGCTAATAGGGCTAGGAGGTTATGCATATATGATGTATAAAATTTAGTTCATGATTTGGTGGTCTAACAACTACATCTTTGTGCTGAAAGCCTTTATTCACCAGGGGACCTAGTCATTCTGTTATTTTCTTTATTATATTTCATTTGTGTAAATAGTTAAGCCACATATCCACTACGAAAGGTTTCTTATCTTTCTTTTTCAGTAAATGGTTGGTTTCTAGAGGATAACAGAGTGACAATGCCAACCTTTTTATTTTTTATTTGTTTTACAAATAGCATTGATGGTTTGCATTTAGGATTTTTACGAATTATAGCATTCGGGAATAAGTGAGGATTTCTTTGGATAACTGATAAATAGTAACTTGGAAACATCTCGACTTCAAACATTTTGGGTATTTTATGAACTTTAGATAGTTCTGTTTCATTAATTTATTGAAATCAACATGTTTAAGTTGGCCAGGAAGTTGTTTCGTATGAGATATAGGTATCAATCTTCTTTCTTGGGCTGTTTGTTGCAGGTTCTTTGCTCTCAAGTATGCTGCAGATGCTGCCTGCACTGTTCTACGGGTAGATCAGGTAACTAGTAACTACGTATTTGTCAATGGTTTTCCTAATTTTGAAGTACCCAAATTTGGTATGAACTACATCTTTGAATCCCTGATTGCATCTTTGAGGCCAAAGCAGAAAAAATGCTATACATACAGTTTTTTTTATAAAAAAAATCGAGGCTTTATGAATTAGTTGACTATTCTTTTTATTTATTTATTTAATTTTATACTTTTAGACTTTTTGTGAAGTCTTTTTCTCTTTTTTTTTTTAAAGTTCCCCTAACTTGGCATAGATGCATGTATGCATGTGTGTACTCAGAACACAAACTCCTTTATAACTCAAAAGAACGGTCGCAAATGTTAGTTTTTAACTTGGAAAAATAAAATAAAATTGAAAGTTACGTTTGGGAAATGTTGAACTTTTATAATGAATATGGCTTCAGTGCAGAAGGCTTGATAGTAAATAGAAAATCTATATGCTGGGGGTTTTCTAGCTAGCTAAAAATGTGTGAGAAATGATGAATCTATCTGATTGCAGCCTATTTAATGTTTAATACCTTCATTAAAAAAAAGGTTGTTGACAGTGCTTTGACTATCTTGCAGATTATAATGGGAAAACCAGCAGGTGGCCCTAGTAAGAGAGATCAGCCTGCAGGGATGGATGAGGACTAATTTTGTGTGTATGACAATTGACTATCTTTGCTTGTATTGCTCTATGTTAGGGATCTTTTGTTCCATTTTAGTAACAATTTTGTTTAGGAGAAAAAGAAACATATTGCAGTTCATGCTTTGTAAATGCCACTCTTCTGTTACTATGGACACGCGGTATGCCCTTGTTGGGTAGGTTTGGATTGAAACCATGGTCAAGTGCTTGAGCCATGTTTAGTGAGAAAGCTTGAATGGATTTTCTTTTCTGTTGTATTTGGCCCTTCTCTTTTCAAGCATGCCAAAAATCATCCTGGTTTTGTAATATGTGGTTTGTGCCCAATTAATTTACCGTGGATCTTGCATTTTTGTACCCAATATTTGATAGCTGCCTTCTTTTGAACGAAGATTCATTGAGGGAGAGAATTACTTTCCTTTTGAATATGAATCGATGTGCAACTCCAACTATCATTTGAAAGGTCAACATCAATTCATGCTAATATAAGGATGGATAACAATTGTCGTGTCTGTGACATTTGAATTCAGGATTACTTTCAACGAAGTGGAGACTCTGTTATTAGACCAAATGGCCATTGACATACGATATAATAGAAATATTAGGCCAATATACGTACACTATAGAGGCAATATTAGAGCAATATAACCACAATACGATAGCAATAGTATTACAATATACATTCAATAGGGTGGCAATATGCATACACTATCTATACAATACAAAGGCAATATTAAGACAATAGACATACAATAGAACAGCAATATTAAGTGAATCTACATACAATAAACACACATCCATTACAGACTACATTTTACACATGCAAAATAAATCGCCATCGAACCATAACAATATTAGTTGTGTTTCTATTTGTTTTTCTTTTGGACGGATTCATATGATGTTTGATCCATTCAAAATGCTGTGGAGAAATTGTACGTATGGTACAGATTAAAACAAATTCAACCAGAAAATGAGTTAAACATCTTTAAAACCTCTAATCGGATTCCCAATTCCATTTCGGATGCTTTCTATATCAGATTGAACCAACTAAACAGCAAACAAATCTGCTTCAGTTTTTGGTTTAAGTTTTACTATAACTTTTTAAGCTAATCCCAACTGTGGATTTGATCCAACGATCAAGACCTTTTCTCTCAGAAGATTTTTAAAAATCCAGATGGAAGACCTCCTGTAAAATCATGCCTTCCTCTCCCCACTCCTTCCAATTTCCTACCAATATTTCTAAAGTGTCAACATTTGAGATTAAATAATACAAAAACCCATGCAATCAATGCATATGCAGAAATAGCATGTACTTAACAAATTTGAACTTAATATATAGTTTTGGGAGTTGGAGACACTGCATGGAAAACCATCTTGACAATGAAAAGTTTCACAAAATAATCCTGTAAAACAATGTACCTACCCGTAGCTGAAACTTTATTCAACTACGGCCAGTAATTCACTCTCTATGCAGAAGCAGTGCCTGCCATCTGTTCCCAAATCCACATGAGACGTCAAAAATGCATTATCAGTAAAAGAAAATGGCAATCCATAGTGCAAGCATCCATATGCACCCATTGCATGCAACAATTCATAGACCATTTGCACAACATAGACTTCAGTTTATAAAGAAGATAAAAATGTCAGCTCCTTGTTTTACAGTCGGCCATTCTTGGGAGTCAAGACAGAACGTGTGCCAATTTTGTGTCAGAAATGCTCAACACAATAATTGTGCATGCTCTGGAACAGGCACAAGATAAGCTGTGATTGTATCAGACAATCATGCTAGCCAACCGAGATTAGATAGTTGATAATTTTGATGTCATAGCAAATGAAACAAGACAATTGTTAAGTAAATAAGTTCGTTCTATGCCATTTAAGTGTCCAGAAGTTACAACGCACAGGTTAACAATGTGATGGAATATACTCATATAAAACAGTGGAAGTCCTTCATTAATGTTTATTTTAGACTCTTAACATCAGAGCTGTATAATATTTTCAACTGAATCAATTCTACTTACCTCATATGCATTTATGTCCGAGAAAAGAACCTGCAAAAGGATAAGGATTCAAAATTCAGATGACATGGTAAGCACCTAAATCACTACTTGAAAATAAACCATTAAACAACAAAAAACTTCACTAGCTCAGAAACTTATCGTCTAAGCAACAATATATGTCACAAATCAACATTATTTCAGACCAGAAGACAGTTGCCATTATTTGAGAATGTTTTAATTGCTCACCTTCTTTCCAGCCTTGACTTCCCCAACCTCAGCACCAACAGAAAGAATCTGAGAATAACAACGCTCGTTAGAATATCCTGATATTCAACTTGTTACTTCAAAAAAAAATTAATCATAACGAGACAGAAACAGTAGGCATACTACTCCCATAAGATACCGCTCAAATTTAACGGCTGATTTGGGCAGCAAAACTCCTCCAGCTGATTTCTGTGGCATAAGACAATTTGTTATCACGCTAATATTAACAGATAAGGTACACAAGTAACACCAACGCAATATATTTCAAAAATGCAGAATTTCAAATCAAAATATATATTTCTCCGTGATCTAATAAGAAGAAGAAGAAAAATACAAACAATGAGGTCAATTTTAGAACCCACTGTTCCCAACTAACCGCCATCAATCAACATGCAACCTCTTGATATCATTCAAGAGACAAACATACAAAAGGAAAACCAAAGAATAAGTAAAAAATGAAATATTAAAAAACTTTATAATTTTGAATGGAATCCCATTGTAACCAACCATAAGATAATCGTCCCCTCAAAAACCATGAATCAAAAATATTTGTCATAAGTACAGCCAACAAGGACTTGGTGCAACGTAGGCCATTTTTTGCCATTGTTGACAAATTGAAAGCACTCATAAGATCCTTTGGAGAATGTGGTCATAAGAAATTAATACGGTGATCAATATGCTTTTGGGACATTGGCTTAGTAAAGAAATAGAGAGTCTGAGATGCATGTAACCATTACTGACTACTCATAACTAGTCAAGTCCGCCTAACACCATTACAAACTTATTCATAACTAAGACAGATTTTTATTTATTTTTTGGTGAACTCAAGCCCACCTTAACACAATATAACCACAATAACCAGGCAATACAATGGCAATATCACAGCAATATAACAGCAATATAATGGCAATATAACAGCAACGTAACAGCAATATGATAGCAAAATAACACGAACACAACAATAGTACACCACTAACACAGCAGTGAACCAGAATTCATCAGAATCACCCTATACAGATCTACTACATCAAATGGAAAATCCCAAGTTTCAAGATTCACATATCCAGACCAATCTAAATGCAATTGGTACAAACCCAAATGAATGAGCATGAATATTCAACAAAACCTAACCCAAAGCAATTAAAACCAAAACGAATTTAACACAAACCCAAACAATCAAAATATAACCCATTTCACATAATCCCACTGATATTAAAAAAATAACCATCAACACTACCTTTTCGAGGTCGGCAATCCACTAGAGCTTCAAGGTTGCAAGCAGCTATTCAGAAGACATACCTAAAGGGAGGGGTTCGTGATTCCAAACAGAGAGCAAGAGACCGAATAGGGGGAGAAAGAGACATAACGAAGCTAGAGAGAGAAAGAGCTGCGCTATGAGAAAGAGAGCAAAGAGAGAGACACAGAGTTGCGCTAGAGACAGAGAGAGCCAAGAGAGAGAGAGCCAAGAGAGACACAGAGAGCTGCGTTAGACAGAAACCAAACAGAAAGAGAGCTGTGCCAGAGAGAGAGAGAGAGCTGAGTGACCTAAGAGAGAACAAAATTTCTGAAGTTGTGAAAATTCAGCAATAAGTGGACAATAATTTTATATTTATAGGTGATAGTTGTACAAATATTGGGGAGGGGTGGTATTTTTAGTTAAGATTATAAAATTGGTGGCATATACTGCTATTTCCCTTATTTTTAACAACCTTTGAGCAATATTCATGACTTTAAACGGGCTTTTATTGTGATTTAAAGCTAATTAGAAAAAGAAAAAAAAAACTTGAAATTTATTTTTAAATTGCTTACATAATTAAACACAATAACCAACTTAAGAAAAATAAAATAAAATGACGGTGACCAAAATTCAAATAAGGCAAAACAATTGAACTCAATTAATATATCGTTTCATAAAAAAAACTAGTCTCCAAGTCATTCAAGCACTCGTGCTGCCATTTCTTTTCTGCTGGAAACGGTTCTTTTCTCGCACTCTATTAACAGCATATGAACTTATGCACATGATACTGAAATGCCTAAAATCTAAATTTGTTTAACAGTATAGTCTTTCTACTTTACCCATTTTGTTGAAGCCAAATATTCTCTTATCACTATTTCAATTGGGTTCGGACAATGCCCTCCTTGCGTTTGACGAAATGCCGCATTTGAATCACCCTTCACAGAAATACTGAAACCCAATTTTCTTTCATCTTATTTTTGCTTTTCTTTGATGATTTCCAGGTTCGACTGACTTTCAGCACTTAAGTCTGTTTTGGGCTTTCGTCGTGGAAGGTTAAAAACAAGAAAGCAGCCATGGATGGTATGTGTAAAAAACTGCTTCCTTGCTTTTGCGTTTATGTGCGTTCCTTCTGAAATTTTTACTTACGTGTTTTGTTGATGAAACTTAAATCTTAGTATACTGCGGTAACGGTCTGATTTCCCCCACGTTGTCTCAGTTTTTTTACAATCAAGTTGGTTTCAATCTTATTACCTGTATAAGTAACAATATGTTGAGACTTCAGTTGACATGGCTTATGTGATGCTTACAGAATTTGGTTCTTGCGGCTTGGAAATAAGTGTTGAAGAGCCCAAAAAAAAAATTTAAAAACAAAAAGAAAGGAACTCTTAGGAATATACATCCACAAGGGCTTGTTACAATATTAAGTTATGAACTGGTGAAGAGTTTTTGAATTCATATGCCCAGAATCAGCTAATTGATAACGTCTTTACAGCTTAATCTATTGAGATTCAAATTCATCATGTCCTAACTGTTCACTTTATGTTTTTTCTTCTGTTTTCTGTTGATGAGAATGACAAACATTATTCAACCCAAAGATATATTGTCTGAATTTGCAACTGAGTTATAATGCTTTGTTATTACTTTTTGGTCTCCAGTTGATTCACAGCCAACTATGGAGGAAACTATTTTGGTAGGCGATGATCTAATGACGGGCCCACCATCACCAGTTATTCCACCAGAAATTGCTTCTCATGTGCTTGAAGGTGTTGATATGTGTGATGGGATATTGAGGAATCTATTTTTGTGTAAGTTCTGTGCTATTATTTCTGTAAAGGGATTTTGAGGAATCTTTTTTTTTTTTTCAAAATTCCTGGAGAAAGTATTTCAAATGCATAGTGTATACTGTATAGGCCATCCCTGTGTTAATAACTGGAATTGGGGATATTTGTAGTTCTTGTCATAACTCCAAAATTCAGTACATATGAATCAACCGCTTCTTTCCAGTCTATGTCAAGGGAGATATACACATGAACATGCTAAACATTGATTCGAACTTGTGGTGTGTTCCCCTTTTATGCCCTAAGAACTAAAAGGAAACATAAGCTGAATCAGTTTTTGACTGTTAGAAAAATTGTCATAGATTTCTTTGATGATAAAGTACTTTCTAGTTAGAACAATTCTGCCATAACTTGTAGATCTTATCTTGTGTGCTTGAACCATAAATTATTGTTGGTAGCCAGTGTATTGTAGTGATTTTTCTATGTACTGCAGGTCTGCAAATCAATGATATTGAGCCATTCTGTCAAGATGAGCTTGTTATGTATAAACAGTGCGCTGAAAAAAGGGTGAGATGTTTACTATGATTTTCTTTTTTGCATCTCTCCAATGCTTATTTCTTGTATCGAGGGATGACCAAGTATTTGATTTTTGCAGTTTTGGTTTTGTTTGCACTGAATTGCAGGATAGGGAACTAAGGAAACGACTTCAGGACAGTGAGCGCAAACTGGGGTTATCAATGCCTTTAAATGAAGCAAAGGAAAGAGCTTCTCAGCTCGAAAAAGAGGTCACATCATTAGATAGGTATGTTCTGAAATGATTAGTCATGTGGTAGAAGTAGTTATTAACTGAAGCTTCATTCAGCCTTTCAGCCTTAGTTTTTGTTGTTAGTAGCCTTCCAATATTGTATTTTCTTCTTCTTGAAAATATCTTAGTTAATTGCATCATATACCTTCTTATTGCCTCTAACAAGTCTAGAGCTCAGTTCTTAACCCTAACACAAGATTATGGTCCCTTGATTCATTGTCCTTACATGCTTGTGGAGGTTGGCACTGTACATATGCCAACAGGTTTATAGTTATGTAATTTTTATGGTTAGTTTGATCACGTGGTGCACTGTTTTTGCTGCAGTCATTTTTTAGGGGTTCACAAAAAATTTCAAACTAGAGTTCTCTGCAACTTTTAGTTCCAAATATTATTTTCCTGGTTGTCTGCCTAAGATGTACCTTTCTCCAAGTTTTGTGGACAAGCTTTGTGGAGACATAATGACCTAAAAGTTGCATAAGTACCTTGCCAATGTTATGTTTGAAATCCTAAACAGTCCTTTGGTCATCCAGTGTTATGGGTGATTGGTATTGTTGTCTATTTGGTTATTAGAACCATGATTGCTTTGGTATCTTGCTTTCAATATATGATGCATAATCATTAATTATCTTTGAAAATCATTCTGATTCTATAGGCGCTTGATTCTTGCTAGTGGACTTGAAGGCATAGAAGGTTTTCGGCAGAGATGGAGTTTGCATGGTCGCCTTACAGATACCAAGTATGTTATCTTGCAAATAATTGCATTTTCATGAGCAAACTTGAAATTGAAAGGCTTTTTTTGTTGATTCCCAAGACTTGATTGCTCTCTACTGGAAGCATCCAGAATATTAGAGTGGTAAACCACTGATTTGGTTTATTTAAATAAATTAAGACAGATATGTACCAGTACTACCAGAAACTATGTAGCAACTCTTCTAGTTTATAGGTACATTTGAAAACTGGGTAGTGATGTGCTTATGAGCAGTAAACTGTGATGGCCCTCCAAGCTTTAACTGCCACCTGATGTCCCTCCAATCTACTAGAAGTTTTCTAGATTTCCTTTTTCTTTCTTACATGTAAAAAATTGCAGATAATCAGATTGACATAGATTTGTATTTTATGAACTATAATCCGTTAGTCATGCAGTTTTCTAAATTTTCCTTTTGTTTTCCTTTTAACTAAATCTGGAAATTATTCCTGCCTAATTGATTCATATTTGATAAGCCATCATCTGTTTATCTTTAACTTATGCATGGACCTTCATCCTCCATCCTCCATCCTCCATCGCATTGCAATTATTGCTTGTGATCTCTGACCTGCATCAGTTTTTGTGCAGGAAAAGGTTGGAGTCCTTGAAGCTGGGAATGGATACCAGGAAAAAGGACTAGCTCGCTGGGCAAGTGACTTTAGTAATATGGTTCTTCTGGTCAAGTTTCGTGCTGCATGTGTGGAAATGGACCCGTCCATATGCCTGATATCGTTTGGGACGTAGTTTAATGATATACTCAGTTTCGACTTTCCTTCCAAGAATTTTTTAAGGATGCATTACATTTGAGAAAATTTGAGCTCTTCGGTGATTTGCTGCATAATGTATCCTGTTTCGTGGCTCTTTAAAAACCACAATGAAGATGTGAATGGCCGGGTTATATTAGCGACATGAGTGTAATTGGAAGTTTGAATTCATCACTAGTAGGGGTCTCAGTCTTTGCACCCGAATGAAGTGTTGGGAAGGCTATCATGATGTTACCAATTTTATCACGTCACCCAATGTCTGTTTATTTTTCCTTTAACTGAATTTCGTTTAAGTATCAACAAAATACATTTTATATAGTGGACAAGAATCAAGATGTACATGCATAACGGAAACGTAAATAACCAAAAGGGTTAAATACCTTTTTGGTCACTGGAATATCTGTAAATTGTTATACATGGAATATGTATTTTGGTCACTGGTATATCTATTTTTACTTTAAATTTGTACATGCAAATACTATACATAAATAACAGATACACTTACTATGTAGACATGGAGTACATTTATAAAACCAATTTAAAGATATAAAACATAATAAACAAAAGGGTTAAATACCTTTTGTCACTTGAATATCTATAAATTGTAGTGACCAATTTGGCTAAATTTTTTCTCAATGACCAAATGAAATTTTTGCGTAAAATCTAATGACCCAAAAAGTATTTAAACCTAAACAAAATGAAAAGAGTTACGCAAATAGGTATGTTAATAAGAAAAATTACTATATGCACATTTATAAATATACCTGAAATTAATACATTCCTGAAATTAATACATTCGTAGCCTTGTAAAGACAACATAAGTCGTTTAGATGTACAGAGAGAGGGAATATTGTGAAATACAAGGCTTGGTTGACAGTAAAGGTGATTTGAATTTTCCCATTATTTTTACCATTTACAATAAATCAATTACACGAATTATGTACAAGTGAAATGATGGCTTTCCCTTCCCTTTGCCCCTGTCCTTCCATGGCAACCGCAAATAATCTATCAGTTTGTGATAAATAGATATGGAAATCCTCTATTGGTTGTGGCATTTTAGTACCTCACCGCAAATTGCTTCCACATATACCTCACTGAATGATAATCACTTCTGCTTCACGCATTACAAGGCAACTTCAAACAGCAAGAAATTTTAGCGGCCCACCAAAATGAACTGAAACGCACAGATTAAGAGTGATCAACTTCTAAAATCCATTCAGTGCACTCTTGGAGAAGTTGGAATTTCTGATGAATGGCAATCTTCCAAATTAACTCCATCTTGCTACGGAATTTCGTTGCATCCTCCCTGCATTTATATGAGCCAGCACATACACATTGATCCGCTAAGTGTGCAGCTTTCACTTGCTTACACCTAAGGCATACCAGATCCTGTAGATGGTAGAGGCGCTCTCTCTGCCGTACAATCTGAAGAAGGGCATTCTCCATGACCTCTCTGTCATAAGGCTGCCCGCATTGCGGCACAACACAGCGCCACTCCCCAGCTAGTAGAGCTGAGTCACGGGACATGTCCAGGTCTCTACAATCGTTGCAGTAGCTGCAGTAAGAAAAGAAAAAAGGTAAACAGCAAGTGGCTTGATAATTTTGATATTATTAACGGGATGCAGGAAATCAACTCAGAAGCACTTTTTAAAATTCTTAACAAGTTTTATGACTAGGCAATGCATGAGACCTATTAGAAACCAAATTAACAGTGCCCTCTGTAAAATATTATAGGCCATTGTTTTTTTACTTTTGTACCTGCAAATGACATTTGGTAAGGTGAAGAATGCACAGGGATCACGAAACTCGGCTTCAGGTGCAAACTCCCTCACACGCAAATATTTCAACAGATTCCTTCTCATTACCTGTAGAATTAAGACATAGGAGCAAAAGCATTACTCGCTGACAGGAACTAATATAGAACAGTTCCAAAACATACCTAAGGTTGGTCAAAATTAAGGCAAGAGTGGGTTGAAAAAGACAAGTCAGTGGACCAAAAAAGATGAGTATAAGGTCTCGTGTTAATGTGTGTGTGTGTGTGGGTGGGGTAAGACAAAGGGAAAGTTTGTCTTTTCAGTAAATAGATGTGAAAAGAATTTCCCTGAGATAAAAGAATCCAATTGTTGTGCAAATGTCACTAAGACTACATGGCATATAATTCAGAAGGACAAGTACCATAACGTCATGGTGAACATTTTGGTCAAGGGAGAAAACACCGCAGACATGCTTAATGAACTCCAGCGCGGCATCCCCTTTGTGGATATCACCAGCAAGTTGTGGCAGCCCAGGAGATGTGTGATGGCCATCCTCAGATTTGTTCAGCTCCTTCATGTGAAGTATGGTATCATGAACAATTCCCAGAAGTTTATCTGTAAAGTATGAGCTGATCTGTGGAACATAAACCGGAACTCCATAAATCAGATCAAGTACTAACATAAGAGAGGAAAACAATAAGTTGTACAAGGGTTGCCAAATATTATCATCTATCATACCTGTCCTTTAAGAAAATCTATCATATGAGACTCAAAAGTCTCAGCAGCTGCAACAGTGATTGATGGCGTGCAATTGCTGTCATTCTGTAAAGATGTTCTAACTGCTGCCTGCTTCTGTTCATAATCCCAGGGAATATATAGAAACTGAGAGACAATATAAACAAAATGGTCCTGCAAAATACCAGAAAGATGATAGAAAATATTAGAAACCTGGAAGATCATGCAGCCATCATGATTACTGCTTGAATTAAAACCTAAAGTGTGATTATAATTATAGTTATGTTCCTTTAGCATGCAAATTTTGGCAGATTTATATACTAACCTGAATTTTCTTGGGTAAGTATTCAGCGATATTCCAGCTTGATACAATATCCATTTGAGCTTCACCATGCATGCTTCCATCAGCTCTTGCCGGAATTCCACCATAGTTATACTGTCATAGAAAACCATGGAAACTCAGACTAAATAAAAAGAAGAAAGGTAAGGTGACTACAAAATGGTTCAAACTTGTTTCTTGAAGCATTAAATGAATAAAATTAAGCAATCTAGGAAACTTGGAGTGATCTAATTGCATTAAATGTTCAACACTTTAATATCCCGAAGTATATTTATGGTGTGTTTACTAATCAAGAATTGGAATTCTCATCAAGAATTGAATTCCGCATATGGAGGATTCCTGCTTTTGCTTCACATCAAGGAATTGAAAAGTAAGTGAGGCCCACACAAAATTAGGAATTGAATTCTTGATTTTGGAGGAATTCAATTCCTGAGTGGGAGGTGGTATTCTAATTCATGGAGAATGAACCCATTAGGAATTCATCTTTTTTACCCATTATATCCTCACACAATATTCAAAATTTCAAATTTGTCATCTACTTGAACCCAACAACGAGGACATTTGAGTAATTAGTACCACTCCTACCTCAATTTCATATGGTTTAGTAAACAACTTCAATAGGAATCCGGAATCTAATTCTCCTCAATCAAATTCCTCCTCAATTCAATTCATCCTTAATTCAATTCCCCCTAATCCAATTACGGATTAGTAAACATGCCATTAATGGTTTCCATAGTAATTCCAGATTTATATGTCAACATGACACACAATTTATGAGGTGTTAACAACCCCCAAAAAAATTGAGCACGCCCTCTAATAATGGAAATTTATGTCAGTTATGTAAATTATTTATTAGTAATGAGTATCGTTAACCTTATGTAGATTAATGGAGAATTTTCAAGTGAGGATGCACTCATTCAAAACAGAATGCGAACATCTTCCTAGGACTACCTCACAATGCAGTTCAAAAATCAGAACTGTCTTCTTTAGGTCTTTCAAGGGCCAATCATGAAAGATCAGCCACATCAGAAACTACTAGGTCATCTACATTGTGCCGACCAACAGAGTCAGTCACATCAAAATGAAATCATACGACAATTTTCTATTCGGAAGATTCATCACATGGATTGTCTTTCGAGGAGGACCTAAAAAATGGATAGTTCTGATCATTTGATTGCATGCTAGAGACAGGATTTTGCACTTTTCTTAATTGCAAGCATCCATACTTGAAGCTTTCAAGTAAATTACAAAAATTGATAGTTTTCCTTCAAATTCAAATATCCCTTGGTTTGCAACCAAAAAGTTTTATATATATCCTTCTGTTAAAGTAATTTGCAATCATAATTGCTCTACATTTACATCCAAAAGCTTTAAAAAATTAATCAAATTAAAGTGTGTGAGTGTGCGTTTGAGTAAACAAGAAGGAGAAGAAGAGAGAACAACGACCAAACCTGATCCATGAAAAGCAGAGAATGCCAGAATTGCAATGGTTCAAGCTCAATCCACTCAAATAGTTCTCTGCATATCAAACACAAGGGATTTCAACAAGAAAGAAGAAAAAGTATACAAACAAATGTTCTCTTCCCAGACAATCTCACAACATAAGATGCTTATGTTGCCAGATTGTGAATCTGGACCATTGAATAGGTTGATTGTTATTGTGCTCCAGGTTCACAGTTTGGGAAGAAAACATTACCTGTACACACGCACACCCCTACAGAGACAACTCCTAAATGAAAACCAACCTTGCTTGCAGTGTTTTAAGCAAGCTATCACAATAAGCTTTGGCTCCTGACAGATCAAACTTTCCTGTGTCTATAATAATCTTGTAGAAATTCGCAAATATAATCTTGGCACCCAATTTGCGGAACTCAATCATTAAAATTGCAAGCACCTTTGACATGACCTATTGAAATTTAACAGAAAGAAACCAAAACCCAGTTGATTAGGCCCATTTTCAAACACAAAATAGATATATTTGTCTAATCATCAAACTTTGAAAAGAATAAGAACTATCACCACGCTACTTAACTATTGTGAAAAGGCTAATATTATTTAGTAAATGACAAATCTTGCGTTGCAACCCTAATTTGATCCTATAATATCCATACAATGTTTACAAAAAAAAAGTGATGTTATAAAAAAACTGTTACCTTGTGGAGTATGCGGTGAAGAGCTGGATCATGAAGTTTAGACTGGGGGCTGCATTATGAAGGAACCAACAAGTATATGAGTAAAAACTAGAGGTACATTTAACAAGAGATGGGAAACGGCCTTCGGGTCGAAAACAAGAAGGTATAACCAGTAAAGTGGGAAGCAGTAATTTTTTTTTATAGGAGGGACAGCAGTAATTATATGAGACAAAACAGGAGTTGTATGAAACAAGAGACGGCAACCTGCAAAGCCATCGATATAGATGCTGCAATAGTGCATCAGCATACACATTTCCAGATGTTACTGCATTTGCAAGACACCTCTGGATCAACTGTTTCAAGACACGGAGGGTAGGTGCACATGAGGTAGCTTCATCAAAGCCAACATGTAGATCAGACATATGTACTCCTGAGTTCACATCTGATTCAAATCCTAGCAAAGCACCTCCTTCCATTTCATTCACCTGGTTGCTTTTCAGAAGAGCATTTACAGCCAGATGATGTATCTACATAGAAACATGATGCAAATTTTAACACAACTGTCTCAAATTATACAAACTCAGGAAATAATTGGTTGACAATATTCAGAACCTTTAGCTCCACAGTGACCTTCCTATATGCTCCCGGGAAAGAAAAGTCATGTTGATAGACCTGTTCCATAAAAGGCACTCATAAGTAAAAAGAACATAAAATTAAAATTTGATTATTGAGAGACAATTAATACTTGAATATTAGTTAATTCCATGATTAGAAGAGATGGATCCCAATTTCTTTTCTTAACACCTTAATGCCCTTGTATATTTATTTGTTAGTTTGAGACTAACCTCATCGGCAAAACATGTATCTTCTTCATTAATGCCTCCTAGATCTGGAATACCATCATCAGATATCCAAAGCACCTGTAAGAATCAACATTCAAGACTCAAGGACGGGGGAAAGTTGCAATGAACCATGCAATGCATTATATAATCGAAAACCTAACATTTACAAGTGTTACACAACCACAAGACTCCAGAAACTAACACTCTCAAAAGCCAATATTTATTAAACTAGCACACTCTCATGTACAGCACCATCCGGCACATGGAAAGGAAGGTACAGCCCCACCCTGCACCTTAAAATGAAAACAACAAGAAAAAAAGGAATGGAAAATTGGCATGGAGGTTTAGAATCCCGAAGCTCTGACAAAGCAAAGTGTTGATACCATCTTAATTCAACTATGGGATCCCAAAAGCTTAAGCTGCTAGGGAATAAGTCAATAATGTATATCAAGCTAACAAAGATCTAAATCAATGGTCTTATCTTGGACAGATCTAAATAACGCTCCATTAAAAAAGAAAACACGGCCTCGACTGATTTAACCATCCAAACAACGTAAGAGCTTCAGTCCTACTGCTATGATACTACTTACATCTGAAAACTCAAAGATGTACAAGATATTAGCTGAAAGAAAAACCTGTTGCTGATCCCGTAGTGCTCTTGAAAAGAAGATATCTGCTGCATGTATAAGCCAGTCAAGTTCAAAATTACCCAATGGTACCTGCACCAATAAGTTTGAGAAATTGATTTATTTACCATTAACAAACAGATTAACAGAAAAACATTGTTGGTATGGAAACAAAGTTAATACATGGGCAT
This sequence comes from Prunus avium, assembly GCF_965620075.1. Lineage (NCBI taxonomy): Eukaryota > Viridiplantae > Streptophyta > Magnoliopsida > Rosales > Rosaceae > Prunus > Prunus avium. The sequence continues at coordinate 29,143,268 of NC_142289.1, forward strand.
ATCTTGAGAGGGAAATTCTCTCCCTCAACCACTGAGGTGATGCAGCACAACGTTGCATTCCAATTTTTGCTGCCACTTGTTGCCACCCAAGAACCTGTACGAAGCAGTAAAATATTTTGAATCAGATGCTTAATAAAAATAGAAAATGCATGTGAAGAGTGAAGGTCTATTAGGTCTAAATAGACTACCTGATAGTTACTATCACGAGCATTAGAGGGAATGCTCACACAAGGAAAATCATCAAGAGCTCCTATACTCGACTTCATCAACTGAAAATTTGGGCATTCAATAACAGCAACTGTAGGTCCATGATGTTCATGTCTGTCAGGCATCAAAACCTTATAAGGAATTAACCAAGCGTCTAAACAAAAAGGGCATTATTTCCATAATACACTGCAAGAAAATTTGCAACCTACCCAGTTGAATACCATATAAATATAGCTCCAAGTGGAAATCTTGACAAACGACTTTTAAATAGTACGTGAAAGATAATTTACAAATGCTCTGAAACAATGAGAAAACTTGTGCATTCTCTGATCAATAGAACACTATCTTACATGCAACTTAAAAACATAATTAACAAATGACTTGTGAAGACAATCCTACACCCACAAACAATGGTGCATTAGCAACATTGTAAACATAACTAATATTAGCCCCTCACTTTGTCAGGGGCAGTATACAGTTACTTTAGGCCAAATCAGAAAATATTTCAAATATATGGTGCCCGCAAAACCTATCCTTGTGCATCAGGCAGAAACTTCAATAGGAGGCAACTATCTTGGATTTTAAAAAAAAGAAAAAAAAGAATTGCACTTTAAATAGCACGGCGACAATTTTTTTTGAAAAGCATTGCGACAATGATAACCAATATGGAATCAAACCTGTGCTCATTAATTGCACGGTGCAAAATCATTTCAGCATCCTTGGGAAATCCAACATACTCAACCTAAAATTAGTACATAAGAAAAAGAGGACAAATATATGAGCCACTGAAAGTGGAAAAAAACAGCAGGAAATTTTCACCCCAAAAAACTGACAAGTTCACCTTAATAATGATACCATTCCTAGGGGGTGGCTGAATTGATAATGCTTGGCAAGCTTCACGAAATTGTTTCTCAAGAAAAGATGCTGACAAATCTTTATTTTGATAAGGATTTACCACCACAACAGTTATTGTTCTTGACGCAGGAAAATAGGCAATAAATATAGCTCGCCCTTCAGATGTGCTGACATTAAAAACATTAACATTAATGGCTATATGTTCTCATGTGAAGGCTAAGAGACTATCGAAATGGTCAACAAATTAAACCTATTAAATTACTACTCATTCCAATATCAGATAAATTTTTGTAGGGATAAGCTTAAAAAGAAAAAGAAAAAGAAAAAGAAGTTGCGTTATTAGTGCTGCAGAAATGTAAGCTATGTTGCATGTGAAAACTGTAAAAAATTGTTTCCTAAGCCAAAGTTCAGCATGGAAAAAATGCTTCATAACTTCATACAATCAAGGAGCCAATTTACAGGTAACATACAAAAAAGAATTACCTCTGGTACAAGTAAAAGAAAGAGATCGATTCGTCCAGATATGTGCACTCAGTAGTTGTCTTCATGTGCAGTTCACTCACACTCCAACCATCCTGGACGTTTCTCTTCTTAGCAGTTTTATCCACTTTACAGACACAACCAATCTGAACAATTGCATTGAACTCCAAAGGCACCTTTGTTTCATATATTCCCTGAACAAAGAATTTGAATCAAGCTGAAATGTATCAAGTAATCATTATAACATAGCTCTTATTTAAAAAATGAATCATTTATTGAATATGCAAGTTCTTCCTCCTCATCCCAAAAAAAAAACCAAGAAGTAATGATTCTAACTATCTTCACAAACTTCTTTCAAAATCATCACCAATAACAAGATTTATATGTATCAAGATAAAATTTTGACAAATCAGTGAAATACAGCAGTAAATGATTTTGCAAGAATGCTAAAGTTCACCAAATTATTGCATTGAAACAAATCAAGTAATACCACAGTAAATGATTGTTCCAAGAAGAGGGATACTAATTCAGAACTATAGAAGAGAAATCTTAAGCAAATTTGGTTAGAAGGCAAAGTCATAAGACCAATTCAGAACTGTAGAAGATAAATCTTCATCAAACTTTGGTTAATCAGACTGAAAAGGAAAACCAAGAACTCCAAGTCATTAAAAAAGTATATCATGACCAATGGCAAAATATCGGTAGCTAAAGAAAAAGTGTCAGCGGGATGGTTCATATGAAATTATGTACTGACCTCAACTTCTGGATCGCCAAGAAGAGCTGCAAGTTTTTTGCTTATTGTTTTAAACCAACCCTCATCAATTATAGCCTATTCACAGTCAGGAAAAAAAGAAATATGAAAATTAAACCTCAGAAGCCTCTCAGACAATAAAAGGTTAAGAACCACATTACAGCTTGAAAACAGTAAAACCAGAAGTACCTCATACAGGTTGTAGGCACGCCTTCCATGAGGAAGAGTCTTGTTGACATTCTTTCCTTGAGGTTTTTCTTCAGAAATTTTTTCAAATAGTTTTTCTATAGGTGCTTTAGAATTTATGTAAAAAACTCTTGGAACAGTAACAGGAATCTTAAGCATGATTCCTTCAACAACAACCCACGCAGAAAATTGGTCACCCTGAGAACTGGGAACTAGTTGTAATATCTGAACCACAGAAGTTAAGCAGTGATAAGGTAATTATTCGGGGCTTTCCAGTCAAATACATGAATTGAATGAGAAATACCTGCCAGTGACAGCGTGTTAGGGCTTCTTCATTCCTCCTAAAATAAGAATTAACGCCTTTCCCCTGTGGTTCTTTACGATTTCTACCACCACCAAGCACCTCATTATTAGCATGGTGCGCAGACCTTGCATTATTCAATCTGTCAAATTGGACAACAATTTTCCTAAACATTAGTTCATAGACTCCATTAAGAAAAACTGTTCTGAGCTCAACATAAGTACAACTCATACCTATGAACACAAATTAACACATACTGACAAGTGCTATAACATCATCGACAGATAACAGAGATGATGAGGTTAAAGTAGCTCCATAATTGATTGAAGAGGATCGGATTTAAAGATTATATAGACTATTTTATCTTGATTACTCCAATTGAATTTCCCATTCGGAATCATGCATTTGTTCACAACCTATTACAAATGTGTATAAGATACAGGTCCTGACTTGGCATTCATTTTTTAGCCTTCCCAGACCATAGAGACTGACAAACACGATTGACCCTTATGAGATCCTATGGATAATATGGGATGAAAAAGAAGCAATCTATGTACTTGTTATACTACAAAGCAAACAAATTTTGTCAAATATACTCCAAAGCCTCAATGAAACCATAGGGTCCATTCATATATACACACAGCATATTGATTTGCTCCGGAAATACTTTTGACTTTACCTGTCTACTGTTAAGTGAGATATCTATCTTAATACCAGGGAGGTATTAGGCAGATTTCTAGAATTTTGTGAACTTTTAGCACATGTCAATCTGCACAAGTAAGCTCCCTAGGCCATATATATGTAGGTAAAAAAAAGTACCTTTGCTTCTTCCTCCTGTCAAGAGTATCTTTCCATTTCCTCTTCTTTATTTGAAGCCAGCCATGATAATCTACATTTCTATCAATAGCTTCAGAAGAGACAGCATTTTGCTCTTGAAGCTCATTTTCTTTATTATTAGTTCGTTGTTGCTGTGAATCTATTTGACCTGCTGTCTCGACTGAATTTTTCTTGTTATTAACTTCATAACATCGGACAATTGGTCTGGGTCCATTTATGGAACTGCTTTTTCTGTTGAAGTCTTCCAAATCTTCAACAATCTCTTCATCAATCGCATGATTAGAGCCGATAGCATCACTGTTCTTTTCCAGCAAATGATCCCTGTTCAATGACCTGAACATATCAACCAATTTGCGCTGTCGAAATTTGTCGTCCTTCTCACGAACCTTCTTATGCAGCCAATCAGGATGAGCTACCCTAGGAACAGGATTTGCGACCTGAAAAAAATTCAACTGATTTCAAGTACAGCTAGAGAAAGACAGAGAAAGAGATGCAACAAACAACAGTTCACAAGCAAAAGAACCTTTTGCATTGCAGCCGGAATGGTGACAATTTTCTGAATTGCTGAACCAAGACGTTGCTTGTAATAGGACCAGTCAATAATGGATCGAATGCCGACATCTGATGAAACCTTGCACCACTTCCGTACATAAAACTTCATGATTTCTGATGAGTTGAAAAACAATCTCTCTTCAGAATACAAACAAGAAAATGAAAAGGGAGCTGTTGTTGACACTCCGCAATAGTCATTGTGCAGTCTTCTTTTGTAAAAAGATTAAGGGAGGAGTTACACTTTTCCCTTGTAAAGAAACAAGAGAGGATTGCAGGATGACTAGTTTGGAGTGTAAATACCAGCTCCCTACAACAAAAATAATAGCTGAATGTTACCCGCATCTGTTTCAAATATTGCAACTGGAACAGCACGCTCACTTACAGGTGTGCCCTACTCAAGTCAACACAACAACAAAAATGCAGATTCAGATGACTCGGAGTTGAAAAGAAATTCAAAAACCATTAGAAAGGTGATGCCATTTTCTTTTTCTAAGTCATTTGGGTGACCTATCTAAGATGGCAACGAGAGACCATACAAACACAGAAAACCAAATTGCAAGAGAGTCACAACTTTCACTGTTGCAAAATACTAGTCCAAATTGCAAAAAACTAGTCCAGAAAACCTTTTATTGAAAAATTATAGATTGGATGCAAGAAAGGATGGATAAGAAGTCCATATAATAAGCAAATTAAATTATCATGAGAAGGAGCAGTGCAGCAAATTATGATCAACATTCACCCCCACATCACAAAACAGACCAATAGGTGCACCATGTACAACCAACGAAACAAGAATTTTAACTTTAGTAGGTGCACCAGTCTTTCAGATCATATTATATAGTTACTAAACAAGGGACACTTGGATAATGAAAAAATAAATTAAAAGATGACCCCTAGATAGTTGTCGGAATGGATTGGATTCAACGAGATACTATTAATCTGAGAAAATAAATTTGAAAACTCTCTTAACTCCCTATCATTCATATTCCTGTAAAGGTTAAGCTCCAAGAATTAAGGTGAAGATAAGGAAGATAAAGAGGAAACGACCATGTTATGATTCAATTGTTTTCTCTTACTTTCTTTCTTTCATTCTTCTTTTTTTCTTTCTTTAACTTCAATTATCACAATACTTGAACTTAGGGCATACCTTACCCACCCAAATGCATTACTCGCTGTTCTCTCAATTTCGAGATGAAGATCATAATCCAAATAAAGTAGTTTCCATTTACCTTTGGTTCACATGCAACTATATACTGGCAACGCAGTCCTTTATCTTTGACCATTGAATCACCGAGAAAATTAGCAAGACGTCTTGCAGTGGTCACTGCGCATGACTTTTGCTCTCCATAGTCTGCTAAAGACTTGCTCATTGTGCTTGACTCTGATATATATTCAAGCAACTCACTGTCTGCAACATCCTTTCCTTGATTCTGAGAGAATGGGGGATAAAAAACAATGAAATTTCAAATAAGCATCTCTTTGAATCTTCACTTAACCAACAACTTTTAATATCCTTGAGTAAGACAATATGACAATGAAAGTCCCTCAAGTACATGCTGGGAAATATTCTAAACAAAGCAGTTGCGATGAGACAATACATTAAACATTGACATACATCAAGGAGATCAAGCCAGCGATTGGCAACAGAAGCGACTGCTGAATAGCATTCCTCTAAAGTAGAACCGTGAAGGAACTTATCAAAAAGCTCGGCCTGCAAACAAGAAAGGTATTTCATGCGTGGGAACGACAAGCGTTGTCTCGAATTTTCAAGAAGCACAAACATATAATAAGGTGTCAGTCTGATAACAATTGAAGAACGTCAACAATTAAGCATTTAGCACATAAAACGTCAACTTCCAAGCGATAATTTTCACTCAGAATAGCTTCAACAAGTTAGGAGTCAGTCTGATAACAATTGAAGAACTGGAATGCTATCCATTAGGCACCTCTATTGGATGGTTAAGTTCGAGACTTTTTTGTCCTTTTTTTAGGTGTTGATTGTCCACTACATATTTATGGAAATATTACAATTTACAAAAAAAAGGGATACCTGGAAAACTTTGATGAGCTTCAGCTCACCTCTACGCTTGATCTCGAAACCTTTAAGTTCAGCAAGGGTCCCATCATCATTGAAAACAGCATATCGCTTCTTAATTAGAATTCCTTCTTCTTTAGAAGCCGGAAGAATCATTGCCTACATGAGAGAAATAGTTTGTTATCAAATGACATGAAAGCACTAGTTAAAATAAAATAAAAACATATCACTGTGTTACCTTGTACGGTCCATCCACTTCAAATTCAATAGAACATTCACTATGAGTTGTGTAAGTATTTCCAATAGGATCTGTAAGAGTCTGGTAAAAATGGTGTTGAGAATTTGTAAGGAAAGGGAAAGTTGTGCATATAAGACAAACCAAATAGCAGTATACAATGCATTTTGCCAGAGTCGTTCCCCGTGCAATGGAAATAAACAATTTAGAAAAATGTTCCAAGCTGACCTGGTATTGATCATTTGTATTGTTCCTTGCTACATCAACGTTAAGCATAACACATGGATATGAGATAGTCAGCTTCTTCTTCAAGTCTCTGAATATGAGTTTCCCATAAATTAGAGTGGAAAGTAGCATTGCATATGAAACATAGACTGTTGTTGTTTAAGAAAAATCAGTGGTCATACAAATAGCAATCTGGCTGTCATTATGGTATACATGTAACCAAGTGAATTATTAAGATGAAAATCATACTTTGTTTTGAATGTAAAGTTCTCCGGAAAAGATCCAGGGAGTGCACACCAGATACCATCTGTGTCTAATTCAAGAGGTTTTCCAATTTTCTCAACCAACAAGCGAGCATTCTGAATAATTTTAGCTCCAGTATATGTAACTACTCCAGCCATTTCCATTGAATACCACCTTGCACCCCTGGATTAACATGCAAAAGCATCACAAAAAGGTAACTAGAAGATATCACATGAACAACGGAATCTATCTTACAAGAATTCAAAGACGAAAGTCAATGAACTCACTTGCGCATGACATATCCATAAAAGGAATTAAGTATACACTTATGTGCAAGTTGTAATGAATCGTAAAGCACTACCATATCCTGCAAACATCAATAAACAAAGACATTAGAAACAGGAGACTGTTGGTATGAATAATACAAAAAAGTGTTCAACAAGCTTATTTCCTTTAAATAATTTTTTCTTCAAAAAACACAACAAAATTGATACACGGAGAGAGAGGTTTAAAAAAAATTCATACTTGTGCTTCCTGGATTTTTATAGAATTCCCACTAGCCTTGGCTTCAGACAACTTCCCCTTCCAAACCTTATTAAGCCCTTTGTACTCATACCTTCTATCTCGAAAGCTTGAAGCACATCAATAGAACATATGATTCAGCACAAAAGAGAAAAGAGAGCAGAAACAAAAGGAAACAAGTAATCACCATGTCGGCACAAAGACATTTTCTAATAACAATTGTCACAAAAATTTCATGAGTAAAATCTATACATTTCCATTCCAAAGGATTTTTCTACTCAGTTCTTAGTTATGACTGCCCTTATTCAGATGAACATGCAAACTTCTCACCTGCGAACTGTGTCAACATAGAATGAATTTTCCCTCATGCAAATCCCTGCTTCCCGAAGTTCAGCGATTGGCTTGTCCACTACTCGTCTATATGCCTGTCAAAGAGAACCAAAATTAGAATGTTAGGCATTACTCTGAGAAAATATTTGATCAAATACAGTGTAGAATATACCTTCTGACAGTATTTTTTTAGACGCTCTTTGAGCCTTGATTGCTGCTCCATTTTAGGCAACTCAAGAAAAGATTTTGACAGCTTGGAATTGGCACCATCAACAAACTCAGACTCAATTTGCTTCTTCAAATGATAATAGTCACTGAAATTGAGCAAAATGATGTCCATACACAATAATTAATAAGTCTGTTGATAACAGACCAGAAGTATAGACAGAAGGGGGAAAAGAGGAAAAGGGAAAGATTATTAAACTAAACCTTTTCTTTGCCATGAATATTTCTCCACGCCAAACCCATTCAAGCTTGCGAAGACAAGTTTTTCCTGGACGGTTGAAATCACAAGCAGTGCAGATCTCATCTGTAACTATTGAGGATGGCTGGAAATAACAACAGTTGTTACGATATACATTCACAGAATCTTCAAATGAGCAAACAGAACAGCCCCTACAACAATCTGACAATGCAAATGGGGAAGAGTACATTCTTGCTGAAAATATTGGTGCTGACATTACAGTTGGACTATTAAAAAAACAGAATTTTCTATAAAACTTTGATTGGTTAACATGACTCCAATAGAAACAAGATAACCAGAAGCACTATTAACGACCTAGATCAACAACCCTTTTAGCGGACACTTTTCTATGAATATAAAAGGCAAATGGCAGTTATAAACTGAAAAAAAGAAAAAAGAAAGATGAAATACGTGAGTAATATAAAATCGATATCTGCAATTAGTAATTTATTAACCAACACACCTGAAGCCTATTTGTTAAAATAATGTTGGGATACATTGCAGCAACATCCAGATGATAAATAAGGGGGCTTTCTTCACGTATAGGTTCATCTCGTAGCCTCACAAGCTACAAACAAGGAAAGGAAATCACTAATGAATAAAGTTCCAAAAAACATATTCATGACCGTATTGAGATTTAAATGAACATTACATCTTGAAAACTAAGTGAATAACTAAATAATAAAAGATTTAAATCCAACGCAATAGGAAGAGGGATGTTTATTATCAAATCCAATCAAATTTGATCGGTTTCAATGAATTTGGCCGATGAGAATCAGGGATTGGATCCCTAACATCAAAATCCAACATGATCGGATCGCATGACGGATTCCAATGCAATCCTATCTAGTTGGCTCCATGCTTCTTGTCTTATTAGAACTTGAAACTAAAAAAGTTATGAAAAATTTGAGTCCTCTAATGGAACAAATTTTGGTACTTTACATTTGATCCTGTTAATACGATTGGATTGGATTTATGATAATCGATTTATTTTTCAATAGGTTTTTTGCTTCATTAAAAAAACAGATCATCCAATCTAATCCAATTCAATGTCAATTGGATTGAATCGGATTAGATCACATCCTAACCTCAGATTGGATTGGTTTGTACAACCTACAATCCAATCTACATTGGATCGGATGAAAATTGGCTACAGAATACAGATTAACAGTTTCGAACCGATGAACATCCCTAAGGAAGTTTACATCAATCACCAAAAAAACCCGCAACTTTTTGGACTTGATAAATCATATAAATCATATTAAAAATAAATATATAATTAGACATACAAGAATGAAAAAAAATAACAGATCTGCTTGAAAATAAAAATGATCAGCACCTTTTCCAATATAGAACTCTTCACTTCTTCATAATTGGACACAGATTCCAAGTCCATCTTACCCTCTACTCTTATAGCATATTGAAGATCTCGATCAAGGTTGTTGATCAATTGCTGGAAATCAGAATTCTCAAATTAAGTATACAATATAATGTGATATTTAGCATTTGTAGTTGAGTAGCATTGTTAGGACCATCATGGGGAATTTTGCATGACTTTCAGGAAATATTACAAATAGCAATGGAATTGACAAGAAGTTATCCTACAGATATACAGAAACAAATTACTGAAATTAGGATATAAATTTTGCGAGGATCAATTGGATTCAGCCCATTATACACTCACTCCTACCAAATTTACAGGCTGAGATCACAGATTATGCACAATACAACCACTTCTCTGTTAGTGGACTAAATAATTTGTAGCAATGAGCCACTTGTTCATAGAGCAAAAAACAAATTCTGAAAAAGAAATGTAATTGATCTTTGTGTTCTAAAGACAAATCCAGTACGGCATGGCACCATATAAAATGACCATTAAAAATGTTGAGTCGGTGAAAATAAATCAAATTCAGTAGATGTTAATGTGGTTATGGATGTTATAGGGAATAACTAAAATTGAAAATATGACCTTCTAGTCATATGCAATCCATCAATATACAGAGATGATGCACCGATCTTTAATTAGAAGTGATGTCAAAGGAATGATAGTCCACAATAAAAATTTAGAAATGATGGTACGCCAATCGATCAAACCAGAACAACCAGTCGATTTAAAACAATAGAAATAAACATGGGTAGTGAAAAAAGATGATGAAAACATACCTCATAGGCAGAGGCATCAAGCTTAAAACTGGTTGGAAGATCAGATCTAAACACACCACTTTCAAGGCATTCAACATGGCCACCTATATAAGTCTCACTCTCTAAAAGGTGATTTTTATAGAACTTTTCGGGGTCAGATTGGTGTTTGTTAGGGCAGATAACATTTGCCTTGTATGCCTGCATAAAATGCAAAATTAAATGTGAAACCAGGAGAAACTTAACAGCTGAAATATTATTATTTTTTCTTGTAAGAAACAGAACTATTCATTAAGTTAATTGTTGAAATTGAAAATCAAGACTAGTTTTCTTAGTAAGAGAACTATATAGGAGTTTTCTTCAAACAGACACAAAAAAGCATCAGCATGAGTGTATGACAACACACCTGGACCATGAGAAGCATTTCACAAAGGGTTCCACTACCCTTGCGCAAAACCTCATCCGGAGACATTGGAATAATAGTTGCAAGAGAGAAAATGAATGGATGAACATAGGTCATATACAAGTAATAAGTTGCAACGGCATCAGAGACAGAATACGATGCCATCATCTGTGATTACATATTCAACCACATAGAAAAAGATTGTCAGAAGTGTTCTTGCAAAAGAATGTACAAAAGCAAACACAACCTCAATATTCAGACGCACTAGCATGTTTGTTCACAGAGTCAAAATTTAAGACAATCCAAATTCATAAAAAAGAGTCGCTCTACCCAGCTCTTGGTATGGCAGCCAGATACCATCATAGTGCCTGAGCATCAGGGAATTTGATAATTTATCAGACATATAGTAACAGTAATCACAATACAGACAAACACACCCACAATTTGATTAAACAAAGAATTTTCTTCTGTGGACTTTTTTACACTTGTACTATCATCGTCATATCAATCTATATAGATAGTCTAAGGTTCAGTATTGAATTTTGAAGGTTAAACAGCGCCCCACACGAGTATGTTTCTCCAACCCCACAGTTGGTTTATACATCCACTACTCAATTAGCCTCTCTGCATACATTAAGCATGTTTCACAGGCTAATCTCAATCAAGCTAGTAACTCTATACCCTACTTCATCCTTCACTGAAAGAGACAAAATCGACACTGAGACAAAAGGAAAACATTGCCAAATCAATGAACACGGGTGTGTAAGCTGCAGTAGTCTCTACAGTACTTAATGTAGTTGTCAGTTCATATATCATGTCTCCCTTATCAATTATTAACATTTTCTATCTAAGTGCACCATGCCAAAGCATTCCTGCAAACAACTGAAAAATCATTTCCACTCATCCATACCTGAGGTTTTTCCTTCGCAAAGCGAACCATATCCTCCGGATTCACCTCCAGGGGATGATAACCTAACTTTGCCTTTGTAACAGCCTGAAATAAGATTATATATAAATAATATTATACTTTCATCTACATAACAAATACTAGGAAACAAATGAACATACTTCTTTTTCATCTGGTTTACACAAGCATAATTGAAGGTGAAGTTATTAAACCCAATACAACTAAACTATAATTAGGAACATGTAGCATTTGTTTCCTTATAGAGCTATGTTAAGTAAAAGATTTCAACAGTCTATGATGGTACAAGATAAGTTTTTTTGGCAATTCTGCTTTCAGGAGATCTTTAAGGGTCTTCTGATACAGCAGTGACAAAAAGACCTTCAGAAATTAGTGTACAACAATATAAATTAATTGCTCCATCTATTGTGTGTAATAAAGAATAGGAGGTTAACCATGAGAAATTAATATGGAACAACATAAATTTCTAAAAGAGTAACAACAGCAAATACCAATTAGAAGAAGAAGAAAAAGAAAACAATGAGCTTGAATTGGACAATCAAACCTTAAGGCCCTGGCTCCCTTGAGGAAGATAACTATCACGTTTGACCCAAGCAAAACAATCAAGATGGCAAGCAAATTTAGCCCGGCATTCCCCCTGGTTCTTGTCACATTGAAATCCAACCTCCTGCAAGGTCAAGAGCAGGGAGGGAGGTAGAAGAAGAGCAAAAATTAGTGCAAAACATAAATGAGAATATCTCTGAGATCATGCAGACACAAAAAACAAAAATTACATTTTTGCAATTTCCAGTAAAATGACAATATCAGTGTCACGCAATCCCTTTGTGTGGTGAAATTTTTTAATTGGTAGGAAGTACAAATATATAGATAACAACGTTTTTGAGAGTTAATTCAATATTTTCATGTCATCATTATACCTAAAATAATCTAAACTGGGTGATGTTTCATTGTCTCCACTGCTTATATTGCAATATTTATATATGATGTGAATGCAGAAAGATAAATTACACATTTACACAAAAGTTATAATGACGATGCACATGACCCTGAATAAAACAAAGGGTAAAAAGCTTCATATACATGTCACGTGCAGTTAATGCTTTAAATCTATTAAGAAAATTAAACTGTTGTTGGCACTCCAAAAAAGGCATCTTGTAGACCCTCATGGTTTTACAGAGTGCAGGATGAATTTTTTGGGTGCCAATAACAGCTCCCGATAATATTCAGAGCCCCCTGTATGTCAATCAATAAACATTAATGAACAAATGGCATTAGTATTATTTACTTAATATTAAAGAATAAGAAACTTCCATAAGCAATGAAGATGATAATGTTTAAGTTCCAGTCTTTTTGGTAGTTATTTAAGACTTACAACCTAGAAGTCTGCGAACACATTGTTGTTTAAGTAAATGTAACTTGCAGAATTAGCAACATACATCACTCATTTTTAACCCATGATATGCAGCTCTGGTTTCCAGGAAAGGCCAGTCGAAATAATCACCATTGTATGTGACGTAAATTCCAGGCTTCACCTCCCACATATGAGCAAACCAGTGTCTTAGAAGCTCTACCTGCAACAATGACCATATAATTTGCAAAAGTAACAAGTAATTAGCATTCCAAAACCCCTTATACAAACTAAACTAATCAAAATATCGTATCTGGCAGGCTGGGATGTGTTTTGTGTGTGTATTGGGGTGAGGCTGGAGTTTCTATGGATGTCAATACCTCATTCTTCACATTTGTCACCTTGAAAAACCCTTCAAATTCTGGTTTTGGAGTGTACTCCAGATCCTCTATATCATCCCCAACACACTGCAGATACAAGAAAGTAAACCTATCAATACATACTTTTTTTTATAGGAAACTTAAACCTATTGCAGCTAAAAAGGAAATTAAACATATCAATACATACATTTAACTTCTTCTTTTTTGTTTTATATGAAATTTAAACCTATTAACCCTTCAAATTTCAAATTTAATACGTACATTTAACTTAGAAGTGCAATAAATAAAATATTGATGGTGAAGAAAGCAACAAAATAGCACGTCTAGCATGAAAATACAAGTTTGCAACAATAGGCTTAAATAGATGCAAAACAAATGAACAATTACTAAGTTTCCCAGTAAAGGAAAATAAAGACAGGACCTTGGCATCTTTTTTCAAAGAAAATTTTCTAAAATTCTTTCACATCCTTGCTAAATGAGAACACAACCAGTTTGTTGGATAAAGTTGAAGGTAATGAACTCAAAAGGTCCCAAAAGCAAGGACTTTAAAATGGAGCATCTAAACAACTAAACATATCCGCTGTAAACATTTATTAAAGCTATGCACACTTATTTGGCAACATACAAGACGAATCTCAAATGCTAAACTTGAACAAGGTAAGAAATTACTAGAAGGACATGAATCCTACCTCTCTGTTAATAATCAGGTAACCTTGTCCATCAACCATGTACGAAATCATCATTATTAAATCATATTCAGCATCTGGAAATTTCAAAGGTAGCTTAGTCGTCTCAATATCAAATGCACAAACATGAACTTCAGCTCGCTGCAGAAGATCTGTCCTCATCTCAAGCATAACACCAGTACTGGATACACTAACATCATACCACTGGCCACATCTTACATCTGAGTAGCAAAACAATTTGAAAGGGATTCAACTTTTTCAAATTCAGAAACTCAAAACAAAAGACAAAGGTATAGAAAGCAGCCAGATGTAGTGTAAATCACCATTGTCAATGGCGAAGCGGACATGGTAGGGAACATCAAATTCACGAAGATCAATAATACAATCTAGAAAATCCTGAGGCCTTTGTTCTCTACAAATCAAGCAACAAAAGAGTATCAGGATCAGGAAACAAATACAATTTACAGTTCAACGCAACAGCAGACCAACCCAAGGTACCTGTTAACCAAATAAGCTATCTACAGGCAATGAGGTCAACATCCAAAAGGAACAAGAATCAATAACATAACCTCACCGTTTTCCTATTACTATTGACTCGTAAGCGTCTGCAGCATCAAATTTGGCGTGGTTTCTTTCGACAACGTGTAATAGGTCACTCTTGACATTCATTAGTTGTTGAACATTATCAAATGATAGCTTTAGGTAGGACTTGCGTAGGCCAGACAAATGGTTTTTCTGTCAGGGAGTACAGAAGGATATTAGAATGGACGCATTGGGAGATATAATTGAATAAGAAATCAAATAAGGCACCACGATCATTATAATATCAGCAAAGATTGGAAAACTGAACAGCAAATCTAAGTAAACCCACTATATTTATAATATATGAAACAACATACTCAATTATAGGATGTTCAATCTTGAATTTAAATTAGATGGTGTTAGACATCTCACCACTACCGTACTTTCATGATACTATTCTAATATATAAAAAGTGTAATGGATGAACAAACCATAACTATAAAAAAATCCAGTTAAATGAATGTATCTCAAAATCTTGCTAGCAATTACAGGATTTGCCAATAGCCACACAAAAAAATAAAAATAAAAAGACAACTAATCAGATGCAATTTCTTTAGATGAGTCTGTAGAAATAAATTAGATGGTGTTAGACATCTCACCACTACCGTACTTTCATGATACTATTCTAATATATAAAAAGTGTAATGGATGAACAAACCTTAACTAAAATTTTTCCAGTTAAATGAATGTATCTCAAAATCTTGCTAGCAATTACAGGGTTTCCCAATAGCCACACAAAAAAATAAAAATAAAAAGACAACTAATCAGATGCAATTTCTTTAGATGAGTCTGTGGAAATCACTTCTAAAAATGGCAATAGAAAATTAGGTTGTCAAAACATCTAGTTAACGTTGGAAGATGAGACAATAGTCCTGACGCTAGGCAAGAATATAGTTAAGCTTAAGTGCAAGAAACTAGAGAGAACATAACTGCTCAAACATATCAGGTCAAGAATGGAAATTCACTGATTGAAATCTTTCCATCACACTTGATACCAAACAATCTGGTGTGCAAAGTAGCTCAAAATATTCTAATTGGGTCCATGTTTATGTATGAAGTTCATCAAAGTAACTTTTGGAAGGTCCATGTTAAGAGATTTAGAAGCAACACACTAGTCAAAGTCAAAGTCATGTCCAATGCTTGAGGCAAGTTCGGAAACAGTCTAGGAAAAGATAATTTCATGCTCAAGTGAATTTGTTAGAAAATGAGCCACCTACCCATATCAAGAAATGAAGAAGTAAGACACAATTATGTCGGCATGAAACCTAAGTTTTTCCACATTTGACTGAATAGTAAAAGCTTTTATGTCAAATTGGTGACCCAATTGTCAGAAAAAACTTGAATTGAAAGGAAATAGGCCAAAGGTGCATATAAAATGGAAAAGTTTTAAATAAAAAGACGAAACTTCTCATGGGTACAAATAATTTCTGTTCAAGAAAATACTTGATAAAAAATAGGAATGAAAAGACACCTTTGAATAGAAAATGACTAAAAAAAATGTTTCGTGGTTTACGGGTGTAAAGTAAAACATGTGGCTGAACCAGGCATACCTTGATTTAACTTGGAATTGTTGAATGGAATGTCAAAAGAGTTAATAAGGGAAAATAACTGCCGAGGATTAACAAACATTGCCAAATTTTAGAAGGTAGATTGCTGTATAAAGCTGGTGATGGAGGAAGGTACTTACCAGATCAAGGTCTTCTTTCTCCACTATTTCAATATCAGCAATTTGATTTTCATATCGTCGTCTCAAATATGCTTCAACATCCATTTCCATTTTCTCCTAAAATAAAATAGTCATCATCACTGTGAAGGTAACTGATGGTTGAAGAAAAAATTTCAGAATCAAACATATAAGATTGATTGAGACCTTTGAGGCTGCATAGAAATAAGGGCGGAACTTGTATTTTGACTTGAAAGCAGAACCATCCTGCAATTAAATTAGAAAATAGGTATATAATTATTCACCATAAAATAAAACTGATTATGTTAAACATCTTTATAGAATATCTTACCTGCGAAACGAAATACAAATCGACGCAACTATAAACCTTACGGGTGTCTTGATCCTCCCAAGATGACTGCAAATTTATAAGGAAGCATCCATCATTTATAAATGCCAATCATTAAGGTATTCGAACTCAAACTTACTACCATGTGGTTATAAAATATCGAAAATTAACAAAGAAAAACAAAAACATCAACAACAACAACAACAACAATAAAGAATAATACAACTTCAATTTTGATGGTTCATTTAGAAACTCTAGTCAAGAAGCAGCAGGATTTGTAATTAGAAACTT
Source organism: Prunus avium (assembly GCF_965620075.1). Classification (NCBI taxonomy): domain Eukaryota; kingdom Viridiplantae; phylum Streptophyta; class Magnoliopsida; order Rosales; family Rosaceae; genus Prunus; species Prunus avium. Next base: position 29,160,256 of record NC_142289.1, read on the forward strand.
CAAAGGAAATGTTAAGATTGGTGGCACTTACTGTTGGTTATGGTTCTGTCCTTCAAACTGATATTGCAGCTTTAAAGTATGGTTTACATTTGGTTAAATTATTAATAATAAAAAATTATTAAAGAAGCGGATTCTAACGTTTTAGTTGATATTTTAAATTCCGGTACTACTAATATTCCTTGGAGTATTTTATCATAGGTTAGAGATATTCGAAGACTTCTTCTAAAACTGAGCATTTTGAGTTTCATCAAGTTTTCCAAAAAGCTAACATGGTTACATATTCCTTATCAAATATAGAACATAAGTATTCACAACCTTGTGTTTGGTTTTCCAATTTTCCTACTAATGTGACAATTAAAATCTACTTTGATGTCCTAATGGGTCCCAAGGGCATCTCCTATGTAAGTCTTTTCCTTTTCATAAAAAAGAAATGAAGTATAATGCAACTGAGTAGTAAACAAAGTTGAGCTTTTCAATTGTTTGCAGTAAATTGTTTTTGTCTCCTAGAAGGTGAATATTACACCAGTAAGCAAACTAGTCAAAGAATGACAGTGGCTAGGCTTTATATGAAGCATAGAATAAATTGCACAAAATATCTAATACCAAGATAGAGATATTTCAAAAGTCAGCAAAAATTCTCACCCACTTAGCCCAAGAATAATAACAAAATTCAAGTAATTTTATCCAACTTTCCATTACAAAATGGCTCCAAACACAGCTTAAGCCTTCAAAATCCCAAATTCCCCCTTTTTCCTTCGCTATCTCAGTAACCAAACAGACCAGGAAAAAACGCAGATTTCTAAAATGGAAGACCAAATGGGCAAAAATTGATTGGTACAGAATCAACTTACGGATGCGAAAGTGAGCAGCCATCCGAGCCGCTTATCGCCTTCGGAGAACAGATCGAACCCTAGCTTCGACTCGAGCTCTTCCTCGGCGCTGCGCATAACCTTCTGCTTCTTGGAGCTCCATGAGCTTCCACGGTCCCGTTTTCGGCTCTGGAAGCCGCTCATTGTGTTTGGCGTGTGAAATGGAAATCCGTCTGAGATTTGCTCTCAGACTTTGAGACTTCGAGTGAGAGAGAGAGAGAGAGAGAGAGAGGGTTTTAGAGGGATCAAAGCGTTTTCCCGCGCTTTGCATCCACTGTATGCCATTATATTATTTGGTTCCTATGACGGAAATGGCCCTTCGGTTGATCAAATTTTCGAGTAGTGCCACTGTTTGAAAATACCATCGGATAATCTGTGGGGCCCGACTGACTTGGACTTTGGGACAGTGTCCGGCCCGATTGGCTCGGCCCATGATAAAACAAATTTATGGACATGCCTGGGAGCAGCAAGAAAGGGGAGTTTTTTTTTTTTTTTTTTTACAAACGATATTAAAAGAGGAGAATTGAATTGAGGACTTCAAGTGCCCGAATAAACATTCAAATAGTTACAAGTCCCTTACAGAGGGAAGCTACTCCTAAGAAAGCGATATTTGTTTTATACACCCAAAGAATAGATCAGCGCATCTGTAGTTTAATGGCAACAATTTTTTCTTGTTTGGTGCTGAGTTTGTCCTATGACAAGTTTTTATCTCCTTGTGAAAGGGCAAGAAAGAACGAACTTAAACATTTAAAACTAAAACTAAAACTCTTTAAATCGAAAAATAAAATGTAAAAGATGGTGTACATGGTCTCCACCAACTTAAAGGATTAGTTTTGAAATGTTTTCAAATTTTGTTGGATGTATTGAACAAATGTATATATTCAAAATTGAGGTACAAGTTTAGGGTTTCATAATGGTGTAGTTTAATTAGAGTTTTAATTTTTGGGCTAAGTAGTTGATTAGAGTTCGGTCCATAGAGGAGTGTTGGGGAAAGATGGATTTGAGACTCAAAGGCATATATAAATCACAAGCTCCTTACTAATTTTTTAAAGTGTATATAGACAAGTGTAGTTTTTTTTATTTTATATATATGCAATATTTGAGGAGAGGGAATCAAACCTAAGACCTCAGATGCATGAGTAAGTGTAGTTTTTTTTCAGAGATTATAATGAAGGGTCCTTAATAGCCATTCGATTCAGTAGAGAATTATTATTGTATTAGATCGTTGGATTGAACCCCTCCCCCTCGACATAACCCCTCATTATAGAAGCTCTCTCAAACCAAAGCCGACAAGCTACTTTAGCCCGAGTTCAAATGGAAAATGGGCTTTTAGCATTTCAGGCCTGCCCCGGTTTGCTTTGTGTCTCGTTTATTGACTTGCATACAAAATTATAAAACGTAGAGCCGTAGACATTTTAGATCAAAGGCTTTTCAGAAGCTGCGGAGATGACGAAGAGGCCGAGGTTGTCAATGGCACTGCTAGCAATAGTGGTTCTGCCAAATTTTCTATATGTATGCAACGCGATTGAGTCACCACAGTACTCGGTGGTTCACTCAGAATCAGATTTTGAGATCAGACTTTACAGAGAGACCTCATGGATGTCTGCTCCTGTTAAAGACATCTCCTTTGAGAAGGCCACCAGAAATGGCTTCCACAGGTACTTCCACTTTTATACTCACCTTAGCTTTTGGTTTTTAGTTTCATCAAACAATTATGAATTACCACCATGAAATTTTATATCTTTGAATTTGGTTCTTTATTTGAGTCTAATACCCCGTTGTGATGGGGTTTCTAATTGTTTGGAACAAAAATTGTGAAATACCCACCATGGGTTTCTCTCTGAATCCACCAATTACCTCCTGATTGAGTAGAAAAATCCAATCTTCTGCCCCATGCGTTTCCTCATTGATATAAGATAAACAGGAAATCATAGCAGATAATGTTATTGATAGCTTTCTGGGAATATCGGTGTAGTTTTTTGAAACAAATTTTTTTTTATGGATAAATAGGGAAAAATCTGAGAGGTGCTAAAAGAATGCAAAGTTAATTGAGATGGTTTTGATATTTCAATAGAAAGCATGCTATGGTAAATCATTTCTTCAAAATTATAGTTCTAGGATGCCCCTTTCTTGGGTTCAATTAGCTTGGTTATGTCTGCCGATTCGCTAATGTCCTGAAATCATCATCACAATCACCTGCGACATCTTTTAGCAATAGATACATTGCCTTCTACGTGTAGATGAATCTGTTGGACAGTCTCCGATGTGTGCCGGTTGATGCAAGAAGTTGATATATGTGGATCCTCTTGTGAGTCCGGTGTACATCAATGGCTGACAGCCACTTAATGCATGGGTGACTGTCCAAAACAAAGCTTTTACGTGTACTGTTTCGTCAAAATAGAGACTCACTCACTGCAAATATATATAGTTTTCATGTGAACATTATATTATGGCAGAGCTTCAGGGGCACATATTATTCAAACTCTGTTGGATATGCTTTTGCTAATGATAAACTTGGCTATGCATGATATGCCTTTCTTAACTTTGTTCAACCGATGGCTACTGTCTGCACTTTGCCTGGGTTATTTCAATTTTAAACTTAGATATCGTTGGTCTATGCTAATAGTTTCCTGATTAACTCACAGGCTGTTCCAGTACATCCAAGGTGCCAATTTGAATTTCTCTCGAATTGCAATGACAGCTCCCGTGTTGACAAGCGTAGTCCCAGGAGCTGGCCCCCTTCACTCATCGGCCTATTTTGTTGGATTCTACTTGCCTACGAAGTTCCAAACTACTCCACCCACACCTCTCCCTCAACTCAGCTTGGAACCCTATACCTGGGACAGTCATTACGTTGCCGTCAGGAAGTTCTCTGGATTTGCAAGAGATACTAACATAGTGCAAGAGGCAGAGAAGCTTGCCACCAGCTTGAGCAGGTCTCCATGGGCGAATTCTACATCAGAAGAAAGTAGCTATGCTTATTCAATCGCGCAGTACAACTCCCCATTCCGGGTTATTGGGCGTGTGAATGAGGTTTGGGTGGATGTCAATCCATCTGGGTTGGGTGGCTATAAATACAGTGAAATAGCTACGTCCTGAAATTCTTCAATTACTCAATGTGACTTTGTAAATTTCTGTAACAATATTCAAGGGAGTGATCTATGAACCGGACAAGAAGTGGTACATCTTAATCTCCTTATGTGCATCTGTATGTATATGTTTTTGATAATCTGCATGTAATATGTTTAGCAATAAGTTAACATCACTGCCGAACATTTTGTCCTTCGAATTGTCTCTGCGTTCCTTTGTTTTTGACGTTGAGCCAGTGAAAAATAGTACAATATAACATCAAGTCCAAAAATATAAAAACATTAGTCCTTCGTGATTTCCTATGTCGAGGCGTGGGAGAGATCATTGATATGCTACCAAATATTCGGCTGCAGGAAATGAACCCTTAAAAAATCTGTTTCACAAGTTTTTCTATGGTATTGCTGGCATCTCCAAGAGGTAAATTGCCTCATCAAAATGTGTTTGATATTTTGTCACTTAAGAGATGAGACAAATAGTTACAGCAACTATTGTCCTTTGTGTTGCATGGACACCAATTTGCCTTATGTCTTCACAATATAGGGCTTCTTCACTTCATAATTGGGCCATAATTTGTTTTAGTTCTCAAGCCCATTATTCAAATCTATATCTGACTTTGACTTGTCAAGAGGTTAAAAGGTAATGGTCTTTTCACAGGTGGCACATGTTGATTGGAGAGGAGACCAAAATAATTTTTTTTCTCAGCAATTAGGGGCTCGTTTGGGAGTGATTCTGAGAGAGCCAAAATCACTTCCTGTTGAGTATAATCACTTTTGCTTAAAAAATAGGGTGTTTGCCAAAAATTTAAAAGCGCTTAAAATATGTATTAGAATCACTTGAAGTGATTTTAGGGAGAAGCACATGGGAGGTGCTTCTCCCTGGAAGTGGTTTTTTTCAAAAAACCGGGAATCACTTGATTCCTTTTAATGAAAGTTTTGTAATACCAATATTATCCCTATTATTTTTACAATATGGCCAAAAAGCCTAACCCTACAATTTTTAAGCAATCCACATGTTTCATCCACCCTAGTTATCACGTCTTTGTCGCTGCCTCTATTCTTTTTCTCTGCAAAAGCTTCTCGCTCCCCCCTCTCTCGCTACAATCTCTGCAAGTAAGGCTATCATTCTTCAAGGTAAATTCTCTCTGTTCTTCAAGATAAACACTTTCTTTTGCAATAATAGAAGGATATAGAAAGAATTATTTCATATTGCAATCTGTTTAGATGGGTTAGTTTGCAATTTTGGGTTATATTAATGTGTTTTGAGCTCCCTTCCCCACATCAGACATAAGAATATGACATAGATGAACGTGTAAAGCAATCTTCATTCCACGATGATGTCAATGCCATGTGGTTGCCATAGAGGGAGAGAGACACGTACAGACACATAGATATTAGGAAAAAACTGTTGGATTTTAGTGATGATTTGAATAACACAAAACCTATACATGCATAGAGACACGTACACTTACCAGAACTGTTGGTTTATGTATTAATGCTTAGTTTCAATTTGTTGTTCTATCTGAGCACTTTTTCTAATGCAAACGTTTTCATGTTGTGTGAGTGCACCCCCATTTCATCTTTGATACTAGCTTCTTCTTTTTTATTTCCTTTTGTTTGTGCTTTGTCTTAAATACCTGTATGTTAAGCCAAACTTCTTTGTACAATCATCATTAATTTTTTTTTCTTTGTCCAATTTGTTTATTAGAAAATGTCTAACAATATAGTTAACCCATCCCAAAATGAAAGTCGGGAAGAAAAAGAAAAACAAGAGAAAGCAAAATGGGATGACAAGGGAACTGAGGTTTTCATCAAGATTTGTGTTGCTGAGACGTTAGGTGGTAATCGACCAAGTAGTCATTTTAATAAGGTTGGATGGAAAAATATTATAAAGAAGTTTAATGATATTACTAAAAGGAACTATGACTATAGACAATTGAAGAACAAATGGACTGGACTTAAGAAAGAATGGCAGTTATGGACAAGTTTGGTTGCAAAAGAGACCGGCTTAGGATGGGATCCTGTGAAGCAAACAATCAAAGCTACCGATGAATGGTGGGATAAGAAAATAAAGGTGAAATTTTTATTTCTTAAAGCTAATACTTAATTTGTAGTATTATATCAATTTTTTAAAATGTTAGTTCATATTATTATTGTAGGAGAAACCTGAGGTTGCAAGATTTCGAACACATGGATTGAAACATGTTGACCAGTTAGATATTTTGTTTAAAGATGTTGCTGTCACGGGTGAAGGCGCTTGGGCACCTTCACAAGGTTTTATGGTGGAGGATGTTGACAATGGTCCAGCTATCAGGCCCGGCCCTGGGCAGGGGCAAACAGTGCGATCGCCCTGGGCCCAATATTCAGAGGGGCCCAAAATTTTTTTTTAGTAAGTATTATATTAGATTATTATAACTATTAACTAATTTAATATTTTGAAAAGAAAAAAAAAGACCAACGATGGTCTGTTTCACTCTTCAAGAAGAAGAATATTTGGATCTATTCCATTCCACTGCTCAAGAAGAACATCTGTTCCACTCCTCAAGAAGAAGAACGTTGCATCTGTTCTACTCCTCCAGTTCGTCGCTTTTGCTGGTGCTTCTTATTCTTCTTCTTATTCTTCCTCTTCCTCTAAAGAATTTTGAATCCCCTTCATTTCATCTCATCTAAGCCTCTCTCTCTCCTACAAGTTACAAAGTTGTGAATCCCCTTCATCTCATCTCATCTAAGCCTCTCTCCTACAAGTTACAAAGTTGTGAATCCCTAAATTAATTTTTCTGTTGGTAGATTGGGGAGATTCCAAAATCCAAAGTGTGGGCTTTTATCAATTGAAGGTAATTTTTTTTATGATTTGATATATCAAATGAAAAGGGAAATATGATTTTTTTTTGTTTATTTGTAGATTTGTGAACTCATGAAATTACATATTCTCTTTGCAGGGATTCTTTTAAGCTCTAATTGATTGCAAATTTGTTTATGTGGAGAGGGATTTCTCAAAGGGGGTTTCTCAAATTCCAGGTTATGTTGTTTTTTATTTATTCTTTGAAGTATTAAAATTGCATTGAGGAGTAGATTTGAACAAATGCAAACATATGATGGTATTTTTGGGTTCTTGTTTAATTCAAAGAAGTTAACTTCATTGGGTGATGAGGAATTGAAAAATTGTTGTCTGAAGCTTGAAACTACTTTAAGAAATGGTGAGTCTTCTGATGTTGATGCAAGTGATTTGTTTTCAGAGTTACAGGTGCTGCAATATCTTTTACCATCAGCAGTAAACACAACACTTGAAATTGTAGAGTTTGTAAAAGATATGGATTGTTTTCCAAATGTTTTGATTGCCTATAGAATACTATTGACTGTACCTGTGACTGTAGCATCTGCAGAAAGAAGCTTTTCTAAATTAAAATTATTGAAATCTTACTTGAGGTCTACCATGTCACAAGAAAGGCTAAATGGGCTAGCAATCTTATCCATTGAAAAGGAGATGTTAGAAAAGCTTGAATTTGAAAGCATCATTGAGGATTTTGCTTCTCAAAATGCAAGAAGAAAATCATTTACATAATACCTTTTCAGTTGTGATTTTGTTGTTTTTCACCTTATCTTGCAGGTGGTGATGTTGATATTTTGCTGGTTGCTGAGGATGCAAAGAGATTCAAGTAGGCTGCTGCACTTTGCTTTGGCTATTGAGAATGTAAAGACATTTTTGTTTTGCTGGTTGCTAAGGATGCAAAAGGGTTTCATATAGATTGATGTTATTTTGCTTAGGCTATTCAGCATGTAGAGAATTTTTTTCTTTTGGTTGGTTGCTTGTTGGTGGATGAAAAAGAACTTATTTTGCTGGATGAAAAAGAACTTATTGAATTGTTATAAGTATTTATCTTGTTTATACATTGTAGCCTTTTATTCTAAATTTTAATATATTGAAGTTTGAATCGATGGACAGATTAGATCTTGGTAGAAAAATAAGAGAGTTATCACTAAGTTTAAATATATATATATATAGGGCCTAATTTTTACTTTTGCCCTGGGCCCTGAAAAATTCAGGACCGGCACTGCCAGCTATAGGAGAACATAATGAAGAGATTCTGGTTGAGGAACAAGATGACTTTGGGTATAATACTGATCTTAATGTTGGACTTGAGGATATAGTTGATGTTGAAACTGACAATAAAAGGAAAAGAGATTCGAAAAGACCTGGAGTTGGGGTTAAGGTGACAAAGCGGTTAGATTCTATTTTACATGCAATTGAAAATCGAAGTAGCACTTTTAAAAGCAAAGACAAGGCTGGTTGTAGCATTGAGGAAGTGATGCAGGTGGTTGAAGGAATTCCAGAAATTGTCAATGATGATGACCTTTTCATGAAAGCTGCTGATATCTTAACTGAAAGAAAAAATAGGGAGATGTTTATTGCGTTAAAACAACCAAACCGACAAGTGATGTGGCTTACAAACAAGAAAGTTTAATGTGTCACACTTTTTTTTAAAGCTTCATCGGTTCAGTATTGGAATGTTATTAGTTTATTATCATTTTATTTTTTACAATATGGAATGGTGGACATATTATTGTGTTTGACATTTATTGAATTGCTTACATTATCTAAATGGATTACTTTTGTTGGAAAGATGCTTATATTGTTTTGTTTATTTGGTTTTTTCAATTGTACAGACATGAGTTCAAGCAACAGTGATGGTGATAATACTGACTCTTTGTCAGATGATAGTGATGATGAATTTTATGACTTAATATCTGTAGGGTGTGTGGTGGTTGTGTCTGAATGGCTTAAATATGTTGATAAAGAACCATGCAGGACTTCTTCTTATACTGGGTATAAATGGGTAATTGAAGTTTTGAATGGCCATGAGGTAAGGTGTCATGAACAATTTAGGATGGAAAAACATGTGTTTCAGAAATTGTTGGAGACCCTTACAAGTACCTATGGTTTGAAAGAAGGTGGAGAAATACCATTACTAGAGGCTTTAGCAATGTTTCTTATCACATTAGGTCATGGCTTTACTAATAGAATGGTACAAGAAAGGTTCCAGCATTCAGGGGAGACTGTGTCAAGGTGGTTTGGGATAATATTAGAAGCTATATCTCGAATGGCTACTGATCTCATAAGTCCTAGTGATCCTGAATTCAAGAGAGTTCCAAAGAAAATTAAAGATGATAATCGATACTGGCCATACTTTAAAGATTGCATCGGGGCAATTGATGGAACACATGTACCAGTTGTTGTGCCTAGACAAAGGCAAGTACCTTATATTGGTAGAAAAGGTATCACTACCCAAAATATCATGGCTGTATGTGATTTTAATATGTGCTTTACATTTGCTTGGGCTGGATGGGAGGGTGCTGCTCACGATGCACGTATATTCATGGAGGCCTTAAGAATACCAACATTGAAATTTCCACATCTACCTACTGGTTAGTAATCAAAATGTCATCAAGTGAAATATTTTCCTTTACTATTTCACCTTGGATATGTTTCTTATATCAATATTTTCCTTTACTGATTCACATATATATATATATAGGTAAATATTATCTGGTTGATGCTGGCTATCCACAAATGAAAGGATATTTAGGCCCTTATAGGGGTGAGCGATATCATCTTCCGGATTTCCGACGAGGAAGCCAACCAAGAGGGAAAAAAGAAATCTTCAATCACAGGCATTCATCTCTAAGATGCACAATTGAAAGAACATTTGGTGTTTGGAAAAACCGATGGAGAATGGTACGTCAAATTCATAATTTTCCTTTGGAAAAACAAGTACAAGTCGTTGTTGCTTCAATGGCTCTCCATAACTTCATAAGAATTCATTCAATGACGGATGTAGAGTTCCAACCATATGATGATGATGAAGAGTTACTTCCCCAAACAGATGACGGAAGGACTAGTACGGAAGAGACTATTGTACAAGAAAATGTAACTCGTGCACGAGAGATGGATGACGAACGCGAGAGAATTGCAAATCTTCTTATGTCTACTTGATATTTGTGTCGATTAACAATATGTTTTATTCACATTTCGTTTTCAAGAAGTATGATTTGAAGCTATGGATTTTCAATTTTCCTTTAAGAATGCCCAAGATTAATATTATGTGATTGGTTATCAATTTTAAAATGTTTGATTATGAAAATACCAAAAAAAGGCAAAAAAATCACTTTTTTCTTTGGGAAGCCAAACACTACGAATAACATCAAAATCACTTTTTTACAATATAAAAGCACTTTTATGTTGGTAGCCAAACGATAACTGATTTTGCGGAAAAGCGCTACTAACATAAAGTGATTATGTTAAAATCACTAATGAGTAAAATCGCTTCTACATAATCACTCCCAAACGAGCCCTAGATCCGATCAAGATTTAAACAAAGTATTTGAGGACTCTCTCTCCAAATCAGACGCAACGTCTTTAAACACTACAGATTTCAACCCGATCAACACCTGATCATGAATTGAGTTCTTAGTTTAAACCAATCTCACTCCCAAAGATCATCTCGTCAACAATTCCTGGGATCATCTTCTTTATTGCTATGCCAAATACTTGGTATGATTAACTAGCATTTCTACTAATATTTCTCAAACAGCTAAACATTCAAATTGGATGAAGACATCTACAACTTTCATTCCCTTTGAAGTGTAATTGTATTATATTAAGACAAGTGATCTTGCGTCTTCATTCATTTCATGTTGTATTAGAATTAAATTAAGAAGTTTTCATTTCCAAGTATTTAGTTATTTACGTTTAGAAAGCAATTTATTTTAGTATTTACTTTAAATTCTATCAAGGGCATACAAGGTTTATCCAACAAGGCCAGCCCGATCAAGGGTTTTCTTCTTGTCCGATAAACAATACTTAGCCTAGTCAGGGTTTTTGTCATGCCCGGTCAAAATACATATTGCTCGATAAAGGGTAATTAAGGTTTGGTTAATACTATCAGGCCTTGTATCAGCATAAACAAGCCTACTATAAAGGTTCTTTATGTCCGATCGATGGATTCTCTGACCAAAACATGGTTTTTCTGTTTGATTAGGTACACCATATGCATATCATACTGTCAACGCACAAGTGAAAGAATGTTGAAGTCCTCTTAATTGAGGCATAGAAAAGAACTAATCCAAGTCAGTACCCCCTTTGGAGCACGATGGTTTGATTAGAAGTCAAGATCACTGCAAATCCAACACATAATCATGCGAATACACACATTTCTATTGGGTCGCTTTCAATCCCAATAGTGGCACACCTACGCAATCCAACAACTCAGAACCTAGAAAAGCAGCTTGATTCTCACTCTCCAGCAGGTTGAGCCAGTTTCTCTTGTTCAAGCTTGATCCAACTTTCAATTGGATCGTTTGGAGGCTCACTCTCTGCCAAAACAAGCGGTGTCAAGCCCGTTTCTCTTCTTCAACAACAAAAGGACTGGAACTATCAGAATCCTAACAATTTAAATTACCTTAGAACTAGAAGATGAAAGAACAATATTACAAAATTAAATGAAATCAAGGCTTCAAGAATAAATACAAACCTCTCTATTCAAGAACAAAGGGTTGATGATTTAGAGTTTCCTAACAAAAACTAAAACTAACAAAACTAATCGCATAGATCCCTTTCTTCGCAAGTAGTAGAAGTAGAACCGATCTCTGACTTAAGCATAGCCAAATAATCCTTGGTGTAAAATTCTCTTTTATTCATCTCATCTAACTTACTAGCCACATTCTCTTTCAAACATTCTAGCAAACCCTTGTACTTTTTAAGTTCATGTAGTCCTAATAAATTTTCATCAATAGGCTCATCCCACCATACACTGACCTTTTTTCCATCCCCACCAGCCTCATCTTCTTTCTCTTCTTCTTGATGGGCTTCTGAATCTTCATGGCTATCCTCAGCATCAACGGATCCAATATCCTCTTCATCATGACTGGCTTCTAAATCTTCATGACCATCCTCACCATCAACGGGTCCAATGCCCTCATCATCACCATCATCCGCTGTACATGAAGCTTGTTCGCCAAGAAATCGATCAATGACAGTTTCCGCGGAGGGGTGTCCAAAGATGAAGGGCTTGTTACCGGGCGAAAAGGTGATAATCGCAATCTGGGCACCAGACAAGCAGCAAAGGTCAGTGGCTTTGCGAAAGAGTCCCTTGCGCCGCTTTGAGAAAGTGGCCTTTAGGTAGTTCTTGTTATTTATTTTCTTGATGTCGATCTTCCTTTTCCCCATTATAAATTGGGGAAATAAGATAAATAGAGGGTTCGATTCCCTCTAAATAAAATGAATAAATAAAAGTGCTGAAAAAGCGTGTGCTTGCTTATATATACATACAAATTCTTAAGCGCCCTGTCAATGCGGGTTTCCTTTTCTTTGGATTGTCTCCCAAGTCAACACGCTAACCTACATTAATATTCGATTGGAAACAATTATCTACAATATTAATTCATAATTGGAAACAATTTTATGAGAATGGATTTATACGTAAGGTAACTAAAATACTAAAATAGGTAAATAAATTTCTATCAAAAAAATAGGTAACTAATTTTGGAGTGTCCCCCAAGCGAAATATAATTTCAGTTGGGTTTCCTAAAGAATTTATGATATTATCAATTTGTCATTTGGAAATTCTGAAGTGCTTGCAGTTTTTATTTTCTCAAATTCAAACTCTTTATTGTGGATGAGTTGTATTTCGTATATAAAGAAGAGTTACGTTGGGAATCGGTTCGTATTCTTTCATATGAAAATACTGAGAATTTGTTGCAATTAAGTTGGTTTTTTTTTTTAAAATAAAAATAAAGAGGGGGATAATTAAATTAATATTGGACTTGATTTTTAGATTTTTTTTTTCCTAATCAAATTGCAGAATTTGAATTTGAGTTTGAGTTTCAAATTGGACTTGAAGGCTCTTTGTTTAATTCCTGTCAATTATCTCAGTCACCACTCATCGAGTCTTTATTATTTATTGGACTTTTATTTCTTTGTTTGGTTAATTGTTTTATTTTCTTGCTCGATTGTATCCTTACCATACTTTCATTCTCTTATGTAAATTTTGGGGGTTGCCCCTTTAAATAACTCTTTTATTCAAGAACCATCTATCTAAGGAATCATTCTTGTATTCCTATTTTTCAACTTATTTCCAGGTGGGGAATGCTAGCAACCTTTTCTCCAATCTTCTCTTTTGGTCCTTTTTCATTTTCCTCATGACATGTGTCACTTCCCATACGCTTAAAATAATGACATTAATACATCAAACAAACCACCTTTTGTTTTCCAAGTTTACCCTTATTAAATGTATTGTCCTTCAATTTATCCAATTTTTTTACAACTCTCTTACCATATGTAAAAAATTTATGTTTTTTAAAAAGAAAATGTCTATTTTTTTAAGAGAAAAAACATTTTTTTTGTTTAAAAAAAACACAATAATGACCTAAAAAAAATCCACAAAAGATATATTCTTTTTTTGATACAGACAAAAGACGTCCTTCTAAGGAAGTCTGTTTTAAAAGGAAGTTCATTGATTGCATTTTCTAACCATTAATTTGGTAAGTCTGATTATTGATTTTTTTTTCTAAACCATTAATTACTTAAGTCTTATTTGTTGGAGTCTTTCAGAAAAGAAAAAAATTTAATGTTTTTTCTTATTTAATTTTTTAACAAGGTGATAAGAAAGTTGTAACAAATTTGGATATATAATAAATTTAAGGAAACATTAAAATCAATAGAAAAAATAAGGGTAAATTTGGGAACAAATGTTACTTTATTTGATGCATTAATTACATTATTTTTAGTGTAAGGAAAGTGACATATGTCTTGAGGAAAAGAGAGAAGTTCCAAAAGAGAAGGTTGGAGAGAAGGTTGCTAGCATTCCCCCTTAATATATCTAGTGTTGAGTCATTGGGAAAAAAAAATACAAATTTAGTTATATACCCAATCTTAGACATAGTCCTATAAATAAACCCTATATCATTTAAAAACTATAAACACACAAAAAAAAAACCAAAAATCAACAGCTGTCAATTTTTTTTCAATTTAATAGCTATTTTTTAGTTTATTTGTGTGTGTAAAATACCTATATTTCCCTTGTACTATGGATTTGAGAGAGAAAATTCATATTTGCTTATTTGCCAAAAAAACCAAAGTAGATCTACCAAAAAACCAAATCTGCCAAAAAACCAAATCAGATTCATTTTCTCCTTTCTCGTTTGTGCTTTCTCAGGGTTGGAGCAAGAGGAGCTTCCATTGAAGCTCAGTCTCAGGTCCAACTATATTCTTCATCTCAAATTTACAATTTTCAATATTTCACTTTCGATTTCTTGTTCTAAAATCGTGTTTCTATTCTTTCTTTTTTTGGGATTGTTCGAAACCTCGAACGAACCTCGATCAGATGCTCTTAGCTCTACTCATCTTCGAGCTCTACTCTTCTTTCGCCACTTGTTGTTTCTTCATCTTTTCTTTGGTGGACATGTATTAGAAATAGTTACATAACAAGCGTTAATCAACATGACAGTAAACAAACAATGTTATTACCCTAAACTGGAACATTACAGGGGTAGACATGCATTAGAAATAGGATGTCATAGGAAACTAGAAGTGTTATTACCCTAGACTGGAATATTACAGGGGTAGACATGCATTAGAAATAGGATGTCATAGGAAACTAGTAGTGTTATTACCATAGACTGGAACATTACATGGGGTAGACATGCATTAGAAATAGGATGTCATAGGAAACTAGCAGTGTTATTACACTAGACTGGAACATTACAACCATTAATCAACATGATAATAACACTAGAACATTACAGTCATTAATCAACATGATAGTAAACTAGCAATGTTATTACCCTAGACTGGAACATTACAGCCATTAATCAACATGACAGTAAACTAGCAATGTTATTACCCTAGATTGGAACATTACAGGGGTAGACATTATTGTTGGATTCTCAATGGAAAAAGAAAAAGAAAGGTAATCACACCGAGTGAGTGAGATCTGCAATGTGGAATGTTGTATTTTCTTTTATTTAGCATTTAGATGATCCCTAAATATCATGATTGTGAGATTTATTTTTTATCCTTTCTTTTTAGTAGTGAACTATTTGTGCATATTCGGATCTATTTGTCTTGAATTTATATGCAACGTTTGAACTTTGTATGCATACATGCCTTTCAATGATGAAATTTGGATGAGATGAGTTGTATATCTAGCTTTTTTAAATACAAGCAATAGTCTAAATTACAAGGGGTAGGGGTGTTTCTCGCACAGACACTACTAAGATGTCATAGGGGTTAGAAAGGTCAATTGACTTGATGAAAACCCTTAGCAGAATAATATTTTAAATGTAGAAGAAGACGATAAAGAATGGGTTCTTATAAACCTCGAAATGGGGAATTCTAGCAACTTTCTCTCTAACCTTCTCCTTTGGACCTTCTCCCTTTTTGGATTAACATGTGTCATTCTCTTTACACTTAGAACAATATCATTAATATATTATACAAGCTAACTTTTGCTTTCCAAGTTTACCCTTATTAAATGTATTCAATTTATCCAAAAAAATTCACAACTTTCTTACACCTTTTTTTTTTTTACGTCAATTATTTTTTATTTAAAGAAAATGTCTACTTTTAAAAATAAAAATAAAAAAAAGAGGAAATGTCCCTTTTTTTTTTTAACACAAGGGGTTTAGATAGAAAAAAAAAAAGTCTAAATTTGACGTTAAAAAAAAGGACATCTTTTTTTTTTTTTTTTTAAAGCATACATTTTCTTTATAAAAAAAAATTAATAAGATGGTAAGAAAGTTGTGGAATTTTTTTTGGATAAATTGACTACATTTAATAAGGGTAAACTTGGAAAGCAAAAGTTAGCTCGTATAATATCTTAATTACATTGTTTTAAGTGTAAGGAGAATGACACATGTCAAACAAAAAATGGAGAAAGTCCAAAATAGAAGGTTAGAGAGAAGGTTGCTAGCATTCCTCTAAGACCTATAAACCTAAGAAGTCGCAAGTCCCTTCGTGTGGGAAGAAACAGTTTCCAGACCCATAATTAAGAATATATGCCCCGAACTTACCTTTAAATCACGGTAACACTACAATCATCCCCTGAAAATGGTTTCTAAAAAGCTTGAATTTCTTACTAATTCTCACACCAACCAAATATTCTATCAAAGTCCAACCCATTTCACCCATTTGAAAACCCGGCAAATTCTGAAGGGCAGCCCATAATCCTTGGGGATGGGGCAAATGGCCAGGGAATTCTTAGGTTGGGGAAGATGTTGTTGTGAGCTGGTTGTGGGTATGGATTGTTCTTGAGAGAGAGAGAGAGAGAGAGAGATATATATATATATATATATATATATATATATATATATATATATATATATTTGGGGTGGGGTGGATTGGAGTTGAGGTGGTGGGTGTGACTTGGGGAATTGGGGCCTTGAGGTGGGGAAAGAGGCTTGGGTGTGGAGGTTGACACTACTAAAAAAACACACACTAGCCACTGGTATGAATTTGTCTCCTAAGTTGATTTTAGAGACAATAAATTGTCTCCATTAAGCAATAGAGACTATGCAGTAACTATTTTTGTATCAGTATCCTAGTTTGGGGTTGCTATTGCTTATTAGGTACAATTTTGGGAGTCAGTCCTTCAATATTTTCAAATAAACAAATACATGATCAGCCAAGCCAAGCCATATTGAATTCTTCCAAGCCGTGGGGTCTTGGGATAGGGTCTGATATATGAGAGGCTATCTTCTAAATTAGGGACTAATGACATGTCAGTATCTCATTACTTCATTACATATGTTTAACTAATAATACAATTAAACCCATCAGTCCCCAATTCCATATATCCAAAAAAAAAAAAAAAAATCCAAATTTATGCACCATTTCTCTGAATATTAATTCCTAATTTTCAAGATGGATTTTTGGGTTCGAATCACTCCTACAAAAACTGCAAGCCATATATGCAACAATTCCTCGTCCTCGAAGTCAACCATTTCTTAGAGGATCACCAACCATTTGAAGTCACAAACCTGAAGAAAATAAATTCAGAAAATCCCCATATGAGCAGAGAATCATATACCGAAAACCCTAAACTTTTTTTTGACAAAAAATTAAAAAAAAACCCTAAACTTGATTAGAAATATATATTATATCCAACTATAAATTAGCCTTACAGTATTTGCTTTGGATCATTAGGTGATCCTGGCGTTTTCTCCTTTTAGAGGGTTGCTCCAATCGTGTGAAGGAGCTGAAAAAAATAATGAACAGGTTAATGAACTAAACTAAAACCAAATTTTATACAAAATAATTATATAAAAAATTTCTTACAAAGATTTTGAAGCTCCTCTGTTCAATGCGCTTTCCAAGCTCTCCATTGCCTTTCCTCAAAAATTAAAAAAGACAAAGAAAAAAAAGCATTCAGTAACATCCATATATGAATATATATCAGACCAAAGTCAAAATCAGATGCTGGAACCAAAATAAATAAAGGCACACTGAAAAAGAATGATATTATGATTTTTCAATTACTAGTTCATCAGCACCTTCTTCCATAACGAAACCATCACGGTATTTGTCCCAGATTTTCTCTCATCTGAAGGAAGTTGAGGTTCCACCCCAAAACCAATTGGCAATGGGGGGAGTAGCCCAACTCCTTATAAACCCAGGCTAGGTCCCTTAACATTTCAATGTGGGACAAATACTCTCAACATCATCAACTTCTAGATAGGCATCTTACCAAGTCACACTGCTCCAACTCTTCAATTTCCAGATCGGGATCTCAAGCCGCAACCTAGTCTTTTGTGGCCAGATGGCTTTGTGATTCACGCAAAAAGAATAAGAGAAAAGAGGAGAGAGAGAGAGAGAGAGAGAGAGAGAGAGAGAGAAGTGAAACAAAGCATTCTTTTTTATCTCTTTTGCTTATGTCCAAGTGTTTGAAGTTGAGAAATAAAAAATGTGTTTTAACATTGGGCTGTGTGAAAATATCCAATGGAAGAAACTAACAAAAGCTATCAGTATCCAATTTAAGGCCAAATGCCAAAGCAGTTGAGTGAAGGGAGCCAGCCAAGCTTGTTTGTGTTATTTGTGGGGAAATTGGCGGCTCCCTATTGACAGTCTATTGCCCATCCTTCACTTAGTTTTTGTTTTCTTCTCATTCGTTGCTCTTCCTCTTCCTCTTCTCTCTAGTCTCTTCCTCTTCCTCTTCTTCAAACCTCACAGAAAATCCACCTCCACGAATCTCACCTAACTCCATATCCTCTTAGTTATATCTTCCATCTCCTATCTTTTCTTGTTTTCTCTCTCTCGTTCTCGCCCACGATGACGGCAACTGTCATCTCCTCAGAAACCCTAACCCACATCAGCGATGGCAACCTCACCCTCTCTCTTTCGGCCGCCCTTCTCCACCTCCATCTCTCACTCTCTGTCACCTCTTTTGACTGCCGTTCTTCCCCTCCGATTCAACAAATTTCTCAATTTCTCTCAGCTTTCCTGAAATCCATGGCATCTCAGGTACTCAGCTTTTCTGCTTTACTTTCATACCCATATGTTATTTGGGTTTTCTTCTGCTTGTTTCAATTTCATATATGGGTTGGAATTTTTGGTGCTTAATGTCACTTCAAGTCCCTCCAAGTCAAATTTGAGTGAGATTGTACATAAATTTGTTGAAACATAATTGTGCGTTTAATTTAAAATTTTATCTCTCTTTTTTTAAATTAATATTTTCAGCTTGTGTAGAGAATGTTATTTAAGTAGGATTATACAAAAACTTGTTGAACCAAAATTTTGGGATTGTGCAACAAATATTTCTCTATTTGTCGTAAGGAATATTATGCTTGAAGCTTGAAGCTTGTCCAGGCTAAAATGATTTTGAAGTTTTTCTTTTGCTGATTGAATTTATTACTGAGTTAGGTTTTTATTCTGACAAAAAAACAATTGAAGAAACACAATTATTTGGTTCAATGGTCTCTTGATTTTATAGGAGTTGTGTGATCTAATATAAAGGAACATTCGGGCCACTAGAAAGTGTTCTGCATCTTCAAGAATCTGTTATGATCTGAATTTGTTTTGTTATGTTTTGGGATGTAATTTTTGAATGAACTACATAAACTGATATAATGAACTACTAAGTGAGCTCTCTGCATCCATAATATTGAATTAGCAATGGTGAGCTTAAGTAGAAGCAAACGCTTGATATCCAGTAAGATAATAATCGAAGTTAAATTGTGCTTGATGTCCACCACTTACTTTAATTACGCTCCTCTACAATGTAGAACACATTTTGCAAAGTTAGATTGTGCTTGTAGAGGAATTGGATAATGGATAATGGGTTCACCAATTACAAGACTGCTTTGTTCATTCCATAGTCCACTCTGGAATTGCTCTCCAATTCTTATAACCTTCCTTGTTTCTCTTTCTAAAATTATGTTTCATTGTTGTAGGTTGTTGCAGGCAGATGCCATAAACCATATCAGTTAGAAGGTGAGAAAAAAGAGTTCTTTGATGACCGGGAAGAGTGTACAGAGGCATTGTAGTATGACAGCCATCATCATTCAGTGTTTTAGATTTAGGCTTACCTATGAGTTATTGCTAGGCTTATTGCCTTAACCTTTGGTTGTTGTTGGTGTTAGTGCTTCATGAGTTTGCTATCTTTTTAAGAAGGCCATGGAAAATGCACCTTGCATATTTGTTGATGAAATTGTTGTTGCACAACAAAGAGGACCTGGAATTTTTTTGTTTTGCCATCTCTTTTACAGGGTTCATTTGTAGGCTTCATTTTTTTTTTCATGACGATTGGACCTAAATATTTTGCTTCTGGAAAAAATACTTTTACTTATATTATACATTGAAGAGAGAACATTATATACATTGTGTTTTGCCCAGCATTTCCCGCATAAGATGGACTATTACAGCTTTTGTATTGCTACTGTATAGCCTCATATTGCCTTAGTATTGCTACTATATAGCCTCCTATTGCGTTCTTATTGTCACTGTATTAATTGGTTTTTGCTATTTTTTGCATTAATTGGTTTGCAAGTCCTATTTGCACAATACATAGGCGATACAAGCCATATATGGGGGCAATACCTACGCAATATAAGCCATATACAGGGGCAATACAAAGGCAATACAAGCCATAAGAGTTTATATTCATTTTTCCTCAAAAAATGACACAAGCTATAAATTGGCAATAAACATACAATACAATGACAATAAAAGGCAATAAATGGTTATACACAAACAATAAACAAGCAATATATAGACAATATACAAGCAATATACACATAATATACACTGAATGTATATAACGTGTTTTCTCAAAAAAGGATGTGACGTCCTTGATGAAACCACATTCTTACACCCATAATTTCCCAATTTCCCTACTATGGAAGCAATGTTACCTCATTACATCTTAAGATATACATAAGAAAGTGGCAAAAAACAAAAAATTTACATCTCCTCTTAGTCGGGAATTTTAACACAATTTATATCTATAATTAAAATTCTAGGACATGTCCTCTTAGACCCGAATTTAAGCTGAAAGTTAGCAATTTCCTCCCCAAAAGAACGTCGCCACTTGAAACAAGACAATCTTCCATCTGTATAAAATGGATAAAAAATGCATATTAGAAGTAAATCATTCAATCACAATGGAAACAAAAACATAACATTCAATCACAATTGAAACCAATTTCAAAATAGAAACCAATATCAAAATTCATATAGATTGTTGGCTTTTCTAAATGACCCAATTCTTCATATGGCAAGCTTTCACAAGACAGTACCATTGCAAAATTAAAGTTCACATTCATGCACACAATTTCATACTACTCAATTGCAATCTAAAAGTAATTATAAACATGGGTGCAGTGAATGTGTGTCCTCGCAGGCGAATAAAAATACAAATCAGGAAATCAGGAAATCACCAATAGTGCATTTGGCATTGTTCAAACAATTAAAGAAGCACAGTCTCAGAGAAGAAGAAGAGCAAGACAATGGAACTAGCTAAATGCAAAGAGCTGTCAACAAACCTTCAAGTTTTCCAAGAACCCTTTTCACGGCACCAACACAACCTTGGCATGATACCAACCTTGAGGATTGTATAGACTGCACCAAAAACAGATCTAGGATTGAATTATGAAAAAAATAGAGAAAACAAAGATCCAACATATGCCAACTTTACACTATCAAACGTATGTTAAAATATTGGCATTCTCATAAAACTTACAAACTCTCCAATCACTTTCAAAAGAAGTAAAGGATGAGAATCTTGCATTTGTTGGTGGTGCTACTGGTTTCAAATTATGATGTTGGTTTCTTACGGTTAAAACCCACATTACTGTTATTTCAGAGAGCATCTATGAGTTTTATATGTATTCTTACAGGTTGCTCAGAAAAGCCAGAAGTCCTAATTTGATATATCACCTAAGCGATTTCACAGACAAATCACAATCACAAAAGAGTGAATACACCACTTTCAAGGAGGTCTGCATGTCCAAATCTCAATCACAAAATAGTGTATGCATGATTTCAGAGACAAATCTAAAGTACAAAACAATGTATCCAAGTCCAAGAGCTTGACAACCACAAGAAATAGTTGGTAAATTTCATTCAATCACAGAAACAGCAAACAAACCACAACAAAAACCAATTAATGTCTCATTCAAAATAGTAAAAGTAATCACCCAATAATCTCAATCAATAACAGGAACCCAAAAAAAAAAAACAAAACAAAACCAATATTAGAACTCACCACAGTGAAGATCGAAGGTGAAGGTGTCGTGGCTTTGTGGTGGAAGTCGACGACGGAGGTCGAGAGTCACGATTGTGGCTCCTTTATGGAGGCCGACGACGGAGGTGGCAAGTCACACCTTGGCTAGGGTTCGATTCCAAATTTGGGGTTCAACCTTGAGGTTCAAATTAGCTCCTAGTTTGAAGATATAACTAAGAGGAGATTGAGTTAAGCGAGATTTTATGGCGGAGGTGGATTCCTGTGAGGTTTGGCAGAAGGAAGAAGAGGATGAAGAAGAGACTAGATAGAAGAGGAACAAGAAGAGCAACAACTGAGAACAAAAAAAACCTAAGTGAAGGATGGGCAATAAGTTGTCAATAGAGAGTTTTTATAGGGGATATTTGTGATTAGATTTCAAAATGGGGATAATATTGAATAAATTAGCTGCGCTGGGGGCAAAGCCGCCAATTTCCCTTATTTGTGAATGGAGCCGGCTTCTTTTGATAAGTTGGGATTGATAATAACAAGTTGAGACTGATAAAAATGCCCAAATATTAAGGAAAAATAATGAAAAATACTTTTTTGTATTACACACAATTATCTATTCCAAATACCTTTAATAGTTATGGTGGAAGAATTAGTATCCAAAAAAAAATCACAAGGCACTGTTATGAATTTGTTTCTAAATAATCAGTGGCTAGTAGCCATATTTCTAGTAGTGTGACAAGGTGGTGAGTTGTTGAAAGAAAGAATTCCCTGGCCATTTGCCATGTTTAAAAATGTGTATTAAACATGAAAAATACGTGTGTACTTATATAATATGAGTATTGTACGTTTCCTTTTTAAAAAACGTAAACTTTACAGAGTCTTTAAGTCGTTTGTAGAACACGGATGTATTATTGAAAAATACGTACGTATGTGTATAATACATTATTAAACGTGAAAGTACTAAAATCTTTTTATGGGTATTAACTCTGGAAAAGTAAAAATAAAAAAGAGACAGTAGAGACTCGAGTAATGGCCTAATAGTCATGGATAATGTTCTAAACAACTCTTATCGATAAACGAAAATCAGGGAAAAAAAGGATCCCAATTTAAACGACTCTTTTTTCCATTTGTAAAATGACTTCTAAGGACCATCCTCAAAACTTGACATGTGTCTATTGCTATTAAATCTATACTTTTAAATCATTTAAGGAATTTTATACCAAAAAATAAAGTAAAATAATATAATATAAAGACATAACATTTATAAATAAAAAACCCTATCTCCCTCCCTCACCTCCCAGCCCGATTTACCCCAGTCCCCAATCACTATGTCCGCCAAACCTTCCCCCTTCGTCCACCCATCACTGCTCACCACCATGATCAGAAACGCCAATAGAATACAATGGCACCACACAGCTTCACAAATACTAAACCTACAAATGCTGTGCTAGTTTGAAGGGAATAGGTGCAGTAGTAAAACTGGTAAAGGTGTTGACACCTGGACACTCAAAATTCAAAACCCATAAATAAAAGGCTTATTTACTGTAGTGCCCTCTGAAATTATGGTCAATTCTCATTTTACCCCCTGAAAGTTAAAATGACCCAGAGTACCCCCTTAACCAAGGTTTGGTGGTTCACTTTGCCCCCCACCGTTAACTCTGTTAAAAATTCTGTTAAAAATGATGACATGGCATAAATAAGACCCACCCTTTTGATGAAATGTATGCCATGTAAGTGCCACATGTGAAAAACCAATAAAATATTTTATTTAAAAATATTTAGAAAATTACTTCCCTCTTCTCTCTCCCTCTTTCTCTCTCTGTACCAGACACCCTCCCTCACCAACCCACTTGGGGGCAGCCATCACAGCCCCACCCCTCCCCTCCCCGCCCAAACAGCCACCCACCCACGACACAGCCCAGCCCCTGCCCCTTTCTCTTGTCTTCTTCCACCGATTTCCAAATCCCTAAATCTAAATATGTATATCCATGACAGACAGAGCACCCAAAAGCCATGCCCCCGTGACTTGTCTTTCTCCCTCTCATGAATTCAATTCTTATTGCCAAACCCACTACCTTCCAGAATCAAACAAACCAAATCCAAAATCCCAAAACCCACTACCTTCAAAATCCCAAAATTGACCCATTAATTGTGCACCCAAATTCATAACTCACCCAATGATGCAATAACCACCCATCATCTTAGAAAACCCATAAAGCCACCATGTTGTTCTTCATCCCCAAACCCAAACTCCTCTTTCTCTTTATCTCTCTTATGTCTATTTGGGTCTGATGAGAAAAAAAAAATTTATATGGTGCATGACATTATCTTGGTATTTGGAGACTTTTGATTCTCAAATCAAATAAAACACAACAATATGGTGTTTTGGTGGTGATAATTGAGAAATAAAAAAGTAGGGCTGAGAAGTTTTGGATATGGGAGGATATGGCAAAATTCTTTACAAGGATGTGGGAGGGGTGGTCTTAGGATGTGGGGTGGGTGCATAGAGAAGTTTAGGTAGGTAGGGAGCAGAGGGGAGGGGGTGGTCAGGGGAAGGGCGAGGGGCTGTAAGGGTCAATGGGTTGGGGGCTAGCGCTGGGGAATATTGAACGATGGGTTGGGAAGAATGGAGAAAGAGAGATGGGGAGAGAGAGACGTTGAGAGAGAAAAACAATATTTTAAAAATATGTTTTTGAAAAGAAATATTAATTATTATTATTTTTCATATGTGACACATTTCAGCACAAAAGTGAGTCCCTTGCGTGCCATGTCATTATTTTTAACAGAATATTTAACTGAGTTAACGGTGAGGGGTAAAGTGAACTACCAAACCTTAGTCAAGAGGGTATTCTAGGTCATTTTAACTTTCAAGGGGTAAAGTGAGAATTGACCATAGTTTCAGGGGGTGCTACAGTAAATAAGCCTAAATAAAATATAAATTATAATATGTATAGTTATAGAAAATTAAACTTTGTTGTCTGATATTATAATGGCAACGAGGATGCAGTGCGGTTAGGTTCTTGCTGTGGATCTGTAGGTACTTAAGGTGGAAGGAACAGAAAGTAATCTTCAGATAGAGGTATTGGCAATTTGCGGGCAAATTCAGCGCTGTTAGTGGAGGCTGATGCAATCCGTGAAGCCTTGCAATATTGCTCCAGGCAAGGTTTTGATCAGCTTGAGGTCGAGATTGACTCCTTACAATTGGTCCAAATGTTGCTGGGTCAAAGGAGGATCGATGTGGTGGAGGTGGAAGGGGTTCTTTTTTATATTCAGATTTTGGTTAGGTCCCTTCGTCCGGGGCTGTTTCTTAACTATTTTATATTTTCAAAATTAAAACCAAAAAAAAAAAACTTCTCCCTCTCGACGAATGTTCGTAGGCACAAGTTTATGGTGGCGAAACTTTCCCTTTTAATTTTTTTTTTTAAAACAACGTATAGCCGATCGGCTATAATATTTTTTAAAAATTACCAAAAACGAGTATAGCCGTGCGGCTATACTAAAAACACGAGAACCACCTGGCGACGTGTCAAAATCAGTATAGCCGCGCGGCTATACTATTTTTAAAAAATTAATTTAAAAACCGGGTATTGCCGCACCCGCACGGCCGTACTATTTTTTAAAAAATTTAAAAATTCAAGTATAGCCGCACGGCCGTACGATTTTTTTGGGAAAAAAATAAAATAAAACCGAGTATCATGTCATTAAAGTATAAAAAAACCCCCTCTTCTCACTTCTGGCACCCCACACACAAGAACGAAAACTGACTCTTCGAGACTGCCCAGAAAATAAAAGGAAACTAAGCCACGTCAAATTGGTCAAACCCCAAATGCCCGTAGTCTGAAAAAACTTGAGACTTGTATAAATCTAACGGGTGGTTTCAAGGAAGCATCCTACGCCGCTTTTTTTCTTCAAATTTCAAAAATGTCTATTTCAACAATTTTTTTCAAACTCAAGGAGGAATCCATACTTATCGGGCAGAATAGAGAGGTAGTTATTACAAGCCACATACATCACTCACTCTTAAATAGGAGCAGCTCCTTTCTACTGAAGATCGCTACATGAGTGATATATAATTAACACCAACAAACAACTGAAACCATTAATCAATTCCCTCTATAACAAATGAAGAAACTTAAACCTACTTATCCACTCAAGCTCCGATTAGGCAACCCCAGTACATGGCAAGTATTTCAAAGTAATAAACTATTAAATATTACGCATTTTGATTGGGGCTACAAAGATGCTGGAATTATACCTAAAAAATATTGACACTAGTCCACTATATCCAAGTATTGCTTGAAAGCTGAACCTATTATTATGGCCCCCTGTAGCTCCTTCATGATATGCTTAAAATTCTACGATGACAAAAGGATTACCAGCAGATATTACTAAGAATTCAACAGCAGTGAAATGGCAATTCTATTTCAAACAACATGTAAAAGATGAATGAAACTAGTAAAAACAAATACAAGAAAAAATAAATAACACCAGGGATTGAATATCAAGAGAAACGAAATATATCGTCCTTGTCATTCATGTGATTCGAACATGAGACTCCTCCAACTAGCTGGAGACAAATACCATTAGACCAAAGACTATATAGTTGGTAATTTAATCCGAGATTTGGGCCATAAGTCTATCGCCTAATCTCACCCTTATTTGATAATATCTTTCATTAACATAAATAGTTATGTTAAAATCCTCCGCACACCGTTAATTATAGTCGAAGACAGAGTCAATTAAAGTGTCCAAAGGCATTGATGCTTATCTTAGCAGGACTTAATTCATTTCAATGTTGCCTAGGAAAGGTTTCTAGGTTCGAGTCATAGCATCCATGTAGTGTGTGAGTTTAGTATATTGTCGCCCCTCTCAATAGGAAAGGTCCTCAAAAAATAACCAATTGTATTGAATCTGTATAGAAATTTAATTACCAGAACTTGAAAAAATAATTGTAAGATGAGGATCTAAATACAAGTTCGTAAGTAAGTTCTTAACTAAAATCCTCATAATATATACCAAGCCTTTAAACAAGATCAACAACCCAATTGTGAAAAGGCCCATAGCATTTTCTGCAAAATTCAAAACCCAATTATATGCAGAAGTCCATTGATAGAATCCTCTGACAGCTTCTGAAGACAAGTCCTTTATAAAATGAAAAATATGTGGTATAGTAACACCCATGGAAAATCCCTGTTGAAGGGTAGTAATTATGGTGTGATTGGGTTAAATGGTAGTAGAGGATTTACTTTGATAGGCAGGGAAGGGTTGTGGTAATGTCGTTGGGCTAGATTCACAGCGAGGGGTGTTGTATGATTGTATCAAGGGGTTGGATGATGTTCATGTTCCCCATCAGTTGGTGTATATATTTTTTGCCATTATTAGTTTGGGAGGGGGAGGAGGTTTCTACTCACGCACACCACTGGTGGCTAGGAGTGTTGAACCTGAGACCACTTGGTTTGGGCCAACCCCAACCTTGCAATTCCACTATGGTAAGACCCCATTTCTCTCTCTCTCTCTCTCTCTCTCTCTCTCTCTCTCTCTCTCTCTCTCTCTCTCTCTCTCTCTCTCTCTCTCTCTCTCTCTCTCTCTCTCTCTCTCTCTCTCTCTCTCTCCTACAACCCATCGTTTTGTTTTTCTATAAATAAAACCCAATTTTTATAATAAAAACCCAATGACTAGGATCCAACTCATCAAGTTTCCTAATCAATCTTAATGTGTTAAAAGTTATATTTTTAAAATTCCTATAATACCCTTGATTACATTTTTAACGTGATTTGTTTAGGAAATTAGCCACAATTCAATGCCTATTAATTGTGTTTCAATTTTGTATAGATTCCAAGGATTTAATGAGTCAGTTTTTTCCTTATTAAAAAAAAAAAAAGTAAGGGCCAGTTTGACATTGCTGTGCTGTGAAAATAATCGATGTCAGATTTGCTGTGAGAGAAATCAGCTGTGAGAGAAAGCAGTTTGGCGTTTGGTAAACTTTTTGTTAAGAGTGTTGTTGGTACTAATTCCTGCGTAATCAGAAAATGATTCCCACATAATCATTAAACCTAGCGCCTTTTCAAAACTGATTCCTGCATAATCAGAAAATGAAAGCACCTCATTGGCTGCTTTCCCTTATAGCTTTCTCTCACAGCAATTTCTAACAATAAGTGATTTTCTTATAGTTTACCAAACGGGCTGGGCTTCCCAATTTTTTTTTAAAATCACTTATTACCCCAAATAAGCAATGCCAAACTGGCACTAATTAAAGCTTGGTGTAATTACTATCGTATGGTTTGAATATACTCATTGTTCCTATAAAAAACAAGAATGTACTCGTTCTTTTTAAAAAAAATTGACTACTTGATCATTTCGTATTTTAATTTTCAAATTGATAGCTTATTTATTTCCTTTTATTTATACTAATTTCCAAATTTAATAATTGTTATGGTTTGAAATTAATTTGTTCAAGGGGAAATAACATGTTGCTCTCTATTTGACCCCTATGTGTTTAGGTACATGAATTTACCTACATTTTTTCTTAGCAACCTATGCCTCTAGGTAGGTAAATTAATATACAACAAACTAAAGTGCTACATTTTTTCTTAGCTACCTATGCCTCTAGGTAGGTAAATTAATATACAACAAAAAATGGTAAATCCTTAGCAAAAAAAAAAAAAAAAAACTATGGGTAAATAACTTACCTATACACATTTATAGGTATATTGTAAAATAATTTACCTATGGGTAAATAATGTACCTATATTTTCTATGGGTAAATAATGTAAATAATGTACCTATTGGATATGTAATTTATAGATTTATTTTTTGGTTGCAATTTTAGGGGGCGATATGTTAGAGGGAATGGCAACCAAAAGAAATGGGGTGATTGATATGCTATTAATAGGGAGTATTAATTACAATTATGGCAATTAATGAAATGTTTGAAATAAATTAGAAATAAAATATGAAGTCTGGTGGCAACAATGTAAAAACGTAGGAATACTATGACCTCTGATATCCTACTAGTCATTTAAATTTGAAATTGGGTTTTACACATGAGTAATGCTATTTGGACACACAACATTGACACACTTAGTGACACCCGCTGATGTGTCAATGTATCATTTGCTCTTCTTTTCTCCTCATTTTCTGTTCAGCGAATGATACATTGACACATCAGCGGGTGTCAATGTTGTGTGTCAATGTTGTGTGTCCAAATAGCATTACTCTTTACACATATAGATTTATAGAGTGATGGGCATATTTCTAGGAAGTAGAAAATGTAGGGACCTATATTGGACAAGCTCATGATCATAGAAACAAGATAAGGAGTTTAACTCAAATAAGGAGACTTCAAGATTAACCTCTAATAGACACTCCATTAATCTCAAAATAATATGTTTCTAAAGAAATGCACCTTTCATTACAAATTATTATTTTCACCATTATTTCTTGTAATCGAACGGAGAGCTTGCTTCTTAGACCGAAACTTTTGTCCTTCCGGGCTTATATAAATCTGCACAAAGAAGTTAAGGCATGAACAACGTTAGTTTTGGCCAATGTATGGAAGCAATTACATATGTATTGAAGAGTTACATATGGGAATTAATTATATAATATCAAAAGAGTACTAGTACTAGTTTTATTACCTTGTCAATGAAACCAGTAGTTCGACCATTTAGGCGCCTCGTGGCAGAGGCCTGCCACATAGGAGGCAGCCAATCTGGCCTATCAATGTCGATTGTGATCGAACCAGAAGGTCCAGATCTTTCTCGACCTCGTTTTGGTCTTTGTAGATCTCCACTTTCCACAACTGGTGTCTGACCTTGATCAGCCACACTTGGTAGTTGACATTCATTAGATACAGGTGGTGGCTGCTGTTGATCAGCCCCAGCTGGTGGTGAATCTTGATCAGTCGTGGCTGGTGGTTGATCTTGATATGCTGCGGGTGGTGGTTGATGTTGATCATCGGTCAGTGGTGGTTCATCAGCCGCCACCAGTAGTTGGTCACAATCTTCCTCCTCAGGCAATAAATTTAGGTCAAAGCGACCATCTACAGCTTGAGCTCCTTGGGGAGGTGGTATAACTTGTTGAGTTGATTGAGCTCGGTTAGGCAATAATACATCACTGCACCCTGGTGTTCAGCAATCACAAACATCATAGTCAATAAGATCATCCTCATGCTTCATTTTCTTAGGAGGGCTATATGGACTTTAATTTGCTGAAGAAAACTTAGAAAAGTGATATAAAAGGATAGAAAATTTTCTCATGTTTGTTGGTGATAATGCAAATATGTAGTGTTATGTGATAAATAATTAGCTAATGAATCAAAATTGCTATCTTTGTGCCTTCTATGTATAGAATGTTATATTCGTTGGCATAGGTAAGTTGTAATGTATATTACCATATACGTACATTGAGGCTATACATACAATGTATCGAGTATAACATTCACATAATATATTTCTTTATAAACAAGTATTGGAATAATTAAAAAAAAAAAAAGGAAACAAAAACAAACAAAAAAACTACTTATGTTTTGTTAGAAAAACGTAAAGAAAGAAAAGTACTATCATCTATATTCTTCTTTATTCACCAAAAGGAAAAAAAAACTGCATTTTCTTCCCCTTTTAATTTTAGAAATAATAAGGGCTCGTTTGGAACTGCTTCTCTAGGAAGTACTTTTGCTCATAAACGTTTCTAACAAAAGCACTTTTATTATAAAAATCTTGAATTTTCATAAAAAAAAATTAAAGTGCTTCGTGGAAAAGCACTTAGGAGTGCTTCGTGAAGTACATAGCAAGTGCTTCTCCAGGAAGCGCTTCTAAACTTTTCTGCCAAACGCTGTCAAAAGTGCTTTTAGCTATCAGAAAGCACTTTTAGCCCTTCCAGAAGCACTCCCAAACAGGCCCTAAATCTTATACTTAGTTGTCATTTTTCGAAGGATATAGCTTTAGCACTCCCATTTCATCTTCTGGCACACCCCACTCCAACTGTAAGCATACAAAAATTATAGTACTCAATTTGGAGTTTCATCAGACAAAAGGGTGTGCAAAAAAGTTCTACCCTTTCCAAATTAATTCATAGATTGAGTGCAAACTTATGGTTCCCATCCTATGAATTTGGGGGCTTTTGAAAATCATGCTCAAGCAAAGAAGTCAGGTATAAAAAAAAAATTATTTGGGCTTAAGAAATGAAAAAAACTCACTTTGTTTTATAATAAACAAACACATGAATTTATATTCCAACATTTAAGAAAATTTGAAACCCAAAGATTGAGATGATTCATCATGATTCACATAGGAAAATACATTAAAGAAAAATCTTTCGATTAAATACATCAAAGCTCGCGATTAAGCAATAAATAATTACAAAATTATCGAAAGCTAGGGTTATTGATAATTATACCTCCCAAAGATGCCTTCATTTCTTCGCTCTCAGATCTATTTGATGAATTTTCCATCATCTCTTTCTATGGAAGCGAAGTCTATTTAGTAATTAGAAATACCCTAGAATACTCAATAGTAACCAGCTTGCGATAGCTTTGCACACATACCCTCAAGGTGTGTTTAAGTTAATTTATAGATGAAATCGAGGATTCTAGAAGGACAATTTGGAAAAACAAGGGGCTTCACTCCCTCTGGTATTAGGCGTTTTGGTAAAATTTCTCTGGCTCAGGTTTCCTCCACTAACACATGTTCTGGACGTTACCTACCACTTTTGGCTCCACCCTTTTTTGCATGTAATGATGTGTCAATTTTGGCTGAGCTCCAGTAGGCTTCACTCAGTGTTTGGAATTTTTTAACTAATTTTTATTAATTTTGTATCTTTTGTAACATCCTTGACCAAATTTAATCGATTTATTCCAATTGAATTCTTTTGTGAAATTAAAATTTTGCCCTTGAAGTAGGGTCACGTTAGTCACTTTTCGATATGTAAGGATTTTCAGGATTTGAGTGGCACCGTTGCATAGTGTTCGCTCTCACGAGCTCTTAGGCACGTAGTGGGCCCAAATCGGAGTTTTAACGAAAAAGTTGTGGTCAACGAAAGTGCAGTGGCACAATCGTAAATTTTTCGAAGTTGAATTTTAAAAACTGACTAGCTTTCTCTCTCCCCGACACGTTTTCTCTCTCCTCTGACTTTCTCTCTCTCTCTCTCTCTCTCTCTCTCTCTCTCTCTCTCTCTCTCCTTCGTGACATGCCGAATTTCAGACGGCGTTTTGGGCACTGTTCGGCCACAATTTCCGATGAAACCACCTCCAAAATTCTCCTATCCTCCTCCTCTGTACAGCCCACCCCTTTTTTAGGCTCGATTTTGCGTCGTGTAGCGACTGGAACGAGGAGAAAAATCATGATTTTCCGGACACTGGCCACGACTTTTTCAGCAACCAAAATCGTCGAGTAATGTATGGTTTTCCATCCTCTCAGTGTTTTCTTGATGTTTTGATAGTTGGTTTGGATCGATTTGAAGCCATGAGTGTTCGATTAGAAACCTAGGTTTTGTCCGACTTTGGAAGCGTTTTTCAACTACTTCCCGACTAAATTGGAGGTCGGCCCAGTTGTATAAGTTGCTCCCCTAGTTGTCTTGATCACATAGGTTCAGGTATTGTTGGGTGATTTGAGAAATTTATGTCTCCGGAAATTGCTCAAGCCACCCACGCATTGCCGGTGCGTGGGCAATGGTGTGGTGGGCCATTGTGTTCTAATTTGATCCACATGCCGTCCCAAACACGACGGTATGCTCGGATTCGAATTTGGTTATCATATGACAGTCAAATGGATTTGCGCATATTATTTGATATCTAGGTTCGATATGTTCGGACCGTTGGATCGAATCCAATTCCAAGATTTTGTTCTTTGTACCTCTAGGATCTTGTAGGAACCCACGGTTCGAGAATCGGAGTCTCGGATACTCCGAATCAATGATTCTTGGGTTAGATAAACTAGTGACCGTCCGATCATGAGATCGAGAACGATCCTACCACTCGATCGAGACCAGACTTTCAGGACGTGTTCAGTAGACCTTGTTGGACCTCTATGAACTTTCAGATTTGAAATTGGAGGTCAAAGGCCACGCGGGCCCCGTTGACTAAAAATGAAAAGTTTGACCAAACCGTTGACCATGGGTCTTTTGAGACCGTCCTGTCCTTTGGAAAGTACTTGAATAGCCTTAGGACTTTTCTAAGATGGTGGGTCCATGTT
Organism: Prunus avium; assembly: GCF_965620075.1. Classification (NCBI taxonomy): domain Eukaryota; kingdom Viridiplantae; phylum Streptophyta; class Magnoliopsida; order Rosales; family Rosaceae; genus Prunus; species Prunus avium. The sequence continues at coordinate 29,193,120 of NC_142289.1, forward strand.
AAGTCCCGGGAACTAGGGTTTGATTTTAAATGTGCGGTTGAGGCCGTATAAAGAGTTTTGGTAGTGTTTGGACATTTGATTTAGTGTGCATTACTCTCTGAACATTTGAAAGGTATGTTTATAGTGCTTAAAATTTTGAGATTTTAATATTGTTTAATTGTGGTTATTCGCTGTTATATTGATATAAATGAAGCATTGGGAATGGTGTGAATTGATGCATGATTTGATGTTGAATGACGATAATTCATGTGTGATTTGGAATTCAATTATGATTCTGGAAACTAAATCGGCTGGTATTTAATATTTTGGCTTGAGGTTATGATTGTGTGGGGTTTGGAGTATATGCTTTTGAGAGTTGTTGTACATACTACAATATTTTGAGTTATGGAAGATATGATTATGGGATTTCCAGGGATTACTATTGTTAGTATTATTATTATTATTATTATTATTATTGTCATTACTATTATTATATATATATATGGGTTTGGGGTATCTTTGAATATTTGGAAATTGAATTTTGAGAATATTATCTTTTATTATATATATTAGTTTATGAAAGTGGATTTTGGATCTTGGCGATGACACGCCATCTCATGTATCCCCCTTGGATACTAATACTAGAAATGATGGGTAATGGATACTTGGAAACTATGGTTAAGGTTTGGATATGTCGGAACCCAGGCACCCTTGAAGGGGTGTTACAGCAAGCCCTTGCCGGGCAATCTGCGCGTGTAGGACTTAGTTTCAGCCACACGAGTATTGAGGATTCTATTATGCTTGTTTGGGAGCCCAGTCCCCCAGTTGTACGGCTCGTCCCTGGCCACATGGTTGTTGATGTTCCTCTTTGTGGTTCAGCCAAACGATCCCCGTGTTGGATTGTTTTCCTTCGATACATGATGTGCACTATCATATGTACCTCCCATTAGATATTGATACTTGGATACATGGAAATGGATACTTGGATATGTCGGAACCCATGCACCATTGGAGGGGTGTTTCGTAGGCCCTTGGTAGGGCAGTCTGCGCGCGTAGGACTTTTCACAGACGCAAAAAAATTGAGGATTCTGCTGTGCGGGCTGGTGAGCCTAGTCCCCTGGTTGAACGGCTCATTCCGTAGCCACATGGTCAATTAAGGATTCTTCCATTTGGTTTAGTCAAACAATCCCCGTGTTGGATTGTTTTCCCCTAGTACATGAGGATGGTTTGAAGTGTGTATTTATATATATATATATATATATATATATATATATATATATATATATATATATATGTGGATTCGTTTTCGGGTTGAGATTCTTGAACTTGTGCTTCGTGAGTACTCTGCACAGGTATGAACGTTTGATTTATAGTTTGGAAAGTATGATATGGGTTTTGAACTCTTTTACGTTGAAAACTACGATTGGTATTATTTTGTATCATAATGTAACTGGTTGAATTTGTCTTTGATTTGAAGTTGTAAATACAAAAAACTATTGATTATACCAGCAAGTGGATATGGCGCTTGTAGCTCCATTTGGAAAGTGTTGTTCGGAAACATACGCCTTGGATAGGGTATGGTTGCGAGAAAGAACTGATAAAAGGAAAGGTTATAAAGTGTTCAGTGTGTGCCTTGTCGAATTTGAAGTTGTAAATGAATCTAAATTTAATCGTCGGTATTACTTTGAATAATCGTATATTATTTGAATCATGATTGTTTATACAAGAACTACGTGTGGCTTGATCCCTCACAAAGGGGCACGTAGATAGCCTAGGGTAACCTAGGTGCAGGTGCAGCCGCAAAATAAACTGTTTGAGCTGTGTTTGTATTGTTCTAAGTTTGGAAATGAATTTTGGAAGGAGAAAGGTCTTTTATAATTGTTGTTACGATATTTAATACGGGTATATGGATTCACAAAGGAGTTCAAAAGCAAGAACGTTTTAGAAACTGTTTGGTTATGAGGCCGGATGCCTATTTGTTTGTTGTGTGTAACGTACTTTGTGCATGTTGAAGTTTGGTGATTTTAAAATGTGTTTTTGACAGGTTGAAAATTTTGGTTAAGTCCGTTTTTCAAGGGAGACTTTGCCGAAATTTCAGTAGAAGTCTCAACCCTCTTTTCCTTTATTTTAGAGGAAGAGCATGTTTGTAATTAGTAAATGGGCCCGGCATCGGTTGGATGTCAGAAAAACCACAAGATCCGTCACAGATTCTAAGGAATTCGAGGCGGATCGTGTCATCTTTCCCGTTGTAGGTTTTTTTTTTTTGGGTAACTTATAAAGATGTTGTTGATTCTAGCTTGATCCCAGCACCCCAAAAAAATAAAAAAATAAAAAATAAAAAATAAAAAAAGGAGAAAAGAAAGGGTTTCACTATGTGTATGGTGCTATGTTTCTTAGTAGCTCTTATTAGTACATTTATACGCAAAAGTAGTGCCAACTCTGGCATGGCTCCAACATAGAATTAAGTTGCTTCTCCCACTAGTCCCAATTAGATACAATATTACTGTTTAAGTCACTTTTAGCTTGGCATATAGTAATTGTCACGCCCTAAAATTTGCTATGAACTCACCCTTGAGATTTACTCAAGAAATAAACTACTCAAAGGGGTGCCAATTATATCTTACATGTGTAAAACATCGATTTCTAAATAGCATGTTCTGCTCGATAACGTATTTATTAAACTCTCTGAAGTGAAAATGTCGGTCTCGACCTCGTTTCATCTCGTACACATAATCGTCGAACGACCAATCTCTAAAACACGAACTCTTCAATGACAACTTGATAAATCGTTTCCTCTAATATGCATAGAACCTTTAATGAATCAAAACGATCGGAAGTTGATCTCCGATCACTAGAATCCTCACAGTTATCTCTGAGATGATTTTTAGCCCTAAGATAAGCTGGGACTCAACCTCGGCTAACGCAATAACGAACGGTGCAAATTTCTGCACTAAGTTTTACTTAATTCTATCTTCAATCTCAAGTGTCACAAACGTTCGGTTCTTAATCCTTTTCTTGGCTTTTAGATCCATTTGATGAATTCGACATCGTCTCTCTGTTGGGTAATTAGAAATACCCTAAAATACTCAATAGTAACCAGCTTACGGCAGCTTTGCACACATACAAGCAATTTGTGTTTAAGTCAATTTATGGATGAAACAGAAGATTCTAGAAGGACAATTTTGGAAAAACAAGGGTCTTCACTCCCTCTTATATTAGGCATTTTGCTAAAACTTCTCTGGCCCAGGTTTCCTCCACCAAGACCTGTTCTGGACGTTACCTTCCACTCTTGGCTCCACCTTTTTTTACACGTATGGCATGTTTACTAATCTGGAATTGGAATTCTCATCAGGAATTGAATTCCACTTTTGAGAATTCCTGTGTTTACTTCACATAACGGAATTGAAAAGTACGTGGGACCCACACAAAATTAGGAATTGAATTCCTAATTTTGGAGGAATTCAATTCTTTGATAGGATGAGGTGTTCTAATTCAGGGAGAACCAACCCATCAGGAATTCATTTTTTTCTACCCATTATATCCTCACACACTTTTCAAAATTCCAAATTTGCCACTCTCTTTCATTTCCCAACAAAACCTAATACGTTCTGTCAAAAAAACCCCTTCTTCTCTTTTTCTCAGCCGCCATCTTCTCCCAGCTACCACTTCTTCGTGCTCAAGAATTCTCAGGTAAGATTTCTTTCTTACAAGTTTTCTAGTTGTTGTTCTTAATATTTCTTGAATATTATTATTTTGTATTCGTTTTCCCATTTTTCTTTGGTTTTTTTCTTTTGTTTTTCCTCTGTATTTTTGTGGTAATATTAATATATATGTAGATGATGAATTTCTGAGGTTCAGTAAGGATTCCATGATAAGTTCGCCATTGTGGAGTAGGAGCTACGGGTTTGGTTTTTGGGTTTTAGGTTTGGGTTTTTTTTTCTTTTTTGTGCTGAGCTCTTTTTTTTTTCTTTTCTAAACTTGTTCTTGGGTCCTAGTCGGTGTTTTACAAGCTTCTATGGGAAAAATAATTAGTATATTAAAGAGACTTATCTTTCCTATATCATAATACACCTTGTTAATATGCATTCAGTCAAATTTATTAGTTCTGTGACTGGTAGGAGATGAAGTATGGCAAATTTGTTAGTTCTTTCTATAACAATGATGTTGATTTGGTACTAACTGCCACTTATCAAATTGCATTTCATAATATTAATTGGTGTCTACATTTTGTTCTTTTTCATTGTGTTCTAGTCTTGTAATTTGATTGAGTTTGTTTTTTTTTTTCTTTATTATTTTACTTGGCAATTGATGTCCTTAATGATATTTTTTTCTCTTGTTATGTGATGTAGACAAATGGCTCGTCTAAGTTTGTCCACAAAGAAGAAATTACATGCTACATTAAATGCATTGATTGTCTACCTTCGAACCATATTTGTTGCGTGTGCTGCTGCTTATTTCTATGCTTGGTTTCGTTTCCAAAAACACCTTAGAAGTCCCTCACGATCAGTTATAAGAGTCTATAAGCAATTAGATTACCTATATGGCCTAATTTATGCGAGTGATGTGACATGTATTGCCCAACTACGGATGGATAGACAATCATTTCATAAATTATGTCAAATTCTTGTCACTAGAGGACAACTACGACCGACTCGAAATGTGTCTGTAGAGGAGATGATTGCAATGTTTTTACATATTCTTGCACACCATATTAAGAATCGCACAATCAAGTACAACTTTAGTAGGTCCAGTCGAACAATTAGTAAATATTTTCATGAGTGTTTGAAAGCAATGATTCGATGCCAAAAGGATTTTTGGTAAACACCCGAGCCTATCCTTGAGAACTCAACGGACCCAAAGTGGAAGTGGTTTAAGGTGTGTAATTTTGTTGCATTATTACAATTTTTATTAAAAGTTTTTTTTTATATTTTAACACATTATTAATTTAGTTGTCTATTATAATGTAGAATTGCTTAGGAGCACTAGATGGAACCTATATTAAGGTGCGTGTACCAGAATTGGATAAACCAAGGTATAGAACGAGGAAAAATGAAATAGCAACAAATGTTTTTGGAGTATGCTCTCCAGACATGCAGTTTATATATGTTTTGCCCGGATGGGAGGGTTCCGCACACGATGGGCGAGTCCTTAGAGATGCTGTGACTAGGAGAAATGGATTGAAAGTCCCTAACGGTAACATTCAAAAAATTTATTAAGTAAATTGAACTTCTTATCATTTAAATTATGAGAAAAATAAAAATATAACATTTGAATTTCTTCTTTAACAATAGGTTATTACTATTTAGTTTATGGTGGCTACACAAATGGAAAAGGTTTTCTTGCACCTTTTAGAGGACAACGATATCATCTCAACGATTGGAGAGATGGATACCGACCTACAACACTGGCGGAGCTTTTTAATATGAAACATTCAAGCGCTAGGAATGTCATTGAAAGGTGTTTTGGACTATTAAAAATGCGGTGGACAATTCTTAGGAGTCCATCATTTTATGACATTACAACACAACGCCGCATAATTTCAGCGTGTTGTATGCTCCATAATTTTATAAGAAGAGAGATGCTTGTAGATCCTATGGAAGATAATATGAACACTCAATTGCAAGATGGGAATTTAGAAGTGAATAACTACATTACCGTTGTTGAGTCCTCAGATGAGTGGACTACATGGCGGCAAAACCTTGCTCTATAAATGTTTAACACTTGGAGAGCAGCTAGGGAAGCTAGGGAAGCTAGGGAATCTTAATAAGTTAATGCAACTAGTTATGTTTTCTTTATTTTTAATGTGCGTGTAATGTGATAAAGACATAGACATTATTTGTATGTCTCAATGTTTTTGTAATAAAGTTTGGAATGTTTCTTTTAATTAAAGCATTGTTTCTCTTTTTTAATCTTTGTATGGTGATTTACATTTCATTAGTTTAACATGGTACTAGGGAATGTTTAGATACTTTGATTCTGGTTTGATTGACAATTTTATTAAAGGAAGGGAATATATAATCTTAGCTGGGTTTCATACTTATGTTTGTTGCTAATGTAGCATGGAGTGTAGGTCTAATTTGAAATGAGGAAGGCCCCAACAAAAACATTTTTGGACAGCCAGTGAGGATGCAGCACTGATGAAGTCATTGAAGGAATTATATCATGACACGACGTGGCGAGCTGACACTGGTTTTAAGAATGGTTACTTGGGCAAGTTAGAATGTATGTTGGAAGCCAAAATTCCCGGTTGTGGATTAAAGGCGTCTCCTCATATTGAATCACGAGTCAAGACATTGAAGTTAAAATATTTTGCCTTAACTGAGATGTTATCTCCAAGTGGCTTTGGATGGAATGAAGAGAAAATGATGTTGGTATGTGAGAAAAGTGTATATGACGAGTGGGTGAAGGTACATCTAATTCCCTCTTCATAAAATCTATATATGATGCTTATATTTTGTATGATACTTTTTGTGCCTTACCTATTAAGGGTGAGCCTCATTGCGCTGTAGCTACAGCAACTAAAAACTTATTTGTTGAAATTTTTTATCATGTACAATTGTATTACATGTCTTTGGAATGCTTACTTATATGTTTTCATTGTATGTGTAGTCTAAAAAAGAGGCAAGTGGTTTGTACGATAAGCCATTTCCACACTACTATCTCTTGGGAGAGATATATGGAAAGGATCGTGCTGTGGGTGCAAATGCTGGTAATGCGGATGATGATGAAGAAGAAGTTAGGCAAGAAGATGCAACTATGAATCACAATGAAGGTGAGGATGATGATTTTGTTGAAAATGTGAACATGAATGTTGATTCAGGGTCACCATTTGAGGGGCTTGATGATTTTGATGCTTCCTTTGCACAACCAAATACCCAACAACAAAGGCCTACACAAAGTACATCAAGTGTTGCTAATAATAGTCGCAATAAGAGGCCAAAAGTTGTGGATGAGATGACTAAGCAATTTTCTTCTATGGCACAAGCTATAGCTGGAGTGGGACCTAAGCTTGATGGCCTAGTTCATGTTCTCTCAACAGAAATAAATTTGACTGAATTGCAAGAGAAACTTCATGGTGAGTTGAGCAAAATGGAATTTTTGACTTCCTTGCAATTGTTTAAAGTGACAAACTTTTTGGCCAAAGAACATGATTTGCTAAGAGTTTTTTTCACCATGCATGATGAATCGAAAAGAGAATATGTAACTACTTTGTTGGAAACTTGGGAGCAATCTAGCGTATAGGCAACGAAGACATTGCTTCTTTTGGGGAGTGAAGATAGTTTTTTGGAAATAGATCTTTTGCTGGCAGCATACTTTTGAGAACAAATCATGACCATTTTGTTGAGCTCATGAATCTTTTGAAGATACTATGATACTTTTGTTGAGATTATGAAACTTTTAGGTAGATTATGACTATTTTGTAGAGATTATGACCATTTTGTTGACAACATGATGTTGTATTGATCGATATGTTCCCACATTGTGTATTTTGATATATTTCTAATGTGATGTAAAAGATTTGCATATTATGCTTGTATTATGATATATTTCTAATGTGATGTAAAAGATTTGCATATTATGCTTGGAGAATTTGCTATTGAGAAGTTGATAATTATTTATAAGCCGTTCAAATTTATTAGTTCTTATCGGAATTTTTTGTATATAGATTTTAGCCCATCTTTTTCCTATCTATTAGAGAACTTTTGCTTTAGGCAAAACTTCACATATGAGATATGGACATGCATAATCGACTATACGAGGAGAAAAGAAAATAGGAACATGACTTTTTGATATGAGCTATTGCTACTTCAAATTAATGAGAAAAGTGTTAATTGGGTTTCAAATTAAAACGAAAAAACAATAATAATACCAAAAGCTTAACTACCAAAGGCTTAACTATATAATTCAAATTTGACATCTACTTCAACCCAACAACAACAAGGACATTTTAGTAATTAGCACCACTCTTACCTCAATTCCATATGGTTTAGTAAACAACTTCATTAGGAATCCGGAATCTAATTCTCCTCAATCCATATGATTTAGTAAACAACTTCATAGGAATTCGGAATTTAATTCTCCTTAATCCAATTCCTCTTGAATTCAATTCCTCCTAATTCAATTCCGGATTAGTAAACATGCCAGTAATGATTTGTTAATTTTGGCTTAGCTCCAATAGGCTTCACTCAATGTTTGGTATTTTTTTATTTATTTATTTTTGGTATCTTACCCAGTGTAGGTTTTTATTTTATTTTATTAATTTTTAACTTATAAAGATGGTGTTGATTCTAGCTTGATTCCATATTTTTTTTTTAAAAACAAAAGAAAGGGTTTCACTTTGTGTGCGGTGCTATGTTTCTTAATAGCTCGTATTAGTATATCTATATACAACAGTAGTGGCAACTCTAGCATGGCTCCAACATAGAATTAAGTTGCTTCTCGCACTATAGTCCCAATTAGATACAATATTACTATTTATGTCACTTTTAGCTTGGCATATAGTAATTGTCACACCCTAAAATTTGCTATGAACTCGCCCTTGACATTTACTCAAGGCATAAACTACTGAAGGGGTGCCGATCATCTCTTACATGTGTAAAATTCCGATTTCCAAATAGATTGTTCTGCTCAATAATGTATCTATTAACTCCTCTTAAGTGAAAATGTCGGTCTTGATCTAGTTTCATCTCGTTCACATAATCGTCGAATGACCAATCTCTAAAACACAAACTCTTCAATGACAACTTGATAAATAGTTTCCTCTAATATGCTTAGAACCCTAATGACTCCAAACGATCGAAAGTTGATCTCCGATCACTGGAATCCTCACGGTTATCTCTAAGATGATTTTCAGCCCTAAGATAAGTCGGGCCTCAGCCTCGGCTAACACAAATGATGAATGGTGCAAATTTCTGCACTAAGTTTTACTTAATCCTGTATTCGGTCTCAATTGCCACAAACGTTCGGTTCTTAATCCTTTTCTTGGATTTTAGATCTATTTGATGAATTCGACATCGTCTCTTTCTATGGAAGCGAAGTCTTGGGTAATTAGAAATACCCTATAATACTGAATGGTAACCAGCTAGCGGCAGCTTTGCACACATACCAGCAAGGTGTGTTTAAGTCAATTTATAGATGAAACTCAAGATTCTAGAAGGACAATTTGGAAAAACAAGGGGCTTCACTCCCTCTAACATTAGGCGTTTTCGTAAAAGTTCTTTGGCTCAGGTTTCTTCCACTAAGACCTGTTCTAGAAGTTACCTTCCACTCTTGGCTCCACTCTTTTTTGCATGTAACGATGTGTCAATTTTGGCTTAGCTCTAATAGGCTTCACTTAGTGTTTGGTACTTCTTTTTTTTGTTCGTATGTCACCCGATGTAGGATTTTATTTTTTTGTAACTTATAAAGATGATGTTAATTGAAACTTCATTCTAGCACAAAAAAACTAAAGGGTTTCACTTTGTGTATGGTGCTATGTTTCTTAATAGCTCGTATTAGTATATCTATATACAACAGTAGGGTCAACTCTAGCATGGCTCCAACATAGAATTAAGTTAATTGATTCCACCACTATAGTCCCAGTTAGATACTATATTACTATTTATGTCACTTTTAGCTTGGCATATAGTAATTGTCAGGCCCTGAAATTTGCTATGAACTCCCCCTTGAGATTTACTCAAGACATAAACTACTCAAAGGGGTACTGATTATCTCTTACATGTGTAAAACCGCGATTTCCAAATAGCTTGTTCTGCTCGATAGGAAAGTACTGATTGTAATTGCTCAAATTGTTCCTAGATCATCATGTTTGCAACTTCACCCTTATGGTGTTTCACGATGTCCCAGTCCCATCATTTGTCAATTTCATCCTCCAACGTGTGGGTTGTTATTTTCCTATTTAGATCGGTGCACTAGATACTAAATTATATCAGGTTTGAAAGGAGTTTAAATTAGGTTATACCTTAAGGCCCAAAACTTTGTGAAATAAGGAAAGTTTTGAAACCAATTAAAGGGGTCCTATTTATTTCCTTTTGCGTGAACCGTTGCTTGATGGGCCTTAAGGAGAGAGAGCAAAAGTCTTAAGCCATTGGCATCTTTTGCTCATGCCGCTGCTGCTGCAATTGGATGAATCTAGATATCGTGTACTTAAGGAAGATTACGCCATGTATGTCTTTTATATATTTCAGGATGTGTGAAAGATCATGAACTTATAAAGAAAATCTAACATGGGTCGCCGGGTCGGTAACCAAACATGATACTTCGGTGGAGAATTGATATTCCAAGTTGTTTTGTATATGCTTAATAGTTAATACAAACCTATGCCTAAGAACTTCCATTACATCTCCTCAGTTTCATAAATCGGTCCAAATATCGACCCTCACACTATTGTTCTTCCCTTGCTCACTTTGCTGGTTTCCAAGTTGTTGATTACCAGCATTCTTATTCCTTTCCATCATAACCATTGTAACTTCCACAATCACAACCAAATGTTGCGAAATGATTTGATTGTTGCTTGGTTGAACACATGTTTATCGGCAAGGATTCATCTTGTTTACAATTGAGGAACTAAAATATAAGGTAAGACTCAATGAGTAGTTTGAAGATACAACTTTCAAGAATTTCTAGAACAACAAACCTTTAGAAGGAAATTCAAATGAAAGTAGAGAATATGCCTGGAAGAGTTAGAGTTACAAGGAATGTAATGATCGAGATCTAAAACTTAAGAAGGAAGTTCAAATAAATTGAGGATTTTAACACATCTTAAGGTTGAATTTTTCGAAGAACATTTTACTTTCAAAGATCGGTTTCGAAAATCTTTAAAAATGCTATGATACGGTATTTTCTATTATGCCCCAAAAAATGCTTCAGACTCGTATTCTTTCTGTATTTTTAGGTAACCTCAATTTCACCAAATGACCTAAAAAAATTTCCAAATATTTTTCTAACACTTCCAATAAATTATAACCTCCAAATAATTCAACTTAATTTCCAAAACATTTCTAAGTCACTAAAAACTCCCATTTTTCACCACTTCGAGCTCAAAAGATATTTATTTTTAAAATCTTCCAATAAATTAAAATAACCTCCAAATGATTCAGCTTAATATGCACAAAAAAGAAAATCAAAGTTACAAAAAACTCCAATTTTTCACCAGCCCAAAATTTTATTTTTCACATAGTTGGCACCAATAAAAAATGCAAAAATTTACAGGGTTTCTGAAAAAAGTTGAGGTTCCAACACCTAAATCATTTGGCAATTGGCAGAGTGACGGAACTCCTTATAAAGTCCTTGTAAGGTTTCTTAACTTTCTACTGTTATTGGTGTTTTAGTAAGTATGATTATTATGTACTTATACGAGGGAGTTTTCCTCAAATTCCTTTTTTATGAAAAAATATTGTGTCATGGTCACATTAGTGCCAAACTTAAAGAAAGAAAAAAGGAAGTAAAATGTTGGGCACAAAAGCCTCGGCCCAAATTCGACTTGAGGCCCAAACCAACATACCCCGCATTTTAGCATGTTTCAGTTTGAAATGTTAAAAGTGCCAAACAAACTTAGCCCTACAAACTTGGCCTTACTTGATTTAACCCTTGATCCGACCTAACCTAGAATCCTAACTATTGTCTCATGGTATACCACCATAGAGTCATTTTGTGGTGAGGGTGTCGTGTATGAACTATAGATGTAGATCTTCATATTACCCACATGATTCATCCGAATAGTAACTTTACTTAAGTTTAATAAAATGATAACGTGGTTAATATGAAGGTCCATATATGGCACCCTCACTATATAATTTCGATACAGACACACTCAATGTTAATAGGATGAGGTTAGTCATGTTTACTAATCCGTAATCGTATGAGGGGGGAATTGAATTGAGAAGGAGTTCGATTGAGGAGAGTCAGAATCCGGATTCCTATTGAAGTTGTTTACTAAATCATCTGTAATCAAGGGTATGAGTGGTACTGATTCCTTATAAGTTGTTTACTAAATTAGCATAAATCATAATTGAAACCAATTTGATTACTAAAATGCCCTTGTTGTTGGGTTAAAGTAGATGATAAATTTGGAATTTTAAGAATTGTGTGAGGATATAATGTGTAAAAAATATAGATTTCTGATGGGTTAGTTTTTCAGGAATTAGAATACCAACTCTCACCCAAGAGTCCAATTCCTCCAAAATCAGGAGTTGAATTCCTAATTTTGTGTAGGCCCCACTTACATTTTCATTTCTTCATGTGAAGTAAATACATGAGTAATCCGTAATCAGAATTATGTAATAGGAATCCAACTCCTTATTTTGAATCAAATTACGAATTAGTAAACATGTCATTAATATAAATTATTTAATTCCAACCAACTATATGCTTTTCCAATTATAACTAGGGTCTCTTTCAATTCTTACACCTCCCTAATTACTCACAATAGCCATGATGTCTCATAGGGGTGTACAAGATCTAATTCAATCCGTTCAAACCAAGTGATTCAATTCAATTCAATTCAATTTCAATCATTTCGAAGATTTGGCGGATTGGATTGGATTCGTAATTTTCAAAACTAACATGATTGGATCGAATGACGGATTTGTTTATGAGAATCCAATCACATCCAATGCAATCTGGTTAATTTTATGCTTATTTTACTCTTGTAGGTATTTATAGTTGACAAAGTAATGAATTTTAAGTTATTTAATGTAGTTAAGTTTAATATATTATATAGTCAAAACATTTCTTTATAGTATTTCATTTATATTTTACATTTACGTCTATTAATACTTATAATACAAATGTCAGAGTAGCTACAATTAACTATATATAACAAGTGACACTCATTAAGTGGTGTGAAATACTAAACTATAGTTGAAAAGATGGTGAGCAAAATTGGCGCCAATGATATGCGCACAGTGGTATTTCGATCATATGGGGGGAAATAAGTATCACTTCAAAGGACTTGCTAAAGGGTGAGCTTCTTAGTCAAAACAAAACAGTTAAACCTGTAGGAGCCCTTCAATCCGTCGAGGGGTAACAAGACTACTTAAGGCTAGCAATGAAACACGGTTACATATTTTTGGGGAAGGAAAAACTATTCAAATATTGCACTGAGTTGGCCACTTTAGCCATAATGAATCTTCTACCTATTTTCGGTATAAAAACAAAACCTAAGAAAATGAAGTCACTTTGAAGTCTGAAATTGCTCAAACAATGGTGTGACAGAAAGGTTGACGCAAAAGTAGTGATTTGGTTCAAGGGCACAAAGAAGGATGTAAAGATCCAAGAAATTTATCGCAACCTAACCATAGATACTTCTTTTGCTAAAAGAAGGCAAACTCAACCTACCGGGCAAAGAGCAACCGGATCTACAGATCAACACGAATAAGCAAGAAATGAACTCAACCATAACATAAACCACTGGCAAGCAATCATAATTCAAGTCAAATAGATCAAATTCAAAAATTATCTTACGCAATCTCTTTGATCCCTTGCATATCTAACCAAAATTTTTTGCGATCTAAAACCATATCCAACTACAAAATGGAAAATTAATAACATAACACTGATATGAAAGTATCAATGAAAATGAGAAGTTCTGATACAGGCAAAGCACCAGATGAAAGTCTCTTAGTCAAAAAGGCTGAATCCCATATCCTGCAACAAGAAATTTAAGAAGTTAGTAAGTATAGACATTCAAAACAACAACAATGTAATTAGATCATGCAAACTTGCAAACAAAGAAGCAATCTAGGTACAAACTACAGCAGAATTTTAAACAGAACTTACATCATCTGTGTCTTCCTTCTCTTCGACCTTCTCTTCCTTCTTCTGCTCAGCAGCAGCAGGAGCTGCAGCACCAGCATCAGCCGCAGGTGCTGAATAAGCAACTGCACCACCACCAGATGGAACAGACGCCAACTTCTCCCTTCCAGAAGCAATTAGTTCTGTAATATCTTTGCCCTTGACTTCAGACAACAGCAACTCAATCCTGTCGCCATCGGCCTCAGCTCCAACTGCAAACAAACCAAAACTTAATTTAATGTGCAAGTGCAAAAATGTTGGCGCAACAAATAATTATGCACCAGTTTTGTTCTTAAAAATTTAGTCCTATGGACAACACGATGTTAAGTATCTTTTTGTGCAACCATTACTTTATCAAGACATTACACAAAATGTTAAATGTATCACATATGAGGTTCTTCTGTACTAGTTAAACAGGAAACCATGAGCTTTTTGAATTTTTGACTAATGAATGACCAGATGTCAGTAATAAATCATCTCCATTTCGATGATATAGAAAATTCAATTATGAACAGGCCTACAGATTGTAAGAATACTGCCAAAATGCCAACCCAACATAAAATTAACAAGGACTAATAGAGGGAAAGAGTATTGCACAATATTCAAAGGAGTGAGAGCGCAAGACTACTCTTTCCCGAGGTGTGGGGTTAAGGTGCTCTAGCACTGGAGCTGCCCCCATCAAAATTAGATAATTAAACCATCTCAATCTGAGAGACCCTAAAATATGGTTCAGCGGTTAATCCATATATAAAAAGACTACACAGACAAATATCATCAGACGCTATTAAAATAATTACAAACGCATCACAAAGCCATTTAAAATATCAAAAGCAAGCCAAACCCACAAATGGCAATCCAAATTCAACAAAAACTATTGAATGAAATCAGTAATAATGCAACTTTGTGTCATACGTTAAAAGAAAAAAAGGGTTTTCAAAATAAAAGTTACCTGATCCGAGAATGTCCTTCAAATCAGCAGCTGAGGGGCTGGTCTTCCCTCCCAAAACAGCGAGCAAATATGCAGCAACCACCTTCATCTCTGTCCAAACAAAATATATCACACTTAACCAGCTACAAATAAACAGAAGAAAAAAAAATTGAACTAAACAAAAAGCGAGGAAGATAGGATTTATCTGTAAGACATAAAATTCATAACCAAGGTCCATAAAACTTGTCTCAATCTACAAGAACTGATAGCACAATTCAACGATATGCACTAAAAACATCCAGATTCAATCAACTATATGTTTGAATGAAATTGAGAAGAAATTGAGAAGAAATTGAAGCATACCCATATGAATAAAGAGAGAGAGAGAGAGAGAGAGAGAGAGAGAGAGAGAGTTTGAAGAAAAGTTACCGTCTAAGACTGAATAAAGAGAGCTTCTGCAGCAAAGCCTCAATGGCAGACGAGAGCAAAGACGACTGAGTGTGAGACGGAAACAAGAGAGTGGCGGCCGAAAGAGAGTTTGAGGGGAAATAAGAACAGGCGAGATTAGGTTAAAACCTGTACATCCATTTATATTTTTTTTTTATATTTTATATATTTTATTTTATTGTTTCGGTTTATATGAACCTAGCCCACAACCGGTTTGGGTTTAAAGGTGTAAAATTGGGCCGATTTGTCAGCCAAAAAATATTTTTCTATATTAATCAGCCAAAAAATATTTTTCTATATAGCATATATTAATTATAGGGGTCCCATTTACTTTAAAAAATATATAATGAGGTAATATGATATTTGACATTTCAGACCGATTTAAATTTTTACTAATTGTCAAATTGTCACATAAGCCATTAAATCCAAATTTAAGATTTTGTATTTAACATCTCCCTTGGAGATGCTCTTAGGCACTTACCTAGTTGTTGGAGGACTAGTGCTCATTGCCCTTGCCAAGTATGAACCAACCGTTTGGGTCCATGATTACATTAACTCTTTCTTTGGACAATATCAGTGCGTTTGGATGGGTGAAATAAACTTGGGATTTAGATAAAAGTTAGAATTTCTAAATTGACGTACACCAATTCTCGTGTTTGGATAAATAAAAAAACAAAGAAATTTAGAAATTATACATGGAAAAAATATGGAATTTGAAGGTCATAAATACCAACTTTAAATTCTATCTAAATAGTTGTCATTTCTAAAATTCCAAAAAAAAAAAATGGAGTTCTAAAATATTGAATTCCATGGTTAAATCCATTAGCCAAACAAAAAACTTTGCAAATTCTAGAACATTAATTTACATCATTTTAAATTCCTCAGTACTTCCACATCCAAACACATCGTTGATAAATCTTTGTTAAAGAATGTATTGAACATTTTTCATTTTTAGTGAAGTAAGTGATGGGAGTAATATTTTATTATTATTCAACATATTCCTTCCTTCTCCCTTTTTATGGGTAATTTCTTACTTTCTAACATAAAGTTTACAATTGGTATCCACTATGAAAAATAAGAACAATATAAGTAAAGAATGATTAATATGTGACAATAATGTTGGAGATTAGAACTTGTACACAAAGATTAGTTAGGCAAGCAACAATTTTCTTAGCCATTATAGTAGCCAAATTTCATAAACTAAGAACAAGGTCCACTTATACAATGGATAGAAAATCAAGTCTTAAACACGCATAAAGTGAACTTAATCAAAAGTTCCAAATACCAAATCCTTGTCCTAAAACAAGTTATAAATAAGTCTATAACATAGAAATAATAAACTTATTACATGGCCAATATGAAGAAAACATCACGATCTTATGGAGTCGATGATCTAATATAATAAGAACTATCTCCACTCATTTTGCTTTCGTCAACCTCATGTTATAAATTTCACGTTCCATCTATAGAAAAGAAAATTCTGAATATTAGAACATTTGTGTGAGGACAATTACCAAGGCAAGTTTTTATTCCTATATTGTTTATGGTCTCTAATTATAAAATCAATGTGTTTATTTATTTTCAATCTGCAATCAGCAATCAAATGCACGATAATTACATATATATATATATGACATCTTCATAAGGTTTTGGAAGTGATACAAATTAAAACTGAGAAAGGAATTAAAGATTCAAAATAACTGAGAAAGGAATTAAAGATTCAAAATAACTGTTACCCCAACAATGCGATTCAAATTCTCTTTGGCGACAAGATATTCACGGTTGACATTGTCAAGAGCTGCAAGGCACCTACAAGCACAGAACCACACATATATGTATTGTTCACAAATTTTGTTACTAGAATATTTGGGGATCATGAGAGAATAAATAAAATCTTACCCTTCTTTGTTCTGTGCTTCACTTGCATCAATGAGCTCTTGACAGGCAAGGGCAACCCGGCCACAGGCATTACTGTAAGTCCAAAATGCAGTAAATTAAGAAGACTAGGATGTGCAACAAATTAAGAAGCATCCATTTGAGCTCATAATACACAATACAAAAATCCAGAGGAGACCAATAGATATTAAAATAAGTTCTTTTATTTTGAGCTGAAATGGTTCCTTCACATATTATTTTTGCAAGGACAAAACCAATAACTTTCTTACGGGTAAGATATAAATTTTTCCTTTTTAGAGCTACTAGGGTGGATTTGACTAATTTTTTGTGGAATGGAGTGCGCTAACTAAATATGCTGAATTTTTAAAAAGTAACACAAAACTTTTATTTATCTAATTATTTGAATTGGGCTAGCCTACTACAGTCTGAGGGTGGTTCCGCCCTTTGTTACAGCATACATCACAAATGCTTCAAAATCATAATTCTCCTTTTTGTAATATATTAATGTATAGTAATTAGGCCGCATATTCTAAAAAATTATCCAATTGACAATTATGACCAAAAAAAGAAATAATTGACAATTACCTTGTGGTACTACCTTTAAACCAGATTGCGAGTTTATGCACCTCAGAATAGTTGACATCGGGCTCACTCCTAATTAAAATTAAAATTGAATTCTGCAAAATTAATAACTATATATATAAATGTAAAACTCGAATTAGTTCATGGAAATAGTGAAGGAAATTAATTACAGATTTCTTGTGAGTTCGGCTCTGTAATCTTCAGCTACACGAAGGAAGATGGTGAAAATTTCGTCAACCAAGCGAGGGTTGTTTTCATCTTGTAACCCTTTTAGGTCGTCAAAGTGGTCGGTCAAAATGCCCTGCCAGGAAACATATTTCATAAAGCTTACCATATTAATCTTGTAAAAACTTAAAAGAGAAAGCAAGACATATTTATAAGCAAAGCAATATAATGGGGGTGAACTGACTTGTTCTTGCAAGGAGCTGATGAGTTCCTCGAGCTGTTGGCTAAGATCCTTCCCTTTCGCAGCCATTTTCTTCGTTGAGAGAGAGAGAGAGAGAGAGAGAGAGAGAGAGAGAGAGAGAGAGAGAGAGAGAGAGAGATGAAATTGAAGTGAAATGAGAAAAGAGAAGCCAATAGAGAGATCAATTAATAAACAAAACCTCTTGTATATATGCATGGTTTTATAGCCTCTATATATGTTGTTTTTCATGACACATAGCATGCATATGTTGCTAGCAGTATGCAGTGTGAAGTAGCATGAGCTTTGCATGTCTCTGGTTTCATAACTTCATCATGAGCTTCACGGTGGTCTTTCTATATTTCCTTGTCTCCTTTATGCATGCTTTAATTAATAAATAGGTACATGTTGACTTTGGGTAATCTTTGAGCTCGAAAACTTCACTAAATTTAAACAGAACCCATATGTCGTCTCATTAGATAATTCATCCTATATATTATATTATTTTAATTAAATCTAAAATGAAGTTAGGAAGTGTATATCTATTAAAAATAGGGCCTAGATGAGCCAAGTTGAGCCTAAACGGGCTTAGAAGGGTTGGACCGTAAGCGGGCTGAGAGTTTCAAATCCTAAGCCTAGAACCTACTTAATCGAAGAACATGTCGAGCTGAGTTGGCCTAAATAACGAGTCGACTTAGACCGTGGGTAGGCAGAGGGTTTCAAATCATGAGTCTAGGCCCTATCCAATTAAAAGAACGGGCCGAGCTTTGACCCATCGGGCCTCGTGCTGCCCATTTCGGCCCATAGGCCGTGGACCAAATGATGATCCATGACTAGAACCAACGGTTTGGGTCCAAGACTATATTACTATATCTGGACATTTAAAACAAAAAAGGAACCTTTTGTTTTTGTTTTTGGCCAAAAGGAACCTTTTTTTGGACACCTGGTAGGTCCTCATGCCAGTAGGGTTGGGCACAATCTCAACTTGCTACATATATGTTTTTTCATTTATTAGAGTATCAAACCTTCCTAAAACTCAACATGACATAAAACTTCAAATTTCAATAACTAATATAGCTACAATTCAAATATTAATAACTCCAAAGGTCCATCAAACTTCAAATTCAACATCCATATATAGTTACTATCTAATTAGAGTACATGTAAAATAAAATATAAATAAATAAATATACAAGTAGACAGCCCAGTTCGGTTTAGGCGGGTTTACAAATGCTCAAAATCAAACCAAACCAAATGATATACGACCCAATTTGGTTTTTAAACCGTTTGACTTTTTCTTACTCAAAACCAAACCAAACCGATAATTACAATTTGAATTGACCAGTTTCATTAGTTCGGCCGGATTGATGCCCACCCTACATGCCAAAATAATTTTATGGGTATTATTCAACATATCTCTTCATTATCTCTTTTATGGGTATTATTCAACATATTATTCAATATATCTCTTCACCCTCTGAGATTTTGGGTGTTTTCACAAAATTCCTTGAGGTTTCAAAATTACACGAACACCCCCTGAGGTTTCAATTTGTTTTCACAAACCCCCTTTTTCGTTGATTGTTTGTCCACAAATTGATGATTTCATTAAAAAAAAACTTATGCAAATGACAAAATTAACCTCAACAAATGTATGAGCAATCTAATCTCAAAGGCTAACTTTGTCATTTGGAGAATTTTTTATATATAAAATTATCAATCTTTAGACCAAAAATCAACAAAAAGGGCTTTTTGAAATATATGTTCACTCTTGAACATTTTTTTATATTTAGTGAAGTAACTCATGGGGATAATAATTGTATAGGGTATTATTCAACATACCATCCTTCTCCCTTGTATGGGTAGTGTAATTTTATGGGTAATTTCCTACTTTCTAACGTAAAGTTTACATCTGGCATCGACTATGAAAAATAAGAAAATTAGTTGAGAACGATTAACACATATGTGACAATAATGGTGGAGATTAGAATTTGTGCAGAAAGAGTTAGGCAAGAATCATTTTTCGTATCCAATCGTACATTTCATAATGATATATAGTATGTATATATATAATATATTTTCTTTGTTTTAAAGTTTTGCTGATTATAGACTATGTACATTTATCCTCAAGTCTGTTCTGTATTTGTGTTAATACTATCACCTTCAAGGTGTCATGATTTCGGGGTTACAAGTTAATAATTACTTTAAGAGTTGGGCGGAATAACCTCATTTTCTAAGCAAAGGTTCCATTGTTTTAGATGAATTGGCCCTCAATTCTCTTCTCTCTGTCTAGTAATTGGTACTCATATTTTTTTGTTAGTGTGCTAACCCCATCCAATCCCATGTATAAAATTGAGTAATTTGGTATTCATATTTTTCATTGTATGTCTTTTATTTATGATTTAACTGTGGATTATTTAGGGAAGAAAAATAAGTTCATACGAGCATTTCTCATTCATAACCAAGGCACAATTAATAATTTGTGTTTCTAGCCCTGTTACCTGAGTGATGATGTCACATTATAGGGAGAAATGTAGTTTCTGTTCGATGGAGGTTATACCGCCATTGATGACACCTGGTTGAAGTTTTTGTTACCATTCTGATGCCTCAAGGCTATGTAGAATTGTAAGTAGTGAGTTGATTAGTAAAGCATAAGTCTAGAATGTTAATTGTGTATGCACTTAGTCTCTTAGAATGACAAATGTGAAGCTCCAATATGTAAGGCTGAAATAGCCACGTGTAGTGATCCTAGAATATAGCTAGATGGGTGGCTGAGATGCAATATGATGTGTCCAACTAAGGCTAATGGTTATGAAGTACACGTTGTGTGTGCTCATTCTGATAAGAGAAATACATTCCTCTCTGTAATTTTAGCAAGAGAGTAGAAGAACATTCATCACTCTG
The DNA here is from genome assembly GCF_965620075.1 of Prunus avium. Classification (NCBI taxonomy): domain Eukaryota; kingdom Viridiplantae; phylum Streptophyta; class Magnoliopsida; order Rosales; family Rosaceae; genus Prunus; species Prunus avium. Next base: position 29,214,050 of record NC_142289.1, read on the forward strand.
TTTTCTTCATTCTTCCATTCTTTTCTCTTCAATATTCCATAACTAAGATAAAATACAATACACTAACATGGCCTTAGAGCCAGGTTGGATAAATTGAATTTGGGAGTTCTCAATACTGTGAAATCGGGCTACATCGGAGCTCAATCAAGGTTCGGTGAAGGTTGCTGGAGATCGATCGTACCCTAAAACAACTTGTTTTTGGCTTATCTGAGATCAGCTATGGCTTCTCCGGTGAGATACAAGTTTTGGAGAATCAAGATGGTAACCATATTCAAGTCATATGGGTTATGGAATCTGGTGGAAAAAGGAATTCAGATTCCTGATTCAAAGAAGAAGAAGAAGAAGACAGCTGAGGAAACTTCAGAAGATGACGATGATGAGAAAATGGCTGCAATCTTCATGAAAGATGCAAAAGCTCTAGGTATCATACAAAATGCAATTTCCGATCAAATCTTCCCTCATATCGCCAACGCAGACTCAGCTAAGATGGCATGGGAGCTGTTGTATGGAGAATACCATGGTGGTGACCACGTTAGATTGGTAAACCTTCAAAATCTCATACTTGAATTTGAATACACTAGAATGCGTGATAATGAGTCCCTATTTTTTGTTTATCTTACTTGATTGAATGAGCTGATTAATCAGATGAAAACATTTGGTGAAACTCTCTCTAATGAGAGGATTGTTCAAAAGGTTTTGATTAGTCTCAGTAAAGTATATGACCCTATCTGCCTTTTGATTGAAAACACAAAAAGCCTAGAGACTGTAGAATTGTAGGAAGTGATTGTGATTTTGAGAAGCTAAGAACAACAGTTCGAGTTGCATTATGTTGATACAGCTGAGAAGGAATTTGCCTCATTCTCTGTGAGTTCAAAAAGCCAGAACAAGGGTGGTACTCAATCTGGTTCATCTAAATTGCAGAAGAATTGGAATCCTAAGGGTAAACCATGGGAATAAAAATCCAAGTTTCAACAGACTGGTTCTGCACAAAACTTGAACTCATCACCATCGGTGAGTCAAGAAGGGGTAAAGCCACAGTGCAAAGTGTGTTCAAAGTTCCATTTCAGTGAATGCAGACATAAGGGAAAGCCTAAGTGTTACAATTGTGACAAATTTGGACATTGGGCTAGAGAGTGTATTGCACGTATGAATGTGCAGAAAGCAAATTGTGCAAACCAAAGTGGAAGTGACAGGGAATTTATTTTATGCCAATAGTACCATCTATGAAACAAGTGGCAATGGTGAATGGTATATAGACAGTGGTTGCAGGAACCACATGACTGGAGATAGGAAGCTGCTGGTCGATATAAGAACAAATGTGGTAGGCAAAGTACAAATGCCAACTGGTGAGCTTGTGAATGTAGCTGGAATGGGCACTCTAGTGTTTGAGACTAGCAATGGTAGAAAGTACATCAAGGAAGTATTGTATCTACCTGGGTTGAAGGAGAATTTATTGAGTGTGGGACAAATGGATGAGCATGGTTACTACTTGCTATTTGGACGCAAAATGTGCAGCATTTTTTTACAGCTCTTCACTAGAAAGTCTTGTCATCAAAGTAGAGATGAAGAGGAATATATGCTATCCTTTAACACTATTACCTAATGATCATGTTGCTCTGAAAGCAAGTGTATCACACTCTACCTGGACTTGGCACAAAAGGCTAGGCCATCTGCATCTAAGGGGGCTAAATCAACTCAAAGAAAAGGAGATGGTGCATGGACTTCCATACTTAGAAGAGGTTGATGAAGTTTGCGAAGGGTGTCAACTTGGAAAGCAGCATAGAGAGTGGTTCCCAAAGAATCAGGCATGGAGAGCTCCCCTTGCGCTAATTCATGTGGATTTATGTGGGCCTATGCAAAATGAGTCTATTGCTGGTAACAAGTATTTCATGCTCCTTATAGATGACTGTACAAGAATGATTTGGGTTTATTTTCTCAGATACAGGTCAGATGCCCTGAATTATTTTAGAAAGTTCAAATCCATGGTAGAGCTGCAAAGTGGTTTTAGAGTGAAATGTCTGAGAAGTGACAAAGGGGATGAATTCACATCCTGTGAGTTTAACAAGCTGTGTGAAGATGAAGGTATTCAAAGGCAACTCTCTATGGCCTATACCCAACAACAAAATGGAGTGGTGGAGAGAAAGAACAAAACTGTGGTTGAAATGGCAAAAGCCATGCTTCATAAGAAAAGATTACCTTACTACCTGTGGGCAGAATCTATACACACAGCTGTCTACATACTAAATAGATGTCTTACAAGAGCTCTAGGAGATATAACTCCATTTGAAGCATATAGTGGGAGAAAACCAGGGATTGCTCATCTTTAAATCTTTGGTTGCTTGTGTTACCAAGTGAAGTGAGATAGATGCTAGATGCAAAGAGTACCAAAGGGTATATTTGTAGGTTATGCAACATGTGAAAAGGGGTACAGAGTGTGTGATCTGGTCACTAAGAAGCTTATACTCAAGAGATGTTGTTTTTTAGGAAAATATAGCTTGGGATTAGAAGGAAATATATGAGAATCATGCAACTATGACCAACCATGAAGAGCAATCTGATGAGCTACCTAAAGTTACATCACTAAAGACAACTCTTGGGAGTCATGATTATATTCAGTCACCAAGATTGTCATCTCCTCATGAATCATCAGGTTGTATAAGTAGTAGCATGAGGAATTCTCAAGCCTTTAATCACACTCCACTAAAATGGAGAAACTTGGATGATGTTCTTACACAATGCAATCTCTGCATCATGGAACCTGAAAAGTTTGATGAGGCACCTAAAGATGGATCATGGATGAAAGCCATGAAAGATGAACTGTCAATGATTGAGAAAAATGCAACACGAAATCTGGTGGACAAACCAACCGATAAACCTATAATTGGGGTTAACTGGGTGTTCAAGACCAAACTTAATCTTGATGGCTAAGAATAAAGCAAGGCTAGTAGCCAATGGGTATGCTCAGAAACCAAGTGTTGATTATAACAAGACTTTTGCATCTCTGGCTAGACTTGATACAATTCGAACACTAGTTGCATTGGCAGCATAGAAAAGTTGGAAACTGTATCAACTAGATGTTAAATTTGCTTTCTTAAACGGTGTATTAGAAGAGGAGGTTTATGTAGATCAACCAGATGGTTTTATGGTCAAGGGGAGTGAAGACAAAGTATACAAGCTTCATAAAGTTTTGTATGGCTTAAAACAAGCACCAAGGGCCTGGTATGGTGAAATTGACACCTACTTTGCTTAATGTGGATTTGCAAAGAGTCAAAGCGAGGCCACTCTTTATACCAAAACCAGAGAAGAAGCAGAAATTCTGATCGTGTCTATATATGTAGATGATATTGTGTACACAGGGAATAGTCAACCAATGCTGGAGGAGTTTAAGAGAGACATGATGATAAAGTATGAAATGACAGACTTGAGGCTCCTGCATCATTTTCTGGGAATGGGAGTCATCCAAACACATACAAGTATTTTTATTCATCAAAGAAAGTATGCTGCATCATTGTTGAATAAATTTGGCTTAAGTGACTGTAAACCTGTCTCTATAGGAAAAGCTGAGTAAAGATGATGGCAGTGGTCCAGCAAATGAAGAACAGTATAGGAAGATTGTGGGAAGTCTATTGTATCTCACAAGCACAAGACCTGATGTGATGTATGCAACTAGTCTACTTGCTAGGTTCATGCACTGCCCCACTAATAAGCACTATGGAACTACTAAAAGAGTCCTTATGTATGCCAAAGGAACACTTGACTATGGTTTGGAGTATGCGAAAGGAAGAAATGCAGTCTTAATTGGCTACTGTGATAGTGATTGGGGTGGCTCAGTTGATGATAGTAAAAGCACCTCAGGATATGCCTTTTCTTTTGGCAAGTCTTTGCTTGGGTCTCAGTTAAACAAAACTGTGTTGCCATTTCTATTGCAGAGGCAGAATATATCAGTACATCAGAGGCAACTGAACAAGCAATTTGGCTCAGGTTTGTGTTGGAAGATTTTGGTGAATTTCAAGCTAAGGCTACTCCACTTCAGTGTGATAATACTGCTGCAATTGCCATCACAAAGCATCCTGTGTTTCACCAGAAAACTAAGCATATTGATCAAAGATACCACTTCATCAAGGATGCTCTAAAAGAAGGAATCATTGATCTGGTTTACTGTCCTACAAATGAGCAACTAGCAGATATCTTCACAAAGTCATTGGCTAAGGATCGATTTTGCTATCTCAGGGATAAACTTGGAGTGAAATTAGCTCAAAACTTAAAGGGGAGTGTAGAACTGTAAGTAGTGAGCTGATTAGTAAAGCATAAGCCTAGAATGTTAATTGTGTATGCACTTAGTCTCTTAGAATGACAAGTGTGAGGCTCCAATATGTAAGGTTGAAATAGCCCCGTGTAGTGATCCTAGAATATAGCTAGATGGGTGGTTGAGATGCAATATGATGTGTGTGTGTCTAGTTAAGGCTAACGGTTATGAAGTACATGTTGTGTGTGCTCATTCTAATAAAAGAAATACATTCATCTTTGCAATTTTAGCAAGAGAGTAGAAGAACATTCATCACTCTGTTTTCTTCATTCTTACATTCTTTTCTCTTCAATATTTCATAACTCAGATAAAATACAATACACTAATAGGCTAGGCCTCACCCTCCTGTTAATGTAGTTACTTTGGAAAGGGCAAATAATTATGCCTTGTAGTTTTCATACATGGTAGGTAGAAATATACCTAGGTATGAACTGCACATACAAATTTTTTTAAATTGATGGAATCCTCTACAATTACTCATTTAGCTATTTTCTACTGTCGTTGTAGTGACTTGATCGTGTGGATGAACAGTCCGTTAACAACAACAATGCAGGGGAGGAAGATCCACCTCAGCAGTTCCATCAGGGTTCTATCATTCTTTTAATCTACTTTCATCATAGTGCTCTAAGTTTTGAGTCTTTTGACCACATATTTCTAAATCTTACTACTTACCCGTGCTAACCTAGTAATGTCAACCTCTTATTTAGCTGATGCCAAGAATATCACCTTACCTAACCGTTTTGACTTATGTTAGTTTGATGCATACCTGTACATATAGTTGCTTGGAGAGGTGAGTTGTGTTTCATTCCTCCTATACAACAAAACCCCATGCACCTGTTGTCATGGTCTTATTTGTGTATTCTATGTAAATGGCAGGTTTGAGATTGAAGGGGACGAGTAGACGCAGTTGAACTTCACGTGAGGAGAGCACATACAAATTCGCATATCTCGTGCGCCTCCTCAAGATGAACATAAAAAGGTTAGCACATTCCTTTACCTATAAATAAACATATTTGTCAAGTCCGCTTGAATCATTTTACTTTTCCTCTATTCCACTACATAATCAGGTTAATGCAAGTTACATAATTGCAAACATGAAATTCTTGTCCCTTATTTTATAACTTCATCTTGTGAGAACATGAGTTCTACACTAATACCTCCTTATCATCTTCCTTTTCTCTCTTCCTTGATTCCTATCAAAAAGGCCGGAGTAAATAGACCGCGCTCGAGGGGTGTTGGCTAAAGGCCCTCCGATGCCTAAGTTAGTTTGATTGAATCTATGTGAAACAATAGCTAAAAAAGGGTACAGAGATTTCTCTAGGGTGAGAACCGGGTGGCTAGAGCCGTGTGGAGAAAATATGGAGTGAGGAGAGCAATGTGGGAGGCGGCAATGGAGTTACAGATGGCTAGGAGAGAGAGAGAGAGGAGAGAGATCTCGGGTATTTTTCTAGGGTTTTAGAAGTAGGTTTTGAAGTACCTTGAATGATGAATGAAGACATCTATTTATAGGAGCCTCAGAGGCTAGGGTTTCGTAGAGAATAAAACTCTTATTAGGAAGGAGTTTAATCTTTCCCCAAATTGCAGAGATTGAGTTCATTAGGGATTTGATTGGGATCCAAATCTCATAATTTGGTAATATTTATATCTCCTTATTAGGATCTAAATTAATTTCCACGCGTGCGGAGATGCTAGTTAGGATAATATCTAAATTAATTGTATTATCTTATTAAATAAAGATAATATCCTATAATTAAGATATTATCCCTATTAATTAATTGGCCAAATATATTGGTTCAATTAACTAATTTAAGGAATATTCTTCTTTTCCACGTGGCGTGCTATAATAGGAGATGAAAATATTTACTCTAACAGATTCCCCCAAGCTTCTTTATGGCACTTGTGTGGCATGTAGGAGATGAAATTAGTTGTTGGGCTCTCCGACTGTGTTTGGGTTTTCTTATGTGAGTTGGACTCCTTTTGTAGATTGGATTCCCAATTGGAGTGGGCTTCTGACTGTTCATAGAGTTGGGTTCCTAATTGGAGTGGGCTTTTGACTTGCCCCTTGCTCAAGGTGAGCAGATCAATATTGTGGAGGTCGTCGAAGGGCCGGTAGCTAATAAGACTGCAACTAAGGAGGATGATGCTCCGAAGGGCGCATCAGGTGAAGTGGCGATAGAGGCTGTGGAGCAAGTGGCTGAATAAGATGGGACGCTGGCGCCGAGCATGCAATAGAGGATGCTGAGCAGGTGATTGGAGCTGCTAAGCAGGTCGTTGACCAGAGGCCACCTGCTGGGATAATTGGTCTCGATTGACCATCTTTTATTTGTTGAATTTGGCCAGTTGGCCACTTTACTATGGAATTTTCAGTTGTTTTTTCTAACTTCAATTCGCTTAGTATCTTATGAATTGCTTGAGTGTTTCTGGGTTATGACATATTTGGCCTACGTCCGGAGATGTGCCAATGAGAGTGGCCCATTTGGCCTACTTCCGGACACGTGTTGATTAGTTTGTGTGGTCTGTTTGGCATACATTCGAAGACGTGTTGATTATAGTGTGGCTCGTTTGGCATACGTCCAGAGACGTGTCGATTAGGGTAGCCTGTTTGGCCTACGTTCAGAGACGTGTTAATGAGTGTGGCCCGTTTGACTTACGTTCTGAGACGTGTCGATTAGAATGGCTCGTTTGGCATACATCCAGAGATGTGTCGATGAGTGTGGCCCGTTTGGCCTACGTCTAGAGACGTGTCGATTGCTCTCGTGAACACCCCATTGGAAAGAAAAGCTTGAACTTGTATTGATGTTTGTGTGACTACATTGCTTTATTGAACAAAAAAGATGAGTTGCATGGGTAACATTAAAAGTAACTTGTCTTCAATTGAGGTGAGGGAGGCTTGGCCGTCTACTTGGAGCCAAGTTGATAAGTGAGGAGCTTCATGGATAGTACCCCCGGAGGTGATGGGCACTCCATTGTCTTGGAACTTCCTTCCCTTGAGAGATGATGACAAGATCGTCTTCCATGACTGGGTAGCTGGTTGTGGCTTGGGAGAAGAAAATTGTTTGCTTGATCTTTCTCTTCGGCTCCCTCGTGGTCAGCCCGAACTTTTGGAGTCGACTAGGATAGTATGACTTTTTTTTTCGTAGAAGCTCATTAGCAGTTGCATCACAATCTTTGATTTACTGAATATCCCCCCTTGCGATGAATTCCTTGCAATGGCCATCTCTGACCAGCTCTTCGAGGTGCCTTTTCCAGGCGAAACAGTCGTTTGTGTAATGATCGTGCCCTTCATGGAATGCGTAGTATCTACTGGTATCCATATTGGATGAGTTTCCCTTCAAAGGCGATGGTTTCTTCAACCAAGGCATGTCATTTACTTGGGCCAGGATCTGGTGTATCGGGATAATGAACTTGGTGTAGTTTTCAACTACTGGAGCACCTCCTTGAGGCTACGATCTACGCTTGCTTTCATCCTTATTGGTGAACTTGTCGTTTCTTTGGCTTGCCTGCTCAACCGGTTGATCGGCTTGCTTGGTAGCCTTCTTCGTGGTGAGCCGGTCGTTGTCCCAAAGTGCGTAGCGCTCTGTTGTCGCAAAGACCTTTACCAGTGTTTGGCAGGGAGAGATGGTCAGCTCACGATACAGCTCACACTCAATTGGCAAGCCCCTCTTGAAGGCATAGGACTTAACTTGGTCATCACATCCTACAATGTTTTCCCTATCCGCCTTAAACCTCTTGATGTAGTCTCAGTGGGATTCATCAGACTTCTAGTGCAAGTTGAACAGATGGTCAGGATTCTTCTTGATCGTCCGGTAAGAAGTGTATTCTTTGGTGAAGTCGTAAGCTAGCTTCTTGAAGTTATTGATCGACCCGGATGGTAGGGTGTGGAACCAATCCTGGGCTGCACCTCGCAAAGTCATGACAAACACTTTACACATTAGTGTGTCGTTGGCCTTGTAGAGAATCCTAACACTTTTGAAGTGTTTCAGATGGCTCTCGGGATTGGAGTCCCTTTTGAAGTGTGTGAACGAAGGCGTTGAGAATCACTTTGGGGGAACAGCTTGCTCGATTTCAACAGTGAATGGTAAGGAGTTTGCTTGGTCCATCTCCCTACGCAGAGCATCTTCGAAACCTTCTCCGATCTTCAAATCTCGAAGCCGGTTGTTCACAAGCTTCTCGACATCCTCTGCGCGCATGGCTTGTGAGTCACGTGGGTGAGCTTCACGACTTGGGCGACATTGATTGACTTCCTCATTAGCTCGCAAGGGTCGACCTTCTCGGTTGTCCCACCTAGGCGGTGTGTTGGTGGACTGTGCTTGCGAGGGATTCCCTATAGCTTGTCGACGAGAATTGGTTCTTCGGGATTGGGTATTGGAGCGCCTTTGTTCATGATCCTCATTGTGAGAGTCGTCAGGTTGACCTCTCTAAGGACTTAACCTTTCGTGAACATTTCCCTGTGGGCCCAGGCAGGCGCGGATGTCAAGTCGCGATTCCAGCCTTTCACGTGCATTGGTCTTTGAACTCAATCTAGAGGGGAGACTTAGTATGCTCTAAGTATGGTTTACATATGCTTGTGACATGTCAGCAAGCTAACCGCGTTGTTGTCCCTCTCCTTGTCTACTTGCTCCTGCTCGACCTGCTTTTATCGAACTGCCCATAGGCCCGTTTGTCCATCCTTCTCTCTTTGCCCTGTTGTCCAAGGCCAAAGTTTTGGGCCAAGTTTATTTGGTTGAGGAGCTGCCTCACCAAGTCGTTTTGGTCGTCCATTCTCTGAGTTAGTTGGTCAACTCTCATATTGAGGTCTACTTCACTTCGTGGACCGGGAGGAGAGAATTGTGTGAAGCCTAATTGCACACGGGATAGGGTTTCATTGGAAGTGTACGCGGGGGCATTCGTCGAGCACGGAGGCAATGGAGGGAATGATTGAAGTTGCTCCAAGATTGGCCCAAAGTCGTTGATGGCAGTGAGTCCACCGTGATGGGTGGTTCCACCATGTTTGGCAGAGGCACCGTGATGGTGGGCTTCGGATCCAATCACGAGGCTGCGCGGGGGATTGCTAGATTCCGTCGCAAGGTGGTGTGGCGGCAAGGGCATGACGTCGGATTCATGAGGGTGCATGGTTGTTCCAACCATGGGGCCTTGTAAGGTATATCCTGCCGTGGGGCAGTGAAGCGGTATGACGGCAGCAGGGGCCAGTGCGGTGGTCTAGGCTGCGGGTTCGGCATGTGGAACGGTGATTCCAGCTACACGGGGTGGCGGCTATCGTGCGGCAGCAAGGTTTTGTTGCGGGTTCATGGCAGCATGAGGTGGTAGAGCCACCATGTCGAACGTGGGATCCTGGTAGGAGTGGCTTTGGGCTGTCGTGGATTGAGCCATCGCAGCGGTCTTGCTCCTCATGTGTTTGCCTCCGACCATGGTTGCTCGGAAGGCGTTGATTGAATGTGAAGGTGGAGGAAATAAATTCCTTTGATTTAAGAGCACGCGTTGAGTATAACTTGTGCCCTCAATGAAAGCACCAAATGTTTGTGCAAATAATCTCACTGGAGAATATTCGGTTTGTGATTCTTCAACCTTTGATCTTCCTTCTCTCTCTCTTCCTCAATTCCTGTAAAAAAGATCGGAGTAAATAGACCACACCCGTGGGGTGTTGGCCAAAGGCCCTCCGATGCCTAAGTTAGTGCAATTGAATCTAGGTGAAACAATAGCTAAAAAGGGGTACGAAGATTTCTCTAGGGTGAGAACTGGGTGGCCAAAGCTGTGTGGAGAAAATATGGAGTGAGGAGAGCAATGTGGGCAGCGGCAATGGAGTTGCTGGAGGCTAGGAGAGAGAGAGAGGAGAGAGTTCTAGGGTATTTTTCTAGGGTTTTAGAAGTAGAGTTTGAAGTACCTTAAATGATGAATGAAGCCATCTATTTATAAGAGCCTCAGAAGCTAGGGTTTCGTAGAGAATAAAACTCTTATTAGGAAGGAATTTATTCTTTCCCCAAATTACAAAGATTGAGTCAATTAGGGATTTGACTGGGATCCAAATCCCCTAATTTGATGATTATTATATCTCCTTATTAGGATAATATCTAAATTAATGGTATTTTCTTATTAAATAAAGATAATATCATATAATTAAGATATTATCACTATTAATTAATTGGCCAAATAAATTAGTTCAATTAATTAATTTAAGTGATATTTTTCTTTTTCATGTGGCGTGCTATAATTGGAGACGAAGATATTCACAATACTACTAACTCAAAGTTGAATGGACTGAACCAAGGTGGTTGGTGTGAGTGGTTCGGCACTCTCATTCCTTAAGAGAGGTCAGGGGTTCGATTCCTGCTCTTGTATGGAGTCACCACTTTGGCCAGCACTTTACCCCTTACGGGCCGACCCAGTGTGAGCGGGGATTAGTCTGGGTTGTGGTTAAGGCTTAAAGGTGCCACCCATAGTTGGGGCCCATCCAGGACCACCTCGTGGTTCAAACCCAAAAAAAAAGTTGAATGGACTGTTAGCAACAACAAAAAAACAGAAGATCAAAGCCTAACTGATCAGGGCGGTTAGCAAAATATTGCTATCAACCAATATACTAAGATGGAAAAACAATATATTTTATTATAAATTCTTTCTTTGGAATAATCTCTCTCTGGTCTTGACATGTCAAATGCAATTAGAGCTTTTTAGCTTATCCTGAATGCTTTGAACCCGTATTTGAGGTGAATCACCCTGATGTTAATTTCGAGTTGTCAAGGTTACATGAACATGGCCCAACATCAGAGCCAGGTATATGACTTACCAATCATTTACAGTTGCAGCAACTAAACCTAGGTGTTTAGTCCTTGAGATATGTTTGTTTGAGTAGGGTTTCAATCTAGCATGACTATTTTTGTAGAATTCTTTGTGGAAACACGAACCCTAAAACCAATCAACGATCAGCCTCTTGACAAAACAACTGATTCCATTAGAAGGTATGTTTTGTCCTTAAGACATTTGGCATTGCCTGGTCGGTAAGTAACTTTCAGTTTTGGTTGCATTGCATTTTATCCTTGTACTTAAATGCCTGGACTACCTAACTGCTGGAAGGACTCGAAAAGAAGCTGCTCTGTTCTTTTTATAAAAATTGTGGTACGTACCTATGCCTATCCATATATACTTGTCTTCTCCTCTCCCTCTGCTGCTGTTATGTGCGTCTTTTTACAACTATGATTTATATTTCACCATTTAACATTTTAATCTAATAAGAAACTAAGATGGGAGCATAATAATATCTCAGCAGTTCTTGCTACCCTATGATGCCATGAAATTGTTGTCCCTTATTTTATAAGTTTAGAGAAGAGGAAGAAAACGAAAGGTTTGTCCCTAGTCTTTAAGGTTGATCCGTCAGTCTCCCATTCTATTTAGTACTGGCGAAGTTTAACCACCAAGCTTAATTTGACAAGCAAGGGAAACTACATGCATGCATGCTAAAAGTCGAATGGAGTTGGAAGTCTTGAGATATTCCACTGTTAGATTCTTGATAGCAAAGCGGAGCTGAGTGCCATCCAAAATCAAGTTCCCTAATCTTAATAATAGTACGGGTATTGTTAAACCAACCCTAAAATTAACTGAATACACTCTATGATCTAAGTACACTCTAATATTTAAATCAAAATGTAAAATTAACTAAGTACACCTTATTTAACTACAAAAAATACCTTTGATATACCTTAATAAACTCTGTCACACAACACCAAACTCATTCAAGAGCTAGCTACTGAACACTATCAAACCACCAACCCTTGCTACCCATGTATTTAAGCCCAAAGTATTTCAAACGCCAACTCCCCAGTCCACTACCCAACGAATTGGCTAAATCAACCACTATACTTTTTTGAGTATTCATCCCTGCAATTGGACTAGGCCTTGTTAATATCCAGCCCTGATTACAATCAAATTGTTTCCTATTTTTCTTCTTTATTATTTTCCTATTTTTCTTGATGGCATATTTAGTTAAAAAGAGTCAAACAATATGGGTAGAATATTTTCAGATATATTTCATTCTCCGAAGGGAGGTATTTATAATACAGGTTACAAACCCTAGTAGGGTTTAATTAGGAAATAAGTGGAATCCTAATTACGTAATATCTATACAAAAGGAAAAATAAATAAAACCCAAATAGAATAGGATATATTCTACTCGCCAACACTCCCCCTCAAGTTGGAGCAAAGACGTCACGCATGCCCAACTTGTCAAGCGAGTTGAGAAAGATACTTGTAGAAACAGCTTTCGTAAGAACATCAACTAACTGATACTCTGAACGGATGAAGGGGAAGGACACAATCTCCACATCCAACTTTTCTTTAATGAAATTTCGATCAACCTCCACATGTTTTGTACGGTCATGTTGTACAGGATTATGAGCAATTGCAATCGCAGCTGTATTGTCACAATATAAATCCATGGGTTTATTAGGCCCAAAACCAAGGTCTTTCAACAATCTCCTCAACCATAGTAACTCAGATACACCATGGGCCATTCCCCGATACTCGGCCTCAGCACTAGATCTAGACACCACCTTTTGTTTCTTGCTCCTCCACGTAACAAGATTGCCACCCACAAACATAAAATAACCAGATGTTGAACGCCTATCTGTGGCTGAACCTGCCCAATCAGCATCTGTATACCCTTCTACATTCGTATGGCCATACTTGGAGAAAATTAACCCATTGCCAGGAGTTACTTTCAGATACCTTAAAATACGAGTCACAGCCCCCATATGATCCACACTAGGAGAGTGCATAAACTGACTCACTATATTTACAGCATACGCAATGTCCGGACGGGTATGATAACGTTCTTTATCAGTCGGAACTTGATCGGGATATATCCCCAACTTATGATTCTGCTCACTAGGGGTATCAATTGGTTTACAATCCAACATTCCAGTTTCTGCAAGTAAATCCAAAACATACTTTCTTTGGGATAGAAAAATACCATGTTTAGATCTGGCAACTTCAATCCCAAGAAAATACTTTAAATCACCCAATGATTTCATCTCGAACTCAGAAGCCAGATACTTCTAAAGACTCTGTATCTCTACATGATCATCTCCAGTCACAATCATATCATCAACATAAATAATTAAAGCCGTCAATTTACCTTTATGACGCTTCAGAAACAAAGTATGATCAGAGTTACTTTGCACATACCCAAACTTCTTAATGGATGCAGCAAATCTTCCAAATCACGCTCTTGGAGACTGCTTTAATCCATATAAGGATTTCCGTAGCTTGCACACCACACCCTCCTTAGAAGTCACAGGGACACCTGGCGGAGGATCCATATATATTTCTTCCTTGAGGTCACCATGGAGGAATGCATTTTTGACATCAAATTGTAGCAGCGGCCAGTCACGGTTAGCAGTTAAGGATAAGAGTACGCGTACAGTGTTGAGCTTAGCTACTGGAGCAAAAGTCTCTGTGTAATCCACTCCATATGTCTGAGTATACCCTTTTGCTACCAATCTTGCCTTGTAACGGTCAATGGAACCATCAGCCTTGTGCTTCAAAGTAAACACCCATCTGCACCCAACCGCCTTTTTTCCTTTTTGGTAAAGGAACTAACTCCCAAGTAGCATTCTTGTTCAAGGCTTCCATCTCAACATGCATTGCATCTACCCAGTTTTGATCAGATAGAGCATCCTGCAACTTAGTTGGCACACATATACTAGATAATTGACACAAATATGATGCATATGACTTAGATAAACGATGAGTTGACATATAATGGTTAATGAGATATTTAAACTTGGCATGTATATCAGGAGAATATTGCACTTTAGGTTTCCCACGGGTAGTATGTGGGGGCAAAGAATAGGTAGGCACATCACTAGAAAGTACCTCATTATCACAACTTGATTGAGGCAATGGCAGGGCAGAGGGGGGTCTATTATCAATTTCATCTGTACGAGAGTCGCCAATATCACTTTTATGTCCTTCTAAGAGAGGCTCGAAAACACCAACAATTTCGTCTGGCGACTGGTCGTGGCTTTCCTCGTGACCGATCGCGTCACTCGTATCGGTACTGTTGTCGCTCGTCGACGCGAGCGACCGGTCGTTTTCATCACAGAGTCGTTGGCGACCGGTCGAGTCTTCCCTGCGACCGGTCGCTTCCTGTTCACCAGAAATTCCTTCTTCAGGTCCAAAAACTTCAATATTTTCCACTCCGAAACTCTTCAATTCACTCCCTCTCTCCCCCTGAATTGAAGAGGAGGGAGAGACATAATATGGTACTTCTTCATGAAAAGTAACATCCAAAGTGACATGTACCTTCTGAGTAGGCGGGTGATAACACTTATAACCCTTATGAGTAGTAGAATAACCAATGAAGACGCAGCGGAGAGCACAAGGATCAAGTTTACTCCGTTGATGGGAGTAGACATGAACATACGCAACACACCCAAACACCTTCGGAGGTAACTTAGAGACCGAAACCGGAGGAGTAAGAGCACACAACACATCAAGTGGAGTCTTGAAATCAAGAACCCGACTAGGAGTACGGTTAATCAAGTAGGTCGCGGCCAAGACACCATGTCCCCAAAGATGATGGGGAACAGACATAGCCAACATAAGAGAGCGGGCAACTTCAAGTAACTGACGATTCTTCCTTTCAGACACGCCATTCTGTTGAGGAGTGAATGGAGTGGTAGTTTGGTGAATGATACCGTGATCACGAAAGAACTGATTCAATGTATGATTCACATATTCACCGCCATTATCGGTCCGAAAAACTTTAACATGAGCATGAAACTGTGTAGACACCATGGCACAAAAATCAGGGAGAATAGAGGCAACATCATGTTTATTCTTCATCAAATACACCCATGTTAAGCGAGTGCAGTCATCAATAAACGTAACAAACCAACGGAAACCATTTGAAGTCACACGAGCAGGACCCCATACATCAGAATGGACTAACTCAAAAGGCAAGGCAGTTGTATTATTACTTAAGGGAAAAACAGTACGGTGACTCTTGGCCATTACACAAGTCTCACATTTGAAGCTAGACTCATCACAGGAGCGGAATAAAGATGGAAACAGACGCTTAAGGTAGCCAAATGACGGGTGTCCCAAGCGACGATGCCATAACCAAATTTGCTGTTTGTCTTTGACACTGCAACGTTGAACAGTATTAACGACACGATCACGAACTGGTGCAGAAGGTAATGTCAAATAATACAACCCCCCTATCCGTTTACCATGCCCAATCACCTCGTGAGTCTTGAGATCCTGAAAAGAGCAATGGGTAGGATAGAAAGTAGTAGAAGCATTAAGTGTATCAAGTAAGCGACCAATAGATAACAAGTTACAATGGATATTGGGAACTAATAACGCACGAGACAAGGACAGAGTTGGGGTGAGAGAAATGGTGCCCTCGCCAGTAATTGGAGATGGCAAACCATTAGCACTAGTTATGTATGGGTCACGGGTGTTACTAGACAACTCATCAAAAAATTTAGCATTATAAGTCATATGATCAAAAGCACCAGTGTCAATTATTCAAGTATTAGAGCCAGTACCTGAAATAGAGTCAGAAACACGCAAATTTGCAAAAGCAGCAGCAGCACCAACAATGGAATTATCACCCATGATTGTAGCAGAAACTCAACAAATCACGCAGGGTATACAACAGATCACAGCACAGACACAAATATGGCAGATGCACGAAGACAACAGAGGCACAAACACAGTAGAGGCAGATGCACGAACACAGTAGAGGCACGCAGTAAAGGCACGAACACGACAGAGCACAAGGCACAAACACAAGAACCCTAAAAGAAATTAGGGCACACAGTAGAACACGGGTGGGCACAACACACACAGGTCACCAGAAAGTCGGCTCTGATACCAAGTCAAACAATATGGGTAGAATATTTTCAGATATATTTCATTCTCCGAAGGGAGGTATTTATAATACAGGTTACAAACCCTAGTAGGGTTTAATTAGGAAATAAGTGGAATCCTAATTACATAATATTTATACAAAAGGAAAAATAAATAAAACCCAAATAGAATAGGATATATTCTACTCGCCAACAAAAAGTATTTAATTCATACATTTTGGACTGGAAAAAGGAATCGATTTTACACACATGTCGTGCTTATAAAAAATTCCAAATCCATCACGCTTTTGCCCACTTATTTGAATATAATTACCATAATAGCCATTGGTCTCAAATGAAGAAAGTATATTTCACCACCAAAAAAAAAAAAAGAAAAAAAAAGAAAAAAAAAAAAGAAGAAATCTTACCAAGCTACTACTACTCTACATGTCATCTGAGATACGATCCACATACAATATGTGGTGACTAGTAAAATTATCTCTTAAAGAAATTACTAGAATATGTTAGAATATGTTTTTGGGGTCGATTGCCTTGAAGTCTAGATTCTAAAAAATAATGTTTACAGAAGAACCTCTGATTTTAAGTTTACATTAAACTTTGCCCCTGCATTAATCAAACTGCAATTTAAACTGGAATGCCCATCTTTACAAGGAAATCATACACATCAATAAGCATGTGCGGGAAGAAGGAAATAAGCGTATCAAATATTTGCCCCACTGACTGCAAAAAAAATGAATAAAAGCACATGTTAGGCTAATATTAGTAAACATTAATATATAATTTTATTTAATTATTAAAAAAAAAAAAACAAATCAATTTATAGGTTTACGTTAATACCATAAGTTTCTCCAGTATTTCCGCATCTTTCTGCAATGATTGAATAATAACAATTAATATTATACAAATAAATTAAACAAAGTAATTGCATTATACAAATTATTATACAAAGTAATATTCGTATACCTTATGTTGCCTGAAGGCCTGCCGGATATCATCCGGATCCAAAATGACATTTGCAGAATACAGGAATGCCCCCAGTGCATTCTCTTCATAGTACTGGGGTCCTTTGAAGTTGTAAACATCTGAGAAGTAATCCACCCCAAGAACTGCGTCCCTAACCTCAACATCCCTCTGTATCATCTGTCTGAAGTCATTTTTCCAATTTGATATTCCGTGCCTGTTGAGACGAATAAACGCACCGTATACTAACCAGGGCAATTTAGCAGATGACAACAGTACTGGATGCCGTTGGAGTTGCTTAAAATCGAATCTGCAGTTAATGAAAATAATACTTATAAAAAGAGTGATACATGCCCAATTTCACCCAACTTAGATTAATTGGCTCAAGTAGTTCACTTGATTGTTGTGTTGTGATTTGGTCTTCTCTTTTTCAATTTTGCTCATTAGAATCTTCGGATCAGATTTGATTCAATTTTCAACTTACATTAATTCAACTTACAAGTTATGACAGTAACTAATTACACAACTAATCTAATCAGATAACTACTATCTTTAATCTGATTAGGGAAAATTTCTGTTTGGTTTAAATCAGAATGCAGTTAGGAAACAAAATTGGTGAAGAAAGTCAAACAATATGGTGGAATATTTTCAGATCTATTTCATTCTCCGAAAGGAGGTATTTATAATACAGGTTACAAACCCTAGTAGGGTTTAATTAGGAAATAAGTGGAATCCTAATTACATAATATCTACACAAAAGGAAAAATAAATAAAACCCAAATAGAATAGGACTCGCCAACACCCCCCCTCAAGTTGGAGCAAAGATGTCACGCATGCCCAACTTGTCAAGCGAGTTGAGAAAGATACTTGTAGAAACAGCTTTCGTAAGAACATCAGCTAACTGATACTCTGAACGGATGAAGGGGAAGGACACAATCTCCGCATCCAACTTTTTCTTAATGAAATTTCGATCAACCTCCACATGCTTTGTACGATCATGTTGTACAGGATTATGAGCAATTGCAATCGCAGCCGTATTGTCACAATATAACTCCATGGGTTTATTAGGCCCAAAACCAAGGTCTTTCAACAATCTTCTCAACCATAGTAACTCAGATACACCATGGGCCATTCCTCGATACTCGGCTTCAGCACTAGATCGGGATATATCCCAAACTGGGCTTCAGCACTCAGTAACTTTTTCTTAATGTTCTTTATCAGTTGGAACTTGATCGGGATATATCCCCAACTTATGATTCTGCTCACTAGGGGTATCAATCGGTTTACAATCCAACATTCCAGTTTCTGCAAGTAAATCCAAAATATACTTTCTTTGGGATAGAAAAATACCATGTTTAGATCTGGCAACTTCAATCCCAAGAAAATACTTTAAATCACCCAATGATTTCATCTCGAACTCAGAAGCCAGATACTTCTGAAGACTCTGTATCTCTACATGATCATCTCCAGTCACAATCATATCATCAACATAAATAATTAAAGCCGTCAATTTACCTTTATGACATTTCAGAAACAAAGTATGATCATAGTTACTTTGCACATACCCAAACTTCTTCATAGATGCAGCAAATCTTCCAAACCTCGCTCTTGGAGACTGCTTTAATCCATACAAGGATTTCCGTAGCTTGCACACCACACCCTCCTTAGAAGTCACAGGGATACCTGGCGGAGGATCCATATATATTTCTTCCTTGAGATCACCATGGAGGAATGCATTTTTGACATCAAATTGTAGCAGCGGCCAATCACGGTTAGCAACTAAGGATAAGAGTACGCGTACAGTGTTGAGCTTAGCTACTGGAGCAAAAGTCTCTGTGTAATCCACTCCATATGTCTGAGTATACCCTTTTGCTACCAATCTTGCCTTGTAACGGTCAATGGAACCATCAGCCTTGTGCTTCAAAGTGAACACTCATCTGCACCCAACTGCCTTTTTTCCTTTTGGTAAAGGAACTAACTCCCAAGTAGCATTCTTGTTCAAGGCTTCCATCTCAACATGCATTGCATCTACCCAGTTTTGATCAGATAGAGCATCCTGCAACTTAGTTGGCACACATACACTAGATAATTGATACAAATATGATGCATATGACTTAGATAAACGATGAGTTGACATATAATGGTTAATGGGATATTTAGACTTGGCATGTGTATCAGGAGAATATTGTACTTTAGGTTTCCCACGGGTAGTACGTGGGGGCAAAGAATAGGTAGGCATATCACTAGAAAGTACCTCATTATCACAACTTGATTGAGGCAATGGCAGGGCAGAGGGGGGTCTATTATCAATTTCATCTGTACGAGAGTCGCCAATATCACTGTTATGTCCTTTTGAGAGAGGCTCGAAAACACCATCATTTTTGTCTGGCGACCGGTCGTGGCTTTCCTCGCGACCGGTCGTTTCCAAGCAGATTCATTAGCGACCGGTCGCCCACTTCTACACGACCGGTCGTATCTAGACAGATTCGTTCGCGACCAGTCGTTTCCTCACTGCGACCGGTCGCTTCGCTCGTATCGGTACTGTAGTCCCAGCTCGGCGCGAGCGACCAGTTTCGTCCTATGAGCGACCGGTCGTTTTCATCCTGTTCGCCAAAAAATTCCATATTTTCCAAACTCTTCAATTCACTCCCCCTCTCCCCCTGAATTGAAGATGAGGGAGAAACATAATAGGGTACTTCTTCATGAAATGTGACATCCAAAGTGACATGTACCTTCTGAGTAGGCGGGTGATAACACTTATAACCTTTCTGAGTCGTAGAATAACCAATGAAGACACAGCGGAGAGCACAAGGATCAAGTTTACTCCTTTGATGAGAGTAAACATGAACATACGCAACACACCCAAACACCTTCGGAGGTAACTTAGAGACCGAAACCGGAGGAGTAAGAGCACATAACACATCAAGTGGAGTCTTGAAATCAAGAACCCGACTAGGAGTACGGTTAATCAAGTAGGCGGCGGCTAAGACACCATGTCCCCAAAGATGATGGGGAACAGACATATCCAACATCAGAGAGCGAGCAACTTCAAGTAACTGGCGATTCTTCCTTTCAGACACACCATTCTGTTGAGGTGTAAATGGAGTGGTAGTTTGGTGAATGATACTTTGATCACGAAAGAATTGGGCCAAGGTATAATTCACATATTCACCGCCATTATCAGTGCGAAATACTTTAACACGAGCATGGAACTGAGTAGACACCATGGCACAAAAGTCAGGAAGAATAGAGGCAACATCATTTTTATTCTTCATCAAATACACCCATGTTAAACGAGTGCAGTCATCAATAAACGTCACAAACCAACGGAAACCATGAGAAGTCACACGAGCAGGACCCCACACATCAGAATGTACTAACTCAAAAGGCAAAGCAACTTTATTATTACTTAAGGGAAAAACAGTACGGTGGCTCTTGGCCATTACACAAGTCTCACATTTGAAACTAGACTCATCACACGAACTAAATAACGAAGGAAACAAATGTCTAAGATAACCAAACGACGGATGTCCTAAGCGACGATGCCATAACCAAAGTTGGTGCTTGTCCTTGACACTGCCACTCAGAGATTTATTAGCGACACAATCACGAACTGCTGCAGCCGATAACTGTAAGTAATATAACCCCCCTATCCGTTTACCATGCCCAATCTTCTCGTGAGTCCTGAGATCCTGGAAAAAACAATGGGTAGAATAGAAGGTAGCAGAAGCGTTAAGTGTATCAAGTAAACGCCCAACAGATAACAAATTGCAATGAATATTGGGAACCAAGAGTGCATGAGAAAGGGGTAAAGAAGGAGTAAGATGGATGGTACCTTCACCGGTAACTGGGGAAGGTAAACCATTAGCACTAGTAATATATGGGTCACGAGGGTTATGCGACAACTCATCAAACATTTTATCATTATAAGTCATATGATCAGAAGCACCAGTGTCAATTATCCAAGTAGTGGAACCCATACCTGGCATAGTATCAGAAGCACACAGATTTGCAGATGGAGTCGGGGGACGGGCCTCATCAGGAGTCACAGTGTAAGTGGCCTTGGGACCATACATACGAGCTTTGTAGTCAGCAAACCAATCAGGATAACCATGCTCCTTAAAACACTTCTCAGAGTAATGATCTCCATTACAATGGCGGCACTTAGGCGGACCTTCAAGAGAGCTAGAGGTGGAGGCAGAAGGACGAAACCCAGCAGAAGATCCAAACTTTTTTGACGGCGGGCGACCGGTCGCGACTGCTGGGGCAACCGGTCGGTGACGTGGTGGATCCACCTTAAGAGCCAGCGATCCTCCTCCAAGCATAGCGGACTGACGGGTATCTTCCTCCATGACCATGGCATAGGCTTCGAGAGGGGGTGGAACAGGACTAAGAGCAAGAATACGGCTACGAACACCATCATACGGTGGATCTAGCCCACCAAGAAAATCATAAACTCGATCGGCTTCAATTTCTTTCAGACGACGAGCCCCATCAGTAGAACAATTAAACTCATGCGGACGCAGACAATCAATCTCTTGCCAGATAGCATGAAGTTTTTCATAGAACACTTTCACAGATTCACCATTCTGACCTATAAGTATGGATTGCCGTTGGAGTTGAAACAAACGAGAACTATTCTGAGTCACAGTATAGGTCTTCCGAGCAGCCTCCCATATATCAAAAGCAGTATCACCATGTTCGAACAAGGCACGAACTGGTTTAGTCATGGAATTTAGAAGCCATGACTGCACCAGACAATTATCTTCTTCCCATTCGGTATAGTCAGCGGAGTCTTGAGACGGAGCAGGCTTCTTCCCATTGATCCAACTTTCCATACGACGACTAGTAATCGTAATACGCGCACCACGAGACCAAGAGGCATAATTGGAGCCATCCAATTTGTCAGATGTAATCGGGGTAGAGTAATCACGCGAGGGACGTGCCTCCTTCGGTGTAGATGCACTAGTACCAGTCACAACTATGGAATCATCACCCATGATAGATAGCAGCGGAAATAAACACAACACAAAGCAGATACGATAAACACAGCACAGGCACGGGCACAAGAACCCTAAAAAGAAATTATGGCACAGAGTAGAACACGGCACAAGAACCCTAAAAAGAAATTAGGGCACAGAGTAGAACACGGGTGGGCACAACACACACAGGTCACCAGAAAGTCGGCTCTGATACCAAGTCAAACAATATGGTGGAATATTTTCAGATCTATTTCATTCTTCGAAAGGAGGTATTTATAATACAGGTTACAAACCCTAGTAGGGTTTAATTAGGAAATAAGTGGAATCCTAATTACATAATATGTACACAAAAGGAAAAATAAATAAAACCCAAATAGAATAGGACTCGCCAACAAAGAAAGCATGTGCATGTGCATGCCTCAACCTATATTTGGGCTTTTATATTGAAATTCATGCATTAAGGTGAATTACGTATAATTTTTTCCGGGTTTATTTATTTCATCTGTCTTTGTGTGTGCTTTGGCCTACTTTACTTAGTGCACGCTCTATATGAACAGATTTAAATAAAATATAACAAAAAAGTTATTAAATAGCTTGCTTACAAACTCTGTCGTCCAGAAGCAGCAGAAGCTGTGATGTGGAGAAAATGATCCAACTCCAAGTTTGAGGAGTCTCGTTCACCAAGGATCATCCGTACTAGGGAATCAAACTGCTCTCTGTAGGTAGGCGCGGTCGGATTGTCCTCCTCTGGTCTATTTAACAGCCAAGCCCTCGTAAACGGGCCACCACCAACCATGATTTGATCGGCCTGAAGGTAACCACGAGTGATCCCGCTTGACTCGATTATAGAAATAGCCTCAATGAGAGTTCTGGAGTATAAAAAAAACACCCACACACACAGTTAATAATATATACGCATGCCTTTCTGATAAATAAAATAAAATAAACTGACCTAAAAATTCCCTGATAAAAGGGCGTGATTTTATTATTATCAAAGGGATTCTCTGTCTCTAAGTGCTTATTCAGCGTACGCCTCCCAAGTAGAACTGAAGAAGAATGGAGATGAAAACTTTAATGATGTTGTATTCACAATAACCAATATTTATACAAAAGTGTTGTGCACATAAGTCAAGTCAAGCACGTGAGTGATGGCTCACATATTCCTAACATATCCCCTAAATCTATGCATTAAAATATGGGATGTCCCACAATATGGAATGTTCCCCAATATGGGATGTTCCCCCTGGAATAAAGGGATGTGTATTGCTTTGTCTCTAATATGCCCCCTCAAGCTGATGGGGATGAAGTCCACATGAGCTTGGTCCGAAAGGATGAGAAAAGAGGAGTGGAGAGCCCTTTGGTAAAGATATCTGCAAGCTGATTGGAGGAACGGACAAAACGGATTGTCAAGAAACCTTTGAAAACTAAATCGCGAATGAAGTGATAAGAGACCTCAATATGTTTTGTTCTTGCATGAAAAACAGGATTGGCAGCAAGTTGAGTGGCACCCATATTATCTGAATATAACTGAATGAAAGACAAGGGCAATCCAATGTCGCGGAATAAATAAGAAAGCCAAACCAGTTCTGAGGTAGCTGTAGATAAAGCCTTATATTCGGCCTCAGTACTTGACTGTGAGACACTAGCTTGCTTCTTAGCAGACCAAGAAATGAGATTGTTGCCTAAAAATACACAATAACCCATAGTGGAGCGTCGTGTATCAGGACAACCAGCCCAATCAGCATCAACAAATCCAGTGAGAGATAAAGAAGGTGTAACAGAAAATTGTAAACCAAACCCGAGAGTGCCTTTCAAGTAACGAAGTATGCGTTTAGCTGCCTGTAGATGAAGATCGCGAGGACAATGCATAAACTGGCATACTTGTTGGACAGCATATGTAATATCGGGACGAGTGAAAGTGAGATATTGTAATGCTCCAACAAGTTGACGATATTGAGCAGGATCCTCCAAAAGAGTACCATCATGAATGGACAACTTTCGACCACTGGGGACAGGAGTGGAACATGGTTTACAATCAAGCATCTTCATTTTTGATAGGAGAGAGAGAGCGTATTTGGTTTGAGTAAGCTGAAGCGAAGAGAAAGTTCTTTTTGCTTCTATGCCAAGAAAATAATGTAAGGGCCCCAAATCCTTCATAGCAAAGCGAGAGGACAAATAGCGAATCACAGATCTCAACAAAGAATCGGATGAGCCAGTGAGAATAATATCATCAACATAGACGAGAAGAAGCACGGTGCCATGGGAGCATTTAAGGACAAACATAGAAGGATCTGCTTTGCTACAAATGAAACCAGCGTCCATAATTGTAGAGCTAAAGCGATGAAACCATGCTCTTGGAGCTTGTCGAAGCCCATAAATGGCCTTGTGTAATTTACACACATGATGCGGATAAGTAGGATGAACAAATCCAGGAGGCTGTGCCATATAGACTTCCTTAGAAAGAACACCATGAAGGAAAGCATTTTTAACATCAAGTTGGCGAATACTCCATTTCATAGAAACCGCAATAGAGATAATAGTGCGAAACGTAGTAGCTTTAACGACGGGGCTAAATGTTTCATCAAAATCAATACCTTCTTGTTGAGTATACCCCTGAGCGACAAGGCGAGCTTTAAAACGCTCAACAGAACCATCTGATTTTTCCTTGATTTTGTAAACCCATCGACTGCCAACAATATTCATTGAAGGATGTTGAGGAACTAAAGTCCAAGTATTATTTTGACGGAGGGCATCATATTCTTCCTGCATTGCATGAACCCATTTGGAATCCGAGGATGCTTGTCGATAGGTTGTGGGCTCACGTAAGGAGGATTGGAGGTGAGCTGTAAGTGCATAGTCAAGAGAATATTTACTAGAAGGGCGTCGTGTACCAACCTGTGAACGAGTGACCATAGAATGATGAGGTACTGGTGGTGGAGGAGGATGAGAGACAGTAGTATTAGAAGAAGGGGGAGCAGACGGAACAATTGGAGAATTTGGAGCAACAAACTCTTGCCCTATAAGGGTAGTCGAGGCGGAGACATCTTGGGTATCAGTACCATCAAGACTAGAAGTGGCTGAAACTGGATCAGTTCCTGAGGTAATGTGAGGCAACTCTGAATTAGAAGATGAATGAAGGATTGGTTGTAATAAAGGAAATGTCAGAACCGAAGAAGGCTCCTTAAGAGTTGTTGAGCTGCTGTCATTGGCAATTTTTTGAAAAGGAAAAGTAGTCTCATCAAATACAACATGGCGGGAGACAAACATACGATTTGTATGAGGATCAAGGCACTTATAGCCTTTATGAACGCTGCTGTAACCAAGAAAAACACATTTCCTAGACTTAGGATCAAGTTTGTCCTTTCGATATGGTCCAAGAAATGGATAACAGCTGCAACCAAGAGTCTTGAGATGTGAATAATCAGGAGCATGACCAAATAAAATCTCATAAGGAGAACAATGGTTAAGCACTGGAGTAGATAAACGGTTGATAAGGTAGACAGCCGTGGAAAATGCCTCCAACCAGAAACGACGAGGTAAATGAGCCTGATACATTAAAGTGAGTCCCATTTCTTGAATGTGCCTGTGTTTCCGTTCAGCCACTCCATTTTGTTGAGGTGTATGAGGACATGAAATTCGTTGAGAAATTCCACAATCATCCAAATAATTCTTAAAAACCCCTTGAACAAGTTCCTTAGCCCCATCACATTGGAAAAAGCGAATTTTAGCGTTGAACAAATTCTGACTCATTAACTTAAAATGTTGGAAGCAACTGAAACTGTCTGACTTAGCTTTCATAGGATATAACCATGTGTAACGACTGAAATCATCAATAAAAATTATATAATAACGAAAGCCGGAAACACTAGATTGGGGTGAAGGTCCCCAAATGTCACAGTGAATGAGATAAAAAATAACAGAGCTTGTTCTAGTAGATAAAGCAAATGGTAATCGTCGGCTTTTGCCAATCTGACAGGCTTCACAAACTGAGGGCCAAGCAGACTTTGAAAAATCCTTATCTATTGGAAGTTTAGACATGACAGGAGATGAAGGATGCCCCAAGCGTCTGTGCCACAGAGTTCTGGAATCTGTATTAGAGCAAACCGCAGCTACCTCTTTATTTCTGGAAACTTGATTGGGAAAACCAGATTGCTCACCATGACCTATAGGAATGGGATACAGATTTCCTTTAACTGGACCTTCCATGAGTGTCTTCCGAGTACGCAGGTCCTTGATCACATAACCCCATGGGAATAACAAGAAAACACAATTATTATCACGAGTAAATTTTGCAACAGACAATAGATTCTCTTTGATGCCAGGAACATGCAAAATATTTTTCAATAATAATGAATGAGATGGAGTTGGAAGAATACCATCACCCGTATGTTTAATAGGAAGAGAATTTCCGTTACCCACATAAACTTGATTGTTGCCTGCATGAGCCATTGGGTTTTGAATCACCCCTGGAATATGTGTCATATGACTAGTTGCTCCTGAATCTGCCAGCCAATGAGGAGATACATTCTCAGTGAATGAGTCATTAGAGGTGTATGGACCTAAGTGCATACCAGCAAAGTTTGAAGAAAGAGATGCTTGGTGGCCATAATTATTTTGATTTTCACGGCGAGAATAAGAACTGCAAGTATCAGCAGCATGTCCCTCATTGTGACAAAGTTGACAAATCAGGCGACGATTGCGAAAACCACGATCAAATGCTCGATCAAAGCCACGACTATAATTACGTCCATTGCCACGACCAGTGCTATATCCGCCATTATGATTGCCACGTCCACCGCGATAACCATTTCCACGATTTCCAAAACCACCACGACGGTATTGACTACCGCTGCCGTTGTCAAACCTCTGTGCAGAGTTGTTGTTAGAGTTGTTGTTGCGAGTAGAAAGAGCAACTTCATTTGTTTGAGAACCAGCAGAAGCAATTGTAGAGGATTGATGTGAAAGTAGTGCATTAACTCTCTGCTCGTGCACAAGCAGGCGTGCCCGCAAATCATCAAAAGATGGTGGTTTCTCCCGGTTTTCAATTGCATAAACAAACGGTAAATAATTTGGTTCATGTTGCAGCCCATTAAGAGTGCGGGTTACAAGCTCAGAATCAGAGACAGAATGATTAATAGCAGCAAGTTTATCAGCAATCCCCTTAATTTCAGCAATGTATTCTTCTGCAGAATATGTACCTTTCTTAATACTTTGAAGACGGTCACGAAGATAATCAATACGGGCTTGAGATTGTTGTTGGAAAAGAGTTTGAAGAGAATCCCAGACTAGCTTCGAAGTGTGTAAACCAAGAACATGAGCACTAGTTCCAGGGGAAAGAGTTGCCTTTATACAACTTAAGAGAAACTGATCGGTTTTCATCCAAATCTTGTAGTCCGGATTGATTTCTTCCTTTTGTGTAGTTTTGTCTGTCACTGATTGTGGTGGTGCAAGTGTGGAGCCATCTACATAGCCAAGTAGATCATTGCAAAGGAGCAGAGGCATAAACTGGTCACGCCACAGGAGATAATTCTCTGAATCTAGTTTTACAGAAATATGATTTGATATGTTTGTGATGGGAAAAGAAAGAGTAGAAGAAGTGGACGCCATATGAAAAGAGGATTAATAGATTGAATATTGGAGAAGAAGAAGAGGAAGGTATTGGAAGATGAAGAAAAGAAATATTATTGCTCCAGGTGAAGCTCTGATACCATGAAGAAGAATGGAGATGAAAACTTTAATGATGTTGTATTCACAATAACCAATATTTATACAAAAGTGTTGTGCACATAAGTCAAGTCAAGCACGTGAGTGATGGCTCACATATTCCTAACATATCCCCTAAATCTATGCATTAAAATATGGGATGTCCCACAATATGGAATGTTCCCCAATATGGGATGTTCCCCCTGGAATAAAGGGATGTGTATTGAACATTCAAATCAGAAGTCGGTAGCGCACTACCACTTCCTGAAGCAGATCCTTCCCCATCCATACTGGTAAGAAAAAGAAAAAACAAATTTGCGGGAGAGAAATTAAGCGAAGAAAGGAAATTACAAATTAAAACAGTCAAACAAGGCCAGAAATAACCAAATCAAAGCACACTAATTAAATTATTATTAAAACACACCGACAAACAAAGGCTCATCACCTGGGTCAGCGGGAGAGAAAAAGAGAGAGGAAACCTCTAAAACCAAACCCCAAGCCGAACCTTCACTCTGTGTAAAACATGAATCAGAAATTCAGATATACAAAACAAATCGAAAATTATAGGAAGAAGAGATCAACAATTAAACGAAGACAAGAGGTTTACCTGGTGCGAGCCGGAAGCTTATAGGGAGAAGAAGTGAAGAAACAGAGAGAAGAGAGAGAGGGCGGCAGGGCGAGTGTAGTGAGGCTATGTACTCTGTGGCTAGTTAGGGTTTCTCACTTCACACACCCTCAAAGTTAAGATTTTCTTTCACCCACAAAGGACTATTTTATAAAGACATACGACTTTCCCTAGAACAATAGGAAAAACAAACCTATTTACCAAAGGAATATAAGATTTCCCAACAAGAATAGGAGTTATCCGCGGATCTTTGACAACAAATTATTCTCAAATTATTTTCATGTGTAGATGTCATGCCTTGGGAATTAAACTAACAATCTGTTTTGCATATAGTTTTAGTTTTATAGCGTCAAAACCCTAATCTATTTTGGAAAGATAAATAATAAAAGAAAATATTTTCCTAATCAAGTAAATAATTATCTTGATATATTATGGCAAACGGAGTTCAAGTTGGAATGTGAAACCGACTCCCTGAACAAAATTTGATTGCATTGAATTGAAGAATCGTCGATTTCGTCCTTGCTTGGTAAGTTTTGGTGAATCATACCAAATAATAAATACATATTCCATTATTAAATAATGATAATATTATTCAAATACATTTCATGCAAAAAGCCTTTTAACAACATGCAATGTGCGTTGTTAAAGGGTTTCAACAATGCGCAGAGCGTGTTGTAGAAGCCTATTTCATTGAAATTTGAAAGGTTTTGACTTTCGACAACATACGGCAGGTGTTGTTAAATGCTTTACGACAACACGCAATGCACGTTGTAGTAGATATATGCTTTTGACAACATGCGATGCACGTTGTTAAATGTTTTACGACAATATGCAATGCACGTTGCAGTAGATATATGCTTTTGACAATATACATAGGAAATTGAAGTTTGATAACTAAAGTTTACATATATGCATTTGCAAATCTTATCTAACCAACAAAGTGCACCTATCATTTCCAAGAAGCAGCCATAGTTCATCCCTCTTAAGGTTTCACCTAAGTGTTGAGAAAAATCAAACAAGGTGATTTAACTGTTAAGCAGTTGCATATTAAAAAATATAGAAAATTTGCAACAACACATTATTAACAGCTAACTTATTCCAAAATTTCAGTATCAACTTCTAAAACCACAAGTGTTTAAAGTTTATCAATACAAGTTCAACAACAATTCCTACAAATCCAAGGGAAAAGAAAAGAACAATTAACTTATTACTTATGCAACTCCCAATTACCTCCTAATTACAATGGCCTACTTCCTAATTACATCCCCTTCCCAAATGTTAAAGCCTAAAATATCAAATACTTATCTACAACAAAACAAGAATTATAGAATAAAATATCAAAATTTTCAATGGGATACAAAGACAGAAAAAATAAATTTTCTGCTAGTTCTAGAAGATATTGTGATTACCGAAAGGACTCAACGTATTGACCAACAGGCATTTGAGGCTCTGTGCTTCTGAAAGAAGGTACAAGCAACAAAAATTTAATGGTAAGATGTCAAAAGAATTCTACGTAAAGCAAGAAATAGTGTTTCTTTACAGATTTTATAGGAAGCTCCAAACACTCTGCAACTAAATGAGACAATAGCTAGTACTTTTAGGCCTAGTCGTACAAGTACATGATGTGGATATGATCAACTAACATGTTCACCAAGGGGAGTTGTGATGAGCCAAGGTGCAACACTATTAGACCATATGTTATCTTTTGTCCACTCACATGCCAAGTTTTTGGCTAATTGATTCATTGCTCCTGAACCACTAGACAGAAAAGCTTAACATTTAAGCACAAGTCTTTAATTGTAGAACACAAAGTTTCTTGGTTTTTTTTTTCTAAGTCCAAAACGCTATATTATATAACTGTGTAAGGAAATTAAGGCACCTTTAGTGGCAGAATATATATATCACTACAAGAAAAAAGGTCAGTAGTGACCAATTTCCTTGTGACCACATTAATAATGGTCACAAATACAGTGAATTTAATGACCAATAATACTTCATGGTCAGTAAATTGATTAAGACATATTTTTTATTTTTTAATGACTAAATTTTATACTGTAAAACTCTTCAACTTTGTTGGCTAGTTTATTATTTTGCAGGAAGTCTTTCCTGACATTTCAACTCTATGTTGTATCTGTGACTGCTTATATCAGAACTAATCCCAGAAGACCACCACTTTGAAACTTCTTAGTTTTCTACTATTAGCATCCACTTTTAACATTCGTAATCTGTATTGCTATCAATTTCTAGGTACCATAACTTGGAGTGTGTGGATGAACGACATTGGCATAGATATAAGCTTGGTTGTAATTTAGTTCAGGTGAAACATGATCTTTCACAAGTGCCTTTATGTGGTGGACATGGTCTGATTCCGTCATGATGCAGGTGAACCCAGATGTTATTGGAATTCTTGAAGAAGCGGGCCTAAAATTTGTAGGGAGGATGACAGTGGAAGACGAATGGAGGTGGGTTTTCTGCTGGTCTTATGCTCACTTGTAGTGAGCATTTGTCAGAATTTACTTGGTTATAGTTGCACACAATCCTTTCTTACCATTTACTGAAAAGGATTGAATTTGAATATTTGACTTTTTACATGATTTGTGTTACTTTTCTGTTCTGCAGATTTTAGAGCTTCCAAGCCATCCATTCTATGTAAGAGTGCAATTTCATCCACAATTTAAATCACGGCCTGGGAAGCCCTCAACTCTCTTTTTAGGTACTAGTACAAACAAGTGAGCTTTAGATGTCATATACTCACATTTCCTGTTATTACTGGGAGACATGTATATGCTGCAACATGCATCTTTGAATTACCATGTTTCTCTGCTGTATCTCTAGTGTTTGATATAGAACTTGGGCCATGCTTGTTTCGAAGTACATTACGGTTTGTCTCTTTACAATTCTCATTTACATTCAGTGATGCTCTATCAAGTCATTAAGTCTCTGTACTTCATTTGACATCTGTGACATTGCAATTCTAGGTCTTATCTTGGCAGCGACAGGGCAGTTGGAAACATATCTTGACCAGCATCCAAATACAAGTTGACAGCATTGAGTCGCTGTCTCAATATTCCCAGATAATTTTTTCAAGGTAGATTTGAATGTGGATGTGGATGGGGCCTAGTGTAGTAAAAGCTAATGTCTTATCTAATTTTGTTACTTTGATCAGTGCACTAGTAAAAAGATTGCTATAGCAGTTATCCTCGACGTCATCATCAATATAACTCTCATCTTACTACAATACAATTTTTGCAAACTGCACAACATACTAATTTCCTAATTTCCAGTTATCCTTGACTTTATCATCAATGAGTTCCTAATTTCCAGTTACTTCAGACAAGTGACAGATAAACTTTAAGCAACTAATTAATTAGAGATGCGCTAGCTAGCTCTTGAGTTTAATTATTCTTGCATTTAGTTAATTCCCGGTTTAGTGCATCCCAAGTAAGAACTGACATTATTCTTTGTTTGATGCAGGTCTGATGGATAAAGGGCAGAAAACAATCTACTAGTGATGGATCTTATGTTATTTGTTTTTGGGAATCACTTGACATTTAGGTTGAACTTAAACATGTAGCATTTTGTTTTTGAGACATCTTGTGAATTTGTTGGAAGAATGTTAGATATATGGATTGCTTTTGAATGCAATGAATTATTTGATGCTATAAATTTTATCTACAGCATTGTTTAAAAGAAATTAATTGTGATTTCATATTGTAATACAGTAAATAAAGAACATGGAGAGGTAAACCTAATTAGTTACCAATTTTTTTAAAAACATTAGTGACCAAGCAAGTAGGTCACTAATGTGGGCACGTGACCCAGTTTCAGTGACCAAAATGCATGTTTTGGTGACCAAATTGTAAGCCCTTTAGTGACCAAATTTGTGGTCCCTAATAGTGTTTTTATTAGTGACCAGACAGTGATAGCCACTAATTCTTTGTGTTGTAGTGACCAATAGTTGACATTGGCCACTAAATAGAATTTGTGACGAGCTTCTAGTGACCACCCAGTGACCACCAATATTTGGACACTGATTGCATTCAGTGACCAAAAAGGGTAGTTTCTGTGACCAAGTCGGTGGCCACTAATACCTGTTTTTCTTGTAGTGTATCAAACTTCCAGCGAAACTACACCAGCAACAGAAGACAGAAACTTACATATAGTATATTTCGATTTCACGATTTGAGTTTTTTCAGTAATAATCAATTCAATTAATATTCAATAAAACTATGTGGGGGTCTTCGGTTCGCTCGAAGGGGGAGAGCGAGAGAGCGTCAGAGAAGCGAAGTTTGAGAGAGAGAGAGAGAGAGAGAGAGAGAGAGAGAGAGGTGGTTTAGGGAGCCCATTGTGGATGCTCTTAGGCACTTAACTAGCTATTGGAGGACTAGTGCTCATTGCCCTTGCCAAGTATGAACAAACCGTTTGGGTCCATGATTACATTATACTCTTTCTATGGATACAATCGGTGCATTTGGATGGTGAAATAAACTTAGGATTTGGACAAAAGTTAAAATTTCTAAATTGACATACACCAATTCCTGTGTTTGGATAAAAAAAATAAAGAAATTTAGAAATTGTACATGGAAAAAATATGGAATTTGGAGGTCATAAATACCAACTTTAAATTCTATCTAAATAGTTGTCATTTCTAAAATTCCAAGAGAAATATAGTTCTAAAATAGTGAATTCTAGTTAAATCCATTAACCAAACAAAAAACTTTGTAAATTCTAGAACATTAATTTACATCATTTTAAATTCCTTACTTCCACATCCAAACACATCGTTGGTAAATCTTTGTTAAAGAATGTGTTGAACAGTTTTCATATTTAGTGAAGTAACTGATGGGAATAATATTTTATTATTATTCAACCTAATCCTTCCTTCTCCCTTTTTATGGGTAATTTCATACTTTCTAACATAAAGTTTCCAATTGGCATCCACAATGCGATTCAAATTCTCTCGAGTGACAAGATATTCACGGTTGACATTGTCTAGACCCACAAGGCACCTACAAGCACAATAGTTTCCTTCAAATTGATAATATGTTGTTGA
Organism: Prunus avium; assembly: GCF_965620075.1. Lineage (NCBI taxonomy): Eukaryota > Viridiplantae > Streptophyta > Magnoliopsida > Rosales > Rosaceae > Prunus > Prunus avium. Next base: position 29,247,546 of record NC_142289.1, read on the forward strand.
AAACAAAAAGAATTGATTTGTTATTTTATTGTTATTTGGCAATCATGAGAGAAAACAAAAAAAGTGTTACCCTTGTTTGTTCTTTGCTTCACTTGCATCTCGGAGCTCTTGACAAACAAGGACCATCCGGCTTTGAGCTTGACAGCAACATCATGCATGATGCACCTTAGGATATAGTTGACATCAGACTCACTCCTAATTAAAATTAATTGAATTGTCCAAAATTAGTATAAATATATAATATGTAAAACTCCAATTATTAGTTCATGGGAATAGTGAAGGAAATTAATTACAGATTTGTTGTGAGTTCTGCTCTGTAATCTTGAGCTTCACGAAGGAAGATGGTGATACATTCATGGACAAAGCAAGGATCGTTTGTAACCCTTTCAGTTTGTCAAAGTAGTCGTTCAAAATGCCCTGCCAGAAAACTTGGTAAAATCAATGAAAAGAGAAAGCAAGCTAAAAATAAGCAAGGCAATAAACTGAATAAATATTAATAGGATTAACTGACTTGGTCTTGCAAGGAGCTGACAAGTTCCTCCCATTCCCAGCCATTTTCTTCGTTCAAAGAGAGAGAGATGAAATTAAAGTGAAATGGAAAACGGGGAAGGCAAGAGAGAGAGAGAGAGAGAGAGAGAGAGAGAGAGAGAGAGAGAGAGAGAGAGAGAGAATGGTTTTATAGCCTTATGAATGTTGTTTTTCATGAGACATATATAGCATGTATATGTTGCTATGCATGCAGTGTTCAGTAGCATGAGTTTTCCATGTGTCTGGTTTTTCATAACTTCATGATGAACTTCACGATAGTCTTTCTATTTTTGCTTGGCTCCTTTAAAAGTTTAGTTAGTGACTTTATCGACCTTTATGCTACTTAACAACTTAACAGAGAGGTTAACCAAGAAATTAGTTAAAATGCTGGGCTGTAGATTCTGGAATCTTCTAGAAGCTTCAATCTTCATTACTTACAAATTGTAATTTGTATGCCATGCACGGCGCCATAGCAAAGGTTCGCTGTGGTGATGGCGCTGGCTCCTTTCCAATCTCCTGTAATATCTATGGTGAGGGACAACACTCTTTGTTCCTTTCGGCTTTTCTAACTTTTTATATTTTAAAGATTATTTCACTGTTTAAAGATTTGTTGATTTCAGTATTCTTGCAAATGCATATATTTGTTGTTTGCGAAAAACAAAACTTCTTTTTGGGTATGACACGAAAATAAAAAACTAAGTTTCGTATATGACAGTATCATTTTTATGTATTCAAAGCCAATTTGTATGACAAAATAAAGCTAAGTTTTGTATATAGACCGGCAACTAGGAAATCAAGCAGAAGCTCTTTTCGGGTAAATAATTCGGTTTAGAACAATAAAATTAGGGAAACGTGAGAGTAAAGAAAAAGTTTCATTATTTTATACATTTCCTTTTTATTTTTATTATTAATATGCAGTATGCGTGTGCCAAGATTTCATTATTATTTCATAATAAATAAAATTTCCATTTACACTCCCTACATGTAAACCATCATCCAACTTTCCTATTACACTGCTTCCATGCATCATTATAAAACCCGAACCAAAACCCTAATTTTCATCTATCAAATTTCTTCATCCACTCTAAAAGACAAAAAGAAAAACCATTCAATTCTCATGGCTGATAACATGAAGACCACTAACTACTACACTTTCTTGCCAACCAAAGCTCAAGAAGAGGAGGCAAAAAGGGCCAACAATCCTGGGAATCAAGAAAGACGCGTTCAAGTTGAAATCAGAGAGCGTTCACCGCAACCATTTATATTGGAGTCTAGCGATCCAAATCTAACAACACCACCACAAACAAAGGATCTTCTTCGTTTCTAGATGTTTTGTGGTCAAAATCGTTGCTATAAGTTTAAGAGTATGAACTTTGCTCTTTATTGTTCCTTAGATTAAAGGTTCCTTAGTTTAAGAGCAAACTTTGGTTTCTTTACTTTTATTTTTTGGCCAACTTCTTTAATTTATGATATGTAATTAGGTAATATCTTAGCCTTTTTAAATTACTTTAATTAGTAATTATATTTTAATTATTATTCTCTCTCTCTCTCTCTCTCTCTCTCTCTCTCTCTCTCTCTCTCTCTCTCTCTCTCTCTCTCTATGTTTCGAGTAATTTTTGAGTGTTCCCGGTACACCACGTGGTTGGTGTACCATCCAATAGACGGAAGACATATGGAATATGTCCAATGCAGTCCGCCACATGTCATAAGAAGAAATGCAGTAAGTTGGATAATAATTCCACATGTTCTATGTTTATTGGATGGTACACCAGACACGTGGTGTACCTGGAACATTTAAAAATTTCTCCTATGTTTCTGTGTTTCTGTTTCTCTTGGTCTATCTGTGTTATAGGCATCAAATTTGGATTGGTGGGTTCATATACAAAATTGGGTGCTTGGCGGGATGAAATTGGGTGGGTGCTCGGCTGGGCTAGCGCTTAGGAGGTTGGTGAGGGGGAAATTGGAGGGGCAGATCAAGGTGGTGGATATGCATTTACCGTCAGTCTGCGCAAACTGACGGTAAATATTACAATGAGACCAATTTGTGCCGAAATAGCGATTTAGAGGATGACTTGAGTGAATAATTTCACGTTCACTTTATAGTTAACAATATTAGTAAAGAAAGATTAATATGTGACAATAATAGTGGAGATTAGAACTTGTACACAATAATTAGTTAGGCACTAAGAACAAGGTCCACTTATAAAATGGATAGAAAATCAAGTCTTAAACACATAATGTTCACTTTATAGTGAACTTATTCAAAAGTTCCAAATACCAAAACCTTGTCCTAAAAACAAGTTATAAATAAGTCTATAACATAGAAGTAATAAACTTATTACATGGCCAACATGAAGAAAACATCACGATTTTCTGGAGTCGATGACTCTTATATAATAAGAACTCTCTCTACTCAGGTTGCTTTCGGCACAGCCTCATGTCATAAATTTCACGTTCCATCTGTAGACAAGAAAATTCTGAATATTAGAACATGCAACATGCAAATTACAACCTGCAACATGCAAATTAAAACTGAGAAAAGATTAAGGATTCAAAACAAATGTTACCCCAACAATGCGATTCAAATTCTCTTTGGCGACAAGATATTCATGGTTGACATTTTCTAGAGCTACAAGGCACCTACAAGCACAAAACCATACATATATGTATTATTCATAAATTTTGTTAGTAGATTATTTGGCGATCATGAGAGAACAAATAAAATCTTACCCTTCTTTGTTATTTGCTTCACTTGCATCAACGAGCTCTTGACAGGCAAGGGAAACCAGGCCACATGCATTACTGTAATTTCAAAATGCAGTAAATTAAGAAATTAAGAAGACCAGGATGTGCAACAAATTAAGAAGCCTCCATTTGAGCTCATAATATACAATACAAAAATCCAGAGGAGACCAGTAAATATTAAGAAATTCTTAGCAATGATGTCCTTTATTCTTTTATTTTGAGCTGAAATGGTTCCTTCACATATTATTCTTGCAAGGGCGGAACCAAGAACTTTCATACGGGTGAGATATCATAAATTTGTCTTTTTACATTTAAGGAGCTACTAGGGTGGAGTAGACTAATTTTTTGTGGAATGTAGTGCGTTAGTTTTCACTAAATATGCTGAATTTCTTAAAAGTAACACTAAATTCCTATTTATCTAATTATTTCGAATGGGCTGGAGCCCATCATAGTCTAAGGGTGGTTCCGCCCTTTGTTACTGCATACATCACAAATGCATCAAAATCATAATTCTCCTTTAAGTAATATATTAATGTATAGTAATTAGGGAGCATATTCTAAAAAATTATCCAATTGACAATTATGACCAAAAAAAAGAAAATAATTGGCAATTACCTGGTGCTACTACTTTTAAACCTGATTGCGAGTTTATTCACCTCAGGATAGTTGACATCAGGCACACTCCTATATATGTAAAACTCCAATTAGTTCATGGAAATAGTGAAGGAAATTAATTACAGATTTCTTGTGAGTTCGGCTCTGTAATCTTCAGCTACACGAAGGAAGATGGTGATAATTTCGTCAACGAAGCGAGGGTTGATTTCATCTTGTAACTCTTTTATGTCGTCAAAGTAGTCGGTCAAAATGCCCTGCCAGGAAACATATACCATATTTCATAAAGCTTACCATACTAAAAATGTAAAAACTTAAAAGAAAAGCAAGATATATTTATAAGCAAAGCAATATAATGGGGGTGAACTGACTTGTTCTTGCAAGGAGCTGATGAGTTCCTCGAGCTGTTGGCTAAGATCCTTCCCTTTTGCAGCCATTTTCTTCGTTGAGAGAGAGAGAGAGAGAGAGAGAGAGAGAGAGAGAGAGAGAGATGAAATTGAAGTGAAATGAGAAAAGAGAAGGCAATAGAGAGATCAATTAATAAACAAAACCTCTGTATATATGCATGGTTTTATAGCCTCTATATATGTTGTTTTTCATGAGACATAGCATGCATATGTTGCTAGCAGTATGCCGTGTGAAGTAGCCTGAGCTTTGCATGTCTCTGGTTTCATAACTTCATCATGAGCTTCATGACAGTCTTTCTATATTTGCTTGGCTCCTTTATTCATGCTTTAATTAATATGTAGGTATAAATTATCATTTGGGTAATCTTTGAGCTCGAAAACTTCGCTAAATTTAAACCCGGTAAGCATGATGTCTCATTTAGATAATTCATCCTATATATTACATCGTTTTAATTAAGTCTAAAATTAGGTTAGGAAGTGCATTAATTAATCTATTAAAAATAGGGCATGAGTGTTCAGTAGCATGAGTTTTCCATGTGTCTGGTTTTTCATAACCTCACGATGAACTACACGATAGTCTTTCTATTTTTGCTTGGCTCCTTTAAAAGTTTAGTTAGTGACTTTATCGACCTCTATGCTACTGAACAACTTAACAGAGAGGTTAACCAAGAAATTAGTTAAAATGCTGGGCTGTAGATTCTGGAATCTTCTAGAAGCTTCAATCTTCATTACTTACAAATTGTATGCCATGCATGGGCGGCGCCGCAACAAAGGTTTGTTGTGGCACCGGTGCCGGCCCCTTTTCAATCTCCTATAATATCTATAAAAAACTAATTGGTGAAGGACAACTCTTCGTTCCTTTCGGCTTTTCTGACTTTATTATCATTTTAACTTTTTATATTTTAAAGATTATTTCACTGTTTAAAGATTTGTTGATTTCAGTATTCTTGCAAATGCATATATATTTGTTGTTTGCGAAAAACAAAACTTGTTTTTGGGTATGACACGAAAATAAAAAACTAAGTTTTGTATATGACAGTATCATTTATGTGTATTCAAAGCCAATTTGTATGACAAAATAAAGCTAAGTTTTGTATATAGATCGGCAACTAGGAAATCAAGCAGAAGCTCTTTTCGGGTAAATAATTCGGTTTAGAACAATAAAATTAGGGAAACGTGAGAGTAAAGAAAAAGTTTCATTATTTTATACATTTCCTTTTTATTTTTATAGAAAAGTTGATATAGATCCAAATTCTCATCTAGAAGTTGGGTTTAATCCTCGGATTTGGTGACTTTGATACAAGTCCTTTGACTTTTGTGCCACATAGGATTACATTCCTTTTTGAATATTGTCTGATGTAATCTTTTTATTTTATATATTTAAAATCATTTTTTGTTCCAATATTGCCCATTATCTTAGATTACTTACCTTAATGAGATAATTAGCCAATATTATATTTCTTTCCTTATCCAATTTACCCTTGCCCATTATCTTCGATTACTTACCTTAATGAGATAATTAGCCAATATTATATTTCTTTCCTCATCCAACAACTCTTAATGAGGTAATCTTATTATTATTATTTTCTGTTGAATATATGCTCAACTTTTAATCAGGTTCAGTTATTTTTTCCTTTTTAGTTGTTCTTTTATGTATAGTATACCGGAGACATAGGTACGTAATACATTTTTGATATATTTTTCTTCATATATATATCTAAATTATAGGTAACATATTCCTTTAACAAAAAAAAAGTTATTAATTGACTTGTGTTTTGACATACATGAGATATAGGTACCACACTTTTTTGCCTTTTTGTTTATGAATCTAAGTTATAGGTAACATACGATTTACCATTTATCTTTTTTATGTACCGGAGATATAGGTAGTTTTCTATTTTTTTATCTGACTTATAGGTAGTTTTCTAATTTATGTTCCTAACTTATAGGTAACATGATTTATCACTAAGTATTTTTCGTTACTAATAATAACACTATTTACTTGTATGTCAGGTATATAATTTAATGTGGGTGCTTGTATTGGTATAATTTGTGGGTCTTTACTTTGTATTGATTAAATTGTATTTTGTCCATATATTAGGAATATTATGAAGGAAAGAATTCAAAATTTAAATTATGGAATTCAATTACAAGGAAATAATGTATTAAATTTAGATTTTCAATGTGTTTTCCTTATTTACCTCAAAGGGTAAAATTGACACAACAAAAAAGTAATAAATGTAAAAGGACCTGCATCTAAAACTAAAACCGCGAGGACTAAACCCAATGATAGCTAATCGTTGTGGACCTAGATCTAAGAAGCCCTTATTTTTATTATTAATATGCAGTATGCGTGTGCCAAGATTTCATTATTATTTCATAATAAATAAAATTTCCATTTACACTCCCTACATGTAAACCATCATCCAACTTTCCTATTACACTGCTTCCATGCATCATTATAAAACCCGAACCAAAACCCTAATTTTCATCTATCAAATTTCTTCATCCACTCTAAAAGACAAAAAGAAAAACCATTCAATTCTCATGGCTGATAACATGAAGACCACTAACTACTACACTTTCTTGCCAACCAAAGCTCAAGAAGAGGAGGCAAAAAGGGCCAACAATCCTGGGAATCAAGAAAGACGCGTTCAAGTTGATATCAGAGAGCGTTCACCGCAACTATTTATATTGGAGTCTAGCGATCCAAATCTAACAACACCACCACAAACAAAGGATCTTCTTCGTTTCTAGATGTTTTGTGGTCAAAATCGTTGCTATAAGTTTAAGAGTATGAACTTTGCTCTTTATTGTTCCTTAGATTAAAGGTTCCTTAGTTTAAGAGCAAACTTTGGTTTCTTTACTTTTATTTTTTGGCCAACTTCTTTAATTTATGATATGTAATTAGGTAATATCTTAGCCTTTTTAAATTACTTTAATTAGTAATTATATTTTAATTATTATTTCTCTCTCTCTCTCTCTCTCTCTCTCTCTCTCTCTCTCTCTCTCTCTCTCTCTCTCTCTCTCTCTCTCTCTCTCTCTCTCTGTTTCTGTGTTTCTGTTTCTCTTGGTCTATCTGTGTTATAGGGATCAAATTTGGATTGGTGGGTTCATATACAAAATTGGGTGCTTGGCGGGATGAGATTGGGTGGGTGCTCGGCTGGGCTAGCGCTTAGGAGGTTGGTGAGGGGGAAATTGGAGGGGCAGATCAAGGTGGTGGATATGCATTTACCGTCAGTCTGCGCAAACTGACGGTAAATATTACAATGAGACCAATTTGTGCCGAAATAGCGATTTAGAGGATGACTTGAGTGAATAATTTAGTTGGAGAACTAAGATACACCTCGGATTTCATAGGATGACTTGAGTGAATAATTTAGTTGGAGAACTAAGATAAACCTCGGATACAAGATGAAAGACCATTTTAGTCGAAAACTCATATATTATAACTTATTGTGGTATATCTTTATTGAGACAGGGGAGTGTGAATGCAATTCAATCATATTGTAATTCATTGACAGGATTTTCCTCCTTCAGGGGGTTTTTATAAGGCAAGGTTTTAATGACGCCACTCTTTAGCACACAGGTTCTGTCAATTGTAATTAATTGGTTTTGGATTGTTTAATGAATGTTTGTGTTCTTGATAAGAAAAAAAAAATTCAATACTAACCTCTTGGCATCTACGAATTCAAAGTATATATCAATTAAAATTTGTGTTCATATTTTTTGTGAAAAGATTCTTCCAAGAGTTCGTTCAAAATAGTTTATTTTCACATGTTACCTCGGTAATTTTTCCATAATTATATGTGTCTGTAATAATAGATAGTGAACTTTTATATGAACTTTTATAATAATAAAAGTTTATATGAACTATTATTCCATAGCCAACAACATAATAAAGAAACCAATGAGCTTCTGGAGAAGGTCTCCTGACAAAGTGAACAAACCAGCTCTCTCTACATATTGCGCCTTTTGACCTCATTTTCATGGATTGCGCGTTCCATCTGCACTCCATTATGTTTCCAGATTTTTGTTGGGGAAAAAACAAAGACTATTAGAACAAAACAAGAGGAAAATATGAAGTCAAAAATGCATGTTAAAGCTAAGAATTACCGTTACCTGAACAATGTGATTCAGATTCTCCCGCAAGACGAGAAACTCTTGGTTAACAAGGTCAAGAACAATAATGCACCTACAAGCATAAGATTTGCGCGTCAAAAACAGTTTCCATAAGAGAGGTCTTTATCCATGATCAAATAAGGGTTCTTTTTATAAAAGTCTTGAGTGAATATTAAGAAATATAATTTGGCTATAATAGTCTCCAATTCTTACTCTTCATGGTCATTTACATCGCTTGCATCTCGGAGCTGGCTACAGGCTAACGCCATCCGGCAACCACCGACACTGTAAGTCCAAATTTAGCAAAGAGGATCAATGTAATTAAATTCTTTAGTGTGACAAAAGAATTAATTTTAGTCCAAATCCACCAAAACTTAAAACCATGGTTAGTCTTTATGTATATAGTAGGCGTGAAAAAATTAATTTGTTACTTCTTTTTTTATGGGGAAGAGGGAGGAGTAATTCAACTCTTTGTAAATCCTTGCATGTTTTTAAAATTTTTCGATGTGTAACAATTCTTCACATCCTTACACGTGTTACTTTTTCATTTAGTTAAAATACGGTTAACAAGAAGGAAAAAAAAAACATTTAGTTGAACTCAACTCAATGTAAATACAGTTGTCACTATTATCTTGAGCTATTTCGGATCCGACTACATTCTGTTAAATTTACAATTTTGTTCATGCCTTTTTTGTGCAAAATTGCTTTGAATTTTCATTTAGCAACAAAACCTAAAATAAAAAGGTTTAACATTTAAAATTAAAATAAAATGTGGCATTCAATTTATTATACCTTGAGCTACTTCCCTTGAGCGTGAGGGCAAGTGTTGCCACCTGGGGATAGTTGACTTCATCAGGATCCTGAGCACTCCTAAAATTGAATTTTCCAAAATCAATACATATATATATAATATAAATAATGTATATATAAAAACAGAATAGTAAATTAAAACAGTGAAGAAAATTACAGATATGTGCTGAGTTGTGCTATAATATTTTCAGCATCACCAAGGAATGTGGTGATCAAATTCGCAACAAAGCAAGGATTTTGTTCATTCTGAACTGCTTTCATTTGATCAAATAGCTCGTCCAAAATTCCCTGCCAGGAAACGTACGTATATATAGTAGTTAATTAGCTGCAATATTAATTTAACTTGATCATCTTTTTGTTATATATTATTAAAATATAAAATATTGACATTAAATAGTAAACAAACAAAAAAGAGAGAGAAGAAAGAGAAATTATATAATTACACAATAAAATCAGCTATTAAACAATAAATTAAATTAAATTAAATTAAGATGAATAAATAAAACTTCAAAAACAAGAATTAGAGAAGAGAAAGCAAAGCAATAAACTGAATAAAGAAAAAGAAAACAAAAACAAAAACTCCCAAAGTAAAAAGATTAGAGAAGGACTTGGTCTTGCAAGGAGCTGACGAGTTCCTTGAGCTCTTGTCCAAGTTCCTTCCCGGACATTTTTTTCTTCTTCTTTTTTCTTTTTTGTTTTGAGAGAGAGAGAGAGAGACAGTGCAGAGATGAAAGCAACGAAATGACTGAAGAGAAGGCAATAGAGACAGATGCATGGTTTTATATATAAATAGGCTGTGTGGATGTTATTTTCATGCTGCATAGAATGTGCGTTAAGACTCAAGAGGCATGAGCTTTGCATGTCTCTGGTCTGGCTTTTCATTCCTTAGCTTCATGAGCTTCACGATGGTCTGTTTATTTGTGCTTGGCTTTTTGTTCATGTTTTTACTAATTCTAGTATAGGGATGCAAATTGGATGGGTGCAACCAGACCGGCCCCGAGCCCAACCCAATATTTGATTTCGATTGTATTGCCTTAGCCCAAATCCTTTTATAGTCAGATTGCTTGATTTATTAGTTCGTATTTGAATAATTAATTGAGCTTAACTTGTCAATTCTTATCCAATAAGCATCAATATAGTTGGAAAACTATCGGATTTATTTTAAGACCTAAAAAATTAAAATCTCATCAAAAAATTCGTTCTTATATTTTATTCATCCACTCAAAGCATATATGCGTGCCTTGATCTTGATGGGTCTCAAATACCTAACTGTATCTCATTGTATTGTTAACTAGGAGAGGGTATTCATAAGGTCTTTTAAAAACCACTTTCTCAATCTCAATATAAAGTCATAGTCTAATCGAGAAATCAAAATGACAATGAAATTGTTTGAAAAATCTCAATTCTATCAATGTAACCACAAAATATCAAGGAAAAACATATTAAAACAATGTTGGTAACATCATAAGCTAGAGACGATAATTAAATTGAGTTTCATTCAAAACCATCGATATGCAAAGGGTTTACAATTTAAAAGATTGTTGTACTTATTTCAAAACAAAAGTACACTCACAAAAAGTCTGATGCTAAATTAATCAAAACCGAATTTCTAGTTCGTGATTTCCAACAGGTCAAGGATAGTCATCCAACCACAACCTAACAATTTAGCCTCAATCCAACGATCTGATCTTCTTAGATAGCACAACCGGACGATGATCGATTCGTGTCGAGACAATTTGAGACATGTGAACCTCAGATTTTTGTTTTGTAAGTTTCTACACACTTCTAGCAACATCAAGAATTGCATACTAAAATTTGGAGATGATCCAACGGTTCGATCATCTCTTATCATACAGTCCATAATAAGCGAAATCTCGGATCATCGGGCAAATGATCGAATCCATGCAAACAATAATGCTCGGGACAACTAGGACGTCACACTAGGGTAAAATGTCACGCCCCGGACCCGGGGGTAGGTGGAAACCCCGCACCCGGTGCGTGAGTAAAATAAAAATAAAAAGAAATACAAAGAAGGGTTTAAAATAAACTTCTGTTATAAAAATAGTTTCCAAAATCTTACAACTTTACAATTAATAAATAAAGCTCTATTACTCTCATCTAATCATCCTCAACTGGTTTAGTCCTTGTCTTGCTCACTAATTCATCTGAAAAATTAAACAGAGTGAGGGATGAGCAACCACCGCTCAGTAGGGACATGAGACCTTACCACAGCAGATTGATATAACTAAATTAAGTGACATGCAATCACACAGCCAAATATCATATAATTAAGAATAATGCATGAATGAATGCTCTTCATCTAATCCCGTTAATTCATATAACTGGACAAGCAGACCTGCACGTCCCATACCATGCTTATACCACTTGGTCCCGAATGCCCATTTATATGAACTAACACCCATTTCAATCATCCCATAATTTCCCCTTTTGTTAGTCATCTTGTCTAACTCCCTTTCGCTAGTCCCGAATCACCCAATAAAAACCATGTGCACTGTGGGATCCCTGAGACCTGGTACCTGCCAAGAGTTAGACTCAACTACACAAAAGACTATTTCCATTACCCTCTTTTCCATCAACCCAAGAATTCCAGCCATCACCGATAACATATGATCATGTCAATATTAATAAAATAATATAGATCATTAACAACACTTCAACATCCAATATCAATAATAATAATATCATGCATAATATAATGCTCACGAAATTTAATTAAATCAATCTTTGTAAAAGGCCCCCAAGAAATCCCTACCTCGATTCCAAGGCATTGCTCCAAGTTAAGAAAATACAAGCTACGTTCTATATCTCCCGCAAGAAATTCATCACCTCTCTCTCTCTCTCTCTCTCTCTCTCTCTCTCACATTCTCTCTCTTTTTCACGTTGCATGTTTGTTAACATTGGAAGCAATAGTAAAACTTGCAAGCTTCCTATTTATATTGTAGTGAAGGCGGCGTGTAAGAACTTAATCTCCAAGTAAATGGCCTTGCACCCCAAGTTAACAATAGATAAGAATATGTTGCTAGGAAGACACGTTGGTGATTACAAGGCTACAAAAAGGAGTTGACACGTACAAGGACAATTAATAAGGTTTATGAATTGACAAAACTACAAGGACTATTAAATACATATCCATATATATATATATGTAGAATAAGATATTTATCATAATAGAATAATATATTTAATAAAATAAGATATAAACGTTTATTAGTATACAAGACAATATATATATATATATAAGTTATAAACTAAATATGTAACAAAATATTTAATTTCCTTAAATATAATATATATGTATATGTATATATATAAATTTATTTATTAAAAAAATACGGGGTTTCACATAAAAATAGGTCACCTCCGGTGCCCACATGAGCCACCACGTGTTGTCACCGTCGGTGGGTAGCTTGAGCAAATTTCAGCCACAACAAAACCTAAAATCGTCGATTGCCACCCATGCTAAATTAAAGACAACAGTGAGAGGAGCAATTTTCATATGTAGGCCTACATAAATTTTCGTCGAGATTGTCCGAAAAATTGATCGAAAATGGCAGAGGCTGGAATCTTTCCACTCTCAATTTATGTTCCACAGTGGTCCACTAGTGGAGGTGTCCAAACTTGCGTTTTGTTTCTTGGAGCATGGGGAAGAGAAACCCAACAAGTTATGCTAGCATTGGTGGCCCAAAATGGTCGGAATCTGGCTCAAAAGTTTTCATTTTGTGGTTGTTGGCACACCCCACTTCTCACGCAATATCTACGGCGTACAACATCAATTTGGGTCGAGTCTTTGGTTGGTTACATTGGTCGGTTGATCGTCAACATTTTATGACAAGTGAAGCAACCAATGGTGGTCGGACGATGACGTAGTGTTATCGCAAATTTTTTTTCAACGATCCAAACCATCTATTTTTAGGTCTACATTCATAGATCATCTTTGCAAAAAATTAGACAAATTGAAAACCGTTTCGACATCCAATTGTATCCTACAAAATCAATGAACATGATGCTTCAAGAAAGTACTAAAATTTCAATAATTCAATTGAGTGGTCAAATGATATCGGATTCAAGTGATTTTTTATAAAGATGATCTTTGAATGAGTATCTACAAAATAGACAGTTTGAATTAGTGAAATACAATTTGGAGTGGGCCCTATAAGGGTGTCCATCAAATAAGTTTATTTGAGGGTGTCCATCAAATACATATATATATATATATATATATATATATATATATATATATATATATATATATATATATATACAGTTATTCTCTTATCCGGATGTCCGCATGTTATTATCGTGCGGATCCTATTGTAAACAGGCAAGAAAACAAAGAGGGGTAGTACAAAATACACTGCGTCCGCACGATAATAACGTTCGGATGTCCGCATAAGAGAATTTCTGTATATATACAGCAAAGGTGAAACTACCTTGTTCCAAACCAACCTTGAAAAATCAAACGTGGCAGTCCCAAAAATGATAAAGTGGAGTGATATAATCCTACCAGAAAAGTGGTTAAGTTTAAGGTTCAAACTAAGTTGTTGGTTTAATCTTCTGGTTTTTCTGTCAAGTTTCCTTTACTCACTAGTCATCGAGTTGTCTAGCTGTCAGATAGGCTCATTAGCCGTTGCCCGTTAAGCTAAGGCGTTGAGAGACCTAGGCAGGGACTAGCAACCTTGAATTAGGAGGAGAACAGAAGGAAAGCATAAAATCCAGAATTTTAAAATGGCAAGCCTTAGGAGAATGTTGTCTATCCGTTCTTCTGGAGAAGCAAGCTCTAGTAACAGTCCTGGCCATAGAACCCTACGAGTTAAAAACTCTCAAGAAATAATCATGCGGGACGTAGAAAAGGAGTTGTGCAACTGGGATATACCCAGAGTACCCATCACTGATATATACTATAAAGGATCTTTCAAGTTCAGATCTGATTACGCAATAAAAACTGTTGAAAAAACGATATCTGTCATTGATAAAAAAGATAGTTTTCAGCTATTCACCCAGAGTCAAATCGACCAGCATCTGGAGAGAAATTATAACTATTTGCACATAGGATTGGTGCAGGTAGCGGTGAAACCACTTACCAGAACAGGATTGCCCAGTTCAATCTTGCTTTGTGTAAGAGATGGAAGACATAGAAAGTTCACGGATTCCTTGTTAGGAATAGTTGAGTCAACCTTAGGGGAAGGTCCGATATACTTTAACTGTTTCCCAAACTTTTCTGTTGCACTTTCCGACGTAAATGTCCTAAAAGCTTTAACATTAAATATTCAAACTCAGGGTTATGATATGGACCCAGGATCCCAAAATCTAGCGATCATTTATAGGGTTTCATATAAGGTTATGAACACTGTTTGTCCCAAAGCTAAAGATTTAGACAGCAAAGGTGAAACTACCTTGTTCCAAACCAACCTTGAAAAATCAAACGTGGCAGTCCCAAAAATGATAAAGTGGAGTGATATAACCCTACCAGAAAAGTGGATTTTGGATGAAATAGTCCCAAAGAAGCCCCTTGAAAATCAAGAACCTACTCGGATCTCCCAATTCGCTGATGGAGAGGTAGAAATACAATTCTCCAACGCTAGAAAAACTAGGATTGATCTAGCGCCCTTTGGATCTAACCTAGAACCACATAGGTCGAGTACCTCTAGGATTGATCTAGCACCCTCTAGATCCAACCTAGAACCCCATAGGTCGAGCACCTCCTCTGATATAGCTTACGATCTAGACCATGACAGAATGATCTTGGCAGGTCTTAGGAGAACCCAGGAACAGACACAAAGGCCAGCCTACAGGTTTGAGCAAACCCTTCCAAACCCAGGAATTAGGATGAATCCACCTCAACCCGAGCCTTCCTTCTCGGATGTAGAATTTGAAATAAATATGTTAAAATCCTTCGAAATAGAACACGAAAAGATAAAAAGGAATTATCTGAGTATTGAAAATATTAATAAAAGAATCTGGTTTGAAACAGCCTTTCAGGAGCATAGGCAAAATCATCTCTGGAAAGCCCATACCGCCTTTATGAAAGAAAAGAAATTCAATTGTTTCTTTTTTACGTGGTTAGATTGGTGTGCTCAGAAATATGACATTCCTGAATATAGGAGCCATATAGAGATGATAGGAAGCCCATTCTCGACTTACACTTCCAAAGATGGGAAATCAGTAAAAGCCGTACATCCACCCGAGATGGTAATTAAACAGAAAGATATGATAGCGGCTCCCTACAAAGAAACCACTTTCCTTGATGATAGCGCCAATAATTTTCGCACAGCGAGTAAAGAGGATATAGGCGCAGTTATTCAGCAGAATAATTACACCAACCTGTTTCTGCAGTCTCTAGGAAAGCAAGTCACTAGGATTGAAACGTCTGTTTCTGTAAAGGAGCAGAAATCCGACCCCGGTCCCTCAGAAACTAAAAGGATCAAGGAAATGAGTAGTCAGGTGTTCTTCAAACCACCTCCCCCTTTAGATAATAAAAACTTTAAGATGGGAAGAACATTGTCAGAAGATGAAAATTTTGTTGATATCCTGGCAAAGAAATTATCAGAAGTAAAATTGTCAGATAAAGGAAAAGGACCTCAAGTGTCGGTTCTCACTGAAGGAGAAATAGAGGACCTTGAAACGATGTTTAAGGAAGAACGACCTGAAATTAATAAGTTAACAAATGAAAAGAAATTCACTCAAACTGCTAAAACAAGAAATTACTACCCCAGACCCACTCCAGTAGATTTACAGTTTGAGGAAGATGGAATGTGGAATTCCGCTCAGTATGATGGAAGCTCCATAGTAGAATGGAATATTGATGGTCTAACGGAATATCAGATCATTAATGCAATGAAACATATGATGATGTACGCTACAGCCTCTAAGATAAAAGGAAATGGAGATAAGAGGGTGGCTGAAGCTATCATCGCAGGCTTTGTAGGTCAATTAAAAGGATGGTGGGATTTCCACCTAAGCGACTCAGCAAGAGCCCAAATCCTGAACGCCCAGGTGGCTATTGGTCAGCAGAATGTACAAGACCCAGTAACTGGATTAATCAAAAGTGAAAACATTTACCAGGAAGATGCAGTAAATTCACTAATTTACACAATTACTCTACATTTTGTAGGAACTACAGAATTACAGCACGACAGGTCTAGAGAACTCTTAATGAACCTTAAGTGTCCTACCTTGTCCCATTTTAGGTGGTATAAGGACGTGTTTTACTCCAAGGTGTTCACTAGGCAAGACTGTAATGCTGACTTTTGGAAAGAGAAATTTCTTTCAGGATTGCCACTTCTATTCGCTGAAAAGGTTAGGAATAGAATTAAAGAGAAAAATGGTGGTGTCATTCCTTATGGGTCTTACACCTATGGGGGAATTGTCCTCTGAAATCTGCGCAGAAGGATTAGCTCTTTGCACAGATATGAAATTAAGAAAACAGCTTGATAAGCAAAAGGCCCTAGGAAAAAAGGAATTAGGAGACTTTTGTGAACAATTTGGTTTTGAACCAATAAAATCATATTCACATAAAACATACAAGAAGGGAAAGAAATTTGGGGGGCGTAAGACTAAAAAATACGAGAAATATAAGTCTGAACCCAAGAAGCCATATAGAACTTTCAGAAAAAGGAAATACACAGGAGATACTAGCAAAAAGGCTAGTAAAGGAAAGAAAGGAGCTGTCCCTACATGCTATAAGTGTGGAAAAGTAGGACATTATAAATCTGAGTGCAAAATGAAGGATAAAATCAGTAACCTAAGCATTAGTGAAGACCTTAAACAACAGCTTTGCCAAATAATGCTTAATTCATCTAGTTCTGAACAAGATAGTGATGACGAACTAGCCCAACTAGAAAATGAAGAATTGTTTGAATCAGATGCTGAGACTAGCTCAGGTAGCGAGGAAGAGTGCGCCTGTCAATTTAAAGATCTGAGAATATGTGTCTTAACAAAAGAAGAAAGTCTAATAGTAGACTTAATTGATAAAATAGAAGATCCAGAAAAGAAGAGAGAAGCTTTGGAAAGTTATATCTCGCTAGCTAGAACCGGACCAAATAATCCCCAACCGGCCATAGCTAATGTAAGACAACCAGTTGAAAACTATAGTTTTAAGACTATAGTAAACAGAATGAATGATAAAATTCATAAAAAGGAACCTACGCTCAACGACCTTCAGTGCGAGGTCCATGAGGTGAAAGAAGAACTTAGAGAGTTAAAAAATAGGGTTAGAGTTTTAGAACTCTATCGTCCTTTTTCAGAAAAAGATACAGAAGAAAAATCTGAGCAATTAGAATTCGAAAACCTAATGGAAGAATTTCAAGAAAAAATAGAACCTGTAACAAGAGAAACCCTACAGGAAGAACAAGTTAATACTATGAGATTCATTAATAGCATAGATAAGGTAATATCACAAAAATGGTATGCTATGATAACTATTGTTATTAATAAAACCTACAAGTTTACTGTTGAAGGGCTGATAGACACTGGAGCCGATCTTAATTGTATAAATGAAGGTGTTGTACCAACGAGGTATTTTCAGAAAACTACCCAAGTCCTACACACAGCAGTCAATAGTCAAAGGATGGGGATTCAGTTTAAATTATCTGACGCTGCTGTACTTAATCAAGGAATTTGCTTTGAAACCCCTTTTGTCTTGGTGAAAGGATTAAACCAGTCCCTGATATTAGGAACCCCTTTCATTAATATGCTTTATCCTTTCTCTGTTTCTGAAGAGGGAATAAGAACTGAGGTAGAGGGTCAACCTATAGTCTTTAGGTTCTCTCAACCACCCAAGCATAAGTATATTAATGAAATTCAAGAAAAGATAAAGAAGAAAGAAAGTTATCTATATCACCTGAAAGAAGAATTGCAGTACAAAAGAATAGAGGAACAACTGCAAGACAATAGGGTAAAAGAAAAGGTAGAAGAAGTCCAAAAGATGTTTGAAAATCAAGTTTGTGCCGAAATACCCAATGCTTTTTGGAATAGGAAAAGACACATAGTGGAATTGCCGTATGAGCCTGATTTTGATGAAAAGAAAATCCCAACCAAAGCTAGGCCAATTCAAATGAATGCTAGGCTAATGGAAATTTGTAAATCTGAAATTCAAGATTTATTAGGGAAAAAGTTAATTAGGAAAAGCTCATCTCCCTGGAGCTGTTCTGCCTTCTATGTAGAAAACACAGCAGAATTAGAAAGAGGGGTACCTAGATTGGTGATAAACTACAAACCTCTTAATAAAGCCTTAAAATGGGTTAGATATCCAATTCCTAATAAAAAGGACCTTTTGGATAGATTGAATAAGGCAGTAATTTTTTCTAAATTTGATATGAAATCGGGATATTGGCAGATTCAAATTGCAGAAAAAGACAGGTACAAAACAGCCTTTAATGTCCCCTTCGGACATTACGAATGGAATGTTTTACCGTTTGGTCTAAAAAATGCTCCCTCTGAGTTTCAAAATATTATGAATGATATATTTAATCCTTACACAGCTTTCACCATTGTTTATATTGATGATGTTTTGGTTTATTCTAATTCTTTAGAACAACACTTTAAACATCTGAATATCTTTTTGAAAGTTGTGAAGCATGCAGGATTAGTGGTTTCGGCAAAGAAAATGAAATTATTTTCTTCAAAGATTCGTTTTTTGGGACACAATATTAATAAGGGACTGATAGTTCCTATTGATCGAGCAATATCCTTTGCTGAAAAATTCCCTGATGAGATAAGGGACAAGCAACAGTTACAAAGGTTCTTAGGAAGTCTTAATTATATAAAAGATTTTTATAAAGATTTGGCTCAAGATTCAAAATTGTTATACCAAAGGTTGAAAAAGAACCCAACTCCCTGGTCAGAAGAACACACTAAAGCGGTAAGAAGGTTGAAAATTAAAGTCAAAGAACTTCCTTGCTTAGCCTTAGCCAACCCCGAAGCCTTTAAAATAGTAGAAACAGATGCTTCAGAAATCGGGTATGGAGGAATCCTAAAATAGAAGGTCAATAATTCAGAACAACTAGTTAGATTCACTTCTGGAGTTTGGAAACCGGCTCAAAAGAATTATTCTACTGTTAAGAAAGAAATGCTAGCCATAGTCCATGCTGTTTCTAAATTCGAAAGTGATCTTTTAAATAAAAAATTCCTGATAAGAGTGGATTGCAAGGCTGCAAAAGACATTCTGTTTAAAGATGTAAAAAATTTAGCATCAAAACAAATTTTCGCAAGATGGCAAGGAATACTATCTGCTTTCGATTTTGATATTGAATTTATTAAAGGTGAAACTAATGCGCTCCCTGATTTCTTAACTCGAGAATTTTTGCAGGGTGCGAACCAGGAGTTCCGGACAAATGACTCCAAGTAGGAGCTCTTCAGGAGCTCTTGCTAGGTCTTCCCCGACTGATCCAAAGCCCTTGATGACTTCTTCTCCATATAATAAGGGTAAGGAGAAGCAGATTGCTGAAAATCCATTCCGTGAATATATGAATATGTCTGTAGCAATTATTGAAATGAATGATCTGGACAAACATCCGAATTTTCTAGTTGAAAAATATTTAAGGGATAACCTTCCTCCCTTAAATAAGCCCCGTCTATTCTATGAAACTCTCCTAATTGAAACTAAATCTGTTAATATAGTTCATCGTCATAGTTCATCGTCACAGTAGCTTAACGGGCAACGGCTAATGAGCCTATCTGACAGCTAGACAACTCGATGACTAGTGAGTAAAGGAAACTTGACAGAAAAACCAGAAGATTAAACCAACAACTTAGGGTTTGGAAAAGGTTATTGTGTTGGTATTTTCACCCCTATGACGATGAACTATATTAACAGATTTAGTTTCAATTAGGAGAGTTTCATAGAATAGACGGGGCTTATTTAAGGGAGGAAGGTTATCCCTTAAATATTTTTCAACTAGAAAATTCGGATGTTTGTCCAGATCATTCATTTCAATAATTGCTACAGACATATTCATATATTCACGGAATGGATTTTCAGCAATCTGCTTCTCCTTACCCTTATTATATGGAGAAGAAGTCATCAAGGGCTTTGGATCAGTCGGGGAAGACCTAGCAAGAGCTCCTGAAGAGCTCCTACTTGGAGTCATTTGTCCGGAACTCCTGGTTCGCACCCTGCAAAAATTCTCGAGTTAAGAAATCAGGGAGCGCATTAGTTTCACCTTTAATAAATTCAATATCAAAATCGAAAGCAGATAGTATTCCTTGCCATCTTGCGAAAATTTGTTTTGATGCTAAATTTTTTACATCTTTAAACAGAATGTCTTTTGCAGCCTTGCAATCCACTCTTATCAGGAATTTTTTATTTAAAAGATCACTTTCGAATTTAGAAACAGCATGGACTATGGCTAGCATTTCTTTCTTAACAGTAGAATAATTCTTTTGAGCCGGTTTCCAAACTCCAGAAGTGAATCTAACTAGTTGTTCTGAATTATTGACCTTCTGTTTTAGGATTCCTCCATACCCGATTTCTGAAGCATCTGTTTCTACTATTTTAAAGGCTTCGGGGTTGGCTAAGGCTAAGCAAGGAAGTTCTTTGACTTTAATTTTCAACCTTCTTACCGCTTTAGTGTGTTCTTCTGACCAGGGAGTTGGGTTCTTTTTCAACCTTTGGTATAACAATTTTGAATCTTGAGCCAAATCTTTATAAAAATCTTTTATATAATTAAGACTTCCTAAGAACCTTTGTAACTGTTGCTTGTCCCTTATCTCATCAGGGAATTTTTCAGCAAAGGATATTGCTCGATCAATAGGAACTATCAGTCCCTTATTAATATTGTGTCCCAAAAAACGAATCTTTGAAGAAAATAATTTCATTTTCTTTGCCGAAACCACTAATCCTGCATGCTTCACAACTTTCAAAAAGATATTCAGATGTTTAAAGTGTTGTTCTAAAGAATTAGAATAAACCAAAACATCATCAATATAAACAATGGTGAAAGCTGTGTAAGGATTAAATATATCATTCATAATATTTTGAAACTCAGAGGGAGCATTTTTTAGACCAAACGGTAAAACATTCCATTCGTAATGTCCGAAGGGGACATTAAAGGCTGTTTTGTACCTGTCTTTTTCTGCAATTTGAATCTGCCAATATCCCGATTTCATATCAAATTTAGAAAAAATTACTGCCTTATTCAATCTATCCAAAAGGTCCTTTTTATTAGGAATTGGATATCTAACCCATTTTAAGGCTTTATTAAGAGGTTTGTAGTTTATCACCAATCTAGGTACCCCTCTTTCTAATTCTGCTGTGTTTTCTACATAGAAGGCAGAACAGCTCCAGGGAGATGAGCTTTTCCTAATTAACTTTTTCCCTAATAAATCTTGAATTTCAGATTTACAAATTTCCATTAGCCTAGCATTCATTTGAATTGGCCTAGCTTTGGTTGGGATTTTCTTTTCATCAAAATCAGGCTCATACGGCAATTCCACTATGTGTCTTTTCCTATTCCAAAAAGCATTGGGTATTTCGGCACAAACTTGATTTTCAAACATCTTTTGGACTTCTTCTACCTTTTCTTTTACCCTATTGTCTTGCAGTTGTTCCTCTATTCTTTTGTACTGCAATTCTTCTTTCAGGTGATATAGATAACTTTCTTTCTTCTTTATCTTTTCTTGAATTTCATTAATATACTTATGCTTGGGTGGTTGAGAGAACCTAAAGACTATAGGTTGACCCTCTACCTCAGTTCTTATTCCCTCTTCAGAAACAGAGAAAGGATAAAGCATATTAATGAAAGGGGTTCCTAATATCAGGGACTGGTTTAATCCTTTCACCAAGACAAAAGGGGTTTCAAAGCAAATTCCTTGATTAAGTACAGCAGCGTCAGATAATTTAAACTGAATCCCCATCCTTTGACTATTGACTGCTGTGTGTAGGACTTGGGTAGTTTTCTGAAAATACCTCGTTGGTACAACACCTTCATTTATACAATTAAGATCGGCTCCAGTGTCTATCAGCCCTTCAACAGTAAACTTGTAGGTTTTATTAATAACAATAGTTATCATAGCATACCATTTTTGTGATATTACCTTATCTATGCTATTAATGAATCTCATAGTATTAACTTGTTCTTCCTGTAGGGTTTCTCTTGTTACAGGTTCTATTTTTTCTTGAAATTCTTCCATTAGGTTTTCGAATTCTAATTGCTCAGATTTTTCTTCTGTATCTTTTTCTGAAAAAGGACGATAGAGTTCTAAAACTCTAACCCTATTTTTTAACTCTCTAAGTTCTTCTTTCACCTCATGGACCTCGCACTGAAGGTCGTTGAGCGTAGGTTCCTTTTTATGAATTTTATCATTCATTCTGTTTACTATAGTCTTAAAACTATAGTTTTCAACTGGTTGTCTTACATTAGCTATGGCCGGTTGGGGATTATTTGGTCCGGTTCTAGCTAGCGAGATATAACTTTCCAAAGCTTCTCTCTTCTTTTCTGGATCTTCTATTTTATCAATTAAGTCTACTATTAGACTTTCTTCTTTTGTTAAGACACATATTCTCAGATCTTTAAATTGACAGGCGCACTCTTCCTCGCTACCTGAGCTAGTCTCAGCATCTGATTCAAACAATTCTTCATTTTCTAGTTGGGCTAGTTCGTCATCACTATCTTGTTCAGAACTAGATGAATTAAGCATTATTTGGCAAAGCTGTTGTTTAAGGTCTTCACTAATGCTTAGGTTACTGATTTTATCCTTCATTTTGCACTCAGATTTATAATGTCCTACTTTTCCACACTTATAGCATGTAGGGACAGCTCCTTTCTTTCCTTTACTAGCCTTTTTGCTAGTATCTCCTGTGTATTTCCTTTTTCTGAAAGTTCTATATGGCTTCTTGGGTTCAGACTTATATTTCTCGTATTTTTTAGTCTTACGCCCCCCAAATTTCTTTCCCTTCTTGTATGTTTTATGTGAATATGATTTTATTGGTTCAAAACCAAATTGTTCACAAAAGTCTCCTAATTCCTTTTTTCCTAGGGCCTTTTGCTTATCAAGCTGTTTTCTTAATTTCATATCTGTGCAAAGAGCTAATCCTTCTGCGCAGATTTCAGAGGACAATTCCCCCATAGGTGTAAGACCCATAAGGAATGACACCACCATTTTTCTCTTTAATTCTATTCCTAACCTTTTCAGCGAATAGAAGTGGCAATCCTGAAAGAAATTTCTCTTTCCAAAAGTCAGCATTACAGTCTTGCCTAGTGAACACCTTGGAGTAAAACACGTCCTTATACCACCTAAAATGGGACAAGGTAGGACACTTAAGGTTCATTAAGAGTTCTCTAGACCTGTCGTGCTGTAATTCTGTAGTTCCTACAAAATGTAGAGTAATTGTGTAAATTAGTGAATTTACTGCATCTTCCTGGTAAATGTTTTCACTTTTGATTAATCCAGTTACTGGGTCTTGTACATTCTGCTGACCAATAGCCACCTGGGCGTTCAGGATTTGGGCTCTTGCTGAGTCGCTTAGGTGGAAATCCCACCATCCTTTTAATTGACCTACAAAGCCTGCGATGATAGCTTCAGCCACCCTCTTATCTCCATTTCCTTTTATCTTAGAGGCTGTAGCGTACATCATCATATGTTTCATTGCATTAATGATCTGATATTCCGTTAGACCATCAATATTCCATTCTACTATGGAGCTTCCATCATACTGAGCGGAATTCCACATTCCATCTTCCTCAAACTGTAAATCTACTGGAGTGGGTCTGGGGTAGTAATTTCTTGTTTTAGCAGTTTGAGTGAATTTCTTTTCATTTGTTAACTTATTAATTTCAGGTCGTTCTTCCTTAAACATCGTTTCAAGGTCCTCTATTTCTCCTTCAGTGAGAACCGACACTTGAGGTCCTTTTCCTTTATCTGACAATTTTACTTCTGATAATTTCTTTGCCAGGATATCAACAAAATTTTCATCTTCTGACAATGTTCTTCCCATCTTAAAGTTTTTATTATCTAAAGGGGGAGGTGGTTTGAAGAACACCTGACTACTCATTTCCTTGATCCTTTTAGTTTCTGAGGGACCGGGGTCGGATTTCTGCTCCTTTACAGAAACAGACGTTTCAATCCTAGTGACTTGCTTTCCTAGAGACTGCAGAAACAGGTTGGTGTAATTATTCTGCTGAATAACTGCGCCTATATCCTCTTTACTCGCTGTGCGAAAATTATTGGCGCTATCATCAAGGAAAGTGGTTTCTTTGTAGGGAGCCGCTATCATATCTTTCTGTTTAATTACCATCTCGGGTGGATGTACGGCTTTTACTGATTTCCCATCTTTGGAAGTGTAAGTCGAGAATGGGCTTCCTATCATCTCTATATGGCTCCTATATTCAGGAAGTCATATTTCTGAGCACACCAATCTAACCACGTAAAAAAGAAACAATTGAATTTCTTTTCTTTCATAAAGGCGGTATGGGCTTTCCAGAGATGATTTTGCCTATGCTCCTGAAAGGCTGTTTCAAACCAGATTCTTTTATTAATATTTTCAATACTCAGATAATTCCTTTTTATCTTTTCGTGTTCTATTTCGAAGGATTTTAACATATTTATTTCAAATTCTACATCCGAGAAGGAAGGCTCGGGTTGAGGTGGATTCATCCTAATTCCTGGGTTTGGAAGGGTTTGCTCAAACCTGTAGGCTGGCCTTTGTGTCTGTTCCTGGGTTCTCCTAAGACCTGCCAAGATCATTCTGTCATGGTCTAGATCGTAAGCTATATCAGAGGAGGTGCTCGACCTATGGGGTTCTAGGTTGGATCTAGAGGGTGCTAGATCAATCCTAGAGGTACTCGACCTATGTGGTTCTAGGTTAGATCCAAAGGGCGCTAGATCAATCCTAGTTTTTCTAGCGTTGGAGAATTGTATTTCTACCTCTCCATCAGCGAATTGGGAGATCCGAGTAGGTTCTTGATTTTCAAGGGGCTTCTTTGGGACTATTTCATCCAAAATCCACTTTTCTGGTAGGGTTATATCACTCCACTTTATCATTTTTGGGACTGCCACGTTTGATTTTTCAAGGTTGGTTTGGAACAAGGTAGTTTCACCTTTGCTGTCTAAATCTTTAGCTTTGGGACAGACAATGTTCATAACCTTATATGAAACCCTATAAATGATCGCTAGATTTTGGGATCCTGGGTCCATATCATAACCCTGAGTTTGAATATTTAATGTTAAAGCTTTTAGGACATTTACGTCGGAAAGTGCAACAGAAAAGTTTGGGAAACAGTTAAAGTATATCGGACCTTCCCCTAAGGTTGACTCAACTATTCCTAACAAGGAATCCGTGAACTTTCTATGTCTTCCATCTCTTACACAAAGCAAGATTGAACTGGGCAATCCTGTTCTGGTAAGTGGTTTCACCGCTACCTGCACCAATCCTATGTGCAAATAGTTATAATTTCTCTCCAGATGCTGGTCGATTTGACTCTGGGTGAATAGCTGAAAACTATCTTTTTTATCAATGACAGATATCGTTTTTTCAACAGTTTTTATTGCGTAATCAGATCTGAACTTGAAAGATCCTTTATAGTATATATCAGTGATGGGTACTCTGGGTATATCCCAGTTGCACAACTCCTTTTCTACGTCCCGCATGATTATTTCTTGAGAGTTTTTAACTCGTAGGGTTCTATGGCTAGGACTGTTACTAGAGCTTGCTTCTCCAGAAGAACGGATAGACAACATTCTCCTAAGGCTTGCCATTTTAAAATTCTGGATTTTATGCTTTCCTTCTGTTCTCCTCCTAATTCAAGGTTGCTAGTCCCTGCCTAGGTCTCTCAACGCCTTAGCTTAACGGGCAACGGCTAATGAGCCTATCTGACAGCTAGACAACTCGATGACTAGTGAGTAAAGGAAACTTGACAGAAAAACCAGAAGATTAAACAAACAACTTAGTTTGAACCTTAAACTTAACCACTCTTCTAGGGACTTTTGGCTCTGATACCAGGTACTGGCCCAGACTCTTATATATATATATATATATATATATATATATATATATATATATATATATATATATATATATAATCTAGGCATGCCATGTGGCACATACTTGGGTTAGGGGTTTAAGGGTTCATTTTTTCTTGCGAAAATTCCCTTGAACTTCAAAGCCGTGTAACTTCTCTGTTTCAACTCCAATTTGGGATTTGTGTATGCCTACGCGTTAGTTGGATAGAGCTCTACGTCCAAGTACAAAGAAAATCCAAAAACTAGACTCTCGAAAACAAAACTTAAATTCCTAAGGGTAAAATGGTCAAAGTAGCTTGGATTTAAATAACACTAAGGAATTTCCGGGAAGGGTTGTTACACTTAAATACATTTTCAGTGTCTAAAGACTCAAGTTACCGTTACACACGCATATAAAAGATAAATTATATATTATATTAATTCAAGTCGTCGAACTATTTTTGGATCGAATCATCTATAACACATAGTTCATTTGCTAAGTTAATGGGATATCAGATTATGAGGTTGAAAGTCTCAATCCATATCCTATTAATTAAATCAAATTCATATCAAAATTTGATCTATTGACGGTTCAATTCATATAGCTAGGTTCTTGTTCTGGGTAGCTTAATTTTCTGCTATACTATAATTATCAACAAAATATTATTATTAAATATGGGGCTACGTTCTTGTAATAGTTGTGTTTATTGTTTGTCAAAGCCCTTTGTAGAGCTATGTTCTTGTAATGCCCTTTTATTAATGAAATTGTTGCGGCTATAAAAAAAATTCTGTTTTATCAAATGATTCTTTTCCTTTATATCTTTCAACTAACCATACTTTTCTCTCTCTCCCTCCTCGGCCAAAAGAGGATACCCATGATCAATAATCAATTACTTGCACTTCTTGAAATATTCGATTGGAACCGTTTGTAGGTTTTAAAGGCATAACTAAACTGAAGACTGCTCCGTTATCGGCTGACTGGTTTTTTTGTCCAACCAAAAGAAATGAATGAAAAGTACAAATGGTGGAGATTAGAAAAATAAATCAATATAATGGTGGAGAGTAGCCAAATTTAAAGATAACATAAAGAGACTACCAAAGCATATTCAAAACTAAGTCTTAAACAGGGAATGTTCATTTGATCATTATGAACTTATTCAAGAACATATCATATGATCTTCTGGAGAGACCGAACAGATCAAACATAGCAGCTCTCTACTTAATAATAGCGTCCTCTAATCGCGGTCCAGCTGCGCCGCGTTATGTTTCCGGATTTTTTTTTGGGGAAGAAAATAAAAATAAGAATATTAGTGCATCTGTGGGAGGGAGCATAATCACCGTGGAAATTGTGTCTATTTCTCTATTCTTTTTTCGGGTCAAGAAATTATAAATCAAATTTTTTTTTCTTTTTTAGGTCATGATTACATTAACTCTTTCTTTAGACCCAAACAGTTGGTTCACACTTGGCAAGGGCAATGAGTACTAGTCCTCCAACATTTAAGTAATTGCCTAAGAGCATCTCCAAGGGAGATATTAAATATGAAATGTTAAATTTGGATTTGATGGGGCTTATGTGGCAATTTGACACTTACGGTGTGTTTGGATAGGTGAAAAAAACTTGAGATTTGGACAAAAGTCAAAACTTCCAAATTGACATACACCAATTCCCATGTTTGGATAAAAAATAAAAAATAATTTAGAAATTGTACATGCATGGAAAAAAAAATATGGAATTTGGAGGTCATAAGTACCAACTTTAAATTCTATCTAAATAGTTGTCATTTCTAAAATTTCAAAAGAAATGGAGTTCTAAAATATTGAATTCCATGATTAAATTCATTAGCCCAAAATAAAAAGCTTACAAATTTTAAAACATTAATTTACATCATTTTAAATTCCTCAGTACTTCCACATCCAAACACATCGTTGGTAAATCTTTGTTAAAGAATATGTTGAACATTTTTCATATTTAGTGAAGTAACTAATGGGAGTAATATTTTATTATTATTCAACATATTCCTTTCTTCTCCCTTTTTGTGGGTAATTTCATACTTTCTAACATAAAGTTTACAATTGGCATCCACTATGAAAAATAAGAACAATATTAGTAAAGAAAGATTAATATGTGACAATAATAGTGGAGATTAGAACTTGTACACAATAATTAGTTAGGCACTAAGAACAAGGTCCACTTATAAAATGGATAGAAAATCAAGTCTTAAACACATAATGTTCACTTTATAGTGAACTTATTCAAAAGTTCCAAATACCAAAACCTTGTCCTAAAAACAAGTTATAAACAAGTCTATAACATAGAAGTAATAAACTTATTACATGGCCAACATGAAGAAAACATCACGATTTTCTGGAGTCGATGACTCTTATATAATAAGAACTCTCTCTACTCAGGTTGCTTTCAGCACAGCCTCATGTCATAAATTTCATGTTCCATCTGTAGACAAGAAAATTCTGAATATTAGAACATGCAACATGCAAATTACAACCTGCAACATGCAAATTAAAACTGAGAAAAGATTAAGGATTCAAAACAAATGTTACCCCAACAATGCGATTCAAATTCTCTTTGGCGACAAGATATTCATGGTTGACATTTTCTAGAGCTACAAGGCACCTACAAGCACAAAACCATACATATATGTATTATTCATAAATTTTGTTAGTAGATTATTTGGCGATCATGAGAGAACAAATAAAATCTTACCCTTCTTTGTTATTTGCTTCACTTGCATCAACGAGCTCTTGACAGGCAAGGGAAACCAGGCCACATGCATTACTGTAATTTCAAAATGCAGTAAATTAAGAAATTAAGAAGACCAGGATGTGCAACAAATTAAGAAGCCTCCATTTGAGCTCATAATATACAATACAAAAATCCAGAGGAGACCAGTAAATATTAAGAAATTCTTAGCAATGGTCCTTTATTCTTTTATTTTGAGCTGAAATGGTTCCTTCACATATTATTCTTGCAAGGGCGGAACCAAGAACTTTCTTACAGGTGAGATATAAATTTGTCTTTTTACATTTAAGGAGCTACAGGGTGGAGTAGACTAATTTTTTGTGGAATGTAGTGCGTTAGTTTTCACTAAATATGCTGAATTTCTTAAAAGTAACACTAAATTCCTATTTATCTAATTATTTCGAATGGGCTGGAGCCCATCATAGTCTAAGGGTGGTTCCGCCCTTTGTTACTGCATACATCACAAATGCATCAAAATCATAATTCTCCTTTAAGTAATATATTAATGTATAGTAATTAGGGAGCATATTCTAAAAAATTATCCAATTGACAATTATGACCAAAAAAAGAAAATAATTGGCAATTACCTGGTGCTACTACTTTTAAACCTGATTGCGAGTTTATTCACCTCAGGATAGTTGACATCAGGCACACTCCTAATTAAATTAAAATTGAATTCTCCAAAATTAGTATCTATATATATGTAAAACTCCAATTAGTTCATGGAAATAGTGAAGGAAATTAATTACAGATTTCTTGTGAGTTCGGCTCTGTAATCTTCAGCTACACGAAGGAAGATGGTGATAATTTCGTCAACGAAGCGAGGGTTGATTTCATCTTGTAACTCTTTTATGTCGTCAAAGTAGTCGGTCAAAATGCCCTGCCAGGAAACATATACCATATTTCATAAAGCTTACCATACTAAAAATGTAAAAACTTAAAAGAAAAGCAAGATATATTTATAAGCAAAGCAATATAATGGGGGTGAACTGACTTGTTCTTGCAAGGAGCTGATGAGTTCCTCGAGCTGTTGGCTAAGATCCTTCCCTTTTGCAGCCATTTTCTTCGTTGAGAGAGAGAGAGAGAGAGAGAGATGAAATTGAAGTGAAATGAGAAAAGAGAAGGCAATAGAGAGATCAATTAATAAACAAAACCTCTGTATATATGCATGGTTTTATAGCCTCTATATATGTTGTTTTTCATGAGACATAGCTTCATTTTTGCTAGCAGTATGCCGTGTGAAGTAGCATGAGCTTTGCATGTCTCTGGTTTCATAACTTCATCATGAGCTTCATGATAGTCTTTCTATATTTGCTTGGCTCCTTTAAAAGTTTAGTTAGTGACTTTATCGACCTCTATGCTACTGAACAACTTAACAGAGAGGTTAACCAAGAAATTAGTTAAAATGCTGGGCTGTAGATTCTGGAATCTTCTAGAAGCTTCAATCTTCATTACTTACAAATTGTATGCCATGCATGGGCGGCGCCGCAACAAAGGTTTGTTGTGGTACCGGTACTGGCGCCGCAACAAATATTCTTGCAAAGGCATATATATTTGTTGTTTGCGAAAAACAAAACTTGTTTTTGGGTATGACACGAAAATAAAAATAGATATTTAGTCAAATACCCATTCTTAGCACTAAAACTATAAATAAACCCCACACCATTTAATTTCTATAAACAAACCCAAAAAATGACAATTGGCCCTATTGAATTTAATTTTGATTATTAAATTACTTTGATGTCCTAATGAGTATTTTGGGCTTGTTTATATGTTTTGGGGTTGGGTTTGTTTTGAGAAATCAATGGCAGTTTTGTAATTTAAAAGAAGTTAAAAGTCTTTTTATTATGTTATAAATGAGTTTTGGGTGTGTTTCTAAAGTCCATTTCATATGAGGTATTTTTATAATTTGGGCTCCTATATTGGGTATATTAGTGAATCTCCCAAATAAAAAACTAAGTTTTGTATATGACAGTATCATTTATGTGTATTCAAAGCCAATTTGTATGACAAAATAAAGCTAAGTTTTGTATATAGATCGGCAACTAGGAAATCAAGCAGAAGCTCTTTTCGGGTAAATAATTCAGTTTAGAACAATAAAATTAGGGAAACGTGAGAGCAAAGAAAAAGTTTCATTATTTTATACATTTCCTTTTTATTTTTATTATTAATATGCAGTATGCGTGTGCCAAGATTTCATTATTATTTCATAAAAAATAAAATTTCCATTTACACTCCCTACATGTAAACCATCATCCAACTTTCCTATTACACTGCATCCATGCATCATTATAAAACCCGAACCAAAACCCTAATTTTCATCTATCAAATTTCTTCATCCACTCTAAAAGACAAAAAGAAAAACCATTCAATTCTCATGGCTGATAACATGAAGACCACTTACTACCACACTTTCTTGCCAACCAAAGCTCAAGAAGAGGAGGCAAAAAGGGCCAACAATCCTGGAAATCAAGAAAGACGCGTTCAAGTTGAAATCAGAGAGCGTTCACCGCAACCATTTATATTGGAGTCTAGCGATCCAAATCTAACAACACCACCACAAACAAAGGATCTTCTTCGTTTCTAGATGTTTTGTGGTCAAAATCGTTGCTATAAGTTTAAGAGTATGAACTTTGCTCTTTATTGTTCCTTAGATTAAAGGTTTAGTTTAGCAAACTTTGGTTTCTTTACTTTTATTTTTTTGCCAACTTCTTTAATTTATGATATGTAATTAGGTAATATCTTAGCCTTTTTTAATTACTTTAATTAGTAATTATATTTTAATTATTATTTCTTTAGTGCATATTTAAATATTTTACTGATTTCATAAATTACTTAATGAATAGTAATTAATTATTTTAAATTATTTTGTGGATTTTTTTAATTAAATAATAATTAAAACATAATATATTTAAAGAGTATAGCCGCGCGACTATACTGTTTAAATATTTGAATATATTTAAGGAAATATGACAAAAGGGCACCTAAAAAGATAAGCAACAACACACAAACAAGGCATAAATTTCCCTTCAACCCTAAGCGCACATAGAGGAACAAAGCTGGAATGTAAACACATACCATGTCTAATTGATTCATTTTCTTAAGGCTCAACTTTGCTACAAAGAAATCCATATTTTTATTGCTGGTGTATATTTAAAGCGTATAGCCGAACGGCTATACTATATAAATGTAATATTTAACCGTATGGTCGCACGGCTATACTATATAAATAGAATATTTTACAAGTATAGCCGCGCGGCTATACACTCTAAATAGAATATGTTAAAAGTATAGTAGCCTGACTATAGTTTATAAATAGAATATTTTAAAAGTATAGCCTTGATCCCTATAAAATCAAATTGGAGTAAAACACCACACCTAGGGAGTGTTGGCCAAAGATCCTCTGATGCCTTAGTTAGTTCAATTGATTCTAGGTGAAACAATAGCTAAAAAAGGGTACGGGGTTTTCTCTATGGGGAGAACTATGTGGCTGGAACCATGTGTAGTGACTGGAGCCATGTGGAGAGACAAAATGGAGAGGGCCGGCGGCTAGAAGAGAAGGAGTTTTGGGTATTTTTCTAGTTTAGGAACTGAGTTTCGAATTACCTTGTGTGTTGAATGAAGCCATGTATTTATTATAGGCATCTATGGTTTTTCAAAGAATAATTCCTATTTGGAAGGAATTTATTCTTTCCCCAACTTGTAGAGATTGAGTCCATTAGGGATTTGATCGGGATCAAATCTCCTAATTTGATGATGATACCTCCAAATTAGGATAATATCTTAATTGGTGATATTATTTTTTTAAATAAAGAAAATATCTCATATTTAAGATAATATCCCTAATTTTAGTATCAATTAATTTGCCAAATAAATGAGCTCAATTAATTGACCTAGGAGACATTCTTCTTGTCCACATGGCGTCTTGTGATTGGAACCCAAAATATTTGTTCCCACATGTATAGGTTGTAATTTTTATTTTTATTTTCTTATATTGGTATTTTTAGTTTTATAGATTCAAACTGCAAGACATTGTGTATTTTTATGTTATTCTTATATTTGTGTTTTAGGCTTATAGATAGAATTTGCGACAAAATATGTATTTTAAGTTAAATGCTAACTTTTGTTGTGTTTTTTCCAAGAAAATATAATGAATTGATACATTAGTCATGATATGAAATCAATTGCTAAGAAAATTAAGAAATATAAAAAATAAATAAAAAATGAAATAAAAATACAAAAGAATAAGGTGAAATAATAGTAAACTATAATTGTAGTTTATTTGTTTATTTTAATAAGAATTTTTTTTAAGAGTAAACTCATCGGATCCCCGACCCTAATGGGGGGAGACGCGAGGATCTCCAAATTTTAAAAATTCCAAGTTGAGGACGAGCCGGGGATGGTATTGTTATCCCCATCCCCATACACGACCTGATAAGTATTATATATATTTTTAATGAATATATTATATAATATAGCCATGTAAGATTATGACATAATATAATATTTATTTAGTTTTGTCAAATTGATTTGAGATTATTTCGAGTTGTGGAGTAGAATTTTAAAATTCAATTGAATTTAATTGAGTTAAATGATAATTTCAGATGTACTTTAAGTGTTATAATGTAGGATACGGGAGGTAGCTACGTGACGGCACTACTACAAAAAACACTTTGTACGACGAAATAAGTTTGTTGCACAAAGTACAATTTCGTCGCGCAAAGATCGTCAAGAAAGGGTTTGCGCGACAAAAAATATTCTGTCGCGCAAAGCCACTTTGCGTGACGAATACTAACGTCCCTCAAAGCTACTTTGCGCGACGAATCTTAACCACTTTGCGCGACGAATTCTAACTACTTTGCGCGACGAATACTAACCACTTTGCGCGACGAATACTTACCACTTTGCGCGAATATTAACTGCTTTGCGCGACGAATATTATTTACTTTGCGCGACGAATATTATCTACTTTGCGTGACGAATAATATAACTTTGCGAGACGAATCCTAGTGTCGCGCAAATCTTTGCGCGACGAATTCTATTGTCGCGCAAATCTTTGCGCAATGAAATATTCAATTTTTTTTAAAATTTTGTTTTTAAATTTTTTTTAATTAAAATAAACTAGTTTAATAGTTTGGGTGACGAAATATTTTGACATGTTGTTTTATTATTTCTCTTATATCAATTTCATTATATTAATTTTTTTCAAATTTTTACTTTTTAAATTTAATTTAATTGTATGATTTTATTTTTTTTAATTATTTTAATTTAAATTGACATATTCAAAATAAAATTACATATGAAAAATAGTGGTCAAATTATCCAATATATATAATATTCAAAATGTACACATAAATTAACAAAGTACAATAATAAAATCTACAAGCCTATTGTGGTGGTAGTGGCGGAGGATTCCCAAATTATCCTCAACTTTAGCCGTAAAAGTCTCGACGATTCCCTACAAAAAAAAAAAAAAAATATTGTCAAATAACATAAAATAATAACAAAAAATTGGCATAAACTCAAAACTAACTCCAACAACACATATTAATGAAAAAAATTTAAAATTTGGAGAGAATATACCTTTTGACAAGATTTTGAGTGAGTGAGAATGAGAGAGGGACAAGTGAGTGAGAATGAGAGAGAATTTGAGAAGATAGTGAGAGAGAGAGATGAAAGAGTGAGTGAGAGTGAGAGATGATGAAAAGAGAGATAAGAGATTGAGTGAGAGTGAGAGATAGTGAAGAGAGAGATGAGAGATTAAGTGAGAGGAGTGAGTGTGAGAGAAAGGGTAGGATTTGGGGAGAAGGAAAGAGAGAGGAGAGGTAAGAGTAGAAGAAATTGAGAAAATAGTGGAGGAGTTATTTTGGTTTTAAAATCCATATCACTTTGCACGACGAAATAATATATTGGTCGCGCAAGTCTCGAAAAAATTTTTAAACCCATTTTAGGTGCCCGCCCAAAATTTTAGAGTATACTTTGCGCAACGAAACCTTATATATTGGTCGCGCAAAGTCGTATTTTTTTTTTAAAAAAAATTCTCATTTTTGGTACCCGCCCAAATTTTTAGAGTATACTTTGCGCGACAAAACCTTATATTGGTCGCGCAAAGTCGTAATTTTTTTTTTTTTAAATTTCACATTTTTGGTACCCGCCCAAATTTTTAGAGTATACTTTGCGCGACGAAACCTTATATATTGGTCGCGCAAAGTCGTAATTTTTTTTATATTTAAATTTACCATTTTTGGTACCCACCCAAATTTTTAGAGTATACTTTGCGCGACGAAACACTATATATTGGTCGTGCACAGTCATAATTTTTTTTTTTTTAAATTCCCATTTTTTGTACCCGCCCAAATTTTTAGAGTATACTTTGCACGACGAAATACTATATATTGGTCGCGCAAAGTCTTAAAAAAAATTTAAAGCTACTAATAAATATATATACTATTCAATTTCTTAAGTGTTATACGTACAAAATAAACAAATTTAAAGCTACTCAACGATCCAATCGTCAAACTTGTTTGTTTATACTTCGAGATCATATACGCCAAAATTCAGAAAAAATAAACATTAAGACATCATTTAATGGGACAAAACATTTCGACGGTTATAAAAGAAAAATCAAGATTTAACGGCTATTTCAACTCTGATTTTGATGATTTTTTACAGCTACACTCCTTGACCCTATATGAATACAATGACTGCATTCGATTGTCAATTTAAAATATTTACACTAGTAAATACCACAAAATCTTATGTTATATTTAATAAAAGTATAAATAAACTCTTAATTGTTAGTGAATATATTGTTTTGATGGCATATGTATTCTATGAAACTAGTTTCAACGATCCAACCGTCAAATTTGTTTGTTTATACTTCGAGATCGTATACCCCAAAAATCAGAAAAAATAAACATTCAGAGATCACGTAATGGGACAAAACTTTTCGATGGTTATAAACAAAAATCACGATTTAACGGTTATTTTAACTCCGATTTTGATGATTTTTTACAGCTACACTCCTTGACCCTATATGAATACAATGACTCAATTTGATCTTCAATTTAAAATATTTACACTAGTGGATACAACAAAATCTTATGTTGTATTTAATGAAAGTATAAATAAACTCTTAATTGTTAGTGAATATATTGTTTTGATGGCATACGCATTCTAAGAAACTAATTTCAACGATCCAAACGTTAAACTTGTTTGTTTACACTTCGAGATCATATACACCAAAAATCGGAAAAAATAAACATTCAGCTATTAAGTAATAGAACAAAACTTTTCGACGGTTATAAACGAAAAATCATGATTTAACGGTTATTTCAACTCTGATTTTGATGATTTTTTACAGCTACACTCCTTGACCCTATATGAATACAATGACTCAATTTGATCTTCAATTTAAAATATTTGCACTAGTGGATACCACAAAATCTTATGTTATATTTAACAAAAGTATAAATAAACTCTTAATTGTTAGTGAATATATTGTTTTGATGGCATATGTATTCTATGAAACTAGTTTCAATGATCCAACCGTCAAATTTGTTTGTTTATACTTCGAGATCGTATACCCCAAAAATCAGAAAAAATAAACATTCAGAGATCATGTAATGGGACAAAACTTTTCGATGGTTATAAACAAAAATCACGATTTAACGGTTATTTTAACTCCGATTTTGATGATTTTTTACAGCTACACTCCTTGACCCTATATGAATACAATGACTCAATTTGATCTTCAATTTAAAATATTTACACTAGTGGATACCACAAAATCTTATGTTGTATTTAATGAAAGTATAAATAAACTCTTAATTGTTAGTGAATATATTGTTTTGATGGCATACGCATTCTACGAAACTAATTTCAACGATCCAACCATCAAACTTGTTTGTTTATACTTCGAGAACATATACGCCAAAAATCGGAAAAAATAAACATTCAGAGATCAAGTAATAGGACAAAACTTTTCGACGGTTATAAACGAAAAATCACGATTCAACGGTTATTTCAATTTCGATTTTGATGATTTTTTACAGCTACACTCCTTGACCCTATATGAATACAATGAACCAATTCGATCGTCAATTTAAAATATATATTTTCTAACAAAAACCCAATCCGAACTACAATAATATATTTTATTTATTTTTGTAAAGACTTTGCTATACGAATATTATTATTTCGTCGTGCAAAGTCATCCAAAAAATTTTAAAAATATTTTTTTATTTTATTTATTTTTGTAAACACTTTGCGAGACGAAGATTATGATTTCGTCGCGCAAAGTCATCCAAAAATTTTTAAAAATAATTTTTTATTTTATTTATTTTTGTAAACACTTTGCGAGACGAATGACACTTCGTCGCGCAAGACTTTGTGCACCGAATTTTTGTCTTTCGTCGCGCAAAGTCATGCATAGATTTTAAAAAATATTTTTTATTTAATTTATTTTTGAAAAGACTTTGCGAGACGAATGACACTTCGTCGAGCAAGACTTTGTGCACCGAATTTTTGTCTTTCGTCGCGCAAAGTCATGCATAGATTTTAAAAAATATTTTTTTATTTAATTTATTTTTGAAAAGACTTTACGAGACGAACCACACTTCGTCGCGCAAGACTTTGTGCACCGAATTTAAGTGTTTCGTCGCGCAAAGTTACTTTTCGCAACGATGCTTTGTCGTCGCGCAAAGTTACTTTTCGCGACGATGCTTTGTCGTCGCGCAAAGTTTTGTCGCTCAAAGTGACTTTGTGCGACGATTTGTGTTTATTTGCGCAAAATTTAGTCGCGTAATATGTTGTGCGACGAAGTTGAATTTTCGTCGCGCAAAGTCACTTTGTGCGACGAATTGTATTTCGTCGCGCAAAGTTTGGTCGCGCAAGGGGTTTTTTTGTACTAGTGCGGGTATGGGGCGGATTTGGGAGGTAGCTCCGCGACGGGTATGGGGACGGGGATTCCTTGAGCTGTTTTTACTGGAGATAGGGGCGAGAACGGGGACATGGTAACACCATACCCGGCCCCAAACCGGCCCGTTGTCATCCCTACTCATCATCCAACTCCACAAGCCACGAAGAAAACCATATATGGCAATTCTGTTTCCCTCAGCACCCATCACATCTATCAATTAATCAATCAATCAATCTCTCTCTCTCTCTCTTATAGGGATCAAATCTGGATTGGTGGGTTCAAATACAAAATTGGGTGCTTGGCGGGATGAAATTGGGTGGGTGCTTGGCTGGGCTAGTGCCTAGGAGGTTGGTTAGGGGGAAATTGGAGGGGCAGATCAGGGTGATGGATATGCATTTACCGTCAGTCTGGGCAAACTGACGGTAAATATTACAATGAGACCAATTTGTGCCGAAATAGCGATTTAGAGGATGACTTGAGTGAATAATTTAGTTGGAGAACTAAGATACACCTCGGATACAAGATGAAAGACCATTTTAGTCGAAAACTCATATATTTAACCTATTGTGGTATATCTTTATTGAGACAAGGGGGTGTGAATGTCAATCATATTGTAATTCATTGACCGGATTTTCCTCCTTGGGGGGTTTTTTTATAAGGCAAGGTTTTAATGACGCCACTCAATTGTAATTAATTAGTTTTGGATTGTTTAATGAATGTTTGTGTTCTTGATAAGAAAAAAAAAATTCAAAACTAACATCTTGGCATCTACGAATTCAAAGTAAAAAGAAATTTAAAGTATATATCAATTAAAATTTGTGTTAATATTTTTTGTGAAAAGATTCTTCCAAGAGTTCGTTCAAAATATTTTCACATGTTACCTCTGTAATCTATCATGAAACAAGCATTTCACCCATGGACCTTAATTTTTCCATATATTATATGTGTCTCTAATAATAGATAGTAAGTTCAGTAATGAACTTTTATTCCATAGCCAACAACATAATAAAGAAACCAATGAGCTTCTGGAGAAGGTCTCCTGACAAAGTGAACAAACCAGCTCTCTCTACATATTGCGCCTTTTGACCTCATTTTCATAGATTGCGCGTTCCATCTGCACTCCATTATGTTTCCAGATTTTTTGTTGGGGAAAAAACAAAGACTTTAGAACAAAACAAGAGGAAAATATGAAGTAAAAAATGCATGTTAAAGCTAAGAATTACCGGTACCTGAACAATGTGATTCAGATTCTCCCGCAAGACGGGAAATTGGAGGGGCAGATTAGGGTGGTGGATGCTTTTTTGTTGGAGGACCAAAATGGAACTCTGGCTTATAGAGACAATTTCGGTCAAATTTTTTTTTTTTTTTGGGGTTGTCAAATGGTAAAATGGGACTAATCTCTGCAAACTGTCGGTAAATGTTATGTTGGCGAGTAGAATATATCCTATTCTATTTGGGTTTTATTTATTTTTCCTTTTGTATAGATATTATGTAATTAGGATTCCACTTATTTCCTAATTAAACCCTACTAGGGTTTGTAACCTGTATTATAAATACCTCCCTTCGGAGAACGAAATATATCTGAAAATATTCTACCCATATTGTTTGACTTGGTATCATAGCCGACTTTCTGGTGACCTGTGTGTGTTGTGCCCACCCGTGTTCTACTGTGTGCCCTAATTTCTTTTCGGGTTCTTGTATCTGTGCCTTTGCCGTGTTCCGCTGTGTGCTCTGTCGTGTTTGTGCCTCTACTGTGTTCGTGCATCTGCCTCTACTGTGTTTGTGCCTCTGTTGTCTTCGTGCATCTGCCATATTCGTGTATGTGCTGTGATCTGTTGTATACCCTGCGTGATTTGTTGAGTTTCTGCTACAATCATGGGTGATAATTCCATTGTTGGTGCTGCTGCTGCTTCTGCAAATTTGCGTGTTTCTAACTCTATTCCAGGTACTGGCTCTAATACTTGGATAATTGACACTGGTGCTTCTGATCATATGACTTATAATGCTAAATTTTTTTATGAGTTGTCTAGTAACACCCGTGACCCATACATAACTAGTGCTAATGGTTTGCCCTCTCCAATTACTGGCGAGGGCACCATTTCTCTCACCCCAACTCTGTCCTTGTCTCGTGCGTTATTAGTTCCCAATATCCATTGTAACTTGTTATTTGTTGGTCGCTTACTTGATACACTTAATGCTTCTGCTACTTTCTATCCTACCCATTGCTCTTTTCAGGATCTCAAGACTCACGAGGTGATTGGGCATGGTAAACGGATAGGGGGGTTGTATTATTTGAC
The DNA here is from genome assembly GCF_965620075.1 of Prunus avium. Classification (NCBI taxonomy): domain Eukaryota; kingdom Viridiplantae; phylum Streptophyta; class Magnoliopsida; order Rosales; family Rosaceae; genus Prunus; species Prunus avium. Next base: position 29,287,701 of record NC_142289.1, read on the forward strand.
ATTACCTTCTGCACCAGTTCGTGATCGTGTCGTTAATACTGTTCAACGTTGCAGTGTCAAAGACAACCAGCAAATTTGGTTATGGCATCGTCGCTTGGGACACCCGTCATTTGGCTACCTTAAGCGTCTGTTTCCATCTTTATTCTACTCCTGTGATGAGTCTAGCTTCAAATGTGAGACTTGTGTAATGGCCAAGAGTCACCGTACTATTTTTCCCTTAAGTAATAATAAAGCTGCCTTGCCTTTTGAGTTAGTCCATTCTGATGTATGGGGTCCTGCTCGTGTGACTTCAAATGGTTTCCGTTGGTTTGTTACGTTTATTGATGACTGCACTCGCTTAACATGGGTGTATTTGATGAAGAATAAACATGATGTTGCCTCTATTCTCCCTGATTTTTGTGCCATGGTGTCTACTCAGTTTCATGCTCATGTTAAAGTTTTTCGGACCGATAATGGCGGTGAATATGTGAATCATACATTGAATCAGTTCTTTCGTGATCACGGTATCATTCACCAAACTACCACTCCATTCACTCCTCAACAGAATGGCGTGTCTGAAAGGAAGAATCGTCAGTTACTTGAAGTTGCCCGCTCTCTTATGTTGGATATGTCTGTTCCCCATCATCTTTGGGGACATGGTGTCTTGGCCGCGGCCTACTTGATTAACCGTACTCCTAGTCGGGTTCTTGATTTCAAGACTCCACTTGATGTGTTGTGTGCTCTTACTCCTCCGGTTTCGGTCTCTAAGTTACCTCCGAATGTGTTTAGGTGTGTTGCGTATGTTCATGTCTACTCCCATCAACGGAGTAAACTTGATCCTTGTGCTCTCCGCTGCGTCTTCATTGGTTATTCTACTACTCAGAAGGGTTATAAGTGTTATCACCCGCCTACTCAGAAGGTACATGTCACTTTGGATGTTACTTTTCATGAAGAAGTACCCTACTATGTCTCTCCCTCCTCTTCAATTCAGGGGGAGAGGGGGAGTGAATTGAAGAGTTTCGGAGTGGAAAATATGGAAGTTTTTGGACCTGAAGAAGGAATTTCTGGCGAACAGGAAGCGACCGGTCGCAGGGAAGACTCGACCGGTCGCCAACGACTCTGTGATGAAAACGACCGGTCGCACATCGGAAGCGACCGGTCGCACATAGGAAGCGACCGGTCGCTCGCGTCGACGAGCGACAACAGTATCGATACGAGTGACGCGACCGGTCGCGAGGAAAGCCACGACCGGTCGCCAGACAAAATTGTTGGTGTTTTCGAGCCTATCTTAGAATGACATAACAGTGATTTTGGCGACTCTCGTACAGATGAAGAGCCTCTCTCAGAAGGACATAACAGTGATATTGACGACTCTCGTACAGATGAAATTGATAATAGACCCCCCTCTGCCCTGTCATTGCCTCAATCAAGTTGTGATAATGAGGTACTTTCTAGTGATGTGCCTACCTATTCTTTGCCCTCACGTACTACCCGTGGGAAACCTAAAGTGCAATATTCTCCTGATATACATGCCAAGTCTAAATATCCCATTAACCATTATATGTCAACTCATCGTTTATCTAAGTCATATGCATCATATTTGTGTCAATTATCTAGTGTATGTGTGCAAACTAAGTTGCAGGATGCTCTATCTGATCAAAACTGGGTAGATGCAATGCATGTTGAGATGGAAGCCTTGAACAAGAATGCTACTTGGGAGTTAGTTCCTTTACCAAAAGGAAAAAAGGCAGTTGGGTGCAGATGGGTGTTTACTTTGAAGCACAAGGCTGATGGTTCCATTGACCGTTACAAGGCAAGATTGGTAGCAAAAGGGTATACTCAGACATATGGAGTGGATTACACAGAGACTTTTGCTCCAGTAGCTAAGCTCAACAATGTACGCGTACTCTTATCCTTAGCTGCTAACCGTGACTGGCCGCTGCTACAATTTGATGTCAAAAATGCATTCCTCCATGGTGACCTCAAGGAAGAAATATATATGGATCCTCCGCCGGGTATCCCTGTGACTTCTAAGGAGGGTGTGGTGTGCAAGCTACGGAAATCCTTGCATGGATTAAAGCAGTCTCCAAGAGCGTGGTTTGGAAGATTTGCTGCATTCATGAAGAAGTTTGGGTATGTGCAAAGTAACTCTGATCATACTTTGTTTCTGAAGCGTCATAAAGGTAAATTGACGGCTTCAATTATTTATGTTGATGATATGATTGTGACTGGAGATGATCATGTAGAGATACAAAGTCTTCAGAAGTATCTGGCTTCTGAGTTCGAGATGAAATCATTGGGTGATTTAAAGTATTTTCTTGGGATTGAAGTTGCCAGATCTAAACATGGTATTTTTCTATCCCAAAGAAAGTATGTTTTGGATTTACTTGCAGAAACTGAAATGTTGGATTGTAAACCAATTGATACCCTTAGTGAGCAGAATCATAAGTTGGGGATATATCCCGATCAAGTTCCGACTGATAAAGAACGTTATCAACGACTTGTGGGGAAATTGATTTATTTAGCTCATACCCGTCCGGACATTGCGTATGCTGTAAATATAGTGAGTCAGTTTATGCACTCTCCTAGTGTGGATCATATGGGGGCTGTGACTCGTATTTTAAGGTATCTGAAAGTAACTCCTGGCAAGGGGTTAATTTTCTCCAAGTATGGCCATACGAATGTAGAAGGGTATACAGATGCTGATTGGGCAGGTTCAGCCACAGATAGGCGTTCGACATCTGGGTATTTTATGTTTGTGGGTGGCAATCTTGTTACGTGGAGGAGCAAGAAACAAAAGGTGGTGTCTAGATCTAGTGCTGAGGCTGAGTATCGGGAAATGACCCATGGTGTATCTGAGTTACTATGGTTGAGGAGATTGTTGAAAGACCTTGGTTTTGGGCCTAATAAACCCATGGATTTATATTGTGACAATACGGCTGCGATTGCAATTGCTCATAATCCTGTACAACATGACCGTACAAAACATGTGGAGGTTGATCGAAATTTCATTAAAGAAAAGTTGGATGCGGAGATTGTGTCCTTCCCCTTCATCCGTTCAGAGTATCAGTTAGCTGATGTTCTTACGAAAGCTGTTTCTACAAGTATCTTTCTCAACTCGCTTGACAAGTTAGGCATGCGTGACGTCTTTGCTCCAACTTGAGGGGGAGTGTTGGCGAGTAGATATATCCTATTCTATTTGGGTTTTATTTATTTTTCCTTTTGTATAGGTATTATGTAATTAGGATTCCACTTATTTCCTAATTAAACCCTACTAGGGTTTGTAACCTGTATTATGAATACCTCCCTTCGAAGAATGAAATATATCTGAAAATATTCTGCCCATATTGTTTGACTTGTTACAATGAGACCAATTTGTGCCGAAATAGAGATTTAGAGGATGACTTGAGTGGATAATTGAGTTGGAGAACTTAGATACAGCTCGGACACAAGTTGAAAGACCATTTTAGTCGAAAACTCATATATTTAACTTATTGTGGTATATCTTTATTGTGACAGGGGAGTGTGAATATGCAATTCGATCATATTGTGATTCATTGACCGGATTTTCCTCCTTCAGGGGGTTTTTATAAGGCAAGGTTTTAATGACGCCACTCTTTGGCACACAGGTTCTGTCAATTGTAATTAATTGGTTATGGATTGTTTATTTTCACATGTTATTTCTGTAATCTATCATGAAACAAGCATTTCACCCATGGACCTTAATTTTTCCATAAATTATATGTGTCTCTAATAATAGATAGTAAGTTCAGTAATGAACTTTTATTCCATAGCCAACAACATAATAAAGAAACCAATGAGCTTCTGGAGAAGTTCTCCTAACAAAGTGAACAAACCAGCTCTCTCTACGTATTGCGCCTTTTGATCTCATTTTCATGGATTGCGCGTTCCATCTGCACTCCATTATGTTTCCAGATTTTTGTTGGGGAAAAAAAAAGAATATTAGAACAAAACGAGAGGAAAATATGAAGTAAAAAATGCATGTTAAAGAGAATTACCGTTACCTGAACAATGTGATTCAGATTCTCCCGCAAGACGAGAAACTCTTGGTTAACAAGGTCAAGAACAATAATGCACCTACAAGCATAAGATTTGCGTCAAAAACAGTTTTCATAAGAGAGGTTTTTATCCATGTAGATCAAATAAGGGTTCTTTTTATAAAAGTCTGAGTGAATATTAAGAAATATAATTTGGCTATAATAGTCTCCAATTATTACTCTTCATGGTCATTTACATCACTTGCATCTCGGAGCTGGCTACAGGCTAACGCCATCCGGCAACCACCAACACTGTAAGTCCAAATTCAGCAGAGAGGATCAATGTAATTAAATTCTTTAGTGTGACAAAAGAATTAATTTTAGTCCAAATCCACCAAAACTTAAAACCATGGTTAGTCTTTATGTATAGTAGGCGTGAAAAAATTATTTTGTTACTTCTTTTTTTATGGGGGAGAGGGAGGAGTAATCCAACTCTTTGTAAATCCTTGCAGGTTTTTAAAATTTTTCGATGTGTAACAATTCTTCACATCCTTACACGTGTCACTTTTTCATTTAGTTAAAATACGGTTAAAATAAATACAGTTGTCACTATTTCTTAGGCAAAAAATTAGTTGACATTTTAGTTTATCTTGAGCTATTTCGGATCCGACTACTTTAGTTTAGGTCACAACATTCTGTTAAATTTACAATTTTGTTCATGCCTTTTTTGTGCAAAATTTCTTTGAATTTTCATTTAGCAACAAAACCTAAAATAAAAAGGTTTAACATTTAAAATTAAAATAAAGTGTGGCATTCAATTTATTATACCTTGAGCTACTTCCCTTGAGCGTGAGGGCAAGAGTTGCCACCTGGGGATAGTTGACTTCATCAGGATCCTGAGCACTCCTAAAATTGCATTTTCCAAAATCAATACATATATATAATATAAATAATGTATATGTAAAAACAGAATAGTAAATTATAATTAAAACAGTGAAGAAAATTACAGATATGTGCTGAGTTGTGCTATAATATTTTCAGCATCACCAAGGAATGTGGTGATCAAATTCGCAACAAAGCAAGGATTTTGTTCATTCTGAACTGCTTTCATTTGATCAAAAAGCTCGTCCAAAATTCCCTGCCAGGAAACGAACGTATATATAGTAGTTAATTAGCTGCAATATTAATTTAACTTGATCATCTTTTTGTTATATATTATTAAAATATAAAATATTGACATTAAATAGTAAACAAAAAAACAAGAGAGAGAAGAAAGAGAAATTATATAATTACACAATAAAATCAGCTATTAAACAATAAAATAAATTAAATTAAATTAAGATGAATAAATAAAACTTCAAAAACAAGAATTAGAGAAGAGAAAGCAAAGCAATAAACTGAATAAAGAAAAAGAAAACAAAAACAAAAACTCCAAAAGTAAAAAGATTAGAGAAGGACTTGGTCTTGCAAGGAGCTGACGAGTTCCTTGAGCTCTTGGCCAAGTTCCTTCCCGGACATTTTTTCTTCTTCTTTTTTCTTTTTTGTTTTGAGAGAGAGAGAGAGAGACAGTGCAGAGATGAAAGCAACGAAATGACTGAAGAGAAGGCAATAGAGACAGATGCATGGTTTTATATATAAATAGGCTGTGTGGATGTTATTTTCATGCTGCATAGAATGTGCGTTAAGACTCAAGAGGCATGAGCTTTGCATGTCTCTGGTCTGGCTTTTCATTCCATAGCTTCATGAGCTTCACGATGGTCTGTTTATTTGTGCTTGGCTTTTTGTTCATGTTTTTACTAATTCTAGTATAGGGATACAAATTGGATGGGTGCAACCAGACCCGCCCCGAGCCCAACCCAATATTTGATTTCGATTGTATTGCCTTAGCCCAAATCCTTTTATAGTCAGATTGCTTGATTTATTAGTTCGTATTTGAATAATTAATTGAGCTTAACTTGTCAATTCTTATCCAATAAGCATCAATATGGTTGGAAAACTATCGGATTTATTTTAAGACCTAAAAAATTAAAATCTCATCAACAAATTCGTTTTTATTTTATTCATCTGCCCAAAGCATATATGTGTGCCTTGATCTTGATGGGTCTCAAATACCTAACTGTATCTCATTGTATTGTTAACTAGGAGAGGGTATTCATAAGGTCTTTTAAAAACCACTTTCTCAATCTCAATATAAAGTCATAGTCTAATCGAGAAATCAAAATGACAAAGAAATTTTTTGAAAAATCTCAATTCTATCAATGTAACCACAAAATATCAAGGAAAAACATATTAAAACCATGTTGGTAACATCATAAGCTAGAGACGATAATTAAATTGAGTTTCATTCAAAACCATCGATATGCAAAGGGTTTACAATTTAAAAGATTGTTGTACTTATTTCAAAACAAAAGTACACTCACAAAAGGTCTGATGCTAAATTAATCAAAACCGAATTTCCAGTTCGTGATTTCCAATAGGTCAAGGATAGTCATCCAACCACAACCTAACAATTTAGCCTCAATCCAACGATCTGATCTTCTTAGATAGCACAACCGGACGATGATCGATTCGTGTCGAGACAATTTGAGACATGTGAACCTCAGATTTTTGTTCTGTAAGTTTCTACACACTTCTAGCAACATCAAGAATTGCATACTAAAATTTGGAGATGATCCAACGGTTCGATCATCTCTTATCATACAGTCCATAATAAGCGAAATCTCGAATCATTGGGAAAATGATCGAATCCATGCAAACAATAATGCTCGAGACAACTAGGACGTCACACTAGGGTAAAAATAGGTCACCTCTGGTGCCCACATGAGCCACCACGTGTTGTCACCGTCGGTGGGTAACTTGAGCAAATTTCAGCAACAACAAAACCTAAAATCGTCGATTGCCACCCATGCCAAATTAAAGACAACAGTGAGAGGAGAAATTTTCATATACAGGCCTACATAAATTTTCGTCGAGATTGTTGTTGTTAATATTATGTTAACTCGCAATTGTACGGGGCAATTAGTAGTATAGCAAGACAAGTACGAGGTCGTACCCACGAAGACTGAGAAGTTAAAACTAGTTATGTACTTAGATTACCAAATTCAAGAAAGTAGGAGGTTATGTCTAAAACAGAATTTAGAACAAGAGTGGTTGTGATTGTTGAACAAAAGAAGCAAAATGAAATTGCAAACAAAAACAAGTAAACAAATGTAACAAAGAGTGGTTTTAAGAGTTGGAAAACAGATTTTGAGACTAGGGCATTCGAATCACCATAACAATTCAATTCTGGGTTATAAAGATTCAAGTAACAAGTCTAATTCAGATTCAAAGATTGATTCTAGCTAAAGTATGATTAGGCCATGGTGTTTGGTCCTAACCTTGTGTTCCTAATTCCCTAATTTGATCATTTGTTGTCTAACCTAAAATTAAGCATTAGGAACCCATTAAGCATAGAAGAACATTTTAAACAACCAAGTATGTATCTAATCCCTGTTGTCGAATGTCCATACATACTCTTCCTATTCATAGTTCAATTCGAATTAAAGCATGGTGTATACTCTTAATTCAAACCAAGATAGTTAACAAACAAGTTCTAATGGTGATCAATCATTCAAACAAGCATGTTAACTTATAAGCATAATGAATAAGAACATGAATCATGAATCAAACTTGAAACTCCAAACTTATAAACCCAGAATATTCATGTTAGGTTACATCGAAGCCCTAGTTATGGATTTAGCTACTCATAATGGAAAAGAGACTTGAACAGAAATGAGAAAACATAATGAATGCAATAAGAGTAGAAAAATCCTTTTTCTGAAGTTCTTGTGGTGTCCAAGGCTTCTCCAAGTGCTTCTCCACTTCTAATGCTTCTCCAAGAGCTTCCCCACTTCTAGAAAGATGTATGGAGGATATGGAGGTGATTTGGGATGAGTTTGAGTGAGTGGTGATGGCTAAGGAAGATGAAATTCGTAGGGAAATGGAAGAGAAGTTTGCTGGAGTTGTTTTGGTGATTGTTGGAGTGTTTGGGATTGTGAGAGTGTTTGAGGATGGTTGGAGTGAATTGTGGGGTTGTGAATCCCAAGATTTGTTGTGTCTTGAATGTGGAATGGATGTGGTATTTATAGGGAGAGGGGAGTGATAAATCTGAATTCAATATGGCTAATGCATTCAACACTTGCATTATACAATCTAAATTGGTTGATGCACTTCACTAATGCATACAACACTTGCAATATAAAATCTGAATTGGTTGATGCACTTCACCAATAAATCCCACCAGCAGCCCTAGCTCATCTTCATGTCACCATGACCAAGCTTCCAACAAGCTCAATAGCTCATGCCTAGCTCACCATGACCAAGCTTCCAACCAGAAACAATAGCTCATCCTGAGGTCAGCATGACCAGCAACTTGAAGGGCTTACGAATTGGGCTTCCCTTAAGCAAATTAAGACTTTAAGCACTCAAACTTGAAGTTCAGAATGTCTTCTTTCCATCCATATATCATTTGGGCCAATCCAAGGTCGGAGGAGGAAGTTAAGGCCAAAACAAATTGCTAACTCATTTTGCGCGCTGATAAAATCCATCCTGAGCATGGCTCTGTGTTTGCTAGGTAACAGACTCCATATTTATCCAATGGGGATGAATTTTGGATATGTTATAGTACACACCCATTGGAACAACTTTCATGAAGAATACTGCCTCATACGAGCTGTGTAGATTGCTGAAACAAAGCTTACAATATGACCCACGAAACTGGACTGGCAAGAGGCTGTAGGAAAAATGAGTTTGTCTTTAAGCTCTTCTTCCATTCATCCAAATTAGGCCTTAACATGCTTGAATTGCATGAATTATGCTCTCTTGCTCTATTGGCCTACAAAACACACAAAGGGAGGGAAATAACTTAGAATTATAGGAACTAAGCAAAAGAAGTAAGTAAATTGGGCATGTATATGTATGAAATTATGAGCTTAACACACCCCCAAACTTAGATTTTGCTAGTCCTCGAGCAAAACAAAAGAGAAACAAAGATAAAAACAAAACAAGAAGTTAACTAGACCACTTTCGTAGGTAACTCGATTGCATTGAGCGTATGCAACAAGCCTTTAAACCTCTAGGCATCCCTAGTAGGAGGAGTTGTGTCTCATGAGGGTTTAACAGATACGATACCCACAAACGTTTTTCTAACTCTACAAAACAAAATGGTTAGAAAAACAACTTTGAAATCAACTAATGAAAATGAAAGAAAGTTTTAGTCATACCTCCAACACCATAGAGTTGCCAAGATAGGTCATCAATCAGTGTGTACAAGTGGAAGCTATAGCTCAAAGGCACACAGTTTCAAAGCAAGCACACTCAAACCTTGAATAGAGAACATGCTTCGACTCTAATTCTCACAGATAACACTCAATCACTCAGAACCTATGTTTTAATTCTCTCAAGAAAGCATAAGTGAGTGTATGAAATAGAAGCACAAATTTGGTTAGATCTCATGAAAGGAATTAAATACTAAGAATAGAGATACACACATACTTACCAGCACCCATGAATACATCCTCAAAGATCAGCTAGGTCTTTCACAATGTTGTAATGAAAGGCTAAGGTTTAGGGGAAATGGAAGAATTGGAAGGAAAAACAAATAACTTAAGAACATACCAAGGTTGCATGCTTCATTAATCTGCAAGGCATCATTGATTTAGATTGGCATGGCAGCAAACTTCATGGTATCACCTGGCATAGACTTTATTTTTCACACTTAGATCAAATCGAAACACTTTCATCTTCGTTGATTTGATCTGCATCTTCATTAACTTCATTGCACAGATTCACATCATCTTTATTTAGGTACATGGCTGCAACTTCCTTGCTTCAAACTTTATGTTGGCACACCTTGGTATATTTCTAAGCTATAGGGTATGGCTACAATAGGTCAAGTATCTCAGATTGAGATACAAAGGTAGGGAAATGATGAGGGTGATAGAAGAAAAGGCTTTAAGTGTTTGGCTTCAAGAGGGTTGATGGAACACACATATAGGTAGGGTGAAAAGAAAGCACATAGAATGGTTATGCACACATAGCCTAGCATCACTTCAATGAGTTCATTCATGAATGAGAGCAAGCACATGATATCTGCAAAAGAGAATCATCCTTAGTATTCAATCAAAATGGAATAATGAGATCAATTAGAGTGAATTGAAGAAAATAAGTATGGATGAGAAATAGAACACTTTAAACCCTCTCAAGAAAGCAATTAGGCTCGATATAGCTCACTAGGGTAGTCTCCACTATTTTCCTTCAAGAATTTGAGCGTGGTACTTTAGCCACCAGAATTCTAAGAGCAAAAGCTTTGTGAAGCGCAAAATTCTGATATGAAAACCTCAAATAGCAGCTCCATAGCATTGATTGTATGACATTCTTTAAAAAAATAAAAAAAAATAAAAAAATAGTGACAAGAGAACGAAAATTGAAAACACAAATGGATAAGAAAATTGAAATTGAAAACCTTCCCCCCAGACCTGAATTGAACATTGTCCTCAATGTGAAAGCATACAAAAGATGATTGAGAACAAACAAATGATAAAGGGAAAAGTTTAGAAGAAGGTTTAGGAAAAATAAAAAATAAAAAAAATGAATATATAAGCAACTCATGGATGACCAGTTAAGGGCCTCAGAAAACACAGACAGGGGATCCGGGAAGGTTGGAGGGGTCACAATGGTCCCGCTTAAAACCCAAACTTCTTAGACACCGAAGGTGTCGCCTAAAGAACTCCTAGACACTGTATTGACGGAGGTGCTCACTGGGGTTACCAAAAGTTAGCTTATATGAATTTTTTTATTTATTTTATATATTTATTTATTTATAAAAAGGAACATAAACTTAAAATGACTAAAATAAAAACAAAACAAGTAAAGAGAAAGGATTGAAATGCTTCCCCTTGATGCGATTAGGTCGATTGCTACCGAGCACCTTCTTCTTGAACACATGGGTTGCCTCCCAAGAAGCGCCTTAGTTACTGTCTTGGCAAAGACATTGTGCAATCAGCTAAGTTGATGGTACGAAGGGAAGTTGATCTACCACATGGCCAGTTTGGATGCCAGCTGAAACTCCCTCATAGAATGGCTTTAAACGTTGTCCATTTACTTTGAAAGTCGAGCCATCTTTAGGGTTTTGAATCTCCACAGCTCCATAGGGAGAAACATTGACCACGGTGAATGGGCCTTGCCATCTAGACTTCAATTTTCCTGGAAAGAGACGCAAACGTGAGTTAAACAAAAGAACTGACATACCTTTGGAGAACTCTTTCCGTTGAATGTTTCTGTCATGGTAACTCTTGGTTCGTTCTTTGTAAAGCTTTGCATTCTCATAAGACTCATGTCTAATTTCTTCCAATTCATTGAGCTGAAACTTTCTTGCATGGCCTGCCTTGTCTAGATCAAAATTCAACTTCTTGATGGCCCAAAAAGCATTGTGTTCAAGCTCCATTGGCAGGTGACAAGCTTTCCCAAACACAAGACGATAAGGGCTCATTCCAATGGGAGTCTTATATGCAGTCCTATAAGCCCATAATGAATCATTGAGCTTAGCTGCCCAATCTTTCCTTGTATTGTTCACCACCTTCTCCAGGATGTGCTTAATTTCTCTATTGCTTATTTCCACTTGACCAGAAGTTTGCGGATGATATGGTGTAGAGACTCGATGGGTGATGTTGTACTTCTTCATGAGTGCTTCGAATGGCTTGTTACAGAAGTGGCTGCCTCCATCACTAATGACAGCCCTTGGAGTACCAAACCTTGTGAAAATATTATCCTTCAAGAACTTCAGCACCACCTTATAATCATTGGTTTTGGTGGCTATGGCTTCCACCCATTTAGACACATAATCAACAGCAACAAGTATGTAAGTATAACCAAAGGAAGATGGGAATGGTCCCATGAAATCAATACCCCACACATCGAAGAGCTCCACAACAAGTATGTTATTCAATGGCATTTCATTCCTGCGACTTATGTTCCCCATCCTTTGGCACCTATCACACTTAACACAAAAATTAAATGCATCTTTAAATAGAGTGGGCCAAAAGAAACCAGATTGCAGAATTTTAAGTGCTGTTTTCTTAGCTCCAAAGTGACCTCCACAGGCCAATTCGTGGCTATGCCTAAGTATGCTTTCTTGCTCTTCTTCTGGAACACATCTTCTGATGAGTTGATCCGGGCAATGCTTGAATAAGAAAGGTTCATCCCATACATAATGTTTCACCATGGAAAAGAACTTCTTCTTATCCTGAGAAGTTAGATCATTTCTAAGAACACCACAAGCAAGATAATTAACAAAATCAGCATACCATGGCTCTTTGACTTGGGCAGCATATAGTTGTTCATCAGGGAAAGTCTCATTCAAGGGTAGCACAGCTCCTCCTTTTTCTTCAACCACAATTCTGCTCAAATGATTAGCTACCACATTCTCACATCCCTTCTTATCTCGAATCTCCAAATCGAATTCTTGCAGCAAGAGAATCCATCTAATCAAGCGTGGTTTGGCATCCTTCTTAGTGAGCAAGTATCTAAGGGCTGCATGGTCAGAATAAACAATTACTTTAGAACCAACAAGGTAAGAACGAAATTTTTCTAAAGCAAAAACCACAGCAAGCAACTCCTTCTCTGTTGTGGAGTAGTTGATTTGAGCATCATTCAAGGTCCGGCTAGCATAATGAATCACATGGGGCAGCTTGTTCTTCTTTTGACCTAAAACTGCACCAATAGCAAAGTCAGAGGCATCACACATTATTTCAAATGGTAAAGACCAATCCGGAGCTATGATAATAGGGGCTGAAGTTAGCTCCCTCTTCAAGGTAGAAAAAGCTTCCATGCAAGCTTCATTAAACTCAAAAACAGCATCCTTAGCAAGGAGATTACACAATGGCCTTGTAATGCTTGAGAAATTTTTGATGAACCTTCTATAGAATCCAGCATGACCTAGAAAGCTTCTAATTCCTTTAACAGAGGTAGGGGGTGGAAGATTTGAGATGAGATCGATCTTGGCTTTATCCACTTCGATTCCCTTGCTTGAAATCACATGGCCTAGCACAATGCCTTGTCTCACCATGAAGTGACACTTCTCCCAATTCAAAATCAGATTTCTTTCCTGGCATCTTTTAAGCACTAGAGACAAGTGGTGAAGACAATTATCAAAAGAGGAACCAAAAACTGAAAAATCATCCATAAATACCTCAATGAATCGTTCCACCATATCTGAAAAGATTGACATCATGCATCTTTGGAAAGTTGCTGGGGCATTGCACAAACCGAATGGCATCCTTCTATAAGCAAACGTACCAAATGGGCATGTGAATGTGGTTTTCTCTTGGTCTTCCGGAGCAATGGGAATTTGATTATAACCTGAAAAACCATCAAGAAAACAATAGTAAGCATGGCCAGATAAACGTTCAAGCATTTGATCAATAAAAGGTAAGGGGAAATGATCTTTTCTAGTGGATGTGTTCAACTTCCTGTAATCAATGCAAACTCTCCAACCAGTGACAGTTCGTGTAGGAACTAGCTCATTCTTCTCATTCTTCACAACGGTGATTCCGGACTTCTTTGGAACAACTTGCACAGGGCTCACCCACTTAGAATCTGAAATTGGGTAGATGATTCCTACATCGAGTAGCTTTAAAACTTCAGCTCTAACCACCTCTTTCATGTTGGGATTTAGCCTCCTTTGGGCATCACGAGATGGTTTGCTGTCTTCTTCCATTAAAATCCGGTGCATGCACATGCTTGGACTAATTCCTTTGATGTCTGCTATGGTCCACCCAATGGCTGTTTTATGCTCTTTTAGAACTTTAATTAAGCTCTCTTCTTCATGTGAGGAGAGACCTGCAGCAATTATAACAGGGAGAGTTTCGTTAGCACCCAAATATGTATATTTAAGATTATTGGGAAGAGGTTTAAGTTCTAGCTTTGGTGGGATGACAATGGATGGCTCCAATTTCGTGGATGATGGTCCAAGAGGCTCGATTGGTGGCCTAAAGGATGGTGGGTATGGCGGAAACACTTCTAAGGCAGCCACCACTTCTTGGAACTCCGGTTCACAAAGATCTTCCTCTTCTTGTGTTAAGACAGCTTCTAGAGCATCATTAGACTTTCTCTGCAAAATTTTGGAAGAAACCTCATGATCCACAACATCAATTGAAAAGCAAGAATCAAGAGAGATAGAAGGTTGAGATAGAGCATTAAGCATTTTAAATTCAACAGTTTCACCCAAAACAGTCATGGAGAGGGTGCTATCTTTCACTTTGATGATTGTGTCTGCAGTGGCCATGAATGGTCTGCCTAGGAGAATGGGATCAACACGATCTCCATTTGGATTGTCTTCCATGTCCATCACTACAAAATCAGCAAGGAGAATTAGTGTATTAACTTGAACTAGAATATCTTCTACAATACCTTTTGGATATTTTATAGAATGATCAGCTAGTTCAAGTCGCATTGAAGTCTTCTTCATCCCTTCTAAGCCAAGCTCTTGATAAACTGAATATGGCAAAACATTGATGCTTGCTCCCAAGTCCAACATGGCTCTTCCAACCTTCTTGCCTCCAATGTTAATGGGAATGTCAAAGCTGCCAGGATCATCTAGTTTTGGTGGAAGCTTCCTTTGCAATACAGCACTTACATTCTGGTCGAGCTTTACTCCTTCATTTGGAGCGAAATTGAGCTTGTGAGTTTTCAAGTCCTTGATGAATTTTCCATATGCAGGAATCTGTTCAATAAGATCAAGCAAAGGCAAATTGATATTAACTTTACTCAAAATATCATAAATCTCTTTAAAAGCCTTATCTTGCTTTGCTTTCTTAAGACGGCCTGGAAATGGAATCTGTGGAACATATGGAGCGGGTGGCACGTATCTATCTTCTTGAAGATGTGGTGGCACAAATTTGTCATCCCTTTTATGCAATTGGAATTGATCGGATTTCTGAGAATCTGATTTGGCCTTAGGAGCAGATTGAGAAGTTTTGAGTTGTTCTCCTTCCGTAGCCATGGTCTCCTCGTCTTTATCTTCTACAATCACAACATCATTTGAAAGATTAGAATCATCTTTATTATCAATGATCTTACCTGATCTGAGCACATGAATGGCCTTGGCTTCTGGGTTCTTTAGATTGATCTCAGTTTGGCTTGGCCATTTCCCAGGCACTCTTTGAGTTATTTCAGCAGCTATTTGGCCTAATTGGACTTCCAATTTGGAGATGGTAGCTTGTGTAGTTTGCTGAAAATTGGATTGGTTGATTGCCATCTGCTTCACTATATCTTCCAATGATGATGATGATTGTTGTGGCCTTTGGAATGAAGGGGGATTTGCTTGATTCTGGGTATTTCTCCATGAAAAGTTTGGATGATTCCTCCAACCTGGATTATAACTTTGAGAGTATGGATCATTTCTTGGACCTTGGTTGTAGGAATTTACCAACTTAGCTTGCTCTTGCACAAATTCTGGATATCCAGCCCCAAGTGGACAAGTTGTGGTAGCATGGTCATGAGATTCACAAATGCTACACACTTCCTTCGGAGGGCTTCTTGAGTTTAATGCAAGAAGAGCATCTAGCTTTTGTTCCAGTTTTGAAATCTGCACACTAGAAGCATCATTAGAACCACTAATAACACGTTTACCTCTTGTATCCGTATGTTGGGTCTCCATTGCTATCTCCTCAAAGAGTTCGTACGTTTCTTCTGGAGTTTTGGTTTTAAAAGAACCACCTGCAAAATTGGTGACTATATTATGACTAGAAGGGGTTAGTCCTTTATAAAACATACGCATTTGAAGCTTCAATGGAATCCCATGATGAGGACATTGGTTGAGCAACCCATTGAATTTCTCCCATGCTTCACAAAACGATTCATCATCTTGCTGTGCAAATAACAAGATCTTGTCCCTAAGCATGTCGGTCTTTTGCGTGGAGAAGTATTTTTCCAGGAACTTCTTTTGAATGGCAGACCATGTAGTGAGTGAACCAGGCTTCAAAGAATTCAACCAATACTTCGCCTTATCCTTTAAAGTGTATGGAAACACTCTCATTCGAAGTTGATCTTCTGTCACACCTGTCAAGGGAAAAGAACTCACAACATTAAAAATATCCTTTATATGAGTCAATGGATCTTCATTAGGTAAACCATAAAAGGAAGGCAGCATATTAAGATGAGAAGATTTAAGCTCATAATTTCGAGCTACAGTGGGCAGCAAAATGCTTGAAGGAGATGCTGGAATTGTTGGGATATCAAGTTCTCCCATGAACTCAATGGCAGCCATCATTTCTTCTTCTTCTTGGTCTGAACTTGCTTCCGAATTTGAAAGTGAAGAACCGGGAAGTTCAGTGTGGAGAGCAAGACTTGTAAATGTAGCAAGAGCTTGCTCTTTTGCAGTTGACAACTCCCTTTCTAGACGATTCTGAATTTCAGAGGTCACTCGTCTGGGTTGCAATGATGGTCCTGCGTTCAAAGATCTAGAACGTTGGAACGAAGACCTCACTTGTTCAAGTAATGGATTTTTAGACATAAACTACCTGAAACAGAAAATTAGATTAATTAGAAACACTAAAAAGAATAGGGTAACCTTGGGCACATAACCAGGGAAGAACTTTCGTTCAGTCCCCGGCAACGGCGCCAAAATTTGTTGTTAATAATATGTTAACTCGCAATTGTACGGGGCAATTAGTAGTATAGCAAGACAAGTACGAGGTCGTACCCACGAAGACTGAGAAGTTCAAATTAGTTATGTACTTTAGATTACCAAATTCAAGAAGTTAGGAAGTTAAATCTAAAACAGAATTTAAAGCAAGAGTGAGTTTGAAAACAAATGCAGCAAGATTAAAATGAACTTTGAAGTGAGAATGCTTGTGATTATAGAAAGAAATGAACAAACTGAAATTGCAACGGAAAGCAAGTAAACAAAAGTAACAAAGGGTGGTTTTGAAAGTTAAAACACAGGTTTGGAGACTAGGGCATTCGATTCACCATAACAATTCAATTCTGGGTTATAAAGATTCAAGTAACAAGTCTAATTCAGATTCAAAGATTGATTCTAGCTAAAGTATGATTAGGCCATGGTGTTTGGTCCTAACCTTGTGTTCCTAATTCCCTAATTTGATCATTTGTTGTCTAACCTAAAATTAAGCATTAGGAACCCATTAAGCATAGAAGAACATTTTAAACAACCAAGTATGTATCTAATCCCTGTTGTCGAATGTCCATACATACTCTTCCTATTCATAGTTCAATTCGAATTAAAGCATGGTGTATACTCTTAATTCAAACCAAGATAGTTAACAAACAAGTTCTAATGGTGATCAATCATTCAAACAAGCATGTTAACTTATAAGCATAATGAATAAGAACATGAATCATGAATCAAACTTGAAACTCCAAACTTATAAACCCAGAATATTCATGTTAGGTTACATCGAAGCCCTAGTTATGGATTTAGCTACTCATAATGGAAAAGAGACTTGAACAGAAATGAGAAAACATAATGAATGCAATAAGAGTAGAAAAACCCTTTTTCTGAAGTTCTTGTGGTGTCCAAGGCTTCTCCAAGTGCTTCTCCACTTCTAATGCTTCTCCAAGAGCTTCCCCACTTCTAGAAAGATGTATGAAGGATATGGAGGTGATTTGGGATGAGTTTGAGTGAGTGGTGATGGCTAAGGAAGATGAAATTCGTAGGGAAATGGAAGAGAAGTTTGCTGGAGTTGTTTTGGTGATTGTTGGAGTGTTTGGGATTGTGAGAGTGTTTGAGGATGGTTGGAGTGAATTGTGGGGGTTGTGAATCTCAGGATTTGTTGTCTCTTGAATGTGGAATGGATGTGGTATTTATAGGGAGAGGGGAGTGATAAATCTGAATTCAATATGGCTAATGCATACAACACTTGCATTATAAAAGATGAATTGGTTGATGCACTTCACTAATGCATACAACACTTGCATTATAAAATCTGAATTGGTTGATGCACTTCAGCAATAAATCCCACCAGCAGCCCTAGCTCATCTTCATGTCACCATGACCAAGCTTCCAACCAGCTACAATAGCTCATGCCTAGCTCACCATGACCAAGCTTCCAACCAGCTCATCCTGAGGTCAGCATGACCAGCAACTTCAAGGGCTTACAACTTGGGCTAGGCTGAATCAAATGAAGACTTTAAGATGTCCATTGTGAAGTTCAGAATGTGTATGATCCAACCACACAAGTATTGGCCCAATCCAAGCTCGGAGGAGGAAGTTAAGGCCGAAACAAATTGCTAACTCAGTTTGCTCGCTGACAAAATCCATCCTGAGCATAGTTCTGTGTTTGCTAGGTGACGGACTCCAGATTTATCCAATGGGGCTGAATTTTGGATATGTTATAGTACACACCCATTGGAACAACTTTCATGAAGAATGTTGCCTCATCCGAGCTATGTAGGTTGCTGAAACAAAGCTTGCAATATGACCTACGGAACTGGACTGGCAGGGGGCTGTAGCCAAAATGAGTTTGTCTTTAAGCTCTTCTTCTCTTCATCCAAATTAGGCCTTAACATGCATGAATTGCATGAATTATGCTCTCTTGCTCTTTTGGCCTACAAAACACACAAAGGGAGGCAAATAACTCAAAATTATAAGAAACTAAGCAAAAGAAGTAAGTAAATTGGGCATGTATATGTATGAAATTATGAGCTTAACACTCACCCACTTAGAATCTGAAATTGGGTAGATGATTCCTACATCGAGTAGCTTTAAAACTTCAGCTCTAACCACCTCTTTCATGTTGGGATTTAGCCTCCTTTGGGCATCACGAGATGGTTTGCTGTCTTCTTCCATTAAAATCCGGTGCATGCACATGCTTGGACTAATTCCTTTGATGTCTGCTATGGTCCACCCAATGGCTGTTTTATGCTCTTTTAGAACTTTAATTAAGCTCTCTTCTTCATGTGAGGAGAGACCTGCAGCAATTATAACAGGGAGAGTTTCGTTAGCACCCAAATATGTATATTTAAGATTATTGGGAAGAGGTTTAAGTTCTAGCTTTGGTGGGATGACAATGGATGGCTCCAATTTCGTGGATGATGGTCCAAGAGGCTCAATTGGTGGCCTAAAGGATGGTGGGTATGGCGGAAACACTTCTAAGGCAGCCACCACTTCTTGGAACTCCGGTTCACAAAGATCTTCCTCTTCTTGTGTTAAGACAACTTCTAGAGCATCATTAGACTTTCTCTGCAAAATTATGGAAGAAACCTCATGATCCACAACATCAATTGAAAAGCAAGAATCAAGAGAGATAGAAGGTTGAGATAGAGCATTAAGCATTTTAAATTCAACAGTTTCACCCAAAACAGTCATGGAGAGGGTGCTATCTTTCACTTTGATGATTGTGTCTGCAGTGGCCATGAATGGCCTGCCTAGGAGAATGGGATCAACACGATCTCCATTTGGATTGTCTTCCATGTCCATCACTACAAAATCAGCAGGGAGAATTAGTGTATTAACTTGAACTAGAATATCTTCTACAATACCTTTTGGATATTTTATAGAATGATCAGCTAGTTCAAGTCGCATTGAAGTCTTCTTCATCCCTTCTAAGCCAAGCTCTTGATAAACTGAATATGGCAAAACATTGATGCTTGCTCCCAAGTCCAACATGGCTCTTCCAACCTTCTTGCCTCCAATGTTAATGGGAATGTCAAAGCTGCCAGGATCATCTAGTTTTGGTGGAAGCTTCCTTTGCAATACAGCACTTACATTCTGGTCGAGCTTTACTCCTTCATTTGGAGCGAAATTGAGCTTGTGAGTTTTCAAGTCCTTGATGAATTTTCCATATGCAGGAATCTGTTCAATAAGATCAAGTAAAGGCAAATTGATATTAACTTTACTCAAAATATCATAAATCTCTTTAAAAGCCTTATCTTGCTTTGCTTTCTTAAGACGGCCTGGAAATGGAATCTGTGGAACATATGGAGCGGGTGGCACGTATCTATCTTCTTGAAGATGTGGTGGCACAAATTTGTCATCCCTTTTATGCAATTGGAATTGATCGGATTTCTGAGAATCTGATTTGGCCTTAGGAGCAGATTGAGAAGTTTTGAGTTGTTCTCCTTCCGTAGCCATGGTCTCCTCGTCTTTATCTTCTACAATCACAATATCATTTGAAAGATTAGAATCATCTTTATTATCAATGATCTTACCTGATCTGAGCACATGAATGGCCTTGGCTTCTGGGTTCTTTGGATTGATCTCAGTTTGGCTTGGCCATTTCCCAGGCACTCTTTGAGTTATTTCAGCAGCTATTTGGCCTAATTGGACTTCCAATTTGGAGATGGCAGCTTGTGTAGTTTGCTGAAAATTGGATTGGTTGATTGCCATCTGCTTCACTATATCTTCCAATGATGATGATGATTGTTGTGGCCTTTGGAATGAAGGGGGATTTGCTTGATTCTAGGTATTTCTCCATGAAAAGTTTGGATGATTCCTCCAACCTGGATTATAACTTTGAGAGTATGGATCATTTCTTGGACCTTGGTTGTAGGAATTTACCAACTTAGCTTGTTCTTGCACAAATTCTGGATATCCAGCCCCAAGTGGACAAGCTGTGGTAGCATGGTCATGAGATTCACAAATGCTACACACTTCCTTCGGAGGGCTTCTTGAGTTTAATGCAAGAAGAGCATCTAGCTTTTGTTCCAGTTTTGAAATTTGCACACTAGAAGCATCATTAGAACCACTAATAACACGTTTACCTCTTGTATCCGTATGTTGGGTCTCCATTGCTATCTCCTCAAAGAGTTCGTACGTTTCTTCTGGAGTTTTGGTTTTAAAAGAACCACCTGCAAAATTGGTGACTATATTATGACTAGAAGGGGTTAGTCCTTTATAAAACATACGCATTTGAAGCTTCAATGGAATCCCATGATGAGGACATTGGTTGAGCAACCCATTGAATCTCTCCCATGCTTCACAAAACGATTCATCATCTTGCTGTGCAAATAACAAGATCTTGTCCCTAAGCATGTCGGTCTTTTGCGTGGAGAAGTATTTTTCCAGGAACTTCTTTTGAATGGCAGACCATGTAGTGAGTGAACCAGGCTTCAAAGAATTCAACCAATACTTCGCCTTATCCTTTAAAGTGTATGGAAACACTCTCATTCGAAGTTGATCTTCTGTCACACCTGTCAAGGGAAAAGAACTCACAACATTAAAAATATCCTTTATATGGGTTAATGGATCTTCATTAGGTAAACCATAAAAGGAAGGTAGCATATTAAGATGAGAAGATTTAAGCTCATAATTTCGAGCTACAGTGGGCAGCAAAATGCTTGAAGGAGATGCTGGAATTGTTGGGATATCAAGTTCTCCCATGAACTCAATGGCAGCCATCATTTCTTCTTCTTCTTGGTCTGAACTTGCTTCCGAATTTGAAAGTGAAGAACCAGGAAGTTCAGTGTGGAGAGCAAGACTTGTAAATGTAGCAAGAGCTTGCTCTTTTGCAGTTGACAACTCCCTTTCTAGACGATTCTGAATTTCAGAGGTCACACGATTTGGTTGCAATGATGGTCCTGCGTTCAAAGATCTGGAACGTTGGAACGAAGACCTCACTTGTTCAAGGAATGGCCTGTTATACATAAACTACCTGAAACAGAAAATTAGATTAATTAGAAACACTAAAAAGAATAGGGTAACCTTGGGCACATAACCAGGGAAGAACTTTCGTTCAGTCCCCGGCAACGGCGCCAAAATTTGTTGTTAATATTATGTTAACTCGCAATTGTACGGGGCAATTAGTAGTATAGCAAGACAAGTACGAGGTCGTACCCACGAAGACTGAGAAGTTAAAACTAGTTATGTACTTAGATTACCAAATTCAAGAAAGTAGGAGGTTATGTCTAAAACAGAATTTAGAACAAGAGTGGTTGTGATTGTTGAACAAAAGAAGCAAAATGAAATTGCAAACAAAAACAAGTAAACAAATGTAACAAAGAGTGGTTTTAAGAGTTGGAAAACAGATTTTGAGACTAGGGCATTCGAATCACCATAACAATTCAATTCTGGGTTATAAAGATTCAAGTAACAAGTCTAATTCAGATTCAAAGATTGATTCTAGCTAAAGTATGATTAGGCCATGGTGTTTGGTCCTAACCTTGTGTTCCTAATTCCCTAATTTGATCATTTGTTGTCTAACCTAAAATTAAGCATTAGGAACCCATTAAGCATAGAAGAACATTTTAAACAACCAAGTATGTATCTAATCCCTGTTGTCGAATGTCCATACATACTCTTCCTATTCATAGTTCAATTCGAATTAAAGCATGGTGTATACTCTTAATTCAAACCAAGATAGTTAACAAACAAGTTCTAATGGTGATCAATCATTCAAACAAGCATGTTAACTTATAAGCATAATGAATAAGAACATGAATCATGAATCAAACTTGAAACTCCAAACTTATAAACCCAGAATATTCATGTTAGGTTACATCGAAGCCCTAGTTATGGATTTAGCTACTCATAATGGAAAAGAGACTTGAACAGAAATGAGAAAACATAATGAATGCAATAAGAGTAGAAAAACCCTTTTTCTGAAGTTCTTGTGGTGTCCAAGGCTTCTCCAAGTGCTTCTCCACTTCTAATGCTTCTCCAAGAGCTTCCCCAGTTCTAGAAAGATGTATGGAGGATATGGAGGTGATTTGGGATGAGTTTGAGTGAGTGGTGATGGCTAAGGAAGATGAAATTCGTAGGGAAATGGAAGAGAAGTTTGCTGGAGTTGTTTTGGTGATTGTTGGAGTGTTTGGGATTGTGAGAGTGTTTGAGGATGGTTGGAGTGAATTGTGGGGTTGTGAATCCCAAGATTTGTTGTGTCTTGAATGTGGAATGGATGTGGTATTTATAGGGAGAGGGGAGTGATAAATCTGAATTCAATATGGCTAATGCATTCAACACTTGCATTATACAATCTAAATTGGTTGATGCACTTCACTAATGCATACAACACTTGCAATATAAAATCTGAATTGGTTGATGCACTTCACCAATAAATCCCACCAGCAGCCCTAGCTCATCTTCATGTCACCATGACCAAGCTTCCAACAAGCTCAATAGCTCATGCCTAGCTCACCATGACCAAGCTTCCAACCAGAAACAATAGCTCATCCTGAGGTCAGCATGACCAGCAACTTGAAGGGCTTACGAATTGGGCTTCCCTTAAGCAAATTAAGACTTTAAGCACTCAAACATGAAGTTCAGAATGTCTTCTTTCCATCCATATATCATTTGGGCCAATCCAAGGTCGGAGGAGGAAGTTGAGGGCAAAACAAATTGCTAACTCATTTTGCGCGCTGATAAAATCCATCCTGAGCATGGCTCTGTGTTTGCTAGGTAACAGACTCCATATTTATCCAATGAGGATGAATATTGGATATGTTATAGTACACACCCATTGGAACAACTTTCATGAAGCATGATGCCTCATCCGAGCTGTGTAGATTGCTGAAACAAAGCTTACAATATGACCCACGAAACTGGACTGGCAAGAGGCTGTAGGAAAAATGAGTTTGTCTTTAAGCTCTTCTTCCATTCATCCAAATTAGGCCTTAACATGCTTGAATTGCATGAATTATGCTCTCTTGCTCTATTGGCCTACAAAACACACAAAGGGAGGGAAATAACTTAGAATTATAGGAACTAAGCAAAAGAAGTAAGTAAATTGGGCATGTATATGTATGAAATTATGAGCTTAACAATTGTCCGAAAAATTGATTGGAAATGGCAGAGGCTAGAATCTTTCCACTCTCAATTTATGTTCCACAGTGGTCCACTAGTGGAGGTGTCCAAACTTGCGTTTTGTTTCTTGGAGCATGGGGAAGAGAAACCCAACAAGTTATGCTAGCATTGGTGGCCAAAAATGGTCGGAATCTGGCTCAAAAGTTTTCATTTTGTGGTTGTTGGCACACCCCACTTCTCACGCAATATCTACGGCGTACAACGTCAATTTGGGTCGAGTCTTTAGTTGGTTACATTGGTCGGTTGATCGTCAACATTTTCTGACAAGTGAAGCAACCAATGGTGGTCGGACGATGACGTAGTGTTATCTCGAATTTTTTTTCAACGATCCAAACCATCTATTTTAGGTCTACATTCATAGATCATCTTTGTAAAAAATTAGACAAATTGAAAACCGTTTCGACATCCAATTGTGTCCTACAAAATCAATGAATATGATGCTACAAGAAAGTACTAAAATTTCAATAATTCAATTGAGTGGTCAAATGATATCGGATTCAAGTGATTTTTTGTAAAGATGATCTTTGAATGAGTATCTACAAAATAGACAGTTTGGATTAGTGAAATACAATATGGAGTGGGCCCTATAAGGGTGTCCATCAAATAAGTTTATTTGAGGGATCCCGCAACTGAAGCTCCATATATATATATATATATATAATCTAGGCATGCCATGTGGCACATACTTGGGTTAGGGGTTTAAGGGTTCATTTTTTCTTGCGAAAATTCCCTTGAACTTCAAAGCCGTGTAACTTCTCTGTTTCAACTCCAATTTGGGATTTGTTTATGCCTACGCGTTTGTTGGATAGAGCTCACTACTACGTTTTTCTATTTGCACGACGATAGTTTGCGCGACGAAGGACAAATCGTCGCATAAAAGATCATCGCGCGACGGACAATCATATGCGTAGCGCAAACTAGAGTGACGAAGAAATTTCGTCGCATAAAAGATCATCGCGCGACGGACAATCATATGCGTAGCGCAAACTAGAGCGACGAATAAATTTCATCGCATAAAAGATCATCGCGCGACGCACAATCATATGCGTAGCGCAAACTAGAGCGACGAATAAATTTCGTCGCGCAAAACAACTTCGCGTGACAGAAAAAACGACCGTCGCGTAAAACAAGGGGAAAAAACCGCGAACAAATATTCTGGCGCCTAATTCTTGCGCGACGACTAAACTCGTCGCAAATGATATCTTTGCGCCACAAAACACCTATCCGCCGCGCAAGGTACGATATACAAAACCATTAATCCTAAGCCTTAATTTTAATTTTGCCATCTAAATCATATGTTTTTCATTGATTTTAGTGAAGATCATCATTCATAGCCTTTTAATTATGGGAATGGTAGAGGAGAATCTTTTTGTATGGTTATCAACCTCCATACGAATAAATTTCAGGGTTATAAATTTCTGTACGAATCTTTTTGTAAGGTTATCAACCTCCATATGTTTTGAAACTAAAAAGTGTTCATTCAACTCTACAAAACTAATTTCAACGATCCAACCGTTAAACGTGTTTGTATATACTGTGAGATTGTATACCCCAAAAATCGCAAATAACAAATATTCAGAGATCTAGAAATGGGACAAAATATTCAAAAGTTATAAATGAAAACGTTTGCGCGACAAATATTTGCGCGACGAAGATATATTTGTCGCCTTATGATGTTTAGCGCGACCAAAAAATCCATACGTCGCGCACAATAAATAGCGGGAAAACAAACAGTGTTCCAGGTGTTTCGCGCCACAACGTAGCGTGACGAAAAGCAAATTAGTCGCGCAAGGTGGCTATCGTGGCTGCGTGCGTGTCAAACTGGACTTTTGCGTGACGGAAATTCTTTATTGCGCGACTAACATCATGTGCGACGAAATGATTGTTTCGTCGCGCAAATGTGTGATGTCGGCACGTCTTTGCGCGCCAAGCATGTCGATTTTGCGCGACGGAATTTGACTTTGTGCGACGAAAAAATGTGTTCGTCGCGCAAAGATGTGATGTCGGCACGACTTTGCGCGTCGCTGAAGTGGAATTTGCGCGACTTATTTATTTGCGTGACGAATCAAGCCTTCGTCGCGCAAAGCCGTCTTCTTTAACAGATTCATTTCAGCCATTGCATAGGCAAACTGAAAAATCAGTTTTTCCTCTCATTCTGCCCTCTCTCTCTCCGTTCTCTCCATTTTCTCAGCTGCAAATCAGTTCAGGACATATTGAAGAAGGTATTTTATTTGTTTTGTATTTATTTAAAATATCAATTTAATTTCTTTATATATTGTTTTTGTGAAATTATATTTGTATTCTGTTGTTAAATTATTCACGGCAATGTAAGTTAATTGAAATTAACTTCATACATTTTTTATTGTAAAGCTTAGTTCCCGTTCGAGGTTAGTTGGACCGCGCATGGGTGGGTAAACCACGACTACGGTCCAATTAATTCTTGAATTGTCCCATATTTTGGACAGTTTGGAAATGTATAGTCGTGTCACGTAGTTTACAGCTACAGGATTAGGTTTCGATTGTGGAGATTTCGGTATCATCTCGGTACGTTCTTCGGGTGGTACGTAGGTATTTGATATCTACGGTACACCTCAAGAACTGTAGCGAGATGCTGCCGAAATTCATCCACGTCGAAATCTAATCTCATGTAGCTGTAAATTACGTCGCATGACTATGCATTTTCGAATGGGATAGGGCCCTTACCGGAGGCATAAGGTGACATTATGATTTTCTAAGAATACAACATAATTGTTGTATTGTGATTATGGTTCCAGGAATTATGAGCAGAAGGTGGATACAGAACCCTAACAGGTGCGCAGACGAATACTTGGATGGAATCGAGGAATTTATTCACTTTGCAAGGTCACACAACCCGGGTGCAACTAGAACCAGATGTCCTTGTAGGAGGTGCAACAGCATGTTGTGGGATACAATTGAAAATGTTCAATTTCATTTAGTAGAATGGAATGATTGAGACATACAGCAGGTGGAACCATCACGGGGAACAATTAGACATTGGTTCGTCTTCAAGGGCCACAAGAGTGGACAATGTTGAACCTATTGTGGATGCTAATGAACAAGTCATGGATATTATACATGATGCTTTTCCATTTGCATCAACCAGCAGCAATCAGGAAGGGGAAGATGACGTGCCTACACCAATGGATAGTGCAGAGTTTGAACAGTATGAAGAACTGTTAAGAAATGCCAACCAAGAGTTATATCCGGGGTGCGAGAGCTTTTCCGTTCTTACGGCGATTGTGAAGCTAATGCACGGAAAAATAAAGTATCGTATGTCGAACCTGTGTTTCGATTACTTTTTGGGGGTTTTCAAGAGAATGCTTCCGACGGACAATTGTTTGCCGAAAGACCACAGACATGCACAGAAGATGTTGAGTGGTCTTGGATTGTGTTATGAAAAAATCCACGCTTGCAAAAACAATTGCATGTTGATCGGTTCATAATTGTATATCATTTTGTACCCTTCTAGCTTATGATTTGGTTATGTTTTTGAGTTAAACTTGTGCTTTTAATCCTTTTTGTGTTTATCTTTCAGCTTTAGGTAACAATGATGGCTTTGGATATGAAATGATGTAATCCATGCATGTTAAAGCTTGATTTGGATAAAGGGAAGAAGTGCTTAAAGACAAACTCATTTTGGCTA
Source organism: Prunus avium (assembly GCF_965620075.1). Classification (NCBI taxonomy): domain Eukaryota; kingdom Viridiplantae; phylum Streptophyta; class Magnoliopsida; order Rosales; family Rosaceae; genus Prunus; species Prunus avium. Next base: position 29,315,137 of record NC_142289.1, read on the forward strand.
CAGCCCCCTGCCAGTCCAGTTCCGTAGGTCATATTGCAAGCTTTGTTTCAGCAACCTACACAGCTCGGATGAGGCAGAATTCTTCATGAAAGTTGTTCCAATGGGTGTATACTATAACATATCCAAAATTCAGCCCCATTGGATAAATATGGAGCCTGTCACCTAGCAAACACAGAACCATGCTCAGGATGGATTTTGTCAGCGAGCAAAACGAGTTAACAATTTGTTTTGGCCTTAACTTCTTCATCCGAGCTTGGATTGGGCCAATACTTGTGTGGTTGGATCAGACACATTCTGAACTTCAATTTGGAGTACTTAAAGTCGTCATTTGCTTAAGAGAAGCCCAAATTGCAAGCCCTTGAAGTTGCTGGTCATGCTGACCTTAGGATGAGCTGGTTGGAAGCTTGGTCATGGTGAGCTAGGCATGAGCTATTGTAGCTGGTTGGAAGCTTGGTCATGGTGACATGAAGATGAGCTAGGGCTGCTGGTGGGATTTATTGGTGAAGTGCAGCAACCAATTCAAATTTTCTAATACAAGTGCATCAACCAATTCAAGATTTTATAATACAAGTGTTGTATGCATTAGCCATATTGAATTCATATTTTCTCTTCCCTTAGGCCTATAAATAGGGATGTTCTCTAAGCTTGTAAACACACCCCAAGGGGGGGAGCTCTCAAACACTTCTCTAGAGCTCCCTTCCCTTCTCTCCCTCAAATTCTCTTAGTTTCTCTTTCTAGTTTTCAATTGTTATAATGAGATCTTTGTGCTGAAATTCTCCTTAAGTTTTTCTTAGTTCCACTTTACTTTTCATTATGTAAATTCTTTTCTTTAGTTTCAAGTTTGATTAGTTTCCAAGTTTCAATTATGGTTTTTGTTCTTATTCATTATGCTTATAAGTTAATATGCTAGTTTGAATGATTGATCACCATTTAGGCTTGCATGTTAGCTATCTTGGTTTGAATTAAGAGTAGACACCATGCTTTAATTCGAATTGAACTATGAATAGGAAGAGTATGTATGGACATTCGACAACAGGGATTAGATACATGCTTGGTTGTTTAAATTGTTCTTCTATGCTTAATGGGTTTCTAATGCTTAATTTTAGGTTAGACAACAAATGATCAAATTAGGGAATTAGGAACACAAGGTTATGACCACACACCATGGCTTAATCATACTTTAGCTAGAACCAATCCATTAATCTAATTGAACTTGGGAACTTATTTGCTTGAGTTAGTTATTTCTTTCTTCCTTGTTTTATTTATTTCCTTTCTTTTTCATTTCTGTTTTGTGTAGGGAAACTAAATTGGATCATTCAATCACCAATCCCTGTGGAATCGACCTCGCACTTACATACGCTAAACTACCAACGGTTCGTGCACTTGCGAGTATCACAAGTTGAGGATGCAACTGAATCCATTTTGGTGCAGCTGTATCTACGCAACACATGTTATTCTACAAAGAGTATGAAACATTGGATACATGCCCTATATGCAATGAGTCGAGGTTCAAACAGACGTCTCAGAATAGAATGACTAAGGTTCCACAAAAAGTCATGCGTTATTTGCCCCTGAAGCCAAGATTGCAGCGATTGTATATGTCGACGCATACTGCCACAGACATGAGATGGCATAAGGAAAAACGGGTAGACGACGATGTGATGCGGCATCCTGCAGATGGGGAGGCATGGAAAGAGTTCGATCGAACATTCCCCGAGTTTGCTGCTGATCCCCGAAATGTTAGGTTGGGACTTGCCACTGACGGATTCAATCCGTATGGGGTTCTAAACCAACACCACAGCACTTGGCCGATTTTCGTATTCCCATATAATTTGCCGCCTTGGAATTGCATGAAAAAAGAGTACATGATGATGACTGTTTTGATAACTGAGGATCCTGGCAGGTTAATCGATGTGTACTTAAGGCCGTTGGTTGATGAGCTCAAGGATTTATGGACAAACGGTGTGCGTACGTACGATAAATCCACTGAGAAGATATTCACTTTGCGGGCAGCAGTTATGTGGACTGTGAATGATTTTTCCGCATATGCAATGGTGTCGGGGTGGAGCACAAAGGGTTATATGGCATGCCCTGTATGCAAGGAAGATGTAACTTCTGGTTGGCACGCTGGAAAAGTGTGTTACCTTGGGCATCGAAGATGGTTGCCATGGGACCACGAGTGGCGGGAAAAGGATAAAGAGTTCGACGGGAACAAAGAGCGTCGCGCAAGACCTAGAGAATCGTCCGGTGATCAGATCTTGGAACAGCTTAATCGTTTGGATTTTGCTCCGTTTGGGAAAACAGTTAGTCGGACCAGACCTGCTACACATATGAACTGGACGCACAAGTCTATGTTTTTTTAGCTTCCATATTGGTCGAAACTAAAATTGAGGCACAATCTCGACGTTATGCATGTTGAGAAAAATGTGTTTGACACATTGATAGGAACGATTCTAGATATCAAGGAGAAGACAAAGGACACGATAAAAGCTCGTCTTGATTTGGAAAGAATGGGCATACGAAGGGGTTTATGGCTGAAAAGGGGCACTGATAAAGCTATAAGAGATCTTGCATTTTTTTCCATAGAACCGAATGACAGTAAAGAGTTTCTACAGTTTGTCTCGTCTGTTAAGTTTCCTGACGGATATGCTTCTAATATCGCACGTTGCGTGAATGTTGACGGGGGTAAATTTACTGGACTCAAGAGCCATGACTGTCATGTGTTTATGCAACGCCTACTTCCTGTGGGGATTCGACACCTATTGCCGGAAGATGTAGTGAAGCCAATCATATTGTTGTCCAGATTTTTTTCCCAACTGACGGCAAAAACGTTGCGAAAGACAGACATTGATCAGTTGCGCCATGACATTTTCCAAGTCTTATGCAAGTTTGAGATGATATTCCCTCCAACTTTCTTCACGAGTATGATTCATGTGATGGTTCACTTACCAGAAGAGGCATTGCTTGCTGGTCCAGTCAACTATCGCTGGATGTATCTAATAGAAAGGTATATAATCATCATCATTCATGTAAGGATCATTATCTCATGCTTCCTACTTGCTAATTTGCATCTTTTCATTTTATTTTGGCAGGCTACTCGGAGAGCTGAAAAAAAGCGTACGCAACAGAGCGAAGCCCGAAGGATCAATTGTAGAGGCTTGGGTTCAATATGAGGCGCTTACTTTTTGTGGAATGTATTTAAAAGACGCGGACACGGCTTTCAATCGACCTCAGCGCAATAATGACGGAGGTGTGAGAAATGAGCAACTTTATGTTTTTGCCCAAAGTGCACGACCCTTTGGAGATCCTGTACGAGGAGAGTCGTTTTCCAGAAATGACATGGAGGTAGCGCATTGGTTCGTATTGAACAATTGTGATGAGATAATGGCATATTTAGATGAGCATGAAGAGATGATGAAACGAGAACATCCATCGCATTTGTATTCCAAGAAACACCGTGAATTGTTTCCAAAATGGTTTTTGGAATATGTAAGTTATAAGTGTTTTGTAATTGACATATATATTGTAGTATTTAATTTTCTCAAACTAACATGTGAATGTTTTTGTATAATATTAGGTGAATAAGTTGAAATCAGATAATTCCCCCACTTACAGTGAAGAGTTGTATAACTTGGCATTCGGCCCAATTCGAGCTGAATTATTCTCGGGTTGTCATGTTAATGGCGTCAAGTTTTTAGGGACTGCACGAGATGACAAGTTGTGTACGCAAAACAGCGGTGTCCATGTTCCAGGTGGAGGGGAAAGTACGGACATTGATTTCTATGGCAAACTCACAACTGTCGTGCAATTGCTTTACAAAGACCGATACCAAGTCATCATGTTTAAGTGTCGATGGTTTGATACAAACCCAAATAGGCAGGGAAGTGTTAAAATCGATCAAGGGTTACTATCTGTGAACATGAACAGAACTTGGTACAATGACGACCCATACATTTTGGCAAACATGGCAAAACAAATTGTCTATGTAGATGACCCTAAAGCAGGGAGCGGGTGGAAAGTTGTTCAGCAGATGGATCACAGGAACGTATATGCTATACCAGAACTAGACCCATCTGACGTCGATGTCGCTGACCAACGGTCAGAATCTTGCAGGAAAATGATGCGGAAACGCTTCGCGATACAAATGTTGTTCAGGAACCATTTCAGCTCGAAGGAGTGTCTTCAAGAGAAATACCAATTCAATCCATTACAATTGACCTCGGTGATCTTCCTAGATACGATGTAGTTATGGAGGAGGAGGAGGAGGAGGAGGAGGATGAGGATGATTGGGAGACTGAAAGTGATGATAGCGAAGACAACGAAGGTTATTATAGTTCGGATGATGAATAATGCAATTTATTTGTTGCTAACTATGTTTTAGTATTGGTAATTTCTTGTAATGTAATTACGTTAGTGTAAATATATTGGCAACTCTACTTTTGTTGAATATATGTACTTGTTATATCTAATTTCCAATTATATATGTATGTGGAAAAATAAAACGGAGTTTAAAAAATTTGGATATACTTACTGAGAAGATTAATGTAAAAAGCAATGAACTCAAGTCATTCATACTTTTGTAATTAAATTATTTTACATTTAATTATGGCGTAAATGCAAATTATTACGGTTAGGAAATGAATCTCGTGTCTGAAAAGTTGCACATCTTCCCAATTTCATCATATACATCTCAAATTGAGAAAGAATCTCAATGCTCATGTACTTGAGTTGTACTAAAAAAAAAAGTACTTTTGTCTAAAACGACCGGTCGTCATTTTTGCGGGACGGAAATCTTCATCCGTAACTGTTTTTGACTTTTGGTCCACGTAGTGTTCTTTGTTTTTCTGTGCTGAATCCAACCGTATAAAGAACTTGAAATTTGAACATACGGTCAGGAAGTTATAGATTAAAAACTGAACAGAGGTCGGAATTGCAAAAAACGGCCAAAGAATCTGTAAAAAAACGACCGGTCGTCTCTGACCGGTCTCATTTTTGCGCGACGAATACTACTATGGCGTCGCACAGCGAGGTTTTGCGGGACGAACAATTTCGTCGCGACAGTTAACAAATATGCAATAATCTTTGATTAATAGAAAATAATCTTGCGCGACGAAAATATTTACCCGTCGGAAGAGGAGGTTTTGCGGGACGACGTGTTTCGTCACGGCAGTTAACAAATATGCAACAAATTTTTGAAATAATAGAAAATAATCTTGCGCGACGAAAAATATTACACGTCGCGCAAAAGACATGTCCCTAAAAATCTCAACTTATTTCGAAATAACAGAAATAACATTGTGCGACGAAGACTATCGTTGCGCAGATAACTGCGCGACGACGTATACGGCCTCGTCGCAATCTTCGTTTAAAAAATAATCAATATAAATTATTTATTATTTTCTGTTTCACTTTGCGGGACGTATATAATCGTCACGCAAAGTGTGTTTAAAAATAAAAAAGTCAAAATTAAACTGTAAATATTTTTAAATGAACATCAAATTCAGTTACTATATTCATACGGGGTCAAGGTTTGTAGACGTAAAAAATCATCAAATTTGGAGTTAAATTAACCGTTCAAATTTGATTTTTCATTTGTAACCGTCGAAAATGTTGGTCTCGTTACATCATGTGTGATTGTATATTTTTTCTAAATTTTGGCGTGTACGATCTCTGAGTATAAACCAACAACTCTACCGGTTGGATCGTTGAAACTACTTTCCTAGAATGCGTGTGTCATGAAAACACTATATTAAAAAAAAAATGAATACATTTTGTATATGTTTGTTAAATAGAACATACAATTTTGTGGTATCCACTATTGTAAATATCTTTAAATGACGATCCAATTCAATCATTGTATTCATATACAGTAAAGGAGTGTACCCGTAAAAAATCATCAAAATCGGAGTTAAAAAAACCGTTAAATCGTAATTTTTAGTTTATAACCGTCGAAAATTTTGATCCCGTAACATCATCTATGAATCTTGCATTTTTTTCAATTTTTGGTGTGTACGATCTCTAAGTATAAACAAACAAGTTTGACGGTTGGATCGGTGAAACACCCATCGTACAATGCGTAGCCCCATTAAAACAACATATTCACTAACATTTTATATTATGGTCTTTTTGTACTTTGCGCGACAAATATTTGTCTGATTCGTCGCGCAATAAATGATAGCGCGACGTAATGAAATTGTCGTCGCTCAATGTACTTCTCAGGATTTAGGGTTCTAAAAGGGTTTAGGGTTTAGGGTTTATGGTGCGCGACGATGTTGTTCATTTCGTCACGCAAGTTCTCAAATTTTTGGTGGTTCCAATCCCGCGTATTAAAAATTTCTTGCGCGACGCCGTTTATTTTTGTCGTCGCGCAAAGTACGAAATTTAACTTTGTGCGACCAATGTTTTTTCGTCGCGCAAAGACACAAACATTTAGGGAAAGAAACGCGCAGTTTTGGTCTGTCTTCAACCTCTCTCACTCTCTCAGTCTCGACATCAAAATCGCAGCCTCCATTTCCGATTCGAACCCTAACTCGTAGCCGCTCTCTCTCCTTTCCCTCTATCTCATCCCTCTCTATCCCTCTCTCCTCCGTCCCCACTCATCCCTCTCAGTCTCCTCCGTCCCCACTTATCCCTCTCAGTCCCTCTCTTCTTCATCCCCTCGCATCCCTCTCAGTCCCTCTCTCCTCCGTCCCCTGTCAGTCTGTCGCCTCCTCCGTCTCTGCTCATCCCTGTTAGACGGCGGCCCCCCACTCTCTGTCTCGCTCGCCACCGCCAAACTGCCGTGCTCTCCGGTCTCCCTCGAAACCCAGTTGGTAAATTTCCCAACGCTCCCTGATATATATTTTTTCAATTTTTAAGTTTTATTTCAGAAATTTTCGGATTAAGTTTGGAATTGTTTTGCTGTTTCAATTTGTATATTTATTTTGTAATTGTTTAAATTGCTGCTTAGTCTGATGGTTGGTTAGGATTTGTATTGCGGCATCCTAAGTGTTTAAATTGCTGTTTCAATTTTGTTTTTTTTATTGGATTTGTATTTTTTATTTCAGATTTGTTTTTGTATTAAAATTGCATTGTGGTGTACGATTTGTGAATTTTTAGGTGTATTGCTGTTAGATTTCAGATTTGATTGGAGCATTTGCTGCTGTTTTTTGTATTTTGATTAATTTTCGGGGGCTTAAAACTATGTGCTACTAACCAAACTATTTCAAAATTGGGCAGCAATTTGATTTTTCTTTATTATGTGCTTCTGATTTTTATAATATCATACATGTTTCTATTTTGTTTGCTTTAAAAAATGTGCTTCTGTTTTTTGCCATATAAAGAATACATGTTTCTGTTTGTTTTTTAAATATTGAATTTGTTGTTCATTAGGCTTTGAGGTTTTTTTTTTTACAAAATAATAATTTTAGCCAAGGATGTTTTTTTAATTGTAAGACCTTATCAGATGTCACAACTTATCAGACGTCGTAAGACGGTGATGACTTCACCTAGTTCAGCTCCCCCGACTGCGGTGTCAGCTCCCACTGGTGTAGCACAGTCGCAGGACATGCCAGTTTCTCCCCACGTCTCCCGGGCGCCGGTGTCATCAGAGTCATCAGTGGCACAACCAATTAGTGCCAGGCGGCGTCACCGGCCTCCCAGCACGACCGATGGTGGTTGCGGTTCGGTAACCGCGACTTTTTGCCCAAATCGCAAACCGACCGACTATTTGCGGTATGGTGATTTTTGAAACCGCGAACCGACCGCGTTTTGCGGTTTACCGCATTGCGGTAAACCGCAAAAAGCGGTCGATTACCGTGAATTAGCGGTTTAAAACCGCAAGTTCTTTTTGTGTCATAAAAATCCAACTTCTCAAGCATCACAACCTAAAGAAAATTAAAGTTCAATTCCAAGCATTCCAATTAAAGTTAAACTTCTCAAGCATTCCAATTCCAAATTCTTTAAAGTTACAAATGAAAAGGAAAATACAATGCAAAATGAATTAAAGTTTACAACCCAAAAGAAAATCCAATTTAAAGTTAATTAAAGTTACAAACTAAAAGGAAAATGCAATGCACCAATATTACAAACTAAAGTTACCATCAAGAAAATGTAGAGAACTCATCAAGAAAACCCAATCTGTATAGTGAAAGATTGCTTGAAGTGTAATTAAGAAAACCCATCAGATTGAATGGGTTGATAATACTCTTCTTCTAGACTAATTAGCCGTCCCATAAATGAAGGGGGTTCGAATTGATTATATCATTATCATCAATCTATTCCACACACTAAGATTAAGATGACGCCAAAACCAAATACAAAAATACAGAACTTACCTCTGCAAAACCAAATGCTCCAAGCTATCAAAACAGAAATCTCCAAACCATTAATTCACTTCAGCAACAATCCCTGCAAAAATCTTTGACATTAGAAATTCCCAATTAAAACCTAAATTTCGAAACCCTAACTTTGAAACAATCAATTTCAGAAATTAGGAACACAATAATTTACCTCCAAATCAACCAATACAGACTTGAGAGAGGCTGAGAGCGGCTGTTGAACTTGACAGTGGTGGCCGGCGGGTTTGAGTTAAGCTTGAGACAGAGAGAGAGAGTGAGAGAGAGAGAGAGAGCTTGAGTTGAGTGAGCGTGGTGGAGGTTGAGTTGAGAGAGAAGAGACAGAACCTAGATTGGTAGAGAGAGAGAGGAGGAGATGAGTTCGATTTGGGTCTGTGAGAGAGAAGCCGATTTTGAGAGTTGAGAGAGAGAGAGAGAGACGAATGAGAATCAGAGAGTTGAGATGAGAGAGTGAGATCGCATAAGGAGAGAAGAGAGGCTTAGGTCTGATCGCATCTAACGGCTACGATTAATGGGTGTGAATACAAAATAAATATTGTATGAAATATACTTGTTTACGTACAATATATTGAATATAACTTATATTAGTCACAGAGCCAAAAGCCAAAATCCTTCATTATATAAGTATATTTATATTATATTCAATATAATATATTTTAGATAATATTATTTAAAATATATTTGCGGTTTGCGGTAACCGCAAGTTTTGAAAATCAAATACCGCAACCGCAACCGCAAATGCGGTTCGGTTTTAAATACGGCAAATGCGGTTCGGTTTACCGCGATTGCGGTTTCATTGCGGTAAATTATCGGTCGGTTTTTGCGGTTTTTCAGTTTTTCGGTAAAAAATGCCACCCCTAACCGACACCATGTCGCCATCTGCTGCTAGTGCGTCGGGGTCCCAACCAGGTAAAGATTTTCCTTCAACTCCAGTTGTTTCAAACCAAGAATGTTAGTAGGATTTGTTATTTAATGTTAATTTTATATTTCTTTGCAGCCAAGAAGAACACCCGAGGACCCTGTCGCCAGTTGATGAAGGCCAAAGTCACCCGGGTGAACAACAGTCGTATAAACATCGCATACAACGCGCGACATCGGGCTGCACCAACGGCTGACCAGCACAGCTCGTTGGTCCATGACATTGGATCCGTCGTTCGGACTTATTGCCTGATCAAATGGAAGTCCTGGAGGGTCATGCCTGATCAGGTGGGGATGGAGATGTTAGGACACCTGTCGGTATGTATTCTATACCTTTTAATTGTTTTTCCCTTCAAATTTTATTTCTAATATTTAATGTATGTAATGAATTTATTTTAGACAAACTACAATTTGGAGAACGTCGGCGAAGAGTTGTTAGCCTACATCAACAGACTCTTTGCTGACAGGTACAAGCAGTGGAAGAGCGACCTGCATCACCATTTTCAAGCATATGATGATACGCAGGTTGCTCTTCAAGAGGGTTGCCCGAAGGAGCTTGAGGGCCGGGAGGATAGTTGGCAGTGGCTCTGCGGTCATTTTGAAGAGGCTGATTATGTGGTATTTTTATATATTAAATTGAAACTTATTACATGTTTCTTACTAATGTGTATTTAATTTTTTATATTTCATTTCACTTTCAACTAATACTTTTTATTTTTTGTATAACAGAAGAAGGCCAAAGCAAATAAGGGCAATAGGCAGAGGAAGACTCTTCTCCACCATTCAGGTTCCAGGCCATTCTCTTATAGGATGGAGCCGCGGCGCCAGGTAATAATAAAGTCGTTTTTATTTATTTTTTAATATGTCATTAATATTAATTTGTTTTTTTCGTACTAACATTTTTTTTTTCTGCTCAATTTAAGGGGGGGTCCAAATTCCCAGAGATTGACGTATTTGGCGACGTTTATGTTCGACCTGGGAATGAGTTGGCGGAGTCCCTTCATGTAAGTAGCCTTTAATTTAAATTATTATGTAAGCGTTCAAGTTTTTATAGTTATTATATGAATGTTTTAATTCATATTTTATGTTATGTTCAACAGACGACTATGATTGAGATGAGCCAGTTGGTTCTTCAGGAGTCCGCCTCCCAGCTTCCTCCCGATACGCCGCTCGAGTCCGTGGTTCCTCCATCAGATGCAGGGTTTCAAATCCTGACTGAAACCTTGGATCAGAGTCTCGGGAGGCGCCCAGGGACATATTGTCGAGGGATGGGGAATGCCAGGCAGCGGCCACCTAGACCCCGTGAATCATCAGAGTCAAATGAAGAGGTGACTGCCTTGAAGACAGAGGTGGCGGACCTCAAGAGTCATTTGTCTCATATTCTACAGTCCCTCGCTCACTCCGGCATTTCAATCCTGCCTTTTACTCCCCCGTCGACCTTCGAGCATGGCAACCACACCTCTCCCCCTGTCAACAATGTCCAGACCACCGAGCTGCATTTGCCAGACGACAATGTAGATCTTGGAGGGTTGTTTGATTAGATTTTAACATTCTTAATTACATTTTAAATATTTCTATTGTACTAAATACATTATGTTATAACATTTTACATATTTCTCTTTATTACCTTTTCTAATTGCAATTTCATTTCATTATTTTTTTTATAAAAAAAAAATAAAACAAAACAAAACAAAACCAAATTTATTTTTTTTACCAAAATAATTCAATTTAATTTTAAATTAATAATAATATATTTATTTTTTACGCGACGATAATTTCCGCCGCGCAAAATTTTTTTGAAAATACACAACCGTAAAAATAAAATTTAAAGAATTTATTTTATTTTGCGCGACGAAAGAATTTGTCTCTCTAAGTAAATGCGACAAAAATGTTTCGTCGCGCAAATATTTTAATCACGAATACACTCGTCGCACAATACCTGCGCCACGAATGTTAGTCGTCGCGCAGTGTCCTTACAACGACTATGTTTCGTCGCGCAAATATTTTAGACACGAATATACTCTCGTTCCTCTACTTTAGCGCGACGATTACGGTTCCTCGCGCTATGTTAATGCAACGAACGTATGTTCGTCACGCAAAATTTGACCGATGAAAAATCTCATCGTCCCGCGAAATATTGTGCAACGAAGGTTTACCGTCGCTCATTTTGCGTGACAATTCGAATATTTTCTTCGCGCAAAGTCATTCTTTACGATCTTTGCGCGACGAAGCTTCTGTCGCATTACTATTTGTGCGACAAAAATGTACTTTGTGCGACTAAAACTCCTTCGTCGCGCAAATACAAAAATCTAGTAGTGGCTCTACGTCCAAGTACAAAGAAAAATCCGAAAACTAGACTCCCGAAAACAAAACTTAAATTCCTAAGGGTTAAATGGTCAAAGTAGCTTGAATTTAAATAACACTAAGGAATTTCCGGGAAGGGTTGTTACACTTAAATACATTTTCAGTGTCTAAAGACTCAGGTTACCGTTACACAACCATATAAAAGATAAATTATATATTATATTAATTCAAGTCGTCGAACTATTTTTGGATCGAATCATCTATAACACATAGTTCATTTGCTAAGTTAATGGGATGTCAGATTATGAGGTTGAAAGTCTCAATCCATATCCTATTAATTAAATCAAATTCATATCAAAATTTGATCTATTGGTCAATTCATATAGCTAGGTTCTTGTTCTGGGTAGCTTAATTTTCTGCTATACTATAATTATCAACAAAATATTATTATTAAATATGGGGCTACGTTCTTGTAATAGTTGTGTTTATTGTTTGTCAAAGCCCTTTGTAGAGCTATGTTCTTGTAATGCCCTTTTATTAATGAAATTGTTGCGGCTATAAAAAAAACTCGGTTTTATCAAATGATTCTTTTCCTTTATATCTTTCAACTAACCATACTTTTCTCTCTCTCCCTCCTCGGCCAAAAGAGGATACCCATGATCAATAATCAATTACTTGCACTTCCTGAAATATTCGATTGGAACCGTTTGTAGGTTTTAAAAACCGTAGCTAGGCATAATCCAATAGTAGCCAAATTTAAAGATAACATAAAGAGACTACCAAAGCATATCCAAAACTAAGTCTTAAACAGGGAATGTTCATTTGATCATTATGAACTTATTCAAGAACATATCATATGATCTTCTGGAGAGACCGAACAGATCAAACATAGCAGCTCTCTACTTAATAATAGCGTCCTCTAATCGCGGTCCAGCTGCGCCGCGTTATGTTTCCGGATTTTTTTTTGGGGAAGAAAATAAAAATAAGAATATTAGTGCATCTGTGGGAGGGAGCATAATCACCGTGGAAATTGTGTCTATTTCTCTATTCTTTTTTCGGGTCAAGAAATTATAAATCAAATTTTTTTTTCTTTTTTGGGTCATGATTACATTAACTCTTTCTTTAGACCCAAACAGTTGGTTCACACTTGGCAAGGGCAATGAGTACTAGTCCTCCAACATTTAAGTAATTGCCTAAGAGCATCTCCAAGGGAGATATTAAATATGAAATGTTAAATTTGGATTTGATGGGGCTTATGTGGCAATTTGACACTTACGGTGTGTTTGGATAGGTGAAAAAAACTTGAGATTTGGACAAAAGTCAAAACTTCCAAATTGACATACACCAATTCCCATGTTTGGATAAAAAATAAAAAATAATTTAGAAATTGTACATGCATGGAAAAAAAATATGGAATTTGGAGGTCATAAGTACCAACTTTAAATTCTATCTAAATAGTTGTCATTTCTAAAATTTCAAAAGAAATGGAGTTCTAAAATATTGAATTCCATGATTAAATTCATTAGCCCAAAATAAAAAGCTTTGCAAATTTTAAAACATTAATTTACATCATTTTAAATTCCTCAGTACTTCCACATCCAAACATATCGTTGGTAAATCTTTGTTAAAGAATATGTTGAACATTTTTCATATTTAGTGAAGTAACTAATGGGAGTAATATTTTATTATTATTCAACATATTCCTTTCTTCTCCCTTTTTGTGGGTAATTTCATACTTTCTAATAGGGGTGGGCATCTCATCCGAATTATCCGCGTACCGACCGTACCGTACCGACGGTTTGGTTTGGTTTGGTTAAATAATTATTTTTTAATTTTAATTATTCCGATCCGATCCGTACCGAAATATTTGGTTTGGTTAACGGTTAACAATATCCCTTATCCGACGGAAATCCGTACCGATCCGATATTTATAATTATTTTATTATTTAAGTACTTATATATGTATCTATTTATTAGTGGCTGGATATTAAGTTATTGTAGACTGCGAAACACTGAAACACTACCTGCATTAACCCTAAAATTTGACTTTCCATCTTTTAGTTTCATCCAGCCGTCCTCTAACCCCCAAACATCTGAACTTTCTCTTCTCTCTGTTAGCTTAGCCGCACAACCATCGCTCTCATCTCTCTGAGCAGGTATGTTGACTCAGCATTTTGTAAGACCCAGCCTCATTTCACATTGATTTCAGAGGCAACATAAGAAGAACTCTTATCGTTTAAATTTTTTATTCACAGGGTATTTTGCATAAGAAGAACTTTTATCATTTCACACTGATTTCTGTAGCAACCATCGCTCTCTTATCTTCTACAATCGCTCCAAAAGGTACTTTGCTTTTTAAAATTTATTTATTTTTTTCTTAGCCCAGCATAAAAAAGAATAAGAAAAACGAAAAGGAGATGAGAAGTTGCAGGACCTGTAACTTTTCTTTCTTTTTTGGTTCATAACGTGGCAAATACAATGATTAAAGCTATATGAATTGGAACAGATGTTGACTATTCAAATGTGCACAAGGAATCTTAGTATTTAAATATTGTAAGGAATGAATCATTTAGCTTTAATCTTTAGTTTCAATTGCAGCAAGCTATATGTAATATCACTCATGTCTTTTTGTTTAATTTAATTAATTTGTGTTTCAATTGCAAAAACCTTCAGTTCATCTACTAGTCCTATGTCAAACGTAAGTTCAACTCCTACACCAACCTCTGCACAAACTGTGGATATTTCATCAAATGCTATTTCCTCACTTCCACCACAGAATAACTTAAAAAGAAAAGCTGCAGCTCGGTCTAATGTGTGGGAACATTTTGATAAGATAAAGAAGGAAGAATGTACAAATGATGATGAACCTAGGTGCATATGTAAGTACTGTAAGCAAGATTATGGATGTGACTCCCGTAATGGTACTTCTTCTTTATGGTATCATTTAAAGATTACATGTAGGACATCTCCACTTAGAGATGCCAAAAGTCAAAAACTCTTATCATTTGGCAAGGAGGATAAGAGTAGTATAGCGAGTTGGTCCTTTAGTAAGGAGAGATCTAGACTTGCATGTGCACGGATGATTATTCGTGATGAGCTTCCATTTAGCCATGTAGAGAATGTGGGGTTTAGAGATTTAATGCAAGAAGTCCAACCAAAGTTTGATCCACCATCTCGTAGGACAATTGCTAGAGATGTGTGGAACCTTTTTCAATTAGAAAAGGGTAAAGTCAAGAGTGTGTTAAGTCACCCATCACATAGAGTGTCTATTACCACCGACACATGGACATCTCTTCAAAAGATAAATTATATGGTTGTCACGGGTCACTTTATTGATGTTGATTGGCACTTGCACAAAAGGATTATAAGCTTTTGTGTCATTCCAAACCATAAGGGTGAAACTATTGGAAAGCTTTTGGATTATTGTTTGAATGATTGGGGTATAGAAAAAGTGTTTACTATTACTGTTGATAATGCTACTCCTAATGATAAAATGATAAGTTATATGAAGGGTAGGTTGACCAGGAGCAAGACACTTATGTTTGGTGGTGATTGTTTACATGTGCGATGTTGTGCACATATTCTGAATTTAATTGTGTTTGAAGGGATGAAAGAATTGGATAACTCCATTATGGCTATTACTAATTCAGTGAGGTACATCCACTCTTCACCCGCAAGGTTGGAGAGTTGGAGAAGATGTGTTGCTTTTGAGAAACTTGATATCAAAGGGCTTGTGCCCTTAGATGTGTGTACAAGATGGAATTCCACCTATTTATTGTTGGAAGGGGCATTGAAGTATCAAAAAGCTTTTGAAAGGATGTTGGAGGATGATGGAGACCCACACTTTGTGGGTTATTTTATGGATGATGATGTTGAGAAGAAGAAAAAAAGAGTGGGGCCTCCTACCTCAAATGATTGGGATTGTGCTAGAGTCTTGACCAAGTTCTTGAAGTTGTACTACGAAGCCACTTTGAAATTTAGTGGGTCAAAGGTAGTGACTTCTCACCAAGCTTTCCATCAAATGTGTGCTATTTTTGTTCAATTGCAAAAGTTTTGTAGAAGTGAGGATTCTCTCATGAAAAGCGTAGCAACATCAATGAAAAGAAAGTTTGACAAGTATTGGGGGAAGGTTGAGGACATTAACAAATTGTTGCTTATTGCAATTGTTCTTGATCCACGATACAAAATGGAGTATCTCTTATTTAGCCTTTCCGATATAGAATCAAATCCCTCCAAGGTTAATGAGTTACAAAAAGGAGTCAAGGATTTTTTAATCCACATGTATAATGTGTATAAAGTAGCTGACCCATTAGCTGCCCAAAGTTATAGTAATAGCAATTTGGAGAGAATTGGGGATACGATTATGGTAAATGATGAAGATGATGTTGAAGCGGAAAGATTGTCTAAATTTATGAAGTTGAGACAAGTGATGGATGTTGTTGAGATAAGAAATGAAGTGGATAAGTAT
The DNA here is from genome assembly GCF_965620075.1 of Prunus avium. Lineage (NCBI taxonomy): Eukaryota > Viridiplantae > Streptophyta > Magnoliopsida > Rosales > Rosaceae > Prunus > Prunus avium. Next base: position 29,331,163 of record NC_142289.1, read on the forward strand.
TTGTTAGAGCCACCTGAAAATCTTAGAAATCCCAACTTTGACTTGTTGGCTTGGTGGCAAGAAAATAGTCCAAGGTTTCCAGTTATATCCCAAATGGCTAAGGATGTATTTGGCATTCCAATCTCTACTGTGGCTTCAGAATCTGCTTTTAGTTTGGGTGGTAGAATTGTAGATCCTTTTCGTGCTTCTTTGACTCCAAGAATGGTGGAGGCCTTAGTTTGCACAAGTGATTGGTTGAAAGCCGAGGAGTTTTCCTTGTACAAGGATCCAACTAAGGAGGAACTTGAGTTCTATGATGCTTTGGAGAAAATTGAGACTGGTAAGTAATTTTAATTTTTTATATTTCTTTTGGTTTTCAATTGCATTCATATGACATATGTTTATTTTCTCACTTTCATAATTTGTTTAATGATGTAGAGGTATATTCTAGTTCTCAAATGAAAGAGAAAGTGGTTGCTAGTCCATATTGACTACATATTGAATGGTATAATAATTAATAACCTTTCTTAATCTCAAATAACATGCCCATGTACTTGATATTTATTCTTTAACTTTGTTTTTCTTTGGCTACAGTACACAAATCAGATTTGGATTGAAGATTACTAGGCCTCTATGCTGCAATTTTTGGTTCTTTGAAGTGTTTAAACTAATTTCTTATTGTTTTGTAACGTTATTTGCTATTTTATGATGTAGTTTCAATGTTCGTTTGTAACTTTAAAATTAAGTTATTTGATTTTGTATTTTATAAGGATAATTTGGTGTATTTGTTCAAGAACTTATGTCATGTGAAATTATTATAAATTGTATTTTTATTAGTATGTTTTTATTACGGTAGTACCGGCCTACCGATCCGTTCCGAACCGAATGTTAGGTTAACCGATCCGAAGTCTACCGAAGTCTTTGGTTTGGTTAACGGAAGAGAAAATGGTCTACCGAAGTCTTTGGTTTGGTTAACGGAAGAGCCCTCTACCGGTCCAAACCGATCCGCGCCCAGGCCTACTTTCTAACATAAAGTTTACAATTGGCATTGACAGGACCCGACCCAAATTCCACTTTGGAATCCGAGCTGGACCCTGTGCGTGTCCGACACCTAGCAAGTGCCCGACACAATTGAACTTATTGCCCTTTTAGTCAAATTACAAAAACAACTGGGGTTTGACTTCTGCCGAAATTTCAGCAGAGTCTCCCCTATAATTAGACCAAACCCAAAATTACACATGTCAGAAAAGCATAGAAATATGTACACCAACTGCCAGCATGCAAATAAATACATTCCAACAATTAAATATACTTCAAGGGCAATATCAGAGCTCTAAACAGAAGACTACAAGTATAAAATAATTATACAAGACCCTACGTCGTCAAGGGATGTGGCAGAAGCTGGAGTCGGCCCGGTGGTAGCTCACTATGCACGCTTACTGCCTGGGGGGCGCAAAACACGAAAAGGGTGAGTGGACCAAAAACAAAGCTTTAGAAACATAGCATAGAAACGTACTAACCCCCACTGTAAAAAATCAGTTATAAAACTAAACCATTTCTTATCATACTTGTACTGAAATCAAAGCATACATATTTATATCTATCAATTCAATCATACACTTAATCAAACCTTAAATTCTTAAAGCATTGAAATCACTTTAATCTACCACCTAGGTGCACCCCTTTATTATTCCGTCAATTCCATTTAGTTTCCGTCAATTCCATTCTCGTGCCACCGGAGTGACACGTCTCGCAGGTCTCGGTGACGTAAGGTCAACCGAACCGTAGTCTCGCAGGGTTCAGGAGACACTTGGTCCACCTGATCCACAATCTCGCACCTCACGGTTCGGGCGTCCCCGGAACTCGTGGGGCAATGTCTAGCATGCTGACAAATCTGAAGGCAACTGGATGTCCGTCGACATCAATGTAACCGAAGGCAACATTTAATTCGTAGGCAACTCATTTATCGAAGGCAACCTTAATTAAGCTTGGGTACCTATGGTGGTTTCTAAGAAAATATAGTTTCAGAAATAATTTAACGAGAAATAAAATAAATTCTTATTTGTCCGTTAACTCTGCTGCCATTTTATCTATTAATTAACTAAAATTCTAGTATGCCAAAATCTCTAGGCACTCTCAACTCGGCAGCCTATAAAATATAATAATAATCATATAAAAGCGATAAATCAAACTATTAAAACTCTGATCAATGAATAAACTCATTCAAGATCAAATAATAAGATTAAATTGCATAAATTTATTTATGAAAACAAAAAGGTCCACTCACTGGTGATCTGAGCTAGCTGGACATTTCGAAGGTCCCTTCTGCGGGTCACCTGGTGCCTGGGTGCCTCAATCGTTCGATTTGGTGGCCGGAGGACGACGTACGATGCCGACGAATTTTCGAATGAAAACCGGTGGTTTTCGTGGTTTTTCGACGAAACCAAGGCGGCTGGAGGTCGGAGAAGACGTCGGACGACTGGGAGGGGTGACGCCGGTCAGATCCTAGCCGGTCCGTTGCGAGGTGGTGGCGGCTGGCGGTGGTTTGCAGGTTTGAAGGGTGTCGGCTGGGCTGGTATCGGGGAGAGAGAGGAGAGACGCGAGGAGAGAGAGAGTGTGGAGAGAGAGAAGAAAGAAACCATATTTAAAAATCTGATTTTCCGAATTTACAATTTTACCCTTTTTCGTAAAAATACTCGTATTTTCTTCAATACGACTCGGAATTGAGCCCATTACGTGTCTATGGACTCGTTTCGTCGCGCTCTACGCAACGGTACAAGTAATTTTCCCAAATTCTTCCCCGGTCAACAAGTCAACTTAAAACCAAATAAAATATTTCGAGGATAGTTTAGTCTTTTTCCTTGTTAAAATATTAGTTAAATACTAATTAAGGATTGGGTTGTTACAGGCATCCACTATGAAAAATAAGAACAATATTAGTAAAGAAAGATTAATATGTGACAATAATAGTGGAGATTAGAACTTGTACACAATAATTAGTTAGGCACTAAGAACAAGGTCCACTTATAAAATGGATAGAAAATCAAGTCTTAAACACATAATGTTCACTTTATAGTGAACTTATTCAAAAGTTCCAAATACCAAAACCTTGTCCTAAAAACAAGTTATAAATAAGTCTATAACATAGAAGTAATAAACTTATTACATGGCCAACATGAAGAAAACATCACGATTTTCTGGAGTCGATGATTCTTATATAATAAGAACTCTCTCTACTCATGTTGCTTTCGGCACAGCCTCATGTCATAAATTTCACGTTCCATCTGTAGATAAGAAAATTCTGAATATTAGAACATGCAACATGCAAATTACAACCAGCAACATGCAAATTAAAACTGAGAAAAGATTAAGGATTCAAAACAAATGTTACCCCAACAATGCGATTCAAATTCTCTTTGGCGACAAGATATTCATGGTTGACATTTTCAAGAGCTACAAGGCACCTACAAGCACAAAACCATACATATATGTATTATTCATAAATTTTGTTAGTAGATTATTTGGCGATCATGAGAGAACAAATAAAATCTTACCCTTCTTTGTTATTTGCTTCACTTGCATCAACGAGCTCTTGACAGGCAAGGGAAACCAGGCCACATGCATTACTGTAATTTCAGAATGCAGTAAATTAAGAAATTAAGAAGACCAGGATGTGCAACAAATTAAGAAGCCTCCATTTGAGCTCATAATATACAATACAAAAATCCAGAGGAGACCAGTAAATATTAAGAAATTCTTAGCAATGATGTCCTTTATTCTTTTATTTTGAGCTGAAATGGTTCCTTCACATATTATTCTTGCAAGGGCGGAACCAAGAACTTTCATACGGGTGAGATATAAATTTGTCTTTTTACATTTATGGAGCTACTAGGGTGGAGTAGACTAATTTTTTGTGGAATGTAGTGCGTTAGTTTTCACTAAATATGTTGAATTTCTTAAAAGTAACACTAAATTCCTATTTATCTAATTATTTCGAATGGGCTGGAGCCCATCATAGTCTAAGGGTGGTTCCGCCCTTTGTTACTGCATACATCACAAATGCATCAAAATCATAATTCTCCTTTAAGTAATATATTAATGTATAGTAATTAGGGAGCATATTCTAAAAAATTATCCAATTGACAATTATGACCAAAAAAAGAAAATAATTGGCAATTACCTGGTGCTACTACTTTTAAACCTGATTGCGAGTTTATTCACCTCAGGATAGTTGACATCAGGCACACTCCTAATTAAATTAAAATTGAATTCTCCAAAATTAGTATCTATATATATGTAAAACTCCAATTAGTTCATGGAAATAGTGAAGGAAATTAATTACAGATTTCTTGTGAGTTCGGCTCTGTAATCTTCAGCTACACGAAGGAAGATGGTGATAATTTCGTCAACGAAGCGAGGGTTGATTTCATCTTGTAACTCTTTTATGTCGTCAAAGTAGTCGGTCAAAATGCCCTGCCAGGAAACATATACCATATTTCATAAAGCTTACCATACTAAAAATGTAAAAACTTAAAAGAAAAGCAAGATATATTTATAAGCAAAGCAATATAATGGGGGTGAACTGACTTGTTCTTGCAAGGAGCTGATGAGTTCCTCGAGCTGTTGGCTAAGATCCTTCCCTTTTGCAGCCATTTTCTTCGTTGAGAGAGAGAGAGAGAGAGAGAGATGAAATTGAAGTGAAATGAGAAAAGAGAAGGCAATAGAGAGATCAATTAATAAACAAAACCTCTGTATATATGCATGGTTTTATAGCCTCTATATATGTTGTTTTTCATGAGACATAGCTTCATTTTTGCTAGCAGTATGCCGTGTGAAGTAGCATGAGCTTTGCATGTCTCTGGTTTCATAACTTCATCATGAGCTTCATGATAGTCTTTCTATATTTGCTTGGCTCCTTTAAAAGTTTAGTTAGTGACTTTATCGACCTCTATGCTACTGAACAACTTAACAGAGAGGTTAACCAAGAAATTAGTTAAAATGCTGGGCTGTAGATTCTGGAATCTTCTAGAAGCTTCAATCTTCATTACTTACAAATTGTATGCCATGCATGGGCGGCGCCGCAACAAAGGTTTGTTGTGGTACCGGTACTGGCGCCGCAACAAATATTCTTGCAAAGGCATATATATTTGTTGTTTGCGAAAAACAAAACTTGTTTTTGGGTATGACACGAAAATAAAAAACTAAGTTTTGTATATGACAGTATCATTTATGTGTATTCAAAGCCAATTTGTATGACAAAATAAAGCTAAGTTTTGTATATAGATCGGCAACTAGGAAATCAAGCAGAAGCTCTTTTCGGGTAAATAATTCAGTTTAGAACAATAAAATTAGGGAAACGTGAGAGTAAAGAAAAAGTTTCATTATTTTATACATTTCCTTTTTATTTTTATTATTAATATGCAGTATGCGTGTGCCAAGATTTCATTATTATTTCATAAAAAATAAAATTTCCATTTACACTCCCTACATGTAAACCATCATCCAACTTTCCTATTACACTGCATCCATGCATCATTATAAAACCCGAACCAAAACCCTAATTTTCATCTATCAAATTTCTTCATCCACTCTAAAAGACAAAAAGAAAAACCATTCAATTCTCATGGCTGATAACATGAAGACCACTTACTACCACACTTTCTTGCCAACCAAAGCTCAAGAAGAGGAGGCAAAAAGGGCCAACAATCCTGGGAATCAAGAAAGACGCGTTCAAGTTGAAATCAGAGAGCGTTCACCGCAACCATTTATATTGGAGTCTAGCGATCCAAATCTAACAACACCACCACAAACAAAGGATCTTCTTCGTTTCTAGATGTTTTGTGGTCAAAATCGTTGCTATAAGTTTAAGAGTATGAACTTTGCTCTTTATTGTTCCTTAGATTAAAGGTTCCTTAGTTTAAGAGCAAACTTTGGTTTCTTTACTTTTATTTTTTGGCCAACTTCTTTAATTTATGATATGTAATTAGGTAATATCTTAGCCTTTTTTAATTACTTTAATTAGTAATTATATTTTAATTATTATTTCTTTAGTGCATATTTAAATATTTTACTGATTTCATAAATTACTTAATGAATAGTAATTAATTATTTTAAATTATTTTGTGGACTTTTTTTAATTAAATAATAATTAAAACATAATATATTTAAAGAGTATATAGCCGCTCGACTATACTGTTTAAATATTTGAATATATTTAAGGAAATATGACAAAAGGGCACCTAAAAAGATAAGCAACAACACACAAACAAGGCATAAATTTCCCTTCAACCCTAAGCGCACATAGAGGAACAAAGCTGGAACGTAAACACATACCATGTCTAATTGATTCATTTTCTTAAGGCTCAACTTTGCTACAAAGAAATCCATATTTTTATTGCTGGTGTATATTTAAAGAGTATAGCCGGACGGCTATACTATATATAAATGTAATATTTAACCGTATGGTCGCACGGCTATACTATATAAATAGAATATTTTACAAGTATAGCCGCGCGGCTATGCACTCTAAATAGAATATGTTAAAAGTATAGTCGCGTGACTATAGTTTATAAATAGAATATTTTAAAAGTATAGCGTTGATCCCTATAAAATCAAATTGGAGTAAAACACCACACCTAGGGAGTGTTGGCCAAAGGCCCTCTGATGCCTTAGTTAGTTCAATTGAATCTAGGTAAAACAATAGCTAAAAAAGGGTACGGGATTTTCTCTATAGGGAGAACCGTGTGGCTGGAACCATGTGTAGTGACTGGAGCCATGTGGAGAGACAAAATGGAGAGGGCCGGCGGCTAGAAGAGAAGGAGTTTTGGGTATTTTTCTAGGGTTTAGGAACTGAGTTTCGAATTACCTTGTGTGTTGAATGAAGCCATGTATTTCTTATAGGCATCTATGGTTTTTCAAAGAATAATTCCTATTTGGAAGGAATTTATTCTTTCCCCAAATTGTAGAGATTGAGTCCATTATGGATTTGATCGGGATCAAATCTCCTAATTTGATGATGATATCTCCAAATTAGGATAATATCTTAATTGGTGATATTATCTTTTTAAATAAAGAAAATATCTCATATGTAAGATAATATCCCTAATTTTAGTATCAATTAATTTACCAAATAAATGGGCTCAATTAATTGACCTAGGAGACATTCTTCTTGTCCACGTGGCGTCTTGTGATTGGAACCCAAAATATTTGTTCCCACATGTATAGTTTGTAATTTTTTTTTTCATTCTTATATTGGTATTTTTAGTTTTATAGATTCAAACTGCAAGACAGTGTGTATTTTTATGTTATTCTTATATTTGTGTTTTAGGCTTATAGATAGAATTTGCGATAAAATATGTATTTTAAGTTAAATGCTAACTTTTGTTGTGTTTTTTCCAAGAAAATATAATGAATTGATACATTAGTCATGATATGAAATCAATTGCTAAGAAAATTAAGAAATATAAAAATAAAAATAAATAAAAAAATGCAAAAGAATAAGGTGAAATAATTGTAGTTTATTTGTTTATTTTAATAAGATTTTTTTTAAGAGTAAACTCATCGGATCCCCGACCCTAATGGGGGGAGACGCGAGGATCTCCAAATTTTAAAAATTCCAAGTTGAGGACGAGCCGGGGATGGTATTGTTATCCCCATCCCCATACACAACCTGATAAGTATTATATATATTTTTAATGAATATATTATATAATATAGCCATGTAAGATTATGACATATATAATATTTATTTAGTTTTGTCAAATTGATTTGAGATTATTTCGAGTTGTGGAGTTGAATTTTAAAATTCAATTGAATGTTGAAATTGATACTTAGGTGACAAGGGGTAAATTTAACTAAACAAACAAGACACAACAACTCAACAATCAAGAGAACACCCAGAGTATGCCACAAGGTACCTGCAGTCCTAGAAGATTACTAGTGACAACCTAGGCACTCAGAAGGACCCATCAATCTAGGCATCCCCTGTGCTAGCAACAACTATGGTGAAAGTGTGTGAAGTCATCAATATCAAGTAAACAGCAAACATCAGATATAGATGACTAGTCAACCACCAAAAACACAAACCCAGAAAAATTTACAGATATGCAAAACAGATTTTGTTTACCCAGAAACCCACCATTGGGAAAAACTGGGAGTCATCAACCGACTAGACAATCCACTAAGTAGAAAAAGATTCTTACAAATGAATACAAGCAAGCTCAAGCAAAACCTAGATCTATTTAGGAAGATGAGCTTTACCTCCTTTGTGCAATCTTCTTCTCCAACTTAGCAAAGCTTGAAGCTCAGTTCTTCATGGCAATGGCAGCTCCTTCTTCAGCTCGTTCATCCCATGGCACTAGCTTGCAAGCTCCAACTCAAAACGAAACCAAACTTTGGATTCAAGGGAGAAAGACCAATTTCTTCAAGAAACCATACTCTTGAAGAAATCAGTCACGAATCCGATCTAGATCTATATGAGAGAATGATTTAAATAGCTAGATGCAGATTCATATTTCAAAAGCAGTTTTTCAAAAAGAAATCAATTAGAAAAACTCATAGATGAAATATATGGTTTACTCTTTGAGGAAGAAGAAGAGAAATATGGCAAGCCAATCTTTCCAAAACTCCCACACAAAAGAGACGGCTTCCAAATGAGGGATTTTCTTGCTTTTACAGACAAAAAAATCCCTTAGGTCAGACTGACACATGGCAGCTGAGAGAGAAAATAGAATAGGACAAAACAGATGGTTAACCAGCTGGAAATCGCACTGAGCAAAGATGACTAGTCATCTTTTATGAAAACAGTTTTAATGCATGATATGCAATGCATGATTTACCTTTGTTAAATTGCTTGAACCTCCATAGGATAGATGAGATTTAAGAACACTTAGAGATGTTAATCTTAATCTATCCTTGAGCTTGATAAATACATATAAAAGTCCTATTACAAAAATGTCAAGGGAAGCCAAAAGAATTAATCAAAAATTCATACATTAACAAATGTAATTGAGTTAAATGATAATTTAAGATGAACTTTAAGTGTTATAATGTAGGATATGGGAGGTAGCTACGCGACGGGTATGGAACGGATTTGGGAGGTAGCTCCGCGACGGGTATGGGGACGGGGATTCCCTGAGCTATTTTTACTGGAGATAGGGGCGAGAATGGGGACATGGTAACACCATACCCGGCCCCAAACCGGCCCGTTGTCATCCCTACTCATCATCCAACTCCACAAGCCACGAAGAAAACCATATATGGCAATTCTGTTTCCCTCAGCACCCATCACATCTATCAATTAATCAATCAATCAATCAATCTCTCTCTCTCTCTCTCTCTCTCTCTCTCTCTCTCTTTTATAGGGATCAAATCTGGATTGGTGGGTTCAAATACAAAATTGGGTTCTTGGCGGGATGAAATTGGTTGGGTGCTTGGCCGGGCTAGTGCCTAGGAGGTTGGTTAGGGGGAAATTGGAGGGGCAGATCAGGGTGATGGATATGCATTTACCGTCAGTCTACGCAAACTGACGGTAATAATATTACAATGAGACCAATTTATGCCGAAATAGCGATTTAGAGGATGACTTGAGTGAATAATTTAGTTGGAGAACTAAGATACACCTCATATACAAGATGAAAGACCATTTTAGTCGAAAACTCATATATTTAACTTATTGTGGTATATCTTTATTGAGACAAGGGAGTGTGAATGCAATTCAATCATATTGTAATTCATTGACTGGATTTTCCTCCTTGGGGGGTTTTTTATAAGGCAAGGTTTTAATGACGCCACTCAATTGTAATTAATTAGTTTTGGATTATTTAATGAATGTTTGTGTTCTTGATAAGAAAAAAAAAATGCAATACTAACATCTTGGCATCTACGAATTCAAAGTAAAAAAGAAATTTAAAGTATATATCAATTAAAATTTGTGTTCATATTTTTTGTGAAAAGATTCTTCCAAGAGTTCGTTCAAAATAGTTTATCTTCACATGTTACCTCGGTAATCTATCATGAAACAAGCATTTCACCCATGGACCTTAATTTTTCCATAAATTATATGTGTCTCTAATAATAGATAGTAAGTTCAGTAATGAACTTTTATTCCATAGCCAACAACATAATAAAGAAACCAATGAGCTTCTGGAGAAGGTCTCCTGACAAAGTGAAAAAACCAGCTCTCTCTACATATTGCGCCTTTTGACCTCATTTTCATAGACTGCGCGTTCCATCTGCACTCCATTATGTTTCCAGATTTTTTGTTGGGGAAAAAACAAAGACTATTAGAACAAAACAAGAGGAAAATATGAACTTAAAAATGCATGTTAAAGCTAAGAATTACGGGCAAGACCGGAAATTGGAGGGGCAGATCAGGGTGGTGGATGCTTTTTTGTTGGAGGACCAAAATGGAACTCTGGCTTATAGAGACAATTTCGGTCTTTTTTTTTTGGGGGTTGTCAAATGGTACAATGGGACTAATTTACGCAAACTGTCGGTAAATGTTACAATGAGACCAATTTGTGCCGAAATAGAGATTTAAAGGATGGCTTGAGTGGATAATTGAGTTGGAGAACTAAGATACAGCTCAGACACAAGTTGAAAGACCATTTTATTCGAAAATTCATATATTTAACTTATTGTGGTATATCTTTATTGTGACAGGGGAGTGTGAATGCAATTCGATCATATTGTGATTCATTGACCGGATTTTCCTTCTTCAGGGGGTTTTTATAAGGCAAGGTTTTAATGACGCCACTCTTTGGCACACAAGTTCTGTCAATTATAATTAATTGGTTATGGATTGTTTATTTTCACATGTTATTTCTGTAATCTATCATGAAACAAGCATTTCACCCATGGACCTTAATTTTTCCATAAATTATATGTGTCTCTAATAATAGATAGTAAGTTCAGTAATGAACTTTTATTCCATAGCCAACAACATAATAAAGAAACCAATGAGCTTCTGGAGAAGTTCTCCTAACAAAGTGAACAAACCAGCTCTCTCTACGTATTGCGCCTTTTGATCTCATTTTCATGGATTGCGCGTTCCATCTGCACTCCATTATGTTTCCAGATTTTTGTTGGGGAAAAAAAAAGAATATTAGAACAAAACGAGAGGAAAATATGAAGTAAAAAATGCATGTTAAAGAGAATTACCGTTACCTGAACAATGTGATTCAGATTCTCCCGCAAGACGAGAAACTCTTGGTTAACAAGGTCAAGAACAATAATGCACCTACAAGCATAAGATTTGCGTCAAAAACAGTTTTCATAAGAGAGGTTTTTATCCATGTAGATCAAATAAGGGTTCTTTTTATAAAAGTCTGAGTGAATATTAAGAAATATAATTTGGCTATAATAGTCTCCAATTCTTACTCTTCATGGTCATTTACATCGCTTGCATCTCGGAGCTGGCTACAGGCTAACGCCATCCGGCAACCACCAACACTGTAAGTCCAAATTCAGCAGAGAGGATCAATGTAATTAAATTCTTTAGTGTGACAAAAGAATTAATTTTAGTCCAAATCCACCAAAACTTAAAACCATGGTTAGTCTTTTTGTATAGTAGGCGTGAAAAAATTATTTTGTTACTTCTTTTTTTATGGGGGAGAGGGAGGAGTTATCCAACTCTTTGTAAATCCTTGCAGGTTTTTAAAATTTTTCGATGTGTAACAATTCTTCACATCCTTACACGTGTCACTTTTTCATTTAGTTAAAATACGGTTAAAATGTAAATACAGTTGTCACTATTTCTTAGGCAAAAAATTAGTTGACATTTTAGTTTATCTTGAGCTATTTCGGATCCGACTACTTTAGTTTAGGTCACAACATTCTGTTAAATTTACAATTTTGTTCATGCCTTTTTTGTGCAAAATTTGTTTGAATTTTCATTTAGCAACAAAATCTAAAATAACAAGGAGGTTTAATATTAAAATTTTTTTTTTTTAAAGTGTGGCATTCAATTTGTTATACCTTGAGCTACTTCCCTTGAGCGTGAGGGCAAGAGTTGCCACCTGGGGATAGTTGACTTCATCAGGATCCTGAGCACTCCTAAAATTGCATTTTCCAAAATCAATACATATATATAATATAAATAATGTATATGTAAAAACAGAATAGTAAATTATAATTAAAACAGTGAAGAAAATTACAGATATGTGCTGAGTTGTGCTATAATATTTTCAGCATCACCAAGGAATGTGGTGATCAAATTCGCAACAAAGCAAGGATTTTGTTCATTCTGAACTGCTTTCATTTGATCAAAAAGCTCGTCCAAAATTCCCTGCCAGGAAACGTACGTATATATAGTAGTTAATTAGCTGCAATATTAATTTAACTTGATCATCTTTTTGTTATATATTATTAAAATATTAAATATTGACATTAAATAGTAAACAAAAAAACAAGAGAGAGAAGAAAGAGAAATTATATAATTACACAATAAAATCAGCTATTAAACAATAAAATAAAATAAAATAAATTAAGATGAATAAATAAAACTTCAAAAACAAGAATTAGAGAAGAGAAAGCAAAGCAATAAACTGAATAAAGAAAAAGAAAACAAAAACAAAAACTCCAAAAGTAAAAAGATTAGAGAAGGACTTGGTCTTGCAAGGAGCTGACGAGTTCCTTGAGCTCTTGGCCAAGTTCCTTCCCGGACATTTTTTCTTCTTCTTTTTTCTTTTTTGTTTTGAGAGAGAGAGAGAGAGACAGTGCAGAGATGAAAGCAACGAAATGACTGAAGAGAAGGCAATAGAGACAGATGCATGGTTTTATATATAAATAGGCTGTGTGGATGTTATTTTCATGCTGCATAGAATGTGCGTTAAGACTCGAGAGGCATGAGCTTTGCATGTCTCTGGTCTGGCTTTTCATTCCTTAGCTTCATGAGCTTCACGATGGTCTGTTTATTTGTGCTTGGCTTTTTGTTCATGTTTTTACTAATTCTAGTATAGGGATGCAAATTGGATGGGTGCAACCAGACCCGCCCCGAGCCCAACCCAATATTTGATTTCGATTGTATTGCCTTAGCCCAAATCCTTTTATAGTCAGATTGCTTGATTTATTAGTTCGTATTTGAATAATTAATTGAGCTTAACTTGTCAATTCTAATCCAATAAGCATCAATATAGTTGGAAAACTATCGGATTTATTTTAAGACCTAAAAAATTAAAATCTCATCAACAAATTCGTTCTTATATTTTATTCATCCACTCAAAGCATATATGCGTGCCTTTATGGATCCCAAATACCTAACTGTATCTTATTGTATTGTTTACTAGGGGAGAGGGTACTCATAAGGTCTTTTAATAACCACTTTCTCAACCTCAATATATATAGCCATTTCATAGTATAATCGAGAAATCAAAATGACAATGAAAATTTTCGAAAAATCTCAATTCTATCAACATAACCACAAAATCTAAAGGAAAAACATATTAAAACAACATTGGACCCATAATAAGCTAGAGACGATAATTAAATTGAGTTTCATTCAAAACCATCGATATGCAAAGGGTTTACAATTTAAAAGATCGTTGTACTTATTTCAAAACAAAAGTCCACTCACAAAGGTCTGATGCTAAATTAATCAAAACTGGATTTCCAATTCATGATTTCCAACTGGTCAAGAATAGTCATCTAACCACAACCTAACAATTTAGTCTCGATTCAACGATCGGATCTTTGTAGATAGCACAACTGGACGACGATCGATTCGTGTAAATCAAGACAATTTGAGACACGTGAAACTCATATTTTTGTTTTGTAAGTTTCTACACACTTCTAGAACATCAAGAACTGCATAGTAAAATTTGGAGATGATCCAATGGTCTGATTATCTCTTATCAAATGGTCCATAATAGGCGAAGTCTTTGATCATCGGGCAAACGATCGAATCCATTCAAACAATCATGCTCGGGACAACTAGGACATCACACTGGGGTAAAAATAGGTCACCTCTAGTGCTCACATGAGCCACCACGTGTTTTCACCGTTGGTGGTAGCTTGAGCAAATTTCGGCAACAACAAAACCTAAAATCGTCGATTGCCACCCATGCCAAATTAAAGACAATATTGAGAGGAGCAACTTTCATATATAGGCCTCCATGAATTTTCGTCGGGATTGGCCGGAAAATTGATCGGAAATGGAGGAGGCTGGAATCATTCCGCTCTCAATTTCTGTTCCACAGTGGTCCACTAGAGGTGTCCAAACTTGCGTTTTGTTTCTTGGAGCATGGAGAAAAAGAAACCCAACAAGTCATGCTAGCATTGGTGGCCAAAAATGTTTGGAATCTGGCTCAAAAGTTTTCATCTTGTGGTTTCTGGCACACCCCACTTCTCACGCAATATCTGCGGCGTACGGCATCAATTTGGGTCGGGTCTTTGGTTGGTTACATTGGTCGGTTGATCGTGAACATTTTCTTACAAGTGAAGCAACCAATGGTGGTTGGACGATGACGTAGTGTTGTCGCGTATTTTTTTTCAATGATCCAAATCATCTATTTTAAAGTCTACAATCATAGATCAACCTTGCAAAAATTAGACAAAATTGGAAACCGTTTCGACATCCAATTGTGTCCTACAAATTCAATGAACATGGTGCTTCAAGAAAGTATTAAAATTTCAATAATTCAATTGAGTGGTCAAATGATATCAGATTCAAGTGATTTTTTATAGAGATATCTTTGAATGAGTATCTATAAAATAGATAGTTTGGATTAGTGAAATACAATATGAAGTGGGCCCTACAAGGGTGTCCTCTTATTTGAGGGATCCCTCAACTGAAAAAATTAAAATCTCATCAATAAATTCGTTTTTATTTTATTGATGAGTAATTCTATTTGGACACACAACATTGACACACTTAGTGACACCCGCTGATGTGTCAATGTATCATTTTTTCTTCTTTTCTCCTCGTTTTCTGTTCAACGAATGGTACATTGACACATCAGCGGGTGTCAACTAAGTGTGTCAATGTTGTGTGTCCAAATAGCATTACTCTTTATTTATTTGCCCAAAGTATGCCTTGATGGGTCCCAAATACCTGATTGTATCTCATTGTATTGTTAACTAGGGGAGGGTATTCATAAGGTCTTTTAAAAACCACTTTCTTAATCTCAATATATATAGCCATATAAAGTCATAGTCTAATCGTGAAATCAAAATGACAATGAAATTTTTTGAAAATTCTCAATTCTATCAATGTAACCACAAAATCTAAAGGAAAAACATATTAAAACAACGTTGGGGACCCATAATAAGATAAAGACGATAATTAAATTGAGTTTAATTCAAAACCATCGATATGCAAAGGGTTTACAATTTTAAAGATCATTGTACTTATTTCAAAACAAAAGTCCACTCATAAAAGGTCTTATGCTAAATTAATCAAAACCGGATTTCCAATGATAGGACCCCACCCCCCGGATTCCCCCTCGGAATCCATGATGAACCTTGCTTCCCGTCCGACATCTACCCGATGTCAGACCCACTTTACTAAAAAGCCGTGTAGCCCTAATTAAAACAAATAAACAATTCATCTTTTACTGAAATTTTGGCAGAGTCTCCCCTGAAAATATGGACTTTACCAAATTTTCCACTTATAAAACACAATAGAAAAACAACCATATAAAATGGTTAAAGTAGCTTGGATTTAAATAATACAAAGGAATTTCCGGGAAGGGTTGTTACACTTACATTTTCAGTGTCTAAAGACTCAAGTTACCGTTACACACCCATATAAAATTTATAAAAGAATATAAAAGATAAATTATATATTATATTAACTCAAGTCGTCGAACCATTTTTCCGTCGAATCATCTATAACACATAGTTCATTCGCTAAGTTAACGGGATATCAGATTATGAGGTTGAAAGTCTCAATCCATATCCTTTTAATTAAATCAAATTCATATCAAATTTTGATCCATTGACAGGTCAATTCATATAGCTAGGCATGGACATGATTTGTTCTGGGTAGCTTTTCTGCTTTACTATAAACTGAACTGTGAAGATCCATATTTTGGAAAGCATATATTATTATTATCAACAAAATATTATTATTAAATATGGGGCTACGTTCTTGTAATAGTTGTGTTTATTGTTTGCCAAAGCCCTTTGTAGAGCTATGTTCTTGCAATGCTCTTTTATTAATGAAATTGATGCGGCTATAAAAAACAAATTTGGTTTTATCAAAGGATTCTTTTCCATTTATTATCTTTCAACTAAGCACACTTTTCTCTCTCTCCCTCCTCGACCAAAAGAGGGATACCCGTCAATAATCAATTACTTGCACTTCCTGAAATATTTGATTGGAACGGTTTGTAGGTTTTAAAAACCGTAGCTAGGCATAACTAAACTGAAGACTGCTCCGTTTAACTTTTATTCTAGTCGAAATTTGAATCAAATCTGTCGATCAGTCAGTGGCTGACTGGTTTTTTTGTCCAACCAAAAGAAATGAATGAAAAGTACAAATGTGACAATCAAATGGTGGAGATTAGAAAAATAAATGAATATAATGGTGGAGATTATAATCCAATAGTAGCCAAATTTAAAGATCACATAAGGGCACTGCCAAAGCATATCCAAAACTTAGTTTTAAACAGGGAATGTTCATTTGATCACTTTGACCTTATTCAAGAACTTATAATATGATCTTCTGGAGAGACCGAACAGATCAAACATAGCAGCTCTCTACTTAATAATAGCGTCCTCTAATCGCAGTCCAGCTGCGCCGCGTTATGTTTCAGGAATTTTTTTTTTTGGGAAGAAATAAAAATAAGAATATTGGTGCATCTGTTGGAGGGAGCATAATCACCGTGAAATTGTGTCTATTTCTGTATCCTTTTTTCGGGTCAAGAAATTATCAATCAAATGATTACATTAACTCTTTCTTTGGACCCAACCGTTGGTTCATACCTGGCAAGGGCAATAAGCACTAGTCCTTCAACAGCTAAGTAATTGCCAAAGAGCATATCCAATGGAGATATTAAATATAAAATGTTAAATTTGAATTTGATAGCTTATGTGGCAATTTGACACTTACGGTGTGTTTGGATAAACTTGAGATTTGAACAAAAGTCAGAACTTTCAAATTGACATACACCAATTCCCGTGTTTGGATAACTAAAAATTTTAAAAAATCAAAAAATTAAGAAATTGTATATGGAAAAAAATATGGAATTTGGAGGTCATAAATACCAACTTTAAATTCTATCTAAATAGTTGTCATTTCTAAAATTCTAAGAAAAATGGAGTTCTAAAATATTGTATTTCATGATTAAATCCATTTGCCAAAAAAAAAAAAAAAGCTTTGCAAATTTTAAAACATTAATTTACATCATTTTAAATTCCTCAGTACTTCCACATCCAAACACATTGTTGGTAAATCTTTGTTAAAGAATATGTTGAACATTTTTCATATTTAGTGAAGTAACTAATGGGAGTAATATTTTATTATTATTCAATGGTGAAGTACAATGAAGTAACATTTTTCATATTCCTTCCTTCTCCCCCTTTATGGGTAATTTCCTACTTTCTAACATAAAGTTTGCAATTGGCATCCACTATGAAAAATAAGAAAAATATTAGTAAAGAATGATTAATATGTGACAATAATGGTGGAGATTAGAACTTGTACACAAAGATTAGTTAGGCAAGCAACAATGGATAGAAAACTAAGAACAAGGTCCACTTATAAAATGGATAGAAAATCAAGTCTTAAACACATAATGTTCACTTTATAGTGAACTTATTCAAAAGTTCCAAATACCAAAACCTTGTCCTAAAACAAGTTATAAATAAGTCTATAACATAGAAGTAATAAACTTATTACATGGCCAACATGATTGAAAACATCACGATTTTTTGGAGTCGATGATTCTTATATAATAAGAACTCTCTCTACTCAGGTTGCTTTCGGCACAGCCTCATGTCATAAATTTCACGTTCCATCTATAGACAAGAAAATTCTGAATATTAGAACATGCAACATGCAAATTACAACCTGCAACATGCAAATTAAAACTGAGAAATGATTAAGGATTCAAAACAAATGTTACCCCAACAATGCGATTCAATTTCTCCTTGGCGACAAGATATTCACGGTTGACATTTTCAAGAGCTACAAGGCACCTACAAGCACAAAACCATACATATATGTATTATTCATAAATTTTGTTAGTAGATTATTTGGCGATCATGAGAGAACAAATAAAATCTTACCCTTCTTTGTTATTTGCTTCACTTGCATCAACGAGCTCTTGACAGGCAAGGGCAACCAGGCCACATGCATTACTGTAATTTCAAAATGCAGTAAATTAAGAAATTAAGAAGACCACGATGTGCAACAAATTAAGAAGCATCCATTTGAGCTCATAGTATACAATACAAAACTCCAGAGGAGACCAGTAAATATTAAAAGAAATTCTTAGCAATGATGTTATTTTGAGCTGAAATGGTTCCTTCACATATTATTTTTACAAGGGTAGAACCAAGAACTTTCATATGGGTGAGATATAAATTTGTCTTTTTACGTTTAAGGAGCTACTAGGGTGGAGTAGACTAATTTTTTGTGGAATGTTGCGTTAGTTTTCACTAAATATGCTGAATTTTTTAAAAGTAACACTAAATTCTTATTTATCTAATTAAAAGTAACACTAAGTTCCGCCCTTTGTTACTGCATACATCACAAATGCGTCAAAATCATAATTCTCCTTTAAGTAATATATTAATGTATAGTAATTAGGGAGCATATTCTAACAAATTATCCAATTGACAATTATGACCAAAAAAAGAAAATAATTGGCAATTACCTGGTGCTACTACTTTTAAACCTGATTGCGAGTTTATTCACCTCAGGATAGTTGACATCAGGCTCACTCCTAATTAAATTAAAATTGAATTCTGCAAAATTTGTATCTATATATATGTAAAACTCCAATTAGTTCATGGAAATAGTGAAGGAAATTAATTACAGATTTCTTGTGAGTTCGGCTCTGTAATCTTCAGCTACACTAAGGAAGATGGTGATAATTTCTTCAACGAAGCGAGGGTTGATTTCATCTTGTAACTCTTTTATGTCGTCAAAGTAGTCGGTCAAAATGCCCTGCCAGGAAACATATACCATATTTCATAAAGCTTACCATATTAATCTTGTAAAAACTTAAAAGAAAAGCAAGATATATTTATAAGCAAAGCAATATAATGGGGGTGAACTGACTTGTTCTTGCAAGGAGCTGATGAGTTCCTCGAGCTGTTGGCTAAGATCCTTCCCTTTCGCAGCCATTTTCTTCGTTGAGAGAGAGAGAGAGAGAGAGAGAGAGAGAGAGATGAAATTGAAGTGAAATGAGAAAAGAGAAGGCAATAGAGAGATCAATTAATAAACAAAACCTCTGTATATATGCATGGTTTTATAGCCTCTATATATGTTGTTTTTAATGAGACATAGCATGCATATGTTGCTAGCAGTATGCAGTGTGAAGTAGCATGAGCTTTGCATGTCTCTGGTTTCATAACTTCATCATGAGCTTCACGGTGGTCTTTCTATATTTCCTTGGCTCCTTTATATATGCAGGTACACATGTTGACTTTGGGTTGATAAATTATCATTTGGGCAAATTTTTGAGTTCGATAACTTCACTAAATTTAAACCCAGCCCGCGTGATGTTTCATTAGATAATTCATCCTATATATTATATTATTTTAATTATGTACTTAAAATTAGGTTAAAAAGTGCATTAATTAATCTATTAAAAAAGAGTCTAGGCGGGCCGGGCCAAGTCTAAATGGACTTAGAAGGGTTGGACTGTGGGCAGGCAGCCTTACCCAATTAAAGAATGGGTAGGACTTTGGCCCATCGGGCCTCGTGCAACCCACTTCGGCCAATAAACCACGGACCAAATAATGATCCATGACTAGAACCAACGGTTTGGGTCCATGACTATATTACTATATCATTATATCTGGATATATAAAAAATAAAAAAAAAATAGGAACCTTTTGCTTTTGTTTTTGGTCAAAAGGAACCTTTTTTGAACACCTGGTAGGTCCTCATGCCAGTAGGAGTGGGCACAATCCAAATTCAATCCGTTTCACCTCAAAACCATGACCAAAACAATTACAATATAATGGTTTGGTTAGACCAATTACAACAAAAAATTCTCAACTTGCTACATATATATATATATATATATATATATATATGTATTTTCATTTATTAGAGTATCAAACCTTTGTAAAACTCAACATGACATAAAACTTCAAATTTCAATAACTAATACAGCTACAATTCAAATATCAATAACTCAAAAGGCCCATCAAACTTCAAATTCAAGATCCATATGTAGTTATTATCTAATTAGAGTACATGTAAAATAAAATTAAAATAAATATACCAGTATGAATTGCTCTTTATTTGTTCCTTAGATTAAAGATTTAGTTTAGCAAACTTTGGTTTCTTTACTTTTATTTTTTGGTCAACTTCTTTAATTTATGATATGTATCTTAGCCTTTTTTAATTACTTTAATTAGTAATTATATTTTAATTATTATTTCTTTAGTGAATATTTAAATATTTTACTGATTTCATAAATTACTTAATGAATAGTAATTAATTATTTTAAATTATTTTGTGGACTTTTTTTTAATTAAATAATAATTAAAACATAATATATTTAAAGAGTATAGCCACATAGAGGAACAAAGCTGGAACGTAAACACACACCATGTCTAATTGATTTATTTTCTTAAGGCTCAACTTTGCTACAGAGAAATCCATATTTTTATTGTTGGTGTATTTTAGTTTAGGAAACTTTGGTTTATTAGGAAGTTTATTATTGTGGTTGATTATAATTTATTTCACCTAATCTAGATATGGTCAATGACTAGTATCTAATTTTCAATAATGTAATTAAAAATCCTTTAAATTACACACATTGCCACCCATACCCATATATTTTAGTAAATTTATTTAAAGCCAATCACACAACGCCACTTGAAGGGACTCGAACCTTGACCCTCAAAGGATAAGCTTCAATTGCAAACCACTACACCAACCTTGTTTTTGTGATATTTTGTTCATTTAAAAAATATTTATATTAACAGTCAAAGGTTTTTAGAATAGAAACTATGATGTGTACTTTTATGTTACTCTTATAGTGGTATTTTTTTAGGTGTATAATAGAAACTCCAACACAATGTGTATATTTTTTTTGTTACTCTTATATTGATATTTTTTTAGGTTTATATAGTAAAAACTTCAACACATGGTATATTTTTATGTTACTTTTATATTGGTATATTTTTTTAGTTTATAGAATAGAAACTGCAACGCAATGTGTACTTTTATGTTACTATTATATATATATTAGGTTTATAGAATACAAATTGCAATATAATGTGTACTTTTATGTTACACTTATATTGATATTTTTATAGATTTATAGAATATTTTTTGCAATACAATGTGTATTTTTATGTGACTCTTATAGTGGTATTTTTTATGTTTATAAAATAGAAACTATAACACAATGTGTACTTTACGTTACTCTTATATTGGTAATTTTTTTTAGGTTTATATAATAGAATTTGCAATACATTGTGTACTTTTACGTTACTCTTATATTGATATTTTAATAGGTTTATAGAATATAAATTTCGACAATGTGTATTTTTATGTGACTCTTATATTGGTATTTGTTTAGGTTTATAAAATAGAAATTGCAACACAGTGTGTACTTTTACGTTATTCTTATATTGGTATTTTTATAGGTTTTAGAATAGAAAATGCAATAGAAATGCAATACAGTGTGTAATTTTACATTACTCTTATATTGGTATTTTTATAGGTTTATAGAATATAAATTGCAACACTGTGTATTTTTATGTGACTCTTATATTGGTATTTTTTTAGGTTTATAAAGTAGAAATAGTATAGCCGCGCGGCTATAATCGGTTTTGTCCTAATTTTTTTAAAAAAAAAATAGTCTAGCCGCTCGGTGTTGTGTAGATACAGCTGCACCAAAATGGATCCAGTTGCATCCTCAACTTGTGATACTCGCAAGTGCACGAGCCGTTTGGTAGTATAGCATATGCAAGTGCGAGGTCGATCCCACGAGGATTGGTGATTGAATGATCCAATTCATTTTTCCTACACAAAACAGAAATGAAAAAGAAAAGAAATAAATAAAACAAGGAAGAAATAAAATAACTAACTCAAGCAGATAAGTTCCCAAGTTCAATTAGATTAACGGATTGATTCTAGCTAATGTATGATTAAGCCATGGTGTGTGGTCATAACCTTGTGTTCCTAATTCCCTAATTTGATCATTTGTTGTCTAACATAAAATTAAGCATTAGGAACCCATTAAGCATAGAAGAACAATTTAAACAACCAAGCATGTATCTAATCCCTGTTGTCGAATGTCCATACATACTCTTCCTATTCATAGTTCAATTCGAATTAAAGCATGGTGTATACTCTTAATTCAAACCAAGATAGCTAACATGCAAGCCTTAATGGTGATCAATCATTCAAACTAGCATATTAACTTATAAGCATAATGAATAAGAACATGAACCATAATTGAAACTTGGAAACTAATCAAACTTGAGACTAAAGAAAAGAATTTACATAATGAAAAGTAAAGTGGAACTAAGAAAAACTTAAGGAAAATTTCAACACAAAAGATTTCATTACAACAATTGAAAACTAGAAAGAGAAACTAAGAGAATTTGAGGGAGAGAAGGGAAGGGAGCTCTAGAGAAGTGTTGAGAGCTCCCCCCCTTGGGGTGTGTTTACAAGCTTAGAGAACTTCCCTATTTATAGGCCTAAGGAAGTGAAAAAAGTGAATTCAATATGGCTAATGCATACAACACTTGCATTATAAAAGATGAATTGGTTGATGCACTTCACTAATGCATACAACACTTGCATTATAAAATCTGAATTGGTTGATGCACTTCACCAATAAATCCCACCAGCAGCCCTAGCTCATCTTCATGTCACCATGACCAAGCTTCCAACCAGCTCAATAGCTCATGCCTAGCTCACCATGACCAAGCTTCCAACCAGAAACAATAGCTCATCCTGAGGTCAGCATGACCAGCAAATTCAAGGGCTTACGAATTGGGCTTCCCTTAAGCAAATTAAGACTTTAAGCACTCAAACTTGAAGTTCGGAATGTCTTCTTTCCAGCCATATATCATTTGGGCCAATCCAAGGTCGGAGGAGGAAGTTAAGGCCAAAACAAATTTCTAACTCATTTTGCGCGCTGATAAAATCCATCCTGAGCATGGCTCTGTGTTTGCTAGGTAACAGACTCCATATTTATCCAATGGGGCTGAATTTTGGATATGTTATAGTACACACCCATTGGAACAACGTTCATGAAGAATGCGGCCTCATCCGAGCTGTGTAGGTTACTGAAACAAATATTACAATGTGACCTATGGAACTGGACTGGGAGGGGGCTGTAGCCAAAATGAGTTTGTCTTTAAGCTCTTCATCCATTCATCCAAATTAGGCCTTAACATGCTTGAATTGCATGGATTATGCTCTCTTGCTCTATTTGCCTACAAAACACACAAAGGGAGGCAAATAACTTAGAAATCTAAGAAACTAAGCAAAAGAAGTAAGTAAATAGGGCATGTATATGTATGAAATTATGAGCTTATCACACCCCCAAACTTAGATTTTGCTAGTCCTCGAGCAAAACAAAAAGGAAAACGAAGAAAAACAAAACAAAATAAGAAGTTAACTAGACCACTTTCGTAGGTAACTCGATTGCATTGAGCATATGCAACAAGCCTTTAAACCTCTAGGCATCCCTAGTAGGAGGAGTTGTGTCTCCTGAGGGTTTAACAGATACGATACCCACAAACGTTTTTCTTACTCTACAAAACAAAATGGTTAGAAAACTTAATAGATTTGTTAGTACTAAAGCAAAACAAAAAACAAAAACAAAACAAAAAACAAAAACGTTAACCTTCCAACCGAACAGAAATTTTAAACTTCATAGACATGGCTCAACAAGGAACAAAACAAGCACTAAGGAAGTTCTAAACATTATTCAAGTGCTACCACAATCTCACAAAAATCATGCTCAAGGTGTGTGTGTGAAGTAGCCATGAAGATACAACTCATGCTTCTCAAACAACGATATGAATTCCTGCAAGAATGAACACAAGTTTGCCAAGCTAAACCAAGATCAATAGGACTTTACTTATGGATGTAATGGGGTTATGGTAATGGTTAGACAAAGAATGGATATTGGAACACAAAGTCTAAGGAACAAAGTAGAGCATGTCATATAAACAAGATCATTGACATTTGACATGTAAGGCATATAAAGTGAAAAGCTCACAACACCAGATTTTGCAATTGAATCACTTCACAATTTGATTTTGACATTTACACACTTTGTATAATATTTGGCCCAATTTTGCGGCTCTTTACCCTAGATCACCTTGATTTCTCCTTATATCACCCTAGGGTCGTGACTACATTGGCCACACTTCTTTTCCCTTTTTCTTTTGAATTTTTTTTTTAATAGCTCATTTATTGCCTTGAATACATTACAATCTCAAATACAATCATACTCTACATGTCCCCTAGATGGTAGGATATTTAATGGATGATAAGGTGATAGAAAGAAATGGCTAAGTGTTTGAGCACAAAGGGGTTTACAATGGAATATGTATTGTATGGGTTGATGGAGGAAAAAGAAAGAAGCTTAACAAAGATGGCCTAAATCATATCTTAGTTATAAACTTGACATTCCAGTGAATCACACAAGCAAAAATGCATACAATTGGGTAAGACATGCAAGAGTTGTATAATCATGGCTAAAGTGCATAGAAAGCTCAAGCATAATTATGTGAGACTTAGCTAGCAAAAGAATAAGATTCAGACCTAACACAATGCTTATCAAATTCCTAAGAGCCATATTAGAAGTTAGACTCATGATTTATCATTGGTGTGGGAAGGAAAACTGAAAATGACTCAAAGAAAAAAAACAGAAAAGAAAAACGTGAGGTTTCAAATTGCTGTTTTGCTCAATTTCAACATATAATCTGTTTTGACATGTAACTTTCAAACCACTTGGTCAAATTTATCGTTCTTTATGTCGTTGAATTCAGCATGAAAAAATGAAGAACACAATGCGGACCAAACTTTCAAAACAGAAGTAGAAAAACAAAATTGTAGCAATGAAGAAGCCTACGTTTTCAAACACAAACACAAAAACTAAAAAACTTTCCAGCAACTAAAAAAAAACTTTCCAGCACCCCCAAACTTAAATGAAGCATTGTCCTCAATGTTTGAATCCATGTAAAGCATACAATGCACATGAAATCCAGGGTAAAGGAATGACATGAAAAGAAAAGAAAGAGAGTTTAGAACTTCCCTTTGAAGACAATGAGAGGGAAATGCACATAGTATGGCAGCACATGTTCTTCTTTGAGTATTTGGGTCAGCTGCTCATCATGCTTCTCCCAAATCAAGGAAAAGAAAACCCTAACAAAAACAAAATAGAAAATGAGACAAAACTAAGCAAGAGTAGCAATTATTATACAAATGAAAGAGATATGATCGGAATGCTTCCCTTTGAAGTGTTTAGCTGGAGCGTGGTTGGCCATAGCAGCTGGAGGTCGACTTCTCCGCTGCTCCATACTCCCTTGTTTCTATGGATTGGGTTGTTTCCTCTCCTTCCCTCTTTCTTATTGAGCTACTTCAGAAATGCTTAAAGAAAGACAAGGAAACTTGAAACAGATTTTTAGATTTATTGGATTAGGAAACCATAACATAAATGAAAAGGATAAACTAAACTAAAACATCAAGATTAGGGATTCAACTTCACTAAAAACATCCAATTTCATGCTTCAAAGTAACAAGCACCAATGGGTTGTGTAAGCTGGGACTTAAACCCAGTTCTCTTGCCTGTTGGGCAATTGTCCTTTTCTGTTGGACTACAAACACAACTTGTCCATTAACGTCATTAACTTTAAAACTTGAAATTGTCCAGTTAAGAAAAAAAAATTAAAGTAGGAAAGCTAAATAGAATCAAACAATGTTACCGCTCCCCGGCAACGGCGCCAAAAACTTGTTGTGTAGATACAGCTGCACCAAAATGGATCCAGTTGCATCCTCAACTTGTGATACTCGCAAGTGCACGAGCCGTTTGGTAGTATAGCATATGTAAGTGCGAGGTCGATCCCACGAGGATTGGTGATTGAATGATCCAATTCATTTTTCCTACACAAAACAGAAATGAAAAAGAAAGGAAATAAATAAAACAAGGAAGAAATAAAATAACTAACTCAAGCAGATAAGTTCCCAAGTTCAATTAGATTAACGGATTGATTCTAGCTAATGTATGATTAAGCCATGGTGTGTGGTCATAACCTTGTGTTCCTAATTCCCTAATTTGATCATTTGTTGTCTAACCTAAAATTAAGCATTAGGAACCCATTAAGCATAGAAGAACAATTTAAACAACCAAGCATGTATCTAATCCCTGTTGTCGAATGTCCATACATACTCTTCCTATTCATAGTTCAATTCGAATTAAAGCATGGTGTATACTCTTAATTCAAACCAAGATAGCTAACATGCAAGCCTTAATGGTGATCAATCATTCAAACTAGCATATTAACTTATAAGCATAATGAATAAGAACATGAACCATAATTGAAACTTGGAAACTAATCAAACTTGAGACTAAAGAAAAGAATTTACATAATGAAAAGTAAAGTGGAACTAAGAAAAACTTAAGGAAAATTTCAACACAAAAGATTTCATTACAACAATTGAAAACTAGAAAGAGAAACTAAGAGAATTTGAGGGAGAGAAGGGAAGGGAGCTCTAGAGAAGTGTTGAGAGCTCCCCCCCTTGGGGTGTGTTTACAAGCTTAGAGAACCTCCCTATTTATAGGCCTAAGGAAGTGAAAAAAGTGAATTCAATATGGCTAATGCATACAACACTTGCATTATAAAAGATGAATTGGTTGATGCACTTCACTAATGCATACAACACTTGCATTATAAAATCTGAATTGGTTGATGCACTTCACCAATAAATCCCACCAGCAGCCCTAGCTCATCTTCATGTCACCATGACCAAGCTTCCAACCAGCTCAATAGCTCATGCCTAGCTCACCATGACCAAGCTTCCAACCAGAAACAATAGCTCATCCTGAGGTCAGCATGACCAGCAAATTCAAGGGCTTACGAATTGGGCTTCCCTTAAGCAAATTAAGACTTTAAGCACTCAAACTTGAAGTTCGGAATGTCTTCTTTCCAGCCATATATCATTTGGGCCAATCCAAGGTCGGAGGAGGAAGTTAAGGCCAAAACAAATTTCTAACTCATTTTGCGCGCTGATAAAATCCATCATGAGCATGGCTCTGTGTTTGCTAGGTAACAGACTCCATATTTATCCAATGGGGCTGAATTTTGGATATGTTATAGTACACACCCATTGGAACAACGTTCATGAAGAATGCGGCCTCATCCGAGCTGTGTAGGTTGCTGAAACAAATATTACAATGTGACCTATGGAACTGGACTGGGAGGGGGCTGTAGCCAAAATGAGTTTGTCTTTAAGCTCTTCATCCATTCATCCAAATTAGGCCTTAACATGCTTGAATTGCATGGATTATGCTCTCTTGCTCTATTTGCCTACAAAACACACAAAGGGAGGCAAATAACTTAGAAATCTAAGAAACTAAGCAAAAGAAGTAAGTAAATAGGGCATGTATATGTATGAAATTATGAGCTTATCACTCGGCGATACTATGTTTTTTTCTAATTTTTTATATTATAAAAATAGTATAGTTGCACGGCTTTACTTGGCTCTTACTCTTTACATAAATATATATATAGTTTATTTGTTAACTTTAATAAGATTTTTTTAATAGTGAACTCATCGGATCCCCGACCCTAATGGAGGGAGACTTCAAGGGAAATCAGAGGCATGTATGAGGATCTTCAAATTTTAAAAATTCCATGTTAGGGACGAGCCGATGATGCTATTGTTATCCCCATCCCTATACATGGCCCGATAAGTATTGTATATATTTTTAATTAATATATTATATAATATAGCCATGTAAGATTATGATATAATATAATATTTATTTAGTTCTGTCAAATTGACTTGAGATTATTTGGAGATATGGAGTTGAATTTTAAAATTCAATTGAATGTAATTGAGTTAAATGATAATTTAAGATGAACTTTAAGTGTTATAATGTAGGATATGGGAGGTAGCTACGCGACAGGTATGGGACGGATTTGGGAGGTAGCTCCGCGACAGGTATGGGGACGGGGATTCCCCGAGCTGTTTTTACAGGAGATAGGAGAGGGGATGGGGACATGGTATTGCCATACCTGACCCCAAACTGGTCCGTTGTCATCCCTACTCATCATCCCACGCCACAAGCCATGAAGAAAACCATATATGAAATTTCCGTTTCACTCAGTACCCATCACATCTATCAATCAATCTATCTATCTATGTATATCTCTCTCTCTCTCTCTCTCTCTCTCTCTCTCTCTCTCTCTCTCTCTCTCTCTCTCTCTCTCTCTCTCTCTATTTGTGTTATAGGGATCAAATTTGGATTGGTGGGTTCAAATACAAAATT
This sequence comes from Prunus avium, assembly GCF_965620075.1. Classification (NCBI taxonomy): domain Eukaryota; kingdom Viridiplantae; phylum Streptophyta; class Magnoliopsida; order Rosales; family Rosaceae; genus Prunus; species Prunus avium. The sequence continues at coordinate 29,359,788 of NC_142289.1, forward strand.
GGGTGCTTGGTGGGATGAAATTGTTGACGCGAGTCTCCTAATTAATCAAGGAGATTTATTTCCTTGATTAATTAAGGGATTTACTTTCCTATTCTATATAGTTGACAAATCATTGTATAATTAGGAGATACTATCCTAATTGATTATTGTATCTATTTCCTTGTAAAGCACTCATGTAAACTCCAATATATACCTCTTTATGGAGAAGAATAAAGAATAACCCAAAGTATTCAAACCATATTCATATTTTAGCATGGTATCAGAGTCAGGTTCCGATCCTAGGACCTGTGGGTTATGGGCCCACCACGCTTCCGCTGCACCACTCTGATGGGTGGGTGCTTGGCTGGGCTAGTACTTAGGAGGTTGGTGAGGGGGAAATTAGAGGGGCAGATCAGGGTGGTGGATGAATTTTTGTTGGAGGACCAAAATGAAACTCTGGCTTATAGGGACAATTTCGGTCTTTTTTTTTTTTTTTTTGGGTTGTCAAATGGTACAATGGGACTAGTTTGGGCAAACTGACAGTAAATGTTACAATGAGACCAATTTGTGCCGAAATAGAGATTTAGAGGATGACTTGAGTGAATAATTTAGTTGGAGAACTAAGATACAACACGGACACAAGTTGAAAGACCATTTTAGTCGGAAACTCATATATTTAACTTATTGTGGTATATCTTTATTGAGACAGGGGAGTGTGAATGCAATTCAATCATATTGTAATTCATTGGCCGGATTTTCCTTCTTCATGGGGTTTTTATGAGGTAAGGTTTTAATGACGCCACTTTTTGACACACAAATTCTGTCAATTGTAATTAATTGGTTATGGATTGTTTATTTTCACATGTTATTTCTGTAATCTATCATGAAACAAGCATTTCACCCATGGACCTTAATTTTTCCATAAATTATATGTGTCTGTAATAATATATAGTAAGTTCAGTAATGAACTTTTATTCCATAGCCAACAACATAATAAAGAAACCAATGAGCTTCTGGAGAAGTTCTCCTAACAAAGTGAACAAACCAGCTCTCTCTACGTATTGCGCCTTTTGATCTCATTTTCATGGATTGTGCGTTCCATCTGCACTCCATTATGTTTCCAGATTTTTGTTGGAGTAAAAAATAGAATATTAGAACAAAACGAGAGGAAAATATGAAGTAAAAAATGCATGTTAAAGCTAAGAATTACGGGTACCTGAACAATGTGATTCAGATTCTCCCGCAAGACGAGAAACTCTTGGTTAACAAGGTCAAGAACAATAATGCACCTACAAGCATAAGATTTACGTCAAAAACAGTTTTCATAAGAGAGGTCTTTTTATAAAAGTCTTGAGTGAATATTAAGAAATATAATTTCGCTATAAGAGTATCCAATTCTTACCCTTCATGGTCATTTACATCGCTTACATCTCGGAGCTCGCTACAGGCTAACGCCATCCGGCAACCACCAACACTGTAAGTCCAAATTCAGCAGAGAGGATCAATGTAATTAAATTCTTTAGTGTGACAAAAGGATGTACAAGAAAGAATAATTTGGCTTATTTTCTATACATATATCATTCAACATTAAAAACTTAAAACCATGGTTAGTCTTTATGTATATAGTAGGTGTGAAAAAATTAATTTGTTACTTCTTTTTTTATGGGGGAGAGGGGGGAGTAAACCCTTGCAGGTTTGTTTAATTTTTCAATGTGTAATAATTCTTCACATCCTCACACGTGTCACTTTTTCATTTAGTTAAAATACGGTTAACAAGAAGAAAACAAAAACATTTAGTTTAACTCAACTCAATGTTAATACGGTTGTCACTATTTCTTGGGCAAAAAATTAGTTGACATTTTAGTTTATCTTTAGCTATTTCAAATCCGACTACTTTATTTTAGGTCACAACATTCTGTTAAATTTACAATTTTGTTCATGCCTTTTTTGTGCAAAATTTGTTTGAATTTTCATTTAGCAACAAAATCTAAAATAACAAGGAGGTTTAATATTTAAAATTTTATAAAAAAAGTGTGGCATTCAATTTATTATACCTTGAGCTACTTCCCTTGAGCTTGAGGGCAAGAGTTGCCACCTCGGGATAGTTGACATCCTGAGCACTCCTAAAATTGAATTTTCCAAAATTAATATGTATATGTATAATATAAATAATGTATATCTAAAAACGAAATAGTAAATGAAAACAGTGAAGAAAATTACAGATATGTTCCGAGTTGTCCTACGACATTTTCAGCATCACCAAGGAACGTGGTGATCAAATTCGCAACAAAGCAAGGATTTTGTTCATTCTGAACTGCTTTCATTTGATCAAAATGCTCGTCCAAAATTCCCTGCCAGGAAACGTACGTAGTTAATTAACTGCAATATTAATTTAACTTGATCATCTTTTTGTTATATATTATTAAAATATAAAATATTGACATTAAATGGTAACCCTTTGATCAAGGTAAAAAAAACAGAGAATTATATAATTACACTTGACATACATTATCTGAAATTTCATCAATAAAATCAGCTATTGATTAACAAATCACCATTTTCAGTCAATTAAACAAAAATAAAAAGAAAATAAATTAAGATAAATAAATAAAACTTCAAAAACAAGAATTAGAGATGAGAAAGCAAAGCAATAAACTGAACAAAGAAAAGAAAATAATAATAAAAAACTCCAAAAGTAAAAAGATTAGAGGACTTGGTCTTGCAAGGAGCTGACGAGTTCCTTGAGCTCTTGGCCAAGTTCCTTCCCAGACATTTTTTTCTTCTTCTTTTTTTGTTTTGAGAGAGAGAGAGAGAGAGAGAGAGAGAGAGAGAGAGAGAGAGAGAGTACAGAGATGAAAGTGATGAAATGACTGAAGAGAAGGCTATACAGATGCATGGTTTTATTTATATATATAGGCTGTGTGGATGTTATTTTCATGCTGCATAGAATGTGCGTTAAGACTCAAGAGGCATGAACTTTGCATGTCTCTGGTCTGGCTTTTCATTCCGTAGTCTCATGAGCTTCACGATGGTCTGTTTATTTGTGCTTGGCTTTTTCTTCATGTTTTACTAATTGTAGTATAGGAATGCAAATTGGATGGGTGCAACCAGACCCGCCCCGAGCCCAACCCAATATTTGATTTCGACTGTATTGCCTTAGCCCAAATCCTTTTATAGTCAGATTGTTTGATTTATTAGTTCGTATTTGAATACTTAATTGAACTTATCAATTCTTATCCAATAAGTATCAATATATGGTGGGAGGAGTCATTTTGTGAGTTTTGAGTGAGTCAATTACTAAATCTATCCAATGTTCCAACCACTCCATTTACGGTATGAACTTCGTACGAACTTGAAGTGTCCAATTTCATTCACCAATTGATTTCGGATCGAGCCCAAAACTTGGGCAACATCATAATATATAATGGGAGAAGTCATTTGGTGAGTTTTTAGTGAAATGCAATCATTAAAACTACGCAATGTTCCAACCACTCCATTTACGGTACGTGTGCCTTGATAGGTTCCAAATGCCTAATTGTATCTCATTGTATTGTTAACGAGGGGATTGTACTCATAAGGTCTTTTAAAAAACCACTTTGTCAATCTCAATATATATAGCCATATTAAAATGACAATGAAAATTTTCGAAAAATCTCAATTCTATCAATGTAACCACAAAATCTCAAGGAAAAACATATTAAAACAATGTTGGTAACATCATAAGCTAGAGACGATAATTAAATCAAGTTTCATTCAAAACCATTGATATGCAAAGGGTTTTAAATGTAAAAGATCATTGTACTTATTTCAAAACAAAAGTCCACTCACAAAAGGTCCGATGCTAAATTAATCAAAACCGGATTCCCAATTCATGATTTCCAACAGGTCAACAATAGTCATCCAACCACAACTTAACAATTTAGCCTCGATCCAACGATCAGATCTTCGTAGATAGTACAACCGGAAGACCATTGATTCGTGTAAATCGAGATAATTTGAGACATGTGAACCTTGGACTTTTGTTCTGTAAGTTTCTACACACTTCTAGCAACATCAGGAACCGCATACTAAAATTTGGATATGATCCAATGGTCCAATCATCTCTTATCAAACGGTCCGTAATAGACGAAGTATCCGATCATCGGGCAAACAATCGAATCCTTGCAAACAATAATGCTTGGGACAACTAGGACATCACACTGGGGTAAAAATAGGTCACCTCTTGTGCCCACTTGAGCCACCATGTGTTGTCACCGTCAGTGGGTAGCTTAAGCATATTTCAGCAACAACGAAATGCCACCCATGCCAAATTAAAGACAACACTGAGAGGAGCAACTTTCATATATATGCCTACGTGAATTTTCATCGAGATTGGCAGGAAAATTGATCGGAAATGACGGAGGCTGGAATCTTTCCACTGTCAATTTGTGTTCCACGGTGGTCCAATGGAGGTGTCGAAACTTGCGTTTTGTTTCTTGGAGCATGGAGAAAAAGAAACCCAACATGTCATGATGGCATTGGTGGCTAAAAATGGTCGGAATCTGGCTCGAAAGTTTTCGTTCTATGGTTGCTGGCACACCCCACTTCTCACTCAATATATATGGTGTAGGATGCCAATTTGGGTCGGATCTTTGGTTGGTTACAATGGTCGGTTGATCATGAACATTTTCTGACAAGTGAAGCAACCAATGGTGGTTGGACGATGACGTAGTGTTGTCGTGAATTATTTTTCAACGATCCAAACAATCTGTTTTTAAGTCTACATTCATAGATCATCCTTGCAAAAAAATTAGACAAATTGGAAAACATTTCGACATCCAATTCTATCCTACAAAATCAATGAACACGGTGCTTCAAGAAAATACTAAAATTTCAATATTTTAATTGAGTGGTCAAATGATATTGGATTCAAGTGATTTTTTTGTAGAGATGATCTTTGAATAAATATCTACAAAATAGACCGTTTGGATTAGTGAAATATAATACAGAGTGGGACCCACAAAGATGTCCCTCAAATAAGCTTATTTGAGAGATCCCTGAACTGAAACTCCCTATATATATAATCTAGGCATGCCATGTGGCAAACACTTGGGTTAGGGGTTTTAGGGTTCATTTTTTCTTGCCACCCTTGAACTTTAAAGCCCTGTAACTTTTATGTTTCAACTCCAATTCGAGATTTTTTTCCACCTACGCGTTTGTTGGACGGAGCTCTACATCCAAGTACAAAGAAAAATCCGAAACTAGACTCCCGAAAACAAAACTTGAATTCCTAAGGGTAAAATGGTCAAAGTAGCTTGGATTTAAACAACACAAAGGAATTTCCGGGAAGGGTTGTTACACTTAAATACATTTTCAGTGTCTAAAGACTCAAGTTGCTGTTACACACCCATATAAAATTTCCAGAACTATTTTCGGTTCAAATCATCTATAACACATAGTTCATTTGCTAAGTTAACGAGATATCGGATTATAAGGTTGAAAGTCTCAATTCATATCCTATTAATTATATCAAAATTTAATTCATTGACGGTCGGTTACCGGCGGTTTTCGGTGTTTTCAGTCCAACCTCACAACCGTAGGTCAATTCATATAACTAGGCATGGACATGATTTGTTCTGGGTAGCTTTTCTGCTATACTATAAACTGAATTGTGAAGATCCATATTTTGGAAAGCATATATTATAAATATCAACAAAACATTCTTATTAAATATATGGGGCTACGTTCTTGTAATTCCCTTTTATTAATGAAATTGATGCGGCTATAAAAAAAATTTGGTTTTATTAAAGGATTCTTTTCCTTTTGTTATCTTACAACTAACCATATTTTTCTCTCCCTCCTCGACCAAAAAAGGGATACCCATCAATAATCAATTACTTGCGCTTCCTGAAATATTTGATTGGAACGGTTTGTAGGTGTTAAAAACCGAAGCTAGGCATAACTAAACTGAAGACTGCTCTGTTTAACTTTAATTCTAGTCAAAATTTGAATCAAATCGGCCAATCAGTCAGTTTTATCGGTTGACTGGTTTTTTGTCCTACCAAAAGAAATGAAATGAAAAGTACAAATGTGACAATCAAGTGGTGGAGATTATAATCCAATAGTAGCCAAATTTAAAGATAACATAAAGACACTACCAAAGGATATCCAAAACTAAGTCTTAAACGGGGAATGTTCCTTCGATCACTGTGAAATTATTCAAAAGTTATAATATCAAACTTATACAAGAACATATAATATGATCTTCTGGAGAGACCGAACAGATCAAACATAGCAGCTCTCTACTTAATAATAGCGTCCTCTAATCGCATTTTCATAAATTGCTCGGTCCAGCTGCGCCGCCGCGTTATGTTTCCGGAATATTTTTTTTGTGAAGGAAACAAAAATAAGAATATTAGTGCAACTGTGGGAGCATAATCACTGTTGAAATTGTGTCTATTTCTGTATTCTTTTTTCGGGTCAAGAAATTATCAATCAATTTATTTCTTTTTAAGCATGTTTATTCATCAATGCATAGTCATAAATAATAAGTCTCTACATGCTCTATATATTTGTTTATTATAAGAAATATTACCTGAGCAATTTGATTCAGATTCTTCTGCAGGACAGCATATTCACGGCGGATATGTTCAAGAACCATATGGCACCTAGAGAAAAATAAATAAGGCTGCTTTATAAAAGTCTAAGTGAAGCAGCTAAAATTTTCCACAAAAAATATATAAAGAAAAAACACAAAGATATATTGAAATTACCATTACTTGGTGATAATGAGAGAACAAGTTAAAAATCTTATTACCCTTCTTTGTTCTTTGCTTCACTTGCATCTCGGAGCTCGCCGCAGGCAATGGCCATCCGGCTGCAACCAAGACTGTAATTCCAAAATGCAGCAAATGGGATCAATGTTAAATATTCTTTGAGTTAATGCAACAAATTAAGACGTATATATCCATTTGGTCTCATAATACAAAATTGAAATATATTTTTTAAGATCATGATTCATGACCAATGCTATGTGCGTGTATAGTCGTGTTAGTAAACACTGCAATGACCTTGAAGAGGGGTAACTTCCCAATCTTCGCATTCCCATTCCATGTTAGTAAGCACATAGTTAAATTAAGAACATGATTTGACAAGAAATATAATTTTTAACGGTGTACAGCAGAAAAAATTTTATACACTAAAATATATCTTTTGGGTACTTTATAAGAAATTATTAGCAGCAATATGATTTGTTCTCTTTTATGTTTTTCAAGCTGATATGGTGTTCCTTCACACATATTATTTTGGCAACGTACAGCATATACAACACAGGTGCATCAAAATCATATATACTTTTCTTCTAAGTATATATATGCACAGTAAATAGGCATCTAAAAAATGATCTACAATTACCTTGAGCAAGCTTCCTTGAGATTGAGGGCGAGATTTGTCACCTGAGGATAGTCGATGATAGGGAAAACGCTCCTACAATTGTCCAAAATCAATATATATACACAGACACACACATTATGTATTTGAAAACCCCAATAATTACTTAACGAAAACAGTGAAGAAAATTATTACGTACCGGTATGTAAGTTCTGCTAGGTTATTTTCAGCATCACCGTAGAAGTGGTTTATGATTTCAACAGCAAAGTGAGGGTTTCGTTCATCTTTCAACCGTCTCATCACTTCATCAAACTTCTCGTCTAGAATGCCCTGCAAAGAAACATATATATAGTTTGATAATTTAGTAATTAGCTGAAATATTAATTTACTTGATCAGATTTTGTTTGTTAGATCAAAAGTTGAAATGTTGACATTAATTAAATACTAAGAAACCAGACCAGCCATATCAAGGTAACTGATAACTGATAAAACAGAGAGAGAGAGAGAGAGAGGATCTATATACTCTGAGAAATTTAGATTATCTGAAATTTCATCAATATAATCTTGCAAAAATGACAAAACCAGCCTTATTTTTCTCCAAACATAAGTCCTCCAAAAAAAACTTCAAAAAAACTAGGATTTGAAAAGAGGAAAGTAAGATAAGCAAAGCAACTGATGAACAAAGATATTAATGGGGGTGAGCTGACCTGTTCTTTCAAGGAAGAGATGAGTTCCTTGAGCTGTTCGGCAACGTCCGTCCTCCCAGCCATTTTCCTCAGAGAGAGAGAGAGAGAGAGAGAGAGAGATCAAAGTAAAACGAGGAAGAAAGGCAATTGCAAAAGAGAGAAATGAAACCTCTGGCTGGAATATGTATGCATGGCAGCATGGTTATATATAGCCTACTGTACTGTGTGTTGTTTTCATGCTACATATAACATGCATATGAGTCTTTAAGTGGCATGAGCTTTGCATGTACTTTATTTCTTCATAACTTCATCATGAACTTCATGATTTTCGCTTGGCTCCTTTCTTCATGTTTTAGTGTTTGATTGTACGACGCATGCAGCCTAACTTATTTACATTTCTCTCAGTCATTTGTTTTCCCTTTTCGGTTTTATTGGGGATTGAGCTTGTGGGTTGAACTTGGGGGCTCAAACGCCTTACAGGTTAAGGTTAAACCTAATCTTCTAGCCCAACTTGTTCAATTTGGGCAATCTGACTGAGTTTAGTTGTTTAATTCTAATCAAGTTATAAATTCAAATGCTGAACCCGAACTGAGAATTCTATAGTGAATGAGGCTCTATGTCTTAATTGTTGGATCAAATTAATTAGCCATTAGATCAAATTTGTTAATTTACCAATTTGATCAAACGGTTAAGAGATAGGACCTCATCTAAGGGCCTTAGATAAGACCCTCACCGTAGAATGACTCGAGCCTAAACTAAGGGCTTCGTGTTGGGCTCGAATAACGTATCGCTATGAGCCTATAACTCAAGTAGTGATTAAAAGCATTTGTCCCTGCCTCTTAGATCTTAGGTTCGATTTCCCTCTCCTCTAATATTTTAAAAAGAAGATATTTGGATTTCATAAAAATATAAAGAAATATTTGAATGTTCGTTTGGAGGGAAGTTCCCACCAAAGTTTTCTCCTTTCGGGGTCTTTTTATAATTTCGATAGTGAAATCAGCTGATGATCCCTTTCATCGATAGTGAAAATGGGAGTAATAAAATCATCGTATACATTCAACACTCTTTTTCCCTTTATAAGATAATGACACAGCTTCTATCTCTGTCATGGTAAATACTAGAATTTTTGCTGTAAGGATTTTTTTTATCCACTAGCAGTCAAATGTATTTATAAGAGAGCAAACTTTAAGGCGATACCAAATGAACTAATGAAGTCCCAACTTTATATCACAACATAAAACAGACAGTCAGTCTCAACTATATTCGCTTCATACACCACAAAACTAGTCATAAACCGGTCTACAAAAGATACCAAGTTCCTGTAATAAACATTAGTATACAGCTACTATACCACATGATCTGATCCTCTGGAGAAAAGCTAGCAGACTGAACAAACGGCCTCTCTACTGACGGCACCTTCTGGGCTCAAACGCGCTAATTGCATGTTCCATCTGTAACCCATTATGTTTTCAGAATAGTTTTTGAGAAAGAAAAAAAAATGTTGGATAAAAATCTGCATACTAGAGCATTTCAAATGAAGGAAAATCACCACAGAAAGTGTTCTACTAATATAGGGTTTTTGTTCTAGAAATGATCAATCCATTTTTTTCCCTTCTGCAGTCAGTAGAACAACAAAAATATGGCATCTTCATAAGGTGTTAGAAAGTCCAAAACCTCGGTTATTCTTTTGTTAGCATGTACTCTTTATTGTTTAACATACATGACCTCTGTATACATCTATATATTTGCTACAGTATGTGAAAAAAGACAAAGAAACATATCTACAAAGTAAAGCTGAGAAAGATCAAAGTTCAGAATAAGTATTACCTGAAGAATTTGATTCAGATTCTCCCGCAAGACAAGATACTCGCGTCTGACCCTGTCAAAGCCTGAAAGGGACCTAAAAGCATAACATTTTCCAAAGAAAGAGTTTCAGTAAGAAAAGGGGCATTAGGACACAGCTAAAAATTCCTTGTCATGTGGAAACATGTGCATTGTCCCAACTAGCACTAATTCCAAGGTTGTTCAATGGTATTCTTTCTCTTCACCCAAATGTTTCTGTGATTGAATCTGTAAGTGTTAATACCTTAAGCCGTTAAGTATTTTGCAATGCTTCGTATAGGTAAGGCTATCTTTAAAACTTACTGTGACACATGCTAACGTCAGAGTTAGAATTTGAACCTAACCATATGTACAGAAGTCATAAACAAGGAATGATGTTCAAATTTTTGAGCAATTAATTTTATAATATCCTCATTTTTTCTGTTCTGTACCATATACCTAGAGCATAAATCAATTGGAATTGAAGACATGAAGAAGGCAAAAGGGAGAGAGCCTTTGATTGGATTGAAACCCTTGCTTATGTTCCTTTTGGCCTAACCTTTGTTAAAGAATTGCCTAAGAGATGAATCCCCTGAACTCTAAAGAAAGAAAGAACCTTCAAATTTTGGTGGTTGCAGAATTGTAAAATTAGCATATTTTCCTCAAATTTGATAATACATGTGGTGCTGTAAAATATATGCTTCATCGTTAAAGCCAGCTTGTTGAAGGTAAGAGGACAGTTTTGTACCTTTCTTTGGAATATGCTTCACTTGCATCTCGAAGCTCACAACAGGCATGGGCCATCCGGCAACCACCAACACTGCAATGCCAAATGCACTGAATGGTATCAATATTCTTTTACCAAAGTAAAAGGAAAAAACAGAGAAGCATCATTTGGGCTCATATAATATGCAATACACAACTTCAGAGGGATCAAAACTGAAAATCCATAACCAATAAATATAAGTAGTAAGTAAGCCTTGTGTAGTGTCTTTGGATGCAATTTATCTTTGTCAATAATAACCATTCAATAAAAGTATGTGTACACTGGTTAGCCCCAGGTTAGAAACAGACTAGGTGGGGTATAATCAATATGGCGTCACAATAAAAAGCATTTTGAAACTTGATACGCCACGCGCTAGCATTCGCGTGGCGTTGACTACTTAAGTACTAGATTTCTGAGTAAGCACTTGTTTCGAAAAAGCATTTTGAAACTGCATACGCCACGCGCTAGCATTCACGTGGTGTTGACTACTTCAGTACTAGATTTAAGTTAGCACTAGCTTCCAAAATGAATTTTGAAACTGCATACGCCACGCGCTAGCATATGCATGGCATTGACTACAGTACTAGTCTACTAGATTTCTTAGTTAGCACTTCCTTCCAACTTCTATGGATTAGATAATTATGTCTTCATAAATATCCAACAACTGGAAATGTTTTAAACAGTGATTGGTAACGATTAATTGCTTTCATTAATGATCCATTCCAAACGGGATCTCCATGCCATGTACATTAGCATCCAAAATGAAAGATTCCTTACCAATACCATCTTCTGAATGTTTTAAAAAGCAGAGCGAGTGAACATTCACATCTTCACTGTCGCTTCCGAGTTTTATTGGATAAGATATTTGTCGCTTGCATAAATAATCCAAAACATGGAAATATTTTTTTTTACTAATGATTGGCTATGATCAATTGCTTTAGTTAATGAGTGCTTACAATTGTGATCTACATGCCACGCACATTTAAGTCCAAACTGGAAAATTCCTAACCAACAGATATCTTCTGGATATCTTAAACATGCAACACGAGTGGCATCAGTATCTTCACTAGATTTTGTAGTTATATCACTTCCAAGTATATTTTGGATAAGATATGCACACTTGCATAAAGAACCAAATTCAGAGATCTCTCATTCTTACAATAGATTGTTTCATTTAATGATCACAAACATGAAGTATATATGTCCTGCAGATTTACATCCAAATTGGAAAATTCCTAACCAACAGTATCTTCTGAATGTTTTAAACATGCAAAGAGTCCTGCGCAAAGGGTTCAGACTTTCTTTTGGATATGTAATCAACATATCATGTCATACACAATAACTGCTTGATAAGAAAATTTTAGCAATGCTCCATATAGTAAATTTGCCAAACCACACAGATGCATCACAATCATAAAAAAATTCAGTGAATTGCATGTAAATGGGCAGAAACCTAAAAAGTAATAGGCAATATTACCTTGAGCTACTTCCTTTGAGCTGGAAGGCAATTTCTGTCACCCTAGAGTAGTTGATAAGAGGTGCACCCCTAAAATCGAATTCTCCAAAATCAGTCAGTAGAAATATACATATACATACATAATAACTATACTAAAAAAGGCAATTGCTTGAAATCATTGAAGGCATTACAGAGTTCTTAGAAGTTCTGCTATAGAACAGTCAGCATCACGAAGGAACATGGTTATTGCTTCCACAACTAAGCAAGGAGTGTCACTTTCTAACTCTTTCAGTTCTTCAAAGTGGAAGTCCAGTATTCCCTGCCAGAAACATGGTGATTAATTAGTCTCTAATTTATATGACCATTCTTTGTCTGTTAAAGAAAACCAGGCAACCCAAATATTAACCCTATGATAAAGGTTGAAAAATGATCTAAAACTGAACAGAGATTATCTTAAATTACAGAAACTGAATAAATTGGGGTATTCTTGGTGGCACAGAGATAAAAGTATATTTTGTTCCCTGGAAAGATATCATCTTTCTTAGCTGCAGAGTGCAGAAACAACATCATCGATATCATCTTACAAAAATTAGCAGAACCAACGCCGCCATTTTTGTTTTTCTTTCCCCCTCCCCTTCTTTATATTTCCTTCCTTTTTCACTATCCAAACTGATTGGGAGGACCAAATTCATCAGCATTACATGCCAATTAGAAACATATCTTCTTTCTGTGCTAGCAATACTCAGTGAAGAAAACCCAATTCCTTTTTACTTATCTTCCTCACAAACAAACTTATAAAACTCCTCAAATAAAACCAAAAACTAAATAAATAAAAAACCAAAACAATGATTGTATCGAAAAACAGAAAGAAGGAAGCAAAGCAAAGCAATCAAATGGGGGTGATGATGATGAGGTGACCTGCTCTCGCAAGGAGCGGATGAAGTTGTTGAGTTGTTGGGTGAGCAGAGTCGCTCCAGGCATTTTCTTTCTTCTCTGCAGGGATAAAATTGAGGAGGAGAGAGCTGCTACTGCGTCTCAGAAACCAAGCAAGGCCCCTCTCTCCTCTCTTCTGTCTCTCTCTGGGTTTTAATTAACGCGGAGGATGAAGAGAGGAGAGAGAGCCTTGTTTGTTCATAGAGTCACATAGGGTTTTAGTGAGAGAGGGAGGGTGGCATGATTGCCACCTGCATCATCATTTTCGCAAAATTCTAAACTGGCGGTTTCGTCCTGCTTTGGAAGTCTTACCTGCGCCTTCCGCTTCATTTGGAATCCCCATTACTCATTAGTCCTAGCGCTTACCAACGCCAACTGACTCGAGAGAGAGAGAGAGAGAGAGAGAGAGAGATACATTTTTATGTAGCTCACGCGCCCCCCAATTCAAGTGCAGGGGCCCACAACAAGGGTTTTCCTCAGGGGCCCACAATGGTCCCTAAATTTATACACAAATTCCATTTTGGTCCTCTAATAAAAACCGCAGCCGCAGCCTTGGTCTGCCCCCACCCCTTCTGTTTAGATAAAGGATTTGAAAATTACATAGAATTCTTAAATGACGAAATTTAGATCTCCATTTTTGGCAATTAATAATTTCAATGTTTGGTTTATGTATGTCGAATTTTGTAAATGACATAAATTATAGTGAAAACAAATTCCTGCTCAATTGGAATTGCGAAATGACAACTTTTTTTGTTGAAATTAAACTCGGGAATCTCGATCCCCAATTTCTATGATTTTTCCCGCACATCATTTAATAAGTTCAATGCCAAACAATGAAAATATCAATTTCTTCTCTTCAATTCCTGACTTTTAGGTACTTTCATAAGATACAAAGACTAGATTTTGTTGCTTTCTTTAAATTATCAGAAAAGTTGGAAGGGAAATTTTTTTTTTCTTTTTTTATAATCAAAGTTAAGAAGGGAAGGGAAGGGAAGGGAAGGGAAGGGGAGGGGATTACATTTCTACTTCTTCTGGTTACAAAAATGGTAGTCCTAGCTACTTTTGCATAATCCAAATATCTCATTCTAACTATATGACATCTCATTATTATTCTGTCTAGAACCAAAGTTGTCCCAGAAGCATTTCTCTTATCCAGTAGCAGTCTAATTTGTTCATAAGATAGCATACGTTAAAGACAACACCAAATTAAGTCCAAACTTGATTTCGAAACATTAAACAGACAAAAGCAGTCTCAGAGATAACAAGACACTGTGTTCACTTAACAGTACTAGTGAACTTATTGAAATACCAAATGCAACACTAAACAAGTCATGGACCGAACGAACCAGCTCAGCTGCAATAAACTTATTACATAGCCAATATAAGGAACCATCTGATCTTCTGGAGACAGCGTTCCTAGAAGGCCGAACGAACCAGCTCTTTACTCACGTCGCCTTTTGGGCATCAGCATTGATTGTGCGTTCCATCTATACTCCAGTATATTTCCCAAGTTTTTATTAGAAAAAAAAAAAACAGAAAGAGAAGTAAGAATATTAGAACATTTGCAACCGAGAAGAACCACCACAGAATGTGTTCACTAATATGGTATTTTCGTTCCAGAACATTTACCTGAAGAATGTGACTCAAACTTTCCCGCAAGACAAGATATTCACGTTTGACTGCGTCAAAGTCTGCAAGGCACCTAAAATTCATAGCATTTGGTTAAAAAGTGTTTGAAGTGGCTAAAATATTTTCTCTGATACACTATATACCTGTAGCCTTTTAGATCTATGATATTCAATACCCTATGTTCTAAATATATTGCAAAGCTATATAGGCAGTGTTATTAAGAACTCTTAACCTGGCACATGCTAGACCAGAGTTAAAATTTGAATCTAATCATCCTACCGTAAACATGGAATGATGTTCAACTTTTTTAGCATAGTTAGTTCTTATAAATAACCACTTCCTTTTCTATTATGTACCATTTACCTAGATCATCCCTCAAATGAATTCAAGATAATGTGATGTTTTGCGAAGAGAATGTTGAAGGGAGATATTCTTAAGCATTTAAAACCCCTGCTTATTTTTGCCAAAGAATTTTCTCCCACAGACTGCCTTATGTTTCCTCCACGACGATGAGGAGCTAAAAGATTCTATTGCTCTAGCATTATAATTCTGAAAATAAATCATTTGGAAGTTTACAGTTGTGGAATTGTGAAACTAACATGTTTTCCACAATATTGATAGCATAATGTATGCCATAAAATATATGAAATATACCTGACTGTATGATGTGGACACATGTTATTCCATTGTTAGCAGCTTGATGATGAGAGAAAAAATTATTACCTTTGTTTGTTTTTCGCATTACTTGCTTGTCGGAGCTCAACACAAGCAGTGGCCACCCGGCAACCACCAACACTGTAATTCCAAATGCAGCAAATGGATCATTATTCCCTTACCAGAGTAAAAGGGTGTACAAAGAAGCATATTTGCATCCTTCGAAGCTCATAAAGATACAAGATGCAGAAAAAGCTGAGCATTTGTAATAAAGAAATTATCTATAGATGGCAGTAATATTTTCTACAACAGGAAATAAACTCTACCCCCAGCAGCCTTTGCCTTTTCCTCTGTCACATTTAAAACTTGACTAGCAATTTTTCTCTTGTTAATTTTGCTGTTTAATTAAAGTTTGTGTACGCTTTTTGACACCCGATTAGAAACAGACTAAATGTGCAGTCTCAATAAAAGACATTTCAAGACTCAAAAATCGAAACTTGAATTCAACTATAGCTTGAAGGAAATAATTCCTCAAAGGCCCAAAATCATAAACTTATAGAAACACTAAGATATAGAATTTAAGAGTATTTTTTAGGTCAGTAATGAGATCCCTAGAATTATCTGTTGGCAATGAGCCAGCACTTTCAACATTCAATGTGATAGGTGCTACCATAGATTCAGGCAGGGCAGGGTCCAAGTGATTTTCCAGATAGAACATATGATGACAGGGAATTGGTTATTGAATGGAAGTAATGTACTGGATTAGACAGCAGAGTAGTGGCAACCGCCCTATTTCTCTGTTTGCACACTTTTTCCCCCAATTTACGGACAGGGTAGAAAGAGATGAGCAATGCCTAGGTTGTGACAATCTGATCTAAGCTTTTCATTTAGTTGGATGAATCCTATGAATCTGCATATGCCACACATGAGCGTGGATAAATCAAGTGAAACATCATCTGTCACGCAGTAGCATGGGCGTACCATTGACTTCTACATCATCTGTCACGCGTTAGCACCTTACTACTCAAATTTTTTTGGACATGCCTTCATAAAAAACCAAAAATGGAAAATCTTTTGACTAATTATTGCTTACTGTCGATTTTGTTTAGTTAATGATTGCTTACAACTTGATCTCCATACCATGTTCATTTACGTCCAAATCAAAAAATTCCTAGTCAACGCTATCTTCCAAATGTTTTAAACGCGTAGCGCGCGGCGCGTTAGTTAATGATTGCTTACAAATGTGATCTACATGTACTTTTACACCTGTTTTGGAACCAACAATACATCTTCTAAATGTTTAAACCTATGCAACAAATACTACACCCATACTTATAAGTCTACGTAAAATAAAATATCTAAAGAATTTCTTCTGGATATGTAACCAGAATCTCATGTCATGCAGAAAAATATCTTGGTAATAAAATCTTAGCAATGGTTGTTTGTTCCTTGATATTATTTTGGCCTTACCAGACATGCATAACAATCATAAAATATTTTGAGTGAGTTGTATGCAACCTAAACGTGATTGGCAATGTTACCTGGAGCCAATTCCCTTGAGCTTGTGGGCAAGATCTGCCACCTTAGGATAGTTGATATCACGTTCTCTCCTAAAATCAAATTCTCCAAAACCAGTCAATATATATGTAATAATAATTAATTAATACTAAAAAACCAATTACTTGAAAGCTCTGAAGAAAATTACAGATTTCTTGTGAGTTCTTCTATCCCAGCGTCGCCATCGCGAAGAACCAGGGTAATCACTTCCATAACCAGACCAGGAGTTTCATTTTCTAACTCTTTCATTTGATTAAAGCGGTGGTCCAAAATGCCCTGACAGAAACATGGTGATTAGTTAGTCTGCAATTTATGTGATCATTCTTTGTCGGTGAAGAAAAGAAAAAAAAGATACGACACCTAAACAGAGATTATCTGAAAATTTCATAATTAAAATCAGCTATATATAAGAAATTAGCATTTTTTCTGTTTATTTTGTGGCACAGAATATAAAGTTTATTTGTTCCTTGGCTCTTCTTTGTTTTATCTTTCCTCTCTAAACTAATCACATTCCTTTCCCATCAACCAAACAGATTTGTAACACTCGACCTTATCAGCATTACATGCCAATCAATCAAAAACATGTTCATTTTTTGCTAGGAGAGAATGAAGTCTACACTAGAGTTTAACCAAATAACCCCATTATTTCTAAATGAATCGTCTTTGAGAAATAAATATATATATATATAATCCAAATAGGAGCTTAAAAAGAAATTTAAAAAACAACCCAAATTAAACAAGCATATTGAAAAAAAGGGAGAAAAAAAGCAATAAATTAATTAAAGATGAAGTGAGTTCTCACCTGCTCACGCAAGGAGCTGATGAAGCTCTTGAGCTGCTGCTCCAGTCTTGTCCCAGACATTTCTTCCTTCCCAGAGAGAGAGAGATAGCGATGAAGTGGAGTGTCTGAGAAACCAAAGGCTAATCTGCTCTGGCTTTATAGAAACTCTGGTCTGACTGAGAGTGAGTTTTGAGTGTTGGTTTGCATGTAAACTTGTTTATGAGTGCAGACTGCAGAGTGGGAAGAGAGAGAGAGAGAGAGAGAGATTTGTTGGTTCATAGGGTTTTTAGTGGAGAGGGTGGCATGGTATTCATGATTGCCAACTCAACTCCATCATATTTTCACAACAATCTAAACTGGCGGTTTCCTTCTCCTGCTTTGGCAGTGTTGCCTTACCTGCACCTTTTGCTTCATCCCATTAACTCCTCCTACATGCACCTTTTCCGCTTATGTAAGACAGTTCTGCTGTGACAGATTGATGTTGCCCACCCGCGCCTATGAAGCATACTTGCAACACGCGCTGTTCCAACCCAAGGCCAATGTCAAGGGATTTTTCTTTTAATCAATTTTGTTTTTTTTTATCTCTCTTTCCGATTCTACCCTTACCCTACCTTAATTTCTTTTTACTTCAGTTTTATATTATTTCTTTTTCTTTATATTTAATTTCCAACTTGTAATCCATTTTTAGTATTTTTTTTTTTCCTTTAATCAAGTAAGAAATAATTAACACAACATATTTGTCTAATCAAAATTATATGATCCACCTGCTGCAAAAACTCATGCCCGGGAATAAACCTTTCAGCCATAGTTTTTTTTAATATATATTTAAAGTAAACAAATTTTAAGGAAAAAGACAATAAAATACAGAGATGGCCAAGGTGGTAGGCTCCTCCAAGGGGTCGCACCAACAGCTCACCACTACATCTACAGCCATTTCCATGGCTTCCAAGACCCCATGGTGGCTCCGTCACTACCCATTACCCAACAAAGATACTTACCTAGAAACAAAAACAAAACATGATCATAAACTCTCAAGAATTTTCCCATTCTTGTATTGACAACCCAAAGTTCCACTCCTACCTAGAAAAATGCCTATTAAGCATAATATCTTAGTAAGAAACACTGCTAATAATTGATAATGTTATATTAAGTAAGAAATTAAACGTACCATGCATTATATCTTGAGAATTAGAATGATTACTAAACTTTGTCATTCCACTCAAATCACTATTGCCCACCATGTCTAAAGAAAAAGAAATAATATAAAAATGAAGTAAAAAGAAATTAATGTAAGGTAAGAGTAGAATAGGAAAGAGAAAGAACAAAAAAAACAAAAATTGATCAAAAAGTATTAAAAAGCAAAAGGGGGTGTATGTGGAGAAAATGGGAGTGGGAAAATCAGCTCCCCTTGTATATTACGAGGATAGTATTGTTTTACTATTCTCAACCAATCACATTTTGCCACGTGTGATAAGAATTCCACATGACGGAGCGTGATTGGATGGAGATAGCATCAATTAAGTTAAATATATCATGCGTGATCTTGCAACTCCACTACCTTAGATATATATTGGTTTTTATTTTTATATACAAGCGATATTAGGGGAGGAGAATTTGAACACAGAATCTCGAGTGCAGGGTTAATTATTGTTAATCACTTGAGCTTCATGCCTCTTGCATATCGTTTCCCCTTAGATTTTGGCAATTTACCAAACTAATGTCAGAAAATTTGAAGAATGTAAAAAAACTACATCAAAAACTTGACAAAATAAAGTACAACATATAAGTGAGTCTCTAAAATTTACATAAATCTAAAGAATTATTTTAACTCTCCAGTGTAGAGGACCTGCTTTTAACCCCTGATTGAAATTGCAACGAACTCCTAAAAAAGAATTTGCTTGTGGCATTCTTCTAGAAAACCACTGATCTTCCAATCAGTTCGAAACATATTTTGATAATGTTCCAAGTCCTCTGATATTTTTCTGATTGAAGACAGCTTTGGATGAAATAAAAGTTCAAACTGGCTTTGTAAATTCATATCCAGACTATCAAATTCATTGCAACAAGATCTAAAGGATACGAAAATGAAAACACTTAAAACAACGCCACAGGATCACTTTAAAAAATAGTGTCTTGATTAAGAGAAGTACTTGCTTGAAATTTGAGAGGGGATTTGAATTCATTAGTTTGGGTCCTGGACCGTCCAGTAAAGTTTTTCTATTTTTCTATTTTTCTATTTTTTTTTGTTTAATTTGTTTTTAGCTTTTATTTTATTTTAATTTTTAAAGTTAATTTATTATTTCTTTTAACATTATTTAAAATGCCTTTTTCTTTTTCTATTTTTGTCTACGTGGCGCAGTTTACACATAAGCAAAAAAGTGAGACCCACCTACACTAAATTTAACGGATTATTTGACAGAGTTGACGGAAATAAGCAAAGCGTGACACAAAAATAAAGTTCAAAGAATAAAGTAAAACAAATTGGGTTTGAGGAGCCAATGTGAGATTAGGGGAAAAAATAATAATTAAGCTTACAGTAAAAAAAAAATACAGTCGCTGATTCAAGACCCCTAACAGACTGAGCTTAGTAAACACAAGGTGTGCAAGTCCAAGGGAGCATAGCCTTTGAGTTGAAAGAAATCAACAATCTACAAATGATGAAACTTCAAATTGGCTAAAATCACTCCAAAAACAAGGGTTAACAAGGAACACAGTAGCAACTAATCAAACTTCAGAATAAGTGAAGTTACAAGCAACCAAGTAGAAGAATGTTTTTCCGACTTGGAAGCAGTCCCACATAATACATGCTCAACTTCTTCATGATTGATAGGCGATCGTACCAAAACATAGACCATATAAAGGTTCTTTTCTTTTCCCCCCTGAACAAGTAAAAACTTGCTAAGTAATCCCAGTAAAAACACCATTTGCAGCAGTAAAAACAAGTAAACGAACGGCCCACCCTTATATTAAGAGTGTTTGCATAAGGCAGCCAAAAATAACCAGAGGGTGAGCACAGATGAAAAATGGATAATAAAACAAGGCTTTACCTGAGTGCAATCTTTTACAGGCAAGGTTCAACAAAACGACCGCCAACCATTTTCCAACGGAAGATCATCAGAAGGGAGAATTTTAAGACTTAGGGACAGTAACATTTAGAATTTTCACATCTACTTGGGGCCTGTCTCCCCTGTCTGTCTTCACTTTCTCTATAGCCTGCCAGCAGTAAGATTATCAGATGCTAGTCACACTGGGGTACGTCATACTAGCCATGAATGAGGAGTTAAGGTACAGAACGCTATCATTGTAATAGTGACATATTCAATAAATATTTTCCAGGCATTTTAAAAGAAAGGACTGCACATGCAGATGAAAAACATGGAAGTTAAAGCTCAACAATACCTGCACGACATCCATTCCCTTGATAACTCTGCCAAAAACTGTGTGCTTGTTGTCAAGCCAAGGAGTAGCCACCGTGGTGATAAAAAATTGAGATCCATTTGTGTTCTCTCCCGCATTTGCCATCGATACAGTGAAAGGCCTGTCATGTCGTAAACTGCAGGAACACAGACATTACAATTTACATCAATGTATTTCAGCCAAAGAATTATAATAACAAGAAAGCAGAAATTTTGACTTCATTACTATCTCATGTAATGCTATAATTCTGTCTATGAATATAGCTATAATTACCTTTTGTGAAACTCATCTTCAAACTCCCTTCCCCAAATAGATTGCCCACCAGTACCATCTCCTAAAGGATCTCCTGTTTGTATCATGAAACCTTTGATCACTCGATGAAATATGAGGTTATCATAATAGCCATTCCGGCAGTGTGTTGTGAAGTTCTCCACAGTTTTAGGGCATTCCTCTGGATACAATTTCATGTGTACGTCACCCATCGTAGTATGCAAAATCTGGAAAAATAATAATAAGAGAGGAGAAGGAAAAGTTAGGCACCTATGACAAACCAGAAAGCGTGAATTTATTCATTTTATACAAGGTTAAAAAAAACAGTGATTTTATATACTTTTTACTAAAAATAATTGACAAAGATGGAAAACTCACATATCTAGAAAAGATAACAGGACACAAAATTGCCCTTCCACTAATAATTTAGGTATTTTGTTCATCTACTTAGTAATTACATTCTAACTCAAAAAATAATATAAAATTGAACCATAACAAAAAGAAAACGCATGTTGAAATGTACAGCTAGAATTTCACCTTGATTTTTTTAAGTGGACAAAAATAATGCTCCTCTTTTGAAGAGGAAAGTTTTTCGAAATAAGTGATATGTAGTTTTCTTTTGAAATGCATAATGTGTACTTATTGAGAATGCATTCAATAACACTCCTTGCATTACTTATTTCAAAAAAAACTTTCCTCTTCAAAAGAGGAGCATTATTTTTGTCCACTTAAGAAAATCAAGGTGAAATTCTAGCTGTACATTTCAACATGCGTTTTCTTTAGTAGTAATAAGTAATGTGTCAATAAATGTGTAATGAGTCAAGAAATGCGTTTTCTAGTAGTAAGTAATGTGTCATTCTCAATATGTAATGTGCAGTTTTGAAATGCATTGTTGATTCCTTATTGTATGTCTTGCAAAAGAACAGAACCAAATAAGTCTGATATTATCCTCTCCTTTTATTTTTCCTTCTTTTTCTAAATTGAGAATGACATCATGTCAAGAAACAGGGGGAAAATCAAATATGCATAGTAAAAAACACATGCAAAACCCATCTTTCCACTTTTCTTTCTATCCTTTTACTCTCCCCTTCTCTTTATAATTCGAGGACAACAGCATAGTAAGAAAAGAGAACAAAAAGGACTTTACCAAGTTCTTTTCTTATGATTTTACTAGCCTCTCCGCACGCGCTTCCGTGCCTGCGAGAGGCTTTTTTTTTAAATTTTAAAATTTATTTTAGAATTAAAAAATATAATGGGTAGTTGTGTTCCATAAAAAGGGGATCCATTATTTGATTTTTCTTTTAATTTTAAATTTTTTTAATATGAAAAAGTATGAATTTACCATATCATCCTCATTTAATTAATAATTTCAATTCTTAATGTTTGCATTAACCAATGGTATTTTCTGGTATTTTGAATGTTTCACCATTCTCTGCCTTTTGCTTTATATATATAGATTATGCAGTGTACCATTTTAATTTGAATTTTATAAATTTCACTAGATTATAAGAAACTCAAGCTTTATTCTTTACAAAATTACGAAAAATGGATGAGAAAAGCATCACATCCAAGATACACAGGAGTAAGTAAACTCACCACATTGTCAGGAAGAGATGTTGTGACTGATTTGCCAATATCTGATGCAGCCAAGAGTTCATCAGCAGGAGGCTTTTCATTGAATATATCTCTTCCCTTAGTTGCATCTTCAGGCTCCTCTGGTTCTCTCTGACTGATCAGAACTCAAAGAAGTCAGATCGGACCAATAAAAAAATGTAGAATCACAGTGAACCAACTCCATCATATAAAGTAGTCAACTGTAAGGGTCATCTTGATATTACTGAGGAGAAATATCACATTAAAGAGCAAAATATGCATCCCACAGTAGCTACATAAACACATCAATCAAATGATCCTAAATCATAACCCAATTTCTTCATTCTTAAGACTTCTACCATCATCATGTTTTCTACCAAGCGCAAATCTAGGCTACAAAAATTCAGCCATGTAATAATGTACGGCCAATAATAACTTGGGCATCTGATCATCATCAGCCATGAAATAATATGCTAACAGCTAAATTGTTGAAGATTGTAAAAATACCAATTGGAAACTTGAAATAATATAATATAATATATAAGTGTGTGGTTCCACTACTATTAACATTGAGGCCTTTTGTATAAAGCCCCATACATGCCAGACTATACGGGTGATTAAATTAGGGACCGTATCAGTGTTAGACCAATTAGTAGTGGGTCGCTGGTCCATCACTCTGAAATCTTAACATAAATAAGCCAAAAATACATGCTTAAAAGAAAACACCAATCCCACACAAGTGTCCTACAAGTTTTTGTAAGTATTTAGTACCTGAACAGATAGATTCTATGTTTCTTGAAAGCACAACATATGAGAGTGGGATCCGTCAAAGGCTCTTTGCTTTCATTCACATTTGCTGCAGCTGCAGGAATTTTTCTGACTTTTTTACTGCTTCTGTCACCTTGATATAAGGCAATTCTCAAAAACCTATCATTATTTTCCACTTTTCCAAGAATTCGGGCAACTTTATTAGTGTGTAAATTTACCACCTAGAAATTCGCAACAAAATAAAAAGGATGAATTAGTTTTTATTTTTAATTTTAAGACGAAGAAGTAAGAGGGAGGTGATGGGGTGTAGTGCAACCCAATTACATGACAGTATTATCTTACTTTTATCCCAAGGAGAGTCGCATATATGAGAAAATTTGAGCTTTCATCAAAAACTGCATTTGGCTGTGGGGCAGATTCTGTTTTCTCAATTTCCTTCTCAACAGCCATTCTTCGCCCAAAGTCAATAGCTTCCAGTTGGTACAAAGGCACATCACTTCTTTGGAGATCTTGGGCCACCTAATCAGCACAAGATACTTGATCAATAACAGTGTCTAAAAACCAAATTATTTTTCAAAAACATGAAAAACTAAAATAATTATAAAAAACAATCAATGTAACAAATTGTTACCTCAAGAGATTCATCATAGACTCGTCGCAATTTACCCGTGCTAAACCAAAATACACGTATCCTGCGATCAGGCGATGTAATTGAAAACTGCTTACCATCCGGGCTAATCTGAAGAGCCAAAAAAGTATTTTAACAAAAATGAAAGAAAACAATAGACAAGTTTAAGCTTTCTCTAATCATGCAAATAGAATGAGTTCACCATGAGAATTTAAAGCTTGAAAGAGTCAAAAATCAACTTCTAGGCGTAAATGCTTATGAGATGCATTGCATATGGTACCTCAATAGAAGAAACAGTAGTTTTGCATTTCAAGAATTCAAAAAGACTGGTGTCACTTTTCACTCTAAACTTCACCCTGCAAGCACCACATGAAAGCACTACAGTTACACATCCATGTCTATTAGGAAGTGGACAAATTAAATACCTGATAGTGATCCATTCAAGAATATAACTAATCAGATTGGTGTTATTTTTATGCTAATGAGACAAAAGAGAACAGAGCACAAAACCATGCAAGCAAAAAATAATCACCACCAATGTCCTGAACAGCAGCACATGTTGAATGTGCACAAGTAGTCTCTACTCTCTAAAAAGATGTGCTCAGTTATATTCGGCTTTGATAAAAGTAATCAATAATTGGTAAATTTATCTGCTCTGACTGCAACTATAGAACTTTAGTGTTACCCAATTTTCTAACCAAACCAAGCTACACAGAAATTTCGAGTGCTGCTGCCAAATATCATATGAACCTCCCTCGTATAGTTTTCCTTATAAAAGTTGATGTATTTCTACAGATTATCTATAACATGGTGATAAAGGACAATTATTTTATTAACATGCCAAAGAGCACATACCCATCCTCTGGAAACTCAAGCGTAGCAGGACTCCAATACTCAATTATTCCCTGTTGATCAGCTGAAATCACTGTATCAAATACAGGATTATACCTCATAACTTTCACTGGGCCCAAGTGTATCTGAGGAATGGAATATAAAAAATAAAATTGGGGGTTCAACTTATTTAACCTACGTACATATTTTTCTAATAAACAATAGAACTTTGCAGGAAAAAAAAGGCCCCTTCCAACGCTGCAACATACCTCTCTAGAGATTATTGGTTCATTTGTACCAGCTCGTGCATCAAAAATGTGTACAAATGACGAGTTTCTATCACTGATGGCAAGCCTGGCTTTGACATCCCCTTGTTTGTAGACCCACTCAACAGCACCAGGAACAAAACGTGTTCGAATCATGACCATCATATCATAATTGACTACATCATATATCTTCACAGAGTGGTCATTTGAAATTGTACAGCAAAGCAAACCATCAACACTAACCTGCATAGCTGAACAAGTCATGGTTGATGACTGCAATAACAGGATGATTTGACAACTATATACAAAACACACAAACATATAGGTGTGCAAAAAGGTAGGTTGCCTCGCCCAAACAAATAGGTGTGCCATAAACTGAATCAATACAAAACCCCGAAATATCCTCACATATCAACACACACATGTTGAGATGTATCTCTTGTATATGCCATGAACATTAGGAACAACACGAAACATTTGCAAGTCCACTATATATGAAGAACTAAACATTAGTTATGGACACACATTTTTCAATATCTTCAGGCCTCGTTTGGTGGCTCGACCTGGAATGGACTATTCAATTAAATTGGACTAATCTCCTGGCTGTGAACTTATACATCCTGGGAGTGGACTTATAAATTGGACAACAGTCCAACATATTGTCTTACAAGTCACATTTAGAGGGAAGGGACTCATAAGGACAGGCTTGGACTCAATTCCAATACAGTCCCGGCCGAGCCACCAAACAAGGCCTCAGGGTCCAAAATTAGAGCACACAATATCAAAAGTCATTTTATTTAGCACAAAAACTATCAATGAAAAATAAAATTGGATTCAGCATCCAAGGAATAAATGGATGACCACTATTTTGCTACACTGTAAACTGTACATACAGAGCTTGTATGTGTGACAACACATCCCCTATCAAGCAGGATTAGAAATAGATAAACCATACCTTATCAATTAAGAGAGCTAGCATTTCAGCTAACTTTGATTGATGCAACCTATTCACGTATTCAGGTCTTATGTCTTTACGCAGAAAATTCAGAAATCCCAAGTTGCAGCCACAAACTACAACAGGAGATCTATATTCAACTTTTATGTGTTCCAATGAGTGCCAACATTCAGAATAAAAATAATTCAGAATCAAGGCAGGAATCTATATGGAAGTAAGATTCCACAGCATATGCATTCAGTTCTATAAGGACAAACTAGGTTTGATTCCATGTTCAGAATCATCCCATTTTGTATTTAGTACCAAAGCAGTAATCAATCTAAAAGTAACATAGGGCATTGGTACACATGTAGTAATGAAAGAAGGAAGAACTCACAGCGAGGCCTTCAATTGGACCCAGGTGGGACCTAAAATGCTTTGCAAACTCAATGCCAATAGCCTTCTTCTTCCAAAACTTCAAATGTCCTGGTGACAAAAGATGAAACAAGTGAGAAATAATGGAGTCATACTCATTTAAGCAAATTACGAACTGAAGAACAACCAAAATTATCTGTATCAAAATGCCCTAGGAGTAATATGCATCAAGTTTCCAGTGTGGGCAGTACTATAAATTAGATTGCATCTAGTTACAGGGAAATAAATATAAATTCAGATTGGAGCTTCACTGCAATACTATTCTTGTGGCAGAAGGAAACTTATATGCATCGCACACTTAGGAAAGTCGGAAACTACATTCCATGATACTTCAGCATGTCACTATTGACATAATATGCTAGCTATGCAAACCCTATTTGACTGAAACACACACTTCTTCTACAATGCATTGCTTTCATTCCACTTTATAAATAAATAAAAAATTAAATGACCTAATATAGATAGGAGTAGAAATAGGCTAATGCATCTTCTTTCCCTTCTTATAGAGACATATATATACTAGTAGAATATATGCAAAACTCCTTACAGTAGCCACATGCTCACCAATGTGAATGCGGCCAGTAATGATGTTACTAGTATGGTTTGTATATATTCTGCATTAACACAACCGTAATAAATTGGAAACTATCCCAGAATACTAAAACCTTGGGAAAGCAAAGAACTTCCTGATAGAATCTCAACAAGCCATTCCAAAATTAACGTATGACACATAGCTATTAGCCAATTCATTATTTTAAACTATGCAACAAATGAAAAAGTAGCAAATAACATGCACAATACAGAGGGCAGACTAAGAAGCGATTTCAGGACTTGCAAAAACAATATCTTAGAAGTTAGTATTATTACCATCAACACTTCCAGTTACAACAAATTCCGCCGAAGACACAGCAACATGTGTAACCACGTCACGGTGCATATAACTTTTCTCATACCTGTTTGTCACGCCAGAAAAATAAACATGAGTTTAAAGGAAAAGAAATACAGATAAAACATGGGATTTCTTAATTGACATGAGCTGAGTTTCTTAGGGTTTAGGGGGTTTAGGGACTGTATGGAGCCAAATCAAAGCAAGTACATTTTCTAACCTATATGCTGAAACTAAAACAGAATTTTCTATCTACAATCACTGAAATTCCAAACTGAAAGTACAATTTGGACCAAAAAAACAATCCATAAACTCATAGAGGACTAAAATCAACGCATACATTTGAGCAGAGGGAAGGGCGTCGAGGTAGGCATGCTCGAACTGGAGAGGCCGCTTGGGCCGAGAGCGAGGGGCTGGGCCCGGACCCACCAGGGGCTCCTCCTCGCTCTCCGCTACGGCAGAGCTTGCGTTGCCGCTCTGAGGCTCCACCGCGTCTGTTGCTACGTGCTTTCCGTTCTGGGGTTCCTCTACGTCTGTTGCTAGGGTTTTTCCGTTCTCAGTTTCCCCCATGTTTGCTTGCTCCTAGGGTTTTTTGCTCGAGACGAAAGACTGCAATCACACTGAAACAGTAGAGCTTCAAAGGACGAAGCTTTGAATTGTTCGCGTGAAAATCAGGCTTTTCGCAATTGGCTCGAATCTGTGAAAAGAAGAAAGCTTTCGAAATTGGCCGAACCGGGCAGCGAACCAGATTGTTTCCGGTTCAATGACTAGAGCACATATTCTATTGGGCCTGTGGTCTGGTTTAGCTAAAGAGTGGGCCTACCTTGTTTAATCCTTTACTTGGTTGGAAGAATTGGGCCTTTTGGGCCTATACCATGATCCATTTTTATTTAGATTCCCAGAACCAAAACTTTACTCTCTATTTCTGCCCCCAGAAAAAAAAAAAAAAAAAAAAAAAGCTTTACCCTCTAACCTACATCGAAAAGCTTATCATAGTTCGGTCTCGTCACTTATGAGTAAATTTTACATACAACCATTTATGTATAATTATGTGTCTTGGGCTCCCTCCCAAGTCAAATCTTAACTCTACACTTTAGTCTTGATTCCCTTGAGTCTATGAGAAGTCCCCGTTCGCATATATGGTGACTAAAATGCTCGTGATACAAGATTACAAGTTGTGACTTAAAAACAATCCTAAAATCTACACAATTTTGTATTCATATTATTACTCAAAAATTACTAAACTTCAAACATTTTGTGTTGTTTTTTTTATTTTTATACAAGTGATATTTGAAACAGGAATGAATCGAACTTAGAACCTCAGGTGCATAGGTAAGTGCATAGGTAAATGCTCTTAATCATTTGAGTTACAAGCCTCTTTCTATTTCAATATTTTTTTTTTTTGGAAAACTAATTAATGTGATACTAGCAAAGTCAAATTCCAAACTAAATTATTATTTTTTTAATGGTGTAAAAAAGGAGTACAGTTAAGATGTCATTTTCCAATCGAGTGTTACTTTTTTACTTTGATCACATCTCTCATCAGCTAATTTAGAAAATAAAAAAAAAAGAATTGGGAGATGCAAAACAAAAGTAGAAATTACTCATTGTGAAGAAATAAAAGATTATTGGTGAGGATTGAAACTTGGCAAGCAACCAAAAGAACATCATGTGAGGTTCTCTTAAGAAGAGGAGGTAGCTCTCAAAAAAACTTGCCACCCAACCCTACCTTCTTCCTCCAAATGAAACACTGCACGTGGGAAGGGGCATGGCCTCCACAAGCAAACACACAAATTTTTCAAATCAAGCCCTCCAATTTCGCCATCCAACACATGCCCAACACTGAAACGCTCCAAATCCAATGGCTCCGCCGGCCACCGGGGGGGGGCCTCTTGATCTTGTGGACAGCCAATGCCAGCCGTATATTTATTTAGCCTTCCAAAGTCAATATCATTTGTTTAAGTTCATATTGTCGGAATCCGAGGCTTCTTCCAACACTGACTAGGAAATATTCTGACTTTATTACATGTCGGTTTGAAGGAGAGTTCTATTGAAAAAAATTGCCGAACCACAACTAGTCACATAAATTAGGCTAAATTTTTGGATAGGGATTATTAATTCATTTTTTCAATTATTGAGATAATAGTGATGAAAATGAA
Organism: Prunus avium; assembly: GCF_965620075.1. Lineage (NCBI taxonomy): Eukaryota > Viridiplantae > Streptophyta > Magnoliopsida > Rosales > Rosaceae > Prunus > Prunus avium. Next base: position 29,389,605 of record NC_142289.1, read on the forward strand.
ACTTTTGTTATTGAAAAAGACCTGTCCAATTGAAAACATATAATGCTAGAATGTCGGGGCAAGAAAACATTTATTGCAATAATGTCGTAATAATGTTGAATTTTATACCAACGTGTTCTTAGTTTAGTGATATTTCTCTTTCGGGTGTTAAAAAATGCGCAAAGCTCAAATCCCTTACTCATGTTGACCAAAAAGAATAGTGCAAAATTTGTTCTTATTTTTTGTCAACATGTGAGATGAAAAGTCTTTGCGAGGAGGGTTGAAGTGTGCAATATATATCTCTTATTTATTTGTTTTGTGACTAATAATATTCCATTTTCTCAGGACACGTCTGATCAGATACAACTCGTCTGGTAAATGGTGGGGGAATAAAGGGTGGAGGTGTACATCTCAACAATGCCCAATTAACCCCTTGAAAAAATGGGTGCCGCTTGATTGCCGATGCACCCATCAACGATCCCAGTCGCCTAGCTGGGTCCTTGATCAACAGTTGTGAGATGAGGTCCTTGGCCATGGCCGGCACGACGGGCTCTTTCGGAAGTTCTAGGGCTCGAGCCACAATGTTAGCTAGGGTTAGCTCATTGTCCACACCCTTAAAGGGTGTCACGCCATAAAATAGCTCAAAAATAAATATCCCTAATGTCCACCAGTCCACTGCACTGCCGTGTCCCTCACCGGACACAATCTCTGGGGCCAAGTACTCGTGGGTCCCAACGAATGACATGGACCGGACATCAACGGGCTCGGACACAAACTCGGGCCCATTTCGAAGGCCCTGCTTCTTCTTGCGCTTGCTTTTGGGGTGGAAACATGACACGGCAGGAACTATACAATTTGGAAGAATGCATGAAGATGAGGCAAATGGGGGTGGATCAAGTGAGTAGTCTTTCTGTGGTGCAGCAATTGGGGTGTTTTGAGTAGAGATGATCTGAGCCGTTGATGCAGAATCGTCGCATTTTAACGAGAGGTCAAAATCCGTAAGCATGATGTGGCCATCCGATCGAACTAACACGTTTTCGGGCTTTAGATCACGGTACACAATTCCCATCATGTGGAGGTACTCTAGAGCCACAATCACCTCTGATGCGTAGAACCTAATAAATCATGAGATAAAATAACAGTTAGTATGTTACTAATTAATCATGAACTCGCATGATTTGTTATATCATAATCCGTTGATTATGGAGCACTTAAAAAGACATAAATTATAATAAGTATCCTATAATGGTTAATACTTGTTCATTGGGGAAAATTTAATGATTAATCCTAATTTCTTTAATGAAAAAGTAATCAACTACATTATGATTGATTCCATTATAATAAAAAATAATAATAAAATACTTTTGATATTCTAACAATATCTTAAGGACGGATCTTCTTTTACTTCAACTAATATATCATGGGATTTGGTATAGGACACACACAACTAACCACATAATCTCTATTGTAACCTATACTGTAGTCTGCCAACATATAGCCAACATTTTGTTCAGTTATCTGCATTTAACTGGAATTTGGTTTGGCAATGGCAAGCAATGAAAGTTGAAACGTAGTGTCTTTTACATTGACACGCCCTGAAGTTTTTCGTGAAATTACACTAACACATCCTAACGGTTTTGTGAAAACAATTCGAAACCTCAAAGGTTTTGTGATCACAACACACGCAAATGCAGATGATAGTCAAATGCATTTGCAACTATGCCCAACTCAAGTGCTGCATAGAATTGATGTTAACTGATAGGGAAAAGCATGTGCATAATACATGTAAGTGGTTTTTGGTAGCATTTCCAAATTTGTCTAAACACATGAGAAATGGATCATCATTCAATTCCAAGGCACACAACAACTTTCTATATTCACATATATTCATCAATTAATTGCAAACCATACAAAAATTTTCTGTCTTAGCACCAACTGACCTGACCCATACCCTTCCTATTTCATAAACGCCAAAGTCCCTAGGCACCCGTGTGTGTGAGTAAATCCCCCTCCCCCTTCGTACCTTTGACACAAAAAATATTAAAAAAAGTACACTCGCCCATCAAGACTCTTAATTTGGTTGATTGGGAGCACTTTTGGAATGGAAAAAGATGAGGAGAAGCTCATCATTTTTCTTGGTAAGAAAATAGATAATAGAGGGGGGAAAAGAAGGAAAATATATTTCACCTTTCTTCCTTACCTTTATCTTTCACTTCCTAACATTATCAAAACACATGCAAGCAATTAATTGCAATGATGTAAAAGGGCATTTGCAACCATCACCTAATGCTGCATATAACTAATTGATAGTGAAAAGCAATTGCATAATGGTGATTGATGAGATTAGCACTTTTGTGTTTGTCTCCATGTGGTTTGTGTTCTTTCCAAATTTGTCTAAGCATATGAGAAATACATCATCAATAATTGCAAGGCACACAACAAGAACTTTCCATATTCACATATTCATCAAGTAATTGCAAAGCATACAGAAATAATAATTCTATGTTCACATTGCCTCACCTACTTTGTTTGTGTATTATTTTCTTTGTAAAATGACACCTAGGAGTTGAACAACTTGGTTGCCCTTCCTATTTCCTAAATCCCAAAGTCCCCTGGCCCATGCTCTTAATTATATCATATGCTTTGGTTGGGAGTACTTTTGGAGTATGGGAAAAAGATGAAGAGAAGCTTAGCATATTCTTGGCAGGGAAATAAGGAATAAATATCTCTGGGTTACTTACTACAACAATATTTCACCTTTTACTTCTCAACCATTCCTTTTTACATTTCATTGCCAGAAAAAGCTGATTAAAGCAGGCATAGACCACTGGACTCTCAACTACAAGCCCAAAAGCAATATTTAAACAAAAAATAAAATTGGGGGCCACTATTTTGAGATGTCCTTACTTGAAGGAAAAGAACCCAGAAATTCTGCAAGGAGTTAACTGAACCCAATACTTGAATTCAGATTTTCAGGGATCTGTTTGGTCCATGAAGGGAACAAAAGCTATCCCAGAGATCAACACGAAAGAGAAATATACACCCTCATTGTCATTGCTGCTATAAAGATTATATAAATATTTTACTAAATCTCCCTCATTGATCTTATGTCATAAAAACAACAAGCATGGCTTAAAATTATGGGTCAGTCTTTAGGTATCAAAGTGATTCTGATTTTAAAATCAACGGTTGTTGCTCAACCAACTACATCTAAGTCCCTTAATAGTGAGAAGAAGACATCAAGTTTAGACCATAACCAACATTAATCATTTCATCTATTAGTTGGGCACCAGGTTATAGTGTCTTCAAACTTATAAAGGGCATTGAATTCAGGTTTATCCAAGTCTATTTGCAACTTTATGATAAATTAATTACATATAAAAACACTACTCCCTCGAATTATAGGGTCATCCTTAAATCTAAGGCCTTTTTATTGCTCAACTAACAGTAGTTATATATAATTTACCAACCACTGGTTGGTTGACCATCCAAACTTATTATACTTAATATTTTACGTACTATTTAGCTGCGATAGTATACTATTGGCACATGCTCTCGTAAATATAAAATAAGTATTCTACCACTAAAACTAAAATGTTCCTTATTGCTACACGCTCGGTAGATGTAACATATTAATTTCAACCAAAAAAAAATGTCACCTGTCAACTGATACCTTGGACTCCGAGAGAAAAAAAGGAAAAGGATAAAAGCGGAAGATGCCTTGGACTTCAACTTACTGAGCTGTTGTACGTGCATGTAATTATTGGCCTTTCAAGCACATAAGATGTGTTTTCGACCACAAAAATAATAAATATTAAAAAACAAGAACAGAAGAGTCAAAATTTCATCAAAGCTTTTAACCCATAATGAGCCACTTGGCATCTCAGGGTGGAGCTAGACTATCGTGCTTAGGTGTACTCGGCCGCAGCCGAAAACTACCCAGCCCTCTAACAATAATCCAGTGTACGTCAAGCACGCTGTAAATCTTTGCTCACTCAATCCAATCCCAAAATCTACCAAACCGCGGGTAAACGACAGTGGGCCCCACCAACCAACTGACAGGTAAACCTAGAGTGCGGGCCCAGCGAGTCAGTAAAAGCCTGAACCGTGCAAACGCATGGCATCAAACAAATCCCCTCCCTCCAATCGTTTTTTATATTTTTATTTTCAAACCAAGTGAAAAAAAATAAAATCAAAAAACAAAATTTAAAAAAGGAAATAAATGATCGTTCATTAATGCAGTCAAGAAGAAGAAGAAGAAGAGCCAGTGCTAAACGTGCGCACCTGACGGCAGGCTCGGCGAAGCGCTTGAGCGGCTGGCGCTGGCGGAGCACGTGGAGGTCGCCGCCGGGGCAGAACTCGGTGAGTAGAAAAAGCCAGTTGGGCGCATCGATACTCGCGTAGAGCGTGGGCAAAAAAGGATGGTCCAGCATTTCCAATATTTCCCTCTCTGTCCTCGCTCGCCCTTCCTTGCTCCGACTGATCAGCTCCTTCTTGTCCATCACCTTCGCCGCAAATACGCCCCCGCCCTGGCCTTGGGGCCCGCCGCCGGACTTCAACTCGGCTAAGTAGACGGAGCCGATGTCCCCGGAGCCTAGGCGGTCGGAGAATTTGAGGTCGGAGAGGGAGAGCTGCTGGGTCGGGGATTCGGATCGGATCTTGTGGATGGCTGACCAGAGAGGGTCTGAGGAGGATGCGGGTCGGTGCTTGGAGACGAGGGACGGGGGGACTATGCGCGCCGAGGAGGAGGCGGAAGCCGTGGGGGTGGATTCGGAGGCGGAGCTCGTGCTGCGCTTGGTTTCAGTGGCGGTGTTGGTGGTTGTGGTGGAGGTGAAGCTCAGACTCTGGAGGTCGTCGGCTAAGTCGTCGAGCCACGGCTCCATTGTAGAGAGAGAGAGTGGGAGGGGAGGAGTAAGAGAGGAGAGAGATTGTGGTGTGTCTGAGAGAGAGAGGGAGAGAGAGAGAGAGTGAGGGAGTGAGGAGGTTTTGAAGGGGATGGGGAGAGGGGATTGGTGGTTGTTGGGCTTGGGTTGGGCCTTGTGGTGGGTTTGGGTTGTTTGGGATGTTGGGGGTTGAAGGTGGGCCTTGTTTCTGTGGACAATGCCTAATCTTTTTAGATTTTTATTATCCAATAATTGAAGTCTTGGATGGTGGATGGATACAATACAATTACAATACAAACCATAAAAGAATATTATGCTATTAAAAATTCATTTAATTTTTCACAAGGCAAAAATTATTGTAATAGAATAAATATGATAATTAAAAATCAACTCTACTTTTATACATTTATACATTTAGTCAATTCATAGTGAAAATAATTTAGAATTTATCGTGAATTGATTCTGGTTGTCTGTTTTGATTAAATGAGTACGATAGATAAAGACATTTGTAATTAAATACATTGTGTTAGGGTTTTTTTTTTTTTTTTTTTTAAATTCTACAAAAAATTTAGTGGAAAAGTCCAACATGGTGCACCATGTTCATTTCTGTCTATCCCAAACAATTATTCCAATATGAAAAGAATTTCTATCGCAAAAAATTTAGTGTATAGAAACTCTTTTCATTGGCATAACTTTGATTTTTTGGCTAGAATCTTTTTATTCTTTTAATCAATAAGAGAAGGAAATTTCGATTTAAGTCTTCATTTCAAATTAGAAAGAAAAAATATTGTTAGAGCGAGGTTAACTGGTTTTTTTATTATTCCAAAGTTACAAGGGAGAGGAGGTTTTCTTACACATTATTTAAGTGTCATGAGTGTTAGAATTTGAGACCACTAATCTATAAATCAAGATATTTTTTCACCATATTATAACCCGTTGGCGAGGTTAACTAATTGGCTAGCAGGTTGGTGCCCTTTTACAACCCCCTCTATCACTTAAACCGCAAGAAATGCACACGTCTCTAAACAGAGAAAAGCTTCAAGAGTCAACCAAACAAAAGAAGAAAACTAGATCGAGTTTGTTTTTATGAAAAACAAAACAAAAGCCCCATGTGTTGAAGTGTGATTTGCCCATACATTTACATTCTACGAAGCACGGTGTCCAAATTATTTTGGTAAACGAAGCGACGACCGCACGAGACGTGGGGCGGGGGTGCTTCTCGAGACCGGAACTTCCTTCCTATTTAGCTTCAAAAGCTTGGATGCAACGTGCTGCGTGCATGTGCAAAAGAAAAATAGTAATTATATTGTGCAGAAAGAAGACTCTATCCATGATAGAGTTCATTATTATGCAGGGGCCAGCTCTGGGTCATTCTCTTTCTCCTTCTAAACTTTGGGTGTGCAGGTTGCCCTTCTCTGTTGTAAACTCTTATTATTTAGATCTTTTTGGATCTGTGTGCTCTCGTGGATCTAAATTAGAGGTGGATCTAGCCCTTTTTCGGCTAGGTGACTGCTCGATCGAGAATTTTCAGAAGATAAAAAAGGGTACATATGAACTTAACATATATGAAAGAGAATTTGCTAATAATATCAATAATGTAGCGATAATTGAAAATTTTAAGACTTCTAAGCTTTTCGTAGGGTAAAATTTTAGATTTAATAATGTTGTTTTGTATTGCATTGTATTTACTTATGGTTTTTATTAAGCTTTTATTTATGTATAGAGATGCATTTTAGAGTAACACTCATTACGTCCCCTAACTATGTGTATCTTTTTATTTTTATTAATGAAAATCACTTGTATCGCTGAGTTTTATAAGTAAGTTTCACCTAGCTGGCTTTCAAATCCTGAATCCGCCACTCGTCTAAGTCTTGTTAGTTGTCTTCTTTGTCGCATTAAAAAAAAAATTATGTAAGAGCCATCGCCATGGGATAACTTTTCAAAGCATATTATAATTCAAAGTGTTTGGCCTAAAGTAATATTCTCAGCACCAAATTAAATTGGTGGAAACCAAACCAATCACCAAAAGTTTATTAATTCAACTTTATTTATCATAATCTATGTTGTTGTAAGACATGCTTTGCACTATGAATAAGCCAAAGGATGTAATTCTTTTTTTCTTTGAATAATATTTGTAAAGAGCAGGCTTTTCAAGTGTTTAAGAGATAAAGTTGTGAACTGCTTTTTGTTTTTGTTTTGTTTTTTTTTAAGGCAAGAGGACAAGTACTTCGTGGTTAGAAATACACTTGGGGTGACCAAAACTTTATGGTTTAACTAATTTTTTTGGTTGGTCTTCATGATTTAAGTATCTATGTTTCCATCAATGTCTCTTTCACTTTTTAACTTATTAGCAGTTTCTGCGGGCATTTGATTGGGACAAAATATTTGTTTCTAAAAGTTTATTAAATAAAATATGAAAACATAAAAATATATATATTATTTTGTCCGGCCAAGGGAGAAGAAGGTCTCTTAATGTGTTAGATTCGCTCATAAACTGGTTGATCCTGAAATTATTGGACATAATTATTTGCAATATGTATTCCACTTTTATCGCCAGAATCACATAACGATAGTAACTAGGCGTGGGTGGGTCGTAATTAATTGCAATATATATTGTCTTAAAAAATCACATGTTGTACCGTATAACTCCTTTCACAACCTCTCTCTCTCTAAGACGTCTCCCTCTTCCTAGATTCCTAGATTTTCATGGCTGCCATCGCTCAACGGTCCGGCCCTAATGATAAAGTTGTATTTAATTATCTTTATTACTATTAATTTCGCTTGCTATAGAATAATCAATACTTAGATATAACTATACTTGTGTTTTGTGCAAGTTAGTTCTGTGTTGATAAAAGGGAATTCCCACAACAAATTCAATTAAACGCACTTTTCAACTTCTCCTCAACTTCTAGAGAGACCATGTTCAATATAAAGATTAAAAGAACAATACTAATAATTATTTATTAATTAATATTGACTCTACATGTATTTTTCAAGTCCAGTATTATGTATGTATAATCCATTATTGATGCGTACCAATTCTCTAGCATTTTTAAATTTGATTTCTTCGATTTGTTGATTGGTTTTGCTTTTATTTGCCTTATAATTCATTAGGTCAGATAAGGAGGGGTTGGGATTAGACCACTGGAGAGATGACAACCACGGAAATAAGAGTCTGGGAAGAGGGTTTCTCATGACCTGGGGTGGGTGAAAGGGGAAGGGGAAGATTGCACTCATTAAAGATGGGGAAGGGTAATTGATACGGCACAACATGTGATTTTTAAGATAATATAACTATGCTGATGTGGATTAATTAACCTCGTTAGATTAATCAAATGGTTAAGATTAATTTTAATAAATGCACACAAATGTACTGATGCTAAATGGAGAGACTCAATATCCCATATAATGATAGTAACTGTAGTAATAATGCCAAAGGAAGTTTCCTCTCAACAACATTTTCAAGTTGGCAAAATATGATTTGTCTTTTTTATTTTGCTCTCTCGAGTAATTCCAGAGTTAGTATATACACCAAAAAGAAGGCAAACTCTAGTCGCACAAATCAACACCACAACTCGTGTAATAGTCAAACCAAGGAGCTGATTTATGTCTGAATTTACAATTCATTCCACAATTATTGTACAAACCAAACTCCAGTGACGTCTAGAAAAATTGGCATTTTTGAAGTCAGTGAGAGTTGAACTATTCCCATGGAGTTAAACTATGATCAGTTTTCTAGAACAAATTTAGCTTCAATAAGTACAAATTGTTTCTGCAAGAGTGCTTTCAAATTTCGATATTGACAATGACAGGTGAATTATAACAATGGGGTCATTTAACTGTGCTTAATCAAAACCCTAAAACCATTCAACCACCGTATCGATCTGCACATCGCCACCAAAAGTCAGTCCAAATACTCATGCCAACTTCAAAATTATGAAATTAATGACAATTAGCTACCAACAGCATCAGCATTGTGGCCATAATTGACACCATTGTTGTTTTGGTTCACAGATCCAAATAGTACGTGAAGTTGTGGACTAGCCTGGTGCTGCTAACCATTCATTGACAAAAGAGCTGGTGGGATCTAAATTGCATTAATTCTAAGTCCATATGTGATATGTCAACAAAAATAATTTGATTTTGCCGGCATGTTTCGCTTTATTCCCACACTTAGACATCAAAGTTTGTATATTTTGCATGGAATGTTGTTTGCCGACTGCCACGCATTTGAAACACAGAAAAGGATGTATCATCACATCCATTGGGATCTGTCATGGCCTTATCCCTTCGTTTTCTTTCCTATAATATTGTTGGGTCGAAGCTATTCTCATTTTGAAGGCAAAAACCAAGGTAATTAAGAAATGTCTCCTATCTAGGCCATGAACCAAACCGACCAAGCTTGTAATGATATCGCCAAACCATAAATCGACTCAACAGGGTCGGTTAGGTTAAACTCACTAGGGGTTTTTCATTTTCATTTTCATTTTTTATTTTTTTAAAACTGAAAAACTGAAAACATGTTTGGTAACATATTTTGTTTTCAATTTTTAAAACAACTTGAAAAGTGTTTTCAATTTTCAGTATTCGTTTTCATTTTCATTTATATCACCACACATCAAATGCACTCCAATTACCAAAATTTGGTATTTGAGACCTCCCAACTTGGACCCAACCACTCAATTCTTGCATTTGGCCACTGACCCATTCCAATTGCCTTGGGACCTCCAAATCCAAAATTCACCAAAAAATACTACATACTCTTTATAACATGCACTTTCATTCTAAATTCCATTTCCAAGTTCCACAAAAAAATGAAAACTGGGAACTGAAAAAGTTACCAAACAACTTTTTTTCACTTTTTTTGAAAAATGAAATAAGTTACCAAATAAGTTTTCATTTTCTAAAAAATAAAACTAAAAACTGAAAATTAAAAACTAAAAGCTAAAAATTGAAATGATTATCAAATGGGCCCTAAGATTCTTATTCGGGTTGATCGGCTTCGGTTTTTATTCCACATTAATTTTCTAATTCTTTTCATTATATTCATATCCAAAATTAATGGGTCGAAACACATATGTGGTTTACGGTTTTAGGAAAGCCTATATACATGCCCTTTGTTTACTTTGGTAAAATTTTGTGAGTATTTTGTCCCTCCAAAGAGATAGACCAACTAAAGGAAAAACCTAGTGAGAGTATAAAGCTTTGATTGTATTGTAGATTCTGTATTGAGAATCTACAGAAGTACAAAATAGGGTTTGAATTAATTGGGGCCCAAGGTCCCCTTCTGGGTTTGGAGGTCCATAGAGTCTGGGTCTAATGAGCCCAATCATGTTGCACTAAACAAAGCTCAATACTAAGCTTATTATTTCTAATTTAGAATAATAATCAAATTCAATTTACTTTTGAGTAATAATCCAGTCCAATCCAAGTGGCCAAGGAAAAGTTGAGTTATCTTTACTAGCTAATGGTTTTTTTTTTTAGGTTGGAGAAAGCACTTTCGTTGTCATCCTGTCTTGCAAATTTTCAGTCCCATCTTCACTGTGCACCCAAACAAGGTTGGAAAGAGCATTTCAATATTGAATAATGTAATAGTCCGGCCCAACCTAAGCAAGACCAATATGCATGTTTAGGATTTTGATACTTAACTCAGGATGCATTGGACTAGTAGTTTTAGTGCGGTTTTTGTCCGCGTTAGTTTTGCTTTAGTATGTTAGTTTGTTGCCCTCAGGAGATTGTTATTTTAGATGCGTTGTTGATGTCTTTAATTGTACCGTTGAAGTTTATCTAATGAAGTTTGTACTTGATTAAAAAAAAAAGTATTAAGGAACTCATCAATGATAGAATTTTAAATTACGGAAATTAATGTTCTAGAATTTGTAAAGTTTTTTTGACCAGAAAAAAAAAAGAATTTGTAAAGTTTTTTGTTTGGCTAATGAATATATATATATATATATATATATATATATATATATATATATATTTATTTTTTTTTTTTTTGGAAATAGTAAGGTTTCATTCAAATGTCAAAGGTTACAGACTCGAGTGAACAAACGTGGTCTCATCAATAGTGGGAAAAATCTGAGATGAAAGAAAAAGAGTGTCACACACTCCATGAAGGCTACAAACAAAACTCAAAACAAAACCAAAATAACAACGTCAACTAGCAAAGACACATTGGCCTTAGGACCCTCTTCAAGCCAAGCATTTGAAGACACACTACCTAGAGCAAACTTAGCATGGCTACAATAAGACATAAACTAGGAACAAAAACAATAAGAAAATTCAACTTGACCATATGCCGTACTGACATAAAGCATCACAACAACCTTTGGCTCTTTTTTTGGCCATTGTTTGTCGACAGAAAGTATGGGCTCAAAAGCAAGAGATTATCAAGAATGGACCGGACAGGAACAAAGGCGTTTTGATCACTAGAAATCATCTCAGGCAAAATGATCATCAAGAGGTTAGCTAGAGTTTTTCAACAAAAACAGGGTCTTAAGCTCTAAGGAATTGTCTTAGAGCATGGAATATGTAGGGGTTCCCAAGCCCCCACACATTCCAATCCATTAGTCTCGATGAAATTGACGGGGTAACCCTGCTAACCCCATCTCTGTATTAATCTCCAATTGAATAGTGTTCGGCTCTGATTGATGCAGGTTCTCATCACCCTTTGGACCTTAGATACCGATTGGGTTGCTCAAGCCTTAGCCTTAGCCTACCGTTTGGCTAACGGATTTAAACATGAAATTTAACGTTTATCATATTGGAATGTTAGAAATGACGACTATTTAGATAAAATTTAAAGTTGGGATTTATGACCTCCAAATCCCATGTTTTTTTCCCACGGGGAATTTCTAAATTTCTTTGTGTTTTTATCCAAACACGGAGATTGGTTTATATCAATTTAGAAATTCTAACTTTTGTCAAAATCCCAAGTTTATTTCCCTCATCCAAACACACCGTAAGATTTTAAGGACGAACGCAATTTAAGTAATAAAATCATGTCAAAAAGGTTCTTTTTCGTTATTCAAGCGACGACCGTTTCACATGTGACTTTTCATTGTAGTCGTAGAGAAATTTTTTACTATAGGATTGCCTCATGGATCTTAGCTTTGTTAGTTGTTAGCCATGCATCTTTTTCCCTCTTCTAATAATCATGACAGGGCAGACATGATCAATAAACCTTTATAGAATTAGCAGCATTCAAAATTTCAAACCCCATAATTAATCCCACTTTATCCGTCAAAGAGGGGGTAAAATCATGCATAATGATGGTTAAAAACAATAAAGCTTCCACCAACTGAGAAAAAGAAAGCAAAGATGAACTTACCTTGTTTCTTTTCAGCCCATAAAGTTAATTGGGGTCTTCTTTGTTTGGCCACAATGTTGCCATTATCATTAGGATTAAGTTAATCGATCTAGGTCTTCTTTCTTTTACTAGAATGACAGGATGCATTTGGATTGGGGCTTCTGTCTCTCATGCTTTTACCGTTTTGCTTCACATGCCCTCTACTCTTTTTGAAAATGCCTAATAGTATCGGCCACTAATTAAGAACTCACCCACTCAAATCTCAAATCCCCTTTCTTAATTAATCTTTAAAAACTTCTAAACTTTTTCCTTTTTTTTTTCTTAATTAATTTTAAGAGTAGTGCTGGTTCTTTAATTTTTTTTATTTTTTATTTTTATTATAACTATTAAGAGTAGTGTTGTTGTTCCCCTCTTCCCATTTACCCATCCACCTTTAAATTATTTAGTTTCATTTCATTTTCATATAAAAATAAAAATAAAAATAAAAACTACTGGAAAGAACATATTAGATAGGTGTTTCAATAGTTTTCCACTTTTCGGAAATATTTTAGCTGACGGATTCATAAAAAGAAACCAGAAAGAAATGTAAGTGGTAAAATCTTGGTTTATTTAATAATTCATCATCAGGGAGCGGAATATTTCCGAGATGTTAATGAACAAGACGTACTTCTCATTGAAAAAATCGATAAAAAAAGAGTCAAAGTCTACAAAATCTTTCTTTGGTTTTTTTTGGATTCAAGGGTATGAAGAATGGAGGAGGAGAAGAAAAGTAAATTACTGTTCTTTTTTATGAGATAAAAAAATAGGTGGGCGAGTAAATAAAGATGGATGATGACAATATAGAAAAGATGAAATTGAATGAGATTTGACAACACACATATATTTTTGAAAGAGGAGAAAGTGTTTTTCTTTTTATTAGTCGAATTAAGAGGGACATCTTCTAAACTCGATACGCTTGAATTTTGAAATTTGTAAGGATGGATTTGAATTTGACATTAAAGTTTAAATTTTCTATAAATAAAAAATAAAAAATAATATATTGTATATATTTGAAATAACTGTAGGGCATGCATGGTTGTAACTTTGGTGTGTAGTGTGTAGGGCATGGGTAATAATCAAGTGTTACCACACTCATGTGAAAGCTATAATAGTCGGACCGACTAGAAGAAATTTTCATTTTTACAATCCTAAAATAGACATCTATTCAATTTAATTGGTTTTGTAACTTCAAAATAGGCTTATAAAATGGACCAGGGCTCGGGCCAATCCGACTCTAAGAGAGGTTAGCCTAGATCCTACTCAATTACGGGCTTTTTCGACCCTAAAGTTTGAACATGTCGGTTGCCCTGCTCTATCTTAAACAGGAGCCTAGACCTTACCCAAGGGCCAAGAATTTTTAGGCTCATAAGTGGGCAAATAGGCCGAGCTTATATGGTCCTATGAAACGAGCCAATTATAATGAATTAAATGCAATCATAATGAATTACGGGGTTTTTCGGCCCTAAATGTTGGACAGGCTGGGCTAGGCCCACCTTATCTTAAATAGGCTAAGTCTAGGCCCTACCCAAAGCCAGTGAATTTTTGGGCTCATGGGCGCGCCAATGCCATGAGCCGAGGTGGTATGATGTTGTGAGTTTAGCCATGGGCACGCTTGTTATGCAGTTCAAACACCATGTCGAAAAACCCTAGTTCATGTTAAATTTTATAGAACCATTGAGCATGCAAGAGATAGGAGAACAAAATTTGGCATTAGGTTTTCCAAACAATGAAATAGAGAGCCTTAAAAAATGTCGGAAGGCGTAAAACTCGTTGCAAGGTTATCGAACCTTGGTATGTGGAACTACTGTTAGCAAGTTCTTACTTAGTTAGGGTTTTGGTTCCTTACTATGTTAGGGTTTAGGTTACTTACATATTTGTCTTGTCTTATTATAATTGAGATTTGTTTCCTATTGTAATTTAGATTTATTTTCTATTGTACTTTATATTTATTTCCTATTTTATTTAGGATTATACTTTCTTACATAAATAACTCAATATTGGAGAAGAATAAAAATATGAGCATATAACTGAATCCCTACTTTGTTTGACAACTACAACATCTGGTGTAGTTGCTTTAAACCTAGTTATGTAGATAAATTTAAAGAATTTAATACTTCTCTTAGTATAATACGGGAAAGTACGTAGACATGAATGTACAAGAATTTTCAGGAAGTAAAAGTATGTAGACAACGATGCATAACCAAATTAAAGAGAATGAGTTGTGTTTTGGTTGCTATTTGGTGCTATTATAGAAGTGGAGGACAAGACTAGTATGTTTAAGTGCATCCGTGGGCATCACAAATACAATTTAGAATCCTTAGAACCATCTACATTAGGGATAGAGTATGACAAGAAACTGCATCTCCCAAAAGAGGAACTAGAGAACTTTAGAATACAAATGGAAATGGGTGTGTAGTTCATCCATAACTAATTGAATGAAGGGGTAATTAATATGAGTTTATTCTATAAGTATATTATTTATTAATTTAATTATCGGGTTGGGCTATGCTGCTCATGAACTTACAAATCATGGCCTAGACGAGGGGCTAGGATCCGATAAATTGGCTTATAGTATCGGGTCGGGCCAACCCATAGTCCAAAAATAAGGCCGAGCTCGGGCTACCCATCAAGCTTGGGGCGTATTTCCAAATGGTGCAATTTAAAAATTGTTAAGAATCTATATTCAATCGATTTGTATAAATTAGATTGAATTGTTTCATGCGTACTCCATATTTTTGGAATCTATAACTCTATAAATAAAGGCTTGAAAAGCCTTACATAAAAGTTACGGTACATAACTCAGTGTATCCATAAACTTTTCATGATATCAAGTTTTGAGATAATTAATTTTTCCCTCAATAAGTTTGTGATTCAAATATTACATATTATTTTAAACACATGATATTTAAAGAGAGATTTTTTTTAATTATCAAACAATGATATTCATTTAAAAAAAACTTCAGCAATACATCAAAGATGTGTACAAGACACGAATCTCAACATGACTGCAAAAGCAATAAACCAAAAAGGAAAACAACCTGAAAGAGAAAACTAAATCGAACAAAATCCGGGTAAGCAATGAAAAAAACAAAAATCACCAAAATTTAGCATAGCTCGTATCCAAACTCACACAACCCAAAACAAACAAAACCCGAAATTAAACCATAAGCCTAAATCATGATTTTCATAGAGTTAACAAATTCTTAAATACTTTCATAAAGTTGATAAAAGTCACTAATAAATTGACAAGACTTTTGCTATTAACAATTAGCCTTAGAATTATGCAAAAGTCATTTATTTAATAAGTTTTTTAAAAGTTAAAGACTTTTTATTATTCAATACCACCAAAATTTTAAATTCTTTTAACCACTTTTAAAAAAATCACAATTGATTACCACTAAATTTTTAAATATTATTTAAAAGTCACAGTTAAATATCTCCAGACTTTTTAACTCTACAAAAATCTTTAAAAGTTAGAATTGGATACACCCCCCTTAAGCTCACGTCCTGGCAAAAGTTAGATTACGTTATTTTTATAAAAAAATCCATGGATAGGGGGTTTCAACATTGGACAAAAACATACTATTAGACCAAAAATGAATTGTTGTTATATAATTGTTCAAATAATAAAACTTATTGAATTAAAGAAAATCGTACAACGTCAATATAATTTATATTTATTAATGGAACGGTGGTGTCTAATAAGATATTTAAATTCTGAACTTTAGGGAGGTAAATACTTTTAATAGTATGTGTTCTAGTGACATTGTCACGAGCCTAAATCTCATGAACAACAGTTGCCGAGTTAAAAAAAAAAGGTAGCTCAAGTGTAGCTGAACTCCCGGGGGGGGGTTCCACAGAGGAGTCCTGTGTCCCACACTACTAGTAGCGAATCTATGTGTTCCTTGTGTACTGTATCCCTGTCAAGTCACCATGCGTACGGTGTGGAAAGATATATATAAACAGTGTTTTTTCCGCCATTTGAAAATTGAGCTTAAACAAACAGTAAGCTGTCTCTCTTCTGCTTTCTCTCTCAACCCCTCACCCTCACCCCAGGACACTTCTCGTGAGTTCCATTTCTTTCTTTCTCCTCCGCTCTCTCTCTCTCTCTCTCTCTCTCTCTCTCATTCACTGCCCCTACTGCTCCTCTCGTGCCCTAACCCTCCCACCCACCCACCCCTTAATTTCATTAACTCACACCATAAAATCAAATATAAAAAAAAACAACAATGAAAATGGTCTCAAGTTCCAAACCCTAAATCACTCACCTTCATCAACAGCAGTACACAATCATCTCCCTCTTTCTGCTTCCTCATAGGAGCTCATGTTCAAGGTATGGTTTATTTTTATTTTTATTTTATACTTGTTTTTTAATATAACTTTTTTGTATGATTTTGATTTACTGACAGTGAAGTATGATTCCCAATAATTTTGATAGTTGCGTGTGTTTTTTTCAATTATTTGAAATGATGGGTTTTTTTTAATTTTTAATTTATAAATTTTATTTTTCGAAAGATCTGAGTGAAAAAAAGGCCTTTAATTCACACCAATCGTGCTTCATGTTCAAACGTAGAGACAGGACATGGCTATCTTAGTCTAGGTCTGTTTCTGCTTGTATATTATGGTTGATTGATTTTAAGGTTTGTGTTTGTGTGTGTGGAAGATTGTTGTTTGCTTTATGTTCTGAAGGTATTATCATTAAGTGACTTTGTCATTCTTCGTAGTTTCCAAAGTATGGGAATTGCACTTTGTGACTTTTGTTTCTTTCTGTTAAGCCGTAACCGGCCAATTAATGTTGGGCACTGGTGAAATTCAATGTTGTTATCGTCAAAACTCTTGGGAATTCCAATCTTTGATTTTGTCAGATGTCATACTTCTTGTGTATGAAGATCAAATTGGATTTTTTTTTTGGTTTTATTCTTTTGGATCTTCCCTTAAAATTGAAGGAATCTTGAACACATTCACCTGTAGCCTAGTACATGTTCCTCCTCGTTGAGGACACCCCCCAAGGGCGGGGGATTTCGTGACATTTTGAAATAATAAAACTAAACAGAGGGTTTTGTACCTCTCATTAATTGGGGTTGGAGTGAGATCAGTGAAAATTTCACTTTACCTTCTGATTGTACATTTGATCCTATATAAATTGCTTGTGTGGTATATTTATGCTAATTGTGGTATTGTGGAGATAAAGCATAGAAATATCTGCTACATTTAGAAAATGTAATTTGACAACTTTGATGTAAACTGAAATGCAGCAATCATGGCAGGCCTTGGATGCTTCCTTTTGGACTTAGTAAAGGGTTATTAGTGGGCCATATAATTCTGCACATCCTTATGGCTCTAGCGAATCTCAGAGGATATGTGCCTCTGTTTCCTATTTCTGTGTTCCGATATCTTCACATTGCTTTGTCAGAATTGGGTTAGTATGAATTTGCAGGGCTATTACAATCTTCTGCAGTATTTCATTTGATCCATCAAATATGAGTACAATGCGCCCTACATGTGAAATTGTGGAATCAAGAGACGAAGTAGATTCTCAGTCAAAAACGGACAAGAAAGGTGGAAAGCATTGCATGCTAAAATCAGGAAATAAATATTCCATAGAGGATGATATTAATCAGCTTTTTCAGGCAATTGACAGTAGAAATTCAGCTAGGATCTCAGGTCTGTCAAATGAGGCTAGCAAAGACGCTTTGCGGAAGAGTGCTATGAAAAGGCCAATGAGAGTTAGTTCATCAAATGCATCGGGTATTGGAATTTCAGAGCCTGTGAGTTTGAAGCAAGCATTGAGAGGATTATGCATCTCTCAGGCATCAGAGATGGCTGCCATGAAGCGACTATCGAGGCCAGGTCGTTCATCTGGGGTCTCAGAAGCAGGAACTATCAAAAGGTTGTACAGGGCAGTGGTAGACGAGGCCAATGGGTCTGGCCTTCCTATGAATCAAGTTAAAGGGAATTATGTAGAGGTCTCCCTTGTACCAGAAGCATCCAAAAATTATGAGAAGAATCCTGGATCCATGCAATCAGAGCCACAGGTTCATCCTGCCACAACTTTGGCTGATGCACTGATGCCAGATGCTAGCTTGACCAGATTAGCACCACAAGATCAAATTTCTCCTTTTTCAACAGAAGTTAAAAGTGAGAAATTGAAGGGAGAAGATAGAAAACTGGAATCCACAGATTCTTCATCTAACTTTCATGATAGCAAGAAAGTTATGCAGATGGGTGCGGTTGCTTCTACCTCAACTGAGGTTCCACTTAATACTTCAAATTCAGACAAGGGGCTGCACTCTGCTGCTTCTCCATCCTGCTCTAGCACTGGCAGTAAGGTAAGCAAATCCTCTGGCGGTAGTTCACATTTAATCAAGCCAGTCCTCGGGAGCAAAAGCTTTGTTAAGAAAAACGTCAAGCAGGATTCAAGTTCTGGCTCCAGTAGTTCCGCATCAGATAATCGGAAAGTTGATAATGATTTAGGCCCTAGTACTAGTAAGTTAAAGGACCAGACACACAACTGTACCCCAAAGCATGAAAGGGAAGGAAATGAGAAAGAATCTCTGGTGTCCAGCAGTACAAGTCTTAGCAAAGAAATGAATTCAGTTCTTGTTAATAGAGGTACAAGCAAACCAGATTTCCCTTCAAATTGCAGTAATAGAACTAAATCTATAGTGACGAAAGTCGATGAGAGGTCAAGATCAAGAGAAAAGGGGGATTTCTCACAAAGCTCAAAAAGTAGCATTGGTGACTATAGCAGCACTACAAGCACTAGTGAGGAAAGCAGTCTAAGTGGGTCTGGTCGTAGCGGCAAGAGGCCTCACATGTCAAGAGACTTGAGATGGGAAGCCATCCATCATGTTCAGAAGCAGCATGGAACCTTAGGTCTGAGGCACTTTAAGTTGCTTAGGAGGATTGGTTCTGGGGACATTGGAACTGTTTATCTTGCTGAGCTAACTGGAACAAATTGCGTATTTGCTTTGAAAGTGATGGACAACGAGTTTTTGGTTACCAGGAAGAAAATGATTAGGGCTCAAACAGAAAGAGAGATACTAGAAATACTGGATCATCCGTTTCTCCCTACGTTATATGCCCATTGTGTGTCAGAGAAGCTCTCATGTTTGGTTATGGAGTACTGTCCGGGTGGAGATTTGCATGTCCTGCGGCAAAAGCAACCCGGCAGGAGTTTCTGTGAACAAGCAGCCAGGTGCATTTTCTTCTTAAGGTCCAGTTGTAGTTAATTGTGCCTATGCTTTTTTCTTTTTAAATTTTATCAAGGTTTGCAAAATAATGAAAAATTTGACTATGATAAGATGCATACATTTGACATTAGTATTTAGTAGGTTAAATCTTTGTTTTCTTCCTTGCTCTTCCATATCTGCGAAAATTCATTTGATAGTTGTTTGATCCTAGTACTTGGTCTATGTTATCTTCCTTTTTCTCATTGAGTTTCCATATTGACCAGTCAGAATAGATTAAAATATATAAGGCAGATGTTATTCGTGCTCGATGGCACACTCTGGCCATGTGCACACATGTTTGGTATGTCAAATAGATTATTTTAATTCCCTGGGATTTAATCTTGGGATCTAATTTAAATCCCAGACTTTTAGATTTGCAGTGTCGGAGTTATCATTTGTCTTAGTTTGACATACCTTAGCAAACTCATGGAGAATCTGGTGATTACTGTAGGAAGATTGTATCCTATGACTAGCCTCAAACACAGGGGTTTTTTTTAGTAGCTTGAGCTGACTTGGTAGAGCTAAGAAATGTCCTACCACTGTTTGTTTGATATTTTTATTTTCCGACTTTGTAGCTGTTTGACATTGTTTTCTTGGTTATTATTAAGTACATGATTGATTGTCATCAACATAATTGTACTCCAGTACTTTAAATGTTCATTAAACTAATTCCAGCCATTTTATCTTGTATCTATAGGTTTTATGTCGCTGAAGTCCTCCTTGCCTTGGAGTATCTACACATGCTAGGAGTTGTGTATCGAGACTTGAAACCAGAAAATATCCTGGTCCGAGAAGATGGCCACATCATGCTCACAGATTTTGACTTGTCACTTAGATGTGCTGTCAATCCAACGCTGCTTAAATCATCATCTCCTGTTTTGGAGAGCACAAAAAAGATGTCAAGCCCGTGCATTGAATCTAGCTGCATTGATCCTTTTTGCCTCCAACCATCCTGGCAAGTCTCATGCTTCACTCCCAGACTTCTATCTGCTGCTGCAAAATCTCGGAAAATAAAATCCGAGCTTGCTGCCCAGGTCAGCCCACTGCCACAGCTTGTAGTGGAGCCAACTAGTGCCCGATCCAACTCCTTTGTCGGAACCCATGAATACCTTGCTCCGGAGATCATCAAAGGAGAAGGTCATGGGAGTGCTGTTGATTGGTGGACATTTGGAATCTTCTTGTTCGAGCTGTTATATGGTAGGACACCCTTCAAGGGGTCAGGAAATGAGGACACATTGGCCAACGTTGTGTCAAAAAGTCTCAAGTTCCCAAATACCCCTATAGTGAGTTTTCATGCAAGAGATCTGATCAGAGGCCTGTTAATAAAGGACCCTGAAAATCGTTTAGGATCAGTGAAAGGGGCTGCAGAGATTAAGCAGCATCCTTTCTTTGAAGGCCTTAACTGGGCATTGATTCGGTGTGCAGTACCGCCCGAGCTTCCCAGGTGGTGTGATGTTGGAGTTGGTGCACCCTCTGCTTCACAGAAACAGGAGGGCAAGGAGTTGGAGGGTATAGGAGAGCATATAGACTTTGAGCTGTTTTAGTTCAACTTTCATATGGGGAAGAAAGTTGATCTTCTTTTTCCGAAATTTCTCATCGGTTCTTTTTTTAACTGATAATATAGCTTATAGTGTAAATTAAATGTAACTCAAAAATACTGGTGGCTAGTTGTAGAGTATGATATATGGATACTGATACAGTAGCTGAGAGAAATGGAAATCGGATTAGCATTTTCCTTTTTTCTTTTTATCCTATCACTCGGGGTGTGCTCATGTTTGCAGCTTCATCTTGTCCTATAAATGAGAATTTATTGTGTGTTCGATACACCAATAACATGTTGATGTGGTGTAATCAATCCATTCATATTATAACACGTACCTTTAATAGTTTTTTTTAGCCAAACGGCTCAAGAGACCCACTTTCTCATGGCTCCGAAGATTTTCAATCCTTTTCTTCTTTACCAGTTACATTTGTTTTGTAATGTGCATGTGCACAATTCAATACATCCATAAGGTTCTTCAAAATGTTTGTATGGTCTATATTTTTCTTTTTCTTTTTCTCTTCTATTTTACGCTAAGCGTTTCTATATTCTATGATACCCAAGCTGAAACTCAACACATTTCCACATGGTATTTTCTCAGTCCTAGGAGAATGAGGGTATTGCACAGTAGAGTAGCAACCCCTTCAAATTTACGATTTTACCACTCCTCCAACCACCCCTCTCTAAAAACCCCATTTCTTCTTCTTCCCCAATTTCCATCCCTTCAAAAATCATCCTTTCGTTCACATTCCCTCAAATCTAGCACCTCTTTCTCATCTGGGTCTGTGAAAAAAGCATCAATGGCGGCTTCTTCTCCATCCACGGAGGCAGAGACCAAGCCCTTCTCTGTTCTCTTTGTGTGCCTGGGCAACATCTGCAGAAGCCCAGCTGCTGAAGGGGTCTTCAGGGACTTGGTGAAGAAAAGGGGTTTGGATTCCAAGTTCAAGATTGACTCTGCTGGAACCATTGATTACCATGAGGTAGGAGCTATTTTCAACCGTAACCGCTGTTTTAGTTGCTGAAAAAAAACATAGGAAAGTAAAGAAAATGGACGTCACAAACAAAGCCTGGCTGCAAATATTTCATTTCATTTTTTGTGTGAATTATAATTCCAAATTTCTGATTGTATTTATTGGTGTTAAAAGGGAAATCAAGCAGACCCAAGAATGAGGGCAGCCTCTAAAAGGCGTGGCATTGAGATAACTTCTTTATCTAGGCCAATCCGGCTGCCTGATTTTAGAGATTTTGATCTTATCCTTGCAATGGACAATCAGAACCGAGGTGGGTTCATTATACATGGAATATAAGAAACCATCTATGTATTTTGTTTTTCTTGGAAATTTGGATCAGCCCTTTATATGTTTTTATACGCCAATAGTCCTACATGTTTATAACTTTATATATGTGTGATGTGTTTTATTAACTTGTGGTGTTGATATTGGCTATAGATGATATAATAGAGGCGTTTAATAGGTGGAAATTTAGAGAACCTCTACCCGAGGATGCTCATAAAAAGGTTTGTACTTTGTATTTAGTACTTAGAACGGGGATGCTACAATGTGGATTGATATGAATTTGATTATTTTGTCTTATGTTGTTATTGATCATGCAGGTTAAGTTAATGTGTTCTTATTGTAAGAAACACGATGAAACTGAAGTACCGGACCCTTATTATGGTGGACCGCAAGGTTTTGAGAAGGTAATATATCAATACCTGTTAACCATTGTTCTTGATCTTATCATGGATATATGTTTGATGCAATGGAAATGAAAGAGCATACATCTAAAGTGGCAGCAATTATCATAATGGTTTTATCTGTTGTGAAATGCCTGTGAGGAATTTAGTGAAATTATCAAGAATTACTTTGTCTAAAGAGGCAACCCTATTGCTAAAATTTTTCTGTCAAACTTTGTTAAGCATGTTGTACAAATTAAATTTACTAGAACATAATTGAGATAGAGCGGGTGGCTTTTTGGTTATTCAGCAAGACATCCCAAATTTTCGGATTTATGTCAATTAAACAGTAGGAAGATGATCCTCTCCATTTTCTCCCACCCGTTTTCTCTCCTTTCTTCAAAATTCAAATCTCAGTTTAACTTTATTCAACTTAGAATCCAGTGGCTCATTTTTTCATAATATTGCTTAAAGGGGAGAATTGGAGAACTCCCAGAAAGCCATAGGGAAAAGTAGAAAGAAAGTAAAACCCTAATCCGAAGCAGTTCAGGTCACAGCCAAGAACTCAATAAAGAACAATCAACCATTGGATTCTGCTTATTTTACTTTGAATAGAAGATACATGGAGAAACTGAGAGCAAACGAGGAGGAAGGGGAGAATTCGGCTGCGTAACTGGTATCGCATGCTAATTGTTCAGGTACTTTTAGAGTTGATACTAATTATGAAACATCATCATGTTGCAGGTTTTGGATTTACTTGAAGATGCATGTGAATCATTGTTGGACAGCATCTTGGCTGAGAACAAACACATTTTGGATTCCTGAACTCAATGTTGAAAGCCAGTTGATCCATTGTTGGGGTTTGGATTGATCGGCAAAATTGCCATTTTGCATAATGCTTGTTGCGTAAAGCAGCTTTTTGCTCGTGATCTGAAGCCGTTTCATAAGATCCATATTGCCATTTGTAAGTGAACGGTAGCTTCAAATTGGATTTATTGCTACCTTCGCTGGGTCATTGTAAAAATTGGTGTATTACTTGATTTAATCATGGAACCGGGATATCGCTGTCAATTTTTGAGTCAAGTAGTTTAACCCGACAAAAAAAGAAATGAAAAGTTACTCTATTACCAGTTTATCTCTCTGACCCTCTCTCGCTCTTCTTGTTTTTCTTGTGGTGCTAATTATTAGACTATGTTTTTTGTTATCCTTTTTACATTTATTGTTTAACTTTAAACTGAATCAGATGCATCAGCTATATCTTCTATCCAACCTTTCTTAGGGCGTGTTATACTTCCTATGCAAGTCTTTTGCTTCCATTCTTGTTATCTCATGTTGGAGCAATAAATTGGAACAATTGTCTCTCGTTGTTCCAAAATGTTAGCACTTCTGTTCTCCCATTAGTGCTTGTACTCTAGCATTGTGTAAGTAAGATTTGTTCCTAAGTGGCATGCTTACATTGTATTACCATCTAAGTTGGGAAAGAAAAACCGGGATATTAAGCATTTTCCTTTTCGTCAGTTTGTTTCTAAGTTTAGGGTTTAGTTGCTTACCACGTTCTTCATGCTATGATGGCTTAAGTTTGCTTTCTTTGCTATCTGGTAGGCATAGGTTTGTCAACAGGAACCTTTTACTCAATGTTTCCTCTCTTGGTTTCTTGCTCATCCCTCTAGCCTTTAACTTCCTTTAACTCTGTATATTTACTGTAGTCAAACCACTTTCCATTAGCCCCCAAAAAAAAAAAAAAAAAACCCACTGTTTCTTTCAAGGTTTTCATCTAACCAATCTTTGGATCCATCAGAAAGCACACTAAACAAAATGAATTCAAGGGAATATTGGATATCACTTGGCCACAAGATCATCATTGTTACAACTCTTCACATTAAGAAAACTATAATTGTGTTCACAAAAATGGCCGTGTATATTAAAGCAACTGTACAATGATACTGATATGAGCTTCGTCTGTTGCAGTTGAGGATGAAAATATCGGCGATACAAATATTATTGGGCCTTCAATTTACCGATATTTCAGGGGATATATCAATGTTGTTTTAGTTATCGGGGAAAATTGACAAAAAAGACATAATGGCTTAAAAACACGGAATTTTGAAGTGAAACTTTCATAGACATTAAGCACATTATCGATGAATGTATTGAACTAATAAAATTCAAAATATACTAAGTATAAGATATGCATATAATGAAATGTACGTGTACATATAATGCACAACGAAAATCCTGAAAATAAATACAATTAGACTTAACACAACAAAGATAACATTATTCAAACATAACCCAACCCAACCCAACCCATCCCATCCCATTAATACATAACCCAACATTATATTACAAGAATCAGACTTAATGATAAAGGAAATGAGAGATAGAAGATTAGGTGAAAAATAAAATCAAACACACAAGAAACCGATCAACTAGAGAGAGCGAAAGAGCCAAAGATAGCCGAAATGACTGAGACGAGAAGAAGGGAGAAGCTACTAAGTATTAGAGCTTGGTTTTTTACATTGATTCAGTGGGTGGGACCCATGATTACTTCCAAAATTGAAGATCAATTTTTGGGTTATTTGTCTGGTATCAGGAAATATCGGTAAACATCGGTAAATATCGAAGATATCGGGGATATATCGCCGATAAGGGGCAAGAAATAGGCTTACCCCCTTGTATCTGTATCGACACCTTAAAAGAAGGGACATATCGGGATATCGGCTGATATTTTCATCCTTGGTTGCAGTTGAACTAATCCTAAACCTCTGTCCCACGCTTCACTTCATTTGCGGCTGCAGGGTTCACTTCAGAAATGTTTGCGACTTGAATTCTCCACCAGATCCCTCTCTGCTTCAAACTAAAATCTGCTTTTTCCAACCACGTTTTCTTCTTGGACTGGAACTTATCATGCATGAAAATGCATTTATAAGCTCTGAATCCTCTTCATTCACAAGGTTCTTTGCTGCACTTGGGTTGGCGAGGAGGAGCTTTGCCACAAGGTATCCGGCAGCTGACCAAGTTTGAAACAGCTGTGCCTGTTTTCCAATAAATCTTGCTCTCTTAGTGTCATAATATTCAGGCCAATTGTCAAGAGATATGCGCTTCTCAGCAAGCCCGACCGCCTTTGCTGCAATTTCTGGTCTGTTAAGCTTTATGCATGCCACAGTGAGCTGAAACAAGCCCCATAGTGATGTTAACAACATAAATAATCAGTCACAGATAGATGCTAGTGGAAATTAACAGGGAACTTTTGCATTCCCTTCAACAAAAGCAAGGATTCTTTACGGTTATCTGGCTTTATGGTCAACACAAATGGGGATTCTGCAAAGCGTAATAAGATTTAACAAATTGGGCTACACAGTATACATTCCATGTGTTTCATGGTGAATCTGAACAATTTCATATTTTAGAAAGAAAAATATAGTGGCTCCAATTTTTGTTTTTTGTATTTTCCCCTAATAAGTGATTCCTCCTTGTAAGTTGGCGCACTAGCCAAATGGTAGCATTGAGGACCTGGTTTGCTTCTAGGACATCATATCTTGGAGAGTGCAAGTACAACAAATAAGATATCTCCAATGGGTTCTCTAAATGAGCTCCTAAGTTAAAATTTGGAGAGAAGTTAAAAAAACTCAAATCCAATTATACTCCCTATCCAGCTCATGAAATAACAAGACTTGTAGGAGCTCCTAAATCAAAGGAGAGAGAAATGGTCTTCCAATGGATCCTCATCATAATGATGATTATTTTAATATTATTTTAAATAAACACTTTATTTCTAGCGATTCCGAGTCATTATAACTCCCTAAATTAAGGAACATGATTGCAGTAGAAATTTTATAAAGGGTTCCTAAAATAAGTTTCTAGTCCTAGGGAGTATGATTGGAAATGCTCTTACATGATGGCATGATGTGAGTCGAAAACAAAAGCTGTATGAGGTAATACAGATACTATATGCAATACTAAACTGGTACAGAGTTTTGACCCCCCCAAAAAAAAAAAAAACTGGCATAGAGCAGGCGTAATCGGGAGTTATAAATCCAGCAGTGCAAAGCAAGATCAAGGGCAACAGGGGAAAAACAGTTTTCACTCAAACCCAAATAAAAAACTTACCTGCCAAAGCAATGTTGGCCAAGAACCTCCATTATGGTAAGACCAGGGACTACAACATAAAATCAAGTAAAGGAGGTGTTAGGAACCAGGATAGAGGAAATTTCAAAAGTCAAGGTAGAGGCATTACGTGTTTTTGGGATCGCTGCCTGTGATGATTTGCCATTCCTGGCCTTCAAGAGCAGGATAACATATTTTAAACGGCATATCTGCCACTAATTCATCCCATTTTGCTTCAATAAGATCCAATATAGCATGAGACTGATCCAATGTTGCAAGACTACTTACAATAGACCATAAGTTTCCAAGAGAAAAGAAACGAAAGTCCATGTGAGCAGGCTGCAGGTTGCCAATCAAGTACCCACCTGTACTCGGCATAAATCCCACCAGCCAGGATGGAATCTGATCAGGGTAGATATTGAACTTATTAACAGCATCATATGAGTATTCCTCTGTCTTGTATCGGTAAATTTCATTGAGTTTTCTCATATCAATCCAGTAATATTCTCTGATATGGAATGATAATGCAACCAGACGATTGTTTAGTGCTCGCGTAAGGTCAGCTGATGCATCCTCTGGAGCAAGCATCTCACGTGCACAAAGTAGTGCTGAGTAGAACAGTGCCTACAAGGACACGCAACAGTGACATGTGACATCATATAAATGCAGCCACAAAGTTTGTAAACTTAAAGATGCATGTCAACAAACATGGGTCAGAAGCATCATATTCTATACCCAAATAAAATCTTCCTCTCTGTCTAAACCCCAAAAGCATCAACAATCATGCTCCCTATTTTTTAGTTAAAATTTAGCTAAAAACACACAAGCTATTTTAGGAGCTCTCTATAAAAAATTTCAATATAATTAGTCCATCTCTATACAAAATAATATTAAAAAAAATAGTTTGCATTAATTAAAAGTTTAAAATATGCAGAAAACAAAGCAACATTAAATTATAGGGAGCTACTAGGAGTCCTTTCTCTCTCCTCAGATTTAGGTTTTGAAATCAACAAATGATGTTTTGAAACCTACTCTGGCAATTACAATGGTAATGCAACGATCTCCATTATCATCTTATGCAGCAATAAGTATACCCGAAACTATTGCTTTTCCAAATTGTTTGAAATCCATTGTTGCATACCATTATGATTATCATATAACTACATCCACTTATTTACTTAATTATACTTATTTTTTGGCCAGAACTACATCCATTTATTTGATTATTGCATCCCGAGGTTGTAACAGACAACGCTTATGGGGAAACTTGAAAGTAATTTCCTGTGACTTTTGAAATAATTCTCCTTATGATTAGACCAGTAAAATAAATTTATTAGTTTACATGAAATGAAAATTTAAGCGTCTCTGATAATTCCGGAATATCCTTAATGTTAGGGCCAAAAGCAGAAGGCATGCGGATGCGACAAGCCCAAAGCAAAACATGCTAACTTTTTTACAAATGGAGAAACAAAATAGAGAGAAGATAGGGAAGCACCCTGTTACCCCAATGAATAGCAAAGTTGTAGTAGGGATGTAAAACAAATAGGAATTACTCTAACAGTATTGACAAGAAATAAGCAAAAAAGGAGGAGTTTTAAAATAAAACTCCATGTACACAAGAAGATAAAAAATGTATTTGAAAGGCACTTATGAACATAAAAAGAAATACTTACCTGAATCTCCAAAGGATGGCCATGAATTCCCATGCGGCGATCAATCATGCATGAACCATCTGTGACCAGTAATGTTGGAAACATATCAAAACCATCAGCAAGACACAGCTTCAAAATCATTTTTATCCCTGTTTGCACATCAACTCGTTCCTGGACTGAAAGATCTCCAGAGCATTTTCCATATGCCCGTAACAATATAATCCACCATAACCCTGACAGAAAGATCAAAATCCGTCGAATCATTGACCATTGTGAGAGACTTTAATTATGAAATATTAAAATGTTTATACCTCTATAACCGGAGATATATTTTGAAAGAGAATTTATAAAATACAATGAACTTCCTACCAGAGTCAACAGGGGCAACACGACCAATAGCAGCTTCACCGAAGTCAGGATCCAAAACATCTTCAGTTGCAAAATCATCACCATCGAGTGGAACAGTGCGAACCTTAAAACTGGCAGGCATTAGTCCTTGACCAGGACTATAACAATCCATGGTTTTCTCCCAGCTCTGTAATAAAAAGGAGGGAGATTCACTAGAAGAACAGAAACAAATTAAACTTAAAAAGTAGCGTGATTTACTAGAATGGAAATTGTCAAAAACAAATTAAGCTAAAGGGGAGTGCAATTCACTAGAATGACAGAAACAAATTAAACTAAGTACAATGAAAGCCAACATGTGTAACAGAATTCAAGTTTTGAAGGGAGATTGCATATAACGGGCCCTCTTTAAGCATGAAATGTTATTAGTATGTGTTTTTTTTTTCCAGATATCGTAACAATATGTTAGAAGTCAAAGCATTCATATGTGGACAAAACATCTGGTGTGCAGACTTTAAATAAGCTCATTGTTATGGGAAACATAATGCGAAATTTAAAGTGGATACAAAAACTCGGTTAAGCAAGCAATATTAATGCCTATATTAGTTTATTTACAGGAAATAAGGAAGAGAGGAAGACTTCATCAGCTATGCCAGTTTTCAGAAAAGAATAAACCTCCATTGTGATAGCCAATTCTATTTGTGTGTGGGTTGTGCTAGTGTGCTGAGTCCTATATTGTAGTGGACTGAGTCCCACATTGGTTGTCTATTTGGGTGAATTGGAATTTGGAACCATGTAAAGCGATTATAGAGAGCTACATAGGTGACTAGTTTTTTGGGATCTCTTGTAGATATGGTGAGTCTTACTACTCTATGGTCGAAGACATTGCAACATAACAAAATTGGGCTCTGATAAGGATGTCAGGTTTCGATTGTAGGCCATGACAAGGATGTTAGTGATATTATGACAGCCAACTCTATGCGTGCAAGTGCGTGCTGAGTCTCGTATTGGTTGTGTTTTGGGTCCATTTAGACCATATAAAGTGATTATGAAAAACTCCAACAATGACCATATCAAATGTTTGAAGTATCAAGTGATTATGAAAAACTCCATTTAGTCCCTAAGTCATAACATCCACATTGGAAACTAATCTTAAATATTACACAACCACACATGCATAGATGAATCAACTTATTGAAATGTGTAGTAATAAAAGAACTTTCAGATCAAACATAGGTAAGTAACATGAAACTCTGTATTGGTTAAATCAAACATTGTGGTTGGAAACCTTACTATAACAAAATTCTAAGAAAATTGGTGAGAAAATGGAACAAAACCACCAACCGCATGAAATCAAATAATTAAACACGAAAATCAGATGAACTTAAGTCAAAAGTAAGCAACAGTTAGTAATGATGGATTTGATACTCAAGGAAGAGAATACTTTACCTGCAGCTGAAGGGTATGAAGAATGAAGTTCCGCACAATATCATACTCCCCTTTTAAAAGGAAAGCTATCCCAGAAGGTATGAAGTCACGAATAAAGACCTGATCATAGTTCAGAGTACTAGTAGAGCTTGGATTATTAGCAGCAATGGTTCCAATAGGATTATTACAATAATAGACCATGGAGTTCTTCAGTAATTTCCATGCTTCGTCCTCAATCGAATTGGTCCTAACCTTCTGTGTAAAATCTTTATGTTTTCCAGCTGTAGCCGGCTTACCGTTTGATCCAAAACCTCCCTTTTCATGTTTCAGTTGTTGATCCACCTCAAATTCATTAATACCTGGACTAGTTATACCATTAGGAGGAATCGATGTTGCTTTATCTGAGTTGTCTACTAGCAAGTCCCTATGCTGATCTTCTGCAGTTGCCCCAGTAAGACTTTCTGCCTTTTGACATTTGCAACTCATAGAATTCAACCTACTAACATCATTTTTTCCATGAAAAACACCGTTTCTAGCCTGGAACACACATTTTCTCCTGCGGTCCTGTGAAATTCTCGAATGTTTATGCACTTGGGCACACACTGAACTTTTCCGTGTATTATTTACACCGGACTGAACTGAGATTAATCCATTTACCTTGCTGAAAGATAGATCAAAACAGCCAAGGCGAGGTAATGCCCCAGATAGAACTTGTCGAACAGCTTCCAAAGTAGCCATTAGGCACGTTGCAGACGATTAATTACTCCAAAAACCTTTTATTTAATACCTCTGATCTGACGATGAAATCACCACTAACTACTTGATATTCAATTCCTTTTCTTGTCTTGACTTAGGCACCTACATCAATACATCAGCTGAAACTCACTCATGAACCACTGAAATGAACGTGCTCAATAATTCTAAATCAATCTGCTTCACCTAAAAATTTCTACAAATATATATGTTCTACAAAATATTGTACAAACTTGTGCATAATCAAACGCAGAAAATATAAAATTTTGACAATACCTACAGTTCATGAAGGCTTCTTAGCAAAAATATATAGAATGACTGATGAGGAAAAAGAAAGTAAACTTCTTGGCAAAAAACAAGAACTTGGATTGTTGAATTCCATATATTTCTTCTGTTTTCCCATCTTACCTCAGAAACCAAACACCAAAAGATAGCAGACTTTGTCGAGCTTGCCACCAAAGCGACGGTCATACGCAGCGAACGATAACTGAGCGTCTGTAATAACAAGTCTTCTTCACTCTTCCAGAAAAAGAGGAATGTATATATAGTTTGGATTTGTCAATATGCAAAGATATGTTTTGGAAAAATAATATAGTTTTTATTCGGTAATTGCAAGATATTTTCTTTCTTTCTCCGTTTTCTTTTTTCTCCCTGATTACTGATTATTATTATTATTTTTAGAGAAAGACGTGGATTGAAACAAGTACAAAAATAGCGTGGGGTATATAGTCCAGGGAATTAGGGGAGCAGTCTCTACATATACGGGTTCAATTATTGGACTAACTGAGGAGTCTACCTTCTTAACTTTTCTTGAACTTATGCTTCGTTAAACAAATTTAACATCAATTATTAAATTAAATGTACATCTCTTCTCTTGGGATTATTCATATTTTCACGTAGCCTCCGAAGTTTTACAAAGTTTTCACATAATTCTTTCATAAAAAAGAAGAAAGAAAAACATAGAATTCTTTAGGCATGCTCATTTAGCAAAGTTACCAACAATGGTCCTCAGGACATAGGCATACTCATTTAGCAATTGTCAACAACAATTGTTGCAAATATACCATTTTCTAGTTATTATTATTATTATTGTTTGGATGCAAGCGATGTTGAGAAAGAGGAGATTCGAACACAAAACCTCAGGCGCAGAGGTAAATACTTTTTTACCACTTGAGCTATAAGTTCCTTGTCATTTCCTTGTTAATTAAGAGAGAGGAATCGGTGAAAGGGAGAGGCTGGTGAAGGTGAGTTGCCGATGTTGGGAACTCTGACGCACATTGACGGGAGATGAGGCCTTGCGGACGGCCACCTAGGTCTCCAATTTATATAAATCCCTATATATACCTAGTATGCCTCTATATAAAACAAATTTATATATAAAAATTATGTTAGGCTAATTATTTAATTCAAAATTAAGAAGAGCCAAACTCGAATAAATGTAAGAAATAAAACATATTGAGCCTAATTTCACATTTTTTACTCTAGAAAAGAAACTTCCTGACAACAAACACTTTTTTCGCTTTATCAATTCTTTCTCAATGATTCAATGATAGCTGAAGTTCGAATTGTTTAACAGGTATGGCGATTAATGATTTCTTTTAGTTTTGAATTTCATGCTTTGTTTTTTGGGAAATTATTATAGAATTTACAAATTTTCAGTGAAGATTCACATATTTGAAGAATTTTTTTGCTTATGTGTAAGCAAATTTGTGTTATTGTACTAGAATTTGAGATTTGATAAAGAATTTAAGTTTGTTTATCCCTTTCTTGTTGCTGTTGAGCCCCAAAAAATCAAGGGTTGGGCCCAAATAAAATCCCGGCCCAGTACGACACCTTATTAAGAAGAAACCCGATGCGGAGCATGCGAAATTCTTCATGCACGCTTGCACGAGCCACGATCATGTGCCATGCCAAATAAATATGCAATTTATCACGCTAAGAATTAAAATGAGCCTATAAAAGGCATTGGCTCTACAAGCTCATGCTAATTATTTTGTCAAGCATTATGTCTCCTTTCAAAGACGACAAAATTCAAGCATGCCAAGCAACATGCCATGCCAAGAAGGAAATCATTATTTCACACATAGCCACGCTACAAGCTTAAGTGGGCCCAAGCCACGCAAATACTCAGGGCTTGCTGAGTGGGTTGTGGTATGGATGGTAACAAGCTTTCATAAGGCCTATTGATGAGCCGAGAAATGGAAGTTTTGGGTTTCTTGGGACCCCAAAACTCAAGCCCATTTCTTGAGCCCAAATATGCGGGTAAGCATAAAAGAGAGAGAAAAGGAAGCCCAATACTCTAGAAAAATTAGCCCTTCACCTTAATAAAATAGCCCATCACTTTAGGAAATTAGCCCATCCCCTTAATGGGCTAACCCATCACCTTAGAGAGGCCCAAGTAACCAAGGAAAATATCTGCCATCTCTCCAGCACTTAGCTGGAAACAAAAACAACAACAAAACCAAAGCTACCCATGTGAGTGGACTACTGGGAGCCTCCAGCACATGGCCAAAGACAAATCCCAACACAAGCCATCCAAAAAACCAAAGGCTACTTGAGCAAAACACCATTCAGACCAGCGCCCTTACTAATTTCTTTCTCCCACCAGGTCTGGCCACAGAAGAGGGAAGGAAAGAAGGTGAGATGATAACTAAAAATAGGAGTTCAACGCTAGAGCAGCTGCGGGAAGGCTTTAGAGCTCCCAAAAACCTTGTCTTGGTGTGTTTGGACTGAGGAAAATTGCATAAAAGAGGATGAATCGAAAGGAGAGAAGAAAAGGGGAATGGGAGACTTGGGAAAATTGGAGAAAAGCTTTTAGGGTTTCTTGGGAAGGAGGAGCTTCCATCGACTATAAAAGGGAGTGTCTTCTACCCATTGAAAACAACTAAATCGAAGGCAAGCAAAACCAGACCCAGAGAGCAAGCATCATCTCTCACCTCTGGAACCCTTCAATTTCGAGCCACAATTCTCCATCTCCTCCAATTTTCTCTTCTAACAAGCTATTCCAGATCTTGACAGACTTTTCGTCAAGCTGCTGGAAATTATTTAAACCACCCATCGTTCCTCCTCATCTCTCTCCCCCCTTAGCCAACCTTCTTAGAATCACTTCCCTTTCCTTAGAACCCCTGTTCCTCATAGGAATTCACAGCCTTCTCTCTGTTTATGCTAAACTCATGCTTTTCTCTCTCTCAAATTGCTAAACTTGTGAAAGCTTAGCTCCCATGCCACAAGCTCCTCATGCCAAGCCATTCCATTGCTAATTTGTCACGTTTATTTGGTTGATTGGTGAAAGA
Source organism: Prunus avium (assembly GCF_965620075.1). Taxonomy (NCBI): domain Eukaryota; kingdom Viridiplantae; phylum Streptophyta; class Magnoliopsida; order Rosales; family Rosaceae; genus Prunus; species Prunus avium. The sequence goes on from NC_142289.1 coordinate 29,423,843, forward strand.
ATCCAAGGTGTTTTCTAAGGTTGTCACTACTCCTTTCAAAACTCTCTTGGAGCCTGGTCTTTGAACTCAGAAACATGAGCAACCTCCTCCACTCATCCTTTACAGCAGCCCAAGCCCATTCGTCTGGCTGTTAGAAGAAAAAGACCCCTACAGTTGCGTACAATGTAAATTAAATGGATTTTTGTAGAAATGTCACCTGAACTTATACATCAATTTCAATTTGTCACCTTAAAGAAAAATTTAAGCAAAATGTCACCTTAAGTTTTCAAAATCCATGATTTGTCACCTGACTTTAACATCATCTAATTTTCCATTCATTTTGAAGGGTATTTTAGTCTTTCCAATATGTAAACCCTCTTTTTTATATAATTTAAATATAAAGCAATGTAAACCCTCTTTCTTGGAAAGACTAAAATACCCTTCAAAATGGATGGAAAATTGGATAATGTTAAAGTCAGGTGACAAATCATGAATTTTGAAAACTTAAGGTGACATTTTGCTTAAATTTTTCTTTAAGGTGACAAATTGAAACTAATGTATAAGTTCATGTAACATTTCTACAAATATTCCTAACTTAAATATTGTTTGTTGTCTTTTTAATGTTACTATCTTAAATTTGAGTTAATATAATATTTTCTCGAAGAAAAATAAATAGTTTAAAAAGGTTGAGGGCACATTTTTGTAGTTTGCCTAGGGCCTTCAAAACCTTAAGACAACCTCTGGGGAGAGGGGGCGATTTTGCCAGTGGAGGTGGCAAGTTTTACTTGGACTGGTATAAAATGCGATCATGCCATCCCATGGACAGTTAATCCGATCTCCAATTTTTTGTATAGATAAAATTAATGGAATCAGCTGACATGTATTTTCATTTTCGTTCACATTTGATAGTATAAAATAAAATGTTTGATGCTTAAACTCAAATTTGATAAAATCAAAGCTTGCAAGGCAAGAATTAAATGACAGCCCACAAGGAAAGGTGGAGAAGGACCAGGATTTAATTCATAATGGCTTCGATTTCATAGTTGACTGACTTGAAAGAAGCAATTTGGTGCTCAATCCCCAAAAAGAAAAGGCCAAGAACGCCAACTTTCTATGGCTTCTATCAGTTCCCGTGTTTCTAGAATTTCACATACATGCTGAAACTGTACATCAAATAAAGCTTAAGATGAACACCTCTGACCCACTGGAATAACTCAAAACCAATATGAACAGACATATTTGCGAATTCCTTGTTTCTTGATGAACAGATGTTAACATAATTCAGTATCTAGTTAAACATTCCCTTACTGAAAAGGAAGTAAACTATGTCCAAAAGAATAAACGGCGTTCATGCCAATTTTACACATCATCCATGTTGTGATCGTTATCATTGTCTCCTTCGTAATATTCATCATCACGCTGAATGTGCTTGTCTTGGGTGTGCTCTGGGAGGACAACAATTCATAAAATTAAGAAGTGTCAGCTGAAAGAAAATCAACAGATTTCAAGTCCTAAACATACTAGTGCACGCTAGTGCGAGTGCTAATAATTCAAGGAATTTAACTCACGATCCACGCGTTCATCAGGGTTCTGTGCATCTTCATCAAAATCGGGAATATAAAAGTCAGGTGGAACCTGCAAAAGGCAACACAATGATTCAAGTCAAATTATATGGTATATTAGTTCTACTTGGATATCAGTGTCTGAGCATGTTCAGTCCTACAATTATTGCACTGGTTGACCTAGCTATGTAAACCATTACCAGAAGTCTCATCAGTCACTAGCCTTTTCAAATATCACGTCAATGGGGCGAATGCATCCTTGAGTTGTGATAAATGGTATCAGAATCAACCTAATACCATCATGTGGGATCAAGGAAACTGCATACCACGTAACACAAATCTAAGTCACGACAAGGATTTTAGAGATTTGACTTTAGACCCTAACGATAACCTATTTGATACCCCAGTTCTGTGTATATGGTGTGAAAGTGCGCACTGAGTGTCACACCAGTTGTGTTGGATCAATCTGGATTATATGGGAGACCCATCGGTGATCAGTTTTCTTGGAGTTTCATATTAACATGGTGAGCGCATCCGAAGTCATGACAACTTATATCCTGACTGCAGTCTAAGTATGATATGCTGCCATTTTATAATCTAAGGGATGGTAGAAAATGACAGAGAGAATATCGTCACTTGAGTTGATGGAATGCCCCAATCAATACACCTAACAGACCATGATTCTTGGATCTCTCATGCAAGCATAGATTCTATGAGTTTCACAGAGCATTATAGATTTAACTTATATTGTCCTTCATGGTACTTGAAATGAGTGAACCACATCACATTAGAGCATAATTCTTTCTAGGATTTTAAGATTATGCAAGTCTGACATATTATGTTGCTTGACTGTCAATCTAAACCAGTGACTAGGTGGATTCTATTTTTTATGGGTGGTGCCAGATTGACACTGATAAGGTAACATGCCAGATACCTGGATAACACATTGCTTACCTCTTGCATTTGTACATTAGGAGCATGTTGGATGCAACGGAGATTTTCCAAGACTTGCATTTTAATCGTGCTAATATACGATTTACTATTTAGGTTCTCCTGCACACCCAAAAGAAATAAAAGGACTTAAGGTTGTTCTGAATAATCATGGAAAACTGAAAAACTAGCAATGACAAAGTTTAAGTATTTCAATATCCACCTATTAAACTGATCCGTTTTTACATGCTACCAACATCAGCCGTGGCAATCAAATTGGTTCAAAGAAAGAAAAAATCCAACCTTTTAAACAATGTATAATGCAAAATTATAAATTCTAATTGATAACATACTATATGTCCGTTTGGAATTCTCAAAGAGAAGTCGGGAGAAAAATACTTGATATACTCGTTTTCTGGGATCTCTGCAAGAAAGAAAAACAGCAGTGGCAAATAAGACATCCATGTCCAGAATAGAACAGTACTGAAAGGGACTCCCACATGTTAAAAAAAAAAAGGATACTCAAACTATCACTGGAGAGGTAAGATTCTCCTCACAAGAACTTGTTCTTTTTTCATTTTCAATTAATCCAATACAAAAAAAAGTATTTCTCCAACAAATAGAAGAATTACCAATCAATCCAAACAGAAAATACACGGAGAAGAAAATATTAATGAAAAGCCAAAAGTTGAACTAAGCACACATCTTACATGAGCAGTTCAGGAGCCAAAAAAAAAAAATACATTCAGAAGCCCATGACCAACAATAGCAAAAAGAAAGAGAAACATGGAAAAGTGCATGCAGGTCGTTGCTAGCCAGCTAAGACAAATGCACGCAAAAATCAGCAGAGCATAAGTGATCCAAACTTCCAATGCCATGATCATTGCCTGGTTACCCTAAATAAATACAACATATAAATAAAACACTCCCAAAAATAAAACTTTTAATTACAGGAATTTACTTGTCAACAGTGATGCATGCAGGTCACTGCTGGCTAGCGAGAAGATATGCACACAGGAACCAGCAGGGTATAGGTCATTCAACCCTCCGATGCCATGACAGTTAAAAATGATAAGTCATATACAAAGCTGCATAACAACCCAAAACAACTTAAAATATCATACAGGATCTAGAATAAGAGCAACTGAGTATAAAACCAATTCTATTTATCAATGAGTCTTGAAACAGCATTGATTTATTCCAGCACGAATCCTTATTAATATCAAGATATGCATGCTGAATGCCATTTCACATTCCGACAAACTTCTTGGAAGCAAATGAATTTTAGATAAGAAAGAAGAGAAACAGCTTCAGGAATTCTCCATGGGGATCAATCTCAAATTATCATTATAGTTTCAACTTAGATATGAATGGTTTTTTTATATCTGAGAGTGAGAGTTATGTCAATATTATGAGTATAACAGTGCTTTTGAAATAATTGTTTTTAATATTTCGTTCCAGATGCTTATGGATATATTAACCGAAACATTAAAAATGTCACAATCAGCTTGAAGAATGTAACCTAGAAAATAATTATCATGATTATGCAATATATCTACCTCCTCCCAGCAAGCCTCAAAAAGAAGAGGGAAGAAATATTATATTGTAAAGTCTATAAAAAGACAATGCACAACAATAGGTTCAGCATTGGTTTATGAAGCCAAGATCATATCAGCAAGGTTATCTTACCTAGATTTTTTCTTACCTCGTGTTAATGAAGTTTTTCTGTTCCATCAAAAAATTTAAATGAAAGTGGCAGAAATAGAGTGTATTTGATAAAACAAAAATCACTTGCTCTACCATTAGGAAGTTCTGAATCAAGAAGAACTCCAGTTTCAACAGTCCAACACCGAGCAACGTTCTCTTTCGTGTATCCACCACCTCCTGTAACCTGTAGGCAGAAAACATTCTCTATGTATGCTAGATGTATGACATTGATGAAAGGCAGGTAAGATTCAGTCCAATGAAGAACATACCAGTAAGGGTAAATTGAATTTCTTCACAAACCTAACACATTCAGCATGACCTGTAAGAAGGATTCAAATGACACCACAGAGTAAATTTTACCACAAACCATATGCCACTACCAAAAGTTCCAAATAGCTTGAAACCATTAATAATTGAAGAAGAAGAAACAAGTATGACATGCTTAAAGAGGAGGAAAAAAAAATGCTTCAATTACAATAAGATATGCACCATCAATGGACAGATTGAAGCAGCCCAAGCGGTCTCCAGCAAGAGAATCTGCCCCACATTGGAGAACTATCACGCCTGGTAGATATGTTTCAACAACCTTGGAAATAATCTACAAAATTTAAGTTTGCAAGTAAAGTTTTACACTCGACACCATCAAGACAAAACAAAAGACAAAAATCTGCTTTTCTAAATGAACCTACAGTCTTGAAAAGTCTATTGAAGCTAGTGTCATCTATTCCATCCTTCAGTGGGACATTGATGGCATAAAACTTTCCTTCTCTTTCTCCTACTTCCTTCAAAATAAATAATGTTAATAAATACCATTACAATTTCAACTTTACAGACTAGCAATGGAACATAAAACATTTCCAGTAATATAACACCTCAGGTAACAGGTTATATAATGTAAATCTTTCATGCCATATTGTCATATACACGAATGCAAGACCAAACAAAAAACAAAAGCAAGCACGCTAACTAGTTGTTAACTTATTACCATGTGTCACATATGATTAACAATTTCCACCATTGAAAATACTATGAAAAACAAACAAAATGGTTTAAAAAGTTACCTTAACATCACCCGTTCCTGGGAAAAACATATCCCCAAATTTGTGAAAACTAACCGTCATCACCCTGTCAATCAAATTTCAGTGATTCGATTAGAGTTCAACAAAATCACAAAACCAACATTAAAAATTCTGGTAACTGAACAATTAGAACATTTATCACTATTGGAGAGCAAATTCTAGTTCTATCAACTTTTGAATTTTTATTTTATCATAGGATTGGCAGCAAGCAGAAAACATGTACGAAGACTACAATTCTTGAGTAAAAGATAAATAGGTTGGATACAACTTAGCTTATCAAAATCTGAAGAAAGAAACTGTATAAATAATGGTGAGTGTTATTGACTCTTACATGCCTTAATTAACCAACCCAGGTCTTATCTGAGGAATCACATTACTTTCCGATAAGAACTTTTTGTTTTGACGAATTTTGATAGATAAAATAACTTATTAAGCCATACGAAGATTTAACAATTCATTATTGGACCAAATTCCCAAATACCATATGCAAAAGATAGTATATTAAAACACTAATTTGTGCATCTATAAATAGTATATTACATACAGGAATGCAAACTTTTATCTTCTCCAGCAACAATTCTATCTCTTATTACCAACACCCTTTTGCTTGTAGTTTCAACATCACAGATGCAACAATTAGCAAGTTAAAAATTGTCCAGAAAAGGCATTAAACTTATATCAACACAATCAAATATTGTACATCTATTATTGCATCTACAAATTTGAGGTAATTTTGCTAACAGTAAGGTTAGCTTTATTATTGTCATAATTATAGTGTTATTCAACTATCACTTTCCTTAAACATATTATAATATACAGGTTATGTACCTATCAGTAAAATAAAAAGCTTCTTCTACGCCATCACCATGATGCACATCTATGTCAATGTACAATACTCGGGCATGATGTTTTAGAAGCTCCAAGATCCCCAAGACCAAGTCATTGATGTAACAAAATCCAGATGCCTCGCACTTCTTGGCGTGGTGTAGTCCGCCAGCCCAATTTATAGCAATGTCACAAAGTTTATTGTTCAACCTACGTGCAGCGTCTGCAAAAGAAAATTCAATCAGTATATGGCAGAATAGTTAGAACCCACACTTTTGACATCATATAACAAGAATTACCTATTGTTCCACCGGCATAAATTTGACAAAATTCAAACAAGTTATCAAATACAGGGCAATCTTCTCCAAGATTATCTGGCATAGTGAAAGACAGAAAGAATCCGTAAATTAAACAAGCACATTAGATAGAGATTCCAGTGACTGCAGCCAAGTTAGATCTTTGAAGTGCTCATGCGGGAAGCAAAAGAGAGCCACTCAAAGAGAAGAATAACTGAAAATTTATGTTCAAGAGCCAATCAGAGGTTTTTTTGAGCATCCTCCATTACAGCAAAAACTCAGAAAGGTATAACAAGCATTTTGAATTGGTGATTCCCAGAACCTAACTGTGCAGTCAATGAAATTTCCGTTCTGCAAAACCTAAATTAAACTAATTAACATGGACTGTTGATTAACACCAGATCGTGATAACATTAAATCGCATAAGAGTAAGTAAGCATTAAAAGGGTCAAGGAGAACTTTAATATTGTGGTTTAATAACTTGTTAAACATTAAAGTTGACCATGCCAGAAATCAGAAACCAGAAACACGGTCAAAGATCATCCAACTGATTTTGACTCCACCACTTCTGCTCAACCGTTCTTCTTTTTAGTATTCTGTAAGTGCAGTGAACAATCCTATCTCATGATCAAATTTTCTATTACAGCTCTGGCGAAATACCCTCACTTAACTTTTTTGTGTTGAAGCTCATAACAAGAACAATCTATGCACACATACAAGCAAAAAATAACAATATATACATATCCAAGAGTCATACATCTTGCCAGTTCATTCGAGAATAAGTGCTGTGTGTCGGGCGTAATCCGATGCAGAAACTCGACATAGTCAGCTGAATGGAATTGCGCAAGCTCCACCGGATATGCCTTATGGGGCCGCTGAGAAACGCGATAATAATCAACAAAAAGATCGATACTTAAAGCCAAAACTTGCATACCCAATGACACAAAAAATGAAACCAGTTATTACTCAGTACAATAACAAAAGTGGAAATAAATGAAAACAAAAACAAATTTAGAAGTATTATGGGATACTAACATAAATTTCCATCTTCTTGTGGAGGTCATATGAGAGGACAAGATGATGGGTCATACATAGCCGGTGTGGTTTCATGGGATGGTTCGGTCCAAAGTAGACGCTACCCACATCCCCTGCAATACCCATTTTTATTGTGAAACTAAATTTCTCAACTTTCCATAATTATATGATTACAAAAACTAAATGTTCGAAGAAAAGCTATAATCCATAACTTAAAGAAAACCCAAAAGGGATTATGAAGCACAAAGAGGCAGAGAAAGTTTTGCTGGGGTGAGGGGTTAGGGTTGGAGGAGGAGAGAGAAGTGTACCGTCGTAAAAGTAGGCGATTTTGTCCTTTGAGCGCATTTTGTTGCAAAAGTCGGAGGAAGAAGGACAAGGAAGATGATGGCTACTGAGGTTGCGCCATTTTCAGAGCTCCAAAGAAAAAGAGAGAGAAGGTTGATATGTCCTGCCTCAGTTGTACTGGATAAAATCCCCTTTCTTCTTTAAAGCTTTCAACAAAAATATACCTTAAAAAATAAATTAAAAAACCCCTTTCTACGATGCTTTACGGTCACTATTTCTTATTTAGAGGCATGAATGCTCTTTAATCCCCAAGTAATGAGTGAGTAAGAATAGGGGTTGGCACGGTTCGGATTGGATCGCTTTTACTTTAATATAGTTAGTCCAATTATAATCAATAAATTCATAATTTGCTCCATATTTAAATTATTTTTTAGAGTATTTCATCCAAAAAAAAAAATCATTTTCTAGAGTACGCAACCATCCTAAAGCTCAACATGCCATAAAACTTCAAATTTCAATAACTAATATAGCTCAATTCAAATATAAATATATAGTTATTGTCTAATTAAAGTATTACACATGTAAAATATAATATAAATAAATAAATATACACATAAATGGTTTGGTTTGGTTTAGACCAATTTACAAAAGCGTAAAATTAAACCAAATCATATACAATCCGGTGCAGTATTTAACCATAATTACGGTTTGAATCGGCCGATTTCATTGGTTCAATCGGATTGATGCCCACCCCTAAGTAAAACGGTGTCAAATCAACTTAAAAAAATAATTGGATTTTCATTGGTCATTTATTTATTTTTTTAAAAGTCCTCTTTTAGCCTTAAAACTGTCAAACCATGGTCCTTTATTTTTAGTCTATAATGTCGCATTCTCATAAAACTTCCGTTAAAAGTATTCTAACAAAAATTTTGTTAAACATGTATTTTTTTATCAAAATATAGTTCATTGTAGTCTTAAAATTCACATTTTTGCTCAATAAGGTCCTATTTAGAGTTTCACATTTGGATTCCACTAACGAGAGCAAATAATGATTTGAGGGGAAATTATTTCCCATGTCATTTCCTAAGGAATGGGAAATGGAAATTCTTTTCCCATGTTTGGTAATCTTGAGAAAGTAATCAATAAATACCACTTTATTTCTTTTTACATGTTTGGTTTGTGTAGGAATGTAAAACAAAGTTTTTTAATTTTCCAATTATACCCATATGAAATCAAATAAAAAAGGAATGCATTTAATGCTATATTATAATTCTAAATTGTTAATGAAGACAATATAGTCATGAAAAAAGTGTATTTAATGTTGGCTCATTTTCCTAAACTTTCTCATGAGGAGGAAAATAAAACTCATGAGGGGAGGAGGGCTTCACTTTTCCCCTACTTTCTCATGTGCAAGGCAACGATTTCTCATGTTTTGACTTATCAAATATGGGAAAGCAATTGATTTCTCATCCCCAAGCTCCCTTTCTCATGAACCAAATGGGGTCTTAGGGTTACTTTTTAATTCCTTAATGTGAAATAAACATAGGAATCCTCTATACTTGGAATTCAATTCCTGATTTGTAAATACACCATAAAATTAAATATTCGTGGATAACACGTGGCAAAACCATATTCGTTGACTGCAACGAGCTGTACCGATATAACCGGACGGGACCTACCTAGTGTGAGTATACGGTATTGAACTATAAATCTCCATCTCATTTTCACCTTCTTCTACGAACTTCTCCCAGCCCTCGGCATTGCCAGCTTTCCCAGACGTGATTGTCGAGCTCCAGCCACTCCCAATTTCACGTAAGATTTTTTCCACTCTTATTCTATTTCTTCATCCCATATTCGAATTCCTACCAATCTGATTTGGGCTAACGCTTAGATCTAGGGTTAGTGTTTGTTGCTTGTCTCTGTGTTCATTTTCCCGTTACATTTATTATTTTCATCGATCCCTATCCTGTGATTTGATCGGCTTAAGCGGTTGCTATATTTTTATTCTTTAATGACCCGATTAGATGGTTGCTCAATTAGGGTTTCCTGTTTTTTGGGGGAAAAATTCAGAAGGAATTCCGTTGATTCAATCTTGATGTGGGATGTCAATTTTCTATTCAATTTGTCATGACGTTTATTGCAAACTAGTAATTTTGTTTGGTTGGTAAGTTGTGGGTTGAGTGGTAGAGACTGGGGTTTCAGTAACTCATGTTCGACAGTTTTGGGTTTATGATGGTGTTATGTTTTAGACTTAAGAATAGAGAGGAACGATTAATTTGTAGAATTGCATTCTCAGAAATACCACTTTTATGCACACACAATAAGGTCGAAAGTCTTCAGTTTCAATCTGACCCATCATTATTTCAACGTGCTTCATTGGCTAAGAAAATGGCATTACGATACTGTACTAGCAAATTTCTTGGCGCATTAAGATAGTGTAGTAGCAAATTGTTTAGCGCATATGAACTGAACTTTCATAAATTATCAATATGTTGGATTCAGTTTTCCAGTTTGTGGGCTGATTGAGAAGGGGATTTATGGTTTTTCTTTGCTTTTGGTGTATGAATTTTGATTACCATCCTTTTGGAATAATCCTGGTGAGCGGATGATGAGTTTGGTAATGACATTCTTTACTTTCTATGACTTTTTGTTTGTCTCTAAATTTCAAATATTCATCCAAGTTGAGTTTATAACAATTTTTCATGTATTATATGTTGAAGTTGTTGTCAAACCACAAAATTGGTTTTCAGATCGTGTATTCCATGAACTGGGGGACTAAAAGTTAGTTTTGTTTGTTATAGCATTGATGTAAACACGATTTCTGTGTTTTCTATTTTTTATTATTACAAAACATGAATTTATGTTGGAAATGCAAGCATGTGATGGGAATAGAAACGATGAAATATTTGAATAATTTTCTTTTTGTTTTCTTAATGGTTCAAGATAACTCATTCAGTCCAGCGTGATGCATCTCCAGCATTGTATGTCACTATTGTCTGTGAAGTGATTCTTAACTGCCATTTTTTGATACCTAAGGGTCTTCCTGAAGATTGATAAAGTCACAGTATTGGATAGCATTCTGGAGCTTTAGTTTCATGATCATGATGATTGAATAAACTATAAGCTTGTCCGCATCATTATTAGTTGAATTGAACTGCACATGATAGTAGTTTCATAATGATTTATGTGTGCACATGCACTCGAGTATTCATCATTATAAAGACAGTGTAAAGAATTCTATAGAAATAATGAAGCTTAAATAGAATGGAGCCAGATTATGTATTTCTATTTTCTTTATTCCTATTTTTTTTTTTTTTTTTTTTTTTTCTGTTTCTCATTTTAGTATGTATGTTATTTTTGAAATTAGTGCATTGTTTTGCTGATGTGTTCTCTGTTCAACTTGGCTGTGTTGTGTGGGAAAAGATGAGTATCTAATAAATCCAGTTCGTTTGTACTTGTAACTATTTGAAAGTGATTGTACAGTGGACAAGTAGTGTGGCTACTGATGCTGGTGTAAAAATTGTGCCTGTTAGTTTACAATACCATTTTGCAGTTCACATTTTGTGTTTGGAATAGGTCAATGAGTGCTGGAATTGTTGCCTAAGTGGGATTTACCTAAGTTGAAAATGAAATATATGAAAATATTTATTGACCTAAACCAAATGTAATAAATTCCAACATCACAAGTAGCTAATTGCTGCGTTTCTGCAGAAGCTTGATGCAGAGTTTGTGCATTGATTAAGTCGAATTAAGTCCATCCTGTCCTAATTTGGTAGACTGCCCCCTTCCCCTTCTTTTCTTTTTCAATGTAACTATGGAAGGATTAGTGTATGGTCTAATGGGACAGTTTGGGCAACCTTTGTCTCTCTTTAGCAATTGAGGCCTTGTGTGCTTTCCCTCTGGGTTTATGGTGCGTATCCAGTGTTGATATTTTTCTTTGGTGTGACTTCAGTTGAACCCTAAAAATAAACAAGAGAGTGCACGATGGTCTTTCCCCTTCTGGAGAAGTTTTGTTTTTGGAAGTTGCTTTCATAAAATGACCTTTAATAATGTTTTGATCTATAATACAGGATGTCAGAAGAAGCACCCTTCCGACCACGTGAGAAGCTTGTCGAGAAGCAAAATTTTTTCCAAAGCGTCCACAAATACACATATCTGAAGGGACCATATGATAAGATCACCTCTGTCGCTATTCCAGCTGCTTTAGCTGCAACTTCTTTGTTCCTTATTGTAAGTTTCTAATTAATTCACGTCTTTTAAGGCTTTCTAAGCCCTATCTATGAGGAAAGTGTAAATTTCCGTACTTGCAATCTAATTGTAAGGTTTTATGACATTTCCTCCAGGCCCGAGGAGTCTACAACATGTCACATGGGATTGGAAAGAAGGAATGAGGCGGCTCTTAAAAGTCACCATTGGCTGGCAACCAAAGTGCATAAATTTATGTGCTAGTCTCAAGTGGTGCTCTTGATTTTTTTGTGTTTGTTTGCTCTAATAATTGCGTAGTAGCAGATTCTATACTTACTTTGAAAGCTGAAACTTTTCTTTTGAAATTTTTGTTAAAGGAATTTCCTGCTTGGTTATAAATACTGCACCCTTTTTATTGGACGCTTCAGCCGCGCATTCGAAACATCATTATCCTCGTATTTGTGGTTTCTCCTCATGCTTATTCAAATATGGATGTTTGCTTTTTGTCTCTCATCCTGCACTTTATCATCACTGATAGTGAAAAATGCCCACAAAGTTTATCAAATGGATGTTTTGATTCATCAGTTCCGGTTGAATCATTTCATTTAAAGATCAAACCCTATTATTGAAAGAATAGTAATGCTGACAGAACAAACTATCTAAGATTCGAACATTACAGGGAATTAAACTGAGTAGGGGAGGCCCAACTCCATCTCACTTATTTTTGGCAGATGACTCTTTAGTCTTTTTGAGAGCCACCAGCCAGAACTGCAAAAGTTTCTTGAACTTGCTTGATGGGTACTGCACTGCTTCTGGACAACTGGTGAAATACAGAAAATCCTCCATCTATTTGTCTCCTAATGCTTCCCCCGAGTTAGAAGCTGAAATTGGGGTAGCTCTTCGGATCAACCCAGCCACCGATCCTGGAGTTTACCTTGGGATCCTAGCAATTCGGGGCAGATCAAAAAAGGAGGCTCTGGGGTATATTTGCGACAAAATTCAGAAGATGGTACATGGTTGGAAAGCCAGTTCTTTGACCATGGCTGGTAGGGAAGTTCTAATCAAATCTGTGGGCTCTGGCTCTTGCGATACCTGCTTCTCTTATGTCTTGTTTCAAATTTCCCTCCTCCACTTGCAAAGCTATTAATGGGGATCTTAGTAGATTTTGGTGGGGATCGCATGATGACGGAGGGAACAAGATTTATTGGAAAAGTTGGGAGCATCTTTGCCTTTCCAAGAGTGATGGAGGTATGGGCTTCAGGGGACATTGAGACTTTCAATTTACCAGTCCCCGCAAAGCAGTGCTGGAGACTGTGGGAAATAATCCAGATGCCTCTTGGGCTGTTGTTGTGAAGAGTTGCTATTATTGGGCTTTATGGAGCTTGGGCAAAAAGTCCCTTCCTGCCCATTCTTCTCACCAGATTGATACTCAAGTGTGGAAAACAATTTGGAAAATTGATGTGGTTCCAAAGATTAGGAACTTCCTTAGGAGGAAAGTTAGTTGCAATCCTCTATGTCCTTTCTGTGAACTACATGAGGAATCTATGGAGCTACAAACCGGAGATGCAGAGAATCTCCAAGTTCGATGTTTGGCTTTTGGCCCTGAGCTCCAATTCTGCAATTCCTAATCATGTGCGAAAGCAAGTGTTGGCATCTGTTAGCATTATATGCTGGGAGATTTGGAAGGAAAGATGCCATGCTTTTCTTCTCACATTTCCCTCCCGATCCTGGTATTGGGCTAAGGAAATCAAAATCTTACCATATTTGGGTCGCTGGATTCAAAATCTTCCCACATTTGGGCTCAGCAGGATCCAGTCATTATTAGTGCCTTTAGCTCTTACAAATATTTGAAAAATCATCTTTAGTTGTCATTTTCAGACCAAAAAAAATCTTTAGTTGTTATCACTTTCGGAATCAACAATGGCATACGGCAAAGGGGGAGAATCCAACAAATGCAAAACTAGATGAATCAATAAAGACCTAGCCAGCCAGGTAATTTAAACCAACATTCTCCCCAATTTAACCAAATAGATTCGTCAGGGTGTGTGGTATCCACATATAGGATTTCATCTCAAAAAACCTAGGTACAATTTATACCACTTAATTAACACATTTGTCGACTTTTTTAATATATAAAAAATACAACATTTGTATTTGATTCACAATTCCAAACAAATTATCGTCAAAGGACCAAAGTGATTTAGGGTTATGACACGCAGTTAGCAAATAGGGTTTTAGGGCCAACTCTAAGTCTAAGGACAAAGCAAAATTGAAAGAATCAAAACCTGAAACTTTGTGTTCAATTATAATATAAAGGCATAGGAAAATTATACCATATTATAATAATTGATGTCCTAACAAACTTAAATTTATTTTGTTTGGGTACAATGAAAACCTGACAAAGACACAATAGAAGATAAATATCCTGCAACTGGCCAGTGGGCACTACTATGGTGACAGGGTTAAACACTTGGAGAGCTGTCCAAATTAATTGAATGCATGTTGCTTGTATATATATATATGGATTAATATTTGTTTTGCACAGACAAAAATAGCTTAAAATAATAAATAAAGATTTTTGTTAAAAGATACTGCTTTGACTCCTTCTTGCGAATCATAGTTTAACATACATGCAAAAATTATTCATCAAAAACACAAGAGGAAAAACTTTACACACATATCACATTTCTATTGGCAGAAACGTAGGAGCTCTTGTACTTTCATAGTAAGGAGGGAAGTATTTTCCTTTGTTAAAAACTAGTTGAGAAATTCTAATTAATCTCACTAAGCAATTAGATGTGTTAGTGAATTAAATATATTTTTTAATAGACCATATATGCGATTCAATGGTTGATATTAAAAGTCCTTAAACAATCCTTAATCTAGACTTTACCTCTATATATATCCTAATTATAGCATTGAGTGTGAGTCTCTGACTTATTACTAGCCAAATCATTAAAAGGGAGGAGTAGGCTATGATGCTGATATTGGCTTTTTTTTATGGGTCATGCTAGGGAGACCAACTTGGGATACCAACTTGTGTACCAACTCTCTAATAGAGGTGGAGCCCACCAATACAATGGGTCCCATGCTCTATTAGAGAGTTGGTACACAAGTTGGTATCCCAAGTTGATCTCCCTAGTATTTTCCTTTTTTTATTAACTAACTAGACAGGGACTGTTCATCCTAAAGAGGAGAAAGTAAGGGCAGAGTAGATAATTAGACTCAATTCAATAGAGGTTGAAAGAAAGGTTGAAAGAAGAGATTAAGAAAGATAATTATAGTAAACCTAATTCTCTATTATCCATTAATACGCCGCTAATACAAAACCAACCTATAATAAGGGCCTACTTGTATAGCTTAATCTTATCTTGGAATATCTAAATATTTTATAATATAACTAAATCTTGAATTCTACAACCAAAAAATAAATAAATAATTCAAGGTTTTCCCTCTTAAATTTTATTAATACCAAAAAATTAAAACTAAATAAACAAATTTAATATCTAAAATGACCTCTATTGTATCCATCATCAAAGTTAAACTAGTGGTTTGAATGCAACTTCGGGTACAAAAGTCAGTATATTGAGACATTATTGGTAGAAATTAGGACCGTCATCCTAACTCCAAGTCTCCAAGAATTATGGACAGGGAAATCTCTTTTAAATATAAATTTAGCATGACCTGACCTATGCTATGCCATCTTACTTCATTTGCTCCATTTCATTTACTCATTTTTCTTTGTAGTTTTCTCGAATGTGTCCATGTCAAGATCTTTTGGCTTTGCCCTTTTAATTTAGCTCTAGCTTTTGACTATTACAACAACAACTGGGGTGGAGTGCCCTCAAATGCCCGATTAATCTCTACACTAGAAGTGACAGATTTTCTAGTGTGGTAACAAACTAGATAGTTCACTCGTTAATTAAAAGAATGGAAAATTTTGACTTATTACGTACGGTCATGCTATTATACAGTCCCGATCTCTTGGACCACAAGGGTCTAAGAGACTTGTGGTCACTCACCGTTGGACGTAAATTTAACGGTTCACTCACTCTTGCACTCATTTTAAGAAACTTTTTTGAACCATTGGATTAATATCCAACGGTAGGTGACCACGATTTCTTGGACTCCTATGGTCCAAGTAGTGTTATTAATTTATAGCTAATATTTCATAAATAGGTTAATCGTTTTATTAGTCCTTGAATTTAGACCCGAGTTGCATTTGAGTCCCTCAATTTCCAAAATCGTTCTCGTGGTCCTTTAACTTCACTCTCATTAGGACAAATAGTCCTGCCGTCAATTTTGTTAACTTTTTCTGTTAAATGTAGGGGCAAAATTGTATTTTTATATGACAGTAAACGCGGGAATCCTCTATAGGTGGAATTCAATTCCCGATAAGAATTTCAATACACTTTATGTGACGTTAATAAACTTGTAACACTATATGTGACATTAATCAAAGTTTATCAATGATTGAAATTTGAATTTTAAAAAAAATATTATTTTAAAAGATAGGAATGAGCTGCCGGTATGAAGCAACTATCCTTTTTATTCCTCTGCTAGCTCACTCTCACTGGAGCAGAATGTTCAAACGTCTTACAATATTGAAGTGGAGAGGAGAAATATCAGTTCACTATATATAGCTAGTTGGTGCTGACCAGTGGAAGTTGGATATGTTTCCAAATCACATCCTCATCTCCTAACACTTTTTGCTTATATCTCATAGGCAATAAGAAGATTTTCCTATGCCAAGATCACTTTGAGATATCAAAGTGGAAAGATCAAAGGTCTCGAGAAATTTAAATTATAATATTCAACGCACTAATTATTTTCCCAACTCTTATCTCAATTCTCTCACACGAGAGAGTATGAAATTATATAAGACCTATGTACGTCTCATTCTATGTTAGAAAGTTCAAAAAAATTAATTGATGTATTTAACATTATTCGGATGCAAATCATGGGAGATGGTATCTTGTCTACTTTTCCACATGTGCCCGTCTTCCCACGTGCCGGGCTTTGTCTCCGAATTGGCTTTAGAAGGGAAACGATGGCTGGAGGCTTGGACTTGGAGCATCATGAATATGTATAGTAGTCGGGGTAGTCTTTTTCCATGGACGCAAACGGTTAAGTTGAAAAGTCTGTTTGGCCCAAAGAAAAAAGACTTTCAAAGTAAGCAGGTACAGCGATCAAGTCAGTAAAAGCTTCAAAAGTTTCAAATTGCAGAGGCTATAATTTAGAGATAGAGGAAACTAGTTGCATGCATAAAAAAGAAAAAGAAAAAGAACTTATACTCAAGATAGAGAATGTCTCATTAGGGTTAGAGGTGTTGAAGAAGAAGAAGAAGAAGAAAGAAAGTCTTGATTTCAGGTTGTAGGAAGAGATCAAAGCTTGTAGCTCGTTGTGTAAGGCTAAAGCTTCTCATAAATTGAAGAGTTTCTTTGCTCTTTCTAATCTTGGATGTCTTCCCCCCCATAACAAAATGCCAACTTCCAAATGCAGAGAATCTCCAAGTTCGATGTTTGGCTTTTGGCCCTGAGCTCCAATTCTTAGTTGTCATTTTCAGACCAAAAAAATCTTTAGTTGTTATCACTTTCGGAATCAACAATGGCATATGGCAAAGGGGGAAAATTATGCAAAACTAGATAAATCAATAAAGACTTAGCCAGCCAGGTAATTTAAACCAACATTCTCCCCAATTTAACCAAATAGATTCGTCAGGGTGTGGTATCCACATATAGGATTTCATCTCAAAAAACCTCGGTATAATTTATACCACTTAATTAACCATTTGTCGACTTTTTTAATATAAACAAAATACAACATTTGTATTTGATTCACAATTCCAAACAAATTATCGTGATTGTTGGGGGTGATATATATAAAAAAAATTTACTGCTATGAGTCATGGTTGGCATGACCCATAATGTGTTTGCCTCATGACACTGTCACAGTCAACATTGACGGTGCTTTGTGACGCATGCCTATTTTAAAACGTGTGGTACATAATACATGTTACATGCTCATATGAGCTCCAACAACTTTTTACTCCCCATGAAGCTAAGAGGTCAAAGGACCAAAGTGATTTAGGGTTTTTATAACATGCAGTTAGCAAATAGGGTTTTAGGGCCAACTCTAAGTCTAAGGACAAAGCAAAATTGAAAGAATCAAACCAAGGTGGTTGGTGTGAGTGGTTCGGCATTCTCATTCCTTAAGAGAGGTCAGGGGTTTGATCCCTGCTCTCGTATGGAGTCACTACTTTGGCCAGCACTTTACCCCTTACGGGTTGACCCGGTGTGATCGGGGATTAGTCTGGGTTGTGGTTAAGGCTTAAAGGTGCCACCTATAGTTGGGGCCCATCCAGGACCACCTCGTGGTTCAGACAAAAAAAAAAAAAATCAAAACCTGAAACTTTGTGCTCAATTATAATATAAAGGCATAGGAAAATTATACCATATTATAATAATTGATGTCCTAACAAACTTAAATTTATTTGGGTACAATGAACAAAGACACAATAGAAGAAGATAAATATCCTGCAACTGGCCAGTGGGCACTACTATGGTGACAGGGTTAAACACTTCAGCCCTACACAATATATATATGGATTAATATTTGTTTTGCACAGACAAAAATAGCTTAAAATAATAAATAAAGATTTTTGTTAAAAGATACTGCTATAACTCCTTCTTGCGAATCACAGTTTAACATACATGCAAAAATTATTCATCAAAAACATAAGAGGAAAAACTTTACACACATATCACATTTCTATTGGCAGAAACGTAGGAGCTCTTGTACTTGGAGGGAAGTATTTTCCTTTGTTAAAAACTAATTGAGAAATTCTAATTAATCTCACTAATCAATTAGATATGTTAATGAATTAAATATATTTTTTAATAAACCATATATGCAATTCAATGGTTGATATTAAAAGTCCTTAAACAATCCTTAATCTAGACTTTACCTCTATATATATCCTAATTATAGCATTGAGTGTGAGTCTCTGACTTATTACTAGCCAAATCAGTAAAAGGGAGGAGTAGATACTTGAAGTATCTACTCTTCAAGTATCTACTCTTCTAATTGGACTCAATAGAGGTTGAAAGAAGAGAAGAAGAAAGATAATTATAGTAAACCTAATTATCTATTAATACGCCGCTAATACAAAACCAACCTATAATAAGGGCCTACTTGTATAGCTTAATCTTATCTTGGAATATCTAAATATTTTATAATATAACTAAATCTTGAATTCTACAACCAAAAAAATAAAAAATTCAAGGTTTTCCCTCTTAAATTTTATTAATACCAAAAAATTAAAACTAAATAAACAAATTTAATATCTAAAATGACCTCTATTGTATCCACCATCAAAGTTAAACTAGTGGTTTGAATGCAACTTCAGGTACAAAAGTCAGTATGTTGAGACATTATTGGTAGTTTTCCATGGGCATGAGATGTTCCCTTGGTGGACCGTCATCCTAACTCCAAGTCTCCAAGAATTATGGACAGGGAAATCTCTTTCATTTGCTCCATTTCATTTACTCATTTTTCTTTGTAGTTTTCTCGAATGTGTCCATGTCAAGATCTTTTGGCTTTGCCGTTTTAATTTAGCTCTAGCTTTTGACTATTACAACAACTGGGGTGGAGTGCCCTCAAATGCCCGATTAATCTCTACACTAGGAGTGGCAGATTTTCTAGGGCGGTAACAAACTAGATAGCTCACTCATTAATTTAAAAGAACGGAAATTTTTGACTTATTACGTACGGCCAAAATAGGTTAATTATTTTATTAGTCTCTAAATTTAGACCCGATTTGCATTTGAGTTCCTCAATTTTCAAAATCGTTCCCTTGGTCATTTAACTTCACTTTCATTATGACAAATATTACTGCTGTCAATTTTGTTAACTTTTTTTGGGTTAAATGTAGGGGCAAAATTGTATTTTTATATGACAGTAAATGTAGGAATCCTCTATAGGTAGAATTCAATTCCCGATGAGAAATCCAATACACTATATGTGACGTTAATAAACTTGTAACACTATATGACAGTATGAAATAAACTTAGTAGCACTACATGACATTATGACCGCACGTCGTCCCTAAGATTCTGTATATTGAGGCTTTCCCGTGGCTTTTCTGTGTTAACAACTTAAAAGATTCTTGTATATTGATGCTTCCCAATGGGTTGTTGTGTGAACTTAACCAATAATAAATTAGTGGAGAGACTAATGATGCGTACAAAGTCCGCAAGTCACAGGTGAGACCTTCTAGATTATATGAAACGTGTCCCATTGGTCGATTCCTTGCTTTGATTTTTTGCTCAATTTCAGGGACCCAAATTTCTGGTCAAACTTGGCGTTAAAACTTAAAAGCATCCTCCTCCTATAAGAAGCTTCCAAGGAGGGTTCCTTAGCCACTTATAATCAAAGTTTATCTTCCTTCATCAATTATTGAAATTTTAATTTAAAAAATATATATTATTTTAAAACACCATATTCATAGGAATGAGCTGCCGGTATGAAGCAACTATCCTTTTTATTCCTCTGCTAGCTCACTCTCACTGGGCCAGAATGTTCAAACGTCTTACAACATTGAAGTGGAGAGGAGAAATATCAGTTGACTATATATAGCTAGTTGGTGCTGACCAGTGGAAGTTGGATATGTTTCCAAATCACATCCTCATCTCCTAACTCTTTTTACTTATATCTCATAGGCAATAAGAAGATTTTCCTATGCCAAGATCACTTTGAGATATCAAAGTGGAAATCAAAGGTCTCGAGAAATTTAAATTATAATATTCGACGCACTAATTATTTTCCCAACTCTTGTCTCAATTCTCTCACATAATATGAGAGAGTATGAAGTCATATAAGACTTATGTACGTCTCATTCTATGTTAGAAAGTTCAAATTAATTGATGTATGTTTAGCATTATTCGGATACAAATCATGGAAGATGATATCTTGTCTACTTTTCCACATGTGCCCGTCTTCCCACGTGCTGGGCTTTGTCTCTGCCTTGGCTTTAGAAGGGAAACGATGGCTGGAGGCTTGGACTTGGAGCATCATGAATATGTATAGTAGTCGGGGTAGTCTTTTTCCATGGACGCAAACCTCCTATAGTTAAGTTGAAAAGTGTGTTTGGCCCAAAGAAAAAGACTTTCAAAGCAATCAGGGTATCATTTTGGTGTTTGTCAAAAGGCTCTCCAACGATCAAGTCAGTAAAAGCTTCAAAAGTTTCAAATTGCAGAGGCTATAAATTAGAGATGGAGGGAACTAGTTGCATGCATAAAAAAGTAAAAGAAAAAGAACTTATACTCAAGATAGAGAATGTCTCATTAGGGTTAGAGGTGTTGAAGAAGAAGAAGAAGAAGAAGAAAGAAAGTCTTGATTTCAGGTTGTAGGAAGAGATCAAAGCTTGTAGCTCGTTGTGTAAGGCTAAAGCTTCTCATAAATTCAAGAGTTTCTTTGCTCTTCTAAGTTCTAATCTTGGATGTCTTACCCCCCATAACAAAATGCTGACTTCCAAATGAAACGCTCCCTTTATCAAGTTTTGGCTTTCCCATTATGTGCATTTCGTCAATCAGGGCCCCACTTAACTCAAGTGGTATAATATAAAGTAATTTTCAAGGAATTCAAGACTTAACTTAAAAAACGTATTGTTAAAACGTACAACGTAGTCTTATTTGAACCGATTATAAAGTTAATGTCCGAGAGACATCTCTCATATAAACTTTTTTATTATCCACGCTTGTTACCAATTTGTCGTAAGGGAATGGAATCTCGAGAATACATTAAACAAAGGTCAATTAGCTGTTAAGCATTATTATCCACGCTTAATGTATGCATATGGAGACTGATAAATAATTGTGCCTGCATTGTTTTGTTCAAGATAGTTAGGTGACCATTATTTTATTCATGCCCTATTGTTACTCGTTTCTTTTAGATTAGGCCATGTGCGGTATTGTGGTGGTGAAGATTGTCGGCTTTATGAAGAAATTAAAAATAAAATAAAAATAAAGGAGTTTGTAATACAAGTGATGAAGAGTATTTATTCGTGCAACAGATGTTCTAGGTTCGATTCCCCTCCCGAATATTTCCGTTACACAAATAATAAACTAAATAATAAATATGTAGTTTTAAAAATATGTCTGTCAGCTTGAATATAACATAAATAATAAACTTCGTTGGGTTAGTTATTGACAAAATTAAAGAGTTGAGTTATATTCAAATAATTTTCAACATGAAATGAAATGACATGACGTGAATG
The DNA here is from genome assembly GCF_965620075.1 of Prunus avium. Lineage (NCBI taxonomy): Eukaryota > Viridiplantae > Streptophyta > Magnoliopsida > Rosales > Rosaceae > Prunus > Prunus avium. Next base: position 29,446,002 of record NC_142289.1, read on the forward strand.
CGATATGCTAACTCAAATTGCCACCTCTAATTGTGATTGTGACTAGTTAGTTCTGGGTGCCCCTTAATTTGCCTCGGATTTGCATTGGGTGTTCGTGTATGTTACCTATAGTTTCTCAAGGATTTTCATGAACTGGATACTATAAATTAGGATGTGACTAAATGTGGGGTGTTACTATCATCTAGAGCGTTGAATTTGGGCAGACTTTATCCTTATGAACACAATCCCTACCCTTGCTTATATATATATATATATAACAACCCCATGCATATGCATGCCCCATCAAATTAAATGGAGAAACGTTAAAAAGCACCAACTTGCAGCTTGAAAGCGAAGCAAGCAGGAAAAAACCTGCACCAAGACAACTAGAGAGAAACTCGAATTAATTCCTCCTAAAAAAAATCCAAGTTGATGAATCGCTCATGGATAAGAAGGGTTTGGATTGGGACCCAAAAATAATTCGATACAGGCTTATTTTCACCCATTCAGCAGCCGCCCTGGATTGCTTTTCTTTTTCTTCCAAGGGGACCCCACAGATTGGCAAGTCTCGAGTGGCTATCTACGAAATTGCAAAATCTACGTAAACTTCTTCTTTTGCCAGCTCAGTTTGTTTTTTTTTATGTTTCTAGAAGGCGTTGAAAACTATATCTGCCTACCGAGGTGTCACAGAGCATGCACACCTTTGTTCCCATTGCATTTTTCAGAAAGTTGATGATTCTTGAACGGTGTCTACGACTTTTTGTGTACCTTTTTTTTTACTTGGTAATTGACGGTGTTCATATTGTAACAGATTTGATATGAACTTTTGGTAGAAAATGATACAATTTTTGTCACGTGATTAATATCATATCATGGAGTCAAGTCACTTTTAAACTGTTATTAGTTCATCATTTGCATCTACGGTTAACATTTATAGCATGTTTATTAATCCATAATTAGAATTAAAATAAGTAGTTGAATTCCTATGACGGTTACTCTTCTGTTTACTTCACATTGAGGAATCAAAATGCGAGTGGAACCCACACAAAATCAGGAACTCAAATCTTGGTTTTGGAGGAATTGAAATCTTGGGTAGGAGGTGGTATTCTAATTCATGGAGAACTAACCTATTAGGAATCCATCTTTTTTACCCATTATATCCTCACACAACTTTAAAATTTTAAAATTTGCCATATACTTTAACCTAACAACAAGGGCATTTTAGTAGTCAATTTGGTTTCAATTCCAATTCATGTGAATTTAGTAAACAACTTATAAGGAATTAATACCACTTCTACCCATATTCCATATAGTTTAGTAAATAACGTCAATATGAATCCGGAGTCTAACTCTCCTCAATCCAACTCCTCCTCAATTCAATTCCTCCTAATTCGATTATGGATTCATAAGCATGCTTAAGGTTTAGGGTTGGAATGTGGTTTTTTTTTTCTTTCTTATATTAATATCATCGTAGAGTTCTTCACGTTCATTTCAAATTAAATAATTGTCATGACGATAAGACTTCAACCTTTAATACATGTCCGCATTTGGCTTATTAGTTGATATGTCAAAAATGATTGTCTTTCGTCCACCAATTTTTTTTGGGGGCCATAATTAGTAAGGAAAATGGGATTTCTCACATATATTACCAAGGTACTATGGGGGTTTGTACTTAAGACCACTGACTACAAGTCAAAGCTATTTTACACTGGGCTAGATTCCATTAGCCACCGATTCATTTGATATCTCAAATAGAGATGCTCTAAAACAAACATTATAAGAGAGCTAATTAATGGTGTAGAGTAGGTAGGTAATACTTGGCCTTTTCTTTTGGTGAAGTGGTGCAATCATATAGAAAGAGAGATGGGAGTACAAAAATAACTAATTTTAATAACTCATCAACTTTTTTGACCCACATACTTTGGGTAGAATAAATAGTCGAACATCTATATTTATATAGAAATGATTGATTAACGAGTCGAGCATACATATTTATATGGTCGAAGCAATGCTCAAACGTCGAGACATTTTTATCCAAAAAATAGTAGAAGAGTTAGAATTATTTAACTTTTAGTTCTTCGATAAAAAAATTGACGAGTCTTTAAAGTGAGTCGTTTCTTGTAAAGAGCTTGGCTTGTGATAAGAAAGGAGTCAAGCTTTTTCCTCCATTTAAATCAAATTTTTTTTGTTGATTGAGAAATTCTGGAATTTCATTCATAATTCAGCTAAAGAAGCGACTAGCCACAAATGGCCATTAGAATAATAGAGCGATCTAACATCAAAATTAAGACAATCTAAGGCTCTTCCACTAACGAACACTCAAATCGAAGAAATTCTAGAATAGGCATCCCAACTAAGAGAGTAAACTCAAAAAAAAAGAAAAAGAAAGATAAGGCTTGAAAAAACCAAGCCATAACAATACAAATAAAACTCTCACAAAAATGAGGTAAAAAACTCTTACAAAGGAGAGATGAAAACTACATAAAAAACCCAAAAAGTCTTCTCAACTTATTCCAAACATAACATCTAATTCATCTACAAAGAGTTTCTTGTCCTATGCTTTGTGATAAGTAAGTTAAAGAAAGTAAATAATATAAAAGTCATGGGTCATTGGGAAAGAGACTAGTAATAATATATAATAGAAAAATTAGGCAACGTATAAGGTCTGATTTGAAACTTGATCCCAAATTTCAACCAGACAATGAAATGAAAGTGATTTCATTACTATTCTCTCACTCCGTTCTCATTCTGCTGAAATAGAGCCAAACATGCAAAATTTAATATTAATTTAAATAATATAATATAATATAATATTTTGAGAAATACAATGTTGATATAATTTTTTTTATAGAGTAAGTGATAATTGTATTCATAACTTAGGTACCAAGTCCATCAGCCACTAAGGCATAAACTATCCAAAAAAGGTTACTACAAATGTGGAAGCACAATAACAACGCAAGGTTATTCCAGATACATAGAAATACACCACATGATATATCTCCACTAATAGTGGCATAAAGCCAAACAAATTTCCGCATGAAAGCCGCAAGCCTGAACAAATAAGACATGGACCACAGTGCCCAAAACTATCCAATACAACCACAACTTTTAAACTCTCACAGGTAAAAATACAAGTAGAGACTCAACTACAAATAGAACACTCAACTCACCAAGAGTTGGTATAGTTATTATAACCAAAAAAACTACAAAACCAACTGAGATGACAAAAAGTAGAGTCGCTGTAGTCGCCACCATGAAAAATAGGAACACCACTGTCGAAGTCCAGGTTGAGGGGAAAATCGCAACCACACAGAAACCTACAATAGAAAAAACACAAAACCCACATATTTGCAAAAAGAACCCAAACAACACCTAGACAAAGCCGCAACATAAGTTGAGAGGGATTTAAATAGATTTGGGGTAACAAAAAAACTAGCGGAGGGGAATTTGTTTAATACAAGCTATAGTATAAACTAGAGATCTGGGTAGGTTAGCATTCTACCCATGAAATTATTTTTAAAAATTTATTTAATATAAGCTATAGTATAAACTACAAGAGGAGAGAGATTTCTCACACACACTACAAATGTGCTATGAAGATTCGAACCTGAGACCACTAATTTACAAATTAAGACCCTTTTTCATTGAGCTATACCCGATTAGCTTCTACCCCTAAAATCCTAAGCAGCCACAAATGAATAGCCATTTATATATCTTAATATAACTGCAGCTTGATATGGAATGCCATTTAAATACTTAATCTAATTCAGATGTAAAATTCTTGTTATCTGCCATGCAATTATGGATGGAAATGGAAGCCATTCAGATGTCTTCTAACAATCACATGTAATAAAATAGATAAGGTAAAATCAACCCCCACCTCACCGCTGGTTGACAGTAACACAAAAAGAATATTCGCACGAGCTCAACACCCGTGGATCCAATTTACAAGCCTTTTTCCACCAAGACAAGAAATAGCATTTCTTATTAAATTCGGAAAAAGACAATACGCAGCATTTTTTTATTATTAATTTAATGGTTTTTTTTTCCAAGAGAAGCAGAATTATTGAGTGTGGCGCTAACCACAATTGGTCAGCAAAATACACCATTGGACAATTTTCCGGGGTCAAAATTTAGTGGAGGAAAGGACACATAGCTTTCGCCGTACACCCTCATTATAGTCCGTTAGATTCAAATCCTTAACCTCATCCTACGGTCAAAAAATATATATGACGTTTTCTCTTTCCACGCTGATTCGCCGAACCCGTCCGCGGGACGAAGATAAACGAGGCAGTCCCAGTTTGACCGACGACCATCAACAAGCACAGGAAAAATTAAAAACACCACAAAAAAAAAGACTTAAAAAATATTAAAAAAGTAAAACAAAAAACAGTTGGAGAGAGAGGAGACGATGACTCTCTCTCTCCTCTCTCTCTCTCTCTCTCTGTCTCACGGAAGACTTTCTTCTTTGTCCTGCTGGACTACTTGTTCTATATAAGGCTGACCTGAAACCCATGGCAAAAATATCTCTCTCTCTCTTTCTTTCTTCTCTCTTCTTTTCACATTTTCCCGTCCTTCACCAAAAACCAAGTGCAGAAGTGTGAAGAGTTTTAAGAAGGCAAGAATTAAAAATTCTTTCTTTGGGTGCATATTTGATTGGTTTTTCAACTTGAGCAGTCCAAGCTGCTTTGAACATAGAGTTCAACCGGTTTCTGAAATTGGGTTCACCTCACTTGGCTCTGTTTTTCAAACCCATCAGTTGAAATCTCGAATTTTTAGTGATTTGATCGGTTTTGGGAATTAAAAATGGCGGCGGCTTTAGCCGGAGATGATCTGTCAAGGCAGTCTAGCAGCCGGCGGAGCTGGCGGTCGACGAGTGTTCGGGAAATGTGGAACGCGCCGGACGTGTTTCAGCGGAGTGGGCGGCAGCAGGCGGTGGATGAGGAGGAGGAGCTCAAGTGGGCAGCTATAGAGAGGCTGCCCACTTATGATAGGATGAGGAGGGGGATGTTGAGACAGGCCATGAGCAATGGGAGGGTTGTAACTGAAGAAGTTGATGTTGCAAACCTCGGAGCTCAGGATAAGAAGCAGTTGATGGAGAGCATACTTAAGGTTGTTGAGGAGGATAATGAAAGGTTCTTGCAGAGGCTCAGAGCCAGAAATGACAGGTTTGTCTCTATTTCGGTTTTCTGTAGTTTGGTTGATCAGAAAAGCATGAAGTGAAAAATTAGAGTTGGATTTGCAATTGTGAGAAAAGGGAAAGAACTAAAATTTCCAATCTGAAATTGTTTGGTTTGGAGCTTGAGAAAACATAATCACTGCTTAATTGTGTGCATGATTCAATCAACTATTGCCTTCCGGGGAGGTCAAAGTTTAAATCTTTGAAAACAAAACATAAAAGCAGATGATATAAAGATGTATTTTTCCTTTGGTTTCTTGCTAACCATGTTTGATTTGGATGACCTTGTAATTTGTGTTTTACTTTGGAGAAACAGGGTTGGTATTGAGGTTCCTAAGGTTGAAGTTAGATTCCAGAATGTATCAATAGAGGGAGATGCATATGTTGGCACCAGAGCACTTCCAACTCTGCTAAATTCCACCTTGAATCAACTAGAGGTATTGTTTCAGCGTTTCTTAATCCCAAACCTCACTTCTTAATCTTGCTTCTGCTAGTGAATCTTAGGTTTCTAAATTTCTATATCTGTGAATAGGGACTAATTGGATTGATTGGACTCTCACCGTCAAAGAAAAGAGTTGTCAAGATACTCCAAGATGTGAGCGGTATTATTAAACCATCAAGGTATGCTCATGGGTTTTCATATCTAAGATCTTTGCAGGACTAGTACAAGTTTTGTTGCATCAATGAAAAAAATCTAGTCAGTTATCATAAACAAAGTCATTTGTTCCTCTGAAAAGAAGATGGAAACTATTTTATTGGTATGCTACTCATGCGAGGTAGTTTTGTTTCTGAACTCCATCATGAGCTTATTGTTTTGTTTCTCAGGATGACACTGCTTCTTGGACCTCCATCGTCCGGAAAAACAACACTGCTAAAAGCACTTGCTGGAAAGCTTGATAAGGATCTAAGGGTTTGTCATCCTCTCTATCTCCTTAGTTTTATTTTATCAGTTTATGTCAATTGTATTAGTGTGCATACGTGTACACTGTTTAGCATGTATTAATAAGTTGGGGTTATAAACAGGAAACTGGGAAAGTGACCTACTGTGGCCATGAATTCAAGGAATTTGTGCCTCAGAGAACCTCTGCTTATATTAGTCAGCATGATCTTCATTATGGTGAGATGACAGTTCGTGAAACATTGGATTTCTCTGGACGTTGCCTGGGAGTTGGAACCAGGTATGATATGCTTGTAGAGTTGTCTAGACGGGAGAAAGATTCAGGCATCAAACCAGATCCTGAGATTGATGCATTCATGAAAGCCACATCTATGACAGGCCAGGAAACTAGTTTGATCACAGATTATGTTCTCAAGGTTTGTTGATTCAGTTATAAGGTTGTCTCCCTGTTTTCGTATTCTTATTGTACAAGGCTAACGTCTTATAATTATTTTGATAGATACTTGGACTTGATATCTGTGCTGATATTATGGTGGGTGATGACATGAGAAGGGGCATATCTGGTGGACAAAAGAAACGTGTAACTACTGGTATGTTACTCTCTCATGTAATTTTTGAATGTTTACTTTTAAAACATTTCTTAGATTTTCTTTATGCTTAGGCACCAATGCGGTTTATGTCCACTGGACCTTTTATTTCTTACAAACCCTTTTTAGCCTGGCTTCGCAGGGTAGGAATGATAATTAAGGTACAAACATATTTCCTTGTATTATAATCTGTTGTGTTTGCTCTGAATGCAGGAGAAATGTTGGTTGGACCAGCGAAAGCATTTTTCATGGATGAAATATCAACAGGGCTGGACAGTTCCACAACCTTTCAGATTGTGAAGTTCATGAGACAGATGGTTCATATCATGGATGTGTCTATGGTCATCTCTCTCTTGCAACCAGCACCTGAGTCTTATGATCTTTTTGATGACATTATCCTTCTTTCTGAGGGTCAGATTGTCTACCAAGGCCCACGTGAGAATGTTCTGGAATTCTTTGAATTTATGGGGTTCAGATGCCCGGACAGAAAGGGTGTTGCAGACTTTTTGCAAGAAGTGACCTCAAAGAAGGACCAAGAACAATACTGGTATAAGAAGAACCAACCTTATAGATATGTCTCAGTATCTGATTTCGTTCGGGCTTTCACCACTTTCCATGTTGGCCAACGGCTTGTGGAAGAACTAAGAGTTCCATACGATAAACGAACAGTCCATCCTGCTGCATTGGTGAAGGAAAAGTATGGAATATCCAATATGGAGATCTTCAAGGCATGCTTTGCGAGGGAATGGTTGCTGATGAAGCGTAACTCTTTTGTATACATATTCAAAACTACCCAGATAACAATCATGGCTACAATTGCTCTGACGGTATTCTTAAGAACAGAAATGAAAGCTGGACAACCACAAGATTCGGCAAAATTTTGGGGAGCACTGTTTTTCAGTCTCATTAACGTCATGTTTAATGGAATGGCAGAGCTTGCCATGACAGTTTTCAGGCTTCCTGTGTTCTTCAAACAAAGGGATGCCTTGTTCTTCCCTGGCTGGGCCTTTGGCTTGCCCATTTGGCTAACCAGAATTCCCATTTCACTGATGGAATCTGGGATATGGATCATTTTGACATACTACACCATTGGATTTGCACCTGCTGCCAGTAGGTAAGCTTTAATTTATCAGCAATATTATTCTAGGAAGCTTTAGTTTTTTGATACTAAATAAATGATGAAGGATGTTGCAACCTAGTTATTTTTTAATCTGACATATGCCAATATGTTCAGGTTCTTCAAACAGTTCTTGGCTTTCTTTGGTATACACCAGATGGCTCTCTCCCTCTTCCGTTTCATTGCTGCCCTTGGTAGAAGTGAGGTTGTTTCGGGCACAATTGGTTCTTTTACATTGCTACTTGTGTTTGTCCTAGGAGGTTTTGTTGTTGCTAAAGGTTAGAAATCCTTCTCATTTCAGTGTCAAAGCTACTGCATTGACCAATTTGATACCAGCACTGTCTATAGACTTCTGAATAATTGCATTAATGACTGTTATTCCTTTCATATATTTTCAAATGTTCACAATATTCCATTGTGCTGTGCAGATGACATTTTGCCATGGATGATATGGGGCTACTATGTTTCACCTATGATGTATGGGCAAAATGCAATTGCTATCAATGAATTTCTTGACAAAAGATGGAGCTCTGTAAGTTCTCTTAAGCCTTAAATTGAATTCTCAGTATACCTTGAAAATAAAATTAATTTTTTATTTATTTATAAATCTAAGTTGATGTGTGTGTGAGCTTAATGAACTTTTTAATCCCTTTCAACAGCCTGTCAACGGCACCACAGTTGGAAAGGTACTTCTGAAGGAAAGAGGCCTGTTTACTACAGAGACTTGGTATTGGATTTGTGTTGGAGCGCTCTTTGGGTTTTCTCTTCTTTTTAATGTTCTTTTCATTGGAGCACTGACCTTCTTGGATCGTAAGTGAACAATTTTCATTTGTCATTAGGTGTAGTTATGGTAATGGATCAAGCACTGATTATTTGTTTCTTTTTTACTCAATTTCAGCTCTTAGTGAAACTAAAACTCTAATTGAGAATGATGACAACTCTGAAAGTAGGAAGAGGCGACAATCCAATCCAGAAGGTAAATAATAGGAGTTTCTAAAAGATGACACTGCTTTATACATTCAGAGAAGTAGCCATTTTGCATCATTATGCTAGCTGGATAACATTATGCATCATTCTTCTTTTATGCCATGTGGTAGGACAAATTTTATTGCATAACAATTGCATCTTGAGTGTTAGCTTTGCTATCAAATTATTTTCTACGCCTAATAAATAGTGATCAATGGCAGGTATTGATATGCAAGTCAGAAATGCTCAAGGAATTGTTAGTGCTGAAAATAACCAAGCCAAACGAGGAATGGTTTTGCCCTTCCAGCCCCTCTCACTTGCTTTCAACCATGTGAATTACTATGTGGATATGCCTGCCGTAAGTTACTTGCACATTTTTCCTCTGAGGTCTGAAGTTTTAATTTCAAGAATCTATATGGGAACTTATCAAAAGAAACAGAAACGGAATTGGAAATGAGACAGTGTCTTCTCTTCAAATATAGTAGAAATATTTTACTTTAAAGCATTTTGCATAATTCGCTTTAGTTTAGGTTGACTTTTTTTAATGAACAGTTCCGCTGATTTAAGTCATGAATTCTAGAGCATATGATATAAAACAAATGTCGTGGTTTAATATGATTCTTCTTGGTAACAATTTTTGTGTCCTCACCAGGAAATGAAGACCCAAGGGATTGAAGAGACCCGACTGCAACTTCTACGAGATGTTAGTGGTGCATTTAGGCCGGGTGTTTTGACTGCATTAGTTGGTGTCAGTGGTGCTGGAAAGACCACCTTGATGGATGTCTTAGCTGGAAGAAAGACTGGCGGCTATATTGAAGGAAGTATTACGATCTCTGGTTACCCAAAGAACCAAGCCACATTTGCCCGGGTCAGCGGTTACTGTGAACAGAATGACATTCATTCACCATTTGTTACTGTCTATGAATCTCTCCTATACTCTGCCTGGCTACGTATTTCCAAGGATGTCAAGACGGAGACACGAAAGGTATGCTATTTATTTAACACCTAAAACAATTCTAACCTTTAATTTCTGATAATACAATGTAATGTGTCTACAGCAGTCTTTTTCACCTAAAAAGAAGTCATAGTTAATCGCCAAAATGACAATCATGTTTGCTCCATATTTAAGAACAGGATGAGATGGATGATGTTGCTGACCCTGGTTTTCTTTTTCTCATCTTTAGATGTTTGTTGATGAGGTTATGGACTTGGTGGAGCTTAACCCATTAAGGAATGCTTTAGTTGGACTTCCAGGAGTTGATGGACTTTCGACTGAGCAGAGAAAGAGGCTCACCATTGCTGTAGAATTGGTTGCCAACCCTTCCATCATCTTTATGGATGAGCCAACGTCAGGTCTTGATGCTAGAGCCGCTGCAATTGTTATGCGTACTGTGAGAAACACTGTGGATACAGGACGAACTGTTGTCTGTACAATTCACCAACCTAGCATTGACATTTTTGAAGCATTTGATGAGGTATGATTTGATTTTTAGTCTGTTTAATCTGTAGCATTGTTCATTATTTTAAGTACTGTATTTCACATTAGTTTTGTTTCGCATTGCAGCTTTTCTTAATGAAAAGAGGAGGACAGGTGATTTATGCAGGTCCTCTAGGTCGCCAGTCTCACAAGCTTGTTGAATACTTTGAGGTAAGTTTATGCTCAAATCATTATCTGGATCCAAAAGTTAATATTTGGTCTAAACCTGACTTAGTGTTAGACCCAACTTCAGTCAAAAAAATCTTTCAAACATCAATCTCACGTAATCCATATACATCTCATTCCCAACATATTTATTTGTGGGCTTCAATTTTTTGTTGTTATGCAAATGCAAGTTTCTAGAACCATGAATAATATTAAGGGTCAAATATGTTTCAATCATAGAAAAATTTGTCCTCTGCCGAGGGGTTTTATAGTTAAAAGTTTGACTATATCTATTTCACCTTGCAGGCTATTCCAGGGGTTTCCAAGATCAAAGAAGGTTACAATCCTGCTACCTGGATGTTAGAGGTCAGCTCTGCTTCAATTGAAGCTCAAAATGATGTGGACTTTGCAGAAATATTTGCAAACTCTGATCTCTATAGGTAAGTTGCATGTAACTTCGTTTTTCTTCATTTCTATCATTGCTACCCACTTGTCGTTGTGTGTTAAATTTTTCTTCATTTTTGTTTCACTTGTTCAGGAGAAATCAGGAACTTATCAAGGAACTAAGCGTACCAGAACCAGGCTCCAAGGATCTTTACTTCCCCACCCAATACTCCCAAAGCTTTTTAACTCAGTGCAAGGCTTGCTTCTGGAAACAACACTGGTCATACTGGAGGAACTCACGGTACAATGCCATTAGGTTTTTCATGACAATTTGCATCGGAGTATTATTTGGTATTATCTTTTGGGGCAAAGGAGACGATATGTAAGTTTAAGAACTTTATTATGAGCTACATCTTTTTTACATATTATTCTTTGAATTTTGTGATTCAGTTGCATGTTCTTTGCTATAAGTGTCACGTATATGATGTTTAACTGTATATTATCTTGTGAACAGACACAAGCAACAAGACCTGATTAATCTTTTGGGAGCTACCTATTCTGCTATTCTTTTCCTTGGAGCTAGCAATGCTTCTGCTGTGCAATCTGTGGTTGCGGTTGAACGAACAGTTTTCTATCGTGAAAGAGCAGCGGGAATGTATTCAGAGTTGCCGTATGCATTTGCTCAGGTAAGATATTGGAAGTTATGCTTGGTTACGTCTTAGCTTTTATATAACATTAAATCTCGTATCTTTGTTATTGATACATATTATATATTGGTGTTGTAGGTGGCTATTGAGACAATTTATGTTGCAATCCAAACCCTTGTCTATTCCTGTCTTCTATTTTTCATGATTGGGTACAAGTTTAAGGTGGAGAAGTTTCTGTACTTCTACTACTTCATATTCATGTGCTTTACCTACTTCTCAATGTACGGGATGATGGTGGTTGCCCTAACTCCTGGCCATCAAATTGCTGCAATTACTATGTCTTTCTTCTTGAGCTTCTGGAACTTGTTCTCTGGTTTCCTCATCCCCAGGCCGGTATGTCATTTGAAACTCATTTGTTCTTAGACCAAAGATTAATCTTGTTCCAAACCATCTCTTTTCTTTCTGCAATCATAACAATTGAATCTCACTCTTGCAGCTAATTCCCATCTGGTGGAGGTGGTATTACTGGGGTTCTCCAGTTGCTTGGACAATCTATGGTATCTTCACATCCCAAGTTGGTGACATAAAGGAAAACATCACCATTCCTATTGGAAATGACAATTCAGTTGATAATAAAAAAGCAGTTGATGTATTCCTTAAAGAGTTTTTAGGTTTTGACTACGATTTTCTGATCCCCGTTGTCGTTGCTCATGTTGGTTGGGTCCTCCTCTTCTTCTTTGTCTTTGCATACGGCATCAAGTTCTTGAACTTCCAAAGGAGATAAGCAAATTCACTGTGCAGCAGTGAAGAACCTTCAGAATGTGAAATAGATAGTTTGAGTGTACAACATTATTAGTAGAGAGACAAAATTTGTCCTCTCTTTTTGTCATTTCATTTTTGCTTTTGCTTCATACGTTTGTGTAATTTAGTGTTTCTTGGATACCTTTACCTTAATATTTTGTATAGCTATTCTTATTCTTGAATATTTAATAGGACCTTGTGATTGTTCAAAAGATGTCTTCAATCTTGGCATAACTTAAAAAGGTTCATGGTTTACTGCTATATTTTCCCCCACGGGAGGCCTGATGAGTAAGAATTTATTCAACCAAAGAACTCAGTAATGCCTCACTTGAGCTGAACAAAGAAACAGTAGATAATAGGCAGATTCTAATAAACTTGAGCTCTGAGAGGTTGCCACAAGAAAGTGGCAATATCAGTGCCTTCTTTATTTACACAAAGAAAACAATAAGCAAGTGATATGGTCTTACATTACTTATTAGACAAATCATAGCGTAACCAATGTCTCATAAACTTGAGCTGATATGAGATTCGCATAAGAAAGTTGCATCAGCATTCTCATCATTGCAATAGAGACAAGGGTGCTGCTCAAAGCCTTGTTCTCTCAAAACTTGTCTAGCAAGCATCACAACCTGTCTATTGCTTAGGTTAGCCTCATGCTCCTTCAACACCATTTGAACTGCATTGCTGAATGCACCACATGCCTTTCCTCTAGTCATGACCGGGTTGGTCATGTCGGCGGAAGTCTCATTTGCTTGACACCCGCTTAGTAAGATTCCCTCATCAGGGTTCGATGACTCGAACATGTTGAGTAGTTCGAGCGGAGGCAAACGAAACTTGAGGCTGGCATCTGCTGCAAACAACTCTAACAAGTGGGTTGCAATGTCAGATGTGTTTATGCCTGTCAATGATGCGAGGTGATGCAATATGGACTTAAAAGGAATGCCCTTAGGATTAGAGGAAACTGATGGGGATGCGCTACTAATTTCAGTGACATGAGAAGGTCCAATCTGCTCTTTCTCCTTGTCAATGAGGCCTCCACTGTGGCATGAGTCTGACAGGATTGAAAAGCTTGCTCCATTTGGCAAGCGGTTTACTAGTTGTCTGAAATCCACATCTACACATAAAAGTTACCAATAAATTAACCACGTTATTTTCACTGACTTTCAAGTTTACAACTCGTCTTATACTCACACTTTCCTATCCGTGCATGTTGTAATTAGTTATATACTTGACTAATTAAACAATAGAAAAAATGCATAAGGTCTTACTGTGAATTAGGACAGGATACCACATTGTAGACCATATCTCTATAATAGAGGTGGGATCTGTTTGTATAAAGCGAAATCTCACCTCTATAATTACTCATTAGAATATTAAATTACTAAAATTAACATGTATATACAAGAGATTAAACAATTGACCAATTAGATTAAAAGCACCCACCAGTGATGAGATTGAAATCACAAGGCACAATAGCCTCATCCTGCCTGAAGGGGTTGCCTGGCTTCAATGAAGGGATCCTTGTTCCATGGCCACTATAGTGAAAATACAAGACATCACCTGGCTTAGCTTGATCAACCATGGCACCAAGTGCCTTCTTAATATTTGCACCTGTGGGCATGACTGAGGAAGAAGAACCTGCAGTTGCAGCATCAGTCAGCAGCTGAATGTTTCCTGGATCAAACCCGAAGCGATTCACAAGTGTGCCTCTCATGGCCACCACATCATTTATGCAACCATGCAGCTGATTTCTGGTGTTTGTATAATTGCAGCCCACCAAAACTGCCAACCTCTTCTTGTTTTCATTCTCCATAATTATAATTTGCAGGCAATAATCTGAGTGTAATTTGTAGACCAATAAATCAATTTTGTCACCCAATTTACAAGTTTTTGTGTCTGCGATTTGGTCTCTTCCTAAGTTTTGGTTTTATACATATTGTTGCTGGAGTGTCAATGCCTCGCTTGAAATTTCATTCAAGTTACGTTGGCATGCTTTGAATTGGCTTCCAAGCCTGGGAAGGTTACTTTCTGCATTTTAAAGTCTAGTCCTTCTTCCTTTCAAGAATTAGAAAAAAATAAATAAAAAATTCGGTGAAAATAATAAGTTAACAAAACCTCGCAAATAAAAAGTGGAATTGCCTCTCTTCATCATTTGTAATAATAAATTCCCTGTTTTTTTTTCTTTGAATACGTAGAGTTTGCTACTTCTATATTTTCTTTACATGACTTATGTTCTTTCTCACCCTAGGTTTTCTATTATTTGGGTGAACATGATTTAATTTCCTATCCCCTTGGAGCTAGTTACTTATTCGACTTGATATGTTCATACTCTTCTTGGTAAGAATGTTTTTGTGTTCTAAGATTGGAGAAAGAAAAGATGTAAATTTTAATAAGGTGCCATGTGGAGAACAAAATTAAAGTAGATCATAGCAAAGTAAATCAAAGCAGAGGATCCGGATCCATAGAACAATTGTCAATGGGCTACATCAAATTCAATAATTATTTACCTTAGTTTTTATTCCCATAAATACTAAGTAGCATTAAATTATGCAATAATAATGGGTTAACACAAAAAAAACGTTGTAGGGGGTAAAATAGGAAAACACAAAAATTGACTAATCGAAATAATAAATATCGGCTGACTGATCATCTTGTTATGGTAAGTTTGCAGACATGGAAGGCTAATCATTGGGTTTCCATCAAAAATAAAAACATAAACCCTAGAACATTTGGGTTTTTATCTTATTTTCTATTTTTTTTTAAAAAAAAACAAGAAATACTGGAACCAGTGCAGAAGTGCAGCCTCGTTAAAGTCTAGTCCTTCTTAAATAAATTAAAAAAAATCCAAAAAATCCAAAAATCCAAAAATCCGGTCATTCCATTTCCTTAAATATAATGACCAATATAAGTATTATTAGTAAATGGTAAATTTTATTTTATTTTCACTTATGATAACTAGAACATTTCCAAAGTGCTAAACATAATCAAGTGTCACTTCTGAATTAAATCCGGTCATTCCATTAAATATAAGAACCTAATTATTTTTAACCAAGTGTTAGTAAACTCCTACAAGGTTATTTTAGCTAGTCCTTTTTGAAGAGACTATTCCAACCATGCTCTCATGATACCCATCATATGTGATTTTACCATTTTTTGACTTCAAACTTGTTGTTATGAAGATTATATCAACTTCCAATCCACTTTTCTCTTGACCCTTCTTCTCCCTTTGTTTACACCCAAAATAAACAACCAATAAGAGCGAGACACGTGGAGGAAATTGGGCTTGGTCAAAGGTGCCCTCGGCACTCTACCTACCGATCGCTCCACTAGGGCAACGCCCACTCCAGGGACACGTGGCTCGCTCCCAAGCGACGTCCACAGTCCCACATCGAAATTATCAACAAATGCACACCTCCCAAGGCCTATAAAAGGAGGCCAACTATCCCAAAATGGAGGTAATCAGAACTTACGGCATACAAGCCTATTGATCTGTTAGTTGAACTTTCTATTCCCGAACTTACTTAAGCATCGGAGAGCCTTCGGCCGGTACCACACCGATGCCCTAAGTCTTACCGTGCGTTTGCTCATATTGCAGATCACGTTGACTACTGAGGCCTTAAGGATACCGAAGGCATAAAATTACTAAGTTGACCCTCTGTGGGAAACGATAAAATCGACCCTTTATCCCAAACACATGGGGACTAACCCAAAAGCTACGTTCCTACCATAGGAGGGGATGCCGTTCGGCATGCCAAGCGGGGTTAGCCCAGCGCCACCCCCATGCACCCCGGCAACTAATCCACCTGTACTCCAACCCGCTGAAAATGCGGAGCTTTTAGCCCAAGTCGTGTCCCTTCGGCAGGACATGGCTAGGTTGCAGGAACACAACAATTTCCTCTCATCCAAGGTGGACGAACACAACAGCTGCTGAACCAGCAGCAAACGCAAAATATCCAGACCGGCCGATCCTCCGAGAGCCTACAGACTCCCCGTCGGCAGAAGAAGGGCAAGAAGGTGGTAAAGGCAACGCCTGCGCCGTCTAAACAATTGGTGGTCCCGGCACCAAAAAATAAGCCCCATGTGCCGAAGAAGGTCTATTCCAATTGCCGACACAGGCTGTTAGAGCTGGAAGTCGAACGGCAGTCCGAACGACAAGAATCGCCAATCAGGATAAATGCCTGCCTGGACGATCCTCGACTGAGAAACATGGGGAGGAAGTCTCCGATACGGAGGATTCAAGTCTTGGAATCGACGACAGAGTCTGACCGAGAGTATGCTCCTTCCACCAATCGGTCATCTTCCTACCGTTCGGCAACGCCAACGAAATTCTCTGAGGTCAACCCTGTCAGGTCCCAGCAGCGATCGGTGCATCAAACTGCGGAGGAGATACCGGACAGGGACCCTATCATCCGCCTCCTCCTTCAAAGGGTACAGAAGATGGAGGATGATCGAACTCGTTCTCAGGAGCCGGACTGGGGAAGGCTCCGGCCAGGACCCTTCACCGAACGCATAAGGCGCTCCCGGCAGGACAGAGACGTACAGCCCCTACGTAGGGTGCCGACGAGGGCTAAGCGACGAAGGACTGTGCCTTCTGTTCCCCTCTTCGCTCACGGAAGCGGCTCTGAACTGGTTCTACCATTTGGAACCAGGAACGGTAGATTCCTTCGACGAGCTAAAACAGATTTTCCTGAACCATTTTATGATTCAGAAGAACAGACTGTATTCTACCGATGATCTATATACCATCCGGCAGAGAGATGACGAACCATTGCGTGAGTATGCCGCACGATTCAGCCATGAATACTCGAGATGTCCAGATACCGATGACAGGGCAGCCTACGGCGCCTTCAAGAGTGGCCTACGGTCCTCACACTTTCGGTATCTGGTACACAGCAGCAATTGGCGTACGTACGATGAACTCATGAAGCAAGCGGTAATCCACGCAAAAGCTGAATACTTCAACTCGAGGGTGTTAAGCTCATAATTTCATACATATACATGCCCAATTTACTTACTTCTTTTGCTTAGTTTTCTATAATTCTGAGTTATTTGCCTCTATTTGTGTGTTTTGTAGGCCAATAGAGTAAGAAAGCATAATTCATGCAATTCAAGCATGTTTAGGCCTGATTTGGATGAATGGAAGAAGAGCTTAAAGACAAACTCATTTTGGCTAGAGCCCCCTGCCAGTCCAGTTCCGTAGGTCATATTGCAAGCTTTGTTTCAGCAACCTACACAGCTCGGATGAGGCAGCATTCTTCATGAAAGTTGTTCCAATGGGTGTGTACTATAACATATCCAAAATTCAGCCCCATTGGATAAATCTGGAGTCCGTTACCTAGCAAACACAGAACCATGCTCAGGATGGATTTTGTCAGCGAGCAAAACGAGTTAGCAATTTGTTTTGGCCTTAACTTCTTCATCCGAGCTTGGATTGGGCCAATACTTGTGTGGTTGGATCAAACACATTCTGAACTTCACAATAGACATCTTAAAGTCATCATTTGATTCAGCCTAGCCCAATTCGTAAGCCCAAGAAGTTGCTGGTCATGCTGACATGAGGATGAGCTGGTTGGAAGCTTGGTCATGGTGAGCTAGGCATGAGCTATTGTAGCTGGTTGGAAGCTTGGTCATGGTGACATGAAGATGAGCTAGGGCTGCTGGTGGGATTTATTGGTGAAGTGCATCAACCAATTCAGATTTTATAATGCAAGTGTTGTATGCATTAGTGAAGTGCATCAACCAATTCATCTTTTATAATGCAAGTGTTGTATGCATTAGCCATATTGAATTCAGATTTATCACTCCCCTCTCCCTATAAATACCACATCCATTCCACATTCAAGACACAAAAAATCCTGGGATTCACAACCCCACAATTCACTCCAGCCATCCTCAAACACTTCCATCATTTTCCCAAACTCAATTCACCAAAACAACTCCAGCAAACCTATCTTCCATTTTCCTACGAATTTCATCTTTCTTAGCCATCACCACTCACTCAAACTCATCCCAAATCACCTCCATATCCTTCATACTTCCGTCTAGACGTGAGAAAGCTCTTGGAGAAGCATTAGACGTGGAGAAGCACTTGGAGAAGCCTTGGACACCACAAGAACTTCAGAAAAGGGGTTTTTTTCCTACTCTTATTGCATTCATTATGTTTTCTCATTTCTGTTCAAGTCTCTTTTCCATCATGAGTAACTAAATCCATAGCTAGGGTTTCAATGTAACCTGACAAGATAATTTCATGTTTCAAGTTAATGATTAACCTTTGTTGATTACTTTTAATTTTCTGGTCTCATTCACTTGTTCTTAGTTGAATCTTTATGCTTGTTTAAATAACTGGCCACTATGAACACATGCATGTTGGTTATCTAGTTCAAGTTTACATAAACACCATATGACTCTTGAACCGATTAGTGAATGAGTGGGTAATGCATTTAGGACAAACACCATGTTCAAATGTTTACTTGGTTCCTTTGTGTTCTTCTTAAGCTTAATGGATTCAGATTCATAGCTTAGACTAAACACCTTAGCTAAGTTGTGTTTTTTGAGTACTTGATTAAAACCAAACACCATATGGATAATCATACATAAGAAAGAACGAACTCCAGAAATTGTAATCAACTTAGGTGATTGTTAACTTGTAGCTTGAAATTGGATTGTCATGGTGAAGTTGAACCCCTAGTGTTTGAGAACATTTCACAACATTCAATTTGCCAACAGAAACTAGGTAATTGCACACACAACATGCAATTGCATTCACAGTTTGCGAAAACCAACTTTCTGATTGTCAATTACAGGAATGCATTTTTAGCTTATTTTCGTAGGTCAACTTCTTAGCTTTGGTAACTTGTTATTTTGCATTCCCTTTTAGTAGTTTTCATTCCAACAAACTCACTCTTGCTTTAAATTCTGTTTTAGACTTAACTTCCTAACTTCTTGAATTTGGTAACTGTTAAGCTCATAATTTCATACATATACATGCCCAATTTACTTACTTCTTTTGCTTAGTTTCTTAGATTTCTAAGTTATTTGCCTCCCTTTGTGTGTTTTGTAGGCCAATAGAGCAAGAGAGCATAATTCATGCAATTCAAGCATGTTAAGGCCTAATTTGGATGAATGGAAGAAGAGCTTAAAAGACAAACTCATTTTGGCTACAGCCCCCTGCCAGTCCAGTTCCGTAGGTCATATTGCAAGCTTTGTTTCAGCAACCTACACAGCTCGGATGAGGCAGCATTATTCATGAAAGTTGTTCCAATGGGTGTGTACTATAACATATCCAAAATTCAGCCCCATTGGATAAATATGGAGTCTGTTACCTAGCAAACACAGAGCCATGCTCAGGATGGATTTTATCAGCGCGCAAAATGAGTTAGCAATTTGTTTTGGCCTTAACTTCCTCCTCCGACCTTGGATTGGCCCAAATGATATATGGCTGGAAAGAAGACATTCTGAACTTCAATTTCGAGTGCTTAAAGTCCTAATTTGATTAAGAGAAGCCCAAGTTGTAAGCCCTTGAAGTTGCTGGTTATGCTGACCTCAGCATGTGCTGGTTGGATGCTTGGTCATGGTGAGCTAGGTATGAGCTATCATTTCTGGTTGGAAGCTTGGTCATGGTGACATGAAGATGAGCTAGGGCTGCTGGTGGGATCTATTGGTGAAGTGCATCAACCAATTCAGATTTTATAATGCAAGTGTTGTATGCATTAGTGAAGTGCATCAACCAATTCATCTTTTATAATGCAAGTGTTGTATGCATTAGCCATATTGAATTCAGATTTGTCACTCCCCTCTCCCTATAAATACCACATCCATTCCACATTCAAGACACAACAAATCCTGAGATTCACAACCCCCACAATTCACTCCAACCATCCTCAAACACTCTCAAAATCCCAAACACTCCAACAATCACCAAAACAACTCCAGCAAACCTCTCTTCCATTTCCCTACGAATTTCATCTTCCTTAGCCATCACCACTCACTCAAACTCATCCCAAATCACCTCCATATCCTTCATACATCTTTCTAGAAGTGGGGAAGCTCTTGGAGAAGCATTAGAAGTGGAGAAGCACTTGGAGAAGCCTTGGACACCACAAGAACTTCAGAAAAAGGGTTTTTCTACTCTTATTGTATTCATTATGTTTTCTCATTTCTGTTCAAGTCTCTTTTCCATTATGAGTAGCTAAATTCATAACTAGGGCTTCGATGTAACCTAACATGAATATTCTGGGTTTATAAGTTTGGAGTTTCAAGTTTGATTCATGATTCATGTTCTTATTCATTATGCTTATAAGTTAACATGCTTGTTTGAATGATTGATCACCATTAGAACTTGTTTGTTAACTATCTTGGTTTGAATTAAGAGTATACACCATGCTTTAATTCGAATTGAACTATGAATAGGAAGAGTATGTATGGACATTCGACAACAGGGATTAGATACATACTTGGTTGTTTAAAATGTTCTTCTATGCTTAATGGGTTCCTAATGCTTAATTTTAGGTTAGACAACAAATGATCAAATTAGGGAATTAGGAACACAAGGTTAGGACCAAACACCATGGCCTAATCATACTTTAGCTAGAATCAATCTTTGAATCTGAATTAGACTTGTTACTTGAATCTTTATAACCCAGAATTGAATTGTTATGGTGATTCGAATGCCCTAGTCTCAAAATCTGTTTTCCAACTCTTAAAACCACTCTTTGTTACATTTGTTTACTTGTTTTTGTTTGCAATTTCATTTTGCTTCTTTTGTTCAACAATCACAACCACTCTTGTTTTAAATTCTGTTTTAGACATAACCTCCTACTTTCTTGAATTTGGTAATCTAAGTACATAACTAGTTTTAACTTCTCAGTCTTCGTGGGTACGACCTCGTACTTGTCTTGCTATACTACTAATTGCCCCGTACAATTGCGAGTTAACATAATATTAACAACAAATTTTGGCGCCGTTGCCGGGGACTGAACGAAAGTTCTTCCCTGGTTATGTGCCCAAGGTTACCCTATTCTTTTTAGTGTTTCTAATTAATCTAATTTTCTGTTTCAGGTAGTTTATGTCTAAAAAGCCATTACTTGAACAAGTGAGGTCTTCGTTCCAACGTTCTAGATCTTTGAACGCAGGACCATCATTGCAACCCAGACGAGTGACCTCTGAAATTCAGAATCGTCTAGAAAGGGAGTTGTCAACTGCAAAAGAGCAAGCTCTTGCTACATTTACAAGTCTTGCTCTCCACACTGAACTTCCTGGTTCTTCACTTTCAAATTCGGAAGCAAGTTCAGACCAAGAAGAAGAAGAAATGATGGCTGCCATTGAGTTCATGGGAGAACTTGATATCCCAACAATTCCAGCATCTCCTTCAAGCATTTTGCTGCCCACTGTAGCTCGAAATTATGAACTTAAATCTTCTCATCTTAATATGTTGCCTTCCTTTTATGGTTTACCTAATGAAGATCCATTAACCCATATAAAGGATATTTTTAATGTTGTGAGTTCTTTTCCCCTGACAGGTGTGACAGAAGATCAACTTCGAATGAGAGTGTTTCCATACACTTTAAAGGATAAGGCGAAGTATTGGTTGAATTCTTTGAAGCCTGGTTCACTCACTACATGGTCTGCCATTCAAAAGAAGTTCCTGGAAAAATACTTCTCCACGCAAAAGACCGACATGCTTAGGGACAAGATCTTGTTATTTGCACAGCAAGATGATGAATCGTTTTGTGAAGCATGGGAGAAATTCAATGGGTTGCTCAACCAATGTCCTCATCATGGGATTCCATTGAAGCTTCAAATGCGTATGTTTTATAAAGGACTAACCCCTTCTAGTCATAATATAGTCACCAATTTTGCAGGTGGTTCTTTTAAAACCAAAACTCCAGAAGAAACGTACGAACTCTTTGAGGAGATAGCAATGGAGACCCAACATACGGATACAAGAGGTAAACGTGTTATTAGTGGTTCTAATGATGCTTCTAGTGTGCAGATTTCAAAACTGGAACAAAAGCTAGATGCTCTTCTTGCATTAAACTCAAGAAGCCCTCCGAAGGAAGTGTGTAGCATTTGTGAATCTCATGACCATGCTACCACAGCTTGTCCACTTGGGGCTGGATATCCAGAATTTGTGCAAGAGCAAGCTAAGTTGGTAAATTCCTACAACCAAGGTCCAAGAAATGATCCATACTCTCAAAGTTATAATCCAGGTTGGAGGAATCATCCAAACTTTTCATGGAGAAATACCCAGAATCAAGCAAATCCCCCTTCATTCCAAAGGCCACAACAATCATCATCATCATTGGAAGATATAGTGAAGCAGATGGCAATCAACCAATCCAATTTTCAGCAAACTACACAAGCTGCCATCTCCAAATTGGAAGTCCAATTAGGCCAAATAGCTGCTGAAATAACTCAAAGAGTGCCTGGGAAATGGCCAAGCCAAACTGAGATCAATCCAAAGAACCCAGAAGCCAAGGCCATTCATGTGCTCAGATCAGGTAAGATCATTGATAATAAAGATGATTCTAATCTTTCAAATGATGTTGTGATTGTAGAAGATAAAGACGAGGAGACCATGGCTACGGAAGGAGAACAACTCAAAACTTCTCAATCTGCTCCTAAGGCCAAATCAGATTCTCAGAAATCCGATCAATTCCAATTGCATAAAAGGGATGACAAATTTGTGCCACCACATCTTCAAGAAGATA
The DNA here is from genome assembly GCF_965620075.1 of Prunus avium. Lineage (NCBI taxonomy): Eukaryota > Viridiplantae > Streptophyta > Magnoliopsida > Rosales > Rosaceae > Prunus > Prunus avium. The sequence goes on from NC_142289.1 coordinate 29,468,911, forward strand.
GATACGTGCCACCCGCTCCATATGTTCCACAGATTCCATTTCCAGGCCGTCTTAAGAAAGCAAAGCAAGATAAGGCTTTTAAAGAGATTTATGATATTTTGAGTAAAGTTAATATCAATTTGCCTTTGCTTGATCTTATTGAACAGATTCCTGCATATGGAAAATTCATCAAGGACTTGAAAACTCACAAGCTCAATTTCGCTCCAAATGAAGGAGTAAAGCTCGACCAGAATGTAAGTGTTGTGTTGCAAAGGAAGCTTCCACCAAAACTAGATGATCCTGGCAGCTTTGACATTCCCATTAACATTGGAGGCAAGAAGGTTGGAAGAGCCATGTTGGACTTGGGAGCAAGCATCAATGTTTTGCCATATTCAGTTTATCAAGAGCTTGGCTTAGAAGGGATGAAGAAGACTTCAATGCGACTTGAACTAGCTGATCATTCTATAAAATATCCAAAAGGTATTGTAGAAGATATTCTAGTTCAAGTTAATACACTAATTCTCCCTGCTGATTTTGTAGTGATGGACATGGAAGACAATCCAAATGGAGATCGTGTTGATCCCATTCTCCTAGGCAGGCCATTCATGGCCACTGCAGACACAATCATCAAAGTGAAAGATAGCACCCTCTCCATGACTGTTTTGGGTGAAACTGTTGAATTTAAAATGCTTAATGCTCTATCTCAACCTTCTATCTCTCTTGATTCTTGCTTTTCAATTGATGTTGTGGATCATGAGGTTTCTTCCAAAATTTTGCAGAGAAAGTCTAATGATGCTCTAGAAGCTGTCTTAACACAAGAAGAGGAAGATCTTTGTGAACCGGAGTTCCAAGAAGTGGTGGCTGCCTTAGAAGTGTTTCCGCCATACCCACCATCCTTTAGGCCACCAATCGAGCCTCTTGGACCATCATCCACGAAATTGGAGCCATCCATTGTCATCCCACCAAAGCTAGAACTTAAACCTCTTCCCAATAATCTTAAATATACATATTTGGGTGCTAACGAAACTCTCCCTGTTATAATTGCTGCAGGTCTCTCCTCACATGAAGAAGAGAGCTTAATTAAAGTTCTAAAAGAGCATAAAACAGCCATTGGGTGGACCATAGCAGACATCAAAGGAATTAGTCCAAGCATGTGCATGCACCGGATTTTAATGGAAGAAGACAGCAAACCATCTCGTGATGCCCAAAGGAGGCTAAATCCCAACATGAAAGAGGTGGTTAGAGCTGAAGTTTTAAAGCTACTCGATGTAGGAATCATCTACCCAATTTCAGATTCTAAGTGGGTGAGCCCTGTGCAAGTTGTTCCAAAGAAGTCCGGAATCACCGTTGTGAAGAATGAGAAGAATGAGCTAGTTCCTACACGAACTGTCACTGGTTGGAGAGTTTGCATTGATTACAGGAAGTTGAACACATCCACTAGAAAAGATCATTTCCCCTTACCTTTTATTGATCAAATGCTTGAACGTTTATCTGGCCATGCTTACTATTGTTTTCTTGATGGTTTTTCAGGTTATAATCAAATTCCCATTGCTCCGGAAGACCAAGAGAAAACCACATTCACATGCCCATTTGGTACGTTTGCTTATAGAAGGATGCCATTCGGTTTGTGCAATGCCCCAGCAACTTTCCAAAGATGCATGATGTCAATCTTTTCAGATATGGTGGAACGATTCATTGAGGTATTTATGGATGATTTTTCAGTTTTTGGTTCCTCTTTTGATAATTGTCTTCACCACTTGTCTCTAGTGCTTAAAAGATGCCAGGAAACAAATCTGATTTTGAATTGGGAGAAGTGTCACTTCATGGTGAGACAAGGCATTGTACTAGGCCATGTGATTTCAAGCAAGGGAATCGAAGTGGATAAAGCCAAGATCGACCTCATCTCAAATCTTCCACCCCCTACCTCTGTTAAAGGAATTAGAAGCTTTCTAGGTCATGCTGGATTCTATAGAAGGTTCATCAAAAATTTCTCAAGCATTACAAGGCCATTGTGTAATCTCCTTGCTAAGGATGCTGTTTTTGAGTTTAATGAAGCTTGCATGGAAGCTTTTTCTACCTTGAAGAGGGAGCTAACTTCAGCCCCTATTATCATAGCTCCGGATTGGTCTTTACCATTTGAAATAATGTGTGATGCCTCTGACTTTGCTATTGGTGCAGTTTTAGGTCAAAAGAAGAACAAGCTGCCCCATGTGATTCATTATGCTAGCCGGACCTTGAATGATGCTCAAATCAACTACTCCACAACAGAGAAGGAGTTGCTTGCTGTGGTTTTTGCTTTAGAAAAATTTCGTTCTTACCTTGTTGGTTCTAAAGTAATTGTTTATTCTGACCATGCAGCCCTTAGATACTTGCTCACTAAGAAGGATGCCAAACCACGCTTGATTAGATGGATTCTCTTGCTGCAAGAATTCGATTTGGAGATTCGAGATAAGAAGGGATGTGAGAATGTGGTAGCTGATCATTTGAGCAGAATTGTGGTTGAAGAAAAAGGAGGAGCTGTGCTACCCTTGAATGAGACTTTCCCTGATGAACAACTATATGCTGCCCAAGTCAAAGAGCCATGGTATGCTGATTTTGTTAATTATCTTGCTTGTGGTGTTCTTAGAAATGATCTAACTTCTCAGGATAAGAAGAAGTTTTTTTCCATGGTGAAACATTATGTATGGGATGAACCTTTCTTATTCAAGCATTGCCCGGATCAACTCATCAGAAGATGTGTTCCAGAAGAAGAGCAAGAAAGCATACTTAGGCATAGCCACGAATTGGCCTGTGGAGGTCACTTTGGAGCTAAGAAAACAGCACTTAAAATTCTGCAATCTGGTTTCTTTTGGCCCACTCTATTTAAAGATGCATTTAATTTTTGTGTTAAGTGTGATAGGTGCCAAAGGATGGGGAACATAAGTCGCAGGAATGAAATGCCATTGAATAACATACTTGTTGTGGAGCTCTTCGATGTGTGGGGTATTGATTTCATGGGACCATTCCCATCTTCCTTTGGTTATACTTACATACTTGTTGCTGTTGATTATGTGTCTAAATGGGTGGAAGCCATAGCCACCAAAACCAATGATTATAAGGTGGTGCTGAAGTTCTTGAAGGATAATATTTTCACAAGGTTTGGTACTCCAAGGGCTGTCATTAGTGATGGAGGCAGCCACTTCTGTAACAAGCCATTCGAAGCACTCATGAAGAAGTACAACATCACCCATCGAGTCTCTACACCATATCATCCGCAAACTTCTGGTCAAGTGGAAATAAGCAATAGAGAAATTAAGCACATCCTGGAGAAGGTGGTGAACAATACAAGGAAAGATTGGGCAGCCAAGCTCAATGATGCATTATGGGCTTATAGGACAGCATATAAGACTCCTATTGGAATGAGCCCTTATCGTCTTGTGTTTGGGAAAGCTTGTCACCTGCCAATGGAGCTTGAACACAATGCTTTTTGGGCCATCAAGAAGTTAAATTTTGATCTAGACAAGGCAGGCCATGCAAGAAAGTTTCAGCTGAATGAATTGGAAGAAATTAGACATGAGTCTTATGAGAATGCAAAGCTTTACAAAGAACGAACCAAGAGTTACCATGACAGAAACATTCAACGGAAAGAGTTCTCCAAAGGTATGTCAGTTCTTTTGTTTAACTCACGTTTGCGTCTCTTTCCAGGAAAATTGAAGTCTAGATGGCAAGGCCCATTCACCGTGGTCAATGTTTCTCCCTATGGAGCTGTGGAGATTCAAAACCCTAAAGATGGCTCGACTTTCAAAGTAAATGGACAACGTTTAAAGCCATTCTATGAGGGAGTTTCAGCTGGCATCCAAACTGGCCATGTGGTAGATCAACTTCCCTTCGTACCATCAACTTAGCTGATTGCACAATGTCTTGCCAAGACAGTAACTAAGGCGCTTCTTGGGAGGCAACCCATGTGTTCAAGAAGAAGGTGCTTGGTAGCAATCGACCTAATCGCATCAAGGGGGAGCATTTCAATCCTTTCTCTTTACTTGTTATTATTTTAAATTTCTGTTTTTTTTTTTTTTTATAAAAATTTAAAAAAAATAAAAAAATTTAAAAATTTAAAAAGATTTTTCATATGAGCTAACTTATGGTAACTCCAGTGAGCACTTCCGTCAATACAGTGTCTAGGAGTTCTTTAGGCGACACCTTCGGTGTCTAAGAAGTTTGGGTTTTAAGCGGGACCATTGTGACCCCTCCAACCTTCCCGGATCCCCTGGCTGTGTTTTCTGAGGCCCTTAACTGGTCATCCATGAGTTGCTTATATATTCATTTTTTTTATTTTTTATTTTTCCTAAACCTTCTTCTAAACTTTTCCCTTTATCATTTGTTTGTTCTCAATCATCTTTTGTATGCTTTCACATTGAGGACAATGTTCAATTCAGGTCTGGGGGGAAGGTTTTCAATTTCAATTTTCTTATCCATTTGTGTTTTCAATTTTCGTTCTCTTGTCACAATTTTATTTTTTATTTTTTTTATTTATTTTTTTATTTATTTTTTTTTTATTTTTTTTTTTTATTTTTTTTTTTTTTAAAGAATGTCATACAATCAATGCTATGGAGCTGCTATTTGAGGTTTTCATATCAGAATTTTGCACTTCACAAAGCTTTTGCTCTTAGAATTCTGGTGGCTAAAGTACCACGCTCAAATTCTTGAAGGAAAATAGTGGAGACTACCCTAGTGAGCTATATCGAGCCTAATTGCTTTCTTGAGAGGGTTTAAAGTGTTCTATTTCTCATCCATACTTATTTTCTTCAATTCACTCTAATTGATCTCATTATTCCATTTTGATTGAATACTAAGGATGATTCTCTTTTGCAGATATCATGTGCTTGCTCTCATTCATGAATGAACTCATTGAAGTGATGCTAGGCTATGTGTGCATAACCATTCTATATGCTTTCTTTTCACCCTACCCATATGTGTGTTCCATTAGCCCTCTTGAAGCCAAACACTTAAAGCCTTTTTCTTCTATCACCCTCATCATTTCCCTACCTTTGTATCTCAATCTGAGATACTTGACCTATTGTAGCCATACCCTATAGCTTAGAAATATACCAAGGTGTGCCAAGATAAAGTTTGAAGCAAGAAAGTTGCTACCATGTGCCTAAATGAAAGATGATGTGAATCTGTGCAATGAAGTTAAAGAAGATGCATATCAAATCAACGAAGATGAAAGTGTTTCGATTTGATCTAAGTGTGAAAAATAAAGTCCATGCCAGGTGAAACCATGAAGTTTGCAGCCATGCCATTCTAAATCAATGATACCTTGCAGATTAATGAAGAATGCAACCTTGGTATGTTCTTAAGTTACTTGTTTTTCCTTCTAATTCTTCCATTTCCCCTAAACCTTAGCCTTTCATTACAACCTTGTGAAAGACCTAGCTGATCTTTGAGGATGTATTCATGGGTGCTGGTATGTATATGTGTATCTATTTTCTTAGTATTTGATTCCTTTCATGAGATCTAACCAAATTTGTGCTTCTATTTCATACACTCACTTATGCTTTCTTGAGAGGATTAAACCTTAGGTTCTGAGTGATTGAGTGTTATCTGTGAGAATTAGAGTCGAAGCATGTTCTCTATTCAAGGTTTGAGTGTGCTTGCTTTGAAACTGTGTGCCTTTGAGCTATAGCTTCCACTTGTACACACTGATTGATCACATATCTTGGCAACTCTATGGTGTTGGAGGTATGACTAAAGTTTTCTTTCATTTTCATTAGTTGATTTCAAAGTTTATTTTTCTAACCACTTTGTTTTGTAGACTCAGTAAAGCGTTTGTGGGTATCGTATCTGTTAAACCCTCAGGAGACACAACTCCTCCTACTAGGGATGCCTAGAGGTTTAAAGGCTTGTTGCATACGCTCAATGCAATCGAGTTACCTACGAAAGTGGTCTAGTTAACTTCTTGTTTTGTTTTTACCTTTGTTTTTCTTTTGTTTTGCTCGAGGACTAGCAAAATCTAGGTTTGGGGGTGTGTTAAGCTCATAATTTCATACATATACATGCCCAATTTACTTACTTCTTTTGCTTAGTTTCTTAGATTTCTAAGTTATTTGCCTCCCTTTGTGTGTTTTGTAGGCCAATAGAGCAAGAGAGCATAATTCATGCAATTCAAGCATGTTAAGGCCTAATTTGGATGAATGGAAGAAGAGCTTAAAAGACAAACTCATTTTGGCTACAGCCCCCTGCCAGTCCAGTTCCGTAGGTCATATTGCAAGCTTTGTTTCAGCAACCTACACAGCTCGGATGAGGCAGCATTATTCATGAAAGTTGTTCCAATGGGTGTGTACTATAACATATCCAAAATTCAGCCCCATTGGATAAATATGGAGTCTGTTACCTAGCAAACACAGAGCCATGCTCAGGATGGATTTTATCAGCGCGCAAAATGAGTTAGCAATTTGTTTTGGCCTTAACTTCCTCCTCCGACCTTGGATTGGCCCAAATGATATATGGCTGGAAAGAAGACATTCTGAACTTCAATTTCGAGTGCTTAAAGTCCTAATTTGATTAAGAGAAGCCCAAGTTGTAAGCCCTTGAAGTTGCTGGTTATGCTGACCTCAGCATGTGCTGGTTGGATGCTTGGTCATGGTGAGCTAGGTATGAGCTATCATTTCTGGTTGGAAGCTTGGTCATGGTGACATGAAGATGAGCTAGGGCTGCTGGTGGGATCTATTGGTGAAGTGCATCAACCAATTCAGATTTTATAATGCAAGTGTTGTATGCATTAGTGAAGTGCATCAACCAATTCATCTTTTATAATGCAAGTGTTGTATGCATTAGCCATATTGAATTCAGATTTGTCACTCCCCTCTCCCTATAAATACCACATCCATTCCACATTCAAGACACAACAAATCCTGAGATTCACAACCCCCACAATTCACTCCAACCATCCTCAAACACTCTCAAAATCCCAAACACTCCAACAATCACCAAAACAACTCCAGCAAACCTCTCTTCCATTTCCCTACGAATTTCATCTTCCTTAGCCATCACCACTCACTCAAACTCATCCCAAATCACCTCCATATCCTTCATACATCTTTCTAGAAGTGGGGAAGCTCTTGGAGAAGCATTAGAAGTGGAGAAGCACTTGGAGAAGCCTTGGACACCACAAGAACTTCAGAAAAAGGGTTTTTCTACTCTTATTGTATTCATTATGTTTTCTCATTTCTGTTCAAGTCTCTTTTCCATTATGAGTAGCTAAATTCATAACTAGGGCTTCGATGTAACCTAACATGAATATTCTGGGTTTATAAGTTTGGAGTTTCAAGTTTGATTCATGATTCATGTTCTTATTCATTATGCTTATAAGTTAACATGCTTGTTTGAATGATTGATCACCATTAGAACTTGTTTGTTAACTATCTTGGTTTGAATTAAGAGTATACACCATGCTTTAATTCGAATTGAACTATGAATAGGAAGAGTATGTATGGACATTCGACAACAGGGATTAGATACATACTTGGTTGTTTAAAATGTTCTTCTATGCTTAATGGGTTCCTAATGCTTAATTTTAGGTTAGACAACAAATGATCAAATTAGGGAATTAGGAACACAAGGTTAGGACCAAACACCATGGCCTAATCATACTTTAGCTAGAATCAATCTTTGAATCTGAATTAGACTTGTTACTTGAATCTTTATAACCCAGAATTGAATTGTTATGGTGATTCGAATGCCCTAGTCTCAAAATCTGTTTTCCAACTCTTAAAACCACTCTTTGTTACATTTGTTTACTTGTTTTTGTTTGCAATTTCATTTTGCTTCTTTTGTTCAACAATCACAACCACTCTTGTTTTAAATTCTGTTTTAGACATAACCTCCTACTTTCTTGAATTTGGTAATCTAAGTACATAACTAGTTTTAACTTCTCAGTCTTCGTGGGTACGACCTCGTACTTGTCTTGCTATACTACTAATTGCCCCGTACAATTGCGAGTTAACATAATATTAACAACAGTAACCTAAGTACATAACTAATTTTAACTTCTCAGTCCTCGTGGGTACGACCTCGTACTTGTCTTGCTATACTACTGATTGGCACATACACTTGCGAGTTAACATAATTAAACAACAGAGGGCCGAGCCCACGGCCCGGCAGAGCGAACCCATACAGCGGTCCTCCACGGCACAGGCATCGCCGTTCGCACCAGCAACACAAAATGCCGGATACCTTGAAAGCAACAAGCGCAAAGATGCCGGAAGCTCCCAAAAGGGGCATTCCAAGAAAAATAAGAGCAGGTACGGCAGGGACAACTACCGAGCCCCACTACCGGCACATAACCAGGGAACGGAGGTGTTCACCCTGCTGAATACCTCCTACGAAGCGGTACTGATGAACGAAAACGAGATAATCCCGAAGCCAGCATTCCGAAAGCCCAGTCGGCAAGACGACAGGGATACAGGGAAATTCTGTCGATACCACCAGCAGAACAGCCATAACACTGAGGACTGCATCAGCTTGCGAAAGATCGTCGAGCGGTTGATTCGGGAAGGCAAACTGGATCAGTACATAGCCAGGCCATAGCAGGCGCCAGTGCTGAACGCCAATCGACAGATCAACATGATCAGCACGATCAGTGGAGGCCCAACCCTCGCCGGAGCATCTAACCGGTCAATGAAGCAGTATGTCAGGGCGGCACAATACCCCCAAGTCCTCGGCATAGAAAATAGCCGGCACACCAAGATGCCGAAGGTCAGGTGGGAACCCATCACCTTCTCCGAGGAAGAAGAGGAGGGGATCATCTACCCACATGACGACCCTATGATCATCCGAGCCGAAATTGCCGAATTCGATGTCGGACGAATTCTGATCGACACTGGCAGCTCGGTAGATGTCATCTTTGCTGATGCATTCAAAGAACTCGGAATAGATGACAGCCAGGTCAACCGACAACTCTCGCCTCTCCTTAGCTTTTCGGGAGACCTGGTCCAGCCAATCGGCAGTGTCAGTCTGCCAATCTCCTTCGGCACAGCCCCACGAAGGACCATGGTCTACGACCAGTTCCTTGTGGTGGACTGTCCGACGGCCTACAACGTCATAGTTGGTCGAACGACGCTCACGGCGATAAAGGCCCACTTATCCCCCCACATGCTACTCATGAAGTTCCCAACCTGCTATGGCACGGAGGCAATCAGGGGAGATCAGGTAAGCGCTCGGAACTGCTATGCCACGGCGTTGAAATCAGCAGCCCCTCAAAAGCAGAAGGAGACCCTTACGGTCGCAGGCTTGCCGAACGGCAACGAACCAGTGGACGATCCAAATGGAGGAAACGCCCACTCCGGCGGCACAACCTGCCAAGGATCTCGAAACGGTGGCGCTGGACGAGCGTCAACCGGATCAGTGCGTGAGAATCGGTACCATGTTAAACGCCACCCTCCGTGCCGAATTCATCCAGTTCCTTCGGCAGAACTCGGAAGTCTTTGCCTGGTCTTACAATGACATGACAGGCATATCCCCTGATGTCATCAGCCACAAGCTGAGCATCTCACCAGCCTTCAAACCCGTCAGGCAAAAGCGCCGATCCTATGATGCCGAACGGTATGAAGCTATGAAAAACGAAGTGGACAAACTAATGACCATAGGCTTCATCCGGGAGGCTGTATACCCGGATTGGCTGGCAAACTCTGTCATGGTTCGGAAGGCAAAAGGCGGGTGGCGAATGTGCCAAGACTATACCGACCTCAATAAGGCCTGTCCGAAGGATAGCTTCCCATTGCCACGCATCGATCAGCTAGTTGACGCCACTGCCGGTCACGAATTGCTCAGCTTCATGGACGCATACTCAGGATACAATCAGATCTTCATGCACCCTGCCGATAGCGAACACACGGCGTTCATAACAGACAAAGGCCTATATTGCTATAACGTCATGCCGTTCGGCTTGAAGAATGCGGGGGCGACCTATCAGAGACTAGTCAACCGAATCTTCGCCAAGCAGATCGGCAGTACAATGGAGGTCTATGTGGATGACATGCTAGTAAAGAGCCGAACGGCGGGGGAACATCTAGCCAACCTATCCCTTATGTTCGGCATCTTGAAGGAATACCGAATGAGACTCAACCCCACGAAGTGCGCCTTCGGCGTATCTTCAGGAAGATTCCTCGGTTTCATGATCAACCAGAGGGGCATCGAGGCGAACCCCGACAAAATCAAAGCCATAATTAACATGGAGGTGCCGAAGACACAAAAGGACATCCAGAGCCTTACCGGACGAGTGGCAGCCCTCACTCGCTTCATCTCCAAAGCCACAGACAAGTGTGCACCGTTCTTCAAGGCCTTGAAAGGGGGCAAACATCACATAGAGTGGACCGCCGAATGTGATAAGGCGTTTCAAGACTTGAAGGACTACATGGGCAGAGCTCCGCTGCTGTCAAAACCCCTCCCTGGGGAAATACTCTCTCTATATCTATCGGTATCCAACACTGCCGTCAGCTCAGTACTGATACGGAACCCTGAGAAGGCGGAGCTACCGATTTTTTACGTCAGTAAGGCCCTTCAGGGGGCAGAGTCTTGGTACCCCCCACTCGAGCAGCTGGCTTTTGCCCTGGTCGTTTCTGCCCAGCGGTTGATGCCCTATTTTCAGGCCCACACCATCATCATTCTAACCAACCAGCCCCTTCGGCAAGTTTTTCAAAAACCAGAAACATCCGGTAGGTTGGTGAAATGGGCGATCGAGTTGGGAGAATTCGACGTACAGTTCAAACCCAGGCCTGCCGAAAAAGGACAAGCCGTAGCAGACTTCATCGCTGAGCTAACACCTTCGGAAGCCTCAGAACCTGAAAGAACCCCAGCACAGGAAGGCCTACCGAACGGCAGTCGTCTCGACCAGTCGACTCCTTTTTGGATCCTACACGTGGATGGCTCCGCAAACCAACAAGGGTGCGGGGCTGGTCTTGTACTCACCGCTCCCGATGGAGCCAAAATTGAATATGCCATCAGGTTCGGCTTCCGAACGTCCAACAACGAAGCCGAATACGAGGAACTTTTGGCCGGCCTACGGCTCGCCAGAAGCATGGGGGCCATTCAGATCAGCATCTACAGCGATTCGTAGCTAATAGTGAACCAGGTGACTGCCGATTTTGCAGCGAAGGACGCGTCAATGACGGCGTACCTCACGGCAGCACACCAACTGCCAAACAAGTTCCAGGCGTACGAAATTCGGCAGATACCTAGAAACGAAAATAGTCATGCCGACGCCCTCGCTAGGCTGGCTTCGGCAATCAACGACAAAGTGGGCTGAAAAATTTCCATCGAGATACTGACCCTGCCGAGCACCACTGTTGCCGAGATCTACGCCATAGAGTACACCGATACATGGATGTCGCGCATTCATGCTTACCTAACGAACGGCACCATTCCTGAAGACAAGGCCAAGGCAAGACAGCTGCGTTACCGATTGGCAAGGTACATCGTCATCAACGATGTTCTGTACAAACCTGGCTACACCACCCCGTACATGAAATGCATCACCGAAGAGCAGGGCGAGTATGTCCTTCGGGAGATCCATAGTGGTGTCTGCAGCGACCATTCCGATTCCAGATCCCTGGCCCACAAAGCCTTCCGCCAGGGGTACTATTGGCCGTCAATGCATCGGGATGCAATAGCGATGGTGAAAAAAGTGCGATAAATGCCAACGGTTCGGCAATATTTCCCACCTGCCTGCCGAACCCCTCACACCGATCGTAAGTCCATGGCCGTTCGCCCAATGGGGGCTCGACCTAATTGGTCCAATGCCGCAGGGCAAGGGACAGGTTAAGTATGCAATTGTTGCTGTGGACTATTTCACGAAATGGGTTGAAGCCGAAGCCCTAGCCACCATAACGGCGGCAAGGGTCGAAGAGTTTGTTTGGACCAACATCTGTTGCCGCTTCGGCATCCCCCATGCCATCATCATCGATAACGGCAGACAGTTCGATTTGGAACTCTTCAGGCAGTTCTGCACCCGCCTCAAAATCAACCTGTTCTTCGCCTCCCCAGCTCACCCTCAATCGAACGGTCAGGTAGAGGCCGTGAACAAAATTATAAAGAAGCTCTTGAAACGGCAACTCAACAGTGCCAAGGGCGCCTGGCCGGAGAAGCTTCCCGAAGCTCTGTGGGCCATAAGGACATCTTACCGAACCTCCACAGGGGAAACTCCCTTCAGTCTTGCATTCGGCTCGGAAGTCGTTGTCCCAGTAGAAATCGACGAGTCATCCTACCGAACAGAAGCTTTCGCACCGAAGGCGAACGAGGCTGCACTCACGCTAAGCCTAGACTTGATCGAAGAGCGCCGAGGGTCAGACCCCGCTCCTTCAGAATCGGAGACTGGGTCATGCGCAAGGTCTCGCTTGCAACCAAAAACCCAACGGAAGGAACCCTCGGCTCTTCCTGAGAAGGACCCTACGAAGTCATCGGCATCCTTCGTTCCGGTACTTACAGGCTCCGAGGCACAGATGGGAAGACCCTCGGTCACCCATGGAATGTGGATCACCTCAAGAGTTATTTTAAGTAAAGTCCCCTAGCAAACGACATGGGCGGAATTTGTATTTTTGCCCACGGCATATATATAAAACTAGACCATTCATTTTCACATGTTTAGAACATCATATCCTAGCGGTATTCTTTCAAAAATATTTCGGTATGGCCCATCAAAATGAGCCACAGTAACATTGCCTACGGCAATTGAAAGCTATGTCCTTACATGTTCAAAATCAATGCATTGAGTACGAGCCAACAGTACAATGCTCCAGAATAACCTGCGGTATTCTCATCGCGCATAGACTACAAAACTATACAGTACCCTAGACTTGCCGACGGCATCGCTATGGTCGAAAGGTTATTGGGACCTTGTTCCTACCGATGCGCGTGATACTTGGGTTCTGGCAAGTAGGTACGAGCCAAAGGCAGTACCATGTTCTGGAATTACCTACGGTATTCTCATCACATCAGTACGGTACCCTAGACTTGCCCACGGCACCTCTACAGGGAAATGGTTACTAGAACCTAGTGCCTACTGACGGTACAACAATTACTTTGGGTTTATCTACCGAAGGTAGGGACACTTCGCTAATCCAGAGCAAGTAAACTCCTAAACGGCCAACGGCCCAATCGGTAATTATCCTAAGCAGTTATTTGCCTACGGCAGTAATAAATACAGATAGAATTCAAGTAATAAAAATGAAATATTACTTGAATTAAAAATGCCCTCGGCATTAAGGTGTCCAGAAATTTTGCCAACGGAAAATTAAAAAAAAAATATATATATACAAAACAAAATGGAATTACAAAACTATGAAGTAGCTCAGGCCTCGGCAGTCCGATCTCCTTGGTCATTGGCAGTCTCGACTACGGCGTCAACGGTAGCATCAGGGCGCCCTGGGCATCAGGACCATCGGCACCTTCGGGGGCATCCTCCCCCTCGTACTACTCGATCATTTCTTCTGTAATGCCTTCCGGTAGAGGAGGGGGATCGGCAGCGAAGTTCAGGTTCAGTTTCTGGCCTGGGTTAAACCGCTTGAAACGGTAGATGAGGTCCGCCATCTCGGAAGCAACCTCGTGGTCCAGGAGATTGATGAACTCAGCGGAGGAACGGTAGTTCCTAACCGCCTCGTTAACGGTAGCATCAACCTCTGCCGCCTTCGCTCGCTCGGACGCCTCCAGTGCCGTCTGCGCTGCCACCTTGGCTCCCTCGGCATCCCTGGCCGCCTGCTCCGCGCCGTCCAGAGCCTCACGCATCTCGGCAAGCTTGACCTCGTGCGCCTTGATCTGCCGTTCGGCAGCATGCATGTCCTGCACAAGACTCGCGTGGTCTTGGAGAGCTTTCCCAACCTCGGGAACCTTAGAGCGGCCCTCTTCGTACAGCCGTTTGGCGCGCTCGGCAGAAGTAATAGCCCTCTTCATGCACAGCCACATGTCCATTGACGCCTGAAAGGTGAAACCACTGGTTAGTGCCGAGCAAAGAATAACAATGGCAAAAGACTAGGAGTTAGAAGGTTACCGTGGCCTGGAGACGGAAGGCACGCCCCGCCTCTTCCCGAAGAGCCTTCTTCGGCAGCTCGTCGATTTCAGACAAATCCATCTGCGAACCCACGATCATGTGGTTCGCAAACTGGACTGTCTTTGAAGGACACGCCAGTGTGACTGCCTCGGTAGGTCCCCCTTCGTCCTCGGCGGCGAAGATGGCCCTCGGGGGGTCGGTAAGCCGCACCCGCTTGGGGGTGCAAACGGTATCCAGATCCACCTGGATAGGCTGTTTCCCAGATGCCTTGGAGGTAGCGGCCTCAGCTACCTGACGCGGGCTGAGCACTGGCTCGTCTACCGGCACCCTCCTGTTTGTAGGCTCGGCATTCCGCTGCCTTTGCCGTTCGGCCAGCGGTTGCTCCTCAAAGTCTGCCTGTGAGACCCTCTCGGCAGAAGCCTCTGGCTGCCGTTTCTGCTTTTTCCCCTTTGCAAGCACCTGGAGGCGCCGCTTCAAGGTCTCTGACATCTTCTTTGCCTCGGCAAGCTTCCTGGCCTCAGACACTACACGAACGGAACAGTATGAGTAGCCGAAGGAATTTATAAAGAGAGGAGAAAAAGAGGAGTGGACTTATACTCGGCAGGGTTCACAAGACGGGCTCTGATGAGATTCTCGGTAAAGAGGAACTGTGGATATTCCCTGTCACCAGCAGGAACTTTCAACCTCACCTTGTCAATCTGCCGAAGCTCTGGTTGAGTTGCCGTGGGATGCTTCAGTTTGCCTGCAAAAACGACAAAGATAGATTAGTCCACTGAACCAAAAAAAAAAGAGTAGCCTACCGATCGGCATGGTGAAGACCTACCGGCAATCTGGAAGGTGGTAGGGATGTGGAATCGTACGGGGACTCCCGAGGGCGATTCCCAATCGCCAGAGAGTAGCACCCGCCGATTCCTCCAGGACTTCTGGGAAGTCGGCACGGCATTCAGAAAATGGCCCCTTTCGGAAGCCTTGAGGCAGTTCGCCTGAACCCAACCTCCGTGATCGGTACTCTTGGACTTAGTGATGCTGTACAAGTGGGAGAGCTGCTCGTAGGTAGGCCCCTCCTCATCGGCAAGCCCGAATGCCATGACAACCCCCATCAGGACGGCCCAGAAGTTCGGATTGAACTGCCTAGGGGCATACCCAATTTGAGCAAGGATCCTTTGAACTGGAGGCTGCAACGGCAGCCTAACACCCTGCTGAAGGACGTCAGTGAAGAACGCAACCTCGCCATCCTTCGGGTTGCTCAGGGACTCGGTAGGGCTCGGGATCCTCATCCCTACCGAATGGGGAATCATGTACTCCGCCCTGATCTTTACCAGCTCTCGGTAAGTCAGCTTGTTGGGCGGCAGGTAGTCTACGTCAAACAGCTGCTCTCTCGCTATCCCCATCGGTACCCTTTGGTTCCCGCTGTTCACTATTGTCACCCTCGGTAGGGTAGCTGGCTCGGAAGACTCTCCACGACCAGAAGTGGAGGCTTCCGGACGGTGACTAGCGGATGCCTCCGGCATCCGAACGTCCTCCACCTGAGGTTCGGAATGCAGCCCCAACTCAGCTTGACGACCATCGCAATACACGACCGCCAACGGTAGGGGCTGACTGGTCATAAGCCCCTTACCGATCCCATGGGTAGGGGCAGGTCTAAACCTCTCGCCAACCACTTCCACCTCTGAACCACTATCGCTATCGGTATCCTGGCCCGACTCCTCACTATCGGTAGCCCTTCCCCTATCTGGAGACTCGTTCTCGAACGCGTTGGGCTCACTCTCGAATCCTGACTCGGTATCAGACATCTACAAAAAGAAACACAGCGGAAGGAAACTAAGGGCCATACAAGGGGCTACCCTACCGATGCCTACGTCTCTACCTATGGCAACTAGACTACCGAACCACACCCCACTTGCATAAAGTTCTAGTCTAGTTCCAACCAAGGAAGGACGTACGCATAACGAATGGAAAGGAAGTAAAGGTTACCGAACAGTACCTTATGTGGATTGGAGTGTAACGACGAAAATCATTTTCTGCCTTCTGTTTGATCTGTCGAAAATCGCCTGTGTTGCCGTTTGTTCTCGCTGGAAATCGCCTCTGTTACCGTTTGCTCTCGTCAGAAATGGCCTGGACAGAGCTCTCGCTTCACCCAAAAGATGCAAAGTGAATTTAACCTCAGAGACCCCCTCTATTTATAGGGCGAAAATTGCAACGGTATGCCTCGAGAAACCAAACGGCGCATTAATGGCGCTGCTCCGCGTGATTAGACGCACCACGTGTCGTGCGCCGAGTAGAGCCTCTGACAGCACGCTGGGTGCAGAAGACGAAGCGTCATTCTGTCCCATCACTACCCCTTCCTGTGCGGAGGTCGCAAGAGAAAGGATCAAACTTGCCCAAGTTAACAAACGATCGGCAATCATCTCTCGGAACCTCTAGACGCACCAAATGCTGCCGAACGGTAACCCTCGAAATGGCGACTCTTGAGCTCCTAGGCAGTTTCCTGAACGAATCGGCACCAGGACAACTCCCCAGCGCGCCTCCCTGACAACCTACCGAACGGTAGGACAACTTAGTGGTTACCGAATAACAAACAAGTTCTCGACCGAGAAATCTCGCTCGAGAACTTGGGGGACTCCTGTTTACACCCAAAATAAACAACCAATAAGAGCGAGACATGTGGAGGAAATTGGGCTTGGTCAAAGGTGCCCTCGGCACTCTACCTACCGATCGCTCCACTAGGGCAACGCCCATTCCAGGGACACGTGGCTCGCTCCCAAGCGACGTCCACAGTCCTACATCGAAATTATCAACAAATGACACCTCCCAAGGCCTATAAAAGGAGGCCAACTATCCCAAAATGGAGGTAATCAGAACTTACGGCATACAAGCCTATTGATCTGTTAGTTGAACTTTCTATTCCCGAACTTACTTAAGCATTGGAGAGCCTTCGGCCGGTACCACACCGGTGCCCTAGGTCTTACCGTGCGTTTGCTCATATTGCAGATCACGTTGACTACCGAGGCCTTAAGGATACCGAAGGCATAAAATTACTAAGTTGACCCTCAAAGTCAGGAAACCACTTTTTGGCGTCAACACCCTTCAATCCACCTTTCAATCCACAATATCCACAAGGAGAGAGAATGTAGGTTTCCAAGCTTTGTTGATTCTAAGAATACCAAAAACAAGGAGAGAGTGTAGTTCTCAATAGTAGAGAAAAACTCAATTTGTTTCTATAACTCACATTTCCTAAACTAACAACATTTATAGATAGTAGGAAGATGTCACCTACATTGAACAAAATCCCCCAATTTATTATAGACAATTTTATCATGAACCTATAGTCCCCAAAACATGAACTAAAAGGCTAATACATGAATCTATGCATGAAACATTTATTTTAAATGCATGAATTCTATTCCAATCCTAGAGTTTTTTTTTTGGTTTCGATTTTATACCATATAAAACATAACTCCACCAAATGACTTGTGAGAATCCAATCCAATCCGATCCAATCATGTCGGTTTTGGAAATTAGGGATCCAATCCAATGTCAAGTGAACGAAACCAATTAAAATTGGATTGAATTGAATTGAATCAGTCAATTCGGGCGGATTGGATTGGATCTTGCACACCCTAGATTCTCTTGAGCTTCCTCCGTTTTTCTTCTTCTATGTCTATAAAAGGGAGACCCAAGTCTCACCTCAAAAAAAAGTCTCTTTCGCTTTCTCCCATTTTCACATTCATCACCAAAAACTAAGTGTGAGTGCAGACAAAAGAACAAAAAGTCTCATTCTTTAAGTGTATACATTTGTTCATTTAATTCAATTCTTTTTGAACTTGAACAGTCCAAGTTGGGGGGTAAAACTAGTGAGTTCAAACTTCAATCAGTTTCTGACATTGGGTAAGCCAAATTTGGGTGAAAAACACAACTCATTTCCAGAAATCTTGAGTTGGGAATGATTTGATTGGTTTTTTGAGTTAAAAATGGCGGCTGCATTGGCCGGAGATGACTTGACAAGGCAGTCCAGCAGCCGGGGGAGCTGGCAGTCGATGAGTGTGAGGGAAATGTGGAATGCGCCTGACATTTTTGAGCGGAGCGGGCGGCAGCAGACGGTGGATGAGGAGGAGGAGGAGCTGAAGTGGGCAGCCATAGAGAGGCTGCCCACATATGATAGGATGAGGAGGGGGATGTTGAGACATGCCATGAGCAATGGGAAGGTTGTGACTGAAGAAGTTAATGTTGCAAACCTTGGGGCTCAAGATAAGAAGCAGTTGATGGAGAGCATACTTAAGGTTGTTGAGGAGGACAATGAGAGGTTCTTGCAGAGGCTCAGAGCCAGAAATGACAGGTTTAATATTGTTTTTGTTTTTGCTACATTGGGTTGTTGATATATATTTGGCTTGTTTGGTTTATGAGAAAGCAGGAGGAAAATAGGGTTGGATTTTGAAAGTCTTGGTTTTGGTTTTTTTGGTTGATTGGGAACAGGGTTGGTATTGATGTTCCTAAAGTTGAGGTCAGATTTCAAAATTTGTCAATAGAAGGAGATGCATATGTAGGCACCAGAGCACTTCCAACTCTGCTAAATTCCACCTTGAACTCAGTGGAGGTATTTCATTAACATTTATTTACAGTAAACTTTCCTTGTTAGTCTAGCGTTCCTATATATGGTAAATTCACAGATTTCTAAATTCTTATGTGAATAGGGCTTAATTGGAATGCTTGGACTCACACCATCAAAGAAAAGAGTCGTTCAGATACTCCAAGATGTGAGCGGTATCGTTCAACCATCAAGGTCTGCTCATGAACTTTGCATATTTAACCTCTTTTCTGGACTAGTATTATATTTGTTGCACCAATAAAATCGCACATAATGGTTTTTAAAAAGTTTATAAATAAATAACACAAAGTGTTTGTTGAGCGAAAATGTGAACAAAATCTGCCAACACAATTTCAACCACATTCAATGAATAAGGTTTTATTATTTTAAGTCTGACCCACTCGAGATTAAAGAATCTCTTAATTATACCCATGTTATGAATTAAAAGAGAAGACCTTTGATTAAAATTACAAAGGAGCGTGATCTGGGGGGAAAGATGGTTTGTTTGTGGCTGTACTTGGAACGAACACCGAGTTGTCTACGTCTCCTTGTGGGATTTATTTGAGATGTGTGGTGAGAGAAAATTTGGATGGAAATTTGTGTCGTTTAGGATATAGACAGTGTGTGGGGCAAATTTGGTTAAGGTGAAGAGATTTTGTTTGGGCTTGACTTTGGTTGGTTGGAATTAGGGATTTAAATTTGGTTGCGATTGTGTCTAGAGGGATACTAGACTGCCTATGTACCTTTGTCAGGATCAAACCGACGTAGTTCATTTTTGAGCTTGAGTGGTCTTGTACCACTTGGGTTTCAGAGTGGTTTGTACGACTTGGGCTTTGGGGTGGTTTTGTACCACTTGGTTTTGAGTTTATTTGGGGAATTAATAGGCATTTTGGATTTAGGCCCACTAATCCAAAATTTGGACTAATTGTTTGCCAATTGGATTTTTCCACAAGAATTATATAGTGAGAGTTTTATATATAGCCCTTAGGTGAAGCATTACTTCTTAACTGTTGGATCAAATTGGTTAACTTAATTCAATAATTAGGATCAAATTAGTTAGCTTAATCCAACAGTGAAGAGATATGCCCTCGTTATAGAATTACTCGATTTTTCCAATGGTCTCGGGCTCTTCAGTGAATTATTTGCACCAATTGTTTGCCAATTGAAATTTCTTCCCTTGATGGGGTTTCTTTTCTTTACTTCTAGAGGTTCATTGGTCACCATGACTCAGTCCAAAATGTTTACTCTGGCATAGACTGTATTTACTTCCTCCTCCATTGATTTCCTGACACCATGAGTTTTTTCTTGGATATAGAAGTTAGTGCAGCAAGCCTTTAGTCCAACATCCAATTAATTCTTGGAGTTTCTACCTTTTTTTTTTCTTTTCTTTTTTTTTTCCCGGCGGCAATGATCTCATTTTTGTGCTTGGGGAGCACAGTGGTCTTCGAAATTGCACAATGAATTATTGGCTTCGTTAAATTATTCTTCGCTGCTAGTGTTATTTGTTTGGACCCACATCTTGCAGTGCATGTGCATGTGACGAAGTTATGCTCTACAGCTTCAGTGCCAAAATAGGGAGGATAAAACAAACAGCTTCTTTTATGTCTTGGGTCCTTATGAAGCTTTGTCTTGCGCATCAAGGAACGGACCAGGTTTGGGCAGTACCGTAAGGTACCCTTTTTATGATGGCACAAGCCCATTGCAAATGGATTGAGAAATTTGTTTCGATGCTCAAGAGCATCAACTTTTGTTGTGATGACGTGCAATCATCAATTTGGCCGAAGAACCTGGTGGAGGGAGATGGAAGGGACCCGCCATCTACCTTGCTTTTTGCAATTCTGCACGAGTTCTCTCCTTGCCTTAGAATTTTGCTCTCCTAATTTTTTTTTTCTAGTAAAAAATTAATTTCCTTTCCTGCAAAGGGTAAGTGATTGATTGTTAATGCTAGTCAAGTGACGCAATTTTGTCCCAGGTTGACACTGCTTCTTGGACCTCCTGCATCCGGAAAAACAACACTTCTAAAAGCACTTGCTGGCAAGCTTGATAAGGATCTAGGGGTTTGCCATCCTGTCTATCTCCTTACCTTTCATTGGTTTATTTTTATTGCAATAGTGCACCTACTTGTTTAGTACTTCATACGTATTTAACAAGATGGGGTTATAAACAGGTAACTGGGAAAGTGACCTACTGCGGCCATGAATTTAAGGAATTTGTGCCTCAGAGAACCTCTGCTTATATTAGCCAGCATGATATTCAATATGGTGAGATGACAGTTCGTGAAACGTTGGATTTCTCCGGACGTTGCCTGGGAGTTGGAACCAGGTATGATATGCTGGTAGAGTTGTCCAGAAGGGAGAAAGATTCAGGTATCAAACCAGACACTGAAATCGATGCATTCATGAAAGCCACATCTATGTCAGGCCAAGAAACTAGTTTGATCACAGATTATGTTCTCAAGGTTGGTTGATTATCATAAGATTGTGTGCTTCCTCTCCTATTGTACAAGCCTAACAATTTTTTGTTCTTCTGACAGTTACTTGGTTTAGATATCTGTGCTGATACAAGTGTGGGTGATGGCATGAGAAGGGGCATATCTGGTGGACAAAAGAAACGTGTAACCACCGGTATGAGACTTTACGCCATATTACATAACTAAATGAAAACTGGATTTCCATGATGGTTATGCTTTCATATGTGTTTCGGAGTGTGAGTGGTGGAACTCTGCATGAATGTATGTTCAAATAGGAATGATTATTGATGTGCAAACATTCTCTGCAATGATTTTAACTGGTGGTGGTTGGTGTGAATGCAGGAGAAATGTTGGTTGGACCAGCGAAAGCTTTTTTCATGGATGAAATATCAACGGGGCTGGACAGTTCCACAACCTTTCAAATTATCAAGTTCATGAGGCAGATGGTTCATATTATGGATGTGTCAATGGTCATCTCTCTCTTACAGCCAGCACCTGAGACGTATGATCTTTTTGATGACATTATCCTTCTTTCTGAGGGTCAGATTGTGTACCAAGGTCCGCGTGAGAATATGCTTGAATTCTTTGAATATATGGGGTTCAGATGCCCCGAAAGAAAAGGTGTTGCAGATTTCTTGCAGGAAGTGACCTCAAAGAAGGACCAAGAACAATACTGGTATAAGAAGAACCAAGCTTACAGATATGTCTCAGTGCCTGACTTTGTACAGGCTTTCAGCTCTTTTCATGTTGGCCAACGACTTTTGGAAGACCTAAGGGTTCCATATGATAAAAGAACAGCCCATCCTGCTGCCTTGGTGAAGGATAAGTATGGAATATCCAATATGGAGCTCTTCAAGGCATGCTTTGCAAGGGAATGGCTTCTGATGAAGCGTAACTCTTTTGTATACATATTCAAAACTATACAGATAACAATCATGGCTACAATTGCTTTGACAGTGTTCTTAAGAACAGAAATGCAAGCTGGGACGGTACAAGATTCAGCAAAATTCTTGGGAGCACTGTTTTTCAGTCTCGTTAACGTCATGTTTAATGGAATGTCAGAGCTTATAATGACAGTTTTCAGGCTTCCTGTGTTCTTTAAACAAAGGGATGCCTTGTTCTACCCTGGCTGGGCTTTTGGCTTGCCGATTTGGCTAACCAGAATTCCCATTTCACTGATGGATTCTGGGATATGGATCATTTTGACATACTACACCATTGGATTTGCACCTGCTGCCAGTAGGTAAGCTTTGATTTGTCCAGTATTATTATTGTTGGAAGCTTCTTCTTTGTGTTGCTACATATGAGTGATGAAATATAAAAAAATCTAGTTATTCTTGCATCTGACGTATGTGCAATATGCTCAGGTTCTTCAAACAGCTCTTGGCTTTCTTCAGTGTACATCAGATGGCACTATCCCTTTTCCATTTCATCGGTGCCCTTGGACGAACAGAGGTTGTTGCAAACACTATTGGTTCCCTTACATTGCTAATTGTGTTTGTCCTTGGAGGTTTTGTTGTTGCTAAAGGTATGGAGTCTTTTGCCTTCATTGCCAACGCAGGCACATATATCAGTTTGATACTAGTATTGTTGTCATTTTTCATTTGATTTGACATTCACAAGATTCTCCTTTTGGTTTGCAGATGACATTGTTCCATGGATGATATGGGGCTACTATGTTTCACCTATGACGTATGGACAAAATGCAATTGCCATAAACGAATTTCTTGATGAAAGATGGAGCGCTGTAAGTTGTCCTAAATCTCAATTGCATTCTCCTTATATATTAATATCAATTTTGAGCTTAACAAAATTTGTTATTCCTTTGTAGCCTGTCAATAACTCCATTGAGCCTACAGTTGGAAAGATCCTTCTCAGGGAAAGGGGCTTGTTTACTGAAGAATATTGGTATTGGATTTGTGTTGCAGCGCTTTTCGGGTTCTCTCTGCTTTTTAATGTTCTTTTCATTGCAGCATTGACCTTCCTGAATCGTAAGTGAATAATTTTCATTGTGTACCACTCATCGGGTACTACTAATTAATTTTATGGACTTAAGTACTGATTATTTGCTTTCTTTTTATCTAAATTTTAGCTCTTGGTGATACTAAAACTCTAATTGAGAATGATGATTCCGAAAGTAATAGGAAGCGACGACCCAATCCAGAAGGTATAATGTTATATTCTTGTGGGTCTTAACTTGCATATATGCATTATAAATTATGAATTACTCCAACTCTCACTCCATTTATATTCCACACCTGGCCGTAAAACAATGTATAAGCTAGATAATCATTATCAACCCATGTCCACGCTGCAAACCCCCTATTCACCACATGCACCGTTCTTCATGTATGTCATCATGGGGTTGTACCAAATCTACTGCATAAAACGTACATCTTATTTAGTGGCTTTGCTATCAATTTATTTCCCTTTTCTGAAAAATAATGAGCAATGTCAGGTACTGATATGCAAGTGAGAAATGCTGCAAACAATCAAGCCAGAAAAGGAATGGTTTTGCCCTTCCAGCCCCTTTCCCTTGCTTTCAACCATGTGAACTACTATGTGGATATGCCTGCTGTAAGTAACGTTTTAATTATATTTTCTTTGAGGTTTTAATTTCAAGAAATCTGTATGAGAAATTATATCTTTAAAACAAACATGAATAGAAATGAAAAATGAAAGTTTCTGCTCTTTTTTTTAAGCAAAAACAGAAGACGAAAGTGATGCAGCGAGTTTAGCAAATACATGCATGGACCATTGGGATCATGTTCATGCATGAGGAAAGTCTTAATAACCTATAGTAAATAAGTGTCTCTCGTATGTGAGAGTTATCTAAGTTCATGAATAAAGTTATGGAGAGTCTTTTCATCTTTGTGAGTTATAGGGAGATTTAATGTGAAGTTATCATTAGGAGGGAAGTTGGGATAGGAAAGGTTTAGGAGAGTTATGAGGAGTTATCTCATCTTGATTGAGAGGCTCCTATAAATAATGCATGAAATTGTAAGAAAGGGGAGTTGATGTTTTTATTGAATGAAGATTGAGATCTTTCTCTCATCTCTTTACTCTTTTCCTGGGTATTCTCAGAATTAATAGATTAGAGTTTTAATTCCGGGTATTCTTAGAATCAACAGAGTTAAGTTTGCTCGAAATTATCTTTTGTTCTTGTTCCGCTGCATCAGAAAGTATCTTATTTTGATGCATGTTTCAAAGGTCATTTGAAGTTAGATTGTCATTAGCTATGAATTAATTGTTATAGTCTCGAAACTATGAGCATGATGTATGATGCCAAACACGTCATGGGTCTAATATGATTCTCCTTGGTAACATTTTTTTCGGGTTCCTTACCAGGAAATGAAGAGCCAAGGGATTGAAGAGAACCGATTGCAACTTCTACGAGATGTTAGTGGTGCATTTAGGCCGGGTGTTCTGACTGCATTAGTTGGTGTCAGTGGTGCTGGAAAGACCACCTTGATGGATGTCTTAGCTGGAAGAAAGACTAGTGGGTACATTGAAGGAAGTATTACCATCTCTGGTTTCCCAAAGAACCAAGTTACATTTGCTCGGGTCAGCGGTTACTGTGAACAGAATGACATTCATTCACCATTTGTTACTGTTTATGAATCTCTCATATACTCTGCCTGGTTACGTCTTGCCAAGGATGTCAAGAAGGATACACGGAAGGCATGTTTATTCATTTAATAACTTTAATTTTAGCAGTTATCCAATTTTATTTTCTTATTATATGCATTTTATCTCTCTACAACCGTATCGTTCGTTCACGTATAAAGAAATCATGTTAATAATTTTATGTTTTCATTCTTTTCTTTAGATGTTTGTTGATGAGGTTATGGATTTGGTCGAGCTTGATCCATTGAGGAACGCTTTAGTTGGAGTTGCGGGAGTTGATGGACTTTCAACCGAGCAGAGAAAGAGGCTCACTATTGCTGTAGAATTGGTTGCAAATCCGTCCATCATCTTTATGGATGAGCCAACATCAGGTCTTGATGCTAGGGCAGCCGCAATAGTTATGCGTGCTGTAAGAAACACTGTAGATACAGGACGAACTGTTATATGCACAATTCACCAACCTAGCATTGACATTTTTGAAGCTTTTGATGAGGTATTATTTGATTATAATTCTGTTAATCTGTAACACTGTTTATTATTTCATGCTGCCATATTTCACCTTGATTTTGTTTTCTATTGCAGCTTTTCTTAATGAAAAGAGGAGGTCAGGTGATTTATGCTGGACCTCTAGGTCACCAGTCTCACAAACTCATAGAATATTTTGAGGTAAGTTTTTGCTGTACCTTTTATGTTAAATTTCCTTCAAATGATCCAAACTGTAACATCTACTTCAGTAAGAATATTTTCGAACATCGATTTCGTGTAATGCAATGTATACATTTCACTCCAACACACATTTCTGTCTGAGCAATGAATGGTTTGTTTTCATTACAACTTTGTCGAAGCATGAATGATTTATTAAGAATCAAATTCTCTGTTTCAATCAAAAACATCAAAACCTCTTTTTTATACACCAATGGTTTCTGTAGTTAAAAGTTTGACTAATATCCAAAACATGTTGCAGGCTATTCCAGGGGTTAGCAAGATCAAAGAAGGTTACAATCCTGCTACCTGGATGTTAGAGGTCAGCTCTTCTGCCATGGAGGTTCGACTTGACACTGATTTCGCAGAAGTATATGTGAACTCAGAACTCTATAGGTTAGTAGCATATACATTTGTTTTCTTTTCATTTATATTATTGCCAACTGCTTGTCCGTATGTATTAAAATTTTCTTCATATTTGTTTTCGCTTGTTCAGGAGAAACCAAGAACTTATCAATGAACTAAGCACACCACTACCAGGTTCCAAGGACCTCTACTTCCCCACCCAATACTCCCAAAGCTTTGGAACTCAGTGCAAGGCTTGCTTCTGGAAGCAACACTGGTCATACTGGAGGAACTCACCGTACAATGCCATTAGGTTTCTCATGACAATTTGTATTGGAGTATTATTTGGTGTTATCTTCTGGAGCAAAGGAGACCAGATGTAAGTTTTATGAGCTATCCTTCGTACATATCATTCTTTGGATTTTGTGATTCAGTTGCATGTTTTCTCCAATCATCTGTTTTTGTGAAAGGTTCTTTGCTGTGTTTAACTGTATATTATCTTGTGAACAGACACAAACAACAAGACCTGATTAATCTTTTGGGAGCTACCTATTCGGCTATTCTTTTCCTTGGATCTAACAATGCTTTTTCTGTGCAATCTGTGGTTGCGGTTGAAAGAACCGTTTTCTACCGTGAAAGAGCAGCGGGAATGTATTCAGAGTTGCCTTATGCATTTGCTCAGGTAAGATATTGGAAGAAGTTATGCTAGTTTACGTCTTAGTTCTCGTATAACATTAAAATCTCATATCTTTGTTATTGATACATATATTGGTGTTGTAGGTGTCTATTGAGACAATTTACGTTGCAATCCAAACCTTTGTCTATTCCTGTCTTCTATTTTTCATGATCGGGTATAATTTTAAGGTGGAGAAGTTTTTGTACTTCTACTACTTCATCTTCATGTCCTTTACCTACTTCTCAATGTGTGGGATGATGGCCGTTGCCCTAACTCCTGGGCATCAAATTGCTGCAATTTTTATGTCTTTCTTCATGAGCTTCTGGAACTTGTTCTCTGGCTTCCTCATCCCACGACCGGTATGTCATGAATTTAACTCAGTTGTTCTTCTTATGGTCATGCCTGAGCATGTTGAACAGACGGTTTCTAAGGAACAACGTCCAACACATATTTACATTACAAATGAAATTTATGTAGATTAATCATGGAATTTTCTGATACCGGATTTATCTTGTTCTGAACTATCTCTTTTTTTGTTGTAACCATAGCATTTTAATCTCAATATTGCAGCTAATTCCCATCTGGTGGAGGTGGTACTACTGGGGTTCTCCAGTTGCTTGGACAATCTATGGCATCTTCACATCTCAAGTTGGTGACGTCAAGACCTTTATTGATATTCCTAGTCAAGAACCACAGAGAGTGGATCTGTTCCTTAAGGACTATTTGGGTTATGACTATGACTTCCTAATACCTGTGGTTGTTGCTCATGTTGGTTGGGTCCTCCTCTTCTTCTTCGTCTTCGCCTACGGCATCAAGTTCCTTAACTTCCAAAGGAGATAAGAAACTTCACTCGGCACCATTGAGCTGAACCCTTCAGAAATGTGAGATAGAGAAAAGGCAAGTATTGACTAAGGAAATTTCAACAGATCACAAAGTCTCCAAGCATTTTCCTATTACTTTTTAATGGGAATTTTCTTCATAACTGTTTCCAACATCTGCTCCTCAGCACAGCATGAATCTTTACTCTAAATTATGCTATGTAATTTCTCTCAAGCCAACAGCATTTGTATGAACTTTTTACCTTTTTACCCTTCACATTGTCATAGAAGTTGAGATTGACACTTCTCCACCTGTATCTTGAAGCTGTACTTCTGCAGTAGAGCGATTGACTGTTAATTGACTGGTTGTAGGTTCGAATTCTACTTGGGGAGATTTAATTCATTCCGAATTAAGAATTTGCTTGACCCTAAACACGTTCCCTGTGTCTTTGTTTCTACTGCTTTCTATCTCATCATATCATATTTTGTTCTGCAATATTTGAGAATCACTGTTAAAACCTCGGCCTAGGTTCTCCCAGATCTTTGGTAAAACTACATTCAGAAAACAAGTGATGAAACTTCACTCTCAATCCCTTCCCATTTTATAACCCCCCATCTTCTCTCTTTCGATTCTGACTTTTACTACGTGTGTGTGTGATCCGTCCTTTTCAGTGAGAAATTTCTCACATGAAATCACATCAACTTTTACCCATGACTTTTCAACATCTCTTACATACTTTTCAACGCCCCTTCTAGAATTTGGAATTAGCTTTGTTTAAATATTTGAATATCTTGGTAACGTTTTTCTAACAAACCATATTCCGCTACTCATCTCACAAAAATGAAATTGACGAATGTTCGAAGAAATTGAATGGAGTGTCATTTATCATAATAAGCTTAGCAAGAAGTTTATCCACCATGATCTTTGTCGTTTTGCTTACAATGAACAACCTAAAATGACCAATGTGGTGCCAGTTGGATTGGCCCACACCTTTCGTATATAAAATTCAACTTCCTTTCGTTTTCATACCCACTGTTAATCTGCCGTCAAAAAATCTGTTAACTTATGAAGTGGTAAATGACGTGGTAATAAAGAGACCACACTATTTAAGAAAATAATAAACATGATAAATATTTATAAAAAATAAAAATTGAAAAAATACTCTCTCCACCTCTCTCTCTCAACTACTAAAAAATCAATTAATTTTTTTTAATTAAAAAATAAACTATCTTCTTCTATCTCTGTACACGACCACCTCCGCCCCAGCCATCATCGCCCAAACACCCACCCACGCCCGACCCACCCCACCGCCCCCACCACTCCCTCATCCCTGTCAAATCCAGACCAACCCCCCCTCCCCTCATCCCGACCAAACCCCCACCCCATAGCGCACACCCACACCCACCTGACCCAACCTTGTGTCGTGAGTTGTAGAGAGAGGAGAGAATTTTCAAAAACTGTTTTTTTTAATAACAGGTTGTTTAAATTGTTTAATTTTTTTTATCTTTTATATTTTATTTTTATCAGCTGATATGGCTGACCTTTTTTGACCGTTGATTGCTACATAATCGTTTAACGGATTACTTGACATTTTGATTAACGAAGTTATGAAAATGATAAAAAAAAATCAAATTTTGGGTACGAAGTTGAGACAAGAAAAACGTTTATGTAAAAAAATCAAAATTCCGAGAAACTTCCAAATACTAAAGTGAAATTTACCCTAAATAATAAAACCAACCATTGTGTTTTGTTTGGTCAATAATTTGGCCCGGCCATTCAAATAAAGGAAGTCAAAAATGATCAAAAAGAATTTTTAAAATAAAGTATTATATTCTGCTCACTTGACAGTTGGAATCAAGAATATTATAATACAATTGTCTTTTAGTTCTGTCACAGAAGTGAAGCATGGGAATAAGGACCATGTAAAATTTGATAACTGTCATTTTCTTATGAATAATCCAAATAGTATTTGATTAATTTAGAGGAACCAACTAATTCTTCGCCTGATTCGTTCAAAGTACGAATTCCCTCCCCAAAACCTTTTTTTTTTCCTTAATTAAGGAGTAATTTAGAATAATTAATTTTTTTTGAGGATATCCTTGGTTTTTCAGATATAGACTAAAATTTTATAGTAATTCCCATTTTGAAGGGAAAACTTCAAACTTCTCTAGAAAGTCAGATGCAGGTACTATTTAAATTTCAAATTTGATTAGTTACTAAATAACCCCTTCCCTAATGCAATTATTCATAGAATATGAATATCCAATTTAAAATTAATTAACAATGGATGAAGTGAATTAAGATCTTTTAGTATTTAAGGTTAAACTTTTTGTTTTATGTTGTGGGGACAATACTCTCAATTACCATGTGGGCGCCACATTGCCGACGATATGATTTAACAGTGGGACTATAAAACTCCAAAGGCACTCATGTGTGACATGGGTTCTAGTCTAATAAAATAATTAATTTGTAATCCTTAACAGCTATTCACTTTACTCAATCGGCATCAATTCTTTAAGTACCGAATTGGAGAAACACTTGTACGGCCATAATATTGTTTTGTTATTTTCATCCATTCAGGTGGTTACTAAATAATGGATAATTAGAAGATATGCAGGCAGATTTTTTCTTTTACGATCTTTTTCATCTCACTCATAAGAAGAAAACCTTCACTTTCTATACTGACGTTCAAACAATCTCATTGTGCCGTACAAATAGTTTTTTTAAAATTTTATATACAAGCGGTATTGGAGGAAGGGAGACTCGAACCTAGGACTCGGATAAATAATCCTAACCGCTAGAGCTACAAACCCCTTACTGTAATAGTTGTATTTTATTCTTACAATTTTGAAATTAGTTAATACCATGTTGTCAATCATATTACGGAAGCTTTATAATAATGGTCATGAATATTGTGACAGTTGAATTACGCACATAAGAACAAGACCATCTAGAAATGGTCAGCTCCTGCGAGCGTTGAGGGACTTTTGGAAATTTCTTAAAGCCATCATAAATCGCTTTTTTTTTTTCTCAAATGAAATATCTTCTATAAAAAATATGAATAGAAAGAACGCCTCCACGGCAGCAACAAAGATATTAATTTCACAGCTAAAAATATGTTCAAGAAACAACGCGAGAAAGTCGCATTTGGTTGGTATTTTTTTATATTTTGCTGACAATTCCCATTTGCTTTACACGAAGTAGATATTTTTCTTGCTTTTTTAATATCTAAAAAAAGTTAAGAGACTTTTCTTCCTTGTGTCTCTATAAATTCTCACCCAAAGCTCCTCACAAATGTAGTTTCTTCTTTGCATGTTCTCATTCTTCACCAGACAATAATGATCTCTGTGTGAAGAATTTTGAGAAGACAAAAGAAAAGCATACTCTGGGAGTATATTTGATCATCAACTCTTTCAATCACTTCCCAAACAATTGGGTTATACTTTTCCAACCCATCATCTGAAATTTTGAGTTGAGGGTAATTATTTGTTTGGTTTCGGGCCATCAAAATGGCGGCGTCTTTGGTGGGAGATGACTTAGCTAGGCAGACTAGCAGCCGGAGGAGCTGGCGTTCTTCCAGTGTTAGAGAAATGTGGAACGCACAGGATGTGTTCCAGCAGAGCAGCAGGCAGCAGGCGGTGAATGAGGAGGAGGAGCTGAAGTGGGCCGCCATAGAGCGGTTGCCAACATATGATAGGATGAAAAGGGGGATGCTCAGACAATATATGAGCAATGGGAGGGTTGTAGCTGAAGAAGTTGATGTTGCGCACCTTGGAGATCATGACAAGAAACAGTTGATGGAGAGCATACTTAAGGTTGTTGAGGATGACAATGAGAGGTTCTTGAAGAGGCTCAGGGCCAGAAATGACAGGTTTGTATTGTCTCCCTTTCTGTTATGTATAGTTTGGTTTGTTGATGAGAAAGCAGGAGGAAAACAAAAGTGTTGGACTTTGAAAGT
Organism: Prunus avium; assembly: GCF_965620075.1. Taxonomy (NCBI): domain Eukaryota; kingdom Viridiplantae; phylum Streptophyta; class Magnoliopsida; order Rosales; family Rosaceae; genus Prunus; species Prunus avium. The sequence continues at coordinate 29,500,092 of NC_142289.1, forward strand.
TTAGGTTGTCTTTGGCTTCATAAAACATACAATTGAAAGATGTATTTTTGCTTAGTTTGCTTGCTAAACATGTTTGATTTGGATTACCTTGTAATTTTTTTTACTTCTTGGGAGACAGGGTTGGTATTGACATTCCAAAGGTTGAGGTTAGATACCAGAATATATCAATAGAGGGAGATGCATACGTTGGCACCAGAGCACTTCCAACTCTGCTAAATTCCACCTTGAACCAACTAGAGGTATTGTTTCAACATTTTTTTAACGCCGAACCTTATTTCTTGATCTAGCCTTCCGCTAGTGAATTCCTAGATTTCTAAATTTCTATACCTGTGAATAGGGACTGATTGGATTGATTGGACTCTCACCCTCAAAGAAAAGAGTTGTCAAGATACTTCATGATGTGAGCGGTATTGTTAAACCGTCAAGGTATACTCATGTTTCTCTGAAAAGAAGATGGACACTATTTTATTGGTATGCTACTCATGTGAAGTAGGCTTGTTTCTGAACTCCAACCATGATATTGCTCGTTTTGTTTGCTTTTCAGGATGACACTGCTTCTTGGACCTCCATCGTCAGGAAAAACAACACTGCTAAAAGCACTTGCTGGCAAACTGGATAGGGATATAAGGGTTTGCCATCCTCTCTGTCTCTTTACCAGTTATCAGTATTAGTGTGCATACATGTGTAGGGACTTTTCATATGTATTGACAAGTTGGGGTTATAAACAGGTAACTGGGAAAGTGACTTACTGTGGCCATGAATTCAAGGAATTTGTGCCTCAGAGAACCTCTGCTTATATTAGCCAGCATGATCTTCATTATGGTGAGATGACAGTTCGTGAAACGTTGGATTTCTCTGGACGTTGCCTGGGAGTTGGAACAAGGTATGATATGCTAGTAGAGATGTCTAGACGAGAGAAAGATTCAGGTGTCAAACCAGATCCCGAAATCGATGCATTCATGAAAGCCACATCTATGTCGGGCAAGGAAACTAGTTTGATCACAGATTATGTTCTTAAGGTTTGTTGATCCAATCACAAGATTATATCATTACTCTCTTATTCTACAAGCCTAACAAATTTTTGTTCTTATGACAGATACTTGGATTAGACATCTGTGCTGATATAATGGTGGGTGATGGCATGAGAAGGGGTATATCTGGTGGACAAAAGAAACGTGTAACTACCGGTATGTTACTCTATGCTCTCCAATCTGTTTCTGAATATGAATATGTGTAATATATTGACCATGATATTTCTGCATGTGTAGTTTTAACTTTAAATATATTTTACTAGCAACGTAGGTGCTAATGCAATTAATACCAAGAAGTGAATTTTTTTTTCTTCCAACAATAGAATGATTATTGATGGGCAAACATTCTCTGCAATGATTATAACTGGTGGTGGTTGCTCTTAATGCAGGAGAAATGTTGGTTGGACCAGCGAAAGCTTTTTTCATGGATGAAATATCAACGGGGCTTGACAGTTCCACAACCTTTCAAATTGTCAAGTTCATGAGGCAGATGGTTCATATTCTGGATGTGACAATGATCATCTCTCTCTTGCAGCCTGCACCGGAGGCGTATGATCTTTTTGATGACGTTATCCTTATTTCTGAGGGTCAGATTGTGTACCAAGGTCCACGTGAGAATGTGCTTGAATTCTTTGAATATATGGGGTTCAGATGCCCTGAAAGAAAAGGTGTTGCAGATTTCTTGCAAGAAGTGACCTCAAAGAAGGACCAAGAACAATACTGGTATAAGAAGAACCAAGCTTACAGATATGTCTCAGTGCCTGACTTTGTACAGGCTTTCAGATCATTTCATGTTGGCCAACGACTTTTGGAAGACCTAAGAGTTCCATATGATAAAAGGGCAGCCCATCCTGCTGCCTTGGTGAAGGAAAAGTATGGAATATCGAATATGGAACTCTTCAAGGCATGCTTTGCAAGAGAATGGCTGCTGATGCAGCGTAACTCTTTTTTATACATATTCAAAACTTGCCAGATATCAATAATGGCAACAATTGCTTTCACGGTATTCTTAAGGACAACAATGAAATCTGGGAAACAAGAGGATACGCCAAGGTTTTGGGGAGCACTGTTTTTCAGTCTCATCAACGTCATGTTTAATGGAGTGGCAGAGCTTCCAATGACAGTTTTCCGGCTTCCTGTGTTCTTTAAGCAGAGGGATGCCTTGTTCTATCCTGGGTGGGCTTTTGCCTTGCCCATTTGGATAACCAGAATTCCCATTTCGCTGATGGAATCTTTTTTATGGACAGCCATAACATATTACACCATAGGATTTGCACCTGCTCCTATTAGGTAAGTTGTAATTTATTCTCACATCGTTGTCACAAGTTTTAGCTTTGTGATGCTAAATAAATGACGAAAAACAAAACAATTTAGTGGTGGTGGATCTTCTGTCTGACATATGTCCAATATTATCAGGTTCTTCAAACAGTTCTTGGCTTTCTTTGGTATACATCAGATGGCAGTCTCCCTCTTCCGTTTCATTGCTGGCCTTGGTAGAAGTGAGGTTGTTTCGGGCACAATCGGTTCCTTTACACTGCTGTTGGTTTTTATTCTAGGAGGTTACATTGTTGCTAAAGGTTAGAATCCTTCCCTGTTTACTGTCAAAGTATTTCGTTTGAAAGTAAGCTACTGTTTAGATCAATTTTCCTTCTAGATTTTTTCATATGTTTTGAAATGTTCAACATATTCTCATTTTGCTGTGCAGATGATATTCAGCCATGGATGATATGGGGATACTATGCTTCACCTATGATGTATGGACAAAATGCAATTGCTATCAATGAATTTCTTGCCGACAGATGGAGCACTGTAATTTCTCTTAAATCTCTCTCAACTAAATTCTCACTCTACATTAACAATTATAATTTTGAGTTTTACATTCAGGTTCAACTAGTGTTTAAGCTTAATCAAACTTTTTTTATCCCACGGTGCAGCCTGTGAATAACTCCCGTATGCCCACTGTGGGAAAGAACATTCTCAGGGACAGAGGCCTGTATACAGAGGAATATTGGTATTGGATTTGTGTTGGGGCACTCTTCGGGTTTTCAGTACTTTTTAATGTTCTTTTCATTGCATCACTCACCTTCTTAAACCGTAAGTGAACAATTCATTTATTTTCACTGGACTATTGTTATGGTAATATGGATTGAAGCATTGATTATTTCTTTTTCTTTTTCTGACTCAATTTTAGCTCTTGGCGAAACCAAAACTCTGATCGAGAATGATGACTCTGAAACAAAGAGGAAACAGCAGTTGTCCAATTCAGAAGGTTGAAATATTATATATCTTGTGGATCTTAACTTGGATGGTTTCTGTTTCTGCAAGATGGGATGCGTTTTATATGTTTGATAAAGAATTACTTCAGCCTTTGCTAGCTGCAAATTCTAGTTACCACTTGCATATTTCTCTTTTGTGTCATCACTTTGTGGTTGTAGTACAAATTCTACTGCAGAAACCTTACATCTCGAGTAGCAGATTAGCTAACAAAATAATTTTCTCGTCTCATATATGACGAACAATTACAGGTATTGATATGCAAGTTCGAAATGCTCAAGGAAGTACTGGTTCAAATGTTAATGTTGCAAGCGGTCAAGGCAAACGAGGAATGGTTATGCCCTTCCAGCCCCTTTCACTTGCTTTCAACCATGTCAATTACTATGTGGATATGCCTGTGGTAAGTCGCTTTTTCTTTTTGCTCCACTGAGCTTTATATTTCTAGAGTTATTATATGATAACTTATCAAAAGAAAAGCTAACTAGAGTTATAAACTGGAAGAACATTGTTTCATCTTTCACAGTAGTTACTTTCTATTAACCATTGAAATGAATTTATGTCTTAAGAAACTATGACCTTGATTTATTGATGACAAACACTGTTCTGTGTCAAATATGATTCTTGGTAGTAACGATTTTTTGTGCTTTTCAGGAAATGAAGAGCGAAGGGATTGAAGAGACTCGACTGCAACTACTTCGAGATGTTAGTGGTGCATTTAGGCCGGGTATTCTGACTGCATTGGTTGGTGTTAGTGGTGCTGGAAAAACCACCTTGATGGATGTCTTAGCTGGAAGAAAGACTGGCGGGTACATTGAAGGAAGTATTACCATCTCTGGATACCCAAAGAACCAAGCCACATTTACTCGGGTTAGCGGTTACTGTGAACAGAATGACATTCATTCACCATATGTTACTGTTTATGAATCTCTCGTATACTCGGCCTGGCTGCGTCTTGCGAGGGATGCTAAGAAGGATAAACGAAAGGCATGTTTTTTATTTAACACCTCAATATTTAGCTGTTCCAACATTTAGTTTCTGACTACATGTCACTGAACTGACAATCATATTGCCCCATATAAGAACGGGATGAGATGGATGATGTAGCTGACTCTGATTTTCGTCTTCTGTTCTTTAGATGTTTGTTGATGAGGTTATGGATTTGGTCGAGCTTAATCCGTTGAGGAATTCTTTAGTTGGACTTCCAGGAGTTGATGGACTTTCAACTGAGCAGAGAAAGAGGCTCACTATTGCTGTAGAGTTGGTTGCAAATCCATCCATCATCTTTATGGATGAGCCAACATCAGGTCTTGATGCTAGAGCAGCCGCTATTGTTATGCGTACTGTAAGAAACACAGTCGATACAGGACGAACTGTTGTATGCACAATTCACCAACCGAGTATTGACATTTTTGAAGCTTTTGATGAGGTAGGAACAACTAATACAATTTATTGAATTTGTAACGTTGTCATTTCATGTACCATATTTATGATTTTTTTTTTGCAGCTTTTCTTAATGAAAAGAGGAGGACAGGTGATTTATGCTGGACCTCTTGGTCATCAGTCTCATGAGCTTGTTGAATATTTTGAGGTAAGTTTATACTTTACCTTGTATGTTCAGTTCCTATTAAATTATATCCAAACAGATTATACTGGAACTGAATTTAGTTAGCCCTTTTTTTCCCTAAATTTTCTTATGTTAGGCCTAACTTACTCTATCTCCTAACGACGTCTTTAGACTCTGGTGCATATTTTTTAATATATTAATGATTGAATCCTCTATCTCAATGCAATCCTATGATTTTATCCAGCAAGAAATATTATCCTTGGACCAATGAGTTTTAGAGTTGCAAAGTTTGAATAATATCGTAATCCTCTTGCAGGCTATCCCTGGAGTTCCCAAGATCAAAGAAGGCTACAATCCTGCTACCTGGATGTTAGACGTCAGCTCTGCTACAGTTGAGGCTCAAAATAACATTGACTTTGCAGAAGTATATGCAAACTCTGAGCTCTATAGGTAAGCAAGATGTATTGTATTCAATTCATTTCTATTTTCTTTTTCCCACAAACCCTTCTTTGTATGCACAAAAATTCATCAACAATTATTTTCAATTGTTCAGGAGAAATGAGGAACTTATCAAGGAACTAAGCATTCCACTACCCGGCTCCAATGACCTTCATTTTCCCACCCAATTTTCTCAAAGCTTCATAGTTCAATGCAAAGCTTGCTTTTGGAAACAACACTGGTCATACTGGAGAAACTCGCGATACAATGCCATTAGGTTTTTCATGACGGCTGTCATTGGCATAATCTTTGGTGTAATCTTCTGGAGCAAAGGAGACTCGATGTAAGTTTAAGAACTTCATTATGAGCTACATTTTTTGTTAATATCTTCCTTTGAATTTGTGATTATACGATTTAAGTTGCATGTTTTGTTCAATCACTTATACTAATTTTATCTTGTAAACAGACATAAAGAACTAGACCTAATCAATCTTTTGGGAGCTACCTATTCTGCTGTTCTTTTCCTTGGAGCTGGCAATGCTTCTGCTGTGCAATCTGTGATTGCAATTGAGAGAACAGTCTTCTACCGTGAAAGAGCAGCGGGAATGTATTCAGAGTTGCCTTATGCATTTGCACAGGTAAGAATACTGGAAATTATACTCGGTTATGCTTTCATTTTTCATATCATTAAAATCTCATTATTGATGCATCTTTTGGTGTTATAGGTGGCTATTGAGACAATTTACGTTGCAATCCAAACCTTTATGTACTCATGTATTCTGTATTCTATGATTGGGTACACTTGGAAGGTAGAAAAGTTTTTCTACTTCTACTACTTTGTATTCATGTGCTTTACCTACTTCACAATGACCGGAATGATGATGATTGCACTTACTCCTAACTCTCAAATTGCTGCAATCGTTATGTCTTTCTTCACGAACTTCTGGAACTTGTTCTCTGGTTTCCTCATTGCCCGGCCGGTATGTCATTTGAAACTCATTCTTCTTATTTTCATGTCTGAGAATGTTAAACAGAAGTTCAAATTTCTAAGGAACCCAGTTCGAGTCATCTTAATTTATCATTGCAACCATAATAACAATTCATGTTTAATTTTGCAGCTAATCCCAGTGTGGTGGAGGTGGTACTACTGGGGGTCTCCAATTGCCTGGACAATCTATGGCATCATGGGATCTCAATTTGGTGACGTTAAGACCTCTATGGACACTGGTAAAGGACCTCAGAACGTGGATGAATACCTTAAGGAAAGTTTCGGTTATGAACATAGCTTTGTGGTACCTGTGTTCTTCGCTCATATTGGTTGGGTCCTGCTCTTCTTCTTTGTCTTTGCCTATGGTATCAAGTTCCTTAACTTCCAAAAGAGATAAACAACTTCACTCTGCAGCCGAGCTGAGTAACCTTCAGGATGTCAAATAGACTGTTCAGGGTAAAATTAGCATAGTAGTGAGTCACAGAGAAGAAATCTCATCACTACTCTTTTTGTCTTTTTTATATATACATTTTGTAATTTTGATTGGCTTGGACAGCTTTTCCCTATTAATTTTTGTATAATCAATTTTATTCTTCAATATCTAATAAAAATCCTTATGATTTGTTCTTTTTAATATGAAAATATGATGAATAAAAGGACCTACACCAAAAGCTCTTCACTTGGGCCGTACAAAGAAAAACATAGAATAATCTGGTCTAATATTGCAGAATACACATCAGACTTTGGTTGATAAGGATTGATACTGAGATGGCCATCAACCAAACAGAAAAACAACACATTTTGACCTAAGCTACTGAAAAACATAAAATTACAGATCAAGACTAGAAATTAAGATTTAACTCGGGATGAGGCTGATGTTGTGGGTCTTGTAGCAACATGGTTTCAAGAGGAGCCAAAAAATCACTAAAGTCATTGTCACAGAATTGCAAATCTTCTTGCATTAAACCAATCTCACAATCAGTCACTGTTCGGTTCATTTTTACACATGATTTTTCATGTTATTCACCTATTATTTTGAGTTAGTTCTTGACATTTTATAGCTTTTTACTTCCTTTTTGTGTTTTCTTAGATTTTACCTTGGTTAGAATGAAAATGAGCTAAAAGTGCATTATTGGTTATAAATTCTGTTTTTGTTCATTTTCGTAGGTCAACTTCTTGGCCCGGGATCAACATGCTCTGGTACTCGGATGAGGTGAAGATCTTCATGAAACTTGTTCCAATGGATGTTAACTACAACATATCCAAATTTGAGCTTCATTGGACAAGTATTGCCTATCCAACCAATCCAGCATGTTACCACAGCTCTGGAAATCCGAAGTGCTCCAGCTTTTACCTCCATATTGTTATCTTGATTCTTCTTGTTACCATAACACTTGGTAACAAGAAATTACCTTGGTTAAGAGATATTTTCAGAGGCAAAGAGCATATTTTCAATGACAAAGCTTCATCATGGCAAGGGGACAAAGTTTGAAGCTTTAACAAAATGTGGAGTTTTATATATTAAAAGTGAGCTGGAAATCATGGGCTAAAGGAAGATGAATGTGCAATCTGCAAAGCTGATGACAATTCCTTCATTCTACAATATAGAATGTGGGGGATTTGATTCATCCATCATTCTACACATTGGAGAGCAGTTTTTGGAAGCTAGGGAGCAAGAGGAAGAAAAGAGGTTTTTGGAGAGCAAGAGGGGGGGGGGGGGGAATGGCATAACAATTGAAGAGAACCTTGGGGAGCCTTGAGGCAAGGATCCAAGGGGTTGAAGATGCATTCTCCTTCTCCTCTTTGTTCTTAGTTTCTTTCATTTTATTTGTTTCTTGTATTTTCTTAGTTTCAATGTAACTTCTTATTTAGCTAGGGCTTAGGTTGAAGCCCTAAACATGATTGCCTTATTGTTTTGACACTTGAGTGTATGAATTTCTGGATATTGTTGTTGAATTCCAATTCACCAAATTAATCTATCCTTGATGTATGTTCTTCTTTGATTGATCACCTTTGAAAGCATGCTTCTTGAGGTTGTTGGGGTTATGTGTATCTTCATGTTATCCTAAGCAATAAATGGATGAAGTAAGAATCATCCATGTGAATTGGTTTCTTGAATACCTAATGTAAACACCATGCTATTAGGATTCTTGTGATGTTCATATTCTCTTTGAACTTAATGGGTTTTCCTTGTAATTGAATCAAAGTACTAAGCACACCTAGATTCGATTATAGGGAAGGCACAAGTATTGTAGCACTCGTACTGCACTTTACGTACATTAGAGAGAATCAATGCGTCTTGAGCCACTCGTACTGGTCTTGATTGCGAACATCTTCAACAACACGTTTAGAGTTCATCACTTGAGTATTTATGAACATAGGTAGAATTGTTTAGGGTGGATTCCGAAACCCTAGTGTTTGTTACATTTTAATTTCACATTGTGATAATTCATCTCTGCCATTCTCATTTAATTTCAAGGTCCATTTACTTTCATGAAATAGAAATAGGTCACTTCAAACAAATCAAACCCCCCCCCCCCTCCCCCAATGTGTGTGTGAGTTGTGTGTTTGATACGTTGTGTGTCTTGTTTACTGAATTTTATTTGTTTCTGTAATTGTTTTGGACTTTTGGTCCGCGTTGTGTTCTTCCATTTTCTGTGCTGAATCCAACCGTATAAAGAACGTGAATTTTGGACATACGGTTGGAAAGTTATAGGTCAAAAACTGGACAGAGGTCGAAACTGAAAAACAGAGAAACGAATCTGCCCAAAAACGACCGGTCATTACTGTTCAGGCGACCGGTTGCACATGAATCTGTCCAAAAACGACCGGCCGTCACTGTTCATTTTCACTGTTCACGGCACTGTTCACGGGTGATAAATAGGTGATAAAAGGGTGATAGAAAGTGCTGTTTCTGTTTTTCTTTGGTTTCTTGTGTTGTTTCATTTCTTTACTCATTTTTAGTTTCCAATTTGCATTTGTGCATTTGTGGTGTGTTAAATTAGTGTTCTTTACGTACTCAAATTAGAACTTATAGGAAGCCGACAAGTTCTTCGTGGGATCGACCCCGTACTTACATAATCTATACTTCATTAGATTCGTGCACTTGCGGGTATTTTTAATTGGTTGTTTGCACATTAATTTGTGTCCTTTTAGGAATGCAACAGTCACCAGCAACCTAATGTCATCATGCTCATTGTGGGAGCAAATTTCCTCCCACGAGAATATTCGCCCAAGATTCCTTCGTCTTCTCCGCTTCCTTCTCTCCATGCAAAATAGATCGGAGTAAAAGGACCACACCCGGGGGGTGTTGGCCAAAGGCCCTCCGATGCCTAAGTTAGGTTGGGTATTTCAAGGAAAACTGGGTGGCCAGAGCCGTGTGTGGTGGCCGGAGCCTTGTGTGAGGGAGAGAGAATATGGTGGCTAGGGTTTGTGAAAGATAATTTCTGCAGAGTTTCAGTAGGAATTTAGACGTACCTGAACCCTTGTGTGTAGCTAGGTATTTATAGGAGCCTCTGAGGCTAGGGTTTCAGAGGAATAATTCTGTAGATGGAAAAGAATTATTCCTCCTCGATTAGGCGAGATTTGATTAATTAGGGATTTGATTTATTTGATTTAAATCAAATCCCTAATTGGGGTAGGAATCAAATCAATCCCCATTTTAATTAGGTAATTGCCAATTAAATTGAGTAACTCCCAATTAGGGCAAATAATCACCAAATGGAAGGAATTATTTGACCTAGGGTGATTTAATTCGGTTCCCACACTCATCATCAGTAATATGATTAGTACTCTGAGGTTGCACATCATCTTCCATTGCACCGTTATCATTTTGATCTTCATCACCCAATCCACAGTTGGCTCATAATCATCAAGATTATCACAAAACTGCATATCATCTTCCATCAAACCAATCTCACAATCACTCAATAGCAACTTCATATCATCATCACTAATTTCCACACTTGGCACAGAAGGTGGTTGCGGCTGCAGCTGCTCTTGTGGTTCTTCTGGCAATTCAAGATCATAAAGTTGAAGATAATCTTCCATTAGACCAATATCATTATGATCATCATTACCCAATACCAAACTGAGATAATCATTAGCATCCACAGTTGGCTCATGAATTGATGAAAGTTAATCTTGCTGAAATTGACCAATTAAATTGGGTTTGGGTGTAGTTATGACGACATCACCTGGATCAAGATTCAAATTAATCTGACCAATTAAATTGGGTTTGGGTGTGGGTATGACGACATCACCTGGATCAAGATTCAAATTAATCTGACCAATTAAATTGGGTGTGGGTGTGGGTATGACGAGATCAGTTGGATGAAGATTCAAATTAAGATTAAGAGATGATTGTTGTTGTTGATCTGCTGCATCTGGTTCCATGATATTCTTGTACAAGTCCATGAAACTGCACTTCCCATCATCCCTCATCATCATCTTCATCGTCACAGCTCCGATCCTCTCATTCAAAGACTCCAACTTGGCCCCCAAGCAATTATCTTGAATACCCAAATCCCGATTTTCTCGATCATCAACAATTTCCAAGAAACCCTTTTCGACAGAGAACAGACCCTTTTCAATTCAATCTTTGAAACCCATCTTCAGATTCTTGTACTTGAGTAGAACTGATTTCAAATCTTGTTGGTTTTCCGGCCAAGCGTTGATCTCGCCGTCGGCACCAACGGCGATTATGTAAACGGCAATATCGCACAGCTTCGAGAGTCGGCCGGCCTTATTCTTCAAAATGGAGCCTCTCTTGGCCATGACAGTTTTCTGAGGCTTCATAGCATCAAAGACCTTTTTCATCTTCATGGACGCTGAAACCCTAGGGTTTGATTTAGGAATAGCCATAAATCAATAGATCAATTTCGAGTGAAAATTAATTGAATAACAGAGAGAATAGCAATGCAGTCAGTACGATTAATTAGCGACTGATCAGAACTTGTAGAGAATGGCAGTGAAAGGTAGCGAATGTAGCAATGGTGTGAAATGAGAGTGTGAGCGAGGAAGGTGAGGGTATGGCGGTATTTATAGGATTTGCGACTGAGGGTATAGTTGGTATTACAAGGAAAGTAACCGTTACGCGGAAAGTAGTATATCATCACACTATCGGTATTACAATAAATACATTATTTTAGTGTCTTATTTTATTTTGTAGGGTTTTGTTTTTTTTCCTCTTTGCAATTGAATAAAAACAAAAATTTGTTTGTAGCTTTCTTTTTGCTTAACAATTTGTTTGTCGTTTCAATATGGTTGTTGTATTTAAATTGTTGTATATAATTATATTAGTGAGATTCACTATTATACAAAGTAATAGGAGCTCAAATTATAAAAAAAACCCTATATGAAATTGACTTTAGAAACACACCCAAAGCCCATTTACAACACAACAAAAAGGCTTTTAACTTATTTTAAATTACAGAATTACCATTGATTTCTTAAAACAAACCCAACCCCAAAACCTCATAAAAAAGCTCAAAACACTCAATATGGCATCAAAGTAATTTAATAATCAAAATTAAATTTAATAGGGCCAAATGTCATTTTTTGGATTTTTTTTGGGTTTGTTTATAGAAATTAAATGGTGTAGGGTTTATTTATAGTTTTAGTGCTAAAAATGAAAATTTGACTAAATATCTCAATATTATTTAGGTATATGGTTGTTGTATTTAAATTATAATATATAATTGTATTATACCAGTGAATGTACAATTTGGTACTTATTTTATATGTATTTCTTTTAATGTTAAAATCTTTCTTATGGTAGATGCATTAGCTATAAAGCGTGACTCGTTTGGTCGAGGTAGTAGAATTAGAATGCTGCTAAAGGAACCCTAAAATTAACTGAGTACACCCTACTACCAAACTATTTATTAATTACTAATTTACCATAATATAAAATAACAAAAAAGGATATATCAAATTGTGAAATAAATATAATTTTAAAAAGTACACCTTACTCACCATATTCAACCCTAATCAAACGTAAAGAAGTTTTTATATTGCTTAATGTCCATCAACAACTCATCCAGCATTGGCGAAGACACAAGGAGGTGTCGTTAAATGTTCAAAGGTGTAAGGCGGTGGGTTGTAATACCGACGCTCATTTCCATCCATTGTTGGAAGAAGATTTGTGTAGCAGTACAAGTTCGACGCCACAAAAAGAACAAAACCTGCTGAGGTTGACTTCAGATTCCTATGCTTTGATATTCTTGTAATTTCAAGTTTTGTTAGTTATAATATCTTCAATAATAGTAATAATTTTATTAATTTGTTTACTCATTGGATCATGAAATAGTTATCTAAGATTTCAATCTGTAAAGACAAATATTCTTTTGGATTTCTTACCACAAAGCTTTATAACCAATCAATGAATGGTTTCTTGATCTGTAAAAGAAGTGTAGAACACTTTCATTTTACCCAGAAAAAATAAAAGGAACCCATAAAACTTTCATAAGATAATAGAACATATTTGGAGGGCAACAAAGTTCAATCCAAAAATAAGAAATAAATAAATAAAATCACAAAGGATTTACAAGAATCAAGCTTTGTATTGAAGGAGCTATCTACTCCTACACCAGCTTACAAAATTAAAGATTTTGATGCAAACTCAAAATCTGAAAAGATGACACGAATTCATGTTAAAAAAGAAACTTGGTTTAGGATTGGTATTGGAGTGTTGTGTGATAGAGTGTATTAGGGTGTACCACCGGTATGTTTGGTAGTTAAATAGGGTGTGCTTAGTTAATTTTATATTTTGATTAAAATATTAGGGTGTATTTAAATTATATGGTGTACTCAGTTAATTTTAAAGTTAGTTTAGAAGCACTCTAGAATTACTATAACAACAAGATATGAACATTTGCTAATAGGCTTAAAGTGGACACGATATATCATAATTTATCCCCATGCAATGAATGAAAAAGAATCTCTTGAGCTCCTTAGTTGGCACGCCTTCAAAAATCATTGTCCTAATAATTAATATTTTAAGCTTGCAATAGAAGTTGCTCACTACTGTGAACAACTCATAAAATTTCTAAATCTGTGGCTGGAAGTATAGAATGTATATCACTAAATTTTCATGAGGCATATCTACAAACCTTTTTGTTTTTTGTTTTTTTTTTTCAGATTTAGGTTCCTCTTTACACTTTTTCTGATATAGAATTCATGTCCATCCTATTGATGATGCATCTGTCTCTACTATATATTACAATATTATTTGTTTAATGCTAATGCTAATGGTAATGGCTTAAGCTGAGTTATGTCTTGCTTAGTATTTTGAACTAGTTCGATATCTTCCCTATTAAAATATTTTTGACATATTTTGCTAGTATAATATGATCATTCTAAAAATGCTTGTAACTGCTTTTTATCTTCTAATTTATCTGAAAATTTCAAGACTTTTTTAGCTATATATTCTTGCAATTGTATGGTTCCTGATTTAATATACATGACTAAAAATTCATAACTTGAAGTTCTACTTTATTTCTACTTATAACTATGGACAAGTATATCATCTACATATACACTGCAAATACTATTATATTTTTTAAAAATTTGATCCATCTTTGTTTGAAAAATCCTTATAGGGTTAGGGTTTTAACAATTTGTTTCCAACATGAGAATATTGCCCTTGCACTTCCATTGATCATAACTTTTTCGCTACAACTCTGATTCACACGCAGTACACGTCTACCAACTTGTGAAAGGAATCGGTGTAATGGCGCAAAGAAATTTTCCGAAAATCGCCCCGAACAAAAGTGGACCAAAACAGAATACAAACAGAATACTGAACTGAAGTCAGAGCACCTCTCAACCTGTTCATTTTCTAGATCATGTTTAAGTAAGAAAAACTTCATAATGGAGTTAAGAGATTGGTTTCTAGTATGTGTGATTGTTTATCGGTTCTTTCTTTTTTAATTTTTCTTATGATAAGGACATTTAGTTTTTGTTTTAAGGGTTATGTGTGAGTGGAATACATGTTCTATAAAGTGAATGAGAATTAAGGAAAGTTAAGAGGAAATATAGCTAATATTCCTCTTTAAATAATTAAGATTGCTCAATATTTACGACTTAGTTGAAAATTCTCTTCTGAAATATAAAGTTTCTGAAACTATTTGTAATAACACAATAACTAAGATTAATAACTTTTAAAAAGAACAGTGGATTCAAGTAAACAATAGTTTTTTTCCATTGAACACTGTTCTTTGAAATATGAAGTTTCTATCACACTTGAAAAGGACAGAACAGATAAGCAATTGAACAGAACAAGAACAGAGATAAACAAACAACATGTAGTTTTCATTATGCCCAAATATAGCAAAAAGTGCACTATAGCTTTTAGGATCACACTTGATATAAGGAATTCAAACAGAACAAGAAGAAAATTACAGATAAAGACTAAAAATTAATAGGCTGCTGCTCCTGTGGGTGTTGTAGCAACATTGTTTGTTTCAAGAAGGGCCAAAAAATGGCTCAGGTCATCATCACAAAACTGCAAATCATCCTGCATCAAACCAATCTCACAATCACTCAAAAGCAACCTCACATCATCATCACTAGTAATAGCATCCATACTTTGCACAGAAAGTGGCTGCTGCTCCAGTTGCTGTGGTTCTTCTGGCAACATTGTGTCAAGATCATAGAGTCCCAAATCATCTTCCATTACAGCAATATCATTATGATGATTACCACCCAATACCCAACTGAGAAAATCATCAAGAGTATCAACCGTTGGCTCATAATCATCAAATTCGAAACCATTACAGGGTAGTTGTTGATCTGCTGCTTCCGGTTCCACAGAACTCTCCATGATCCTCATCTTACTCATCACAGCTCCAATCCTTTCATTCAAAGCCTCTAACTTGGACCCCAAGCAATCATCTTGAATACCCAAATCCCAATTTTCAACATCCTCAACAATTTCCAAGAAACCCTTTTCAATTTGACCTTTCAAAACCCTCCTCAGCTTAGAGAGTTCGTTGTTCTTCTTCTTCCTCAGAGCGGAGCATCTCTTGGCCATGACCGTTTTCTGAGGCTTCATGGCATCAGCAACCCTCTTCGTCTTCATGGCTTCTGATTTCTTAGGGTTTGATTTAGGAAGAGCCATTGATGAATTAATTAATCAATTTCGAGTTGAAATTAATTAGATTAACAGAGAGATTAGAGATGCTGCAAGTGCGACTGATCACCAGACGATCAAAAACGAAATTTAATTGTTGTGGAAAGTAGTGAATATCGGAGGTGATGAGATTAGACAGAGAGCTACAGCGGTATTTATAGACTTTGAGATTAAGGGCATAATGGATATTATACAATATTCCTTCCTACGGGAAAGTAGCTGTCAGCGATAAGGGGGTAATGACCAGTCTGTCCTTCCCTTTTCCTTAATTCATAAATTAATTTTGTACATCTAACAAGTAAATGAGAAACTCACACATTTTTTTTAAATTTATTTACTTCTCTTCCATTTTTTCAATTGACAATTTTTTTTTCTTTGTGAGAAAGGACAATTTTTTATATTTAATCTAAACAAAATTTCAAAGGAAAATCACGGTAAATGCAAATGATACGTATAAAATATTTTTTTTGTTGCAAATATACATAAAATATTTCTTACTTAAGCAAGATATATTAGTCATGTCGCCCTCAGTTTATTTTAGGTGTAATCCAATTTTTACGATGGTTTAATATTTGTCTCTTAAAATGGGCCTATTTGTCGAAAGCCCATAAGTCAAGCCATTATGTTTGATCTTAGTGAATATTCAATGCTTGAAATGTGCTTAATGATTACGATTGGTCAATATTTATCATTTGAGATTAATAACTGTTACTTACGATTGGTCAAGCAAAATATATTCTCATAAATGTATAAGTTTATGAAAATATCTGTTACTTATGTAACTGAGATTAATAACTTTATTTGGTTTTATACATCATTAGAATGGTCAAAATTAAGGATATAAACCAAAATTAAAATATGAATTATGACAAAATTTGGAAGTTGAGAATCGCCAAGTGATCATCCTCAGCTTTCATTGGCTTTGCGGGTGACTTCGTCCCAAACTAGCTTGTAAACTTTTTGTTTTTTGGTTTTTTTGTTTTGTCGTAATCAATCAATGTTCATTCAAAACCCCATAAATGGGAAGGAAACAAATAGAGAATATAAGAGCCGAAAAGGCCAAATACAAGAACAAATTACCACAAACACAGGAAAGATTAGGCTAAAACCAGTACAGTCTAGTATAATAATCTTCCCCGTCACAAAATCAACCAAATTACAACACAAAGCCACTGTGATTCGCAAAAGGGACGGAGACTGCACCATAATGGCCACAAAGGAGGGGATACACCACCACCACACAGGTCAGCATCGCTGCACATAGAGACCCACCGATCTTCTGCCAAAAACAGAAATTCCTCAAAAATTAGAAACACGTCAGCACCTGAAAGTTCCTCCAAAAGTCACCTTCTCCAACACACCTGAATCTATCAATGCACCTAAGAGAAAACAACAACCAATCATAACACCAAGGTATATACCAAAAGACCGACACCAAGGGAATGGAGAGTATTGGTACAAGCACCAGAGCAAGAACTGTAGCAAAAGCTCTAAATACACTCCGAGAAAAGCCCAACAAAGCGCTTATAGATATGGTTGATGTATCCCAATGGAGAATCTAGATCCGAAAAGAGGATAAGACAAAATGAGAATGAGAAGTTGAGGAAAAAGTAAATCTAGTTGAAGGGGTTGTTTGGCAGAGAACGAAGGACACAAAATTGGCATGAATCATTTAATCTCAACAGATAGCACAAGGCTCAAGCAGACACCACAGAAAGGAGAAGCACCCATTTTTCAAAGAGAGCCATAGACACAGCCAAACATGCTCAAACCGAAAGAAGACTAGCTCTACCAAAAAGCCCAAGGCAGGGGAGAAGGGAAGGTAGCAGAACGAGAGAAAGAACAAACAAGATAATGGAAAAACAAAAATAAAAAAAAAACAAAAAAAAACAACAACAACAAAATAACCAGAAATTGCTCTGCAAAAACGAAGCAGCTCCCCAAGAGGTGGAAGAGGAAGGAAGAGGAAGGAAAATGAAGGAAAAAAAGGACGAAGAAGCAACCCAGAAAAGAAAAAGAGAGGAAGAGGAGGGGAGGAGGATCAATGACCACGTCCCCCCTAGGGGTGCAAGTTGGATTGGAAAATCCGATTCCAACCGATTCCGGTCCGAAAATTTCCAAAAAAATCCGACTCCGACAAATCCGAATTCCGTAAACGCCGAAATCCGAAATTTTCGAAAAAAATCGGATCGGATTCGGAATGTACATGGAACTTCCGATATTTCCGAAATGTTCCGAAATGTTCTGAACTCATTCCGATCCGATAATTCCGATTTCAAAAATTCCGAATATTTGAAATGCATTCCGATCGGAAAATTCCGATTTAATCCGAAATATTTTGAATTAATCCTACAAAAGTTTATACAACAATCAATATATTTAATTTATATGCTCAACATTTAGTGAATTCCCACAATTTTTATATATGCACAACATTTAGAGAATTCCCACAATTTTTATATATGCACAACATTTAGTGAATTCCCACAATTTTTAATTGGTCCATAGTTTTGTCACAACCAACCAAAGACACAAGTTTTCTTTGATATTATTGGCAAACATTATATATACATATATAATGAAAATTTTAAAAGTACATTTAAAAATATTAGTAAAAGGAAAAAATTTTTTGTAATGCAACCAATTTTGATTTGATCTAAATTACGTAGTGTATTGATTTTTTTTCTTTTAAATCTAACTCAATTTCTTGAATAGGACTCATTGGGGTATGAGGTCATGCATTTAATTATAAACATATTTTCTTTATGATCAATTGTCATGGTGCTAATCTATTGCTATTTTCTTAATAATGTGAATATAAACATAGGGGGTTACAAAAAAGTTAGGTACATCGATGGGTAACTCACCCTTAAAAAAGGTCGGATATTGACATGTTGTATCAAATACAAATAGGTATCAAACTCTTATTCATGCATGAATCATGATTATGAAAATTAAAAAATAGGGATGATCATGGAAACACATTGGGATTGAACCCTAATAGTAAGTATGTAGTAGTATCCCTTGCAATTTTTTTGGTGAAAACCAAGGTATCCCCAGCGCGATTGCGGGGACTAACCCTCGAGGTACTGTCGGGCGCAAAACAGGGACCTCTCCCAACAAAGTCAAAATAAAGTTTATATAACATTATTTTTTATCAAATATATTCACATGATACATATACATTTGGACAAGGATTACTGGGTTTCCTACAAAGGGTAAGAAGAAAAGCTAATAATTCTATAACACGTTCAAGGGTTCCATATATATATATATATATATATATATATATATATATATAATATAAAATTATATTTGTACGATAACACTAATTTGTGACAGCCATATATATGTCTATTCCGGCCAGGAGAGGTTCACGAGATTTTTTGTTTTTTGTTTTTTTAAATAAAAGGTGAGAGAGTTACTTTAGATCCAAATCAGAGCCCCCTCATATTCTCCCCCAGCCCCAGCAAACAGCAAAGAGATTTCACTCCATCTCTTGGAAAACCAAACGACTCTTCTCTCTCTTCACTAGAGAAGAAAACAAGATGGAACTTCAAACGCTTTCATCAATCTCACTATTAACCTCCTTCCCTTTGCAATACCACAGCCACTGCAAGTCTACACCAAAATCTCTATCATTATTCACTATTCAGTAAGTTTTCTTTTTTATTTTCTCTAGATCTTGTTCATGTATAATTGGGCAATTGAATTTGTTTACTTGTCTACCCAATTAGAAAGGAATATTGAATAATTTTATTTTAAGTCTTGCAGGGTTTGGTCTTCTAATTTTGTGTGTCATTCTCTTGTGCTTGTGTGCCATTTTAGGATTTTATTGCATAATTTGTGGTATTAAAATTTAAAGATGAACAATACATTTTCTTATAGCCACTGGAACCACAATAATACACAGGACGTGGATCATCTTTCTTTTCCTTATACACCTAATAGATTGCCTGATTATTTTATATGTTTATTGCAGATCTAAAAATGGCACAGGACGTGGATCATAGCCCTCAGGTTCCCAATGAAGTTCCCGACCAGGTTCCTGAGCAAGCTACCATTCGTGGCAATCCAAAGAAGCAAAAAATTACCAAGAAGTCTGGTTTTGAACATTATGTCATTTGAACGTAAACATTGGAATTCTTATGGAATTTTTTTTCCTTTTTGGTTGGCTTAATCATGATTCACAAGAAAATTTCAAAAATTGATTTCCGAAATTTTTATCCGAAAATGCCGAAATTATTATCCGAAAATTCCGAAAATATTAACTTCCGAAAATTCCGATAATGCCGAAAATTCCGCATCGGAATAGAGTTAGTATATTCCGAAATTTCGGAATCGGAATCGGAATCGGAACTAAAAGATAATTCCGAAAAGTTTCGGAACGGAATTCGGAACAGTGGTTTCCGATTCGTTCCGGCCGAAAAACACCCCTAGTCCCCCCTGAGCGGCGCTAAAGAGAGGGGGCTAGGTTTGGGAGAAAAAAATTGCTCTGTTAGAGAGAGCATTTGTGAGCTGGCTAGAATCCACTTAGAGCATCTCTAGCCTGTAAACTTATTGTAAGATCATTGGTCACTAATTCTTGATTTGTAACCAAAATTGACTTTAAGTTTGTAAAAATAATTGAGTCTCAAGAGATTTTGACCCCCAAAAAAGAAGAAGCTCTTTTTACTGAAATAATTAATATCACTTTTCTGAAGAAAAAAAAAAAAGAAAAAAAGAAAGAGAGAATTTTTTACGTTTGATTAAATCAATTTTTATATGCATAACAAACTCTATTAAGAAATAGGTAGTGCTAAACTCGCTAGATCTGTTTATCAAAGGAAATTGCTAAGGAGATCACATTTTATATAGGACAATGCTTGGCTCCTGACATATCAGGAGCCATTCCTCCTCCATACAATACGTGGCTTTCTAAAAAAAATGACACCTGTCTTTTTTTTTTTTTTTTTTTTTTTTTTTCACACTCTCTTTCTCTCCTCTCCTCCCGTGTTCTCTCTTCTCTCTTCTCTCCATCTCTTTCTTCCACCATTCCCAAAATTTCCAAAACTCCCAAATAAATAACTCAATAAAATTAAAAAGGAGAGAAATCAATACATAGTGTTTGGGTGATGATGATGGAGGAGCAGCGATGGGAAGAGAAAGGGGCTGAAAATTTCTTCTAAAGAGTTGCAGGGGAAGAGACAGAGATGGGGAGAAGAGAGAAGGGAGAGCTGGGGGAGGAGAGGAGAGTGGGTGAGAAGAGAGAGAGGTAGAATCGGTGAAAAAAAAAAGAACAAAAAAGAAACATGGGAAGAGAAGAGAGAGCTGGGGCGAGTGGGTGAGACAAAAAAAAAAGGAAAAAAAAAAGGACATGGGAAGAGACAGAGATGGGGAGATGAGAGAAGAAGAGAGAGCTTGGGGAGGAAAGGAGAGTGGGTGAGAAGAGAGAGGGAGGGTCAGTTAAAAAAAAAAAAAAAAACACAGGTGTCATTTTTTTAAAAGGCCACATCTTGTATGAGGAGGAATGGCTCCTGATATGTCAGGAGCCAAGCATTGTCCTTTTATATACCCCTTGTGACAATCTAAATTGAAAACATGATTAGCAATTTTTTATTTTTTATTTTTTATATTTTTATTTTTGCTTTTCCTTTCTAAAGAAGAATAGTTTCAACAATGAAACTGATTTTTGAAAAGAATTTTGAAACTTTTTTTTTTTTCCTATTTGCCAAGTCTATACCACCGTAAATGACCCGTGAATCCCAAGACCAGATACCTGGGACATCTTAACTAAGACTAGAACTTGACCTCTTGACTCCAAGTATGGCCCTGGACGTCCAGGCCCAAAATTCACCATTACTCCAAAAACTTCATCAAAATATGCTATGAGCTCCTTGTAACATGTACTTTCATGCTATAGTGACTTATTGTCTACATACCCACCCCTCTACATATGAATCCATTTTTCTGTATAAATATACATATTCCTGATTTGTAAGCACTCAAAAATATTTGAAAATGTTCGGATCACACTTGATAAGGACAGAACAGATAAGGAATTGAAACAAACAATATGTAGTTTTCATTATGCCCAAATATAGCGCAAGGTCTGAAAGACCTTTCATCAAACACATGGTGTGCCATTTAGGGTCGCACAGCAGCCATCCATGGGGTCGTCTGAGGACCTCCACTGCTAATTTTCCGATCGGCATGGGGTCACCTGACCCCTCTTGTCCCTCTGTGCGTCCGCCCCTGGGCATATCTACAAACCTTTTTGTTTTTTGTTTTGTTTTTCAGATTTAGGTTCCTCTTTACACTTTTTCTGATATAGAATTCATGTCCATCCTATTGATGATGCATCTGTCTCTACTATATATTACAATATTATTTGTTTAATGCTAATGCTAATGGTAATGGCTTAAGCTGAGTTATGTCTTGCTTAGTATTTTGAACTAGTTCGATATCTTCCCTATTAAAATATTTTTGACATATTTTGCTAGTATAATATGATCATTCTAAAAATGCTTGTAACTGCTTTTTTATCTTCTAATTTATCTGAAAATTTCAAGACTTTTTTAGCTATATATTCTTGCAATTGTATGGTTCCTGATTTAATATACATGACTAAAAATTCATAACTTGAAGTTCTACTTTATTTCTACTTATAACTATGGACAAGTATATCATCTACATATACACTGCAAATACTATCATATTTTTTAAAAATTTGATCCATCTTTGTTTGAAAAATCCTTATAGGGTTAGGGTTTTAACAATTTGTTTCCAACATGAGAATATTGCCCTTGCACTTCCATTGATCATAACTTTTTCGCTACAACTCTGATTCACACGCAGTACACGTCTACCAACTTGTGAAAGGAATCGGTGTAATGGCGCAAAGAAATTTTCCGAAAATCGCCCCGAACAAAAGTGGACCAAAAAGTCACCATTCGTGAAGGGCAAAACGGTCAATTTCCTCCAAAATTTCAAAAATGAAGAGAAATTGGAGGGTAAAATGCTAGTACAAACAGAATACTGAACTGAAGTCAGAGCACCTCTCAACCTGTTCATTTTCTAGATCATGTTTAAGTAAGAAAAACTTCATAATGGAGTTAAGAGATTGGTTTCTAGTATGTGTGATTGTTTATCGGTTCTTTCTTTTTTTATTTTTTCTTATGATAAGGACATTTAGTTTTTGTTTTAAGGGTTATGTGTGAGTGGAATACATGTTCTATAAAGTGAATGAGAATTAAGGAAAGTTAAGAGGAAATATAGCTAATATTCCTCTTTAAATAATTAAGATTGCTCAATATTTACGACTTAGTTGAAAATTCTCTTCTGAAATATAAAGTTTCTGAAACTATTTGTAATAACACAATAACTAAGATTAATAACTTTTAAAAAGAACAGTGGATTCAAGTAAACAATAGTTTTTTTCCATTGAACACTGTTCTTTGAAATATGAAGTTTCTATCACACTTGAAAAGGACAGAACAGATAAGCAATTGAACAGAACAAGAACAGAGATAAACAAACAACATGTAGTTTTCATTATGCCCAAATATAGCAAAAAGTGCACTATAGCTTTTAGGATCACACTTGATATAAGGAATTCAAACAGAACAAGAAGAAAATTACAGATAAAGACTAAAAATTAATAGGCTGCTGCTCCTGTGGGTGTTGTAGCAACATTGTTTGTTTCAAGAAGGGCCAAAAAATGGCTCAGGTCATCATCACAAAACTGCAAATCATCCTGCATCAAACCAATCTCACAATCACTCAAAAGCAACCTCACATCATCATCACTAGTAATAGCATCCATACTTTGCACAGAAAGTGGTTGCTGCTTCAGCTGTTGTGGTTCTTCTGGCAACATTGTGTCAAGATCATAGAGTCCCAAATCATCTTCCATTACAGCAATATCATTATGATGATCACCACCCAATACCCAACTGAGAAAATCATCAAGAGTATCAACCGTTGGCTCATAATCATCAAATTCGAAACCATTACAGGGTAGTTGTTGATCTGCTGCTTCCGGTTCCACAGAACTCTCCATGATCCTCATCTTCCTCATCACAGCTCCAATCCTTTCATTCAAAGCCTCTGACTTGGACCCCAAGCAATCATCTTGAATACCCAAATCCCAATTTTCAACATCCACAACAATTTCCAAGAAACCCTTTTCAATTTGACCTTTCAAAACCCTCCTCAGCTTAGAGAGTTCGTTGTTCTTCTTCTTCCTCAGAGCGGAGCATCTCTTGGCCATGGCCGTTTTCTGAGGCTTCATAGCATCATCAACCCTCTTCATCTTCATGGCTTCTGATTTCTTAGGGTTTGATTTAGGAAGAGCCATGGATGAATTAATTAATCAATTTCGAGTTGAAATTAATTAGATTAACAGAGAGATGAGAGATGCTGCAAGTGCGATTAATCACCAAACGAAATTTAATTGTTGTAGAAAGTAGTGAATATCGATGGTGATGAGATGAATCATGAGACAGAGCTATAGCGGCATTTATAGACTTTGAGATGAAGGGCATAATGGATATTATACCATATTCCTTCCTACGGGAAAGTAGCTGTCAGCGATAAGGGAGTAATGACCAGTCTGTCCTCCCCTTTTCCTTAATTCATAAATTAATTTTGTACATCTAACATGTAAATGAGAAACTCAATTGGACATACACCGACAGTTAAACTAACACATTTTTTTTAAAATTTATTTACTTCTCTTCTATTTTTTCAATTGACAATTTTTTTTTCTTTGTGAGAAAGGACAATTTTTTTATATTTATTCTAAACAAAATTTCAAAGGAAAATCACGGGTAAATGCAAATGATACATATAAAAGATTTTTTTTGTTGCCAATATACATAAAATATTTATCATGAAGCAAAATATATTGGTCATGTCGCCCTCAATTTATTTTAAGTGTAGCCCCATGTTTACGATGGTTTAATGTTTGTCTCTTAAAATGGGCCTATTTGTGGAAAGTTCATAAGTCAGTCTATTATGTTCGATCTTAGTGAATATTCAATGCTTGAAATGTGCTTAATGATTACGATTGGTCAATATTTATCATTGAGCTGAACATTGTTCTCATAAATGTATAAGTTTATGAAAATATCTGTTAATTATGTAAC
This sequence comes from Prunus avium, assembly GCF_965620075.1. Taxonomy (NCBI): domain Eukaryota; kingdom Viridiplantae; phylum Streptophyta; class Magnoliopsida; order Rosales; family Rosaceae; genus Prunus; species Prunus avium. The sequence continues at coordinate 29,524,648 of NC_142289.1, forward strand.
ATTAATTGGTTTTATACATCATTAGAATGGTCAAAATTAAGGATATAAACCAAAATAAAAATATGAATTATGACAAAATTTGAAAGTTGAGAATCGCCAGTCTCAAGAGATTTTGACCCCCCAAAGAAGAAGAAGCTCTTTTTACCGAAATAATTCATATCACTTTTCTGGGAAAAAAAAAAAAAGGAGAGAAATTTTTTAAGTTTGATTAAATCAATTTTTATATGCTTAACAAACTCTATTAAGAAATAGGTAGTGCTAGATCTGTTTATCAAAGGAAATTGCTAGGGAGACCACATTTTATATACCACTTTACGTGTGTTCACCGACAAAAGAGTGCTAGCACGATTTTTTTATTGGGTTAGGGGTTTAAAACCCAACTACATCTAATGGCCCGACCCATTTGAGCCCAATGCCACTTGGCTAGTCTAGGCCCGCCTGTTTTATATTTAAAATATAATTTGTAAATATTAGGTCGAGCGAAATGGCGAGGTCCAAACCAACTCAAGCACAAATCTTTTAGGCCGAACTAGTCTTGCTAGACCCATTGACAAACCCGACCTGTAACTGTAAGACCCAACCCTATATAAAAGAGGGGGGCTTCTCCAATGCGAACTCTAAGATGCGGATTGGTTGCGAACTTTTGTTTTTAACCGTTGGATGGCTTGTGTGGCTTTATTTTCTTTCTTTTCGCTCTTCTTCCAACGGTTAAAAACAAAAGTTCGCAACCAATCCGCATCTTAGAGTTCGCATTGGAGAAGGCCCCTATAAAAGAGAACTTAAACTAGTAGTTTATATGTTTAATTTCTAATTGAAGAATAAAATGGTTACCAACAAATTTAATAATTCAATGTTGGGTACATTTTAGAGTGACTTGCAATCTTGGTATAGGGTCAGAGCATGACTGTCGTAATTACAATCCAACGTTTCACACTCTAAAAAGGCATTTATAATTACTTATGCATTATTTGGTGAATAAATTTAGGGGAAAAAGTTGGTGCCTCTTGTGTTATTGCATTAATATTTTGCCAAAACATGTTCCCCTACTCAAGAACTAATGTTCTTTCTTTCTTTCTTTTTTTCGCTTTGTTTTCAATTACTTGTCAATAATTATGTTTGAGCAGCCCAGTGATTCACGAAATTTCACGACTAAATTTCCAGAAAGCAAAATTTGTGACGGATTTGCTCGCTGACCCGAGTTGATCAATGCGCTTTTCTTTTGTTGATACATTTCCTTTCTTTTATGTTGCCAGTAGAGCTTGTTTAATTTAATGTATTTAGAATGCTTTAAATCCCCAGCAAGATTTAAAGAACAAGACAGAATAATCGATTGCTTTGCTGTAACTTCACGCATTGAAATCATTGTATGTGAGAGTTGGATATAATTCTAGCTATTTGTCCTCCATTTTAAAGCAAAAGCACTTTAGTTGTAACTTGTATCCATATTCGGAATCTGGTTGCTTTGTACCATATTCCATCACAGCCATACATATCATTTCAAATAGCATTGTCTTCCAACGCCTGCTCTAATTCTGACTTTATAAATATGCATATGAAAAATGAGATTCTTCTTCCACATCCATACGCCTTCTCTTCTCTCTGCTTCTCTCTCTCAGCAGTCAGCAATATGTCCAAATGGCTCAGGCGTAGACTTTCTTCTCACTAAGAAAGACTGATCACTACATACATTCTGCCTGTCACGTTTTCTGTAAAGATTTCCAAACTTGTTAATTGCCCTTTCATTATTCATTTATTCATTCATTAGTGCCACTATGTATTCTCGTACACATGCATATATAGTGTGCATGAATATATTTGGCCAATAAGAAAAAATAGTTAATATTCTTTTGCATTTGTTAGTACCTATCTTGAATTTCTGGTGTCCGGAAACTTTAAAAATGGCGGGAGCATTGGCCGGAGATGGCCTGGTGCGGTCTGCAAGTAACATGAGTTGGCGGACAATAAGCCTTAAAGACATGTGGAATGAGCAGCCAGACGTGTTCAAGAGGAGTGGGGCGGCTGAAGAGGAGGAGGAGGAGCTGAAGTGGGCGGCCATAGAGCGGCTGCCTACATTTGAGAGGATGAGGAAGGGGATGATGACGCCGGTGATGAGCAATGGGCGAGTGGTGCATGATGAGGTTGATGTTACTAAACTTAGGACTGAGGACAAGAAGCAGTTGATGGAAAGCATATTAAAAGTTGTGGAGGATGATAATGAGAAGTTCCTCAAGAGGCTCAGGGACAGAACTGACAGGTTAGTATGTTCTTGTCTACAATGTTTTGAATCATTGTGTTATTTTGGGTGGTGAGGAATAGAGGAAAGTAAGGAAATTCAACTTTAATATTGTGAGTTTTTGTTTTTTCTTTAATGTGGTCTCAATTTGGGCATTAATTAGGGACTTGTTGACTTTTTTGAATAATTTTTATATCTGGGAAATAGGGTGGGAATTGAGGTTCCTAAGATTGAAGTGAGATTTGAGCACTTATCAGTTGAGGGAGATGCATATGTTGGGACCAGAGCACTTCCAACTTTGTACAATTCCACCTTGAATGCAATAGAGGTATAAATTTTCACATTCTTCAACCTTTGTCTGCATGATATGAGTCAAAATGGAATTCCCCTTAATGATCAGATAGTTTACAATTTGAAATTGCAGATTAGTAGTTTCATGTTCTTGCTTATTTTGTTTTTAGTTGCATAGAGGGTTCTTTCTTTTTCTCATAAAGTTGCAATTTGTATAGGGGGTTCTTGGACTTGTTGGACTCTCTCCTTCAAAGAAAAGGGTAGTCAAAATACTTCATGATGTGAGTGGAATAGTGAGACCATCAAGGTATATTTGATATATTATAGTTGTTTGCAAGATTTTAATAGCATTTTAGCTTTCACGATGCAATTTTGCGTGTTGTAGATGCTAAAAAACCTTGTGCTAGCTACAATTGGTATACTTAGACTAGCATAGCATTGCCTGTCAGAAGAACAGAAGTTGTTGCTACTTAAATAGACTTGATGTTGCCTGTTGTCAATTTTGGTTTCTGAACTTCCTTCTTCATTTATTGTGAATTGTTCCAGAATGTGTCTACTTCTTGGACCGCCTAGCTCAGGTAAAACAACATTTTTAAAGGCACTTTCTGGGAAGCTTGATGATGATTTAAGGGTATGTCTTCCTCTCTCAATCTCTTTCACTGTGTGAGGTCTTTTGTTTGTGTTTGTGTATGTGTGCTTGCGCATGAGTTTTTTGTGTGTTTGTGTTTGTGTCCACAATTCCAAGTCCATTTACTGGTAAATTGGGTGAACAGGTAACTGGGAAAGTCACCTATTGTGGCCATGAGTTGTCAGAATTTGTTCCTAAGAGAACTTGTGCTTATATTAGCCAGCATGATCTTCACTACGGTGAGATGACAGTTCGTGAGACGTTGGATTTCTCTGGACGTTGCCTCGGAGTTGGAACCAGGTATGAGATGTTGGTAGAGGCATCAAGGCGCGAGAAACAAGAAGGTATAAAACCAGATCCTGAGATTGACGCATTCATGAAAGCGACAGCAGTGGCTGGCCAGAAAACCAGTTTGATCACAGATTATGTTCTCAAGGTTAATTTGTTGCCCTGACATGAAACCAGTGTTTTCATCTGCTGCTCTAAAAGCATAACATCTATTGATGCTTTAACAGATACTTGGATTGGATATTTGTGCTGATATTATGGTGGGGGATGACATGAGACGGGGCATCTCTGGAGGACAAAAGAAGCGTGTAACTACTGGTACTTGTTAATTTTATAAAGAACTTCTGCATTGTTGTAATAAAGAATCCAAATCTTTAAAAATAAAGTTCTTGAACATGTTTGATTACTGTATTTTAAATGCAAAAGTAGTAATGTACAAAGTTCCTAGGATACATAACTTTATCTCTTTCTCACATACACACACAGACGCACGCATACACACATGTATATGGACTTGCATTCTCTTTATATTAATCTGTAGGTATCTTATTCCTTTCATCTGATCCTTCAAGTTAGTTTCTATGCAATGTAGGTTCTCAAATATCACATGAACAGTATCATATAACTAGCATCATTTATGTGTAAGCTGTTAATGAGGATTAATTCAATCACCTTTTACACTGGATGCAGGGGAAATGTTAGTTGGACCAGCAAAAGTCTTTTTCATGGATGAAATATCAACAGGCTTGGATAGTTCCACCACATTTCAAATTATCAAGTACATGAAGCAGATGGTTCATATTATGGATGTAACAATGGTCATTTCTCTCCTGCAGCCTGCACCAGAGACATTTGACCTTTTTGATGACATTATCCTACTTTCAGAGGGCCAAATTGTCTACCAAGGTCCCCGTGAGAATGCCCTTGAATTTTTCGAACATATGGGCTTCAAATGCCCACAAAGGAAAGGGGTTGCAGACTTTCTGCAAGAAGTAACTTCCAAGAAGGACCAAGAGCAATACTGGTTTAGAAAGAATCAACCTTACAAATACATCTCTGTAACTGAGTTTGCTCATGCTTTCAACTCCTTCCACATTTTCCAAAAGCTTTCGGAAGATCTAAGAGTTCCTTATGACAGATCCAGTGTCCATCATGCTGCATTGGTGAGAGCAAAGTATGGAATCTCCCATTGGGAACTCTTCAAGGCATGTTTCTCAAGGGAATGGCTGCTGATGAAGCGCAATTCATTCGTATACATATTCAAAACTACCCAGATAACGATCATGGCTACAATTACATTGACTGTATTCCTAAGAACGCAAATGAGAGCAGGCCATTTAGAAGATGCACCAAAGTTTTGGGGAGCACTGTTTTTCAGTCTCATCAATGTCATGTTTAATGGGATGGCAGAGCTTGCAATGACAGTTTTCAGGCTTCCACTATTCTTTAAACAAAGGGATGCTTTGTTCTACCCCGCATGGGCTTTTGGCTTGCCCATTTGTCTCCTCAGAATTCCCATTTCACTAGTGGAGTCAGGCATTTGGATCATTCTTACGTATTACACCATCGGTTTTGCACCTGCTGCCAGTAGGTAGGTGCTAAACTTCTAATTTATCTATTTTTAGCTCATTGGTTTAATCAGCCTGGATCTGGTAGTTTGACAAAGGAGAGGTCCTCCTGCTGAAAGATTTTCAATATTTGCAGGTTTTTCAAACAATTCTTGGCTTTCTTTGGAGTGCATCAGATGGCTCTCTCCCTCTTCCATTTCATTGCAGCTGTTGGAAGAACAGAGATAGTTGCAAGCACAATTGGCACCTTTACCTTGCTAATGGCCTTTGTGCTTGGAGGCTTCATAGTTTCCAAAAGTAAGGATTAATCTCTATCTTCTAGGGTTAGAGTTTTCATGAATTTGAAGTAAGCTGCTACATATATCAGCTTTATACCAGGAATCTTGCAAATATTGATGAGTATGTTCACAACTCAAAGTTAAAAAAACACAATGGCGGGTTCTCTGATGAGTCTATAAGTGTTTTGAATGAGTTGCAAGAACAAATATTACGTTTCTTTTTGCAGATGACATTAAACCATGGATGATTTGGGGCTACTATATTTCTCCTATGATGTATGGACAAAATGCCATTGCTATCAATGAGTTTCTCGACAAAAGATGGAGCACTGTAAGTTATCCTAATGCCTAGGGAAAAAACACACTCCTCATATTTCTTTTTGAACTTCAGTTGGCTCATATATTTGGCTATTGCCTACATCTCATCTTATTCTCTTGTCCCAGCCCATAAATGGTTCTAGCCAACCCACAGTGGGAAAGACCCTCCTTAAGGAAAGAGGACTGTTTGTAGATGAATATTGGTATTGGATTTGCATTGGAGCACTTACGGGATATTCTCTCCTTTTTAACGTTCTTTTCATTGCAGCACTGACATTTTTAAAGCGTAAGTTGCGGTTTTGCCTCAGTAATTTGGTTCTGTGCTTTGAATAAAATGAGGAACCCTGTACTCATTGTTCCTTTCCTGCACTCAACTTCAGCACTTGTTGATTCGAAAGCTGTAATTGTGGATGAAAACTCTGAAAGCAATACTAAGAAGCAAGTGACATCCAATCCAGAAGGTTGGTGGTTTATGCTACTTCTGCTCCCAGTAATTGATCATTTTTTTGAAGCACTAGTTCTAACTTTTCTCATTTATATCTGCAAATGTAGGCACTGATAATCTGGTGAGAAGCGCTAGAGGGACTGCTAGCTCAATCAGTTCTTCAAACAATCAATCTAGAAAAGGAATGGTGTTGCCCTTCCAGCCCCTTTCACTTGCTTTTGACCATGTGAATTACTATGTGGATATGCCTGCTGTAAGTAATGTTTTACTTAAATTTCCTTTGAGGTTTTAATTTTAAGAAATCTATATGGTAACTTACATCTTTAAACAAAACATCAACAGAAATTAAAAATGAGAGTTTCTGCTCATTTTCTTAAAAAAAACAACAATACAAACTAATAGATATAAACTTTATATAAGACGAGATATAAACTTTAACTCTAATAGATATGTTCTTTTACCATCAGGAAATGAAGAGTCAAGGGGTTGTAGAGAGCAGACTGCAACTGTTACAAGATGTCAGCGGTGCTTTCAGGCCTGGTGTTCTAACTGCATTAGTAGGGGTCAGTGGTGCTGGAAAGACTACCTTGATGGATGTTTTGTCAGGAAGGAAGACTGGCGGGTACATTGAAGGAAGTATTAGCATTTCTGGCTACACAAAGAACCAAGCTACGTTTGCTCGAGTTAGCGGTTATTGTGAACAAAATGACATCCATTCGCCTTATGTGACTATCTTTGAATCTCTTTTGTATTCTTCGTGGTTGCGTCTTGCTTCAGATGTAAAGAAGGAAACACGAGAGGTACTAAATGATTAGTGTATGGAAAAATTTATCCTGTTACAAACTTACAACCTACTTTTCCAACCTAAAGTTTGAAATATTATCAACTATTGGAAATATGCTTATGCCATATCATAATTTACAGTAATTTTCGTCTATCTTATAGATGTTTGTTGAAGAAGTCATGGAACTAGTTGAGCTTTACCCCTTGAGGAATGCTTTAGTGGGACTTCCAGGAGTAGATGGTCTTTCAACCGAACAGAGAAAGAGACTCACCATAGCTGTAGAGTTGGTTGCTAATCCCTCCATTATCTTTATGGATGAACCCACATCTGGCCTTGATGCTAGAGCTGCTGCAATTGTAATGCGAGCGGTAAGGAACACAGTAGATACTGGTCGAACCATGGTGTGCACAATCCACCAACCAAGCATAGATATCTTTGAAGCTTTTGATGAGGTAAGTTTCATCCCTGGAATCTATTGTATTAGTAAATGTTCTGTTCGCAACCCTTCTCAGTTTTTATGCTTTCTGTCTCAAATTGATGTTGTTTCTTTTGCAGCTACTTTTGATGAAAAGAGGAGGAAAAGTTACCTACGCTGGACCCCTAGGTCGTCATTCTCACAAACTTGTTGAATATTTTGAGGTGAGTTTTTGTATATATGCTTGTCTCAATTTGAATATACTTTGAGGTGAGTTTTTGTAAGAACTTTGGATGGAACATTAGTGATAACATAAATACTATAGTTAAAACAGAAGATAAAGACCAAGAGGCCACACAGACTACCTGGGAAGAAATAGCACAAAAGATCTCATGAAAAAAATAATTTAATAGGAGATATTGCATGTATTATTTTAAAATGGAAGACGGGATTTCACGTACTGGCCGAGTTCATTTGATTAGGACAAGGCAAGAATGATAATGGTGAACGCATACGCAAGTTTGACTGATATCTGAAACCTCTTGTAGGCTATTCCAGGGGTTCAAAAAATAAAAGAGGGTTACAATCCTGCTACATGGATGTTAGAGATCAGCTCCACTGCAGTTGAGGCACAACTTAAAATTGATTTTGCAGAAGTTTATGCCAATTCAGACCTCTATAGGTAAGTAATATACTGCATCTTATTCTTCTCAACCTCCTTCCCATTGTGTGTGTCCTGAATTTTCTCTTCATGTTTTCCCAAATTTTTCAGGAGAAATCAGGAGCTCATCAAGGAGCTAAGCACTCCACAACCAGGCTCCAAGGATCTTTACTTCACCACCCGGTACTCTCAAAGCTTCATAACTCAGTGCAAGGCTTGTTTCTGGAAACAGCACTGGTCTTACTGGAGGAATTCACGATACAATGCAATCCGGTTTTTCATGACACTTGTGATTGGTATCTTATTTGGTGTAATCTTTTGGGGCAAAGGAGACCAGATGTATGTCCAAAGTTTCTTAAAACAAGCTACACTGCTTTTTGTTCCCATAAACAGATGCAAAAACTTAGATAGCACATGGAAATTCTTATGAAGCTAAATGGCATAATATATTGTCTGCAGACACAAACAGCAAGACCTGATCAACCTGCTGGGAGCTACTTATGCTGCTGTTCTTTTCCTTGGAGCCTCGAACGCTTCTGCAGTGCAATCTGTTGTGGCGATTGAAAGAACAGTATTTTATCGCGAGAGAGCAGCAGGGATGTATTCTGAATTGCCTTATGCATTTGCTCAGGTAATAGATAGGTGCATGTCTATCTGTTTCACATTTTATCCTCTCCGTAAATGTGGATGATGATATTCGTTCACTTGTATGTTCTTCATTTTGGTGCTGCAGGTGGCTATAGAAACAATTTATGTTGCAATACAAACCTTCATCTATGTTCTTCTGCTCTATTCCATGATTGGTTACGACTGGAAGGTGGAAAAGTTCTTGTACTTCTACTACTTCATATTCATGTGCTTCACGTACTTCTCAATGTACGGTATGATGCTGGTTGCACTAACACCTGGCCATCAAATTGCTGCCATTGTTATGTCCTTCTTCCTCAGCTTCTGGAACTTGTTTTCGGGTTTCCTCATTCCTAGGCCGGTAAGTCATTACAACTAATCTTCCTTTATTAGGATGAGAAAGCAGATAAGATACAACATTGCAGTCTGAACAGAGCAACTAATCATCAATTAGACGGCAACATAGTAACCATTCAATCAATAACAATCAAACCGTGCCAAGAAACTTAATCTGTGACCAAAGTAATTCAGGCTCTACTGTTGCAGCTAATCCCAATATGGTGGAGGTGGTACTACTGGGCTTCCCCAGTTGCTTGGACAATCTATGGCATTTTCACGTCTCAAGTCGGCGATAAGAAGACGTTACTCGAAATTCCTGGTTCAGCACCAAAGCCAGTGGATGCATTCCTTAAGGAATTTTTGGGCTATGACTATGATTTCCTTGTGCCTGTAGTGCTTGCACATGTTGGTTGGGTCCTCCTCTTCTTCTTTGTCTTTGCCTATGGCATCAAGTTCCTTAACTTTCAAAGGAGATAAAAGCCTCCACATGCTTCAAATAGGTGTATTAGCATATGACCTCATTTGTAACTGTAATTTCTTCTGCCTTTTTGTGAGTCAATTTTTCTCTTGCATGTAACTTTTGTATACGAGAGAAACTAAAGAAAAACAAATGTTTAATATTAAACATAGTGGTTTTGCTCATTTTATTTGTTGCACTAACAAATGCATTCAAAAATGAGCATTAAGTTCATAATATTAAATTTTGATGAGGATGTCGCAACCCTCGAGCCCTAAACATTGTGAGTGCTTTTGTCCACTTTCTCAATGAAATACCACAAGCAAAAACAAAATAGGCCAGCTCATAAACCTTGAGCTACATTCATAAACTGAATTTGTGATTTTCCATCGAATAAAAACCAAAAGGGCTCATTTGAGAGTAAAACAAAATTCATAGATATACAGTTAACGTCAATCGTTTCTAAGAGAAGTACAAGCAATAGCCTGGATCTCTCTCTTGCTCTTCACCACACACCGCTTCTTGGTCTCAGTTTCGAGTTTATCCAAATCCTCTGCAATTCCCAAATAGCCATACAAACAATTTGCTTCATCTGCCAGAGAGTCTTGATTTCCGTTGCTGCTGTTTTTAAGGCCAGCAGAACTGATTTTCTGGAACTCAACCCTCCCGTGTTTGTTCTCAGCGAAAAGCTTGTGAAGTCTTTCTGCTTCTCGCAAACCAGAAAATGTGGCATTAAATGTCACTACCAAGATACTTTGATTTGCAGGTTTCCCGCGACACACCTTGGTCTTCCCCCCACCAAATCCTATACCTACGCAACAAGTTGGGATGAAAAATACAAAGCAAACAAAAACATGTCATGCAAAAAACCAACAAAGCATTACACCAGCTATAAGGTCGACTAGAGAAAGCATGTTAGAAGGGAATAAATGCAGCAAGTTGGTTCTTGAGATAGACAGATGCAACTGAACTGAGTTACAGACTAGCTTCATGATTTCCATATTGACATTACTAAACTAGGATCATAATGAAGATTTTAATTTGGAAAACCATTCCCCTCCCCCGAATATTGTAACTGGTCAAAAAGATTTTTGCAAGTCAATTGGTGCTGAGAAGAAGTTGGAATTTGGAGGAAATGAAAGTGACAAGTTGATACCATATAATGAAACAGAAATATGACAAGAAACATAATCTCAGTGGAGAAGATGGAAATCACATAAAACCTACCTGCTACAAGAGTAGCCCAAAAAAGAGTCATTGATATGTGGAAGATGAGGAAATTTTAATTAGTTACTTACCTTTAAGAATAGCCCCAAGCCCTTCAATACTTACAATCACCCTTTCATCCGGATTTTTATTTGCTATGGAACTGTTGTGGATGACAACAACCGGAGGCCAGATAACTACATCCTCCTTCAGAGCCAAGGCTTCAGCATCAGGCAAACACCGTTGAATCCATGTACCATTGGAGACTGCTGCACTGTCCCATCCCAACAGCACACAAAGTGCTTTATGAAAACCCAAGTGCTCTGCTCTGGAACCAAGCATAGGTGACATGAAGGCATGTGTTGCCAAGGGTACCGTGCCTGCAAATTCTTTCGAGTTGCTGATACAACAGGCAGACAGATTGAATAGTCATTAAGCAATTCCTTTGAAGCCTAAATCAACTAAACGTGGGACAAACTACAGCATCACTTCAATCTTTTTTTGGTCTGAATCACTTCAAAATTAGTTTGTAGGACATGAGGTGAAATGGGGAAAAACAGAGCCAATATCTTGGTTCAGATATTAGAAAAATATCCCTAGAGTGTGAATCATGTAGTAGTACATGGATAAACTTCCTAAACTATCAGTGACACTACTAAATAAGTGCCTTCCTAATCCAACATCAAACCCAGGAAGAGTGAAGAGTTACTAGGTTATAGGATTTGAAAGTGCAGGAAGCCGAAGACTTGGAATACTGGGTTATCCAGGCACCACAGATGACACAGAAAAATGTAGCCACCTACTAGGAAACAAATATGGATTGCCATGGAGGGATCTCTTTAAAAAGTAGCAAGCAGGAACTGCAGATTACTAAAGGATGGCAAACCTACAGCTAACATCTTTCAATCTCAGTCTCTGCAACCACTGGTTCTCCTCTGCCACTAAAGTTCAAATGAAAGTAGTCCATCCTATTCAAGTATAAAATGCATAAGCAGTATTATCTGCAAAAAGAGATGTATTAATCACTTACTTAAAAGCTTTACGTCTTAGAAAAATGCTTCCTTTGAAAGCCCAAAAATTCCTTATTAATAAACAAGGCACTCTCGCCACCCTGGGTTTCAAGCAGCATAGAGGTAACTAGAACACTCAGCTAAAGAGATGCCCAAAAGAAAGGAAAGGACATTCTCCCAGACACCATAACCGCCTAAACATAGTCTTCTAGGCTTTAATTTCCAAATGCTAATGGTAATGTACCACTCTGGCATCAGCCGTTCAATAAATAATATTTTCCCTGGCAGAAGGATCTCATATGCCAATTCTGGTAGCCCAAAGAAAGCCTTAATTCTGTGTGCAATGCACACAGATGCAATTTCAAAAACGTCGGTACTACAAGAAGAAATAGACTGATAAAATTCAATAATCTAGCAGTTAGAGTATGAACTTTAAATCGTGGGAATAACATCTCTGGTTGCCTACCTTCTGCCAACACATCACTACCCACCATTACCAAGACTGTAATTATCATCCTGAGATTACTAACGCTGCCACCATGACCATAAACTTCATCAGCATTTCTTCTTATGAAAAAATAAAATAATTGATGAGTTCCATCATTTTTCCTTCCATCTACAATTTACATCCTCTTCATCTTATAGGTTGTAGATGGAAGAATTCACACTTGGTCATGTTATGCAAGCATCATGAAACTATAATAAAAACTGAACTAAAATAAAACCATTTCAGGTTTTCTCCTCCAATAGCACTCACCAACTATAAGGAATCCGCAACTCATGCAGTGGTAGTGGGAGTTAAAATATTTGGACATCCTGAAAAATCTTCTAGGCCAATAATTAACCTTATCTTCACATGGCAGAGAGTTCAAAAAGATTTAACCTTAACACTCGCATTTTCAGTCACCCAACAATTAAGAGCCACAAGGTCAAAGCCTCAAGACAACCAACATTTAGAAAGGTCCCTCCAAGGCAGCCAATACTCAGAAAATTCAAGAACTAAAACTTAAACCTACCTAACGGCTGTTTTATCCTATATTAAATTTGTATAAGTTATAATCATACCCGAATCCTTGTTCCAGCAGAAAGAGCAAAATTTAAACTTAAAGATAGAAACATATTACGTCTTAGATGACAGACCTGGCGCATACGCAACACTTTGTAGTAACAGTTCCTCCTTCCATGAATTTCCCTTCCAGAGCTGGGTTCTCATGCAAACCCTTCATGTACTTAAGAAAGGCGCTATCTACCAGCCTCTTGAACTCCTCAGAATCTTCAGGGAGTGCTTTTTTTGCAGGTTTCCCCTCAACTTTTGGAAGACCACCCCCTTGAGGATGAATGCTTCCAGTAAAATCATCTGTTTCTCTTCTTCGAGATTTGTACTGATCTTCAAGTTTATGACCTAAGAATTTGGGATCAGGAACATTTTGAGCAGGCGCCAGACGTTTCTTTACACTGCCAGGTGATTTCAAAGGTCCCAAACGTTTTTTCACACTGCCCGGCGTGTTCAAAGGTTCCAAACGCTTCTTTATACTGCCAGATGATGTCAAAGGTCCCAAACGCTTCTTTATATCTACCCTGGCAGATTTGAATTGTTCGCCATGATGCTCTTGCATTTTAGAGGATGGTAACACATTGTCAGAATTCAATTCGTTGATATCTTCAGCATTCCATTGGGCCTCTCGACAGCTCACATCTTGGTCAATGTTCCATTGATCCTCTTCGTAGGTCACATCTCGGGCAACGCTCGGTTGATAGTCTCCAAAGTTCATATTTTGGTTAATATTCAACCGATCCTCTTCCAAGTTCAGAGCTTGGTCAATGTTCCACTGACCCTCTCCAATGGTCGCATATTTTTCTATATCATCATTAGTCAACTGACTGCCCCCATAACTCAAGTCAGGAACATTGCGAGAGTCACTCAAATCATGGAACAACTCAGATTTTGAGTCATTCCCTCTTCGTCGCTTAGCCAGAGCTCGTTTTCTCATTGCGCACATTTCCAGAGTGGTCACATCGTCCAAACCTGGATCACCCTCAAGCCGAGCTAATCTCTTCAATGCACCTTCATAAGACAAAGCTTCAAGCCCTCTTTCAAGAGCATCATCTCCTCCAAATCCGAAGTCCCGGGTTCTCGAACTGGAACCCAAAGCTTCAGAATAATCGGGCAATGATTGTTCAGTAGCCAATGATTGATAACTGGGTATTGTCGGTTGTGTCTGTTCTGTAAAGTTATGATATTGGTTCCACTGGCTAATCTCCTGAGTACCTGCTCGAAGTGAGCCATTGGCACCATCAATTCTGTCCATAATGGAATCCACAATGCTAGGCCTCAAATAGCTTGGAGGTCTGGTGTCTTCTCCAACACCATTTACCATCTTTTTACAGAGAAGGTCACGAATGGGAAAGGTACCCATTTCACCACGCTCACTTCTCTTCACTCCAGGGATATTGTAGTCCCCATTTGGGCTATGCTGAGCCCAATTTGAGTCCAGCAACTCATTCAGTCGTGGTGCTTGACCTTGAGAAGAATACCCACCAAGGCCAATACGTCCCTCCGCAGCCATTTCTCTGCTTCTGTTGAATTGATCTGAAAGGCCACGAAAACCCTCCTTTAAACCACTTGAACACCCAGGTCCGGAGCCAAACACGGTCTTATCTTCTTGACACATGTATTGACGGTGGTCCCCATGCCTAAAGTCGTCAACTTTTGGAACACCCACATGGGATTTTGCCAATGGCGACGTCAAGCCACCATGAAAACACCCATATTTCCTGCTGGGGTCCATACCCAGATCCGGAACCCCACTTTTCCCGCTTCCTCCGGCATAACCATTTTCATCATTCAGCCTGTAAAAGCTGCTGTTGTTGCCAAAGCCGAAGCCGGGTCGGTTCAAACCCGGATTCATGGTCGGGTTCGAACCGTCGGGTTTCTGGGCTAGCAAATGGTTCCATTGAAACTTCATCGACGTCGATTGGGACACAGGCAAATCCGCGCTCAACCCTGACAGTTTCAGCGGCTGCCTATATCTGCCGCCGTCATGATAACGACGCGTATCGTACTCTACCCGGTCTTCCGGTTCGGGTCGTGAATAACGCGAAACCCGACCCAAGTACGAGCGACGATTCTCGTCGGTTTTCTCGCGGTCCCTAGCCGAAGACCGACTCGGATAGTCCCCAAACCCCCGCCTGCTCATGAAAAGCACTACGAGAGAAAAAGCAAAACCCTAACCGTACGCCTAGACAGCAAAGTCTACCCTAACAATGGCATCGTAAGAGGACGACTGAGTTCCTAAGCTGATGCGAAAATGGGGAACGAAACCCTAGAAAAGGGAAAGGTGTTAAACGACGTCGCGTGTATAGAGAAAGTTGAGAAAATTTTGTGGGCGGTGCGGCTGCTGGCTGCGGTTGTTTTCTCTTTTGTTGGGTAAAGAATAGAGCTGTTGCTGTTGCTGCTGCCGTAGTTTTTTGGGGGGATTTTAATGTTTGTGGGAAGCGTGGAGAAGGAGGTGGTGATCAGGTGGGAGATGGATGGTGAGTCTGGTGATGTGGCGGGCTGGAATTGGTGGGCCTGGAATGGTATGTGGTTTGGTTGAGAGCGTGGGATTGGACCCTTCCTTTTGATTAGCGGGATTTTACTTTTTTCGGCTTTTTTGAGTTTTTGGATAGACTAGGCCGTTAATTATGGACGGATAATCTCTGGCAACCGTCTACTTGGGCTGGATTTTGGAGGACCAGTTCTGGGCTGTGCTTTGGTTTGGCTTTACCCACTTAGGTTGGGCCGAGTGGCTGATCTGTTTTTGGTTTGAAGAACATGTGCTTCAATTTGGATTCAAATATTTTTAAATACACCTCCCGTGGGTTTTGACAGCGCGGGTGGTTGGGTAAAGAACGACAAATTTGACAACACAACAAATCCAGAATTCTTGTTGATTCTCTAGACGAGAATGGCCAAGAACAGAGCCCCTATGCCTTGTTGATTAACTAGAATGAAAATAGCAAAGAATAAAGGGCTATAGAGCTTATTGAATATATACTTACTGTTAGATAATTACACCTAGATAATCCCTAAACATGAAAAGACGCTTAAATATGCAAAAAAACTTGTATGAAACAGGGATAATACTGTTTTGCTATTCTTGGCCAATCACAGTTCGTCACGTGGAAAAATTATCACGCGTGACATATTATGGTTGAATTAGGATAGCAAAATAATGATATCTCAGTTTCATGTAAGTGTTTCTCCTTAAATATGACCAGTGGGATATAGCTTAGTTGGTTGAGCTTTTTCAACTTCACCCATAAATATAAAAATATTTGTGTAAACCCCTCTTCCCCAATTGCTTGTACTTAAAAAAATATCCCTAACTATGAAAAGACACGAATTAATTAGAACTAATAACATGAACTTAGATAATCCCCAAATATGAAAAGACACGTATTTTTTATAGGTCATTAAGACACTTCCTCATACATGAGTCTTATCCCAATGATCCAAGTATGTCAATACTAATCTCACAGCATCATTTCTTTTTCTCTTTTTCCTTTGAAACTCTTATGAAATCTAAAATTGATCAACAAGTAAACAAGTGCAGAATTGATGTTACATAAACTTTATGGGTGTTATGAGTAAGATTAGTTTATAAAAAAGATAGAGGACAAGGTGAAGGGGTGGCCGGCAATGGGGGAAGGGGAAGGAGACGGAGGGGGAGGCGCCGGCGACAAGGGAATGGTAGATGCCTCTTCCTTCCTTCTTGCCTTTTTGTTCGTTTTCGATTTATATGATTTTTTCTTAGGATTTGGTCTATTTTGTTATGAAAAATCGAGTGTTTCTAGTAACCTTTTAATTTTAAAAGGTCCATAGATTTTTATTCGAATGAAATTTTGATGAAGTTTCCAATTGAACGAGATTCTTAATTCGAATATTCCAAACCAGGTTCTTAGTTTAAATCTCCTGGCCACATGTAAACAAAAATGAAATCAAGCAAATTCTGGCTCTACTTTTGGGTGAACATGCGGACCCTTCTGGTTTCAACTGGTCACTGTCCACCCTGGCCCAGCACAGGCCACCACCAACAAAAGAGCAAGAGAATCACTAGGAAATGGCAACCAAACAAGCATAGACATTTTGCCACATTGTTCAAAATTTAGTCCCGCCACCACCAAACTCAATCAAACTGGTCAAATTGTTCCTTTCTTTCTTCTCTCTTTTTATTATTTTATTATTATTTTTTTCCCAGAATCTTTGCAAATTTGATATGGCCCCAACAACGGGGCAGACATGGATAGATTGGTTTAAAGTTAAAACAAATTAAAAACCTGAAGAAAAAAAAACAAAGTGGATGTCGCAATACTAATCATATAGTCCACCACCTGTACTGTATGGAATGAGAAAGAAGAAAAGATTGATGCATTTATAAGATTGGTTTTAAAATCAGGACCATATTGTGTTATCCTCGAAAGTCTTCATTAGCATGATATGCACTCATAACCGTAGGGTCCCAAATCCCATCAACTAATCATGGAATCAAAAATAGTACAAACGCGTGAGGTACCTAGCTTTGGAAATTTAAAACAATATCAAATACGCATGCCTGAAAAAATGAAATTGGAAATTAAGAATGTTAATTACAAAACCAAATCAAATCTTAAGTTTCTATACAGTAGACGCACTGCGTTAGGTATCCTACCCAGAACACCAAACGTATGTGTTTTGAGTCTTTTCCAAACATTCATCATTTTCCCTAAACCCTTGGTGTAATTAGTCATATAATTATGTTTGCAAATGGAGATTCTTTCTTGTAGGAGAGAGAAAAACTTAGTAGCAATGACACTGTTTTGCTATCTTATATGTCACGTGAAAGTGTTATACGTGTCATAGTGTTATTGACTAGGGATAGCAAAATAGTGTTATCTCCGTTTTATGGAATTCTTTCTCCTTTCTTTATATGCCCAAGCTGGAAGGAGAACTATATGTGATAAAAGAAGCTAGCTAGCTTAGCCTGCCAATCTCTCCTAATCTGTCTTGTTCCCTAAGGCTCTCATCAGTATTGATGTGTAGGTGAGCCCTTACAGGTCCACTACCTCAAAACAAAACTTCCACCCCAAGCACCTCTCTTCAAGGACAAAGAATAATTACCAATACTCTGTTAGACCCTTCAACCAATTTTCACTTATGCAAATCATATCTGGCATACAAGTAGACTCCATTTTAGAGTTATTATGAAAAACTGTTCCTGCATATTACACTGCACTGTATTTCTTCATCTGCACCCTAGGTGGATAGTGGGCTAATTAAGTATAATATAAGCAAAAAAAAACAGTGTAATTTTGTACATAAAGACATGAGAGATGAAGTTAGTTAGCTGAATCTGCCAATATACCAACTAAGAAAATAGCTACCTTACCAAAACAGCTCCATCTAGACCCTTCATCAAAGTTTATATTTATTTAAAAGGGAAAATTTGATGCATTTAATCAATAATTAATTTTCCTATGTAGTAAAAGGTTGTTCACTACAAATATTTTGTTGGGTTTTGTTGGGGATTTATCAAGTAGGCATTTGAGTAAAGGTGGAAAAGAAGATAAGAGGTTTTTGAGTAAGTCCTCATTCAACAAAGGTAAAACCCACCCTTCAACTTTATGATTATAAAGGAAGTAGGTGTTTTTTGTCTTTTGAGGTAATTGTAATAAGTTTATGCTGTAAAGTAAGTTGGGGGGTTCCATACCTTTAAAGCTAGCTTTGCTATAACCAACTCCAACAGGAGAAAGATAGCCATCATTTGAAGGAAAAAAGAGCAGAAGAGAGAGAGAGAGAGAGTAGTGCTGCAAGGGAGAGAAGAAAGGGTGTTGCAGAGAAACCAATGGCGACGCCGAAACAGATGTGGGAGCAGCAGCAATCGCAGATGCAGCGAGTTAAGAACTCCGGTATTATCAGTTACAATGGGAGCCCTGTAAATGATGACAAGGAAGAAGAAATGTCAAGGTCTGCGGTTGCTCTGTTCCGGGCAAAGGAGGAAGAGATTGAGAGGAAGAAGTCGGAGGTGAAGGACAAGGTCCAGGCTCAGCTGGGAAGGGTTGAAGAAACAACTAAGCGCTTGGCTGAGATTCAAGAAGTAAGTGAAGAACTAAAATTGCCAAACTATATGCTAGAATTCAAATGGTTTATTTTCCAAATTACAAGTTTCTATCTCTTCCACTTAGGATGTTCACGAGTTTAATATTTTGGTCTTTCTCTTGTCTACAATGATGACTTATGATTGAGAAAAAGAAAAAAGAAGTATATAGATTTCATTTGATGAAAAAAAATATGTGAAATTATTTATTTGCTCATCTAAAACTTGTCAATGATGAGATATGGAGGTTGCTTCAAGACTATGTTTCTATGATATCTTTTAGGAGCTTGAAGCACTGACAGATCCAATGAGAAAGGAAGTTGCAAATGTTCGGAAGAGGATAGACATAGTTAACAAAGAGCTAAAGCCACTAGGCCAGAGCTGCCAGAGGAAGGTGAAACTTTGTCACCATTTTCTCTATAAGTTGGTTTCTTTATGCTATAGCTCTCATTCAGTTGTATGGCAATTACTCATGTTATCACAGAAGAAATTGAAATTACTTAGTGGTGAACCGCCTACTTTTAAGCTGTAGATTATTGTGGTACTTATCCAATATAGGATCATGGTCTTTTCCACATCTATGACTTGTATCGAGCCACACAACCCCCAACACATTTCGTGCAAGATTTTATTCGCGTCCTAAGCCCCTTGATGGCTCTATAAATTTGTCACAGGAGAAAGAATACAAAGAAGCACTCGAGGCTTTAAACGAGAAGAACAAAGAGAAAGCTCAACTAGTTTCCAGATTGAAGGAGGTGAGTATTCATTCTTGCTTGCAAATACAAGCAATTAAATCTAATAAGAGCTTTCATATAATATCAGACATGTACATGTTTTCTGTCAGCTTGTGGGTGAAAGTGAGAAGTTGAGGATGAAGAAGCTGGAGGAGCTGAACAAACATGTAGAGACTCTGCGTTAAGATGTGCTAATCAATGATTAAGATGGGCTGCCTGTGCATGTGTGCTGTAATTAGGACCTTTGTGCTTACACTTGATATCATTTTTTTGATTTTTTTGTCTCTTTATTTCACTGGTTATATTCAAGAAAGGTTTTCTCTGGCATTGACATAAACACCCCAAACAATGTTGCCACTGAATGTATATGTAGAATTGTGAGATATGTTTGTCTGCTAATGAAATTATGAAATGAAAAGGGAGCTTATTTTATGAAATTAGTCTTAATCACCGAAGTGATGTGTCATCAAGAATATTGCTGAGAATTTTTTATTTTTTATTTTTTTTAAAAGCAAAAAGCTTCAATTTTCTACCATTAAGTCTCTCTCTCTCTCTGTGTGTAAATTATTAATTTGCTCTATGAAAGGAGGGAGAGAAGTAGGAGCAGGCTAAGCAGCAGACAAAAAAACCAAAGCAAGTTCGAGTTTAAGAGCATGTGCAGCGCAAAGGGCCTACCCTGGCAACATGCCCCCGAGAGCCAAAATCCAACTCTAGCGCGACGACAAAAGCCCGGGCAACCCTTGATTGGGTTGCAGCCCGATGGCGCTGACGTCAGCGAGTGCAATTCAAATTCTTTTTACTGTTCATGCTCCAACGGTAAAAAAAAAAAAAAGATTTCCGCTCGTTGACGTCAGCATGACGTCATCGCTGACAGGCCCCAATGGGAATACGCCACATGGCGCTTCCTGGATGCTCTGATGCAATTTTTCCAGAAATCCGATGGTCTCGAAAAAAAAAACCAAAAAATTCTGGATTTTTTCCCTATAAATACCTAACAATTTTATTCACTTTCCACACCAAATCTTCATACAAACTCATCTCCTTCCAATATTTTTCACTTTCCACACCAAATTTTCTACTATAAAATTCCATTTGTGCAAAAATACAAATGGCATCTTCCATTGAAGCCGGAGGGTCGTGGACAAACGTTCGAAGAGGTCAAAATCTTGGCGATGAGGTTAAAAAAAAAAATTCTGTTTTAATCAATTTAATGTCATTTTTTATTATATATATTTCTTGCATTACCAATTTCATTTTTTAAATAGATTATTCAAGGCAAAACAAAAAAGAGGAAAACCATTACACATGGCTCCTCAAGTGAACAATGCCCGCAGTCGGTTCCAGTGGTGCATTCCATGTATGAAATAATGGCACTATTACGTCCTCCGAAGAAAAATACTCTCCCACGTCGTGATCCGGTGGAACCGCCTCCGCCAATGATTGAGTCATTCTTGTACTCCGTTGTGTCGGACTATGAGGACTAGAAGTATTTCAATTGTATGATGAGTGAGTAGGTATTTTAATTGTATGATGAGCGAAATGTGAATTTTATAATAAATATGGACACGTGGCAACCGAAAATCTTATCCGAAAATTTTATCCGAAAATGTTATCTGAAATTTTAAGTGAGAATTTTACAATAAATAGTGACACGTGGCAACTGAAAATATTATCTGAAAAGCTTATCAAAATTAATTGTTTAAGTATAAAAAAATAGAAAATAAAGTAAAATGAATAATATTTGCCCTTGCCCTTGCCCTTTGGGGTGGAACCAACAAAAAAGCAAGGTTGCCACTATTCACATGAATAGTGTCAAACCTTGCCTTGCCCTTGCCTTAAGAGAAGACTTCTGATTGGGGCTCATCATATATATAAATGCAAATGATTGTCTAAACTACAAGGGGAGTGAGGGCGCACACACACTATCACGTGCCATGAGGGTTCGAATTTGAGACTACTAGTTTGTAAGTCAATATCCTTTTCCACTCGGCTACACCCTGTTGGCATAGGCCCTGACATCTTAGCTAACCTTTATGGAGTTCACATACATTGCAAAATAACACTGTGCACAGTAGCACTACATTGCAATAACACCGTGCACAATAGCACTGCTTGAGATTTGGCCTAGAAGTATTTCACCACAACAAAGTAAAAACTTTTCTTTTGATTAGAACTTGAAAACCTCTTTTAACAAAGTGGAAAGAAATAACTCCATAATTTATCCCGAACTTTTACATTTAACATCCACGCATCTAATGAAGATTAATTATTCCACCTCAGAATAGTTGTATTATATTTAAACTCACAATTTTCACTGTATCAAAGAACAAAGTGGCACCAAAACGGCAATAAATAATCAATATTTGTTTTGTCAAATAGTAATAATGATATTGATAATGTATGAGCCAAAAAAAGGATTTTTTTTTTTTTTTATAGAGAAAGCAGGAGCCAAAAAAGGTCAATTGCTTGATATCAAGCCTAACAATTGATTGCGGTTCAATAATTTTCAATATTTTAATAGCAAGTTTTGAGCTTTCCTTGTATTTCTTTTCATGGTCCTGCTCCTGCAAGTCAAGAAGAGAAGCATGTATCTTTTCCGTTCTTGAGAATCTGAAAAATATTTCCATGTGTTTCCCTCTTTTCGGCCGGGTAGGCCGATTGAAGGAGTTTTGGTCCTTCTTCTTTTTTGAGTATGGGGCGTGCCACTACCAAGCCCCGAATTTGGGCTTGAATGGAATGTGAGTAGATGGATGTGTTGCGTCCGAGATTTGACTTTAATCAAACGATTGTGCCGAGCAAGGAACCTCCTCACGGCCTAGGTTCTTTCACTACCTCGGGGTCAAGGCTTTATGTGAGCGACCAAATGATGTGGAGTGGGTGGAGATGAAGATTGAAGGTGAAACGTAATGAAACGAAGAATAAGTGCGTAAAGTAAAGGTGCTTAAACTTAAATATAATTTAAAGACAGATGCGTAAAGTAAAGTGCGAAAGATAAATAACGTAAAGACGAGAATTAAAGTGCAATAAAATGAATCAAAGCAATAAATAAAGCAAGAATGAAATGAAAGCGATAAGAACGATAAAGTAAAATGAACTTGAATTTAAACTTAATTGAAGTGCGATAACAATGAAAAGTAAAGCAATTAAAATAAACTTGAATTTAAATGACAAGAAAATATAAATTGAATGAGAATTTAAACTTACACTAAGAAAAGGAAGAACTCGCTACACTAGGTGCATGAAAAGTAAAATCCTAAGTCTAAGAAAAGAAAAGTGCGAAACGAAAGATAAGTTTGTTTGTCTGATGTTGTGTCTTCTGCCTTCGTCGAGCGAGGTTTATATAGGGCACTCGTCAGCCCATGGGCTGGCCATTGAATGGCCAAATGTCAACTCTTCTTTAAAATCTTTCATTTCGAACCCCCCTAAATCCGTGGGATTGCTTTGATTGAAATATTCTGACATGCTTGATTCTTTCCTGCTTTGGAACATTTTGAATTATTATTAACCCCCTTGGTTTCTTTCCTTGCAAAGCCTCCGTCACGTGCATATAATCCTCTGAAAATCCTGGACTTAAATTGGTGTCTTGGGCTTGGACCTCTGACCTCTCTTATATTGCCACCCATATAATATATATTAAATTTCATATTATTCCATATATATATATATATATATATTACAAAATGGGATAAGGAGGGCTTTAAACTTGGGAACCTCCAGCCGCACACTTGCAACAATCCAAAGCTCCACTTGCATTTATATATATATAATAAGTTGTTTTGTCTTGCAAACCCTTCAGCCCTAATTTTGGAGACCAACAAAGGCCCCAGCCGCAATCTTCCTTAATTTACTTACATATATATTATAATATATATATATATATATACATATGTAAAAGGCAATTGGATTTTCACTTTGCAAACCCTTCGGCCACATTATGAACAAAAAAAAAAAAACCCCTTCGGCCACATATTCACAAGGCCACCCAAATATTCTAGCCGCAAGAATCCTTGCGGCCCTTCACCCCTCTAGTCGTGAAAAAACTGGGCATCAACCATAAATAAAATCCGGCCGCATCTTCCTTTCAATATACCCGGCCGCAATCTTCCAGCCACGCCCAGCTGTCTTGCAAGCCCAGTTCAGTGATTGAAAACCCGATCGCTCCATCATGTAGCTTCAAACCAAAACACCTGGCCGCTCAATCTTGTAGCTCCCAACTAAAAACACCCGACCGAGTATCGAGGTCTCCCAGCTTGGCCGCGCCTTCTACCCAATTTGAAACAAAGCCTGGCCGTATTTTCCAGCGGGTCCGGCCGCAACAGTCTAGAAAGTCTGGCCGCTCCAGTCTATCAATCCGACCGCTCTCGTCTAGAAAATCCGGCCGCTCCCTCGCAAGCTCCGCCCGTGCTCTCGCAAGCCCCTACTCCAACGGCTGCCTAATTCTGCAATTGAGAAGCCCGACCGCATATTCTTCTCCTGTCCGGCCAATTTTCATACCTTCAGAAGTTGCCTGAGTTAGGTGGATTTCCACCACCCCCAAACACCATGATTGTATGGTTTGTTGGTCAATATGCAATTAGTCTAATTGTGGTTTGACCAAAAAATACATGGTTCATAATATATATGGATGAAGGGATCAATTTACGGATTTGGATAATAATGAAAATTATAATTATAAGAGTGAATGAGAAAGAAAGACTGTACGAGAGAAGAGTAAGTGATTCGGTGTAACAAGTGAGTTTTTAAGTGTAATACTTAATCTCCATTAGTTTAATCAAATGGTTAAGATTCTTTTAAATGCACATAAATGCGTGAATGCTAAATGTAGAGGGGGGGGGGAGGGGGAGAGTATTATATTGGGTTTTGTTACAAGATTGTTTTCTATGTGAATCAAACACGGGTGCACTTGGGGGAATGAGAGTTTGGCCCACTTTTCGCCTGTGATATATGCTACCCCATGTGCGTTATTGATGTGTTATCTACTTGAATAAATTACTAATTTTGACAAAAATAAACAATAAAAACATATTATTGAATTTTACTATTCTTTTTTAACTTATTTTTCCATATATTCATATCAAATTGTTACTATGTTCTATAAACCTCATGGATTACCATAAAAATGCAAATCATACACAATTTCTTTTGAGGCCATATGGTACCAAATTATCAACTATAAAAAGCATGATTTGGCTTAGTGTTTTTTCACCAAAACAAAAACTTCAAACAATCATGGCTTCATTCATTAGAAATATACTACTGGCACTTCTAGTTTTGTTGTTAACAATTAAAATTTATGGTTCAGATATTGGTCCCAAGGAAAGACATGTTAGAGTGACAAATGATTTTGGCGGAGGCTCGACCCTCGCTGTTCACTGCAAATCCAAAAACGACGATCTTGGTGTCAAAGTTCTCCCCCTTCCTAATTGGTCCTTCGAATTCAGTTTAGGACCTAACGCCTTCACGATTGCTAAAATATTAATATGGTTTGAATACTTAAGGTTAATTATATTCTTCTCCATAAGGAGATATATAGGAGTTTACAATGGTGCTTTATAAGGAAATAGATACAGTAATTAATTAGGAGAATAGCACCTAATTATACAAGGATGTGGCAACTATATAAAATAAGGAAGTAAATCACCTAATTAACTTAGGAATTAAACCTCCTTGATTTAGTAGGTTAACTCAAGTTAACACTCCTCCTCAAGTTGGTGCATACATATCACCAATGCCCAACTTGGTAAGTGAGTCATAAAACACTCTTCCACATACAACTTTTGTTAAAACATTCGCTAATTGATCTTCTGATTTTACAAAGGGTAGACATATGATCTTGTTCTCAATTTGTTCTTTGATGAAATGTCTATCCATCTCAACATGTTTAGTTCGATCATGTTGAACTAGATTATGAGCAATATTGATAGCTGACTTGTTATTATAATGTAACTCCATTGGTTTCTTTGGTTTAAAACCCAATTCTGTCAAGAGTAGGGATGGTAATAATACCCGTCGGGTCGGGTCCCCTGCCCTAACGGGGGGAGTTTTCGGGGGGAAATCGGGGCTTAGTACGGGGATCCCGAATTTGCAAAATCCCCAGCCAGGGATGGTATTATTATCCCCATCCCCGAACCTGACCCGATAAGCAATATATTTATTTATAATTAATATATATATATAATATAATATAATAAACAAAGTTACCCTAGAGAGTCACTGTTTGTCGCCCCTTATTCCTTCCTCCTACACGGGCTGCTATCTTCTCGAATTCTTTGAGCGAGCGACTGCACATCAAGTTCGTTGTCAACAAGGTTCTCTCTCTTTGATAATTTTTTATTGTTTACTTTGTTGTCTCTAAAGCAATTAACACCACATCACAACATATGCATGCTTTGTTCTGATAAAAGCTGTACCTTTTTTGATATGCATGCTTTATTCTTTTCCTTTTGAGAGAATAAAAAGCACCACCAATTGTATGGAGTGCCCTTCAATACTATGCCAAGAGGCAACCTTGCTGGGAATAATTTTTTTGTCATGACTAATTCCTTTCTTGTTGTTTAATCCAATTGCATGCATATAAATAAAATAGAGAACATCTCTTTATTTTTTTTTATTAAAGCTATGAATGATGAAGCATAGGAGAGTTCATTGAAATTGTGAAGTTTTATTTGATGACAATATTGTTAATATTTCTTTTGGATTGGTTTTCTAATTTAAGACTAGATGGATTTGTTGTGCTTACTGAAAAAGTTTCTAAAGATTTGGATTGAGAAATTATTTCAAGTTTTGTGTCCTCCTTCTTTGCCTTGATGAGAAATTATTTTAACAAGAAATATCTTATTAAAAACCAGGGATTGGGGCAGGTATGTGAGGCATTTCCCCGACGGGGATGGGGACGGGGATTCCCTGAAAAGCCTAAACCAGGGATTGGGGCGGGGATGGGGACGGGGATGGGGAGCGAGGACGGGGATGGTATTGCCATACCTGGCCCCTAACCGGCCCGTAGCCATCCCTAGTCAAGAGTTCTCTGATCCAAAATAATTCACAAACTCCTTGAGCCATTCCTCGATACTCTGCTTATGCACTAGACCGAGCAACCACATTTTATTTTTTACTCCTTCAAGTGACTAGGTTACCTCAAACAAATGTAAAGCAACCTGATGTAGAGCGTCTATCTGTAATGGAATCAGCCCAATCAGCATCTGTATATCCAACAATTTCAAGATTTCCATTCTTTGAGAACATTAATCCCTTTCTAGGCACTGACTTTAAGTATCTTAAGATCCGATCAACTGCATTCCTATGAGAAACACTGGATGAATGCATAAACTGACTAACCACACTCACAGCATATGCAATATCTGGTGTTGTGTGTGCCAAATATATCAACCTTCCAACAAGGCGCTGGTATTGTTCTTTATTGGTTGGCAACCGGTCCATGTCTTCACACAACTTGTGATTCATCTCAATAGGCGTGTCAGCAGGCTTACATCCAAGCATTCTTGTTTTAGTGAGTAGATCCATCACATACTTCCTTTGAGACAGAAATATACCAACTTTTTACCTTGCTACTTCAGTTCTAAGGAAGTATTTCAGAGCACCTAAATCCTTCATATCAAATTCCTGAGACAAATACTTTTGTAGCTTCTATTGCTCTTCTGTGTCGTTTCCAGTTACGACCATGTCATCCACATAAACAATTAATACAATGATTTTTTCTCATATAATGACTTTGAGTGTATCCAAAATTCTTCATAGACTTACTAAATTTGCCAAACCATGTCCTGATAGTTGTTTTAACCCATATAATGACTTTCTGAGCTTGCAAACTTAATTTTTCTTGTTATGAGCTAAATTACATCATAGTGGTAAATTCATATATACATCTTCTTCCAAGTCTCCTTGTAAGAAGACATTTTTAACATCGAACTAATGTAGTTGCCAATCTAGATTTGCTGCTAGAGACAGTAGGACTCTGATAGTGTTAATCTTGGCTACTAGGGCAAAGGTCTCCTGATAGTCCACCCCATATATATGTGTACCCTTTCTTCACCAATCTAGCTTTATATCTTTCAATGGATCTATCTGCTTTGAGTTTCACAATATACATGCATCCCACCGTCTTTTTTCAGTGAGGTAAATGCACAAGCTCCCATGTGGCATTCTTTTGCAGAGCTCGCATTTCTTCATTCATAGCTTCTTTCCATTTTGAGTATTATAATGCTTCAGTCACACTATTAGGGATAGATATATCAGCCAACTGGTTCATAAAGTAGACATGTGACTCAGATAATCTGCTTCGAGATATATAATTATTGATGGGTTATTTTCCTTTGGATTTAAGATCTGCTTCGTATTGAACTCGAAGTTTACCACAGTTCTTTCTTTCTGGAAGTTGGTATATAAGGGTAAATGTATCCTTTATGCTTTCTAAAATTAAAACATCATGGTATATTTCATTAGTGTTGTCAGTTTTAGGGGGAGATGTTACTTGAATGACTTCCTCAGAAGGTGATTGGTGTGGTACTAGGGCTGAAGGCGGGTCCGGAGCGGGCAAAGTCTCGGATAACAGTTCAACTTCCTCCTCTTGATTTTGGCAGCATGGAGTCGACCGGTCGTTTTCCACTGGTGATCGGTCGTGTGGGAGAGGCGACTAATTGCTTTGAGGTAAAGACCCCTCCTATGCATGGATAAAAGAAGGCAACTGGTCGCTTTGATGCTTAGTCTCTTCTGTTGTGAAAAAGTCCAGTAAAGTCAGGGTATTTGGCTCATGTGCTTCTAAAACATATATGTCATGTTCCCGAAACACTACATCCAAGGATGTATAGACCTTCTGACTTGGATGGTGATAACATCGATAGCCTTTCTGATGAAGGGCATAGCCAATGAAAACACACTTTTCTGCTTGGGGATCCAATTTGTTACATTGGTGATCATGTAAGTGTACAAATACAACACAGCCAAAAATTCATGGTTCAAGGTTTGGGGTGGGAGGTATTTGGAGATGGTGGTGAAATGTTTGAAGATGAGTTTGGAAATTCAAGATACTTGAGAGAATCCTATTTATAAGGTACGCTACAAACATGACGATCTTGCCCCAAAAAGATCGAGGCATATTTGTACCAAATAAAGATGCACGAACCACTTCCAATAAATGTCAGTTCTTTCACTCAGCTACCCCATTTTATTGCGGTGTATATGGAGACGAGCGTTAATGTATGATGTCATGATCCTGTAAGAATTTTTCGAGATCATGATTAAAAAATTCTCCGCCATTGTCAGAACAGAGAAACTGAATTTGGGCATGAACTGAATTGCCACCATTTTATGGAACTGTTGAAACGTTAAACTGACTTTCTTTGTGGTTTTGAAAAGGGAAACCCATGTCATTCGAGTGCAGTCATCAATGAAAGTGGCAAACTATCGAGCTCTAGCCGGAGTAGCGATTTGAGTAGGCCCCCAAACATCATAATGAATAAGGGAGAAGGGAACCAAACTTTTATTCGTACTTAATAGGAACGGAACGCGATGGCTCTTAGCCAATTCACACGTATCACACTGGAAGCTGGAAACATCAAAATTGGAAAATAATGATGGAAACAACTTCTTCATATAACCAAATGAGGCATGCCCAAGATGTTTATGCCATAACCAAACTTGGTCTCTCTGCCTTTCAGAACTAGCTCCACTTGTTGTGAAAGCTTGACCAACCTTGGTCTCAATATCCAGTGCCCAGTCCAAGTAGTAGAGTTTGCCGTGCCTAGTACCACAACCAATTGTCTTTCCCGTGAGGATGTCCTAAAAAACACAATGATTCGGCCAAAATGTTACAGTACAGCCCAAAGTAGTAGTAAGTTGTGCAGCAAACAACAAGTTATGGTCCAAGGATGAAACAATCAATACATAATCCAAATGTATGGAGTTAGAGAGAGATAAAGAGCCCACCCCAACCATAAGAGAGGGGGACTATTAGCATTAGACACCACCGACTGAGTGGATGGTTTATGGCCAGGATCAAATTTCATGTGATCTGTAACACTCGAGTCAATAATTCATGCGGGTTTTGGAGAGGACGTATGAAAAGCGGAACCTTTGGTGGTGGCGATAAAAGCACGAGCCCGGGAAGTAGGTTCAGCAGGATTGATCGCATGCTTCTGTGAGTCTACAAGGAGGGAGAGAATCGTAAGGGGTCCTGACATCGCAGCGAAACTAAGATTTGATATGAGTGTGTGTTTGTGGTTGAGGAGTTGATTTGAGAATTTCAGGAATTTGATTTGAGGATTTTGATGTATGAATTTGATTTAGGAATTTGATTTGAGAGGTATGTGTTTAAGGAGTTTGATAAGAGGATTTGATTTGAAAGGTAAGGAATTTGATTTAGGGTTTTGGGTTTGAATTTGAGGGTATGATTTGATGGCTTAGAGACAACTTAGGATCGATTGCTCTGATACCATGCTAAAATATGAATATGGTTTGAATACATTTAGGTTAATTGTATTCTTCTCCATAATTAGATATGTATATATATATATATATAGGAGTTTACAAGGGTGCTTTACAAGGAAATAGATACAGTAATTAATTATGAGAATATCTCCTAATTATATAAGGATGTATCAACTATATAAAACAAGGAAGTAAATCACCTAATTAACTCAGGGAATAAACCTCCTTGATTTAGTAGGTTAACTCGCGTCAACAGTACACTATTCTTCTATAGTTTTGAGTGGCTAGGTGCATCTCACTATTTTGATGTCTACATAGACAAGAGAGACGGACCAAATTGTAGTAAATGTTTCTACAAGATACGACCATGCAGGGACTGGCAGACCTAGAAATTTTTCTGGGAAAGGGCAACATTTAAAATACTAAAAGCTTCAAAAAAATGGACAATCCAAAACCCCAGATAAATTCCTAAAAGCTCAAAACCTATGTTGCACTGGTACAACAATACGATACGGTACGACACATCAATACGTTAGGAGACATCCCTTTGAGAGTGACTCTGCGTTAGTGGTTCAGTTCATGCATAGTTAGTGGAAGTCCTCACATCCCTTTGTTTGTGGTTGTGCTCCAGTGTAAAGCTTTATTGCATACTTTTATTCAGAGGCGGCCCACAGCATGTGCGGGCTGTGCGACCGCACAGGGCCCCCAAAATTTAGGGGCCTCCAAATGTTTTAAAAAGCCCAGCAATATATTATATATTTTGTTATTCCAAAAATATTACTATCATTTCCTGGACAGATTGTTCCTTCTTCACAGGGCCCCCAAAATTTAGGGGCCTCCAAATGTTTTAAAAAGCCCAGCAACCCAGCAATATATATATATATATATATATATATATATATATATATATATATATATTTTTATTCCAAAAATATTACTATTATTTCCTAACAGGCAGATTGTTCCTTCTTGATTCTTCTTCCATCTTCCGTCCAAACACAAATCTCCTTTACTCTTTGGCAAGTCAAAAGGCGCTCTGTGTGCATCTCTTCTCTCAAGTCTCCACCACACCTCTCTCTCTCTCTCTCTCTCTCTCTCTCTCTCTCTCTCTCTCTCTCTCTCATATTAGAATTTAGAAATTATATGTTGCATTTGGAATTAGCCATCATATGATTGCAAGAAGAAACCTAAAAAATCATGTGAATCTCTATCCCTAATTTGTCAATGCTTTTCATATATTGTTTTTGTAATTATTTTAACAGACTTTTTGTTTTGTGAAAATCAGGTGAAACCGTCAAAATCAGATGATAGCTGCAAAAATCAGGTTCTATTGTCCTCTTTTTTTGTTATGATGTGTGTTATTTTGCTATATTAGAAAAATGTTTAAAAGAAAACACTCATCTGGATATAGTAAGCGCCAACAAAAGAGAAGAGTTGAAGAATTAACTCAATCTCAGAGAGGTGCTCTTGATAAATTCATTATTAAAGAACCACAAGGTTTAGTTGAAAATCTTGAAAATGTAGGTCATGATGAACATGCTAATGAAAATGTGGAAAACTTAGGTCATGCGCTCAACCATGTCACAAGAAAGATTAAATGGTTTAACTTTGATATCTGTTGAAAGTGATTTCTTGGAAGAACTTGATTGTACTCGTTTTATTAATGATTTTGCAGCTCAAGATGCAAGGAGGACAGTTTTTAGATGATTCTGTAGCTGGTTTGGTTGCTGGTTGATGATTGTACTTGCTTGGGTTCTTGAGTGTTGCTGGTTTGGAAGTATTTTGCTTCATTTTGCTGGGTGTAGTTTTTTTGTATGTAAAAGAAAATTGAATAGATGTGAGTGTGTGAAAATAGACGAAGGATGATCTTGATTCTATTTGTCTAATGTAATTGATGCCACATAATGATTTCGGTTTAATATATTTATGATTTATGAATTTTAAAATGTGAAAAATTGTTATTTTACTTATACATATAGGGCCTCATCAGCTTTCTTCGCACAGGGCCTCCATATCTAATGGACCGACTCTGCTTTTATTGTATGGACCTCATTTTGTTGTCATTAGTATTATTGATGATAATAGAAATAGAAACTGTCTGCCTCTAAAATGAAATGGAAATTTTTTATAAATATTAAATAGTAATTAAACTTCAACCATACTAAAATTGTATAAAGAGTACGAACAAAATTGACATGTATATTTCTACAAATATAACATCCGTTCAAATTTTCTAACTTGAAAAAGTGGCTTGCATATTTTTTTTGCTGTCGAATGTTGGTTGAGGTTGATTTACACCAAAAATCATAGTGTCAGCAAAGGAAATCACGATTTTATTTTTAGACCACAGTAAAAATGCAGGAATGGCTTCTTTTTTTTGCCATCAACAACATGCCAAAAAGATTATGAGGAAAAAAAAACTCTAAATTTATCTTGTCGTTTTTCATATAAGACAGAGAAATATCATGCGGTGTTACTGCCAATTTCACAAGGGATGTTTTCAGTGATGAAAATTGGGATCAAACAGGTCAACACTGCTATAAGATGGCTCTAAATCCTGTTGGCATTGATGAACAGTGTGTTGTGTATTTATTTATCTTGATACAAAGGAGAGAACATGTAGCACAAAAGCAAAGTAGAACACAACAATTTATGTATAGAGAACATTAATTAGTACTTTCTACTTCTTGGATAAAGGAAGAGGTGCCAAGGATGATGTAGCACAACCAAGAGCCTTTATCACGCCAGTAATTGTGGGCTTGACATTAGAACACAGAGAGGTAAAAGGGCCTTCGTCTCCACCGTAGGTGAGATCAATGTTAGTCAACTCCACATTCTCACATGGTATACCCTTGGAACATACAAGCTTGATTGCAAGTGGAGTGAAAGATGAGCCCTTAATGCTCTTGAAGCTGACATTACTGATCTTAACTTTTGACGGAGGCTTTTGGTCACACCGAGTATATGGGCAGTACAATTGGTCTATGAGGATAGGGTTACTGACATTAACCATGATAATATCCTCATAGTGTATATCTGAGGCAGTGCTAGGTGAAGGAGAATCTGGCCATGTTTTGATTCTCACACCGTTCTGCGTATTAGTCAGGGTGCAGTTCTTAACTATGATCCCGGTCACATCCTTTTCTTCCTTATATCTTCCAAGGCTTCCAATGCTTATTCCATGGCCGGGCCCACAAGTAACATCAGTCACTGTGATTTGGTGGGAGTCATCACCAATAGAAACACAGTCATCCCCAGTTCCAATCTTTGCATGAGTAATGTTGATACCAGTCAAAGCCCCGATATGGATTCCATCTGTGTTTCTGCTATCGTCAGGTGCCGTGATAGTAAGATGTTGAAATGTAGTATGGTTGCACCGGAAAACATGCATGTGGAAATTTTTGCTGTTAAGTGAAGTTATGTCATGAACTTTGGAATTGGTGATGAATTCGAACCGCAAATTAATGGGAATAGGTTTGCAATTTTTGTTTTTGTGACAGTCATTTTGACTCCAAGCAAGTGCCCCTTGCCCATCAAAAGTCCCACCACCTGATAAGGTGAGCATGTCAATGTACTGAAAACCAACCCAAGTATCCGGTCTTGTGAGTTGGCCAGCGTCTTCTGGAGCCTGCAATGTGCCTCGAACTTGCATCTCAATAGGAGCCTTACAAGGGCCTCTGAAAGTTACTTCTTTTAACTTGTATGTCCCACTCGGAACAACAACTTTACTCGCCGAAGGCGATGCACATGCATCACTCCAAGCCTTGGCCAAGGCCTTACTAACATCAGAGCCAGGCTTTGCACCGTATGTTGCACTCGTCACGTCAAACACACTAGCATGAGCTTTAGCTGTAGATGCTAACAATAAGAACAAAAGCATTGCCAATAAACTTAATTTCAGAGCCATCTTGATTTTCCTTCCACTTTGTTATTTTGTTCTCTCTTTTTTTTCTTTGGAAGGATGATGCCACTCCATTTTGAGTTGAGGCCAATTTATAGTCCGATTGGGAAGGCTCAACACCATCAAACTATCCAACCAATCACTAACTATTTTTATACGAAGTTGCATTCTAGTTCAGCTTTATATCCTATAATTAGTAAGCTGTTTAGCCTTAAGAATATTCATCACCAAATCTCTATCTAGAACGTGCTAAAGCTGTTTGTAGTATTACTGTCCTCCTCAACACCCCGCAATATATGTATATTCCAAAAAAAGAGGACCAAAACCATGCATACGTATGCATACTTGGATAGAGTTAACAAGATCAACAGGGAAAAACCATGCCTAAACTATTGGCCCATCTATATATATACTTTTTCTAATATCATCCAACTAGAAAGTGCCTCATCTTAACAACTTTAATTCATCTACTTAGCTTAAATAATCCATTTGCACCATTGTGGTGGTTAGTTCATCTATTTTTGACCATATTCTTTTTATTTTTCTTATAATCCAGAGGTTTTGCTTACTATTCACCGGTGGCATTGATCTCACCTACAATAGAAACAGAGGCCCTCTTAACTCTCAATGTTCTAATGTCAAGCCCATCATTACTCGTGTGACAAAAGCTCTTGCTTGTGCTACCTCTACTGGGTTAAAGAAGTGGAAAGTACTAAAGATAAAGTGTTGTGTTCTTTGATTTTTTTCGATTTTGTGGTGTGTGTACCGGTCTTTTTTCTTCGGTCAGATACCTTCACATGTTCCTAAAAGCTTAGGTACGGCAAAGATATGGCAATTAAAATAATATATAATTTATCAATTTTATATAAATTATAATTAAATTAACAAATTAGTTATATTATATATATGCTGGTATGGGTTAAAACGGTTTTGTTTACGGGCTAATCTTTCTATTGTGTTGGCCAATAGGAAATTTTTTATTTTAAAATCTAGTCATTATCATAAAACCCAGCTGATGAGAGTTGTTTTGTACAACCAAACACTAAATAAACTGTCAAATAAAAGGAGGCTATGGACAAAATGGTGCGTAGAGTTTATTAGGTCACTAACAACACTCAGAGATCGTCTTCTTCGGGAGGCGCACAATAGCTTAACACCCTTGTCATAGTTTTGAGTCAAAACACACAAGAAACCAACCACAACTGAAAAGGGCCTGTTCAGTAACGTTTTCGAAGAATGTTTTCTAAGAATATTTTTTGAGAATGAAAACGAGAAAACTAATTTGCATTTTCAAGATTCGAAAATGTGTCTGCTAGATTAATTGGAAAACATATTCAGAAAATAAAAATAGTGAAAATGTGTATGGTAGGACAATTTGAGAATAATAATATGTGAGTTATTTTTTGCTAATTTATGTCCTAACAAAATATATATTTTTAAATTATGATATTTTAAAGGCTAAAATTATTACAAACAATGAAAAATGTATAATTTGAGAATAATAATGTATAATTAAAATAATATAAAAAAAATTCTAATTTTAGAAAACCCTAGATAATAAAATTATATTGTCTTTAGTTTAAAATAAATATGAAATTTAATAATATATGATGGTTTTATCATAAAATTAATGTACACTAGTGTAGCAAAATAAAATAATGAAGTGGAATGAAAAAACTGAAAATTGAAAGGAAAAAAAAATACAAATTAAAAAAAAAAATTTAAAAGAAAAATCAGACCAATACACTGGGTAGAAAATGAAAATGAAAACGATAATTTGTGTTTTCAATTTTTGTACATGAGTTTGAATTTGTTTTTAGAAAATGAATTCTAGTGAAAATGAAAACATACCGAACGTGTTTTTGGTAGAAAATGAAAGTGGGGCCTTGAAATTGTTATCGAACGGCCCCTTAAATTCCAATTCAAAATCATTTTGGGTTTTCTCTATCTCTCTGTTTATCTCTATGTGGAGGCATTTAGTCAAAAACGTGGTGGGCACCAGCAAAAGTAGATTCCAACCTCTCCAAATGATTTTCTGACAAGGGGAGGTGCATATTCCAGCCTCTCCAGAGGATTTTCCGGCAAGGGGAGGTGCAACTACGCCTCTATAGGTCCGCCACTACATGTAGGTTTAACTTTGATTCCAAACAATACGACATTTGCTTTAAATGGAACCCTAACTAATTGCATCGTCTTGATTCAAGTGTGCTGAATTCTCAACTAAAAAGTCATTTTTTGTTTGTGGTACTTGAGTGAGATGAAGAATGAGCACCAACCAACCATCATGTATTTGCTTCTATCTTGAATCAATAATAAGTTCGATTGTCTTTATATTACCTTTTCAATTGAATTTGATTGTTATGGGTGGGGAGTGGGGATATATAAGAGCATCCACAATGGGCTCCCTAAACCACCTCTTTAGACAAATTTTAGGGAGGAATTGGAAAAATACAACTCCAACCATACTCCCTATCCACCTCCTAAAATAGGAAGACCTCTAGGAGCTCCTAAAATAGGGAGACCTCTATCTGAAGAGAGAGAAAGGACTCTTAGAGCATCCACAACGATGCTCTCTATTTCTTAGCTAAAATTTAGCTAAAAATATAAGAAAGCTATTTTAGGAGCTCTCTAAAAAATTTCAATTCCAACCATACTCCCTAATTTGGAGAGTCATAAATGCTATAACTCTTTTTTGATTGGTCCATCTCTATTAATAAATAAATAAAAAAATAGTTAGCATTAAATAAAGGTTTGAAATACTCATTAAATAAGGCAGCATTAAATTATAGGGAGCCACTAGGAGTCCTTTCTCTCTTTTCACATTTAGGAGCTCCTAGAGGACTCCCTATTTTAGGAGGTGGATAGGGAGCATGGTTGGAGTTGCATTTTTACAATGCCTCCCTAAAATTTGTCTCAGGGGATTTAGAGAGCCCATTGTGGATGCTCTTAGTGGTTGCCTATAATTTAATGTTGCTTTGTTTTGTGCATAGTTTAAACTTTTAATAGAAATTTAGTGAAATACCCATTCCTAGACATAAAACTATAAAAATACCCTATACTATTTAATGTATATAAACACATCCAAAATAAACCCAAAAATCGACAGCTGTATATTTTTTAATTTAATTATTAAGATGAAATACTTTTATTACCCTTTTAACATAAAATAGGAGTTCTAATCAACACCAGATGAGAACTCATTTCACGACCTCCAGTCTCTCATCTTCATCTTCAACCCCAATTTTCAATTTTTGTTCTTCCAGCTCAGTTTTTGTTCAACCTCATCATTCTAAGCTTCGTCTGAAGGCTCGCCTGGACCACCGACAATGATGCGCTGGAGAGGGCCTTTTCTCCGTTCGGTGAGATCATCGAATTGAAGGGCCGTTTGACGCAGGTTCTCTCTCTGCGACTTGATCTTCTTTTTCTCTATGTTACTTGATCTTTCTCTCCCAAAGATTGAAGATCGATCGATTCCTCTTTTCATTTTTGTTTATTATTGTGTATTTGTTTGATTATACTCCAGCGTTTTGGTTTTGATGGACGGATCTGATTAGATTTGGTTTCTTTTTGTGTTTCCAGATCATCAACGACCGTGAGACCGGGAGATCCAGGGGCTTCAGCTTCGGCTTCATCACCTTCAGCAACGAGAAGGCCATGAGGGACGCGATCGAAGGCATGAACGACCAGAACCTCGACGGTCGTAACATCACCATCAACGAGGCCCAGTCTTGTGGAAGCAGCGGTGGTGGTAACGGAGGTTACAGCTTGTGTTTTCTCTTTTTCTCTATCTCTGGTTTAAATGTGGAAAATGGATATATAAAAACAATTTCTCTATCTCTTTTTCTCTATCTCTGGCTGTAAGATTTAGCTATAAGGAATTGTTTTCTGCGTTTTGAAACCAAAACAATTTCTCATTTGAAGCAATAAGTTTCTAGAATTTGTTATACACATGAACTTATTTGATGACTACAAAGACCTATATTAATTTCTTGGATGATCAAATTGACTATTTTCGGTATGATATCCTGGAAGTTTGAATTTTACATATATATATATATATTCCACTAGAGGGCTTTCATATTGTCTGACTTGTTCTCTCAATGTACTTACAAACACAATATTACCTTTCCGTTTGTGGTGCCTTGTATGTGATGGCTTGAACCTTACTATTCCTAATTTTCTAACTGGTTGAGGATATGTTTGCTCTGCTTGATTATCTCCATATTTCACACATATGCTAGTTTCATATTTCATAGTCTTCCATATCTACAACAAACGTTTGTCATAAATGAGAAGCTGACATAGCAATGATGTAATTTGCATTATCATATACGCATACTTTCTCCGTCTCTTTCTCTATCGATATATATTCCCCTTATTTAAGTCAGCATATATTATATCTGACCATAGTGTCTTAAATCTTTGGTGGTCATTCGAATTATGAATATGAATATGGATTTCTTAGTTCAATTTAGAAAATCTATGTTATTCTCTTATTGGTTCAGCATATATCTATTGAAATTTTGACACGGAGAGTGAATGCTTTCATATT
The DNA here is from genome assembly GCF_965620075.1 of Prunus avium. NCBI lineage: Eukaryota > Viridiplantae > Streptophyta > Magnoliopsida > Rosales > Rosaceae > Prunus > Prunus avium. The sequence continues at coordinate 29,562,941 of NC_142289.1, forward strand.
ATCCTTGTAGTTTGTAGTGAAATAGCAGACTATTCAAATTCTATATACTATTTCACCTTATCAGTTATGCGCTTTGTGCTTATGATTGTTATCTGTGTTGTTCCAATTATTCTATTGTGCTTAATTATTTTGTTCTTATTTCTTGTTGTTAGATTTGGTGAACAACCTTGGTACCATTGCAAGGGTGGCACCAAGGAATTAATGGAAGCCTTGGCTGCTGGTGCTTATCTTGTTGCAGATAAGGTCATTGTTACAACCAAGCACAATGATCATGAGAAGTATGTGTGGGAGCCACTCCGATTCAATGTTTATGGTATGTGGAGTGATGAATGATCAATCAATTATGCAAATGAAATGATGTAGTTGATTTTGAGTGGTATGAAGTTGTAAACTTTTATTGTACCTATTATGCAAATGAAATGATGTAGTTGTTAACTTCCAGTAAGTGGTATGAACAGTTGTTATACTGTTCATACCCTGCAACTGAATTGATTTCTATGACATAGTATTAACAGTGTACTTCTATGAGATAGTATTAACAGATTTTCAGTAACAAAGCATGCTTTATATTTTTCTCTATATATAGCTGTGCACTTGAAGTTTATCATACGCAGGATGTGATTTTTACTAGGAATATAGTTCTATGACACAGTATTAACAGTGTACTTTTTTTCTTATAGATGTATTTCCTTTTGCCTTTGCGATTGTACCTGGTGAAACTGTAGACAATTGGAGGTGGTGTCTGGAAAGGATATCAGATGTCTTGCTGGGCCTTTTTGGGTTTTTTGTATGAAATGTTATTAACAGTATTTTTTGTATGAAATGGTATTAACAATGTTTTTATGTATGAAATGGTATTAACAATGTTTTTATGTATGAAATGGTATTAACAATGTTTTTTTGTATGAAATGGTATTAACAATGTTTTTTTTGGTATGAAATGGTATTAACAATGTTTTTTCTTTTTGTATGAAATGGTATTAGCAATGTTTTTCTATGAAATGATATTAACAATGTACCTGTATGACATGGTATTAACAATGTACTTCTATGACATGGTATTAACAATGACATGGTTTGTACAGATTTGGTGGAAAAGGAAGGGTAGTGGAGACATGCCCTTGGTTTTCGTGTTTTTTTTTTCATACTTAAGTTTGTTTTTTAAAAAAAATTTGGGTTGGGCTTGTTTTGGGTTTTTTTTTGTGTTTTTTGTATTGGGCTTCTTTTAAGTTAGTTAGTGGCAGTCATGTAATTTATAGGAAATTCAACACTCATTTTGTATGTAGTAAATGGTTTTTGGGTATGTTTCTAAAGTGCATTCCATGTAGGGTTTTCTTATCATTTCAGCTCCTATTTTGGGTATATTACAAAAGCTCCCAACTTTTAATTAATGCTAACTATTTTTTATATTATTTTTTATAGAGATGGACAATCATATTGAATTAAAAAATAACGTTAGTATTTATCGTTTAAGTCATAGCTAGTGTGTGATACAATTAAGCCCACCAAACAATAGACTGGACCCATGTCCATTTTAATTGAAAATTTTCCATCCAGTCCAGCCCACCAAACAGGACCTTGTTCTTCACATTTCAATCTTGAAGAAAAGTCATGAACTGACTAAAAGGAATGATCGAATGGAATAAGCAGTGTGGAACAATAAGAACCCTATAAACATCATCTAGATTGGAAGATGTTTGGTCATCCAAAACATACCACAATTGTTTTAGCTTTATTTATTTATTATCAAGACGTACCTACGGTTTATAACTTCATCTTTCATGATAATATTTTTATTTCATTTTTCGCAAGGTTGAATGAACTAGCTAGTAAATAAACTAAAAGTATAAATAGAGAGAGTTTTTCCATGTTAAAGAATTCTTTATTATAAGAAAAGTCTACACATCATCCCTATCACTATGGCTACCCAATGATGTATTTCAACAATCGGAAAATGTCCACACATCATCCCTAAACCCTAAATTGGTCGATAGGCTAGGATTAGGATGTCCTTGTTTTAAGGAAAATAAGGCCACCTCATTTCTAATTTGTATTAAGATAAATTTTTTAGTGTTACGGTCACACCACCACGTGGTATTAGTAATCCACAAATTATAATATGGGTGAACAATGAGGTTGATATGTCATGGACTTACGGTATAATAATATGAATAAATATATTCACATGTATAACATGAATGGGGTAACAACATCACGACGAATGTAATCATTAGAATGATTTATTTTTTAAGTTCTCTTTCAAAGATGACCCATGCAAAAAAAAAAGGCTAAATCAGGAATTGTTTATCCTCAATATTGTTTCAGTTTTATCTAGCGAAGTAAGTTTATTTTGCACATTTTAGAAACCTTATCAAATAAATCCTTTCTTTTCTTGTTTATTTAAGCTCAATACTTTAGAGATAGAAATGGAACGAGTCGGATTGGGTAGGGTTTTGCCATTATCATCCACACCCTTCCGTCTAAATGAAGAGTCCATCCAAGGGTGAAATCAGGAATTTCCAAATGAGTGGGCTAAATTTTATTAATTTGATATATCTCAAAATTGAAGATGCATATGAGTAGAAACTGTAGTACAAAAGAAACAGCTTTGACAACAAAAAAAAACAATTATATGAGTGTTAGAAAGCATTCAAACCACGCAGTTGAGAATAACAAAGCATTAAAAATCTTAATTTATGAGTGTTAGAAAGCATTAAGCATCATTCAAAGGAAAAAAAAAGGTTAATATCTTTTAAAGAAAAGTTAAAATTGGAGACAATGAAATCTTAAACAAACCACGCAGTGGCTCATTATCCCAAATCCCACGGTCATGACTCCACTACAAAATAGAGTGGCAACAGTTACCATTATTTGGTGACATTTGGTGACATTTGACACTTTTTTTTTACTGCTCATGTGGTATAATTAAAATACAATTTCAAAATTTTGCCTTGGGAGCCCAAGGGTAGTTCCGCCGTTGCCATCAGGTATATGATAACCTTTTTTTATTAAATATTTTCCTAATAAAATGGTAAAAAATCAGTTTATTTTTTGTCAATGGTAAAAAAATCAGAGTTTAGTACATGTAAATTTCAATAGCAAATACCTAATTTGCGTGTTTGTACCAGCCAATTGTTCTTAAAAGATTGCCTAATTTCCATGTCCTTTATTCGATTAAATAGAATGTACATAGTTACAAATTGCTTTTTCTTTTCTCCTTTTTTTTTTGTTAGCCGATTTTTTCCCTTGCTTGCCCTCTAATTTTGGTATTTCCTGGCTCGTGGGATACTAGGATTTATGAGATACTATATATTTCAGTATCTTGTAGATTTTTATTGATCTGCGTACTAGGAATTAATCACGATCGCTTTCTTTGCTTAGTATATATGATGATACAATTAAGGATACATAATCCCAGAAGTTTACGATTTATCAATGAATTAGACGAACACGAAATCTTGATGAGCTGGAGTGGATTATCAAAATCTCTAATAAGCAGTGAATCTGAAAGGAGGCCCTATATTCTTCCTTCCGGAGATGTTCATGTAAAAACACACATTATATCATATCATATCATATCATATAATATAATATAAATATATCACAACAAACACCTAAAAACATGACAAAATATCTGTGACAATTTGATCTTTCTCTGATTTTTCCCTGATTTTGTATGCCTTGTTTGGTTATATATTCACCACACAACCTTTGTTCTCTGCTATAGCGTTGTGTTGTTATTTCGTGGCTTAATTTGTTTGGGTTTCGAGAGATTTAATTGAGAATGGCTGCTGTTTCTGCTTCTCCTTCTTCTTCTTCTGCTGCTGCTGCATCAATGGGGTTGGACAGTGGTGATAAAGTACCACATGTTTTGGCTGTTGATGATAGTTTTCTGGACCGCAAAATCATTGAAAGGTTACTCACCCACTCTGCTTGCAAAGGTATACTTATAATCTCTCTCTTTTTCTTATTTTTTACTAATCTATCTCTTTTCCTTTGAAAAATTAATTGGTGGCTGTAACGTGGTGTTACAAATTCGTTAAAATTATAAATAACATATGTTGGATTTTAGATTTAGTGGTAATGATTGTATATCTGTGATATAATTTAAGTGAACTCGTAAGAATATCGGTCAGCTTTAAAAGAAAATAGAGGAAGCTTTAGCACCACCAAACTAGTATGGTTTAATACGAGGGGCGTCGGTCAATAGGGAGCTAGCTATCCCTTGTTGGTATTTTGCTAATTCTATGATCTTGATCTTTGCCATATCGTTTAACATATATATATATATATATATATATATATTTTAGAGAAACAGAAAATTTATTTACCCATTATATATAATTATGGTATAAATTTTAGTAATAATATTGGGGTTCCTGTTATGGCAGTGACCACAGCAGAGAACGCACATGGAGCATTGGAACTCTTGGGCCTGGCAGACGGGCAACAAAACTTTAGCAACACCGTAAGTCAATTGACCATAAGCAGATTTTGTCAACCTCATCCGCCTTTATTATTATATTTTTTATTTGAAAATATTTGGGTGTAATCGTCACACTGTCACGTGATAAACGGTCGGAAATTCAATGTGCATCTATGTCTTTGCAGGTTTCAAATGTAAACATGATAATCACGGATTACTGTATGCCGGGAATGACAGGGTATGAGCTTCTAAAAAAAATTAAGGTAATGTTAACTCTTGATTGAACCCTAAACTGGTCACTCATTTAATCATGACTTGAACATTTAACATGCCATGTGAAACATGAAATTCATGAGATAACTATTTGGTATGCCATTATAGTTGACTAATTAATCTAATTAATCTAACCCTGCCAATTATCTCTCCCTCTAAACAGGAATCGCCAAAAGTGAAGCAGATACCAGTAATTGTTGTTTCATCTGAGAACATACCCACCAGAATTGAGAAGTAAGCAACTTGCACTTCAACTACCAATTTATATATTTTGTCCCTCGTCCATTCTAAATTTCTCTTATTTTTTCTTTCTTTCTTAAATGATGAAATTAATTAGCAGTTTAATTACTGATCCCTCACATTTATTGGCCTGAATAGGTGCCTTGAGGAAGGAGCTGAGGAGTTCTTGCTGAAGCCTCTCCGGCTATCGGATGTTAAGAAATTGAGATGCCATTTGACGTCGAATGCCGAAACAGTAGTGATGAAGGGCTAATTTGTGTAGGAAGATGATTATAGAGACAAGATTTATACAAGAAAAGAATGTGTAGGAAAGGCTTAAAGTAATACCTAGCTAGCTATCAATACTTCAAACTTGTTTTATGCAATGTAATCATTGTTAACTTCTTTTGTTCCCTTTTTGGTTCAAAAGGAAAATTACATTAAAAGAGTGATCATTGTTAATCTCTTTTCTTCGAATCCTATTATGATTAGTTTTCTTACAATAGAGAAGTTTAAGGAGATATTGTGCCTTGCTCCTATTTTGCTACTTCTGGTAAGAGTTTTCATTCCTCTGTTAGGCCGTTGTCTTGCAGCTTTCTCTCCATTGTCCCATTTCTGTTTTTAGTATTTATATTGGGTTTTGGTTTTTTTTTTTTTTTTTTGAGCTTCACTATTATACCCAAAATAGGGGCTCAAATTATAAAAAAAACCCCACATGAAATGCACTTTATAAACACACCCAAAACTCATTTACTACATAAGAAATGAGTGTAGAAGTTCCTATAAATTACGTGATTGCTACAGATTAACTTAAAAGAAGCCAAATACAAAAAACTAAAAAAAAAAACCCAAAACAAGCCCAACCCAAATTTTAAAAAAAATCCAAGCAATTTATTAAAATAAAACAAATTCGCAAAAACAAAGGAGGGGCTCTTCATTACTCGTATATCCCCATGACCCTTCCACTCCATAGGACCTATGCAAACCGAAAACTCCATAACCACCAAGCTTCATATTTTTTTCAAAAACCACCACAACACGTACCACCTCCACCTACAAAACCACGAAAAATACAGAGAAGCAACATTCAAAAGCATTCAACACAGAAAGAAGAAAAATTTCAAGCAAAAAAGGAAGGTAAAACCTTTCAAAACCACAGGTTTTCGTTATAGAAGTACATTGTTCATACTATGCCATAGAAGTACACTGTTTATATTATGCCATAGAAGTACATTGTTCATACTATACCATAGAAGTACACTGTTCATACCATGTCATAGAAGTACACTGTTAATTATATGCCAAAGTATTCATCTTTTCACATTCTTTCTAATGCTGAAGCTATTAATCTTGTAGAGGTATCTGATAGGTAACATGCCCACAAGAACATTTGATGAATATTTTATAAAACTCCTAGAATGCATTGGAAAAGCTTCAAAGGTATTCATACTAATAACAGATGACGGCCACCACACGTTGTTTGTCTATGACACCCAAGCATTGGAATGGAAACACTACAATTCCTTGAGGGGCAAAACCAAACAAAATGTTCAATAGTGTTAAAAAAAAAAAAAAAAAGTACTTTTGGTAAGACAGACTCATACTATAAACTGTTAATACAAAGTATTAACAAAACTGTTAACAAATTAACAACCTCAACTTGTGTTTTATTTTTTTTAGACGTGGAAATTCGAACGGCAAATTTGCCTTTTTTTTAAACCAATAACTTCCTTTTTTTTTAAAACCCAATTTTTTGTATAAATAATCACCCAATTTAAAAAAAAAATTCACACCATCCAAACAATTTGACCGCTCCTCTTCAATTTGCTCAAAATTTCCACACACAAAATTATTTATTAGTTATTTAAATACTAAAAAGACAATATGGAATTTGGAAACGAGAATGCTGAATTATCGGCTTCATATTTGGTCCATATGTGCTCAATCACATCAATGCAGAGGGTATGGTGGCTAGTTTTTTGGGCAAAGTATAGTGTTTAGTTGGATCTATCATTTCGTATTGACCACCGAACACCCCATGAATGTGGGCCTCGTTAGGATCTGACAAAGTAGTTGAGATGCGGCTGAACAGACATAGAGACGAATATACCTTCATTACGGCATGACAAAGTTATGTGTGTTTTTCGTTAATGTTATGAAATAAAATGTTTTAGGAATCTTGTCCAAATGTTAATTTTTTTAAAGTTAAAATGATCATAAAGAGAACTAGCATAACATGAACATAAAATTAGTTAACAAAAAAAAATTAGCTCGTAAACCAATGAAAAATGTTTAGAGCCCCTTTGGGTTCTAAATGGGGGAGTCATTCATTGGTGAGGAAAGTGCCATATATGGACCATAGATATGAACTTTCATATTAACCACATTATTTATCTAAATAGTAACTTCACTTAAATTTAATAAAATAATTTTGTGGCTAATATGAAAGTCCACATGATGGGTCCATATTTTGTATCATCACTATAAAAGTTCACCTAAATGGGGTTCTAACCACCAAAGTTAAGGACTCATTTAAAAGCCCATTATTACCATTAGGGACTGGCGAGATCAACAATTCTATAGTGAGGATATTATATAGCGCCTTTAGGTGAGGTTTTATCTTTTAATCATTGAATCAGACTAACCAATTTAATCCAATAACTAACCAATTTGATCATAGAAAGATAGGACCTTACTTACCATATCTAAGGCCCTCACTATAGAATGACTCCTGGGGAGATCCTTATTGAATTCAATGAAACAGGCTCGAGTAGACGAGAACGCTATTGGGCCCAAAACCTATGTTCATATAGAAAATTCAAAGTCCATATTCAGTATCCTCTAACTAATTTTTATACCTTGAAACGCAGACAGAGAGAAAAGGGAGAGATGGAGAGAGGCGTTGCTTCCATTGAAACGCAGAGAACCCAAAACCCTGGACCCAATGAAGAGAAGCCGAAGGTGGTGGTGATAATGGGACCCACAGGCTCAGGGAAGTCCAAGCTGGCCATTGATTTGGCGTCCCACTTCCCCATCGAGGTCATCAACGCTGATTCTATGCAGGTCTACAATGGTCTGGATGTTCTCACCAACAAGGTTCCACTGCATGAACAAAAAGGTCCTTACTTTCTTCCCATCCTTCCTTTCTTTTTTATTTTTAAAGAAAGTTAAATTAAATTGTAAGTTTTGATTGTGCAAATGGGTTGGTTGCTTAATGTAGGAGTGCCTCATCATCTTCTTGGGTCTGTAAGCCCAAACGTGGAGTTCACAGTTAAAGAGTTCAGGGACTTAGCCATTCCTGTAAGTAATCCCATTTCTGTTTTTAGTATTTATATTGGGTTTTTTTGTTTTTGTTTTTTGTTTTTGGGTTGTTGTTTCATGTATGTACAGTATAGGTACCCAACAATTCACATGCTCTTATATGTAATAAATTGCTACACTTTGGAGCCCTTTACGTTTTTCACTCTGACCAATTTCTGAAATCTGGAAGATAATGGTTGGTATAATATTGATTTTTGTATTGAACTCGAGGCATTTGCCAAATTCTTGTAGCTGCAGGTTAGACATTCTTGGTATTAGTCTAATGTTTGAGACTTCTCTAGAAAATTATTGGTGAGGGGCCTAAGACCCGGGGAGGTGAGGCAAGAGTTGAATTTTTTTCATAGCTGTGAGGGTAATAGCTCCTTCTACCTGGGCTGTGACGGCTACTTTATCGAAAGTCACCCATCCTAGTTGAATTCTTTCCTAAGGCTTTGTGAAGCAACATGGTGTTGGTTTTGTTTACATTGTTGAGTAAATTTTCAGTTGGTTAATCTGTCTGCTATTGATAAATTAATGAAGATTATGTCTTAATCATCAATCTTTATAAAAGTGAAATCACAAATACTAATGTGAAATGTAATTAGACCCTATCTGGTGTAGTCCAATCTTACACCAACATCATTGGAATCCTGTCCAGTCAAATTCAATGTTATTAGAGGCAATCCGGTGCTGTTTGCTAGTATAGTGATTTTAGGTCAATGAAGTTCACGATGTCCATTTTCTTTGACTTAGCAAACAGTTAATTTCTATTTCCAAGACTTTATTTTCTGTCCTAGGATATGGATCAGATCGGACTGTAGTCAGCTTCTCTCTATGGAAACAACTGCAGATGTAGAGTTTTAGTGTTTGAAAACATGTTTGATTGCATTTGAGCATTCTTTGTACCGTCTTATATTTTCTGTTTCATTCCACTCTCTTTTCCTTCTATTTTCACGTTGCAAATCTTCATCAATATTGCAGTCTGTGTATTTTTGAAATTGACTCAGCATATGGGTTTTCAGCTCATCAACGACATCTTGTCTCGCAACTGCTTGCCAGTCATAGTTGGGGGCACAAATTACTATATCCAGGTAGAAGCCCGTTTCATTCTGTCATTCGGTAGTAGATAAATTTCATATTATTTTATTATTTTTTATGATTTTATAGTTGATGGATCATGCTCTGGATGACTTTCAACTTTTGTTAGTTTGTAAAATATTTATGGTGGGTTGGCCCAAAACATGATTGAAGCCATCTCTTTGTGCGTATTCTTGAATCTAGAGTATGGTGATGTGCTGGCTCTATCTGAAGGTTATGTCTTATTTTTTAAAACACCAATTGTATACCCTAGAATTATTCTTAGGCCTTTGAAAATTGTATTGATCCAATGCTTAGAACCTAAGGCCTCATTTGGTTTGTGGAGTGAACATTTTTCATTATCCAGAAGAGTGTTTTCTTTTAGAAAGCTAAGGCATTTGAAAATTGTATTGATCAAGCAAAATTTTTTTCGTTTTCAGTTTCTGAAATTCTTTAAAAAACTGTTAATTGGTAGAATAAACCAAAACAAACAAATTTGTGATTGGTTTAATTTAGCTTTTGGCATTCAAACCAAAACGAACTTTTTGCCTTTTGGAAATGGTTATCAATTACAAAGACAAAATTTGGGTTTTGAAAAACAACTTCAATGATTACCAGACCAATTGGTAATCTGTCTGTTTTTCAAGTTTTGAAATATTAAAAAATGTCAGTATTCTTTTCTCGATAATGTTAGAATTGTATGCAATTAAGAGTCTAATATAAATTAAGGGTTCCAGTATACTGTATTATGGCAATTAAGAGTTTTAGAACTTGTAATACATATATCATATTCTCACAATATATCGCTGAATGTTTCGGTAAATTTCAATTTTGGCTTTCTCAACTTTGATTTGTGAAAATGTTTACCAAAACCAAAACAAAGTCCTTCAGAACTTAACCGGTTGGATAAAAACCAGACGAAACATAGTCCTAACTCTTATATAGGACTCCATACTTCTACTTTCACAAAAAGCACAAGACGGTCATTTCTTCAACCCAAAGTTAAAACTCTACCCTTGGACTTGCTTGAAATCTTATTAGTGATGGCCATGGGAACCTCAATCTTTCCATATTTTCTGAACACAGTTCTCAGGGTTTTGATGGTGATGTCCCAGTCAAGGCCATGCACGAAGTATTTACGGTGGCCATGTCTTTGTCTTTGAGCTGGTGCATCCTCTTGATCAAGTCCAGGTACTTGTTGGTAGCTTGCTTCCCAAAATAAGCCAGGAGCTCTCTCTTGATAAGGGTTCCAAAAGGTTTTCCAAAAGTGACTAGTATTTTTTTCAAAAGGAAAAGTGCCTTGTTTTAGTTGTCAGTGAAAATGAAAACTGAAAGTGATTGCTTTTCAGGAACCAACGGGGCTTAAGCACTGACTACTTTCTTTTCCTCATGAATAGAAGGGTGTTGTTACCTATATGTGTGTGTGGTGATTTCATGTTGGGCAAATCTTAGTGATGACATGGAATTTTAGAAAAATCAACAGAGCTTTTTTCGATTTAACTTATATGTTTGCCAGCTCACTTATTCTGGTTTTTTTGTTTTTTGTTTTGGTGTTTTCCTCTTACTACTCTAGGCTCTTGTTAGTCCATTCCTTCTAGACGACACAGTAGAAGATATGGATGAAAGCTATATAGGTGATCAACCAGGTGAATAGCTACTTTTATACTTCAAACTTCACTTTACTTTTTCATAATTAAGAATATTTCATTTTCACATATTTATTTATTTTTTACTTTTTCTAAGTACATGATTTATTCGGATAAAAGAAACACACTCACACTGCCTTTTTATTTATTTATTCTCCCAGGAGATGGACAACCACAGGCTGACCTGGTTGCTGAAGTAGACAGTTCCAGTTATAATTATGACCATCTTAAAGGCATTGATCCAATTGCAGCAAACAGAATCCATCCAAATAACCATAGAAAAGTAGGTTTCTGAATTATTATGTACTGTCCTCTAGTTGTATGTAAATAGTGATTTGTGTGTTTGACCCTTTTCTGGTTTCTAAGGATATGCCGCAGTCTAGCAAATAGGACACTCAATTTAATGTTTCTGCTAGAGCCATTAAGCAATCAGTGATCGTGAATATGGGGTTGCCTTGAGGTTATCTAGGTTTCCCCGATTTTTGGACCATATATTGTGCATGTCAATATTATATATAGGCAGAAAATGTTGTACGGACATTATGCATGGTACGATAGTCTAATTTTAGATTTAACATCGTGTGCCTTTAGGGTGGTTCCAATTGCCAACTTTCTCTTCATATGTGGAAGTTATTGAATAGGTGATCAAATAGGGAAGTAGTGATGCCTTCAATTTAGATTGTCTTTTGAAGCAATCACTGTGTTACAAGTCAAGAACTTTATAAGTGTTTTCTTAGATTCTTTTTCTCTCAAATTGATACTTTTGGGTAAAGGTTACAAAAGATTTGACCCTTCAGTAGATAATCAGCGTGGAGTGGAGTAGTCCTTTTCGTTTAATAAATTTTTTGAATTGTGCCCTTAAGCGAGTTGTCACTCAGTAATTCAGAATTTTTGTTGTCCTAAATGGTTATTTAGGAGTCCTGTGTTTGATGTAATGAGTTGCAAAATTTTCTACTAGCTTTTATGTGCTGTTCATTTGTAAGTATGGTACACCTGATGCGTTGTAGCAGGCAGGTGTATTTCAGTGGCACATCTTATATGTGGTTGAATCTTTTGCAGATTAGTCAGTACCTTAGTCTGTATGCTCATCATGGTGTTCTCCCTAGCCAACTTCTCCAGGGAAAGGCTGCTGAAGTGTGTAATCTTCCTTTTCCTATTCTTAGTATATTCTGTGATATTCTAGTCTGTATGCAAATTTTAGTCTGTATTAATGTGATATATCTGCGTTTCACTGTCAAACTGAACCTTCTGTGTCCTTCCTAGAGAAGCTATGTTTGATTTTGTACAGGCCATTTACTATGTTTTTCCTTGGATTTTGACATGTCGTTTATGACGTAATTCTAGCTTGAGCATAATGCACCATTTCTGTTGTCCTTCATTTTGTTTAAACCAATGTGTTCACTGTCAAAGTTTGAATTGCAACAGGACTTGCTTATATAACTCCAAATTCCTGGTTGCTCATATATTAATTTTCTGATTTTTCTTGATTCATACTCTTCCCAATCTTAAAGGTGCAATATAATTGCTCTCGTGAACATTGAGATTGGACCTCCTTACATTGCCAATATACTAATATTGATAATAATATTAATAAGATGAAGCCAACATGATCTTTAATCTTGCATGCGGCTTGGCAGAACTGGGGTCGAGTTGATAATTTCAGATACAATTGCTGTTTTATATGCGTGGATGCTTCTCTCCCTGTGCTGGACCAATTTGTGGAACAAAGAGTAGATTGCATGATTGATGCTGGTTTGCTTAATGAAGTCTATGAAATTTTCACTCGGAATGCAGATTATACTCGAGGTCTGAGGCAGGCCATTGGGGTTCGGGAATTTGAATTTTTTTTGAGAGCTTACATTACTGAAGCCAATGATGAAGCACATAATTTGATAGATGAGTCGATGTCCTTGAAGTCAGTAGGCCTGCCTGATAAGATACTGAAGGAGAACATGAGGGTAATCCTTAAGTCCTTCAGTGACAGCCAACCCAAAATTGCGTTAAACGAAGCTATTGATAAAATGAAAATGAACACCCGAAGACTAGTTCGTCGTCAGGTAAATTGAATTTGTCACATATTTTACCCGAGTTTTTCATGTATGAATATCTGTTGAAATTCTTTTCTTACTTTTCAATGGAGATGTTTACACCGTAGATAACATTCCACTGCCAAACTTTCTTAACTTCTGGCCGTTCTACTTTTTCGGTACAAGTACTCCCAATTTATGAACAAACCTTGTTTATTTGAGCACCTTTTCTGCCGTTATTCATCTACGGAAATCCTTCAATATTTCAAAGATTTATATGTTTAATGAACATGATGCCCTTGATATTTTCAGTGTTTTAACAAACCAATTCTAGATCTTTGGAGGTATAAGTTATCTCTTGCACTTCAAAAGTCTTTCCTCTTTGTTAAATTCCTTTGATCTCCCAAACTTTTTATGGAACCTAGTGGCTACCTGATAGTCACTAACCTAAGTTTTTTTTAAAATTAAAAAAAATAAAATATATTTATGTTATTTTAAAGAGAAGATATTGTGAATAATTGTAAGTCTTACAATGTTAATCAGTTCATGAAACAAAAGTGAGAATGCTTATAATGTAATTTGTTGTTCCACAGAAACGAAGGATAAACCGACTGGAGGCATTGTTTGGATGGAACATACATTTCCTTGATGCAACGAAATTCATATTATGTATGGCTTCTTGGGGCCTTTTCTTTGTCCTGCTATTTTTTGTTTGTTTGTTGTTTCTATGTTGTTCAGTGGGGCTGGAGCCTAATATTGCTCTTGTATGAACTTATCAACTAAACATTTTCTGCCCTTTTAAACCATATTGTAGGCAAATCAGATGATACATGGGCTGCAGAAGTGGTTGGACCTGCAGTGGACATGATTAGATCTTTCCTTAATTGGAATGCAAGTTCGGTGCCTGACTTGGATACCTCAAACAGCAGTGGGATGAATGTGATTCAGAGGGACTTATGGACTCAGTATACATGCAAGGTTAGGAATGGTTGAATTCCGAGTGGCACAGTATCTGTTCGTTAAATTCTCTATCCCTCATTTTTGTTTTTTTTATTGTTGGTTGTGCTTGTATACTGGTGGTTCAGTTGAGTTTGGCTAAGTTGGTATGCAAATGACTTTTCCATTGCTAGGCCTGTGGTGACAAGATCCTCAGGGGAGCACACGAGTGGGAACAACACAAGCAGGGCCGTGGCCATCGCAAACGAATGTCTCGGCTTAAAAAGTCTCAAGGATTTTTCTCAATGGAGCAGCAGTAGCCGCCTCAACATAGAGACAGCAGTTAGAGATCTTCAGTTTTCATTCTAGTATAACCCTGTTTTTTGACTTTTTAAGGACTATAAAAGAAAAAAGAAGGCGTATATTTTAGCTGGGATGTACCGGTTTGTAATTCGCTCTACTGTGCCGGTGCAACATTAGAAACTATCAATGCAATGTAATGGTTTGTATTTCCTGTGGGTTGTTTCAACTGTTCAACATAAAATTGTCCCAAAAAACATGTTTCGAGCTGGAAAAATTTGCAGATGCTTGTTTTTTTTTTTTTTTTTGGTCGAAGAGAAGTTTTGAGAACAGAAGTTTTTTTCATTCTGGAAAATTAGAAATTTTTTTTAAACCTGACTAATTTTTTTAGCTTTTGTAATTCTGAAGAAAAGGATTAGAAATTTCTTGATGTTATGTTGAGTCAACCAAAAAACAGATAACTAACGATTACTAAAACTTTTATTATTCTGGTAAGTGTTGTCAGATTATGGCTAATGCATGCCAACCATAAGGCCGGTCCTGGGCCAGAGCAGGATGGTATATAGGAAAAAAGAAAAAGAAAAATAGATTTTGAGGTCTGAACTGATGTGTATAAAAAAGGATATTTTTGGTCTGGTTGATTCGGGGTTGTTAAAATTTTCTTTGAAAATTCTAATTGTTGTAATTGATGTGTATGTATAAAAAAGGAGATTTTTGGTCTGATGTTTTGAGAATCTATCTAAAAAAAAGTTCAATCTTTTTAATTGGAAAGGAATTTGTGAAACCATTGCATAGAAAAATATTAGGGTTCATTTGATAATCATTTCATTTTTTGTTTTTTCTTTTAAAACTGAAATCAGTTAGCAAATTACTTTTAAACAAATTTTCAGTTTTTTCTGAAATCTAAAATTTGTTACCAAACAAAAACTGAAAACTGAAATGGTTATAACCAAAATATTTGAGTGGACTTTATGCTTATTAAATTTAAACAGAGAAAGCTGCTGCAGTCGGTGGTTACTTTGTCTATAGAGGAACATAATTTAGGCCTTAGCTCTGAACTTAAACTCAAGACCAACCATGCCAACTTTGAAGCATTAGTTTTGGTCTCAACGCAGCGGTGGATCTAGGATTAGAAAGTCGGGTGGGCGAAACTTACATACTAAACTTTATGAGTGAATTTCATTAATAAACATAAAAAGATACACATAGTCAGGGGTACGTAATGAGCCTTACTCTCAAATGTATCTTTATACATAAATAAAAGCTTTAAAAAAAAAAAAAAAATTAAAACAAAAACCACAAGTAAATGTAATGCAAAACAAAACAATACTATTTAAATAAATAAAAAATTTACATTGTGGGAGCTTAGAAGTCTTAAATTCCCCAATTATGGCTGCATTATCCATATTATTAGTGAACTCACTTTCAATGTGGAGGATCTCGCAATCAGCAAGAAATTCATCAGCTACGGCGCTTCGAAGTAACTATTTTAAGAAAAAAACTCGTTTCATTGTTGTAGTAGAAACATGAAGAGTCAACCTATTAATCAAAGGGTTTTCTACCAAAGTAATTTTCAATATGAAAAGATGAGTTTTTTAAGCTAATCCACTTTTGCATAGCAAGATGATGCGGTGAATTTAGCTTGCCTACATGATGTTGAAATGCACATTGACTCCCACCAATTCTCTTCCAACTTTGATACCCATGAATAATAAATGTTGGATGTGTCTGATTCCTGTCAAAAAGGAAGCACGGAAAACAAAATACCTTATCCTTAGCAACTGAATACTCAAGCCAAGTGAATTGGTCGAACCACTTTTTATTAAATCGACCAAAGTTCTGCCCTTCTAAGTGGCTTGGATAATCTTCTAACTCGGGTTGACATGGTCCTAAAAGAATATATGCTTTTCGCACATTATTTTGTTCATTGACCGGATATTTGCATATTAGACGACGTAATCCTGGATCACGTTCAAGATAATTGATATTAAAATCTTGATCATCATCAAATTTTTGAGATTCAACTCTTTTAACTTGAGGCTCGACAATGGGAGAGTCATGAAGATTTTGCTCAGTAGATAAAGAAGTGCCAGAAGGAATTTTACTGGATGATGACCCATCATTCTTTTTCTTATAAAAAGACAACAAATTCTTTGCTCTCTTGGGGTTCCGATTGTGGTCCGACATAATAAAAGATAGCCTATAAATAATCAAACATAACAACAAAAAATCAAACAAATTCTCATAATAACATCTCAATAATACCAAATCAAACATCTCAACAATATCAACAACAAATCAAACATCTCAACAAAATTCCTAAAATCAAAGCCCTAATTAATTTTAACAAAATTCCAAAATTATAATTCATTCATAATTAAACCCTAAAATACTCAATTTTTAATTAAAATTAAAATTAAAGATATAGGGTTTAAGGAATAAGAAGAATACTTGTTGTGGACAAGAGGAGAGGTGAAGCTACTGCCAAAGAGAAGAAGATGTTGCTGCCGTCCAACCCAGGATAAGAGGAGAGTACGAAGCCAAGAGAGAGAAGTAGCTGATGCCGCATATAGCCAAGAGGGAGAAGATATGGGACTTAGGGTTTGCTTTTACCTTTTTAAAGTTTGGGCTGGGCTTATAAGATATGTTGGTGTTTTTGGGGAAACCATTTTTTAAGTCGGGACATAGCTCCAGTTTAGTTTCTTTCCTTAACCAGAAATAACACCGTGACTGCAAAGAGTCAACAAGTCAACCCAAAGGCCCGCCTGTTGTTCCTCATGTCAACCTCTATCCAGTATGAACGGAGGAAAATTTGGACGTTGATACAAAACGAGCAACGTTATATCCTATTAACATTGTTCATAATTAACCAAGAGCGAGAAACCAAGTCAACAAGTCAACCCAGCTGGAACCTGTCTTTGGAAGACAGAGAGATCATCATCTTGTTCTTTCATGGCGGAGGGAGAAACAACCTTGGAGTACACGCCGACATGGGTGGTGGCTGCGGTGTGCAGTGTCGTAGTGCTCATCTCTCTAGCCGTCTAGAGAGTCCTTTACTACACCGACAAGGCATGCATTAATTTCTCATCTCATTTCATGCATATATATTTATCTAGGAATTGTTTTTTTTGGTGGGTTGAGATGAAGAAGCTAAGTAAATTTTGGTTGCTTGCGCTTGCCTCAGCTTCTTTGAAGCATTTTATCGAGCAGCTTCTTTGAGGCATTTTATCGAGCAGCTTCTTGGGTCAATTCAATGGGTAGAAAGAAGGTTGAGTGGGGGCAATGGCCTTCACTCGGCCTTATATGGATCCTCCAGTAAGTTACTGTGTATGTTTTGGCAACTGATCAATGCTATATAGAATCATATCATATATACTTCATATCTGCAAATGCAATGATGGTTTTTTCATAAATAAAATGATTAAATGTTTGCAGTATCTCAAAAAAACAACCCAGAAACCTGTCTTTGAGGCCTTGCAGAAGATCAAACAAGGTCCTCCCTCCACTGATCCAACTGATAGTGAATATTTGAGGCCTACCCTTCTGTTGAAGATATATGCGTATTAATGAATTATTATCAACTAGATGATGATGTACATTCACCTTGCAGAATTGCTTTAGGGGCTTATAGCACTGCTGCTGACGACGTTCCAAGACCGTTTAGGAAAAATCTGCATAACAGAGAAACAGGCCAGCCAATGGTTGCCTTGTAAGAAAAAAGACATGAGTACTAGTTCTACTGCTCCTCACTACTGTTCAGATGTACTTTTTTCCCTTTTTCTTTTTATTGATTATACATATTGCCAATATCCCATTTGCAACTAAAAGTGGGTGCTTTTCGATCTAGTTATGAATTTATGATTAGTTTCATGGATGGATCAAGGTGATATTGGTACCCATTAAACCAACATTGATCTTAGCAGCAGCCACTAGTGCATTGTATGACTTGTGTGCAAAAAATGAAATCTTCTCATCATCCCTTTCTCTTGAAATTACCATAAAATGAACTGCCATAGAGGGCAGTTCAGCAGGTATCACCTGACGTTTGGAAGAAGATTAGCTAGTTGCCTGGGAAAGTTTAGGTATTGCAATAGGGAGGTTTCAAGACATTTTCACCTGAGGATATTCCTTACAAGAGAACTTGGAGATTCTTATGTCATTTTCTTTAATCAATTAGTTTTTGTTAACAATCCTTTTGAACCCTCCACATTTTTGGGCAGAGAGAGCACTTCAGAGTAACTTGGCATGATTTTTTTTCTTTTCAAATTCATTGGTTTGATAAAAGAAGGAGAAAAAGAAAAAGGAAAATGGGAGTAGATGCCTGCCTAAAGAAAGCCTTTAATTATAAATTGTTAGGGTAATTTTCCTGTGTGTGTTTGTGTGTGCTCGCTTGCTCTCAAATAATGTTGGCATTTGATTGCGTCACTAAGTAGTACATATCCAATCGAGTTATTTTACGTCTTAAATGGCTTATAGATGCCCCTTGCTTCATTCTTTCTTTGGACATATCATGCTATCAAAGGGTGATCACGCACCTAAGAAATAGGAAAACTGATATATTATCCTTTTATCCAATCTATTTTCCAGGGGAAGGTCCCATTGTTATCCGCCATTGCATGGCATCATCTTCATATCTTCATCTTTATGCTAGCTGCGGTGCATGCAACTTTCTGTGTTCTAACCATTCTTTTTGCAAAGGCAAAGGTAACTTCTCATCTTTTACTCTTCTTGTCTGTCTAATTGATTAATTCTATATGCCATCAAGTTTCTCTGTGCTTACAAATTTGTATTTTATTAATTTTTTAAAAAAATTTCTTTTCTATGCTTTCAATGGAGTAGATGAGTCAATGGAAACGTTGGGAGGATTCTATCAAAAGTGATTACCATCCAGAAGAAGGTAATGCTGTTAACAATTACATTCTTCATAGTATCATAGCTTCATATCTCAAGTGCTTCAATTCTTTTGTTTTTCTTTCACAGCCAACTCTGATTGAGTGGTGAGTGCTTTTTTCTAAAATATTTTTTTATTGCTAAAATATTATGTACGCAGTTTTGGAAAGGAAGTTCATCACCATCCATGATCTTGTTTTTATCAGGAGTCGCGTTCTGGGTTTTGGAAGGAACTCAGATTTCATAGGTTGGTTGGTGAGTCATAATATCTTTTTGCATCAAGTTACTCCATCTTCCTGGTAGATAAAGTTTAAAACTTAACTAAAGTAACTAAAACTCTTAAAGTATTTCATCAATCTTAACACAGTGAAACATTACAGATAATTTTTCTTCTATATCACTTTTATATTTCAGTGACAAGAATTCTTAAGAGTTTCTGAGATTCTGACAAATGTGGATCATAATATCAAAATCTGATAAACAAACTAATTGAAGGAAAATATACTATGCTCTGTAAGGACCTTTCCTTATCAATAATTGATATATCAAACACTAATTTCAAAAGCCTACCTATGCAATGTGTTATAAGCAATATCGCACATTTTGATCCGTTATCTCATGGCTCCTCATTTTTCAGTTTGCATTTTTCAAACAATTTTATGGGTCTGTGAGCCAAGCAGATTATTTGACAATGCGACATGGCTTTGTTCAGGTAAGTATTTTAATTTTTAGATTTCCTATCATATGTTTTCTTTAATTCTGTTTCTTCTTTTCCTGTAATTCTATTATAAATTTTTCTTCCACATAGATGGGTCTACCAAAGAATTAAGTACAGTTCATTTTCCTTCCATAAGATACCCCATCTCCTTGCCCAAAAGTGAAATAGATATTTATGGTAGAGGTCTTTATTGACAAGAATCCGAAGTTGATGGAATTGGCATTTAACAGGAACCCAGCATATAGACTTGCCATAATCTTCACTTGCATTTTTAGTCTGTTGCACGAAGGTCGTTACCGACACTTAATTATCTTTATATGCAGGTTGGCATTCCTATTTTTGGATAGCTTTCATTCCCTTAATTGTAAGTTTTCCAAATTTATGCTTCTAATGCAGTGCTGATTTTTTCTTTATTACAATGTTGATGTATGATGCGATATGTGCTCTAAAACTCAAAATGCTTTTTAATGCCTTTTTTGTGTATGAACTTTATTTGACTTCAAATGTTTGCATAATTAATCAACTACACATATCATAATTACAAAAAGATAAAACCACTGATATGATTCTCTATATAATTACTCAACTATAAATGAATGTCATTAATAAGTGTTTTACCTAAGTGATCATTGAGCCTTACTTGTCTTTTAGGTTCAACATTAACACACACACACACACACACACACACACATGCACATATCAAATGAAGAAAGTCACATCACTCCTTATAAGTGATGGGGAAGAGTAGTTAAACTAGTTTTCACATGAAGGAAAACCAGAACGATATTCAGCAAGTCATTCTTGGCACTTTCTGTTAATTTGGGTTACAGAGCATGAGACAGGGAAGACATGGGAAAGGCTATTATTGATGGGTTGACACATCTGATTGTATCTGTTTTAGCATGTGCTCATTCTTCATAGTAGTGATGTATAATTGAAGCCACTTGATGCATGAGGTCTATTTTTGCTCATTTGTCTTGTCTTCCAGTCATCCAAAATTTTGTGCGTTTTCTCCACAAATATATAGACTAAACCAAGGAACCTAAGGATAGGGAACTTAATGTTTATGGTGATTTCTTTCCTACAGCTATTACTTGCTATTGGCACTAAGTTGGAGCATGTTATTACTCAATTGGCCAATGAGGTTGCTAAGAAGCACATTGCAATCGAAGGGGACTTGGTTGTTCAACCTTCAGATGATCAGTTTTGGTTCCACAGGCCCAGACTGATTCTCTTCCTGATACGTATCATCTTGTTCCAAAATTCTTTTCGACTGGCATATTTCTTCTGGTTATGGGTGAGAATGGATTCTAAAAATTGCCCACTAATTAATTTTTAATCCATATCAAAATGGTAGTGGTAGATTTATGATATTTGGTGGCTCAATCTCTTGCAGTATCAATATTAATTTGATTCCTGCATAATGGGGAAAGTCGGTTATATTATCCCAAGACTCATTATTGGGTAAAATCATGTTCATATGTGTGTTTTTATGTGTGTCCCAACACAGTTTCATAAATCTTGTATGTACCTTTTTCCCTTTTCTTCCTGAATGCCAATATCCATTCTCAGAGCATTCATTCAGTTCGTCTGCAGTTACAGTACCTTCCTGCTGTACGCAATCGTCACACAGGTGAGGTTTGCAGGATTATATAGAACTGCTGCAATTGCATTCCTTTTCTTGTTATCCTTTTCCAGATTTTAGAATGAGATTTCTATCTTTTGGTGGCAATGGTGAAGATGGGAAGTTCATTCAAGAAGGCCATATTTGAAGAACATGTAGATCCCAAAGAGGCTTGTGTGACAGTTAATGAGTCGTCAGTGGAAGTTGGCACCACAGGAGAAATTGAGCCTGACCGCCAGTGAGGTCACCAAAATGAAAAATCTCACCGTCTCACTCAACCCCAAAGTGATTAATTAAGTAGCAAAACTTCCAACAGAAAGAGGTTCAGCCTTTTGATGTACATGCAGAAAGTGGAAGGAAACCTCGAGAAGATCACTTGTTCCACGTAGTTTTGAACATTCATCTCCTCTTTCTTGTAATATTTTTCATCCAGATGCCAACTTTATATATTCACATATAATCAGAAACTATAGAAGTACTCTATTGCTGAATACATGTCAGCAAGTCAACCCTATTCCTTGTTTCCACCTCCTATATTCCTAATTTAAGACCAATTTGGGACATAGCAAGCGCAGTGAAACCCCCACGAAATGAGCAACATTGTCCTACATGTACAAAAAAGAAAAAGAAAAAGAAAAAGAAAAAGAAATTCTTTTAGGAGTCTCCGCAATGTAAATGGATGGAGTATATAGGGACCAAGAAACCAGTTAATATGTGTTTGGAGGAGACACAACAGAAACATAAGATAGATCATCTTGTTCATTCATGGCAGAAGGAGAAACAACGTTAGAGTACACCCCGACATGGGTGGTGGCTGCGGTGTCTTGTGTCGTAGTGTTCATCTCTCTAGCTGTTGAGAGAATCCTTTACTACACTGACAAGGCATGCATATCCACATACATATATCCCAGTTCTCATCTCACCAGTCATGCATATATTTGTGTGGGTGAGAGAGAGATTAATTGATTTATAATCAGTTGTTTGCATGCAGTATCTGAAGAAAAAGACCCACGAACATGTGTTTGAGGCGTTGCATAAGATTAAACAAGGTCCTTCTTCCTCCATCCACTGACCAAATTGATCGATATTGAATATTTGAAGCTCCGTGGACATATTTATATATCACCGCCGGTATATATTTAACATTGTGCAGAGTTGATTTTGGGGATTATAGCTCTGCTGCTGTCAGTGTTTCAAGATCGTTTAGGCAAAATCTGCATAACGGAGAAACAGGCCAGTCATTGGCTGCCTTGTAAGAAACGAGGTCCTCTCTCCAAGGGCGACTGTTCAGAGGTACTTCTTTATCATTAATTTTTGTCTCTTTCATTACCTTTTAAAATAATCTTTTCATATATTTATTTATTCATTGATACATTTTTAATGTTGTCTTCTAAAAGTACATAGTTTTATTTATAAGTTCAAGGTTTTTAGTACATGGATTTTTATCTTACCATATCAAAGGGAACTTCATTACTCAATAATTATTTAACACTAGTGACTTTTGCACACTCCAAACTGAATATTCTATAACACTCACAGGTACAATGAATGATTCCAACTAATAGGGGAGTGTTGTCATTTTTATAGATACAAAGAGTAATGTTAAAACTACTGTCTTTAAGATAGAATTGAATCTTAAAGGGTAAACCTCGTAAATCGAATTACAAGAAGATAAACAATACATCAATGACATGTTTAGTTAATTGGAATGAGGGAACTAATAAGGAATTAGGGAACTTAAGAATAGGGGGAGTAACGAATTGAAATTTGATCAACTACCCCCTATAGTTGATCAATTTCCTCATTTGACGGTATTGGATTACTAATTTTAAGGTGGGATACAAATATTTTTCTATTTCTTGTGTGTTAGTAAATGGGGGTTTGTTTGTATGTGCTTCAAGTTGTTCTCAAAGAATTTTGGGATTTCATTACATCACCAGGTAGTACATATATATATTTTGGTTACATTGGGAGGACAGAAACCCCTTGGGGTTTCGAACCTGGATGTCAAACAGTGGGAAGGGGGAGGCCACCACTGTGGTACCTGTACATATTCAATCAAGTGGTATCCAGTCTTGAATGGATGGCCCTTGCTTCATTCTTGCACTTGAAATATCGTGCTTCCAACGGGTGGTCACACACCAAGAACCAGGGAATCTGATATATTTTCTCCTTTAATCTAATTTGTTTTCCAGGGGAAGGTCCCATTGCTAACCGCCACTGCTTGGCAGCATCTTCAGATGTTCATCTTTGTGCTAGCTACCGTGCATGCGACTTTCTCTATCCTAACCATTCTTTTTGCAAGGGCAAGGGTAACTTTCTCATATTTATTACCTTTTGCTGTTCTTGTTTGTCTAATTGACTAATTATATATAATGTCATGATTTTCTGTGCTTTAAAATTCTTTACTTTTCTTATTTCTTTTTTATATTTGCCTTTTCATCTTTTCATTATTGAAGTAGATTCGTGAATGGAAACATTGGGAGGACTCTGTCGCAGAAAATGTGTACTATTCAGAAGAAGGTAATATTACATTTTTCGTAAGTTCATATCATTATCAAGTGCCAAGCTTTTCTTTCATCGCCAACTTGTAATTGCTTCATCAGTGCTTTTCCTATTATGTGTGCAGTTCGGAGAAGGCAATCAACACACGCCCATCTTTTTATCCGGGGTCGTGGTGGAAACAATCCAGCTTTTCTAAGTTGGTTGGTGAGTCGTAACATCTTTGGCCATCAAACTTTAAAACTCAACTAAAAGAACCTAAAACACTCTTTAAGTACTTTATCAATCTCATCGCAGGGCAATATGGCAGATGCTTCCTTTTCTTTGTTTTGTTTACCATTTAGTCATATTTCAGTATAGAATTCTTATAGTTTCTGAGACAGTGACAATTGTGGATCATAATATCAAAACCTGATGAAACAAGTAGTTAGAGACCAAAGTATAGTATGCATTGTAAGGAACCTTTCCTGATCGATAATTGATGTATCAAACAGCTGATGAAAAATCCCTTTCTATCCAATGTCTAATAAGCAATGTTGCATATCCAATGTCTTAAAGTGATCCTCCTTTTTTCAGCTGGCATTTTTCAAGCAATTCTTTAGGTCTGTGACAAAAGCAGATTATATGATGGTAAGGCTAGGCTTCATCGATGTAAGTTTTGTTAACTTTTAGATTTTCTATCATACCTTTTATTTAATTCTGACTCTTCTTTCCTCCCTTGCTATACATAATTCCTGTTTCAAGATTTAAGGTAATTCTTCTGTAGGCCCATTTCAGCAGAAATTCAAAGTTTAATTTCTACAATTACATGATCCGTGTCCTTGAAGCAGATTTTAAGAGAGTCGTTGGAATAAGGTTAGTTATAAGTTAAGATTACATCATGCCCTTAATTTTCATTAGTTGCTTCTATTTCGTAGTTAGCTCACTGCCTCACTCTTTGAGGATAAGTCACAAGAGGTTGCATGTTTGAAACAAAAAACAGTGTCTCTGCTAAAATGGGGATAAATCCAAAACTCTGTGACGGCTGGAGCCTCATTGGCAGGGCCGCCCTTACTGCCTTACTCTTTCTCATCCATCACATAAAATTTCATTAAGCACAGGCATAGAAAGTCTATACTTTCAACTAATTTCCTATTTAATTATAAGCCGTTGCATTAATGAAATCTCAAAATGATGTCTATGGAATGTTCCCTCTGTTAATAAATCACACTACTACTTAATCATTTGCAGTTGGTATCTTTGGTTCTATGTGGTCATCTCCTTGTTTCTGAACGTCTGGGGTAAGCTTTTACATTTTGGTTTAAATTCTGGGTTCATAATGACTACACTGTTTTTGTTTGCTCTCAGTAAAATTCAATTAAGCTCTTATAAAGTTACACTGTTGTGCTATCATGTTTTGAATGCACATGAATTTATTGATAAGGAATTTGTACAACTCATTTTCCTTCCATAAGACGCCCGATCTCTGGACCTCAAACAGAGATTGATATTTTAGGGTAGAGGTCTCGAGTTCTGAATCACTTGATGCGTCAATTAAGGCATTTGAAAGTGAGATTGATGTTTTGTTGACAAGAATCAGAAGTTATTGGATTTAGAGTTTAAACATAATCCACCATAAAGATATGCCATAATCTTCATTTGCAATTTTGACCTGCTGCATGAAGATCATTCTCAAAACTTCTGATGTTTGTATGCAGGTTGGCATGCCTATTTCTGGATCTCATTTATTCCCCTCATTGTAAGTGTGTCGAAATTTATAGTTCTGATGCAGAAATGGTTTTGTCTTGATCACATTTTTGGATATTACAACATTTATGACTAGGAATTGCATGTATGAATATCATATATGTGATACGAGCGTTCTTAAAAATCTCAACATCAGTCCTTATTGAGAAAGGGAAGTTAAACCAGTTTTCCCATTGAAAAAACCAGAACAATATTGAGTATGTTGTCATTCCTTGCTATATATATGTAAGTGATGATTGTCTTAGAATTTTTTTAGTTGTTTGGTATGGCCATGTATAATAGAAGCTCCACCATGCATGAGGTTCTTTTCTCTCCATTATCACTTTATGATTATATTTATTTCTTTTAAATGAATGCCTTAGAATTTGCTTCTCTGGTGTGTAATCGTGAATCTCATTCATGGCCAGTGATCCATGAAATTGTGCATTTGTCTCCGCATATCTGCAGACTAAACCAGGGAACCTCTAGGATAGGGTACTCAATATTTATGGTGATTTCTTTCTTACAGCTTTTTCTTGCTGTTGGCACTAAGTTGGAGCATGTAATTATGCAATTGGGTCATGAGGTTGCTGAAAGATGCAATATAATTGAATGGGACTTGGTTGTTCAACCTTCAGATGATCACTTTTGGTTCCAGAGGCCCGATCTGCTTCTCTTTCTGATTCATATAATCTTGTTCCAAAATTCTTTTCAACTGGCATTTTTCTTCTGGACATTGGTACGACTATGACCTAAACATTACCTACTAGTGACTTTTTATCCAGAACAATATGGTTGCGGTACATATTTTTCATAAATGGTGGCTCAATGTGTTGCAGTTTCAATATAAATTTCATTCCTGCATGATGGGGAAAGTTGATTATATCATCCCAAGACTTGTGATCGGGTAAAACCTTGTTCATATATAAATATATATATATATATATATATATATATATATAAATAGAATTGCGTACTCACTGGATTATTTTGTTCATATATATTATTTGTGCGTAGTTTCAAAAATCTGATATGTTATTTATTTATTTTTCAATCTTGTTCTTATTCTGAATGCCTATGTAAACAGAGCATTCATTCAGTTCCTCTGCAGTTACAGCACCTTACCATTGTACGCAATTGTCACACAGGTGAGATGCAGGATTATAAAGAATTAATGCAATTGCATTCCCTGTTTGTTATGCTTCCTTTGAAAGATGTTAGACTGAGATGTTTATGGTTACTTGTAATGAAGATGGGAGCTCATGCGAAGCCGGCAATTTTTGACGAAAAAATAGGTCCAGCCCTTGCTAAGTGGGTTCGGGTGGCAGCAAAGCGAAGGGCATTGAGAGAAGCTGCTAGTGGTTCTAGCCAAGTAGATCCCAATCAGGCTTCTGTGGCAGTTCAATTCGCTGAAGTACGAAATAATGAGTCTGCAGGAGAAATTGTGCCTGAATTGCCACCGAGGGATGAATATGAAAGTTTTCATTTTGAGGTACCTTTTGAAACCTCACCCTCGCGCTCAAACCCATAGTGATTGTTAGTAGTAAAACTTCAACAAAATGAAGTTCAATGTAGAATGAAACACTGCCTATAAGCAAGTGGAAGGAAACCTCGAGAAGCTCAATTGTTCTATGTAGTCTTGAACTTTCATCTATACTTTTTTCGTGTAATTAAGTTGATTTTTTATATCGATATCTGCACTGTTTATTAAATATAATCAGAGAAGAGAGACCTTTGTACCTAATTTTTATAGAATATATATGAAGTGATCTGTATATGAATGATGCTTTTGAATAATAAACAAGTGCAGAAATCTATAGCTATCTATATTGCTTATATACGTATGGTGCCTCTGCTTTAGTATAGTTCTATTTAGGACAGAACATTGTCATGCTCTATATATCAAAATGAAAGATGCTTGTTTGCTGGATGAGAAAGTGGCTGCAGGTGGGTGTTCAAATAAAGAGGACTTCACAACGCAGTTGCGTTCCCCTTGGTGATGCTTTAACCGGAGAGGTTACGAATGTTTTTCATCTCCCTATTTCTCTGGCGCAGTTTAATACTGCTAGCTAGGGATGCAGTGCACAGAATAAGTATTTTGTCACAAAATATGGTAACTTTCTTGTTTGAGTTATGAGATTCTGGTGATTTGGGTCTTCCCTAGGTCATTATTGGCCATTCAGAAAGAAGGCTATTCTAAAGGATTCCAATAAAGGGAACAAGCGTGTGCACTTTTAACTTTACTTAATTTCTGGCATGTTGATACAACTTAATCCAATCAACTGTTGTTTTGTTATTTTGGTACTTTGCGTAATGTGTATATTCTTCGGTTTAGTATATCTATTATGAATATCTTCCGTTTTATTTTGGTACAACTATACAGCTCTTTAATATCAAAATAGTCCTAGTTAACATTTTTGTTAGATATGCATTCGATTACAAATTAGTACTCTGAACAACTTCAACATTACTTGATGTTCCGAATCCCTGGCGGGACTTTAGAGCAAGGCTTCAAAAGACTAATATCAGATTGCTTAATTCCATAATTGGAAAGTAATCAAAGAGAACATGGATTTAGATTGTCCTAATCACAAGGTTTGTGAACCTAATTGATGAAACATTAGTGTGGGAACCGAATTAATTCATAACCCTAGGTCAAATAATTCCTTCAATTTGGGGATTATTTGACCTAATTGGGAATTATTCAATTTAATTGGGGATTACCCAATTAAATAGAATGTTACCTAATTAGGTTGAGGATTGATTTGATTCCTACGAATATTCTCAATTAAAGGAGGAGTTACCTAATTAAATTAGGTATTGATTTGATTGATTACCACAATTAGGGATTTGATTTATATCCCTAATAAATCAAATCCCTAATTAGCTAATCAAATCTCGCCAAATTGGGGAGGAATAATTCCCTTCCATCTACGGAATTATTCCTCTGAAACCCTAGCTCCCAAGACCTCTATAAAAGGATGGCCACACACAAGGGTTGAGGTACGTCTAAAATTACTACCAAATCTCTGCAGAAATTATTTCTCACAAACCCTAGCCGCCTCTCTCTCTCTCTCCCTTTTACACAAGGCTCTGGCCACCCGGTTTTCACCACACATGCATATTCACGTACCCTATTTTAGCTATCGTTTCTCTATAGATCGATTGAACTGACTTAGGCATCGGAGGGCCTTTGGCCAACACCCCCCGGGTGGTCCTCTCATTTGTTCTATTTTGCAGGGAGAAAGAGAGGCGGAGAAGACGAAGGAATCTGTCAATCGAATATTCCTGTGGGAGGAAATTTGCATCCACAATTAGTAGTTTCAAAAATGATTGTGGGGAATCAAGACGTGAAAAATAAGTCTTTTATTCTTAAGATTTTCAGCATGAAGGAGAGAGAAGGAAGTTGCTCATCTAATTTCCATGAACCATAGTCCAATCCAGCACTTGACACTCAATCTATAAGTGGCACAGAGCTTCAAATGTATGCTAGTCAATATGTTCAGTCTTTTCAAGTTTTTGTAGCAACATGGAATGTAGGAGGGAAATCTCCTCGCACTAGCCTAAATATGGACGATTTTCTTCAGGTTAACAATGAATTATGTTGTGTTTTGGCTCACCATTGATGCGTGGAAGGAAGAAGGAATCCAAGGCGTTGCAAGAAGGAGCAACAGGAAGGAGAAGAAGAAGTCTCGAGGAAGTTGCAGCACTAGGCGACTGGTCACATTGATCAAGCGACCAGTCGGTTCATGGCCGAGAGCAAAGTTCGCGGAGAAAGAAGTCACTGTGCCAAAACGACCGGTTGCTAAGAGGAGCGTAACGGGGAAGTCTTAACGAATTCTTCGAGTAGGAGTTCTACTTCAGTTTGGATTCTAGATTCCGATTGTTCGTTTCATGTGTGTTCTAATATGAAGGAGTTTGATACTATGGGAGTGATTTTAGTCCCACAAGAATATTCGATCGATTGATTCCCCTTCCTTTTTCGTCGTCTCTTTCTCCCTGCAAAATAGATTGGAATAAGAGGACTACATCCAGGGGGTGTTGGCCAAAGGCCCTCCAATGCCTAAGTTAGTTCGATTGATTCGTAGAGAAACAATAACTAAAAGGGTACGGAGCTCTCGTGGAGAGAACCGGGTGGCCAGAGTCGTGTGTGGTGATCAGAGCCTTATGTGAGAGAGAAAGAGTTTTGGAGGCTTGGGTTTGTGAGAGGGAATTTCTGCAAAGTTTCAGATAGGATTTTAGACATACCTCAACCCTTGTACGTAGCCATCTATTTATAGGAGCCTCTGAGGCTAGGGTTTCAGAAGAATAATTCCACAAATGGAAAGAAATTATTCTTCCCTTATTTGGCGAGGTTGGTGTAATTAGGGATTTGATTTAAATCAAATCCTAATTAAGGCAAGAATCAAATAATTCCCCAGATACATATGAAGAAAGGAAGGGTAATAAGATTTCGTTGAGAGAAAAAACGAGTTGTGAAGTTTTGGGTGTGGGAACAGTGAAGATAAAGATGCATGATGGTGTTGTTAGGAGCCTTAGTGAGGTGAGACATGTACCGGAACTAAGAAGGAATCTTATTTCCCTTGGCACTCTAAATAGATAAGGGTATTCGTACAAGGCCAAAGAAGGGAAACTCTTAGTCACACAAGGTTCGATGGTGATTATGAGGGGGGAGATTCAACCTAACAACGTTTATCAAAGCTTTTGGGGGGGTACAATAGCAGGTGGAACAAAAAATTCTACCACGGAGGCGCTTTGTACCAACGGGCAAGGGATCTTACTGTCAAGGAGCTGGTGCAACGGAATTAAGCTACGAGTTCACTCAAGACTAGTTGGGCATGAAAGGTTAATTAGGGTTGTGTGATTAAAAGTTCATCATCAAGGGTGCTTGATTTCAAAGATGTAGAAGTGGCAGAGTCGGAGGACAAGGTCCACAAGGGTAAAGTTAAGACAAGGGATGATGGGGAGAATGTTGTTAGGTCGGTGGCAACCGAAAAGTTACTTCTTACCAAGATGGTCATGGAAGGGACTCCAAGGCAGATGGAGCTTGACACAAAGGTTGAAGAAGATAAGTATCAACAACAAACTCAAAAAGAGGTTCTACTTGAGGTGGAGCCTTCATCACAAGCAAGGTTCATGGCTTAGGAATTCACCAACCCGTCCCCAAGTTTTGGATTTATGGACAAAAAAGATTCAATTACGTTTCGAAGTGCTTGGGGAGCATGAAGCAGGAAGGTTTGATGGGTGCTTTGATGAACAATTGTTCATAGGTGATTGATGGTTCGCCAAGGTGGAGATTGTTGTGTTTTGGCTCACCATTGATGCGTGGAAGGAAGAAGGAATCCAAGGCGTTGCAAGAAGGAGCAACAGGAAGGAAAAGAAGAAATCGAGAGGAAGCTATATCACTAGGTGACCGGTTGCATTGATTAAGCGACCAGTCGGTTCGTGGCCAAGAGCAACGTTCGCGAAGAAAGAAGTCACTGTGCCAAAATGACCGGTTGCGCCGTGTTTTTCCAGTTGACGCATTTTGGGCTTTCAGTGGGTTTTAGGCAAGTTTTTGTCTAGTTTGACTAGGTTTTAAGTCTTCTACTCCTAATACAAGTGTACTAAAGTACTATGGTCTATAAATAGGCAATTTAGTGCTAGGGTTTCAGAAGAATAAGAAGAGAGGAGAATTCAAGAGTGAATTTTCAAGGGAGAAACACAAGACATAATTCAAGGGTGAATTCTTGAGTGTTTACAAGGGCATCAAAGGATTTGAGCAAATGTGAGAGAAAAGAGAGCTAGGGTTCTTGTGAGAGCTAAAGGGATTCTTGATTGTAACCAAAGTTGTTCTTAAATATTAGTGAATTTCTCAGGTAGATCACCAAGAGGACATAGGCACGAGGCCAAACCTCTACAAATCTTTGTGTTCTTGTGTGTGTTTATTTTCTCTCTTTGATGTATGTGTTTTATTCTCAAGGGGTTTGTGTGTGTGCCATCACAAAGTCCATCAACTCCAAGGTCTTGGAGTGTTTCCGCACAACAAAGCAAATATATATGTCTTGGGTTTTCAAAAAATTGTCTATTTAAATGCTAAAAATGTGCTAGTTCCACAAGATAAAGAACTTGCAACAAAATGGCTTGCTTTAATCAATCAGTCCTAGAATAAAATCACCAAACAAGTCTTCAAAAATTAGAGGCAATGGTTCACTATTTTCCTTGAAGCTTTCCCCTAAAAAGTTCACTAAGACTTTAAGAACAAAGAGCAAAATGAGGTTGAAGAGTTGCACCTTAAGTTTTGAACCAGATGAAAATGGATCAAATGTTTTTGATTGTACCATTTGGGTGAGTAAGTAGTATATACAATTTGTTAGCCACTTAAGAATCTCTTGCATAAGTTGTGGGATTATGGGATGCCTTGGAAACAAGGGTTGTATTTCTTTAAGTTTTTATTCCATAAGACAAACTTTTGCTTTGTATGCAGTCACTTGGCCATCTTGTTAGAAAGAGAGGGACGAGCTCAGGAGAAATTTGGATGTGTTAGAGATATATAAGAGCACTCAATTTCCTAAGATTTTCAAAACAACTCATCGCATGATGTGGAATAAAATTCTAGGACATGCTATGGTCATATGGTTAGGGGACTTAAATTACAATATTGTTTTGAGGTATTCCGAAACCCGAAAGCTTTTGGAAACAATGACTGGGATGAACTTCTTAACAAACACCAACACAAGATTAAAAGATAAGCATAATGAGTATTCAATGGACGAAAATAGGGAATAATCTACTTTGCACCTATGTACAAATATTTTAACAAAAAGACATGTACTTTGGAGAGATAAAAACATCCAAAAAGAACAAAGGAAACCCATCTTGGTGTGATAAAATACTATGGCATGGAAATGAGATTAACAACTTTCTTATACACGCGGCGAGTCCTGATTTTCTCACGAACAAGTTTATGCAACATTTGTTGTGAATGTTATCAATGAGAATGAATTGAAGAATGAACTACCTAGCCCTAATATAAATATTAAATTTGAAGAGTTTTTAGAGCATTTCAAAAGGAGAAACTGAATCTTATGTGGCACTTTTAATAGGTTCTAAAGTGCTAACTATCACCCTCGAGTTAAAGAAATACCCAGTTTTACTAATTAGATGAGATGAAGTACATTCCATGATGCATAACTCTTTGTATTACAAATGTGTAAATGGTTTTCCAACAAGTGGTACATTAGGTCCCCTGTTCGAAATGTCAGATAAACGTATCCGTTAGAAAAATAGTCTATCTATTGACTCCGACATGTATTGGAGCGTACAAATGCCTATGCTTGACTTTTACTTCACATAATAAGATTGCAATATTTTTCCCATATCTTCATAAGTTAACAAAAGAAAAAAAAAGGTTTGTATATATTCTTGTCTTGTGAGACAGTTGCAATTCTTTCGCTCATATTGTATCTAGCCTCGTATATGCTACGGGGTACGCGATTAAATTGGTGTATTCGTGCTTGCAAAACACACCATGTTTTTTTGTAGCAACATGGAATGTAGGAGGGAAATCTCCTCGTACTTGCTTAAATATGGACGATTTTCTTTAGGGTAACAATGAATAAGACGTATATGTCTTAGGTTTTTAGGAAATTATCTATTTAAATGCTGGAAATGTGCTAGTTCCACAGGATAATGAACTTGCAACAAAACGGCTGGCTTTAATCAATCAGTTCTTGAACAAATCACCACACGTCTTCAAGGAGCAAAGCCGATGGTTCACTATTTTCCTCAAAGTTTTCCCCTAAAAAGTTCAATAAGACTTTAATAATAAAGAGCAAAATGAGGTTGAAGAGTTGCAGCTGCAATTTTGAACCAGATGAAAATGGATCAAATGTTTTGATATATCGAAAATTTTAATGGCGTCTACTATGAACCATTTTAAGTACAACCTTATAGCTAGTAAGCAAATGGTGCAAATTTTTGTTACCATTTGGGCGAGGAAGTAGTATATACAATTTGTTAGCCACTTAAGAATCTCTTGCATAAGTCGTGGGATTATGGGATGCCATGGAAACAAGGATTGTATTTCTTTAAGTTTTTATTCCATAAGACAAACTTTTGCTTTGTATACAGTCACTTGGCATTTGGGTAGAGAGAGGGGGACAGGCTTGGGATAAATTTGGATGTGTTAGAGACATTTAAGAGCACTCAATTTCCTAAGATTTTCAAAACAACTCATCGCATGATGTGGAATAAAATTATAGGGCATGATATGGTCATATGGTTAGGGGACTTAAATTACAACATTGCTTTGAGCTATTCTGAAACCCGAAAGCTTTTAGAAACAATGACTGGACACTACTAGAAATTTGGGCAATAGGGACCCTTTTTTAGAGACTGATAGACAAAGAGTCCCTAAAAACAGCTATTTGGCACGAAATTTTATTAAACCGTTCCTATAAACATCAAGGGACACAAAACCATTCCTATTGCAATATTAGAGACACAAAACAGTCCCTATTGTTATTAGCATCTGTATTGTATTTTAAATTAATGGACATCAATACTGCCGTATATGGGAAAATGAATGTTCCCATTAGGCACGGATATAAAAAACAGTGACAAAATTATATATATACTAAAACTGAATCCCGAGCACTGTTTCTAGACTGTTCATTGGCAATAGTGAAATGACGTTTGTCTCCCTCTCTTTTTACTGTTTTGCACACTCATTTTTCCCATCAGCACAGTGAAATTACGGTTTTGTCCTTCTCTCCTTCGATGCCTACATATGGAATGTTCGACATTTTTGCAGAACCATTTGCCCAAGCCTTCAGTTTTCATTTCCATCGTTCACCCCCTTCGTTGCCTTCTTCTTTCCATCCGCTTCCATTGTTCACCTGTTTCCTTGCCTTCTTCTCTTTTGATTCGAAAATCG
Source organism: Prunus avium (assembly GCF_965620075.1). Classification (NCBI taxonomy): domain Eukaryota; kingdom Viridiplantae; phylum Streptophyta; class Magnoliopsida; order Rosales; family Rosaceae; genus Prunus; species Prunus avium. Next base: position 29,597,521 of record NC_142289.1, read on the forward strand.
ATCTCTATCTAAAAGATGTGCGCAAGGGTAACGCCGCTGTCGGCGTACGTGGCACCGACATCATCGTTCTCGGGGTCAAAAAGAAGTCCACTACCAAGCTCCAGGACTCCAGGTCCATCTCTCTCTCTCAAACAATGTTCCAGGTCCATCTCTCTCTCTCAAACAATGTTTTTCTGTGCTTTGATCTAACAGATCGAAAATGAGGTTGGGTTTAGGGTTAGGGTGCAAGAAAAAAACAGAGTAATTAATTTTGATGATTCAGAAAAAACAGAGTAATTAATTTTGTATCTTATATTTTGATTTGTATTTGTGAATATTTGATTACGCAGGCATACTTACTAACCATTTGTTTGTTTGTCCTTGAATTGCGAATCGTCAAGTGATTTGAAGGGCCTGTTTGGAATTGAAAGGAAAATTAAGCAAATTGAGTCATTATTATGCTTGGATTCAACATGTGTTTTTCTCTCATTTCCCCACATTTTTTTTTCCCTTTTTCAATCTTTTTGATTCTTATTATTGGATGGGTGGGTGAGTAATGTTGGGTTCAGATTGTACATAATGTGTTTATTGATTTTGTAACGGTGGATTTGATTTGGAAAGGAAAGAGAGCATCTTTGTCAACAGCAGACAGTCTATGTGTTCTTTTCTTACTATGATGACTTCTAATGATGTTGATGACTGATGGAGAGGGAAAAACAGAGGAGAATAGTATGTGTATAGAGTTGGTTTTTTCATTGAAATTATGATTTGGATATGTGGTAGGATTGATTTTTGATTGAATTGAATAACTGCGTATGTGTTCTATTAAAAATTTCATTATGGTTATGAACCAGACATCTTCAAACTTTAGTAATTTTTTTTAAAGAAAATTTATGAATTTAATTCTTATATACTATCATGGCTAATAGAGTACTTTTTCGCATTGAAATTATGATTTCGATGTGTGGTAAGATTGATTTTTGATTGAATTGATGAACTGAGTATGTGTACTATCATGGCTAAATGTTAAACGATTTACTCTGTTTCATACATTGGGATTGCCCGTTTTATCATATAGTTGTGAAATGTTAAATGTAAGTTATAGCCTCCTTCCCCAATCTTTTATAACCCATTGAGAAATCATTTGTTGCAGTTTCAATCTCCTCAATTGTGTATTTCCTGTACCTGAGGTCATATGCGTTTGATTCTAGCGCCGTCTTCCTGTGTTCATCTTCTCTAAGGGCTTTCAATTCTACATTTCTCCTTTTTTGTGTTTCCAATTCAGCAATCCTTTGAGCTGCTTCTGCTGCCTCCATGGCGGCCCTGCACTTTGCTTTCTCCTTCCCTACAAGTGACAATGCAGCTTCCTCAACTATTTGTACCTCTTCTAATCTCAGTTCTTCTTCCAATTTTCGTCGGTTGACTTCCTTTGCCTGTGATGATATGTCAATAAAATTTGAATTTTTTTAAAAATATGTACATATTATATATCAACAAATAATTGTTATCACTACTCAAAATTCAGTTTACCTAAAATTTGGGAGTCTTGCACTCTAGGTAGGAAATGCGGGTATCTATATGGTCTTGCACACTGTTAGAATCCTGAAATTTAAGTATTTGCTTCAAGTTGGTTGGTTGGTTGTATTTTGAGGCTATGTAATTATGTGGTTGTTGTACTTCATTCTAATTACTATTTATTTCTTTTTTCCAGTATGAATCACAGTTAGGCAGTCATCAAATTGCTTCAGGTATGACTCATGAAAATTAAAAACTATTGTTATATTTGCACTTGCACAATTTGTTTGCCTTGTTTGTCACTTTCTGGAGTGGCTTGATTGATGATTTCACTGGTTAGCAGGTAAAAAGAGGGCTCACTCTGTAGGGAATGCAGAGAAGGGAAAGGATAGGAGAATGCAATATCATTACGGAGTAAGAAGGATCATTCATTTGCAAGTAATTTCCTCTGTAATCAAAGTTGGAATTATAAATTTCTCGTAGTTTCTCGTTATTGTAAGTGTCCCAGAAATGTAGCACAAGTAATCGCTAATGTATGAAATTTGTGTTTCAATTCTTTTATTTGTATAAATCACTTGCTCAGGAGTGAAAAACGGCGTCTATGCACGAGACAAACGGCGTCAATTTTTATTTTTTTTCTACTAGAGAAGTTAGTAGGCACTGATCTTCAGTGCCTAGGGAATGCATTAGGCACGGATGTATTTCATTAATAGAATACTTTAACGTGTATTGGGCATTACAAAAATATGGGACCCATTGCAACAATTAGGCACGGAGATTTATAATCAGTGATATAATATCAATAGAGGACCCCTTTAAAAGATACTGATATACATCAGTCCCTAATACTACAATAGGCACTGTTTTCAGTCCCTAACGAAGGTAAAAGAGACTGATAACCCTCAGTCTCTTTTGAGCCTTTTTTTAGGAGTGGGAATGAACTTATTAACAAACACCAACACAAGATGAAAAGATAAGCATAATGAGTATTCAATATATGGAAATAGGAAAAAATCTACTTTGCATCTATGTACAAATATTTTAATAACAAAAACATGTACTTTGGAGAGATGAAAACTTCCAAAAGGAGTAGAGGAAACCCATCTTGGTGTGATAGAATACTATGGCATGAAAATGAGATTAATAACTTTCTTACACACGCGGAGAGTCCCAATTGTCTGACCACGAACAAGTTTATGCAACATTTATTGTGGATGTTGTCTGTTTGTACCATATCTGACCCTCCACTCGTACAACGACACGTGGATCTTATAAATTCGCCCAAGCACCCAAGGCCTCGGACAATCGGCATCGGCCACCGATGGCATTGTCCCAAAGCTGCGAACAGCCACTACGAGCCCAACTCGTCTACAATCGGCATCCCCTACCGATTGTAGAGAATCAACCTCGAAGTACCCGCCCAAAATATCTAAAGACTCGTGTCGACCTCAGAAGGCCCTCCCACGAGTCCCACATCGAAAATGAGCACTAAAAGCATACTAAATGTCCTCTATAAATAGGCCCCTCCACTACAATACAGGGGTAAGACTTTTCAGCTTGACTTTTATACTTCTATATGGTCAACAGCAAGAGCTCTTAAAACAACAAACTTATTTCGGCATCGGAGGGTCTTAGGCTGGTTCCACACCGATTCCATAGACCTTACGAGTCTCGAATTCTTTCTATTCAGGATCGGCATCCAAGGACAGGAAGAATCGGCATCCAACATCCAATCGATCTCTCGATCGTCCATCCCACTTGTAAGTTGCACTCATCTCCATCTGTTCAGTTTTTAATGCCAACATTGTCAATGAGAATGAATTGAAAAATGAGCTACGTACCTAGCCCTAATGTAAATATTAAATTTGAATAGTTTTTATAGCATTTCAAAAGGAGAAACTGAATCCTATGTGGCACTTTTAATAGGTTCTAAAGTGCTAACTATCGCCGCCAGGTTGAAAAAATACCCAATTTTGCTAATTAGATGAGATGAAGTACATTTCATGATGCATAACTCTTTGTATTACAAAGGTGTAAATGGTTCTCCAACAAGTGGTACATTAGGTCCTATGTTTGAAATGACGAATAAACGTATCCGATAGTCAAATAGTCTATTTGTTGACTCCAACATATATTGAAGCGTACAAATGCCTATGCTTGACTTTTACTTTACACAATAAGATTGCAATCTTTTTTCCATATCTTTACAAGTTAACAAAAGAACAAAATGGTTTATACATATTCTTGTATTGTGAGACAATTGCAATTCTTTCTCTTATTTTGTATCCAACCGCATATATGCTACGGCGTACGCGACTAAATTGGAGTATTCGTGCTTGCAGAACACACCTTTTTTTTTTAGTAGCAACATGGAATGTAGGAGGGAAATCTCCTCGTACTTACCTAAATATGGACGATTTTCTTCAGGTTAACAATGAATAAGACATATATGTCTTGGGTTTTCAAGAAATTGTTTGTGCCTGATAAATCACGGCCATAAGCTGGCCGAAGGAGCCCCTTCTCTCGGCCCTGGCACTTGTTCGTAAAAACTGAAACGCAGTGTTTCGCCAGGGTACTTCGCCTTCCTAAAGATAAAAGAAGAAATGTTAAGGCATGATCATCTCGGCCTCAAGCGCAGGCCGAGGCCGAGGCCGAACAAAATCACAGTCAAGGCATTAAAGGCAAATCATCACGTGACAGCAGGGTCCCAAGCTTCATTTAATGAAGTAGTGCCTGTTTAATGCAGCAAACCCATTGGCCACAAAGAAGCATTTAATGCATGAGGGAAGGTGGGAAGTGACTGAAGTCAGGATTTGGTGATGAGGATCAGAGTGATTAGATGTGGACATTCTCACAAAAATTCTGACAGCCTGAGATATTGGCTCAACAGCTATCCAGGCCATAAATGCGTCTCAACGGCCAGAAGCTCAGAACCCACGATCAAGAGCGGCGGCCGAGATTCACCGGGATTTCTGGGGTCACACCACCATACTTCACGATCCCAAATGTCGATTGGACACCCACTTGCGCTAATCAGACTCCACTATGCGTAAATTCAGCCTCGATTACTCATCCAGGGACTCTTCCTATAAATACAAGACTCGAGCTACATTCAAAGGGTTCAACACCAAAACAAAGCCTCCCACGGAGCAACTTATTTTTTCCTGTAATGCACTTTCAATATCTTTACTTGCTTTCCTAGGAGTAGTGTTAGATTGTAAGGAAAATCCATTCATCAATATATCATACGACCCTTGATTTTCAAGGCGCCGGAGCACCATCCTTGTTGTTCGTTCATTCACCCCATATATCACACGACCGCCGCTCCCTGAGCAGCGCGCCGGAGCACCGCCCAAAACCCACCACCAACACCATCACTCAACGGCCTTGTAGTTCAGGCCGTGAACCTAACAGCCGAGACCAGTTCCTCTCTCGGCTACAATCGTTTGATTAGGAAGACGAGTTCAAACAGGCGCACCACTTATTCATCCAACACTCATCAACACATCGACGCACGGTAGACCGTGCTGGCACGCCCGCGCACAACCGCACCGCACCCAAAAGCAGGAAACCGCGTGTTAACGCACATCCCCTCGGCCCAGAACTCCAGGCCGTGATATTTGCGCGGCAGACAGAAATTATCTATTTAAATGCGGGAAATATGCTAGTTCCACAAGATAATGAACTTGCAACAAAATGACTTGCTTTAATCAATTAGTCTTTGAACAAATCTCCAGACAGTTTTTCAAGAAGCAAAGCCGATGGTTCACTATTTTCCTTAAAGCTTTTCTCTAAAAATTTCACTAAAACTTTAAGAACAAAGAGTGAAATGAGGTTGAAGAGTTGCAACTGCAGTTTTGAACCAGATGAAAGTGGATCAAATGTTTTTTATACATCGAAAATTTTAATGGTGTTCACTAGCAACCATTTTAAGTAAAACCTTATAGCTAGTAAGGAAATGGTGCGAATTTTTGTTACCATTTGAGCGAGGAAGTAATATATACAATTTGTTAGCCACTTAAAAATCTCTTGCGTAAGTGGTGGGATCATGAAATGCCTTGAAAACAAGGGTTGTATTTCATTAAGTTTTTATTCCATAAGAAAAACTTTTGCTTTGTATGCAGTCACTTGGCATCTGGTTGGAAAGAGGGGGACGAGCATGAGAGAAATTTGGATGTGTTAGAGATATTTAAGAGCACTCAATTTCCTAAGATTTTCAAAACAACTCATCACATGATGTTGAATAAAATTATAGGACATGATATGATCATATGGTTAGGGGACTTAAATTACAATATTGCTTTGAGCTATTCCGAAACCCGAAAGCTTTTGGAAACAATGATTGGGATGCACTTCTTAACAAATACCAACCCAAGATTAAAAGATAAGTATAATGAGTATTCAATGGATGAAGATAGGGAAAAATCTACTTTGCACATATGTACAAATATTTTTATAAGAAAGACATGTACTTTGGAGAGATAAAAACATCCAAAAAGAACAGAGGAAACCCAACTTGGTGTGATAAAATACTATGACATGGAAATGAGATTAACAACTTTCTTACACACGCGGAGAGTCTTAATTGTCTGACCACGAGCAAGTTTATGCAACATTTGTTATGGATAATGTCAATGAGAATGAATTGAAGAATGAACTACCTAGCTCTAATATAAATATTAAATTTGATGAGTTTTTAGAGCATTTCAAAAGGAGAAACTGAATCCTATGTCGCACTTTTAATTGGTTCTAAAGTTCTAACTATTGCCGCGGGGTTAAAGAAATGCCCAGTTTTGCTTATTAGATGAGATGAATTACATTTCATGATGCATAGCTCTTTGCATTACAAAGGTGTAAATGGTTCTCCAACAAATGGTACATTAGGTCCTGTGTCTGAAATGACGGATAAGCGTATTCGTTAGTCAAATAGTCTATTTGTTGACTCCAACATGTATTGAAGTGTACAAATGCATATGCTTGACTTTTTCTTCACACAATAAGATTACAATCTTTTTCCCATATCTTTATAAGTTAACAAAGGAACGAAATGGTTTGTACATATTCTTATATTGTGAGACAGTTGCAATTCTTTCTCTCATTTTGTATCTAACCGCATATATGCTAAGGAGTACACGACTAAATTGGCGTATTCGTGCTTGTAGAACACACCATTTTTTTTTTATGTAACAACATGGAATGTAGGAGGGAAATCTCCTCGTACTTATCTAAATATGTACGATTTTCTTCAGGTTAACAATGAATAAGACATATATGTCTTGGGTTTTCAGAAAATTATCTATTTAAATGCGGGAAATGTGCTAGTTCCACAAGATAATGAACTTGCAACAAAATGGCTTGCTTTAATCAATCAGTCTTTGAATAAATCACCAGACATGCCTTCAAGAAGCAAAACCGATGGTTCACTTTTTTCCTTAAAGCTTTCCCCTAAAAATTTCACTAAAACTTTAAGAACAAAGAGTAAAATGAGGTTGAAGAGTTGCAACTGCAATTTTGAACCAAATGAAAATGGATCAAATATTTTTTATACATTGAAAATTTTAATGGCGTCTACTAGCAACCATTTTAAGTACAACCTTATAGCTAGTAAGGAAATGGTGCGAATTTTTGTTACCATTTGAGCGAGGAAGCAATATATACAATTTGTTAGCCACTTAAGAATCTCTTGCGTAAGTGGTGGGATCATGGGACGCCTTGAAAACAAGGGTTGTATTTCATTAAGTATTTATTCCATAAGAAAAACTTTTGCTTTGTATGCAGTCACTTGGCATCTGGTTGGAAAGAGGGGGACGAGCATGAGAGAAATTTGGATGTGTTAGAGATATTTAAGAGCACTCAATTTCCTAAGATTTTCAAAACAACTCATCACATGATGTTGAATAAAATTATAGGACATGATATGATCATATGGTTAGGGGACTTAAATTACAACATTGCTTTGAGCTATTCCGAAACTCGAAAGCTTTTGGAAACAATGATTGGGATGCACTTCTTAACAAATAGCAACCCAAGATTAAAAGATAAGTATAATGAGTATTCAATGGATGGAAATAGGGAAAAATCTACTTTGTATCTATGTACAAATATTTTTATAACAAAGACATGTACTTTGGAGAGATAAAAACATCCAAAAAGAACAGTGGAAACCCAACTAGGTGTAATAAAATACTATGACATGGAAATGAGATTAACAACTTTCTTACACACACGAAGAGTCTTAATTGTCTGACCACGAGCAATTTTATGCAACATTTGTTGTGGATAATGTCAATGAGGATGAATTGAAGAATGAATTACCTAGCCCTAATATAAATATTAAATTTAAAGAGTTTTTAGAGCATTTCAGAAGGAGAAACTGAATCCTAGGTCACACTTTTAATTGGTTCTAAAGTTCTAAATATTGCCGTGGGGTTGAAGAAATGCCCAGTTTTGCTTATTAGAGGAGATGAATTACATTTCATAGGTCCCGCGTTCAAAATATCGGATAAACGTATTTGTTAGTCAAATATTCTATTTTTTTACTTCGGTATGTATTAGAGCGTGCAAATGCCTATACTTGATTTTCACTTCACATAATAAGATTGAAATCTTTTTCCCATCTCTCCATTGGATCTAGGAATATGGACGGTTTACATGTTAAAATGCTAGATAATTACCAAAACAATCAATATGAGATTATGCAAATAAAAAAATATTAAAAAAAAATTCAAGGAGTTTTCGTGTAAGTATGAAACTTATTATGCAAAAAGAAGACAAGTCTATCTATATTGTTAGACTTGTTTTCTTGGACTTGTCTTTATGAGGCCAAGTTTTAGGGGGGTGTATTCAATTGAGATTTTAAAAGACTATTTATGGATAAATAAGTCCAGTGGATTTTAAAAGACTATTTAGGAACATAATGAGTTGGAAGGACTTTTTTAAAGATTTTTTATATTCAGGATTTTTTATGTTTGGATTTTAAAGATTTATATCATAAGAATTTATAAGATTGGGAAGGACCACATGGATTTTTTATTTGTATGATGCTAACTAATGAGATTGGATTTTCTGCTCATCCTTACATAAAAAGATGAAATTTATTGCATGTCGTTTTCTTCATGACTTTTAAGAAACAGAGTAGTCTTGCCTTGCAAGTTGCAAAGATGAAATTTATTGCATGTCGTTTTCTTCAAAATAGAGTAGTCTTGCCTTGCAAGTTGCAAAGATGGAATTTATTGCATGTCGTTTTCTTCATGACTTTTAAGAAACAGAATAGTCAGTACTCCTTGACTTAGTGTACATGAAAAGGACAAGAAATAAAAGATGAGATCATATTAACCTCCACCTCACCCCATTTCATAAGCTGGCGGCGGACTTGACTTAGTGTACTTCCAAAGTCAACAACTTGTTCTATCCCCAACTTGTTTGAAGAATATTGTGATATATAATGCTCAAGAGTTTGAGTCTATATCCCTCAGTTTCACTTCAATTCTTTCTTAACACTCAAGTCCAAAATCAAGAGTTCCAAAACATACATTATTTAGTAGCTTTGAATCATGAGCTGAACCCTCCCACCGGCTAAGAACGTACATGAATTCCAAATCAAAATTACAAGCTGCTAATACATTTTGTGATATCTTTCCATGACGATTACGATAACTGCTTACATCTCGTCCCCTCACCATTGCCAGAATATGTGTACCATCAATAGCTCCGATGCAATCCTAAAATTATTCATATATCACAATAACCATATTATGAAAAATACATATTATAATAACAATATTATTATAATTAGATAATTATCACATACCTTGAAATCAGGGTAAAACCTTGTGCTTTCCCTTATTAGACTTGGGTGGGACTAGCAAAGAACAAATTATTCATTATTAATATATTGCAAATAATATATTGTACTAAACTAGTAAGCTATTAATATATTTAAAAGATTATGAACTAAGCTCACCTTCAAGTAATCTTTCCATACTTCATCACTAGCAGTGAACGTCTTTGCAATTGGGTCCCACCCAAAGCCAGAGTTGTTACGCATAAGCATCACTAGCAGTGAACGTCTTTGCAATTGGGTCCCACCCAAAGCCAGAGTTGTTACGCATAAGCGTAGACATCTTGTTATATTGCTTCTTAAACCACTTCATTCGGCTCAAGTAATTATTATAAGTTTTTGGGAACGTAATTTTCGCATTAAGACGAGGAAGTATCAGTCTTTCTACATTTTTCTTGTTAAGTGACCCATTAGCATCACGCAATCCACTATTGATAGCATCCACCAAGAGGTGCAACAACTCATTGTTATCGTCCATGGTCCAAGATTCATAGTTCTCTTTCTCTTTGCCCTTTCCTTTGTTATTTCCTTGTTGTGAATCCCCCATTAAATTACTACTACAACATATGTAAGAAATTTATTAGTTATTTCACAAGAATACATATCATACCAAACAAGAAAAGAAAAGAAAAGAATTTCACTCATGTTTTCTATTTTCTATTTTCTTTCTAATTGTCCATGTGTATGTCGGGTGTTATATTCCTAAACGAAAACTATTGTTTTCAATTTATTTCTAATTGTCCAGAAACTAATCACTACAACAATAATAAGCATATGAATTTCAACTAGTTGCTACAATAATAAGCATATGTTGGTCTGGATGAAGGATGATAAAATACACCCCCCTAAAACTCGAAATAAAAATAAAAGACAATCTTGTTGGTCTGCTACAATAATAAGCATATGTTACTGTTGAACTGAAAATACTAACATATGTTGGCAATCCTTGTGGGGGTTAATCTTCGAATTGGAAAATACTGATTTCCTAGAAACTCATGTATTTGACGATGAGAGTATCAAACTACTGTCTTGGTCTGGTCATTCTTGAGTGCTATTATAAAGTCATTGAAGAAATACGAATTCTACTATATTGGACCAGACCTGTTTTGTTCATGCAATAGGTAGCAACAATTGTTTCTAGGAAGCATGGAAAAGATAGCAACAGACCCACGAAGCATGGAAAAGATAGCAACAAACCCACGAAGGGCCATAGACACAGATCATATACAAACATGGCATATAACAAATATATAGACAATAAACGCAAGAAGACATAGCACGAGAAGGAAGCAATACCTTGTTGAAGAGCTGTTCGTCTTCTCTAGCAGACAAAAAAAAATCTCACGTGAAAAGTCTGATGGGTTAGGGTGGGATTTTTTTATAGGGTTTGGTATTTATACCTCCCACTAAAAAGTCACACAAATTCCCTATTTAAAAAAAATCCTTCGAAATTAGCAAGTTTTTTAATACCAAAAGACTTTTTATTACTTTTTTAAAGTCTTGATTGAATACCACTAGATTTGGACACCCTCTTTAAAAAATCCTAATAGTCCTGATTGAATACCACAAGACTTGTTTAGATTATTTAAAAGTCTTAATTGAATACCACAAGACTTATTTATCCCAAAATAATCTTTTAAAATTCTAATTGAATACACCCCCTTAGTCTAACTTTCCACATTTATGGGCGCAGCCAAGCTTTGTTGGATGTTGACCACCTACGAAAAATGACTTTATTATATGGCACGTGTATTTATTCTTCTTCTTTTTTATTTTTTATTTTATCTTGTATGGAAATAAGCTAGCTGCACATATGACGAGACTCCATACTTACGTCAAAGAAATACAGCAAATGAAAGCCAGGTCAAACAAGACAGCCATAGAATACATTTTCCTTTTGGTGTGATGTAAATTAAATATTTAAGGTTGCTGTTAAACGAATCTTAAAATTAACTAGGTATTCCTTACTATCAAACTATTTATTGAATTATTAATTTATCCTAATATAAAATGACCAATATATATGTACTGAATGAAACAAATGTAAGTTTAATAATTACACCATATTCACCATATTCAAACCATAATCAAAACGTAAGCACAAAACTCTACTTCCAAAACCTTAGACAATACCATTGCAGAGTTTTGCAGGCCGTTTAATCCATTCAAACCTCCCACTCAATAAACATCAAGAAGGACCACTTGAAAAGTATGGTCAAAAATCAAATGCGACGATCTCAATAGAATTTTCAAAGGATTATTCTTAGGTATCCTAGTGAAACAAAGAAATCAATAAGAATATAAAATATTTAAGTTGACCAATAATATCAAAGGTCAGGAAAAGCACACTGACAAATTTTAATGATATGATGTTCATTGAACAGTATTCATCCTTGACATTTTGACCAATTAGACCTTAATCATAATAAGGTGGGTTTGGTGGTCTAATAGTGTTCGGCTCTTGAATGAGTTTGGTGTTATTTGATACAATATATTAGGGTGTACTAGGGGTATTTTTGGTAGTTAAATAGAATATTAGAGTGTACTTAAATCATATGGTGTACTCAATTAATTTTAGATTTCGTTTAACAACATCCATATTTAAACACAACACATATATACTAATATCTCTCGGTGGTGATTTTATACTTCTATAAACAAATTAATCATGATTCTTTATCATAATTTTATTTTTTTCGTTCACATAGTAAGTAGCACACATTTGAACCACAAAAAAAAAAAAAAAACAGTGAGTGGCAAATACTGAAAGTCTAGGTCATATATGTGGAAAGGATATTGTTTACCTCTTTCCCTTGGGATTCATACAAATCACGGTTTGACATATCTGTAAAAATAATTAATCAAAAGAACAAAAAGAAAAACTCATGCACACATGTCAAACTGCCATTGACAAGAACGTAGGAGTTCCTACTTACAATAGGAGGGAAGTATGTGGTAATCTCCTTTTAAGTCAAAAATTTTAAAATAAAGGTTGGTGGACATCACAGAGGGCCAAAAGTCTAGGTAATATTGCTAGTTCAAATTTTCTATAATTTAAAACGGAGGTTAGTACAACGCAAAGTGTGCTATGCTAGCTATAAGTAAAAGGGTTGGGCTGAAAATTCGAAATGTAGCTCTCTCACTCCTTACAAAATCAAACTCACGATTTCCTTGGAGCTTGAAACTTGCTTAATTAGAGCTAATTGCTTTCTAATGTCCATCCTTCATTATAAATAAGGATCCAAATATAATTAAGTAGATCAAGCATAATGGAGGAGCTGCTCAAGATCCTAATTAGTTCTGTGCTTGTGTGTGTACCTCTCTACTACTACATTTTTAAGATTCGTGTCAACAGCACGAAAAATGAACGACTTGATCAGCATAAACTCCCACCGGGAAGCACAGGCTGGCCAATCATAGGTGAAACCCTCGAGTATCTAAGGACAGGAAAAAAGGGTGTCCCAGAAAAGTTCATAGCAGACAGGAGGAACAAGTACAAGAACTCTTCCTCCTCCTCCTCTGCGAATTGCAAGGTCTTCAAGACATCGTTGCTGTTCGAAGACATGGCCGTGCTCTGCACTGCCGCCGGAAACAAGTTCCTGTTTTCGAACGAGAAGAAGCTGGTCAAGTCGTGGTGGCCGCCTCACTTGGACAAGCTCATATTTGCCAACTCTGCTCCTGACCAGAAAGCAAAAGCATTCATCACCGAAGAGTCCACGCGATTTCGCAATACTATGGCTCCATATCTCAAGCCTGCAGGTCTCCAAAAGTATGTTGGGACCATGGACACTTTCACCAAAAAACATCTGGATATGTACTGGGAAGATGGAAAAGATGATGATCAAGTGATCAAGGCTCACCCGCTTGCAAAGAAGTATGCTTTCACAATGGCATGCAGGCTCATGTTAGACACAGAGGATCAACAAGTATTTACCAAACTAGAAAACCTAATGAAGGATTTGTCTTCATGGTTCATTTCATTGCCAATCGATCTGCCCGGCACGCAGTTTAACCGCGCGATTCGAGGGTCCAGGCAACTCAGGGAAGAAATTAAGAATATTGTCACTCAAAGGAGGATACATCTTTCCACTCGTAAGGTGGACGAAGATGTTGATGGTTTAGATATTTTGTCCAGCTTGATCATGAACACAAGTAGCGACGGGCAAGGGCTGAGCGACTCGGAGATTGCCAGCAAGTTGTACGGCGTTATAGTTAGTGGCTATGACAATTTCAGCAGCACGTTGGCTACCATTGTCATGTATCTAGCAGAGCTTCCTCATGTCTATGATGCCGTCCTTAGAGGTAACCTATAAAATCATTCATTCTTATGGATTTTAATTAACTGCTAATTGATGAAGATCAAGATCTAATTATAAGTCGTGCTCATAGATTAGTCATAGTCATGTATTGATCCCTCAATGATGATCATGATCTAAGTCATACTTATATTTACGACCATGAATAGTGTAAGTGTTAACTTGAGTTGTAAATATTAGATGAGTTATTTCTCTAATTAAATTTGAAGTCACAAACACATGAAGTGTAGCATGTGGTTAACATGGCCACTTGTCCAGCCGGTGCATTTTTAAAATATTAATTAATTGAGGTTTATGGTATATTTATCCCTAGTTCCCTAGTTAATTGTCTATAATGATAAGGTTATAGTTGTTGGTTGATATAATTGTAAATAAAGAATTTAGTTTCGAGTTGTTGGTTGATATAATTGTTGGTTTTTTTCTTTGAGAAATTCTAGGATTGCTTTCATAATTCAGCCGAAAAAGTCACTAGCCACAAAGTGTCAATACAAAACTAATCACAAAGGGCAATCACAATAATTATTTTTTGGTATAATTATTGGTTAGGTAGTCAACTATAAATTTGTTTTAGTTATCATATGATGATATTTAATGTGATGGATCATATTAGACTAACCCTATTTTCTTTGATCGATCCTTTTCTTTTGAGAGAATCTTTTGACTATCGAGATTTGGTAGCTGTCTTAGGGCCAATTCCAAGATTAATAAATATTTATATAAATAAACACATTATTGCAAGTATTTCAACTAATATAATAGTTTACGTACTTGAATGAAGTTCTTGTCAATCAAATCCTTGATTAATTATGTGTTTTGTAACTAATAAATTAAGGACTAATTTGTGGGTGGATAATGAAACTGAAACAGAGCAAAGGCAGATTGCAGAATCAAAAGCAGCAGGAGAGCTGTTGAACTGGGCGGATATACAAAAGATGAAATATTCATGGAGCGTGGCATGTGAAGTTATGCGATTGTTGCCACCAAATTCCGGGACTTTTAGGGAAGCCATTTCTGACTTCGTCTATGAAGGACATCTGATTCCAAAAGGAATGAAGGTAACCCAAAATATATTTCATTTATAATTTAAGGAATCTCGTTATTTACACTCCAAAAGGAATGACGTACAATATAATTGTCTTTTAGTGACACTAAGAACTCACAAAGTAATAATATCGTGGCACTGGAATATTGTCACGTCATTCCCTTGTTATATAAGTGGATACTTATTGATACTATATACCCAATAAGTGGAAGATTTTAACATCATTATTCACCCAAACTATAAAATTAAGATGGACGGATTAGACCAGGTGGTCGTATTTCTGATACCATAATCGCTATAATTTATTGATTTAGATTCAAACTCAACTAATAAAATTTGAATCAAACTGGCAAAGTGTCGATGATAGTATATTAGCAACATATTGACTATACTAGCTAGGCGACAGATATTAGACTGAATGATTGGCTTATTTGATTTAATTTGTATATGTATGTATACATGGATGGATGGATGCAGCTGAACTGGAACGTGCATTCGACACATAAAAACCCAGAGTACTTCCCAGATCCAGAAAAGTTTGATCCGTCGAGGTTTGAGGGACAAGGACCACCTCCTTACTCATTTGTTCCTTTTGGAGGAGGACCTAGGATGTGTCCAGGCAAAGAATATTCTCGACTCCAAATGTTGGTGTTCATGCACAACGTTGTCACCAGATACAGATGGGAGAAGGTTTTTCCTGACGAGAAATTCGTGTGGGACCCGGCGCTTGTTCCTACCAAAGGTCTTCCAATTCGGGTTTTTCCTCACAATAAATCACAGTCCAACTAACGGCGAATTCATGGATGGATGAACCTATGAATATTATATATGTATTGATCGATGCGATTGTATTTGGTTTTGCTATTATGTGTGTGTACATCTCTTATAACAGCGAATACACTACGCTATACAAATCTGTACAATTTCTTATAGTTTTGCAATAAAAGAACAGTTGAAGTTTCTTTAGAGAATTTACAAGATCGGGTCTTAAGACTCGACTTCAACCATAATTTTGAATCTAGTTTAATAAAAGATTGGACAATCAACCAAGAAAAACAAATTAACCAACCGATCTAATAAAAAAAATAGATGAACTAATCACAATTTGAGTAAGCAATCTTCTCTTTTGTTTGTCATTGTAGTAATAATATGATTAAAAAAATTTGTAGAGGACCCTATATGAGTGTCCTTCATATTTTAGGGATTTCTCAATAGAATATGACTGATATACAGAGAGCTTTAGTTGAGGGACACCCTTGTGATTGTGAGCCCACCACACATTGTATTTCAATGATTCGAACTGTCTAGTTTTTAGATATTATCTCAAAAGTCATCTCTGAAATCACTTGAATTTAAAACCATTTGACCAATTAATTATATGGTTGTTATTATAGTCTTGTCTTGAAGTACCATGTTTGTGTATTTTTTTTTTTTTTGTCTCAATTAGATGCCTTAATGATTTTTAATTTGCATGAGTTTTTGTAAGGATGATCTATGAATGAAGACTTGAAGAGTAGATATTTGAATTGTAGGAAAAAATCCGCAGAGGACCCTAAAGGGTGTCCCTCAATATAAGAGTATCCACAATCAAGCTCTCTATTCTTTAGTTAAATTTTAGTTTAAAACATATAAAATTAAGTTATTTTAGGAGCTCTGTATAAAATTTAAACTCCAATAATGCTCTCTAATTTACAGAGTCATAAATGCTATAACTCTTTTTTAATTGTCCCATTTCTATTAAAAAAATAATATAAAAATAGTTAGCATTAATTAAAGGTTTGAAATACTAATTAAATAAAGCAGCGTTAAATTATAGGGAGCCACTATGAGTCATTTCTCTCTCCTCAGATTTAGGAGCTCCTAGAGGTCTCCCTATTTTAAGAGGTGGATAGGGAGAATGTTTGGAGTTGTATTTTTCCAATTCCTCCCTAAAATTTGTCTAAGGAGATGGTTTAGTGAGCCCATTGTGGATGTTCCAAGGGTATATTTATACAAACGATATTCTACTTTAATAGAATCTAAACTATGGGGAGGGGAATTAGAACTTGGGTACAGAATAGGAAGCACATCCACTCTAGACAGCTAAGTGCATCCACAATCATGCTCTCTATTTTTTATAGCTAAAAACACTGAAAAGTTATCTTAGGAACTCCTTATAAAATTTCAACTCCAATCATACTTTCTATAGTTGCAGTTGTATTTTTTCAATTCCTCAGTAAAATTTTTCTAAGAATGGAGTTTAGAGAACCATTATGGATACTCTAAGCCCATATTGTTACAGGATAATATTAGTCTAATATGCACTTTGAATACAAAAGTGAAAATAATAATAATAATGTTTGGGGTGAAAACCTCAACACTAGTTGATATTCTGATGCCTATTAATGTTCTGGGCTTCAGGCTCTGCTACCCCAAGTTGATTCGAAGTATTTCAAAATGACCAGACAAAATTGGTCTTGGCCCAACTTTTATTTGAAGACTGGCCCGACCAATTTTGCAAATCATATTCAACCCCATTATGAGCAAAACTGATCCGACTCACAGCTTGTGGATTGAAAACTCCCAAACAAAACTAGGAGAGTTGCAAATCATATTCAACCTCATTATCACTCCAAATAAGCAATCCCAAACGGGTACTAAGAGCAAGTGCAGCGCAGAGTTGGACCTTCAGCGCGCAAAAGGAAGCCCGGGCAAGCCCAAGGGCAATTCTGGACTAGGCTCTTGCCCGAAGTCATTGACGTCAGCCGTGACATCATGCTGATGTCAGCAGCTGAAAATCAAAATTTTTTACAGCCCCCAACGGGAAGACGACATGTGGCGCTTCCCAGACTCTCCGCTCGAATTTTTTGCAAAAATCCGACGCCCTTGATTTTTTTGGCTTAAAAAATTCAAAAAAATTTTAAAAAAATACCAAAAATTTTTGGATTTTTTCCCTATAAATACCTAACAATTTTATTCATTTTCCATACTAAATCTTCATACAAACTCTTCTCCTTCCAATATTTTTTACTTTTCACTCTCATTTTTCTACTACTTTCTATTTGTATCAAAAAAACAAATGGCCTATTCAATTTAATGTAACTTTTTTTTTTCTTGCATATTCAATTTTTTTTCTTGCATTTCCAATTTGTTTATATTTTCTTCCATAATCATTTTTTTTTCCTTGCATTTTCAATTTAATGTAACTTTATAATAAATAGTGACACGTGGCAATCGAAAAGCTTATCAAAATTAATGGTTTAAGTATAAAAAAAAATTTAAAATAAAGTAAAGTGAATAGTATTTGCCCTTGCTCTTGCCCTTACCCTTACCCTCTGGGGTGGAACCAAAAAAGGCAATGCTGCCACTATTCACATGAATAGTGTCAAATCTTGCCTTGCCCTTGCCTTTTGGGGTGGAGGTGCTCTAAGAGTGATTTATGATTACTATTGTTACATCTCGAGCATGACTTGTAGTTCCAATCTAGCTACTACTTGTTCCGTTACCTTGTCTTTGGTTTGTTTTCATCATCATCCGAGTTACTCTGGTTTGTTTTCTCATCACATCAAAATCAAAGACATAAATTTATAGAAGAAAATCTGGCAATGGGGCTTCAAATTTTATCGGTCACATACCTAAGTAGTGAAGTTTGATCCACTAAACACTAAGAAATGGAAGTAATTTCCTATGGTTTTACAATTAAACAAATTAAAAATTTATTTGATGTTTGTCATTTGTGTGCGCCTATATGCTTTCATTCTAGGCCTCACGTTCCCCATTTAGTCAATAAAATCGGTAATTTGCTGACGTTACATGGACATTTTAGTAATTTTAGCTATTAAAATTTGAAAATTCATTAAATTCAAATAGAAAGGTTTATATCCTCACCCAAAATATATAAACACTAATTAGGCTCTAACAAGTTCCATCTATGGGGACCAAGATGTTGAGACACAAAAGAGGCAATCAAGTGAAGGAAAATGACTGTTTTTAGTCATTTGAATGCCTAGGATGACCTTTACCTCTTGGTCATGAGGCGCCTTAGATACCTTCATCTTGGTGGGCCGGACAAAGGGCCAGTAGATACGTGCACATCTCGGTCATCTTTCTCTCCCTCTATAGAAGCCGATACCTAGTCAATTTTAGAGACAAATCAATAGATTTCCACACAAATACACCCAGAGAATCTTCAGAAGACCCATTTTGAGAAAACAAGGGGCCCCAATTTGTGTCCGGTATTACGGTTTTATAAAATCTTAATTGGACGTTACTTGCCACTCTTTGTTTCATCCTTATCTATACAATAATGCAACATATTCTCCCACTAGTCTTGATTAAGATGCCATATTCGCATCTCAAAGTTTTAATCCCTAACTAGTTTAACAAAATACAAGGACACTTTTGTAATCATATACGTTTTCTATTCCGATTCTTGCAAGTTAATAAATATTTCAATGTTAATAGACTTTACTCTCATTTCGATTTGAGAGAATGAGAGAATTAGTAAACACTTCAAGGGGCATACCCAATTCCAAGTACACAAACAACTCGTGATTTGCCCATGAATTTGTACCTAATTTTCATTGATCCATATCCTTTTTTTGAGAAAATTAAAGATATTAACTTCTTCTTTTTCCACCAATTTGCCCCATGTCTTCTAAATTCTTAACATTTACCCTAATTTGCAGTTAAATATGAGGGCAAATTGGTCATTTTAAATGTAAAAATAATTAGATGAAATTAGATGATATCTATGGGTGGTGGGAATAAGGTTTTTTTATATATAATTTTTATTCTCTCTTGCTTCCATTTTTATTTAACATAAAATTAGATGAAATGTGGAGGATTTAGATGGCATGGGGCAAATTTCAACAAAAAAAAAATCATATCAAGGGCGGAACCACAATAGGACCTGATGTGGACTCAGCCCTCTCTCGAGTGAGTCGGACTCGGCGAGTTTGAAAATGACATGTTTCACGTCGAGGGAGGTAAGGGATTGGAGGTAGTTGCCGCACTCGATATAAGTTAAGAGGTTATTGATTAGAAAGGGGAGGTGGTAGGTGGTAGTTGGAGGTGGGATTGATCGGATGGTTGGAGATGGGATGACGGATCAATGGCGAAAGGGGATGGGGATTGCAAATGGGTCTTGGGTCTGGGGGTGGTCAAGTCATGGGGGAGAAAAAAATAAGGTGGATGGCGCGATTGGGTCTACGTCTATGGGTTATGGGGGATAGTGTTTTTCTTATTCGTTTTTATTCTCTTTTTGCTTCAATTTTTTTATTTAACAGAAAATTGGATGAAATGTTGAGGATTTAGAGGGCATGGGTAAATTGGCAGAAAAAAAATATTTATATCCTTAATTTTTTGAAAAAATGGATAGGGATCAATTGAAAGTTAATTAAAAATCACTAGTTTAGCCTTATCAAAATGCCCTTGTCAAGGGCAGAGCCACTATAGGACCAGAGGTCCGACCACCCCCGCCTCCCCCGCCCCCAAAAAAAAGTTAATAAAATATTGTGTAGGTGTGTAGGTGGAGTCTCACTAACTCAATTATGAGAAGAAAAATTGAAGTGCACCTAGTCCAACCAACCACATTAGCCAATTGGTTCCATATTCAATAACCATAATCTTGAAAATAGTTTAACATATGCAAGAGCATATGACTCAAGTCGAAAGTCGTACCCTATGTCTAGGGCAAGATGCCCTATTTATAGAGAGCTCTGGGTATTCTCTTGGTGCTTAGTTTCGATGTGGGACTCGTGAGAGTGCCTTCTAAAGTCGACATGAGTTCCAGCAAATATCCAAGCGGGGGTTCGAGGTTATCCCGCAAGATCCCCTTTTCAAAGCTCAAAATCGGCAAGGCATGCCGGACGTATGTTTTGGACGGCCAATTAGAGGATAGAGTCGGAAGCACCTGCCGTTTGTAGGACTGACCTGGCCAGCAGAGTCACAGGGCTACGCTAGACACTGGATCGGTCGTGGGTACCGAAGGTACCTACCGATCCATACCACTTGGTTTGCCAATGTGGGTCATAAGGTCTTCCTTAGTGTTGTGCTCTTTCCACGTGTCACGGTGTGAGTGGTAGGTCAGATATGGTACAAACAAGTTACATTTTCAATATGCTTTTAACTGGAGAAAAAAAATTTGTGCACAAAATATAGGCTTATTTACTGTAGTGTCCCCTGAAACTTCGGTCAAATCTCACTTTACCCTCCAAAAGTTAAAGTGGCCCACTTAACCCCCTTGACCGCGATTTCGTGTTCCACTTTACCCTCCACCATTGTCTCAATTAATAAATCTGTTAGTTTTGATGACGTGGCATGACTATTTTAGTCTTTTTACCACAAGTGATGATGTGTCATGGGAATAGCCCACTTTTTTTGTTTGAATTGAATTAAATATAAAATAATGTAATTACTTGTTTAATTAAAAAATGGGAAAATTAATAAATAAAAATATTGCTTCTCTATGCTTTAAAAATAAAAATAAATAAAATATTAAAAATAAAAAAATAAAAACCTACCCAGATCCAACTCTTGCCAAAGATCCCTATCCCCAAAAATGGCATCATCATTTCTCCTTTCTCCTCTCTCTGCAACAAACCACCACACCATCATCCATAACCACCCAAACCAACCACCAACCATACCCACCCACAACCCCCCACCAGCCATACCCACCAATCCCCAAAGATTATGACCATGAATTTGGCATCCATTGCAATTGGCGTCATTCTCCTATAGAGGAATTAAGGGAATCGACTAAAAAATTAAAAACTTTTCTAATTGCAGAGGTTCTCTCTCCGTTAGGGTGGGGATTTAGGGTGAGGTGGCTTTTGGGGTCGAGGAAGTTCAGGGGGCAGCTGGGTGTATGGTGTCGGTTTCAGATGATTGGGGGTTAGGGGAGTGTGGATGGCTTAGGTGATGGTTTGGTGGCTGGGTTGGTGGGTTGTGGCTCGGGGCTTAGATGATTGGGGGCGGGGGGAGTGTGGTTGGCTTGGTGATGGTTTGGTGGGTTGTGGCTGGGGTGCGGGGGTGTGCTGGTGTGGGTGGTGCTGTAAGGAATATGGTGGTTGCTGGACAAAGGGTGGGATTGCACTATTTTTTTAATGTTTTTATTTTATTTTATTTTTTAGTTATGTTTTGTTTTTTAATCTTTTAATCTTTTGTTTTTCATTTGTTTTGTTAATTTACTACCATCTTGATCTTGGTACTATTTTTTAAAATATTTTATGTTATTTTTAAAGCCTAGAGAAGAAAACTACATTTTAGTACCCGGAGATTTAGGGTCAGTATCGAAATGGGCCCCGAGATTTCAATTTCATCAATTTCATATCTAAGGTATCCAAATATGACAAATTCATCTCGTCTGTTAGATTGACCGTCAGGTCAAATGTTAAATGTTGATGTGTCAACTGTGGAACCCACCACAGACCCTGACAACCCATTCCAACTAGTCCACATGAAGGGCATTTCTAGAAAGTAAAAAAAAAAATTAAAACAAAAATACAAAAAAAAAATCTCTAGCTCTAGCAACCCTCTATCTCCATCTCCCATCCACCCTTCGTCGACCCTCCACAGACCCCCCTCCCCCAATCAACCCCAAGCCCTCCCCAACCCAAAACATGATCAAACATCCAAAACAAGATCAACCTCACAATCAGAACCAAATAACTCACAAGCCCTATAAGTTGTTGCTCCAAATCCATAATTACCCGAACCTAAAAAACCTAATTTGTCCAATTCAATTGAACTGAGCCACAGAAAGAGAGAAATAGAGGGAGGAGGATGGGGATGACGAAGAGAGGGGGAGAGGGAGGAAGAGAAAGAGAGAAATAGAGAGTGGGTCGGGTATGGCCCTAGTGGATTGGGGGGATGAGGACGAGAAGGTGGTTATTGCTATTGATTGCTTGTTTGTTTTCTTCTTTTGGTTTAATTTTTTTTTCCTGGGTTTGATAGAATTGCAGAAACAGAAACACCCACAATTACACCTGTGTGTGTTTTTTTGGGCCCAGGGAGTTTAGGCAGAGCATCCAAAGAGAGAGACTTGGCATCACCATTCATTTTTGAAGCTCCAACCAGAGACATAGTGTGAGCTAGCTAGCAACCCAGTTGAGGCAGAGAAGCCAACGTACATAAAATCTTGAAAAATTGGAGAGAGATCCACATCGAAGGTTAAAATTGGAGATGTGGGTTTGATAGAATTAGGGGAAAGCTTAACAGTTACTTGGTTTTTCACTGAATCGTAATCTACCCAGGCCTAGATTACGTGACCACTTTTGAGATTGAGGCTTTGTTTTGTTGAATTTTGACTAGTGAAATACCCAGCTGGAGTTGATTTGTTTGAGGCCAAGCTGTTTATATCGATGCCAACATGGTTGTCATTGATGTCGCCAAATTCAAAGTCTTGCAGAGTGTCAAATTCAACAGCAAAGATGTGGTTTGAGAAGTTGCCGACGACTGTGGCGTTGAGAATACCAAGGTATTGGCTTGGAAGAGACCCAGGAAGCTCCTTTGAAGGTGAGATTATGAAGGCGAGGCCATGGCCGCCGAGCTTGGGGTACTCTGGGACTATAGTGAAAGCAAAAGCGGTGGAAAAGGAAGGGTGGCTGGGGGAGGGCCTGTGGAGGTCAACGAAGGGTGGCTCGGGGAGGGAGAGTTGCTGGGATATTTTGTTTTATGTGTTTTTGGTTTTGAAAAAATATATATTAAAAAAATTTATTCTTTAATTTTCTTTCTGAAATGCCCTTCATGTGGACTAGTTGTATTAGGCTGTAAGGATCTGTGGTAGGTCCCACAGTTGACATATCAGCATTTAACGTTTGATCAGACGGTCAATCTAACGGACAGGTTGAATTGGTCATATTTGGATACGTTAGGTATGAAATTGATGAAATTGAAATCTCGGAGCCCATTGCGATACTGACCCTAAACCTCCGGGTACTAAAGTGTAGTTAATCCTATTTTTATTTATTAATTTTTCTATTTATTTATATATATTTTTAATTAAACAAGTAATTACATTATTTCTTATATTTAATTCAATTTAAACTAAAAAAGTGAGCCATTCACATGACACATCATCATTTCTGATAAAAAGACAAAAATAGCACTGCCACATCATCAAAACTGACATAGTTATTAATGAAGATAACTGTAGGGGGTAAAGTGGAGCACGAAATCACTGTCAAGGGGGTTAAGTAGGCTACTTTAACTTTAAGGAGGAAGGGGGGGTGGGTAAAGTGAGATTTGACCGAAGTTTCAAGGGGCACTGCAGTAAATAAGCCAAAAATATATGAGGGATGTAGCCCAAACCGATAAACCTAACCCGATCATAAGAGGATTGGATTGACCTAATAATAAGATGCTCTTTGGATCAAGAATCATAAATCACTATGTATGACTTGGGTTACAGGTTGGGACCAAAACTGATTCAATTAACCTGTGCCTACCCCTACTTATAACTCTTTAAATAGCATCGACACCGAGGAACTAAAATTAAATATAAAAAAAAAACTTATTTTCTCGTTGTAATTTGAAAATTGTCCATAACTATTCGTAATACAGTATATAAATTAAGATTTATCATTGCTAACACAGGTAAAACTCTCTTTTTTATGCATCCATCAAATTTCATTAAGATTAGATTGCATCTATAATTTGAAATCATTATGGTTCCCGACATTCAAAGTTAGCATGTGAAAAACACTAATGAAACCGAATACTAGTTAGAGCTAATGCTTTGGGTAGTTGTAGACTGCAGTAGGTTAACTTATGGTGGTAGCAGTGTCGGTGGGGCAGAAAGTCTGCAATTTGACCTGTGAGCAAGCAAAGGCATGATAGTAAGGCTTTATTCCATGCACGAGGGGGTGCCTTTAATTTCCATTTTGGATCTTTCTAAAAAAAGCCTATTTCTACAATTAACTCTATGGAAAAAAAACAAAATTGTATAATGTGACTAGAAAAAATGCCGTGGCTTTACCCATTTTTACAGCAAGGTAATAGGGTAGGTAGTAAATTTACCGAGGGACTAATTTGTTTCTGAAAGTGACTTTGTTTATTTTTTTCAGGTATCAGATGAAAGTGACATTGTTGAAATAATAATGATCATGCCTTATACACGCCATGGGGTCAGAAATGTCTAAGTCATGAATGAGGACAGACATTATTACTCGTAAAATAAGTGATTGCGCGGGAAGATAGGTTATGGCGATAAATTAAGGATTTTAGTCTCACTCAACTTAATTAATGCAAATATTCTTAATTACTCGAATTATATAAACTAGAGCTTTTATTTATTCTTAAAATCATTTGACTAATGTGAAAGAGTAATACTAGATAGAGAGACCATATTTACAGACGGCCTAATTATGCGTTGTAAAAAGCTGTTCTTCACCGTAGCTATAAATGTTCCACTACAATACCGTCTAGTTCATTTCCCAAAAATTATAGATCTCAGAATTCATCACACCTTGGCCTGGCACTTATATGTATATATATATACTTTCTATCACCTTTATAAGATTCCTTAAAGATGTGTATCCATGCATTAGGGTCCAATAATATACCCTGGACCTGGAGCACATGGCTAGGGCATGGAGAAAAGTCCAGCAACAACAATTGCATTATAGAATATATTCATCACATTAGATCAAAAACTCAATGATGGTAACCTAAAGCCCTGAAATTTCAAAAAAAGAAAAAAAGAAGAAGAAAAAAAAAAAGGCAAAAAGGACCCCAGCCATCATATTCATGTGAAAAAGCAAAGTTAGGACAAAAGCTATGGACAAATTTTTACTGTGGTTGAGCAACTATGTAGCTGAGCAGTGGGTCTATAGCCCCATCAACATATGTACCTTTGAAAAATATATTGGGCAATAGATATTGTTGTCCCAAGAAAAGGAGAGGTCCCCAAGCCAGCCTTTTCTGATTGATTGCCTCCAAACAGGGTCATGGGGTGTGTGACAGAGGACAGATAAGACTGTGGAGGTTGACACACAAACAATATTGCATAATGTAATGTGGATATAAATTATGGGGTTTGGTCATTCATTTTTGCTTCATAGGTAGTGCTGTTGATTTGGGAAATAATAATATGGGGGAGTTCAAGCACTTGGTGATTGTTAAGTTCAAGGAAGATGTGGTTGTGGATGAGATTCTGAAAGGGCTGGAGAATTTGGTTGCTGAGATTGATGCTGTTAAGTCCTTCGAATGGTAAGCGTTTCTTTAGAATAATAATGTTCTTTTGTCAGATATTTTATATTTAATATGTTATGTTGCGAGACTATCATTTTAGCGAACATTTCTACGCATGATATAGTTCATTAGAAAACAATTTTAGACCCCAACAGGCATCCCATTTCCAATTGATACTCTCATACTAGACAAAACAATCTGTTTCAGGGGACAGGATCTGGAAAGCCAAGAGCTGCTTAGGCAGGGATTTACCCATGTCTTCGTGATGACATTCGACAAGAAGGAAGATTATGCTGTGTTTCAGAGCCACCCTAAACATCTAGAATTTTCAGCAGTATTTTCAACAGTTATAGAAAAGCTTGTGCTGCTTGATTTTCCACCTACTCTTGTCAAGACACCACCCAAGGCAGCACCACCAGAAGCACCACCAGAGGCATCGCCAGCATGATCTAGATGTGCTTCAAAATTGCAAATCTATGGACTCCATCAAAACAGAATATGATGTATGCTGTTGCTTGTGTGTTTTTTCCTTAATTAATGTTTGCTTACTGTTTAATTATGGGATAAGTCAATGAGTTTGAATGTAATTTTCAACTTGTGTGGAAATATATTATGGTCATTTTGCCTCTCATGAAGACATGAAGACATGAAGACCTGAAGACATGTAGCTTAATTTCTGGGATTTGGTTTCTATCCACTTCACTAATATAAATATGGCAAATGGTGTTAGGCATATGTACTTTTTGACTTCCAGTCGTGGATGGTTCAAGCAATAGAACAACTACTTGCTATGATCAAAATTCAAAGGCCCCATGTTAACAATTTTGTCTGCCACTATATCTTGTCCAGAGAGAGAGAGAGCGCAACAGATTCAAATTTTGAAAGAGAAAAAAAAAAACAAATGAAGAAAACATTAGCAAAAATAAATTTCCTGCTGAAAGCTCATCAAGTTGCCATTTTGTTTTGGGGAACTAGTGAAAGTTTTACGGTTCATGCCCTCATCTTATACAAGATCTTAAGGTAAACTCCAAATACGTACAACAATTATCCGCAAACCATAAGTTATGGCTCATATTCATTTGTGAGCCATAATTTACGATGACAAAACATATAGCTGTGATGATCCATCAGAATCATATAACTTTACCAACAGTAAGGATAGAAAGGAGGAGATCAAGCAGGATCTAAAGGGTGGAGAAAAGTCATATTCCCTGGGCCACTGGAAAGAAAAGGGGAACTGCAAAAGGAAAATACATATCCCTGTTAAGATGCCAAAAGTCCACAAAAGCCATCAAGAGATTGAAAAAAAAACACACTAATATTCCTCAGCAGATTAAAAGTTGATTCTCTGTTATCTTGTTCTTCTCTGTTTCCTTTTAATTCTAGTGGGAAACAAAATAACTCCAATAATGCAGTTCATTTGAAAATGCAGACAATCAAGAAACTCTGCATCCTACATCCTTTCCTTCTGCTACTCAATTTCTCGTTAGCAACTTCAATTCCTCAAGATGCTTCAACAAGCATTTGTGACAAATTCAAGATTCAAACACCCTTTTCAAATCCAAATTCAACTGCATTATCCCGTTTAAATCGAACAGTCATCTGCAAATCTCAGAAACTATACCATAGTAATAGAACCTCTAACAGCCTCTTCCCAGTCTCCTACACTAACTACAAATGTAAAAGTCTGATCATCTCCAACCCTTCTGCTTCTTCTTCTTCTTCTTCTTCTTCACTCCACCATGTCTCGCCCTTAAACCCCTCCAACTCACTTTTACTCTACAACTGCTCAAACAAAATACCTTCATCATCACCACTGTTTCAAAACTTCACCTGCTTACATGCATGTGGACTTGCACCCTCTTCTTGCTTACTAGTTGATGATGTCACAAAGCTTGACGTGGGATTTCATCCAAGAGATTTGAATTGCTCATGTTACAGCAGGGTGCATAGAAGATCTTTAGATGGGAGCTATGAAGCGCATAAGTTGAGAACAAGAGTTTCTTTTGACATCCCTGACCACATTCCCAATATCTGCGACGAGTGTCAAAAGCCTAATGGCAATTGTGCTGCTGGGTTGAGGTGCATATGCCACCCTAAAGAGTGCAGTAAGTTTCCCTATTTCATAACCTCTGAATATGTTTATATGTAAATATGTATACGAGATCTATCAATTATTTCAAAACTAGTAAGACTTGGTGTTTCCAATGGATTTTGCAGAAAACAAAGTCATATCAAAGGCTGGATCCATCAATGCTTTGGGTAACATCCTGGTCTCTTTGCTTTCTCTTGTAGCACTAATGGTTTTGGCAGACAATCCTTGATGCAAGGAAATTAAGACATAAACTATATTGGTCTTGTTTTTCTTTTATTTGTAGCTGTTGAAAGGATCTTATTACTTTTAGATTTTTCTTGTGACAGCATTATGTATTATAGAGAAACATGATATCAATTGTAATTCAACAGAAATTGAGAATAAAATGAATCTTAAAGAAAATTACAGCGTTTATGATTTTCTGTAAGGTACAATCTGTTTCACATGAACCTAATCAAGATCAAGGACAGCGCTATACTTGAAATACTTGAAATGACAGAAAATAAGAGAAAATAAAATTATATTCAAAACTCAATAGCATAATCCTGGAAATGCAAAATGTGACCTTTGCAAAAAGTTACAAGGACGCAATCAGATGGAGATGATACACACACTACCGAAGTTTAATCAGTTACATTCCAAGAACAAAAACCAAGGATCATCTCTCCCTTAATTTTCTAACTAGTGGCAATACAGGAAACAGAAATTTACCTGCAAAATCTTTAGTACTTGTAATCCTTCACATGAAGACTCTCCGAAGCACCATCTCCCAATGCAGCATCCCCATTGTAGGTACCCAAAGTAGCTTCTGAATTAGCTTTGCACCTACCAAGGAAGGCAGCTCGTGCCTTCTCCACATTTTCATCCTTTCCAGCCCATGATTTCAGAGTGCTTTGCTGCAGAGCCCGCCCAAAAGAGAACGAAAGTGACCAGGGTTTCTTGGTATTTAGCTTATTCATAGCATTCAAGTTGAGGGTAGCTTCCTCCTCACTCTGCCCACCAGAAAGAAACACCACGGCAGGAACAGCTGGAGGAACCGCTCGCTGCAATGCTCTTACGGTATGATAAGCCACCACCTCAGGTGAAACCTTCTTGGCATCTGAACCAGGGGTAACCATGTTTGGCTTCAAAAGAGTACCCTCGAGAATGGCATTGTGTTCATTCAGCGCTTTGTAGCAAGCAGCGAGGACACGCTCGGTCACATCTGCGCACCGGTCAATGTCATGAGATCCATCAACCAGTATCTCTGGCTCAACAATTGGTACCAAGCCATTCTCCTGGCAAATGACAGCATAGCGAGCCAAGCCATTGGCATTCTCATGTATAGCAAGTTGGGATGGCTCATTTGGGCCAATCTTGAGCACAGCACGCCACTTAGCGAATCGGGCGCCAGCTTCATAGTACTGCTGGCAGCGCTGGGCAAGACCGTCAAGACCCTGAGTTGTGGTCTCACCATTAGTTCCAGCAAGCTCAACAGTGCCCATATCCACTTTGATCCCAGGGAGGACCCCTCCTTCCTTGAGGATATCAACAAAGGGTTTACCACCAACTGTTTTCTGGTGTAGAGTTTCCTCATAGAGGATTACACCACTGAGATATTGGAGAGCACCCGGGGCGCAAAAGAGGAGCTCACGCAGGGCTCGCCTGTTGGACTCATTGTTCTCGACATTTATACTTGATAGACGCTTGCCGATTGTTCCAGTTGATTCATCTGCGGCTAAGATTCCCTTCCCGGGGGTACCGATGTAGGCAGCATTGGCTACAAGTTCATCTGTAATACATGAACAATGTTATTTATAGTCTCCCTAAATAAGCTATGGTATTAAAAGCAAATGCCGATCTCCACATCTTAAGGAATATATGAATGCCAAATTATCGAATTTTCCGCATTTTCCAGTATCAATAAACAACACCATCATTATTAAACAAAAGTACAAAACAAATCAAACCAAACACAGTATGCCTTTTTGTTATTACATTTTTTATTTTCGTTCCTTAATCATGAACAAAATAATTGAATTTAATAACCTTACTGATCACCACCTTTGTAACTAAAAGTAATTTTAAATTAAAAATGAAGAAAACAACAATGAACTGGACAGAGAAGGAAGAAGAAAAGAACAAAACCCATGTAAACAAAAAAAAAAGGAAAATGAGGGAGATAACGAGAGGCAATGCAAGTACCATGATACTTTCCCTTGAAGCAAGACATGGCTCGTTGGTATTCTAGTCGAGAGAGAAAGAGAAAGATATAGAGAAGCAGAAGGCGCAGAACAGAAAGATAGTAACTCTGGGGTTGGGCTATTTCAAGATTTAATTGCGAGAGAAAGTGTTAATGGCTGATGGCTAGGACCATGCAAGTGACGTACGAATGCAGTGGTGGATGTTGATGCCGGAAGAGATTGCAACGCTTTAGGTTGTTTCTTTGACTGTTCTTTGTCCTTGTCTCTTCATTTGTTGTGGTATATACGAGAAGAAGCATTGGGAGATATTTACGGATGGATGGAAATCACAGAAAATTATGGCATACCCTTTTATTTTGGATCGGGCTCCTCTCTGTTCTGACTTCATGGGAGTGATATGGGCGGTAACAGAATCGGTAGATAGCTTGTATGAAGCTGAAGTTCATAGCCAAAATATAATGGAACGCAAAGTTATTAAAACTCGAATCTGAAGTTTTAACCTGAAGTTCATAGCCATCGCGATAGTATAATTTAAAATTATGAACTTGAAGTTCAAAACTATATTGAGAATGTTCTAACACTCTATTATCACATTGAACTGGAAGTTCTTTAATTTATTAATTCACTTAGCAGCTTAAGTTTTGGGAGTGTATTCAATTAAGATTTTAATGGATTTTAAAGAAGTTAGAACTCTATGGATTTTATTTGACTTTCATAATGGATTTTAAAGAAGTATATAATTTGATGTTGATGATGGTAGTAGAGATGGTAAAGACATTCATGGTGGTTAGGAGAGTGGTGATAATGACCATGTCAAGTGGTGGCGATGGCGTCAGCGATGTTGGCAGTGGTGGTGGTTGGTGGTGATGGCGGTGGCGAAGGTGATGGTGATGGTGGGGGTGGTAGTGGTGGTGGCAATGGGGGTGGTGGTGCGGTTGAAGGCGGTTGCAGTTCTGGTCGTGGCAGTGGTGGTGGGTGGTGGTGACGCAGGGGTGGCGGTGGTGATGAAGGTGATGGTGGTTGCGGCAATAGTGGTGATAGTCATGACAAAATGATGGTGATGAAGATGGTGAAATCATATCTTAAGAATAAAAATAGTATATCTATCAAAAGCAATTTATGTCAAACTCAAATCAAACCTAAAGTTTTAGCAAATGCATCTTCTTTATGTTCTTTAATTTGTTTGGGCCTAATATTTGCGGGCTAAAGTGCTTATCAAGTTTAGTTTAATTCGTGGCTTTGGGCTTGATTTTGTTTTGTCTTATCAAGAGCCCATTTGAAGTTTCAGTTTCAAAAAGAACTGTGAATTAATATTACTTTAAACTAATATTACTTTGTGTGCAAGAATTTGGATTATTGATACAAGCGACACTCTACTCTAAATTAATCTAACCTACAAGCATAAGGCCTCGAACTTGGGTGTAAGGGGGCAGCTCATTGTCCTAGCTAATTGACATCACTCACTTCTACGAGAATTTGGATTGAAGCAAATCATGAAGTGAATCCTATTTTGCTTAGGATTAGATATAAAGGATATGCAAGGAGGTGGTAGCTCAAGTGGTCCTTGCACCTGAAATCCTAAATTCGAATTCTCCATCATCCTCTAATATCACTTGTATTATAAAATTTATAAATAAATAAAAAAGATGCAAAGGATATTGTTTGTTTTAAAAATATTCTTTTACAAGCTAGACGCTAAGTAATATATAAAAAGGGGGCCTTGTACACTATTTTGACTCACGCCTTTCACAACAATTCTACATATTTTTATAAGCTTTTCAGATATCGATTCATAGACTTAAATCTGAGTATATAATCAAAGACTTTCAAGTTCCTAGGGTTATTCTCTCATCATATATATATACTTCTCTTACAATTTGAGATGCAATACCTACCACCTAATGCTCTGTAAGTGTTGCACTTTTATAAAGTCTTTGTAGCCTTTGTCTTGTGTGTATTGTTTGTTGGTGTAGGTGGCTCGATACGAGTTATGATGTGTAAGTCCCACTCCCACATTAGATAATAATCTACAATTCAAATATAGGTAGTTAACTTCTAATTGCACTAACACCTTTTAAGTTAAAACCCCATACTTAGAGGTCCATTGGGCCTAATCCCAATGTATTGGATCTAGCTAGTTAAGGTAAGGAGAATATTTATGCATGGTTTGGAGGATAACTTGTTGAAATTTCTTAATGATTTGTTAATTGACATTTGTGTGCAACTACTCTTCAATTGATCATTGACAATTTTTTATTTTTTATCATACACATATTGGTTATTGGTGGTAGCAACGGAGCTTATGGGGTGTAAGAAGCTTATTTTTGTACCAAACATACTAATATTTAACTTTCTTAAATAAAAACATTAAAACTTTTATGAATTTGATTGTGATTGCCATTCAATGCTAATTGATTATGAATTTTAGTTATAAAAATTTGTTTTATGACATTAAGTTACGTCAAATTATTATTTTTAGTATTTTTCGTATTAGATTATGTGAGGGCGCAAATTTAAGTTTCTCACGGCCCTCAAAATGTCAAGGTCAACCGCTATTTGGTCCTATATCAGATAATACAATAAGGGATATTTGTAGAAATGTCACCTGAACTTATACATCAGTTTCAATTTGTCACCTTAAAAAAAAATTTAAGCGAAATGTCACCTTAAGTTTCCAAAATTCATGATTTGTCACCTGACTATAATATCATCCAATTTTCCATCCATTTTGAAGGGTATTTTAGTTACATTTTGAAGAGAATTTTCAAACTCTGTTTCAAGATCCCCAAACTCCAAATTTGGGAAGGTTGCAACTGTCACACCCCAATTTATTTACTTAATTATTGAGAGTGTGAGGTAAAAGAAAAACTAAAACTTAAAATTTAAATAGCAAGAAACATGAGAATTAAACATAAAACTTCTATTTAAACCAGAGTAATTTACATTGTGATTTTACAAGCAAAATAACATAAAAATACAGACTTTTAACAAAACATCTAAAACTATCTGCAACACTTTCTTCTTGTTTTCTTGTTACAACTAAACTTCAGATTCAGAACCTGCAATAAATTCATTAAGGGGTGAGCATTACATGCTCAGAACCTGCAATATATAATAATAATGATGAATAGTGCTGGAATGAATAAAACCATGCAATAACATTTGAATGGCTATTAGTTAATAGCTATCCTTACGTAACTTACTATATAATTGATATATATATATATATATATATATATATATATATATATATATTATTAATTATATAATTTTTGGAGATTAATAATTGTAATTATTTAATTTATGAAATATTAAAAATATGGGGTTTCACAATCTATCCTCCTTAAAAGAAATTTCGTCCTCGAAATTTTGAAACTTACCCGAATCAAAGAAAGAGTTCTGGATATTTTCCTTTCATCTCAGTTTCTAATTCCCATGTCGCCTCTTCTGTATCCCCCTGTAACCAAAGGACTTTGACCAGTGGAATAGTCTTCGTCCGCAACACTTGTTCTTTATGATCTAATATCCGTATTGGTCTTTCCTCAAAAGATAATTGCTCATCAATGTTTAGTTCTCCCCAATCTAAAACATGCGTTGGGTCTGGTTCATATTTTCGAAGCATAGAGACGTGAAACACATTATGAACATTCGAAAGTTGAGGTGGTAGTGCTAACTTGTAAGCTACTTCCCCAATCCGTTGTAGTATTTCAAAAGGTCCAATAAATCGTGGGGCTAATTTTCCAGACTTTCCAAACCTTTTAACTCCTTTTCGAGGTGAAACTTTAAGGAATACATGATCTCCAATATTAAACTTCAATGGCCTTGTTCTTTTATCAGCATAATTCTTCTGCCTACATTGAGCTGTAAGCAAGCGTTGTTTAATAGTTTTGATCTTTTCTGTTGTTTCTTGTACCAGATCAGGTCCTAATAAAACAGTTTCACTTGCTTCTGCCCAACATAAAGGTGATCTACATGGTCTACCATAGAGTGCTTCATATGGTGCCATTCCGATACTGGATTGAAAACTGTTGTTATAAGCAAATTCTGCTAAAGCAAGATGATCTTCCCAAGTTCCATGAAAATCCAAAACACAAGCTCTTAGCATATCTTCTAAGATCTGGATAGTCCTTTCTGATTGTCCATCAGTTTGGGGATGAAATGCACTACTAAAATTCAATTGGCTTCCCAATGCTTTTTGCAAAGTCCCCCAAAACTGAGAAGTAAACTTTGAATCTCTATCAGAAACAATAGAAATAGGAATTCCATGTAATCTCACTATCTCTCGAATATATAATTTCCCAAGAGTTTCTGTGGAATCTGTCCTTTTAACTGATAGAAAATGTGCAGACTTGGTTAAACGATCTACAATAACCCATATTGCATCTTTACCTCTTGGTGATCGTGGTAAACCTGTGACAAAATCCATTGTGATATGATCCCATTTCCATTGCGCAACAGGCAAAGGCTGAAGAGGGCCAGCGGGTTTCTGATGTTCAGCTTTCACTTGTTGACAAGTCAGACATTTTGATACAAAATTTGCTACATCTCTCTTCATACCATTCCACCAAAATTGACGACGTAAATCCTGATACATTTTTGTACTTCCTGGATGAATAGTGTATGCTGAGTAATGAGCTTCATGAAGAATTTCATTCCTTAATTCTGGAATTTCAGGTACATACAATTTACCTAAATACCTTAAACCATTTTCTTCATGAAAGGTCCAACCTTCTGTTTTATCTCCATCCAAAATTTGCTCTTGAATTGATTTACAGGTGTCATCATCTTGTTGTTTTTCAACAACTTTTCCTAGCAAAGTTGGTCTTGTTACCAAGTTATAAAGGTAAGCACCATACTCATGTACATTCACATGTAAATCATAATCTTGAATACAACTCATCATCTTCCATTTCTGAATTTGTAGTCCTGCTACAAATCCATGTGTATTTCTACTTAGAGCATCCGCCACTATATTAGCCTTTCCAGGATGATAATGTAGACCAAAATCATAATCTTCTAAGTATTCCATCCAACGTCTTTGTCTCAGGTTAAGCTCTTTCTGAGTGAAAAGATATTTCAAACTTTTATGATCAGAGTAAAGCTCAAATCTTTCACCATACAAATAATGTCGCCAAGTTTTTAAAGCATGTACAATTGCTGCTAACTCCAAATCATGTGTTGGATAATTTCTTTCATGATTCTTCAATTGACGAGAAGCATAAGCTACTACTTTGTCAGATTGCATCAAAACACATCCTAACCCTTGTTTAGATGCATCAGTGTAAACCACATACCCTATGTCCCGTTCAGGAATAATCAGTATTGGTGCAGTAGTCAATCGAGTTTTCAATTCTTGGAATGTCTTTTCACATTCTTGGGTCCATAAGAATTTCACTCCCTTTTGGGTCAGCTTGGTCATTGGTGCAGCTATTCGAGAAAAATCTTTTATAAACCTCCTATAATAACCAGCTAATCCAAGGAAGCTACGTATCTCCGAGATATTCTTTGGTTGACGCCAATTCAATACTGCTTCTACCTTGGAATAATCAACTGAAATACCTTCATTGGAAATTACATGTCCTAAAAATCTTACTTGTCTCAACCAGAATTCACACTTACTCAACTTTGCATACAGTTGATTTTCCCTTAATGTTTGTAAAACAATTCGCAAATGCTCCTCATGTTCTTCTTGCGACTTGGAATATATAAGTATATCATCAATGAATACGATGACAAACTGATCTAAATATGGTCGGAAAATTCGGTTCATCATATCCATAAATGCTGCTGGTGCATTTGTCAATCCAAAAGGCATGACTACAAATTCATAATGCCCATATCGGGTCCGAAAAGCTGTTTTGGGTATATCTTCAGCTTTGACTCGAAGTTGATGGTAACCAGATCGAAGATCAATCTTTGAAAAGAAATGAGAACCTCTTAATTGATCGAATAAATCGTCAATTCTAGGCAAAGGATATTTGTTCTTTATTGTGACCCTATTTAATTGACGATAATCGATACACATTCGAAGAGTTAGATCTTTCTTTTTCACAAAGAGAGCAGGTGCACCCCATGGTGAAGTACTAGGGCGGATATATCCTTTTGCTTGTAATTCTTGGAGTTGTACCTTAAGTTCTTTTAGTTCAGCTGGGGCCATGCGATGAGGAGGTATAGAAATAGGTGTTGTACCTGGGTATATTTCTATAGCAAACTCTACTTCACGTTCTGGAGGTAAGCCATGCAAATCTTCTGGAAAAACATTGCTGAATTCCTTTACTACAGGAATAAGTTGTATTGGAGAGTTTTCTATTTCTTCAGTTCCGATTCTAGCTATCTGACTCAAATATTTATAATCTCCAACACCATATTTCTGGATTTCCTTTTTCACAAGGAAACTAAATGTTTCTTCCTTGTGAGTATTGATGGTAATTCTCTTTTTACCACAGTCAATTGTAACTTGGTAATTTGTAAGCCAGTCCATTCCTAAAATAATATCATATTCCAACATTTCCAATACCATCAAATCAACAACAATTCTATGGCCCGACATCTCTATCATGCAAGATTTACATACTTTATCAACTTCTAGACTACCACCCAAAGGAGATCCAATTAACAAAGAAGGTTTCATATTTTCAGATTCTAACTCAAGCATTGATGCAAAAGATGTGGATATAAAAGAGTGTGTAGCTCCACAATCAAATAATACTCTAGCCCAAGAGTTGAATACCAAAAACATACCTTCTATTGTCTTAGGCTCAGTTTGATCTGTCACATTTCCCATAACGTAAACCCTTCCTTGTGTGAGTTGTCCAGATTTCCTTTCAATTGCAGGGGCCCTTGGTCTAAATTGAGAAGATTGTCCTCCTGGACGTTGTGGTGATTGGCTAGTAACTGGCCTTGCCCAATTAGACTGAGGTTGAAAAGTAGTATAACTTTGAGGTGACGGTGGAGCACGAAAAGGTACATGTGGAGGACGATATAATGTCTGTTGTACATGAGGTCCTTGATACCTTTGTAACTGTGGACAAAATCTCTTTACATGTCCCACTTGTTTGCAGTAATAACATAGTGGTGGTCCGAACTTTTCTTGTGATTGATACTGAGGAGTATTAAATCTTGTCCGTTTATTTATTTGCCCACTACTTGAATCCCAAGTTCTCTTGGTTTCAGGTCTTTGCTCCGCTATATGTGCTCTATCAACCACATCAGCATACTTGCTTAACTTCAAAATGTCAACCTTTTCCAAAATTGACGGTCTCAATCCTTCTTCAAATCGTTTTGCTTTTGTTGCATCATCAGGGATCATATATGGTGCAAAACGCATGAGTTCTTCAAACTTAGATTGATATTGATCAACAGTTAAGTTGCCTTGGACAAGGTTAACAAACTCCCTTGCTTTCATTGCTTTCATAGTACTTGGAAAATATTTTTCCAAGAAAATACTTTCGAATTCCTCCCAAGTTGTAATTTCAGTATTTGGCATACTCAGAATTGATTCCCACCAAAGATATGCTTGTCCTTCCAGATAGGTACAAGCAATAACAACTCTAATGTCTTCAGGAATTCTTTGATTATCCATCTTTCTCTTAATTTGCCTCAACCATTCTTCAGCTGCCATAGGATTTGGTTCACCTTTAAATATTGTTGGTTTCGTCTTACGAAATTGTCCTTGTATCCTCATAACTCGATCTTCTTCAATTTCATGATGACGATCTTGATTACTATTTTCTCTAATTGCTGAAGCCATATCCTGAATTGCTAAGATTACTCCAGCATTTCCATTGAACTCATTTCCAGATTCAGCCATCTTAAATAAATAAAAAGAAAAATTATCTAAAAAAAATATTATAAAATAGTAAAATATAAATTTAGGAGAAAGAATAAACAAAACACTCATTTATTATATTTCACAAAATTTTACAAAAACACACACAATTTTACAAAAACTTAAACTTATCTTACATAACCTGATGGTTTTATTTCTGCAACTATAAACATTTATACAACTCTCCTTCTTCAGTACTAGTTTTCTTCATCCGAACTGATAATAATCACTTCGGATGGTGACTGAACCTCTATAGGCCTAGTGATTGATCCAATTGACTCAGTAGGCTCCCAAGTAGGCTCATGAGTAGGTTCCTGAGCAAAATCTTCATTATCACTTGGAGGGTTTGGGACTCGTTGTGGTTGGTAATTACATGGTGGCCACTGATTACCACTTTCCTCTAAAAGTTCTACTATTGCAGCATTATAAATATTGTCATTCTGTATGTTCTCATAGGCACCATCCCAGAATTCTCTCCTTGACCAAATACTATGCATCGCTACTTGTCGCTGCATTGAGAGAGGGTAACGATGTCTCCTTATGGCAGTACTCCTTATCTTTTCTTTCATACAAAATTTTGAGCCATGCCTCAGGTTGTTGTTATAGTTTTCTATGTTTAATGGTAACAGTCCTTCTGGGCATAAATGGAAACCTCCAAAAGTGTTGTCACTTTCTATTGATTCCATAGGATCTGTCATGACCAAAATATCAGTATCTAAAATACAAATGAATGTATATTAGAAACTCAAAAGTTTTTATATTTCTTAATCTTAATTTCTAAACTAAAAAATAAATAACTTAAATGATAACTTCTATTCTATAGGATTGTATACCTATTGCTCTGATACCAACTTGTCACACCCCAATTTATTTACTTAATTATTGAGAGTGTGAGATAAAAGAAAAACTAAAACTTAAAATTTAAATAGCAAGAAACATGAGAATTAAACATAAAACTTCTATTTAAACCAGAGTAATTTACATTGTGATTTTACAAGCAAAATAACATAAAAATACAGACTTTTAACAAAACATCTAAAACTATCTGCAACACTTTCTTCTTGTTTTCTTGTCACAACTAAACTTCAGATTCAGAACCTGCAATAAATTCATTAAGGGGTGAGCATTACATGCTCAGTAGGGGCCCTATAAGATTAGTGAGATTTTTAATGTACAATTTATGCAATGTATGAAGGAACTTCAATTCTACCCAACCCGTTAATCTATACAATAGGGCAAGCAAATCTGCATGTCCCATACCATGCATTTTACCACTGTGATTCCGAATGCCCCATTATATAAACTAACACCCATTTCAATCATCCCATAATTCCCCTTTTGCTAGTCATCTTGTCCATACCATTGATCTCCAAGCCCAAATCACCCAATCGACAATTATACCGCCGATTTTCTAATCTACTGTGCACATGGGCTCGCCTGAACTTGGTCCCTACAATGGTTAGACTCAACTACACAAAAGATTCTTCCCATTATCCTCATTCCCATAATTTATTTATCAACCCAAAAATTCCAAACACCACTGACAACATATGAACATGTCAATATTAATCAAATTATAATGATAATTGACAATCATGTAAACACTCAATATCAAGGATAATAATCAAACAATATTACCAAGCATAATATAGTGTTCACAATATTTAATTAAATCAATTTATGCAAAACCTCCCCAAGAAAGAACCCCTACCTCAAATCCAAAGCTATTGTATAACTCCCAGTTGTAAGCTCAAATACTTTGAACTTCTTCAAAACCTCTCCACACTTAGTTCTTTTGTCTACGTTTTTTTTTTGTAGGAGACTACTATAACTTTGAAGAACTTATGATCCAAAGCTATTATGTAGGACTATTTATAGTAGTTAGAGTCGGTAAAGAAGATTTGGTTGAAGCTTTAACATTGTGCCACATAATAATTCTACAAGTTCCTAGACTCCCAAAGCCTTTTGCGTTGGCTTGGTAGAGTGTTTTGTGAGCACTCTCCTAACAAGTTTTTATATGTAGGAAATCTACTATTATTACACCTCAAGCCTTAATGGATTTTGAGGACACCACCAAGCAACACGTTAGTTTGCAAAAAAATGCTTAGTATGCATATAAGTTTTTCTAATAGTTTTTGTAAAGTAAGTATATATAATAATAATGATGAATAGTGCTGGAATGAATAAAACCATGCAATAACATTTGAATGGCTATTAGTTAATAGCTATCCTTACGTAACTTACTATATAATTGATATATATATATATATTATTAATTATATAATTTTTGGAGATTAATAATTGTAATTATTTAATTTATGAAATATTTAAATTATGGGGTTTCACAGCAACACTACTTCAGACATTGGAAAGACTAAAATACCCTTCAAAATGGATGAAAAATTGGATGATGTTAAAATCAAGTGACAAATCATGGATTTTGAAAACTTAAGGTGACATTGCGCTTAAATTTTTTTTTAAGGTGACAAATTGAAACTCATGTATAAGTTCAAGTGACATTTCTACAAAAATTCCATACAATAATAATCTACAGTTCAAATATAGGTCCACTCCTAATTGCACCAAGGTCTTTTAAATTAAAGTCCCACACATAGAGGTCCATTGGGCATAATCCTACCGAAGGTATTGGTGCATAATTTGGACATATAACAGACTCCTATTGGCCCCGTTAGCACAACATTGTTATAAGGGTTTACTCGTGAAATACCCCCTGAACTTGTACCTCGCTTTCAATTAACCCTCTATCCTTTTTTTTTAGAAAATTAAGGATATGAAATTATTTTTTTTCGCCAATTTCCCCCCTCCGTCTAAATCTACAACATTTCATCCAATTTGCCGTTAAAAATGAGGGCAAAATGGTCATTTTGTACTTTAAAAATAAATATAAAATTAAAATTAAAATTAAAAACAGAATTTTTAAAGAAAAAATTAAAATTAAAATTAAAATTAAAAACAGAAACTCTCTCTCTCTCTCTCTCTCTCTCTCTCTCTCTCTCATCTTTGCTCATTCACTCTATTCAGATCCCACTCTCTGCAAATCCCCTAATTTCCAATTCCCATCTCTCTCTCTCTCAAATCCATTTCCCTTTTCTTACAACCAAAAGAAGAAGGAAATCGAATCCCATTCTGCAATTCCAATTCACTTTCGGAGAGATATAAAGATCTGATGTTCTCCCATGGCTTCTTCTGGGAATCCAAATTCACCACCCCTGCAGCAACCTCAACCCTTTGACATGCAGAAATTCTTTAAACCAATAAACCCAACGCCACTCTCGCCCCAATCCCAAACCCAGAACAATTCAAACCAAAACCCTAACCCTAATTTGAGTTCCTCTTTGTTCCCAATCCCACCCGCCTCTTTCCCCCCGCCCTCTGGCCCTTACTCGTACCCTCACCAGATGGCACCGTTTCACCACCGCCAATTCCAATACCACCCTCACCCTCAGCCCCACCCCCACAATAACCATCCTCAAATCCCTTACTCTCCTCAAGACCACCACTTGCTCCACCAGAGGTCTCTCTCATTTCCCATGCCACCCCTCCAACCCCCCTCTACTTACAACATTGCCACGGCCCCTTCCACCCCTAGCAGCAACAACTGTAGCACCTCCAATTCGAACTCCAATTCGGGTGCTCGAATCATGGCGCTTCTCGGCGCTCCATCGGCGCTCTATCCTTGCTAGTATTTTGTGCTTGTTGTGTTGAGAGAGAGAGGGAGAGAGAGAGAGAGAGAGTATGGTGGGTTGGCTAGGGGATGACGGTGGGGGAGGCTAGGGTTTGGTGGGAGCAAGATGGGGCTAGGAAATGTTTTTTTTTTTTTTTTTTTTTTTCTTTATTGTTTTATAATATTCTTTTATAATTAATTAAGTGTCACATGCCTTGCACATGACCATTTTTAACACTAATTGGATGAAATGTGAGTGAATTTAACGGTAAGGGGGAAATTGACTAAAAATAATAATTGAGGTCCTTAATTTTCTAAAAGAAAAGGATAGGGGCCAAATTGAAAATTAGGTACAAGTTTAGGGGGTAAATCACTAGTATACCCTTGTTATAATCACACGAGCTGGGATGCTCTTTGTCAACCTGAGTACAACTTATTTGG
This sequence comes from Prunus avium, assembly GCF_965620075.1. Classification (NCBI taxonomy): domain Eukaryota; kingdom Viridiplantae; phylum Streptophyta; class Magnoliopsida; order Rosales; family Rosaceae; genus Prunus; species Prunus avium. Next base: position 29,639,620 of record NC_142289.1, read on the forward strand.
AGTTGGTGAGCCTCCACTAATCAAGAATTTCAAGTAGTAGAAGATAGACTTGTGATGTGATAGAAGTTGTAGAAAATCAAATTAAGATGAACGGAGACAAGATGAGTCAGTTATTGTAGGGTCAAATTCGGTTGGCAATTAGGTTTTGATGAAGAAATGGTGGGTAAAGACTAAAAGGAGAAATAAGAGCAAGATTGAAAAAAATATATTGGTCAAGAAGATGACGCAGGGAAATGAAATATTTGGTAAACGCATAATGATATTCGACATGCGCAATAGCTGGAACTCATTCTTGAGTCTGCTAATCAAATAGTGATGATATCTTTCAATTTCTTGTTGAGTTGGTTGATTAAGATGTTGAATTTATTTTGCTTATTGTCTTGCGGTGGTTGTATTTATTATTTGTATCTTATTTTATTGTTTGCAAGAACCTTTTGCGGGGCTTTGTGTTTTTTTTTTCTCTCAGTATCTTGTGTTGCACTTTCATTAATGAAATTGCTACGAATATATATATATATATATATATATTTTTTTTTTTAAAGTTTGGAGTTTTCAATTGATGTGGTAGTGTTTTATTCGTTACTTTGAGTTCTATTCAAAGCTTCATCTATCTTTAATACTTAAATATTGTCATGTTATTCACGATATGTCACTTTAATAACAAAAAATTGAGAAGGGAAAAAACTCTTCTGAAGTATATCATTGAGGTAGAAAATGTGATCCATCTAACATTAATATATGAAGACGGGAATGGACCACTACATTTCAGCAGTGAGTTATTAATTTGGTCACAAGATCAAACACTATCGGCTAGTGGATTTAAAATGGTATTGACGTTAGGTTTAAATTTCTTCAATATTTTTATTTCTTTTTCCTCCTTTTTATTTGGGGAGGATGTGGGGTGTTTGAAGCTATAATTAAAAGGGATTGGGAGGTGTGGACTCAGGCCATCCCTAGTTATAGGACTAAATGTAGTTCAGGGCTATAAATTTACCCTTCCAAAATATTAAATTTTTAAAGAATAATATAGGGCTAAATTTTTCCATCTCCTGCCATACAAGACTATATTTCAGGGTCTTTCATATTTTATTATTTTGAGAAAAACTATGGTACAACACTCATACATTCTATTTTAATTTAATTAAACTACTATTTAGAGACAATATTCCATATATGACACATATACATTGATAACATTTAAAAAGGCTATTTTAAAATAAAAAAATTATCCTAACGGCTAGCTGACGTCATTGATGATGTCAGTGCGCCTTTAGTTGGATATGCATTTGCACGAGATGTTTCTTGCTCTTGCTCACACTTGATAATTTCTCTTCTTAAAAAGCATATGCATGGGGCCCACAAAAAATTTGACCTAGGCCAAAGTTGGGCTATAATTGGCCTGATTGAAGGGCTAAAGGGCCAAAAGGCCAAATGCGGCCCACCAAATTTGGCAAATTTTTTTTTTTTTTTGGTGAAAACCAAGGTATCCCCCACGCGATTGCGGGGACTAACCCTCGAGGTACTGTCGGGCGCAAAGCGGGGACCTCTCCCAACAAAGTTTGCTCTATTCGTAAGCGCCTGGGATCGAACCCAGGACCTCTTGTTTAAAGGATCCAAGCCCCTTCCACTTGGACCAACTCGTCCATGGCTAGAGATAGGTTTTGCATTATTTTAAGGCTATATTTGGTCTTTGGCTCATGGCTGAAGATGGCCTCAGAATCTCATATGTGTTTATTTGCATGTAAAATCTTTTTATATGCACCTAAATAATAATAATAAGTCAATCACAAGGCAAAAGGCGCATGCAAGAAATCGAAAATAATGTGGTCCTCAAAGAGAAAACTTTGGCTTTCATACAACACTCCAGAAAAGTTTGCTCCTGGATCATATTTGTAGTTAGTTAGGTCGTGAGGCAAAATCACAGTTCAAAACAAATATAGTTTTAAATTATAATATTTGAAAATTGACATTAGTTTTTATGTTGATCTTATGTGAGGAGGTGCATAGAACGATATGAAGTCCCACTTCAGAAACTCGACAAAATTAAATACAATACATAATTAGTGGTTCCGCTACTTGGTGGGCTGCTAGTTTGTCATTCTGAAATATAACATTTTCAGATCTTCATCACGATCAAACTCAATGAAAATCAGAGTTTTTAAAAATATTTTCAACAAATAACTGCAGTGAATTATTCGGTTGTAGATATGTAGCTAGGGATGACAATTTAGTTGCATTGTGTTATGTTCCTTTTTTGTTGCATTTGTTGTCTTGTGTTTAGGTGAAATGATTTTTTGTTCTTTGATAATGTTCAGGTCAAAAAGCATGAAATTAACTAATATGTTTAACATGAAATCAAGCTAAAACTCATCACTTATAGAAAATCCGCTTGATCTAAATGCTAGAAAATCAAGAAAAGAAATCCTCAAATAATTTTGTAAAGAATCATATGATGCATTAACAAAACAATTTAAAGGAAAAAAAATTCAACTAAGGGTAGCCTAAAGACTTGAATAATCGTAGAAATACAGAAATATATGTCATCAAATAATATGCATGAGTAATAGAAAGTGATTATAAAACGCAATTACAATAAGACATTATTTATCTCGATAATATATTATATATCTTTTAGCATTTTGGTCTTTCTTCTTTGTGCAATATTATTATTCCCGGCCATAAAGAAAGCAGTCATCTCTTGTCTCTCGTTATAATTTGAGGAGCTCATAATGCTGATCTAAAAGTCAGGGTCGCCTGTATAAATTAAATGACTGAAGTCCATTTTAGCAAAAGCCAAAATATTAAATTTGATAAATAATAAAAATAAAATATTAAAATTGTTGATACCCAAAAATTCATGGACGGCTCAAGTGCGTTAATGGCCCAAAATATTAATAATATGATGTATCGGACGAGAAGATGACAAGGTTTTGATTATGATCTAAAAGTTGTTATCGGAAGAACCCTTCTTATATCCTTAATCTTTTGATGCAAATCAGCAATTGGATTTGCTAAAAATGAAAAATATTTCTTCTTTTATCACAAAATGCATAGCTGGTATTAGTAGTTGATCCACTCACGCTTATATATATTGTAGAGTACCTTATATTGTATTTTATTTTTGTCTAGTTTTTAATGTGTGATGTTATGTTCTTCAACGCTCATTCTGAAGTGGGATTACCACATAGTGGGCTACACATGCAGCCAATTCCACCTCCTTTTTTATTATTTATTATTATTAAGGGCAGAGTATAATTCGTGCCCAGTAAATCGAGTTCAACATGTAAATACAACATATAAGAGTGACTTAAGTTGGTTTTTGAACATGAGTGACTTAAGCCGGTAAATAAATTAAGGACTAAAGACATTTCACACCATCGAGGTTTAGTGGGCGTATCAAAATGGGCCCCGAGGTTTAGTGGGCGTATCAAAATGGGCCCCGAGGTTTCAATTTCATCAATTTGATACCCAACGTTTCAAAATCTAACCAATTTACACCAACCGTTAAATTGACCTTCTGGTCAAACGTTAAATGCTAGCGTGGCAGATGCGGAACCCACCACATATTTTGACAACCTAATCCAAATTGTCCACGTGAAGGGCATTTCTAGAAAAAAAAATTATTTCGCACTCAGACCTTGTCACCTATTACCAGGCGGTCATTCCAATACCCAAGGATTGGACAATGAAATCGAACAAAAAAAAAAGGAAAAAAATTAGGAACTCAACCTTTCCGAGTTTTCAACTGAGACTGAGAGAGAGGGTTTCTTCCAAATCTTGAAATCAAGTTCATCCATTGCAAAAACCTTGATGATGTGAAATGTCATTAGTCTATAAATTAATTAGTGCTTCATCTAGTGATGTTTTTATTCCCTTAGGCCATCTCCAATTGAGAGGGCCAAATGTCAAATTTTGGCAATATAGTCTAGATAGAGCCCCCAACGCATGTATAGGGTTAGGCAAAATATCAGTCAATATCTTGGGTGGAATAGCAATCCACATTTTGTCTAAACTGAAATTTTGTGGAGCCCACTCACACAACCCACTTCCCCATGTGCAAAGTCAGTTTTGTGGACCCATTAGAGTTAAATTATTTTTAAACAATTTAATAAGGCTATAGATTCCAAATTTGAGTCTGGAGAATTGGGAAAAAAAACTGTTTGAGACCAGGCAATACATGAATATTCGTATTTTGAAAGGTGTAAATTTGAATTTAGCCCCTTTGGTATTGGAAATAGCCTAACGATGAAAGAGATTTTAGATTCAAACTCTTATTGATGATACCATAATAGTTGAAGTAGTATAGTACTCTTGTTTTTGTAGAGGACCCAACATTAACCTTAATTTAGTTGCAAATTTATGTTGGAGATGCTCTCCATGAATACAATTGCAACTTTATCATGAGGGACTACAAACTTTGTCAGAGCATGATTGGCTTTAGAATTCAATGAAAAGCAGCTCCCTCACCAATATTCTACATACACACGTACACACCCTGCCATCTAGCTAGGCAGCCTGGCTGCTTATTACTTTATTGGGTTCTTTCCTGATGTATTAGACTGTAGTATTGTTGTACTTGTACGCTACACTTTACATATTTTCCTTTTGGTGCAAAATTAAATATAGCGCTAAGCTAATGCATGACACAATGTCAGCCGCGGTATGTTACTCTAATTCGTCGAAATTAGCGGCTGACATTGTTGTCACGCGTTCACACGTGACTGATGCTATCACAATTCATATAGAGAATCCATCGCCTATAGTCTGTACTGTAGGTCATCTTCCCCAAGAAGGACTCTTTTTATGGTGCTTTGGGAAGGCATACAATCACTGGATTCCGCTAGTGGACCAAACAACGGTTTTAAGACAGAGGGGGACCATGCATTTGTGCTTGCTGTGGGTCTAAAATGAAGGGACGCCACCCGAATATTTTGTTTGCATACGTTTGGAGTTTTGGTGTTATCCTAGTAACCATTTCAAAATCGACTTGCCCCATTCTTACATTACTTATTGTTTTGGTATTTCTTTTGGTCTGAATTTTATATCAGGTGTGTTTCTTGTGCTTTCGTCACCAGATTTGAACTCAAAACCTCATCTAATAAAGTGAAGACAACAATTACCAAATAGTCATTTGAGGATTTGTTTTAAATCCTATTGGGATATTTGTTTTGTCAAGCTTTAAGACAGATCATAAGTAATTTTAATTGAAATGTTGTTGTCAATCATTGAGAAACAAAAACAAGATTTGTCGTTGAACTGTTTTGTTTGCCCAACTCAAATGGTTACTTCACACCACTTTGGCCAACACTTTACCCCTTACGGGCCGATCCGGTGTGAGTGTGGATTAGTCTGGGTTGTGGTTAAGGCTTAAAGGTGCCACCCATAGTTGGGGCCCATCCAGGACCACCTCATGGTTTAGACCACAAAAAAAAATGGTTACTTCACAATCACAATCTATATCAAGCCAAGCGTGATGGAGATCAGTCTTTTTCTTGGCTTGTTAATAAGCATGTGAATGTTTGGAAAATAAAAAATAAAAATAAGCATGTGAATGAGCTGGCTTCTTGAACTAAAGGATCAGTAGGATTTTCCCTGACAAGTCAAGGCCAAGGTGGGGAAAGTATGATATGATAAATTAAAAATTAAATACTAGAAAAAAGGATCCTGTTTTTGTTTTCATTCATAAAATCTCGAAAAGAAGAGATATTAATTTCCTTTAATTTTGCTCTTTTTAAAATATAAGCGATACTCTAAACTAAAAGGTAATGAGGGTTTCTCGGTAATAAATTATCAAGATGCTATGGATTTTCAAACCTGAGAGGACTCATGTGCAAATAAATGACGTTTTACACTGGGGTAGACACTCATTAGCAATTTTTCTTCTAAATGAACAATAAAAGCAAGCAGTAATCTTGCATAATCCTACAAAACAATATATTCCAATCAATCAACTTTTTTCCCCGTGTTTTATAAGATGTACTTGTCAAATGAGGCTGAACATAATTGGGGGGATTCTCAACTTTATTTGATTTGATCCTTACAAGCCTAAAAAAGCAATTATAATTGATGCTCCAAATTCCCACTTCCCCATTCATCAAATTTTAATTGATATCTCTTAGAATCTTTTTCCTTTGCCTTTCCAATTATTTGGACCTTCTACAGTCACCCCTCTATTCTAACTCATTTGCTAACACTCTGCAATACCATATTCTAATTTGCAAAATTGATCAGCACTATTATTGAGAGAGAGAGAGAGAGAGAGAGAGCATATTCCTGAGACGTTGATTTATGTTCTCTTCTTGTAAATGATCAAAATGAATTAGTATCTATTCCTCTTTTGAAAGGAAGTTCAGAAAAATAGTAATAACAAGCATAAATTTCAAGAATTAATCCCTAAAAAAATAAAAATGTAATGACCAAATTTCATTATGAGCTCTTACAGGCATAGATCAACAAGGAGAATTCGACTCTGTCCCGCTCCTTCTGCACCAACTTCTCTTCCAACCACAGCCTGCTATCCATTCCACTTCTTGTTCTGAACATGAACACTGCATACCTTGATGAAGGATTGAAGAACCAGTTATGAACATCCCACATCAGATCAACCAGCAACCCATCTAAAAAAATTGTCTGATTGCCTCTAAAATTCCACTGCAGCCTCTTTACGCGAATGACCGTCTTTTTGTCGATGGAAACTGATAAAACCGGATGCTTTAAGCCCTCATTTTCTCCACTGCATCTGATCAAAATGTCATGTACAATGCCTGTGTCACTGAATTGAGCCTTGGTGGAATAAATGTCATTTCCTGAACAATGCTCTTGCCTTGAAACCAAAGAAACCTTAGCAACAGGGGTTGCACTAGTCTTGAACTTCTTGGCTACAGCTTCTTCAGCCATGTCGCCTAGAATTAGGCCTATTTCTGAGTCAACCATGATCAGGATATAAAAACCATCGACTGGTTCAGGACCACTAGTATCATACTTGGCTTTGGACAGATCCCAAAAGATTTCCATCTTCGAACTATCCGATTCGAGGACTTTGGTGCCTTTCTTCTTCCGGAACAGACGCGAATTCATGTTCAATTTGAAGCATGCTGTTGGATCATCACCAAACTTAATGGTTAAGCCCTGTGCATAGTGGTTTTTGCACCAGGAGACTGTGACCAAGAACTGCTTTTTAGTGGAGAGAGTGATTTTGTAGACACATGAGACTGCATTTTGGACAGAAGGAGATAACTTTGGAGAAACACAAGCAGTGTTTGCATAGCTAGAACATGAAGGATGAGAAACATTTACTGCATTTTCACTAAAACAAGAAACTTTGTCTCTCATTGTGTAAATAATATAATTCTCTGAGCAAAAACAAAAACCTGCAGCAGGCACTACTTTTGAGAGAGAGAGAGAGAGAGAGATCTACAAGGTTTGGAGAAATAGATCTGTCTGGTTTTTGGCTTGGCTTCTTCTAAGAAATGAATGAGATCATATGAAGGCTTTTGAACTGTTTTTGTTTCTTCAGATTTTCTAAATGGGAAAGTTTTAGAGGTTGAGAACGAGAAGGCAAGAAAGGATATGAATTTAATATGATTCTCTCTTCATTGTCTCACCTTAAATTCTGCATCTTATGAGAAGGGAAAGAGGTGGAAGATTGAGACAGAAACCTTCATGCTTGCCTTCTTTATCTCCTTTGCCAGTTCATATGAGACATAAAAAAAATCAAAAGAAAAATAAAGGCTAACAAAGGAGTTGGACCTGGTCTTGCTACCATCACTATTTGTGACAGGATCATGGCTGCTTTTAATTCCTTACATTGGGTTTTGTGAATTAAATATAAGATGTATGAGAAAAAGGGCAAAAGACAGGTAACTAGATTTTCATGTTGCCTAATTTATAGATTAATTACTTTTTCAATTTTCTCACAACCAATTATGACTATGTAGACAACTATGCATCAATATTACCTTTGAGATATTTGGAAAAGCATCAACAATTAAAATAAATTATTTCAATGAAAACATTTTTGTTTGAACAGTATGTATACAAAGAAAGTCAAGTGGTAATGACAGTCAATTTTGGAGATCAGAAATTGATCATATCTTGGTGGATATATATGTGAGGGAATATACTTCCCAGTTTATTTTTTCCATTTTTAATTTTTTTTTTTTACAAAAGATGATATGGGCATGCAGTGGGATGATTATGATGGTGAATGTTGACCCACAAAATAAATTTAGTCTGGAGACCCACCAACTCCTGCTCCCAACACACCTATAATTAAAAGTTTCCTTTATTATTTTCTTTTCTATTTCTTATTGACAATTTTTTTTAAACTAAACAAAGGAAAGGGTCCCCTGTGACTTTTTTAATCAACTCCGCTCTATGCATTACATTTACATTAATATATGCAGAATATCATGTGGATGCTGGTTGGGAAGAGGGATTAGGAACATTAAGTTAATGGGAAACCCATCCATCACATGAACCCTTATTTATGGGTGATAAGGGTGAGCAGCTCCTCCTATGTCCCTTCCTAAGTACTGCTATGGATTAGCTATGATTAGACTTTGAAATTAAGGCTTATAAATGAAAGGAAAAGCAGAAAGAGATGGGTCATTTGATTAGAACATGCAGGTATTAATTATGTAGCTATTAGGTTATGATGTTATCATCATTGTGTTAATTACATCTATTAATATCATAGAGGAATCTTGCCTATCAATCTAAACCTTTTTTTTTTTTTTTTTTTTTGGGTTGAGAAATTATGGGATTGCATTCATAATTCAACAAAAAAAGTCACTAGCCACAACGGATATTAAAATAACAGAGCAATCTGACATCAAAATTAAGACAATGTGAACTCTTGCACTAACGATCACGCATGATCGAAGAAACTCTAGCATAGGCATCCCAACTAATATTGCAAACTCAGAACAACCAAAAAGTGATAAAGCTTGAAAAAATCAAGCCATAACAATACAAATAAAACTCTCATAGAAAAGAGGTGGAAATCTCTCACAAAAAAGAGGTGAACTCTCATAAAATGATAGGTCAAAAATTAGACAGAAAACCTAAAGAGTTTCTATGACTTATTCCAAACATGAAGAAACCCCAAAAAGGATGGCATTAGAGATTTGACACTGAAACAAAGGTGAAGATCTGACAACGAGACACATATACTTGTGATGAGTGAAGGAAAATCATAACAAAACAAAGACAAATAGAGGAACCTTCTGTCTCTGAAAACGAGGGAGGAAAGGAGAAGGGAGGAAGGGAGAAGGGATAAAGGGAGAAAGGGAGAAGGGGAGAGGGGAGGAGGGGAGAGGGGAGGAAGAACAGTGGCTTCCTCCCCCCTCAAAGTGAAAAAGGCTCTAGAGTGTTTTTTGGGAGAGAGAGAGCTATGGTTTTCAATTGGAATCTAAACCATTCTTGAAATTAACGTCTTTGTTTCAAGTTAGGAATATGGTTGAATTTGCCAGTGGTGTGAAACAATGATGTTGAGTATTGAGAATGAGAATATAAATATTGTTGTCTTTAATATTAATACGTTATTACGTTATGCATATTGACAATCTAATAACACAACATATTACATAGCACTCTCTACAAATTCACAATGCAGAATAATATTTTTTGGTAAAAGCGTGACACACTTTTGAGCTATGGACCCCAGATGCTATGGTCTCAGGGCATGTTCATCATTGCTAAGCACACATGCTTGAATTGAATATTGTGAAAAGAAGACTGAATCTGCTAGCCGATCATGAAAATTATTGGAATGTCATGCGAATTTCCTGTAACCAACTTTGTACTTGATATCCATTAACGTCCCCTCACTATGTACCAATTTTCCTGTAACAAGCTTACTTTATAGTTTCTGTTTGTAAAATTATTGTCAAACACATCAAATACATTCTTTTGGCATATTTACTTTTTCTTTCCTAGCAATGTTCAATACCATGGCCCATATTTCATCATTCAGGTTGTGCTCTGCATTAGAAGATGTTCCAAGTTCGATTCTCTCCTCTCCGAATGTCAAAAATAATAATAATAATAAAATTTCTTATTGTATTATTTCCAGCAAATAGTCTTGAATCATGAACTTGGAATTGCAACTTTGGAAGGAAAATCATGCCAACCAAATTGGTTAGGCAGATGTTAATTGCTTAGATTTATATAGAGTAGATCCGTCATTCATTAACTAATATCATGCATCAATAAGATTATGAACGACTTCACTTGGTTTAGTTTCCAAAAAGGCTACCTGGAATTGCAGACTTACTCAAAACCCTTTATAGAGAGAAAAAAAGAAAAAAAGAAAAAAAAAAGAGACAGAAAGAAACCAGTTAAGATAATGCTGTGCATGTTCAGAACGCAGCCGTCATGTATGTTAGGCAATTAACTGAAAGTGTATATTATGGTGGAGAATTCTGACCAAGAAAAAGTATTAGGGTAGTGAGCTTTGGAGCTGTAAATTTCTCAAAACAGACTTTAGATTTACTAATTATATATGTATGTAGACCCTAGGTAGCCTAACCTTTCGGCTACGAGGATAAATCCCAAGAATGGACAACAAATGATAAAGTCCTTACTTTCAGATTTTTAATTTTCTGGTTCTTCCAGTTAATGAGAACTTCTTTTTCAGATATCATAAACATTAAAAAGAAATTAAATTTTTTTATTTAAAAAAAAGCAATTTAAAATAAACCTAAACATGGAACTTTTAAATCCAAGATAGATTGAAGTTTTTTTTAATTTATTTATAGAATTAGTGATAGTTATTATTGATGAACAAATAAAAGTACAAATGATAAAATATTTTATGAAAACAGTTTGGCTCCTTAAAATTGAGGAGGCTCCTCCTCAAAACAAATGAAGTTTTGACACTTGTCACATTTCTTTAATGTTTTTTTCCTTTTGAATTCCTTGAATCTTTTTTTCCTTTTAGAATTTAACAAGAGTCAAAATCTCATTTGTTTTGAGAATGCGCTCCTCCTCAATTTTAAGGGGCCAAGCCATGATCATTTATTTATGCATGCATGATCCTTGTGAGTCGAGGTCAAGCTTAAAGACCTGCTCTAACTAAGTATAGAGACACCTTTCATTAGACCCGACATAATTTTGAATATAAAAAAAGTTAAACAAAGGATTCTCACGGTTTTAATCTATTTCAAACACACATTAAAAGACTAGAAGAAAATATGCCGCTTTTTAAGTTCAAATATCAACACCACCTAAATCAGCGGCCGCCAACGCGTGAGCACCGCTGGGTGAAAAAGGAAAACAGATGTCTCAGAAAAAAAGGAAAAAGGATCTCTCTCTTTTGGCCTTACATAACAAAAACTTTTACAAGTCTCTCCATGATCAACCATTGGAATATTATTTCTCATGACAGATGCCTAAAGCTGCAGATATAGTTTTGAATGTGGACCACTTGTTTTGTTCAAAGGAATTAGGCAATGGAGGAAATTGGAAGAAGACCAACTTGGCCAGGTCATGGATTAACCTTCGCTTAAAACTTCAACCCTAAATTATTCTTGTTTGGAAATTGGAAGGCAACTTGCAATTTGTTAAAGTGTCAGCTTCAACTGTTTTGAATATTATAGGGAAGTTGCAGGCCTAGGTTGGGTATTGAGGAATGAGAGACAATTAATAAATTTAGGAAAAAAAAGTTGGGACTTGCTTGCCCATTTGTTTATTTGTTATCAAAATTCTGCTGATCTCAATGAACGTTGTCGTTTTGCTGGGTTTATGATCATGGCAAATAAATTTTTAAAACGCATGTGTAAGTGATGAGAAAGGGACAAAAGACAGAGAGACAGATAGCTCTACACCGACAAGATAGCAGTTTAGAGATCGTTTCATATTAATGGTTGTTTAAGAGAAGTAATCGTGTTTCCAACTTCATCAAGAGACACACGACTCTGCAAAATTATTTCAGTTTTATAGATTCGTACATGATCATTGAATGCGCTTCACTTTCGAACAAATTTCTGTGAGGTCTATTATGTGAGATTGTGTATGTTATATTATTGAGAAATGGATTATTCCAACTGCGAGTCTCTTTTAATAAATTGAAGATAATTATCATTAGACTAATAGCTCGTTACGTGCAAAACATTCAACGTACACCCTAAAAAAATTCCATGCAAATGGCTTGTAATTTATGTTTTATTCAGTCGAAAAGTAGGATAAAATTTGAAATTTTGTTATTGGTACGGAGATGCTCCGATGTGTATGATTTAAGATATAATAAATATTCTTTGTGAGTATATATCATCAACTGCAGACATATCCTTGAAGGCGTGATAATGGTTGTTGGGCATACCAACAGTATGTCTAAGGTCAATGCCAAAACAGCTTCTTGAAATCAATACGTAAAACAAAAGGTTGAGTAATGAAATGTTTTCAGTTGTCAACTATATATATGGCAGCTTTGTAAATTGTATGCAATACTACCCAATTTTCTATAATCACAACCATTTTCTATAATCAAGATTTGACGTGTGTATATATTGTTAAATTTAGAGAGACGGGCTAACGGCTCATTACTAATAACACTGATATTGTCCCCAATTTAACCACCTACAAAGTCCAATAAGTGTGGAGTTTTATCACAAAAGGTCTTAGTCATATTAGTAGTGGAATCACTCATTATATATTATATTTTATTTAGTTAAGTTTCCGATGTGTGACTTATATTTTTCAATATATATATATGTTTGTCGTGTTGCTAGGAGTCAAGGGAAAAGAACTTGCCCATAGTGATAGAGGAAGACTAAATGTCAATTAATGAAGGTGGTTTAGGGATTAATTAAGTATATCAAATAATCACATTTTCCAGAAGATGGCTCCACTATATTAGTCTGTACAACAAATGGACAGCACCAATTGTTTGATCTGGACGGCACAAATTAAGACCCCTCCGGATTGCGAACAAGACTGTTAGCCCTATATATATATATATCAATTTGCTTGGTGATTATGACAAGCCATTTGCTCCAAAAATAAAAAGAGTGGATGTAAATCCTTCTCATTCCCTTCTCAATCTTCTTTCTCTTCAGTCTTTTCGCAACCACACAAGTGGGCTAGTTCAATTTTTGGCCAATTATTATTTTATTAACATAAAGTATAATGTGACATCTCATTTGCTAAATAAATAAAGGCATATGAAAACTTAGGCTTCCAACCTATAGTCGATATATATATATTAAATAAAGGCATGTGAAAACTTAGGCTTCCAACCTATAGTCATATATAAATTCTTTTCATTTGCTAATAGTATGATAATAACGTATGAACATCCAAATAGAGAATAACTGATATATATATATATATATATATATATATATATATATATAAACATTATAATAAAAATAATGGCAGTGTATCTGGGAAGTCAAAGATATTGCATGTAAGCAAGCACCGATTAAAGCTTGATGTGTTTGTGGCTTCTTGGAAGTTGTTGAAACTCCAATTTCTTGTAAACACGATAGATTAACACGTGAAAATGACACTTAAAATTCCCATTCAATTCCTCCTCCTACATATCAGAATACTAATATGTCAGAAAATATTGGCTACATTTGTCTGCACATAGCTCGGTATTAATATATGTTTTTTTTCATAAATATAAAATGTAGATGGGTTGATAGACCAAACGTAATTATAGGGAGTATTTGTAGTAAGCCTTTCTATTTCTTGGGGGAAGAAGCGTTTTTTGTTCAAATCTGTGCTGTCTGCAGAAAGGTTATAGATATTAGACAAGATGTTAAATTCTGGCAAAAACAAATCTTTCATGTTCAGATGGTGCTAAGAAAGCTCTTTTTTTTTTCATTTTTTTTTTTCATTTTAACTGTATGTTTGGTGTTTAATGCACATTCCAGTCAAAATAAAAATGGGAGATTCACTATTATACCCAATATAGGAGCACAAATTATTAAAAAAATCATATATGAAATGGACTTTAGAAACACACCCAAAGCCCATTTACAACATAACAAAAAGGCTTTTAACTTCTTTTAAATTACAAAACTGCTATTAATTTCTTAAAACAAACCCAACCCCAAAATCTCATAAAAAAGCCCAAAACAGTCAGTAGGGCATCAAAGTAATTTAATAATCAAAATTAAATTCAATAGGGCCACCTGTCACTTTTTTGGGGTTTTTTTTTTTTGGTTTGTTTATAGAAATTAAATGGTGTAGAGTTTATCTATATTATTAGTGCTAAGAATGGGTATATGACTAAATATCTCAATAAGAATATAGAGAATTTGTTTTTATACAATTTGGAGAACAATTTTGCACACCATGTATGCATATGTACGGGTCTTCCATAGGATGCATGACTTGCCTATGTCTATTTCAGTGTTATAGGCCCTTTGAGGTTTTTGGCACAAGTGAGAAAAGGCTTATAAACTGAAGGTCCCTGGTTATAGTGGAAATGCTGTAATGAGGGGGTTGTGAGAGGGGTCTAATCCCACTATCCAATTCATTGTAGGCAAGCATCTTTCTGGTTATAGATATGTAATCATGCACACACAACACACAAACGAAAATTGAGTGTTCAAATTAAGCGTTGACGGATTGTGTGGATAAAGGGTGGACTCGTTGATAAACGAACATGTCGTTGATAAGCGAGTCATGTTCGTATTAACCTGTGGAATCCATTAGTGACCCGTTAAGAAATGAAGTTATTGTATTTTATTTTATTTTTAAGCTATTGCCTATGTAATTTGGACATTTTCTTTAAGTGTTTCTTATGTAGGATGTTTGGATAAAGAGCTTATTTTGTAAAATACATTTTATTTAAGTTTTTTGTTGAAAAGAAAGAATATACTGTAGTTAGAATTCTTAACAGGTGAAACAGGCTGTGTCATGTTACCCGTTAATCTCGCGGGTCGTGTTCGTGTTTTGATTTTTCTACACTTTAGCATAATAAGTGTTGTTCATGTTAACACCGTAAAAAAGCAGGTTGTGTCAGACAAGACCAGAAAACGAAAAAAACAACCCGTTTGCCAGGTCTGGCTGCTTCAAAGTTACTCCCTGTTTCAAATGTGTAAGGAGGAATTTATGGTAGAGGAGTAGCTTGAAGCTATGTTTGATCGCCGCATGGTTAAAATGAAGGGCTAATATCGCGGTGATTGAGGTCCTGGAAGATGATACTTTCCAAACCTCCTAGCTAAATATCCAAAAGTTAAACCCCTGAAGACAACAAATGCTTAGGAAGTAAGAATGTTAGCAAACTGATGGGCAGAGTCAGCAACTTGTTAACACTAAGCAACAGCTAAGCAGGAATTAGTTGGTAGTTTGGTGGCAATGAGAAAGTATTCTGGGGAACAAGGATTTGCTACAAGAATAAGTAAGAGTTTAGCATACCATCTACTGAACGTATGAAATAAAACCTAACAGTTGCTATATACATATACTACTAAAACGTTGAATTATCAGTTTCTAACATATAAAACCTGTATTGAAACCCAATCCAATTAATGTGCCTACATACCATGTAAAAGATTTTTGGATCACCTAAGTTTCTGATTTCTGAAACTAGTATTAGAAACTGAAAAAGATCATCCATATCAATCCAAGCCAAAAACAAGTCAATCTAATTTGATACAAAAAATACGCCCAGAAAAAAAATGCTCTTTGACTCTGAAGCAACGCTTCTGTTTTGTGTTTAAAAGCGGCTCAACAGAGTTGCACTAGTATCCCACCACACTGTCTCCAACAAACTAAAATGACTATCGTTTCTCAACCAAATTTTGCTTTGCACGATTAGTCGTAACTTTACCTGCCTAATAAGCACACAGATAGGTCTCCTTCAGAGAGATCTCTCATTCTAAAATTTCTCACACAAATCAATTGTATGAAAAGGAGACAAAGATCATTTATCATGTCAGAAGACTCAAAAATACCAAATTTATGTAATTGCATACCCACCAATGTCTTTTTGCTCTATTTCTAGTTCCAAATTTGATCTAGCCAGTCAAATATTCTGACTCTATGGATTCCCAAAATATTTTTAAGGACCTTGGTTGTTAAGGCTAGCTAACAAGTATCTAACAAACTTGTACACTAACCACTCGTGTTAACTGAACCAAGATTTAATTCACCTAGACTGAAATATCATAACAAATTTCAAAATTGTGGGCATAATGTTGGTGCCTGTTTAGTAAAACAATTCAGATCTAGCTTTTAGCATTCCATCAGGATCCCTTCTAGTAATTTCTTTTCCCAAAAGAAACTGTCCATTGTCACGTGTCTGATCTCATCTTTTATTCACTACTTCGATACAAATATCTAATATGACATGACTTCAAAGTTGAACATTTCAGGAGATGTCATGTAAAATTGAACTAACATGACATTACTACAAATTATTTAACGTGAAATTACATCATCTCATTCATGACTGTTAAATTGAACTAATCATGTAACAACGTAGAAATATTTTTCATGAGATGCCAAAGATTGCTATTTAATTCAAAACAAACATGTTTAAGCAGTTAACTTTAAAGACAAGCATTCTGACTTCCGAAAGAAACTTATCAGCAAATTCAAGAGCAAAGGACGAACTCTGGATCTCTGCTAGTATTCACTCCTAGATAGGACTGAGATAATTCACAAATCTACCTGTCACCAGAGGGGGGAGAAAAACATACAACGATCAGGTAAATCCCAATAACAACTAATAATTGCATCATACATCTATGCACATATATAAGGTATCATTTCTATCTGATTTTTTTTCCTTTGGTTATACAACTGATGCTTGGTAGAATAAACCACAAATTTTTCCCTCAAACTTTAGCTTATGTTTAGTTTTTCCCTTAAATTCCTTATTCACATTAGTGCCCAATTTTCAAACTTCTGAACTGAACTATTTGTAACAGATTTACCAACGACATTTCTGGCCACATTTCTCACAAAGCCAAGACACGCCTATGCAAGTAGGTCCCACCTCTGTGAGAGATGTAGCCATTTAACGCTTTACATTTAACATCTTCTAACCTTTACCCAGTTTAGAAAATTTGATCAGCCAATTACTCCTAACCTTTACCCAGTTTAGACAATTTGATCAGCCAAAGGGTAAAAAGTGTTGATTCATGATTATTGTATTGTTCAAAATTTAACCTTGTCTATTTTCCTTGCTCAGACTTTAACCTTGTTAATTAGCAATTTACATTAGGTAATTATAATGAAATTAAGGAAACCAGAGAGGCAAAATTATATGGGTGGAGATCATAATTAACAAACGATAAGCCCATAAAATGAGAGGAAGATGTAAAGATGGATAAACAGAAAATGAAGAGACAATGAGGAAGAATGGAGACCTTCGGAGGAGGTGGCTAGGGCGGGGAGCTTGGAGATAAGGCAAGCAGAAGCAATGGCGCTGTGGAGGGGTTGAAGAGAGCTCAATTCTCGTCGCAACAGCCTGTCAAGTCTTTCATAGATAAGATTATCGCATTCATAAACATTTTCTAAAATATACCATCTCTGCTAAAGAAGAAGAAGAAGAAGCAGAAACTACCTTGAAGAAGGAGAGCGACGAGGCATGAAATTGGACTGAATCGAAGGGCATGGCGTTGCTGAAATTCTTGCTCTTCTTGTTGTCGTCGCTCTGCAAAACGCACGCAGTATTGTCGATCTTCCAGCGATCGAAGCTGACATTTTCTTTTCTCTCAGTCTGTGTCTTTCGTTTCCAAACCCTAAAACCTCTGCAAAACCCCCATTTCAGACACACAGTGACAGATACTGAGCTCAATTTCAACTCCTGCTTCGTATTGGGCTAGTTGGATAAACTCGTATCATATTTGTGCCCACAATATTATGTGGGTTTTAAGTGAAATTTCAACCGACGTGGACGGGCCAGATATATTGGGCTTGATCATCAAAGTCACAGAAGAGGCCTAGTTCGTAAACCCTCGTAAACAAAGGGGAATATGTTTTGGAAACTCGTAGGCTTTTTTTTCTTTATACAAGTGATATTTGCGGATGGGGAAATCAAATTTAAGATCCTGGGTGAGAAGTAAATACTTTTAACCACTTAAGCTACAAATGGCTTGCATACTCATTGCAACCTTCCACACACACACAACCCCTCACCCCACCCCGCCCTCCCCCTCCCCCCCTCTTCCCATTCTTTAAGCCATTCTTTGTAACAAAAGCAAGAAATGTACATGCGGTTATTTGATTTACTATGGAATTTCACACTCCCATTTTGTACATTTGCGCTCATTTCCTTTGTTTTTATTAGGGGTGGGCATTGAGACCGGAAAACCAGAACACCGAGCCACATCAGGAAAATTATGTTAACTAAAAGTCAACAAACCAGCTCCAAACAGGACCGGACTGGTTCAAACTGGTTTCAATGTTGGTTTCACACCTTACAAAATCAAATCGGACCGACTATGTATTTTATTTTATTTTTTAAAAAATATATTTAAGTCCAATGCTAAATTTATAATCTCATAACTAATATTTCCCCAAGCCCAACAATATAGCACCTCTCTTTTCTAGGCCCAATTATCTCTCTTTGTATGAAATTGAGTAATTTATGAATTTTTAAGCCTAAAAAATAAAATTTTAGTTGGATTTTATAAAATAAAATAATTTGAAATATATATATATATATAAATAAAAACATACGGTCCAAAACTGGAAAAACTAGAAACCGCACCAAAATTCGTTTAAACTGGACCGATCAGTTTCATAATTTTTTTTTTTTCACCAAAACCATATCGAACTGCACCGATTGAATAGTACTAGTTCTTATTCTGATGTGAGGTGGAAACCAGATTGAACCGGACCGCCCCCACCACTAATTTTTATGCTTTAGTCTCTTTTTTATTTCTTTTTATATATCACAAAATTGTAGTGTGAAAATTGCCACCCTTGATTTATAACTAATTATTTTGTAGTAGTGATGTGCAAACACAAAATGGAACATAATCTGTGAACGCAGCTTTCCTTTCCTAGCCTACACAAAAGTCAACTTCACAATCTCCTCCTAGCAATTAGCCTTTCCTGCTGTAAATCAAATTTCCTGCTGTAAATTGAATTGTATTTATGTCTATATTATTTCCTACCTTAAGTAGATATCCTTAGACCTGGCAATATTGCACACGACCCGTTAACACGACACGAATTCGCACGAAATTATCAGTATTTGGGTTGAGCTTAATGGGTCGGGTTGAAAACGGGTGAACCCGTTAGCCACCCGTTAAGCTAACGGGTCGTGTTGGGTCGAAAACGGGTGAACCCGTTACACCCGTTAGGAGCAAGGGCATTTTTGTAATTTTCGTTAAAAAATTAACCTAGCCTAGGTTGAACTTGAAAGGAAGCTTCAATTTTGTTATTCCTCCTCCTCACGCCGCTCTCTGTCTTTCTCTCAAGAGAAAAAAAAAGTTCTCTCTTTTTCTCCATAGATCCAAACCAAACGATCAAGGATCAACATCAACTACCTTTCCTCTTCTCCAACGAAAAAAGGTATGAAATTGAGTTGGAAACAGTTGCTTTCTTTTATGCCGTCTGTCTTTTCCTTCTCTGTCTTTCTCTTAGCAAAGTAGGCTCAGGTTAAGATTCATTGATTCATAGAAATTGGGGAATATAATAAAACACCAACCGATCAATCCAATCCTTTACTAGTTTAGTGGCTTCTACCTATTTTGTCAACTTGCTGCACTATTAATTTATACTTTCCTATTTTCTTTGTTTGATTTATTTATTGGTTTAGATGAAGACTTGCTACTTAAAAAAACCAAACAATTGCAACTTGAAAAGAGGTAAAACAATATCCATACGGAAACAGCAAAAGATAGTTGCTGAAAGATAGTTTATTGGATATTCAATGGGTATGATAATGATTGATTTGCTGCACACTAGGCTATTATTTTGATTCTTGAAACACTCCATCCGTGAGTTTTACATTACTATAATTGATATTGAATTTATGTCCTTTTTTTTTTCTTTTGAAGCTTATGGATGTTACAGAGAGTACCGAAGCTATGAGACTCACAGATGAGGAGTCTATTGATGTTTCAATGGGTGGGGATACAAGTACTGCAGATGTAGAAGATAAAGAGTCAAGCCCAAGAAGCAAAAAGCCTAGAGGCATCAATATTGGTAAGAGAAAATTGAGATCTTCTGCTTGGGAAACATTTGATTTATTGCCTCTTGGAGAAGATAAAAAAAGGCGTGCTAGATGTAAAAATTGTGAGATAGTTTATGTGTGTGATAGTAGGTGTGGGACTGGAAATTTGTTGAATCACGCTAAAAACTGCCTAAAGAAATCACATGGTGATGTGAAACAGTTACTTATGTCATCATCTGGATTGCGTTCCCCTAAATTTGATCATATCAGATTTCGGAACTTGTTAATAGAGACAATCATAAAACATAACTTGCCTTTTAGCTTTGTTGAATATGAGGGAGTTAGGGCTTTGTTTGCTTATGTCTCGCCGGATATTAAGTTGCCTTGTAGAAATACTGTTAAAGCATGTGTGTTGAGGATGTTTAAAAGTGAAAGACAAAAACTTCAGAGTTTGTTAAGCTCAGTTCAGGGAAGAATTTGTTTAACATCAGATTTATGGACCTCTGTATGTACTGATGGCTATCTTGCTCTTACTGCCCACTTTGTTGACAAAGATTGGAGATTACAGAAAAGAATTATCAACTTTTGTCATATGCCTCCTCCACATTCTGGTGTTGCATTATCTGAAAAAATCAATGCATTATTAAATGAGTGGGGGATTGAGAAGAAGTTGTTTTCTATTACTCTTGATAATGCTTCTGCAAATACTGCTTTTGTTGAAATTTTGAAGAATCAATTGAACTTTAGATCTCTTTTGTTGATGGGTGGTCAGTTTTTTCATGTGCGTTGTTGTGCCCATATTTTAAACTTGATAGTCCAAGATGGACTTAAAGAAATTGATTCTTCAGTGACAAAGATTCGGGAATGTGTCAAGTATATAAAGGGATCCGAGGCGAGGAAACAAAAATTCTATGATTGTGTTGCACAAGTAGGGATTGTGGGTAGTAAGAGAGGATTGAGACAAGATGTCCCTACTAGATGGAACTCAACTTATACCATGCTTGATAGTGCACTTTTCTATCATCGTGCATTTATTAATTTAGGGTTGATTGATTCCAATTTTAGTAATTGTCCTTCTCCTCAAGAGTGGATTACAGTAGAGAAGATTTCCAAGTTTTTGGGGTATTTTTATGAAGTTACATGCTTATTTTCTGGACTAGCATAAATATGGACTTTGTGTAATCTATCAAATACAAGGAAATATATTTTCTACATGGTATCAGCCTAACCTAGGGTTTCCTCCCTCTCCCTTATTCGATCCAATCCTCCTCTAGGTCCACCTCATAGCTTCGTCTGAATCCACCATCTCCCTCCCTAGCCCAAACTCTTCTCATTTTATCAAGCTTACTGACTCCAACTATCTTCTTTGGCTCCGCCAACTCAAACCCTTTTCAGTCGATCATGACCTCTGGAAATTTATCAATGGCACTCATAAACAACCTTCTGCCCAAACCTCCACTTCTTCCACCGAAACATCCACAACCACCACCGCCACTCTTACCCAAACCAATCCCACCCATGCTCAGTGGTACCAACAAGACCAATTCATTGTTAGCTACATCACCAGTACACTCTCTGAGTCTATTCTCTCTCTCACCGTTGGTTGCACCTCTGCCCAAGATCTCTGGGAATGTCTCCAACGCGACTTCTCTCAATCCAGTATGGCCAGCGAATCTGCTCTTCGTTTTCAACTTATGGATTTGCAAAAAAGCTCTCAACCCATTGATGCTTACCTTCGTCATGCTAAGTCCCTTGCCGATTCACTGACCGCCATCAATGAACCTGTCTCCCCAAAAGAACTTGTCACTGCTGTGCTTCGGGGTTTAGGACCTGATTACAAAATGCTTGTCACGACAATTCTCAAATTTCCTCCGCTTCCTGACTTTGCTGATCTTCGTGCTCGTTTGTTAGCTTTTGATGCACAGGCTCCTAGAATCTCTCCTGATCAAAACACGGCGCTAATGGCCACCCAATCTTCTTCCCACACCACCGGTCAAACTTCCTTCCCTTCTCACCGTGGTGGTGGATCTTCTAGCAACAGGCGCGGTCGCGGCCATGGTGGCTGGCACAACTTCTCATCTTCCTGGAGCAACCCGTGGAATGGCTCCTAGCAGCCCCAATGGCCTAATCAACCGTGGCCTCCTTTTTCACCAAGTTCTGGATCTCAAAGCAACTGGCCTTCCTTTCAGCCTCCTTAGGCCCAATCTGCCGCCTCTAGCAAACACTTTGCCCGGCCCAACTCAACTCCTGGTGTCTTGGGACCCGCTTGGTGCACCACCTGCAATACCAATCAACATACTAGTGCAACATGTCCCCATCGCTACAATGGCTCAGAATCCTTTCCTTCCTTTGCTGGGGCTCAATTCATGCAACCACCTGACTCCACTTGGTACCCTAACACAGGTGCCACTCATTACATGACTGGTAGCTCTTCTAATGTCCAAAATCAACAGCCATATCAGGGTAATAATTCTGTATTTCTTGGTAATCGAGATTCTCTCTCTATCTCTCATACTGGCTCTCTTCCTCTTCCTTTAGGTTCTCATAAATTTTCTCTTCAAAATGTCTTTTGTCTTCCCTCTCTTCGTACTAATCTTCTTTCTGTTGCCCGTTTTACTCGTGATAATTTAGTTTTCTTTGTCTTTACTCCTGACTTTTATCAAATCTATGACTTACGTACTGGTTCGTTACTCTTTCAGGGCCCTTCTAAAGATGGTCTTTACCCACTTTCCCTCTCCTCTCACTCATCCACTGTCCCCCGTGCCCATACCACCGTGCACTCTCCTGCTTGGCATCGTTGCCTTGGCCATCCATCCCATCCTGTGCTCTCTCACTTAGCGCCATCTCTAGGCTCTAAAATTTCTCATGCTTTCTGTAAGGATTGTGCACTTAGAAAATCCACCAAACTATCCTTTATTAGTAATAAAACATTTGCCCCATCTCCCTTTTATTTAATTCACTCTGATGTATGGATGTCCCCGATCATTTCTGTCACTGGTTATCGCCATTATGTCTTGTTTATAGATGACTTTTCCCGTTACTCCTGGATCTATCCTATGCACCATAAAAATGAGGTCTTTTCTCACTTTCAAACCTTTCTTGCCATGGTTAAAAATCAATTTCACACCACTGTGCAAATCCTTCAAAGTGACAATGGCACTGAATATGTCAATAATGCTTTCTCTGATCTTTGCAGTCAACTAGGCATCCATCAACGTTTCTCATGTCCTCACACTCCCCAACAAAATGGCCTAGTTGAAAGTAAACACAGACACATTGCCACCATGATCCGTACCCTCCTTACCACTTGTCACACTCCCCACAATCTCTGGGTCGAAGCTGCCCTCACTGCTGTCCATCTCATAAACCTCTTACCTACTCCTAATCTTCAATGGGACACCCCATACAATCGTCTCTTCCAACATCCTCCCTCCTACTCTCATCTCCGAGTGTTTGGGTGTTCTTATTTCCCTTACCTTGGACCATATACTGAAAATAAACTCACTAACCACACCCTTGAATGTGTTTTCCTTGGATACAGTTCTCACCACAAAGGTTACCGTTGTTTACATCCCTCCACAGGTCGTGTTTACACGTCCCGCCATGTTTTATTTAACGAAATGCATTTTCCATTTGAGCATTTGCAGGTATCATCTTCTTCAGAGTATGTGGACATTGAATTCCACCCAATTCTGCCCTCCTCCGCACCTGGGCCTGTATCGATCACTCCTGTCTCAGACTCACAACCTCACGGTACCTCCTTGGTGCGCACCTTTCCCGCTGCTGCAGTCATAAGTCATGGTCCACTCAACGACACTTCTTCTGATTTATCCCAGCCATTGCTCCAAACTTATTCCCGACGCCCTCGCATACAGCTTTCTCCGCTTGCGCCTGCCCCTGTTCTAGCAACTCCGAACCTCCCAGTTCCAACAGCTACGAACCCCCCGGTTCCAGCAGCTCCATACCCCCAAGTTCCAGCAGCTTCGCAATCTCCTGCCCCTGTTCCACGCATGCGTACCCGTCTTCAGGATGGCATTCAAAAGCCCAAGCTTCATACTGACGGCACTGTCAAATATCCCATTCCCCTTGCCTTATTAACTGTTGTTGAGCATACTGAACCTACTTGTTTTTCACAGGCCACTAAGCATCCTGAATGGCGTGACGCCATGACTGAAGAGATCAATGCACTCCTCAAAAATCACACATGGTCTTTGGTTCCTTCCTCTTCGTCTCAGAACTTGGTTGTGTGCAAGTGGGTTTTTCGAATTAAGCGTCACTCTGACGGCTCCATTGAACGCTACAAAGCTCGTCTAGTTGCCAAGGGTTTTCATCAACGTCCGGGCATAGACTATGATGAAACCTTCAGTCCTGTTGTCAAGCCTGCCACCATTCGCATTGTTCTCAGTCTTGCAGTTTCTCGTGGTTGGTCCCTTCGTCAACTTGACGTCAAAAATGCCTTTCTCCATGGGTTTCTTCAAGAAGATGTCTACATGGCTCAACCCCCTGGTTTCATTGATCCCACTCGTCCTTCTTATGTTTGCAAGCTCCACAAGGCACTCTATGGCCTCAAACAAGCACCTCGTGGTTGGTTCCATCGCATCAATACTTTCCTTCTCTCTATAGGTTTTACATGGAGCCAAGCTGACACTTCATTATTTATTTTTCAACAGGCATCCCATACCATCTTTCTTCTTCTATATGTCGACAACATCGTGGTAACTGGCAGTGATTCCACTCATCTCCAACAATTCATCTCTCTTTTAGGTGGCCACTTTGACATCAAAGACCTTGGTCCGCTTAGCTATTTCTTGGGTTTACAGGTTCTTCGTAAGGATGGTACTTTCCACATCAATCAACTCAAATATGCACATGATCTTTTACAGAAAGCCAATCTTCTCAACTCTAAACTAGCATCTACTCCATTGGTTGCCAAGGTTCTCCTTTCTGTCTCAGATGGTGCTCTCATCTCCAACCCAACCGAGTATCGCGAGCTTGTTGGCAGTTTACAGTATCTCACACTTACTCGCCCTGACATATCCTTTGCCGTCAACACTATGGCCCAGTTCATGAGTGCCCCTCGCACCTCTCACCTTGTTGCCGCCAAACGGATCCTTAGGTACATCAAGGGCATTATTGACCTTGGCCTCACCTTCACTCCTCAAACTGCAGCCGCTCGCCTCTCTGCCTGCTCTTATGCGGATTGGGCTGGGTGCCCTGATTCTCGTCGGTCAACCACTGGATATGTGATTACTCTTGGAACTAACCTCATCTCATGGTGTTCCAAGAAACAGCCCACAGTCTCGCGCTCTAGTACAGAGTCGGAATATCGTGCCCTCTATCATGCTTGTGCCGAAACCACTTGGATATGCTCCCTTCTTCATGAATTGGGTGTGCGTCTTCGGTTCCCAGTCCAACTCTTTTGTGACAATCTCAGCACCACGTACATGGTTGCCAATCCAGTTTTCCATGCTCGCACACGTCACATTGAGTTGGACTATCACTATGTCCGTGAAAAGGTTGCTCTTGGAAGTCATCAAGTTTGCTTTATTCCTTCTGTCGACCAACTTGCGGACTTGTTCACCAAAGCTCTTCACAGAAGTCAACTTCACAATCTCCTCATAGCAATTAGCCTTTCCTGCTGTAAATTGAATTGTATTCATGTCTATATTATTTCCTACCTTAAGTAGATATCCTGTACTAGCATAAATAGGGACTTTGTGTAATCTATCAAATACAAGGAAATATATTTTCTACATAATCAATTTTCAATCTTCTTTTTGTTGCAGAGAAGGTTGGTCTCAGTTCCATGGCAGTTGAACTTATAAACTCATGAGCACCTATACAGCTTTTGGCTTACAAGGTTTAAAGTTTACACCCAAGTTCTACCCTTTTCCACCCACCGAAATGTCACTTGAGCTAGGGTTGATGGACAAGATACCTATACAGTTTTACTTAAAGAGTTCTTGAGCTAAACTAATTTATACTCAAGTTCAATTCCTTTTATGATTACGTATGTTCACATTGAAAACTCTTCATCCTCCAGTGTTGATCTGGTGATCGGGATTGACCATCTCCCCAAATGAGCAGTATAGTTTATGCACCGAATAACGCCTCTGCCATTAGGACCATCAGGAAAATCAATGACAGTGATGCTTCCTGCATCAAGATGAAATGATCCCAGCCATTCCTTTGTCAAATTCAGGCAGTGCCCCATCAAAGCTATGTGCAATGCCGGATGACCAACTGCAACAACAACTTTTTCTGGCTTAGCTTCATCAGCTACTTCATTTAGCAGAGACTGCCAGGCCTTCTCAGATTGCTCCCACACAGCTCCCGTGGCTTTATCCTCAAATTCATTCAGCCAACCAGGCCGAAGAGGTGGAATCTCCGTTTTACCCTGCAGAAAGAGACGAGAAAGTACGGGTAACCATGCACGCTGAAAAACAAAATTATTCGACTAGCATGTTTAACTAGCCTTATGGACTTTCTTACACTAAATAAGAAAGAGTTGGCAACAGGCATGTTTGATGCTATGTGGTCTATTCTTTTATTCTGTTGGGTTCTGATCATACAATTGTCCATGTCAGTTCAGCTCGGTTTAGGTTACTGCGGAGAACTGAAGCCAAAATTGAAGAATAACAAAACATATCATTGTTTTAGTTGACCTCATTCCCCAAAAACTGATGAGAGGACAAAGATATTAAGATTGGCCAAGGCTGATAAGATGCCAAAATATTTTTAAATTTCCTACAACACCCCTGGGATTTAAACAAGAAACAGAAATTCAAGTATGCCAAGTTTTAGATGTCTTGCCTCAGATGACTGCTGAAGAATGTCTTCAACATCAAGGTTCTCCATCTGTTTCATCTCCACATAGCGTGGCACACAGTCAACACCCAAGCAATCTGCAGCTTCTTGCACCTACAATTGCGTTAAGCACTTAACTCTGGAGCAAAAACTCTTTTATACAGAGGATTTAATCTCCAATTTGACATACTGAGTTGAGAACATCAAGGATGAGCTTACTTTGGAGATGACAGTTGCTGTTTCAACACAAGCTTTCTTTGGACTGCTAACTATAGAACTCACTTTCAAATCAAGCAGTAGCTCTGCAGTTTTCTGGGACTGTAATGTATCCGCCGAGAGAACATCAAATTCAGATCATATGACAATTTTATATGGAAATGTGAAAAGATAAAAAAGTATATGCTGTACCTTTATAATCCCAAGCATGTCCATTGGTTGATCACCAGCCGAAGGAAAACCAGTCTGTTATCCATTGAAGGTGATAATTTAGAAACACAATATCTGTAACTATTTCCAGATACTGTTCAGAATGCACAAATTTGTATGATTATCTGAACTAGGAAAATTCTAGAGTCATGAATTTCGGTATGGTGCATCTCAAAATGATAAACCCCCATATATGAGCTACTATATGTTTCTTTATAGGTTCTGAACTATTGATTTTGCACTAGTTCAAATCAAAAATTGTCAATTTAGACGTGTGAAGTTAGTACTCAGGAGCATTATAGATCTTATTATTTCCTCATTGTTCACCAGTCCAGCCAGAGTGAAGACAACTCAAACAAGAGCTCATAATTCCCCAAAAATTGCAAAGAGAATCAAAGGAATGCATAGCTTGACGGTTTTCCTTGACAATCCAACCAAATTATACTCAAACAAACCATTGATGAAAGAAGTGAGAATAATATAAACAAAAATTTCACAAGGAACTTTCAAATTATCTCCTCATACCTCTGCATTGCTCTGTGTGGATCCATGACAAACAAGTATGATCCGGTTGCTTGCTTTCCTTCCTCCTGAACTTCCAGCAGCAACAGGTGAACTTGGGGTCTGCATTAATAATGCAATACCATTTAGAGGACAGCATATCCAATTACACAACCTACATAACAACAAAACCTTCATGAACCACATAAATAAACTTAAACAACACAGAGAGTGAGAGAGAGAGAGAGAGAGAGATATATATATATATATATATATATTTTTTTTGAGATGTTTTATCTCGATTCTTCTGGCTCAAACCAGCAGTATATTCCCTAGTAAATAACATAATAGAGAAAGTAATCTTCTTCTTTTTTTCCGTGAAGATTCCCTATACCTGGTTCAGGCGATTGAGGCAAATATATGGTGATCCACCCTCAGCTCGTGGCATGAAGTCCAGCACACTTACACCACAATTGCTCTGAACTAAAGTCCTAAAATACTCAGTTCCCAGTCCTGATTTTTCAAAGGGAAAAAATTATGTTCAGAAGACATTTCAGGTACATCTGCAAAAATTAGAATAGAGAGAAAGGGAAAGTACCAATGGCTGTTGCAACAAGAGCCTGATTAACAGCATTATGAGCAACCACAAGAACCGACCTGCTTTCATGCAAAAGTATTCTGGTCCAGCAGCTCCTAGCGCGTGCCCATAACTCTCTCACTGGATAATGACCATCAATATTAAAGTTTGCGGCATCTACCTGCCATTGATGAAAAGCTGCACCAAACTTTGCTTTTCCCTCATGCTTTAAGAGCCCCTAAAATCAGAATAGTATAGCAATCATAAGGCTATCTCCACCTCATTTTGTGTCTAACTCGTGCTGATAAAATTCAAAAATTAAATGTGGAAGGAACATAGCAAATGGAACTCACTTGAAATGCATACAAGTCGATTTCCCTCAAATCAGAGTCCATAAGCATTTCCTCTTTGCGAGTGCCCCATATAATTTCAGCTGTTCTCTTTGACCGTGTCAGGGGACTGCAACATGCATTGCATTTTGGCAGGAATGAAATGCAAAAGAACATGTCTTAATAAGTGACAGTTAATAACTTTAAACTAAACTAATAGAATTTGCAAATGCTTTCATGAATTTTTCTAGGCAGAGTGATATATTTGGTATAAGCTAAAACATGGATTAGTGGGAATGCTTGAGAATGTCGGGCCATTAAACTTTGTATTTTTATCAGCAACACTGACCCTCCCTTGTGGTGGTGTTGCCTCTCACACCACGAGAGACCACAACATATAGAATTCAATACAAATCGGAAGGTTGCAGTTTCAGGGATTCGAAAACAAAAACAAAACAATGCGAAAACAGTTATTTTATACACTAAACTAGAACAACTGGGATAAGCCCTTTGAACAATACAGCCTATTTGGCTTGACAACTCTAGTTTAGTATGATATCTATTTTCGTTAAGGCCGGACATGAGCAAGCCTTAATCAGGAGAAGTTGCAAGAGGAAGTGATGCATACACTGTCCTCCTATATGCCAAGGCCCCAGGAAATGCTATCTTTCAATTGGATTTTGGGTTCATGATCATGGAAAAAGTTATTACCTAATTTCATACTGAAAATTCCACTTCACACAACACTGATGCACACTTATTATAACTTCATAGACTTTTGCCCATTTGACACCTAACACCCCAATCATAACATTTAGTAATTATCAAGATAATTAATGATTAATTAGTTAATTAGTTAATTTAATTAAAACAAACCTCAGATAAGTAAGTAGCTTGAAAGTCAAAATTCTTAAGAATTTACCAAGGGAAATCGCAGAAGCGAACCTGGTGAAGCAGACTTCGAAAGAATCATCAACGAGCATGAGCCGGGAAGTCTCGGCCTGAGCCTCGCCTTTCTTGGTGAGCACAGAGAAATTGGAGCTCCCCTGGATCCTACCTTCCTCGTTCCACGTGCTCTGCCCGTGCCTAACCAGCACCACCCTCTTCGCGGCCTTCACCGCCGGGAACGGCACCGACGCGTGGAGCTCGGAGCTCAGCTCTCTCTCCTCCGAGGACTTGCGGACCTCCTGCACGCCCGAACCCGCAGAGCATCGGATCCTGGAGGGGCTGCTAGGGCTCGGCGGCGTCGTGCGAGTTCGAATTGGGAAGACGAAGAAGGCGGTAGAGTTTGTGTGGAGAACGAGAGAGGCAGTGGGAGTGAGGGAAATCATAAGTTGGAATTTTGAAGCCTTTTTTTGTTGTGTGTGTTTTCTGATCCTTTTTTTGTGTTTTGGTTGTTTGGCGCTAAGAGTTTCGGAAAAATCAGTTGAACGGCCGTTTTGTATGGTTACCGTTGTTTCTGTGGGTCATCGCCACGGAAGGAGGGAGATGGTAATATAATGACGCGTGGCATTATTATATATCTTTGTATGAACCAGCTATTTTTTATTTTACTTTTTGAAAATATGAAATAAAATTAAGGGCGCAATCCAAACTTAATATGCAAATACCACTTTTATCCATACATTTTGCAAATACAACTTATAAATATATACTTATTGTTCACTTATTTCCCACATAACATTGTTCCTTAATTTTATCTCTCTCTCTCTCTCTCTCTCTCTTCCTCTCCTAGCGCTCTCTGTCAGTCGCTCCGCGAAACCCATCTCATCCTCTCATCTCTCTTTTCTGAATCGTGAAATCCCCCCTTGACCCCATCTTCTAGGCCTGTCTTCCGAATCTCCTAAGGTCCCAGGTGCTTGCAACCTCGAAGCTCAACTCCATCGCCGACCTCCAAAAGGTTGTCTTCTAGGTCTCTCATTGTTGATTACTTTGGTTTCCTGCATTTAGTCTTGATGGTTATTTTCTTAATCTCTGTAGGTTTCTCTGAAATTGGTTTTATTTTGATTGATCTGGATTAAGTGTTTTGAATCTTCATGCTAATCCATCTGGGTTTTTACCAAATGGGTTTAGATTGCTTTGGATATGTGAATCTTGAGATTTGGGATTTTTCATTTGATGTAGTAGATTTGTATTGTCTGATTATGATGATTCCTTGTTTGAAACAATGGATGGGTTTGTTCTTTGTCAATTGATTCTTGCATTTGATTTGAGATTTGCTTGTTTACTGTTGTTGTTTTGCTATTGTTATTCATGTTGTATTGCTATTGTATTACTGTTTTTTTGCTGTTGTATTGCCATTGTATTGATGTTGTATTGCCTGTTTATTGTGATTTTATTCCCGTTTTATTGTGGTTTGAATGGTTTTGGCGATTTATACAATTGGGTTCTATGTTTCTTTACTGTTTTCTTTCATCCAAAAAAGGGAAATTGTAGGTGTTCATTTATAGTCTCTACATTAGCCACGTGAATCTTTATAGTTTGCTTTGCAGATGCAGTAGCTTTTTGATATCTCTAGTTTGTACACATATAGCCATTTATGCTGCTATACAGGCATAGTCCATAATTTTTCTTTTGATCGATGTTCCATTTGTATTTATTTCATATGTTCTCTTTTTGTTACATAGATGTATATCAGTATGGTGATGAGTAGATTTTAGGAGGCATTGATGCAGTTGGGCTAGTTCTTTTAGCTTTTTTCCCCAAACCCTGTATCAAGTTGATCCCTGGTGCATGAAATCCCTTTGACACTTGGGTGGTGTTCAGTTTCTAGATGGAATGTAGATAAGAATGGAGTGTGGAGAGAGTTCAAGAGTAGATAAGAAATTGAAATTTGGTAAAGAGTGCAATTTGTATTATTTCACATTTTGGGGGATTGACAATTGATGGGAATGCCCATTTCATTACAAAGTTTAATCCAATAAACCAAACATTGTCTGATAGTTAGCATTATAAATGGAGGTGATGTATCAAATGGGATTCCTAGCATTTTTTAGCAAGCCTTAAGGAGAGAAAATATAAGAGAAGGAAATGGGATCAACAATTTTTGGTAGGTAGAAGGAATTTGTATTTTTTTTTTTCTGTCATGGCACACATTGGTGAATATACAACTTAAGTATTGCATATCAGGTGTCTATTGCACCTCCATTGTACTATTATCACTGATATATCTCGTGCCTATTGCCTTGATCTACCTTTGCATTGTGTGTTTATTGCTTTGTTATTATGTATATACATATATTTCAATGGCTTGAAATTATTCGTTTCAGTAATGTAGGTATCAAATTTTGGTATGTAATGATCCAAATGTATAATGTTGGTGTGAAGGGAAATATGGTTTCTAAAGTAAAGCCAATGATTGATGAAGATCAAAAGTTGCAAGGAAAAGCGTTGTCTCTTTTCCATACAAAGACCGCCATAAGTACAATTAAGGCGAAATTGAGTCCACAACAGTTACAAAGGTTACAGGGGAGTTGTTTTGGTCATCTATTACTGATTGAGGACCTAAGTGGACTTCACAAATTGTCCATGGGTTGTTGTTGAGAAAGGCTTATCTGAAGACAGTTACACAAGTCAATGGGATAAAATTCATTGTTGATAATAAGCTGATACAATTCATGGCACAACAGTTTTGCCTCATCACGGGGCTAAGGTTCGGAAACCCCCTTTCATTCCGATTGTGACCAACAAAAACTGCTCATTGAAGAAGAAATACTTTTGCAATAATAAAGGTGTGACTCTTTTGTAACTAGAAAAAGACTTCAACAACTGCCCTGATAAGGAGGATGTAGTCAATCTTGGATTTCTATATTTTGCTGTTTTTGTACTGTTGCATACTAAAAAATATGTCAACATTGACATGTAGTATTTGAAGTTGGCAGAAGACCTTGAAGAGTTTGAAAAGTATCCATGGGGCACTGCTTCATATGCGAAGACAAATGCATCACTTTTGGGGGCAGCTTTTGCAGATTACCATCAAGTTAAAGTGCCCCAAAAAACTACAAAAACTAAAAAATCTGAAAAGAAATCAAACACAACAACAGCAAGTGGTAGACCAAGAGAGTATCACATAAAAGGGTTTGGCTTCGCACTTCAGGTGAGCAAGTATCCATAAATGTTTAAGTTCAATTTAATTTGTTTACATTGATTGATGTTTTATTGTTCAAAATAGATTTGGTCTTTTGAAGCGTTCCCGACATTGGCTGCATTTTTGTTGTGCACGAAGACAATGCCCACATCCCCCGTATATTACATTGCATTTTGTTTTCACGAGCTAATGAGTCAAGTATTCGAAAACTTTGAGGTTAGTTAAGTTTGTAATGTTTATGTTATGCATATGAAAAATTAATAAGTTTACTCATATGTATTTTTTGTGTTTAAATTGGAATTTGATGTGAAACTTGTTCGTCCCACTCTAATTGAGAAGCAACAACCTTATTGGGCTTTGGGTGACTATGATGAAAACAATGAAGACATTATTGAATTGTTTGCAGATGAGGCCCAAGAAAATACCAGCACTTCCATTGAAGAAAAAGATGAGCAAAATTGAGGAAATAACTACCCTTCCCTTGTCTTCTAAGATGAGCATGTTTTTGTAATATATAGGTAATAATAAACTTAATAGTGCTGATATATAATCAATATATAGTCAATACATAGACAATACGATAGCAATAAAATGGCAATATTCGTGTTATATTTTCTAAGCTTTGTAACAGTTGCATTATAATTGTATGCAAGATAAACTCTCTTCGACTGAGTTGCATAGTTTGAAGCGTGAGTTAAAAAGCACAAAGGATGAGTTGGCATAGGTAGCTACTTCAAATCGAGTGCTTAGGAAGAGAGTGTTTGACTTGGAAGGGATGGTAGAGAATGAGTTTTTGAAACATAAGGAGTGTGAAAAAAATAAAAAGGCTGTGGAGGATTTCAACAAGACCCTTGCTTCAGTGGAACACTTTTAAGCTGGAGATAGAAGAGTTGAAAAAATGATATGGTGTGTTGAATGAACATGTTGAAGGACATGAAGAAGTGTGTAGTCTTCATATCAATGAAAGAGGCGAGAATAACATGTTGCCCTTACATGAATATATTACTCCGACTACATAACTGGCTAAAATGGAAGCACAAGTCCCTCGTGATGGAGTCGAAGCCTTCGCAACCATGCAAGTCCAAGGGGCAGAAATGGACACTTCAATTCCTAACAAACAATTGCAGCAAGAAGCTGAGAAGCTTTCTACTCCTGAAGATGTCGACGGGTGCAGAGTATTTGCAAAAAATTATTATCTTTGTTAGAAGATTGGAAAAAGGGCAACATTACGGCGTTAGGAGGTCAGATGAAGCCTCCCATCATAACCAATGTTACTATGGCTGGTGATGAAGTGAATAAGGAAGGTAGAGCCACAATTGAAATATAAGATGGGGAAGGTAAAAGGTGCAGAAATAAGCGGCTGGCAACTACATTGTTGAGTCAATTTACCGATCCCCCGAGGAAAAAGAGGAAAATTATTGTTTTGGATGCCGGCGCAACCCCACCATGTTTTGATCCAACAAAACCCATGCCCATTGATGATGCCAAGGCACTAATAGAGTTTTGCACCACTTGGAAAACCGATATAAGGTTTTGATTTTTAACCTTAGAAAACCAATATACATGTTTTTGTAGTATGCAGTCATCTAGAATAAGAATATATAGCTATCTTTAATATACATGTGTGTGTTTGTATTATCTTTATCATATTATACAATGTTTCAATTGTTGAATGATTACAAAATTAACCCTTGGAAGTTTGCCTATTTTAGTGCGGAGGTGCAACTCGAAGCATCTTCAGTTGGCCCAGACTCTTTTACAAACTTATAGATGATACATAATGGATTAGCTCCAAGGTAACAATTTCACCCTACTTTATTAGGATAATTCAATTCTTTTCTCACCTTCACTTTGTCTACATTTGTATTAAATTGAGGTGGTATTATTTACCTGTACTTTCAGCACCATGACATGGCAACGTTTTTAATACGAAAAAGACAACTTTCTCATCCTTTGGTGTTTGGAACCAACTAGATAACTGCAGATTATTGTTTGCAGGTAAGAATGTGTACATGTTAAATTCATTGCTCAGGTTGCATTGGTGGGAGTATTGTGGTTGCTTATGTTCGGTCCATTAGTTTCTAATTATGTAATGTGCCTTCAAAATTGTTGCAAACAATTTTTAGAGCCGGTAAGACGGCCTGCAAAGAAACGTATCATTGACCTTCCACCTATCTATCTACGAAAGACACATCACTTTGTGCACGGTTCATGGCAACATGGGTATGTGCAACCATGGACCAATGTCCGAAAGGTGTACGTCCCGTATAATCTTCAAGGGTGCCATTGGTTGGCAATAGAAATCGACTTCCTGAGACATACTGTGATTGTGTATGACTCCTATATTGCTTTTACCTCAAATGCCAAGTTGGTCAAATATCTTAAGCTTATTAGTAATACACTTGCACGGGTGCTTTACAAATGCGCTTTTATGAGATTTATGAGGCTGAAGAAGTGAAGCAAAATGGGATTAAGATGTCCAAATTTAAGTCATTCATAATTTGCAGCATTGGAGATGTTTCTCAACAATGTGATGAGTAAGCTGTGTTAATTTAATGGAGTTTATCGATGTTGTAAATAAGTGCAATTCTAATTTCTCAACTTATTGGCTGGATAATACCTCATGCGGAATTATGACAGTCAAATTCATCGAGTATCTCAGTGTCGGCATTTCTTTGGATATAATTGACCCATCCAAGTTTGCCTATTATCGATTGAAGCTTGCAATAAAGGCTTTGCGGGGGGAGGCGTATGTATGAGGTAAATGTGATAATGTTTCTCAATTGAATTCAATCTTAACTACTCACTTGGGAATTCAATGTCAATTTAATTATTTCAGTTTTTGTGAACTGTGAGTGTCTAGCATCCCAAACTGTATTCATGTTAATTATGATTGGTTAATACAATTAATTCCTTAAATTAAGATTTTAAATTTTGGATGTACAATTTTCTCTTTATATGAATATGCATACATGGAAGCTCTAGTGGAGCTGCTTTATACGGTGATCCATCCAGGTTCATAGAGCTATTTGCTTTAGTCGTTTTGTGTAGCAACTTATGGGCATGTTGTACATGGTGATAGGTAATATCATACATTAGGTAGCATTGGCTAATTGCCTTACATGGCACATAAATTATATCAATTTTGTAGACATGGTTGATAAATTGTATCGATTTTGTAGACATATCAGATAAATTGTACTCATTTTGTAGTAGGAATATGCATCAATTTTAAATTTGTATAACGAAATTCTCCGGTACGTCTAATCCATGCCACTAGGGATGTACTTTTGATTTAGTTTTGAAATTGTGCTTTTTTTTGGAGTTGTCGTCGTCGTTAGCATACTTATTGTTTAGATTGTTTACTTGAGCTATTTCATAGAGCTCGATATATAAATAGATCTATAGTTTCTCTTTATGGAGGTATAAAAGTGGCCCGTCGTTGTTATGCAATATATAGGCAATATAGGTTTACAATCGCACAATAAACAAACAATTGACGCAATTCTAAATAGCAGCATATCATATAACAATAAACCATCAATACAGACACAAAATACGTACTATAGGGTGGCAATATGAGCCCAATAAACATACAATACGCACACATCCAGTTCAAAGTACCTTCAATTTATACATTGCAAAGAAATTGCCACCCAACCCTAATAATACCATGAAGGGAAAACAAAGGCAGCACATTCACATGGCATCACCCACGACAAAATGAAGTGAACCAGCACTTACCCTCACCCAGCTGCACAAACCCTACCAAATGCAAATTATTAGAGGTCCATCAAAAGATCCATGTCGTTGATCTTCTTCTTTCCTGCATGCACGAGGCTATTATGAGGCATTCCCTTTCCACCAATATTCAGCTCTTGCCAGACACCAGCTACATCAATTTTACTCCAATTGTAGTCTGGTGAGACGACCGAAGTATAATCTTGGAACATCTCGAAGCCGTTGTTGAAACATTCAACCATTTCATTGTAAAATTCTTCAGATTTTGTGAATTGTTGGACAACATATTTCTTTTTCTCTTTCAATTTAACTTAAGGAACTCTAACTCTGCGCTCTGACTTATTTCTTGTTCAACTTGTTGGCCAAGTTTCCCATAACTTGGCCATGAATATCACATTTGCTCTCCCACCAATCCATTGCCTTAGACAAATATTGGAGCCCGTGCTTCACTTCTGAGATTCTGTCAAGCGGATCATTGCTCTCAGCCTCACTTTCATATGAAGTGGGATCATGATTTGGAGTCAGAGGTGGAGATGGGAACGGCACATGCCACGGCTGGTCTCCCGGGTAACTTACATGGTCGTTTGGAGGGCGTACGTCTAACATCTTCAACTATTGGTGGGTACAATTCACAACTCCAGTCGGCAAAAAATAAAACGTTAGTTTCAGGGTGCAGTTTTGACTTCTCAAAACCGGTAAACAACAACATGGTCAGGTTTACTAGAGAATGTTTGCCTTTGAGTAAGTTGAGAATGATTAGCTTTCCCAAACCTGATGTTAACAAGGTGCCTATGTTTCTCTTATATATAGCAACTTATCTATTTTATATTTTATTCAAGGAGTTAGTTAGAGCTCTATACTAATGGAAATTGGGTATGTAGTTGGGGTATTAATTTGGTGGGATTGCATTGTACACCAATTACTCCTTTGGTGTAAACTAGAGCATTAGAATAAAGGCAATAAAATTGGGATAAAATAAAATAAAATTAAAAAAACCCTTACTGGGAAATTGGAAATTGTGGAATTGAGGCAAATTTCGAAAAACCTAACTAGAAAATTGCCAAATTCTAAACATACGAAAATAGGGAAATTCCAAATGTCGAAAAACGAAAATAACAAAATAGTGATGTACGTAATAGAAAGGCACTAAAGAGGCAATAGAAAGCGAGATGAAGGCAATATAAACGAGACATACCCACAATACATACACAATAAAGACGCAAACAAACGGCCATATAATAACAAAATAGTGATGTACATAATAAAAAGGCACTAATGACGCAATAAAAAGCTAGATCCAGGCATTACAAACGAGACAAACCGACAATACAGACACAATAAAGACGTTGGCGAACAGCAATATAAACGCAATAGATACTCACTATATAGGATCAAAGGAAAACATCTTCAACTGTAATACATTAATAATCATGGATATAACAGCCGAATGTAAGGCCAATAAACACACAATAGATATGGCAAAAAATGGAGTAGGGAACTAAGGAATTTGGAAATTTGAAAAAAAAAAAAAAAACGAAATTGCAAAATTGCAAAATTTGAAAAATACCTTACTAGGAAATTGCCAAATTCCAAATTTAAGCAAATTAGACAAAGATTGAAAATGACAAAATTTGAAAAAGGACGAAAATAGGGAAATTCCAAATGATGAAAAAGGAAAACAACAAAATAGTCATATACAAAAGCAAGAATAGTACAATATAAAATGAATAGTGGAGCAATATGTAATGCAATAAAAACGCAATATGCCCGGAAAACATATACAAATCATTGCAAATAAAATTGAAAAACTAGGAAAATACAAAAATTGACAAATAGGAAATTGGAACATAGGAAAAAGGAAATTAGGCAAATAGAAAAATTGGAAATCAATTGAAATGGCAAAATTGGTAAATAGGAAAATTACTGTACTGAAAAATTGGAAAAATTGGTAATTTTGCCAAATTGGGCAAATTTTTAAAATTTAAAAAAATGGGAAAACTGGGAAATTGGGAAATTCCAAATTACAAAAGTAGGAAAATAGTCGTATAGGCAATTACACAAACAACATGTAATAACTACCATCGAATAACTCTCGCCAATCACTCCCGGCAATTACTCAATCTCATTTACTCCTGCTCATTAATAGCTCCCTATATTTAACTTCAACCTAGCTGCATTAAGTAGAAAATTCCATCACATTAACTCTTGCTTGCAGCCATTACCTTCCCCACTCATTTCACTCACATCACATTGACTCCCAGTTTTCCCCAATTAAGTCTGACACCAACCCACAATAAATACCCAACCCATGGACCCTAACCCCACACCAAACCCAACACTTTCAATTATTGAAGGAGGGGAGATTGAAACACCAGCCAAGTCAGCAAATTCACTGATTGCAGACTTGGTCCATGGCCTGTAGCAATGTCGAGCCAATACCATATTTTGGAAAAATCTCCATGCATACATAATTTCACAAATTTGGGAGGGCCAAGCTAGGTGGGGTGTCATAAAAAAGCACACAATTCACTCTCGTTATCTACCCAGATCCATCTCCTACATATAAAGAGTGTGAAAGCAAAAATTATAAATGTCCTTGCCACTGTAGTTATGGTATTCAAGGAATCTCACGAAATTGCCCAGTTGAAGCAAAAACAAGTGGAAACTGGATTCAAACTATTTCGCAAGTTTGCAAAAACAGTGGATGCAGAAGGAAACTAGGAAAACATCATAGTGGCCTCTTTTTGTATTATGTAAGTTTCCAAATTGGACTTGATGGAATTATGATGCCTCTTTTTGTATTTTTGAGTATACAATTTCCTTTGCCCATGTCCAATTCAAACGATTATAGCTGCAATAACCCCACAATACACATGTGTATAATGGCAATATGACACCAATAAGAGCACAATATAGTAGCAATAGGATCCTATTGCAGTACGTACTACATCAAACCCTGCCATTTGATTGACGTATACATCCTTTAAAGGACATATGGCCTACATTACACACTTTCAATATGAACTTTATATATACAAGTAATCCCTTGCACCATCACATTCCCCCTTAAATTACAAAAAATAACACCACAAAACCTCACGCTCCTTCCTCTTTCAACCCCTAAATTATCCATCGAATGCCCAATACTAGATGGCTGCTTGGGCTGTGGGATACCCTGCAACTCCATAACAGAATTGGTAGGGGATAGCAGTTCCGGGAAGACGCAAATTTGTCTCCAACTAACAGTACGAGCTCAGCTCCCACCCTCACATGGCAGACTAAGGGGCTCCTCCCTCTACATATTCACATAATTCAGCTTCTCATTTGGTCGATTGCAAATCAGGCATCACACCCCAACTTAATAGGGCTAGACCCATTGGAATACGTATATGTTCATGGCGTTCATGATGCATAACAATTGATCCATGTCCTTCAATACATACAAGCATTTATTGCCATTGATCACACCATGTTACCTGTGAAGCTCATTGTCATTGATTTCATTGCTGCATTGTTCTGGTCACAGTATGTCAGAACACCCGCATATTTGAAACACCGGTCTGAAATATTTTTCAAGATATTAGGGACATTGAAGGCTTTAGCAAATAAGTTTCGAGTGGCGGCGGTTCTTACTAACCAGGTGGTGGATTTTATTGGGCCAAATGATGGAATCAATAAGGTGAGATTGGGAAACTTAGAGTGCTTGCATAGATCAGGCAGACGCGTGAGTCTAGCTTTGGACTGGCTTAGGCATATTGCATCAATTCAAGAGTGTTTTTGTCATGATATGAGGAATCTGTTGGGGTTAGCAGTCCTAATGCTCTTTCAACAACTATATCCAGTCAAACACATAGGACACTTTACCTTGTATTTGCCCCACATTTACCCCATGCATCGTCTAAATTTGTAATCACAAAAGAAGGTGTAGTAGGAGTATCACGGTAACTGCCTAATAATTGTATTGGAAGGACTTTTATGTTGGGGATCCATTTTGAGTTACCATTCTAGGCCCTTTCATTTCGTACATACATAATTACATTGCAATAGCAATATGACTACAATAAAAGTACAATATAATGGCAACCATAAGGCAATAAAAGGACAATACGTAGCGATACTATCAATATAAATACGGAATACACCATGATGTATAGCAATGCAAACCAAATTATGCAAATTTAACAGAATTCACAATCCACATAACACCAAACCCAAACTTTTTTTCTTCAATTTTTTTTTTCATGTAACATCCCTTCCCAAACTTAGGATGAAAAACACATCCAAATTAAAGCCCATGAGTTCCCTGGAAAGGTAAATACTTATTTTTCAGTCTAAGGTGAGGAAATATAATTGGTTAAATGAAAGAAAAGGCTTACATGTAGGCTCAAATGGGTTAACAATGGAAAATCATGCTTAAGCATGCATAAGGTTAGCTTGAAAGGCACAAACAATCTAAAGAGGGCCTTATCATTTCTTAAATGTCATGTAATCAAATTGCATAAGAATGAATGACTTTTAAGTGCTCAACCAAATCAATGAATAATGAGATCAAACAACAACTAAGATGACAAGAAAATAAGAGTATGTGTATAACACTCATGAATTAAAGCACAAGGCTCAAAAGCTCACTTTATATGGTTACACAAGTCCAATTTATGCTTGATACAATTTGTTTGGGTCATGCATTTCCTTCAATTGGAGAATTATGAAACACATGGCAAGTCCATGGAACGTTTCAAACATATTAGGCTAGAACGATGCCATTAAGTGAATTCTTTTTTTTCTTAAATCAAATTTTCATTAAGGTCATGTAAACATTTATCACAATCTCATCATATGTGTTCAGAAAAGTGACTTAAAAAGGAAAAAGAAAAGAAAAGCAAGACTCAAATAAAACAGAAAAACAAGCAAATGAAAGGTACTAAAGCAAATAAATATCACAAAGTACAATAATTAAAAAGACAATAAAGTTTCAAAAATATTAAAAATTTATAAAAACCAAACAAACGCTCACACTAAAACAGTAAACCACTGAAGATAAAACCACACTGATTTACGCAATTTGAAGCCTAAACCACAATGAGGCCCAACCTAAATGAAGCCCACACATTTTATTTTTTTTTATTGAATTTTTTTATTTTTTATTGTAATTTTTTTATTTTAAGACAAAATGTGATTGGCGGTTGGATGAGTGGGATTTTCCTTCCCATTTTCTCTAGATCTGAACCTAGCTCCGCCAACTCAGACATGGGGGCAAGAGGTTGCATAATGTGGATGCCCTACTTTGGTTCGTCAAGAGGGCCGATTACTATAAACGACTCAATACTCCTAGACAACAATGTTGCCATTAGAGTTGCGAGGAGTTAGTGACTCCATGGGATGTGCGTGTGCTGGGAACAAGAGAAGATAACGAGGTAGTGAGTGATGTCATGGTATTGAGCATGCAAAGTGTGGCGTCAGCCGCAAGTGTGAATCATTGCCTAATTGTGAAATCCCATGAAGTGCAAGTGCTAAGATCCCAATAGCAAACACAACAAAGTTTGGTCGAAGATTGTCTAAGTGTCATATGAAGACTGAAGAAAGAGAAGGCAAAGGCGTTTAAGGAGATGCGCAACCGGATTGAAACATTGCATGTAAGAGCTGCTGGAAGTCTTGGAGAGACCAGGTAAACGCAAGAAAGGAGATCACAAGTTGAGTTTTGCGAAAGCCAAGAGGGTGATCTTTGGAAGCTCAAGTGGTGAGCCCCAAGAAGCAGTGCGGGAAAACCTAAGAGAGGAGGTCCAAAGTGCCAAGCCAGCCACTCCTGCCGTGGAAACAGAAAGCGTCTTGAAAAAGTGA
The DNA here is from genome assembly GCF_965620075.1 of Prunus avium. NCBI lineage: Eukaryota > Viridiplantae > Streptophyta > Magnoliopsida > Rosales > Rosaceae > Prunus > Prunus avium. Next base: position 29,682,015 of record NC_142289.1, read on the forward strand.
TTTCTGTCTTTGAAGTTGATGCAGTTCTCTTTGGTTTATTGCAGTGTGTGATGTGTGCGGGTGGTGTGTCTATTTTAATATTTATTCATTTATTCATTTTTTTTTATTGTTGATTTTAAAAAAAAAAATTAATGCAGTCCCATGTTACCTTTTTATTTTTATTTTTTAAATGTGAAATAAAACCGGAGACTAACTTATAAGAAAACAACTAATTTCATATACATCTCCTCTACTACTATTTTTGGACAAGTTCTACGTCTCAGAGGCATATATCTAACTTTCAGTATAGGCGGTCAAGGCGGTTGCCTATGGCCTCCAAATTGGAAGGGCCGCCAATTTTTATAAACCTCTATATATACATATGTATGTTACTTTAAAAATTATACTATATTAATATTATATTAAGCCCAAGTACAATTTTTTTTTAAAGCCCAATTATTTACTCTAAAATCAAAAGGTCGAAACTTAATAAGGGACCAATTTTTTTAAAGTTAAATTAGTTTAATAAGTTAACCTAGTTGAATAGGTTAACCTAGTAGCATATACGTTAGATAGGAAAATCTGCTCAACTCAACACAAGGAAAAAAAAATAAAAAAGCAGTTTATTATTGAATATCTACTGCAAGAGGAAAAGATCTTCGACGAAGAAAAAGAAGGTTGTTGAAACGATAATTTTTACATCTGTGGGGCGTGAATTTTTCACAACAAAAAAAAGGGGTGGCAACCCTTTTAAAATAAAATAAAATAAAATGACAGCCGTAAACTTGTATTTGAATGGGATTGAAATATTCCTCCCTGCAAGTTTATCAAAAAATGTAAGTGTTTGCCAAGTATCAAACACTGAAAGATAAGCATCCCAGCTGAGAAGTGGCTATTCACTTCAACTCAAACTCCTCAAAACTCATGACCTATAAAAGATTCATGCGGGTGATTAAAAGAGGGGACGAAGAAAGCAGGGACGAAAGGAAGAGAAAGGAGAACAGCCGCAGGAAGAAAAAGAAAGGCAGCAAGTATACTAGAGAAAACAAGGGCCATCTCAAGGTAAAATCTAAGTTCCATGGCCTAGTTTTCTTGTTTGCTCACATCTCCAAGTTTCGATGCTCCTGGCTATGATGATTTCTTTCATCATAAAAAAAGTCAGAGATCTCTCAAGGCATGGCTCACGCTCAAGTATTGCTAAGTACACAATCTGCACCCATCTTTTGATCAGTCCAAAGAAAGATTCTTGGCTATGATGATTTCTATCATCATAAACAAAGTCAAGAATCTCTCCAAGGCTTGGCTCCGCTCAAATGATTCCAATGATGTTTTCAAAACATCCAGTCCACAACCAACGGGGAAGAATTGTCTTCCATGATGATTTCAATCATCATATTTCCAACAGGCAACTCCGAATAAATGCTTCCAAATGCAGGGGATGTCTCAAATCATGGAGATCTGTTGAGGAGGACATGGTGCTGAACCCACCATGGAATCAAAATCAAAGAAGGAGGGCGTGTAAAGACCTCTGTATGAAGTATTTAAAACTAAAAGGGTCTCACGGCAATTGAATTGCCTCCCTATGGGCACTTGCCGCCAGCAAGTCAAGAAAAAAAAAAAGGAAGGAAGTAGTGGGGCCACGTCGCATGGTCCTATTGTTTGATCTTTCTCCAATTCTATCTGAAGCCAGTTGCAGTCTTTCAAAGCTTTTGGGGCAAACAGACATCAGTCCGGCTTCAACTGGCAGCTGGGTTTCAAAGTCTCTCTAATGTGGACTCTTTGCTCATGGTCCAACTGATGAAAAATGTCAAGGCCTGGAAACAGATTATTGGGTTATCAAAAATTGCCCATTATTTCTCAAAAGCCCAAGGTGTTTAATGAGTGATCAAATAAACACTCATTAAGCATACAGAGGCCCAAATGGCCTATAATATGGTTAATGGATCAATTTTAAAATCCTCAAAGCCATAGTCAGGTTCAAACGCAAATGTCAATTTTAGAAAATTAATGGGTTAATCGTAATTGCTCATTATTTTTCTTGGACATTGACAATAAGAAAAATTATTTTTCTTAGACATTGACAACAAGAAAAATGGTACAAAACCATCTAAATTTCTCATGGGTCATCTACCCATGAAAATTCCAATGAGATTAAATTCAAATATCTCAAACACAAATTCTCAATTAGTGGGGCAACACTTACCCATTAATTTCCAATTTTTCCCATAGGTCATCTACCTATGAAAATCCCCAAATTGTCTCAAAGACACAAATTCTAAATTATTGGGCCACACTTACCCATTAATTTCCAATTTTTCCCATAGGTCATCTACCTATGAAAATCTCCAAATTGTCCCAAAGACACAAATTCTCAATTAATGGGCCACACTTACCCATTAATTCAAACTACGCCGGTTTGATCCCATCAAGGGTATGTAGGCAGTCTACCATACCAATAAACGCAACCGCAACCAATTTTGAGTCCTTGGTTTATTCTAACCAAATTCGCCAAAACACTTTTCCAAGTGCAAATGTTAATTTTATGAAAAATCAATGGGATAATTAAAATTACTCATTATTTTTCTTGGATATTGACAATGAGAAAAATGGTACAAAGCCATCCAACTTTTCCCATGGGTCATCTACCCATGCAAATTTCAATTCTCAACAAACACACATTCTCAATTAGTGGGCCACACTTACCCATTAATTTCCAATTTTTCTCATGGGACATTTACCTATGAAAATCTCAAAATCTCCAAACTGTCTCAAAGACACAAATTCTTAATTAGTGGGCCACACTTACCCATTAATTTCCAAATCAAGTTCGAACTACGTTGGTTTGATTCTTTTGAAAGGGTACGTAGGCAATCTAGAGCCTCAATCTAGATGCATCCGCCCAAATCTCAAATCCAATTGAATCCCAGGTTCATTTTTTAACCAAATTCACCCCAAACACACATCAAAATCGAATTCCTAGTTTATTCAGCTAAATTCACTCAAACACTTTCTCAATCAAATTCATACAAATCTTTCCTTTGCAATGAGTCATTCATTCATTGCAATTCTTTGAACTATGAGTGGCTTGATTCCCGCGAGGGATACGTAGGCACCCTGAGGTTGGACTTGGGAGCAGTCGCAAAACCAAACACACACGTTCGTTTTCTTTATGATGAAATCAAAGGGTTTTCCCTTGAAGCAAAGGGTTGTAATTAAGAGACTTGCGTCTCGAATGGGTTGAACCTAAAATAATAAAATCCCATTATTTAATTAGTGGTGGTGAAATTATGTTGGGAGGGACATATTTTTCTTCAACAAAGGTAAAAACCCACAAGACTATTGCTTATATTTTATGTTGAAAAATACACGGTAGAACAAATTGAAAAAAACCGCATAAATATACATACAGAGTAGAAGGCCACATTTTGGTAGTTCGTCCAGGGCGTCCAAAACCTTAGGACCTCCATTGCCTGCACATAGGGAGGCTACGCAGGCTTTATAACAATGTCATTGACGCCATATACCAAGCTTGTTTTCTTACTCGTAATTTATTATACATTTAATTTATGCTTATTTATGTACATGCCCCCTGTGCTTTCAAAGTTGTCTCATATTACCACATGTGCTTTGAAACGTCTCAAAATACCCCCTGAACTTTTAAAGGTTTCTCACATTACCCGTTCCGTAAAAAATAAAAGACGTTCTGTTACTTTGTTTGGGCCCCACTTCTTTTCAATCAATTAACATTGGAGAATTAGGGTTATTCAGAATTTGGGTGAGCGTGTGAGCGACTGAGGCCCAACAGATATATTTTCCTGCTGGAGAGGCACCCCAACAGCTTCTGGAATAATCCTCTTTCTACGATCAGGCCGTCTATATTCCCTCTGCTTCACAGGACTAGAAATTCTAGTAGACAATGAAGCCTTATTTAAACCATCAACAGAAGTTTTTGTTGCAACCCTTGCATCAACAAAAGGTTTTACAACTATCTAGTTTTGCTGATCTAGAACCACTTTTTTGCTTGGGGCTTGCTTAGCAGAGGCTGCTTCAAGCAATAACTGTGTTGGGCTTTCTGCTAAATTTGCTTGTCAACCTCTAACATCACCATAACGATTTCTCTTCAATTCATCCAGTTCAGCATCAGTTAACCTATTGCCAAGCTCTTTCACCTCAAAATGGAAAGTAGCCACTGACCCATCCAAAGAACATGCAAAAAGTGAATAACCATCAGGGCTCCTGTTTCTATAAGAAGAAAAATAACATTAGAGAACAGAATAACACCAACAACAAAAAAACCAAAAAAAAAAGCTATATCGAAATGAAAAAGAATATGCAGACAACCTAATCGTAAATCATTTTTTCTGGAAATGGCAACCATACCAGCATAAACCCACAACACTTTGAGTAAAGAACTGCTCTACTACAAAGAGAGGCGGGGACTTGCAGTTGTCCAGACAGTTATGGTTCCATCCTGACTCCCAATTGCAATGACATTTTAAGGTTGTGGTTCTTTCTCTTTCCCACCCATCTTTGAAGCCACAAGGGGACCATCCCAGCTGCCTGAAAAAGGTAGATCCAAGCTGAAACAACAAACACATGTTAGACAATGATATTGGAACCTGTATAGAGACAAACTCCACCTCAGATTTTCATAAACCCTAGCCCCTTGTCCCAATTTCCCCATCTCACCCAAATTTTGAATAACCCTAATTCTCCAATGTTAATTGATTGAAAAGAAGTGGGGCCCAAATGAAGTAACAGAACGTCTTTTATTTTTTACGGAACGGGTAATGTGATCATGAGACAGCTTTTAAAAGTTCAGGGGGTATTTTGAGACGTTTCAAAGCACATATAGTAATTTGAGACAACTTTAAAAGCACGGGGGCGTGTACATAAATAAGCCTTTAATTTATTAGTTATTTGTTGCATTAGTTTATATTTCATTGGTCAAGCTTTCCAATTTGTAAATTTATTGTCTATAGTGTAAATATTTTTACATTTAGTTTTATGGAAAGGAAAACGAATTTCTAATAACACAAGATTCCTCTAGTTTCAACTTTGTATTTATGGAACAAAGGTTATGTTCGTGGACATGTGTCAAATGTTGAGAAGGTTGGTGAGTGTACACATTGGGTTAAAGTGGTGAGCATAAATGCTCCCTATTTAATAAACAAGAGGCAACCCCAACGAGCACTTGGTCTAGTGGCACTTCTTTTCCCTTGGAAGATGCCCCAAAATCGAAACCACCCCCTAACCCTCATGGGTTAATAATAAAGAAAATATCAACAAGAATTAATGTTAAGTTATTTGAGATAATTAATATTGTGTTACGTTTAGATGACTTCACTAGAGAAATAGACAAAATGTGAAAATGGAATACAAGCAATTGTGCTGAAAAGAAGCATATTGAATATTGAAACAATCACGTCGTTTTTTTTTTTTTTTGTCGAAAACTTCATTTATTAACTATATCTTCATTTGGTGGACATGGAAGACCATCCAAAACCATGCCATGCATAGTCAACGGTGGTCTGTCGTGTGTTTTTTGTTTTTATATAAGCGATAATCTACTTTAATTTAATAAAAACTACGAGGAGGGGGATTTGAATTTGGGTGCAAAGTAGGGAGCACATCCGCTCTAGCCAACTTGGTTAAGCCCATGTGTACAGGTTTGTAGTGTTGATGTTGAGTCATTTGACCAACTAATAAATCAAATATTTTTATAGAAAAGTTGATATAGATCCAAATTCTCATCTAGAAGTTGGGTTTAATCCTCGGATTTGGTGACTTTGATACAAGTCCTTTGACTTTTGTGCCACATAGGATTACATTCCTTTTTGAATATTGTCTGATGTAATCTTTTTATTTTATATATTTAAAATCTTTTTTTTTTTTTTTCCAATATTGCCCATTATCTTAGATTACCTTAATGAGATAATTAGCCAATATTATATTTCTTTCCTTATCCAATTTACCCTTGCCCATTATCTTAGATTACTTACCTTAATGAGATAATTAGCCAATATTATATTTCTTTCCTCATCCAACAACTCTTAATGAGGTAATCTTATTATTATTATTCTATGTTGAATATATGCTCAACTTTTAATAAGGTTCAGTTATTTTGTTCTTTTTAGTTGTTCTTTTATGTATAGTATACCGGAGACATAGGTACGTAATACATTTTTTGATATATTTTTCTTCATATATATATCTAAATTATAGGTAACATATTCCTTTAAGAAAAAAAAAGTTATTAATTGACTTGTGTTTTGACATACATGAGATATAGGTACCACACTTTTTTGCCTTTTTGTTTATGAATCTAAGTTATAGGTAACATACGATTTACCATTTATCTTTTTTATGTACCGGACATATAGGTAGTTTTCTATTTTTTTATCTGACTTATAGGTAGTTTTCTAATTTATGTTCCTAACTTATAGGTAACATGATTTATCACTAAGTATTTTTCGTTACTAATAATAACACTATTTACTTGTATGTCAGGTATATAATTTAATGTGGGTGCTTGTATTGGTATAATTTGTGGGTCTTTACTTTGTATTGATTAAATTGTATTTTGTCCATATATTAGGAATATTATGAAGGAAAGAATTCAAAATTTAAATTATGGAATTCAATTACAAGGAAATAATGTATTAAATTTAGATTTTCAATGTGTTTTCCTTATTTACCTCAAAGGGTAAAATTGACACAACAAAAAAGTAATAAATGTAAAAGGACCTGCATCTAAAACTAAAACCGCGAGGACTAAACCCAATGATAGCTAATCGTTGTGGACCTAGATCTAAGAAGCCCATATTTTTATTTAACTTTTCTGGTCAGTGTAAGAATTTTTCTTAGGTAGATCAGCAAGCAACTGGGTAGAACCTCTTCAATCTAGTTACCAATTAAAGAACCAAATTGAGAAAGTTGAATAGAATTTCTAAATTTGGCTCTTCTAAACCATAAGTCCAATGAAAGTTATACTACCAGCGTGTCTCTTTGAGCCATACCAATAATCAATAACAAAAAATAACAATTCAGTTTTAATCCCCAGCAAAATTGCCTAAAATTAGCAAAGAACATCACATTAAATAGAAGGTTTCTCAATCTCGTAAGATTCATCTCCTCCAAAATCCTCTCCCTCTCATAGTCCTCATTATCCAAGACTAGAGCCATTTGTAATTTGTTTTGAAGATCAAATGGCCATGTCCAAGACCTTTACACTTTGCATTGTTGCTCTCTTGGTGTGCTCGATTTGCAGTGAAACGGCGAATGCAAAATATATCGGTTATGGGACAATAAGACGTGATCAACCATTTGGATGCAGGGGACAACGGTGCATGACTCCACCATCCAAATCTTATAATAGAGGTTGTGAGAATGTGAAGGAGTGCAGAGGTGGTGGTCGTAAATTAAAATGAGTCTTCCGAAGCACAACATATAACCATGAAGGGGACACACCAAGAAATGGCGCTTCAAAGACTAAAGAGGGATGCCTATTCTTTTACATAAATATATTTACTAATCTTCATCTAGCCATATTGTGAACATGATGTAATAAAGAACAACATTATTTAATCAATTTCTAAAGAGTTCAACGTGTTGGCAATCTTGTTGTTTTTGTTTTTAGGTCACCATATGCAAACATTAAACTACATTTACTTACTTATACTCAGACATCTTAAGGTAAAAGAATAAATCTATTTGAGCAAGATACGCGACATTTTCAAAGGACCAATTTTATGCAAGTAACTCTTACTTCTGTGAGAAAAGTAGTCAGCGATTTTGTTGACGAATGTGGTAAATATTTATCATTCTCGATTATGAACACTTCATGTGAGATGTTCTATGCATCGGAAATTTCTTTGTTGGTGCTATAGAACGAACTCGTTCTCTTATGAATCTTTTAAACTGATAAAATATCAAAGCTACAACCTTTTGGTAGGTCTAAATCTCGTTTAATCTTGAGAACATGTAACATTTGAACATGTCCAATAAGGCAGTATTTTGTTTTTTTATTGTATATTATATGAGTACAAATACGAATCTTTGAACTATTGTCTCTTGGTGGTATTTATAACACGATATTTTTATTTATTTATTTTTTAGTCCAACTGATTGGGGAAAAGGAGTTTGCACAAATATTCCTTAGGTGCATGGGGTTCGAACCTCTACCCACATGGATGGAGGTGGAAGAGCTCAATGACCTGAGCTATACCCCACTAGAAAACATGAGATTTACATTTAGCATATATTAATTTGTAGAGCTTGATATTTCCATCAGTAGGATCGATCAGTTGCTTTGAATTTCTTGTAAGATTAAAGAAGAAGTCTCCTTCGTCAGCTCATAGTGCTACACTGTAATCAAATGAGTATTATTCCATATCATCTCTATCTGTCTACGATCATGTAAATTTTTGGGCTATTCCCTAGTAACTTCAATGAGAATCAAGATCATACAAAGGCTATAAATACCATTATTTCGCTTATCCAAGTCTCAACCAATTATAATGTGTGGGTTATGTTGAATTTTGGTCACAGGTACCGAGTCCAATGCTTTGTTAACTTAGGACCCCAAATGAATACTATCTTCACTAAGTGCAGGTTCAAGTCCGGAAGGCACCTACACATATTGCGTAGTATTATGTTACCCATATATATATTTAGACTAACTTTTGTTATTGTAAAATTTTGAAAACGACTTGGTATTAAAAAGATTTTCAAAATTTTATTGTTTTCAATTTTTAATTAAACTTTAATTATTTTGACCAAATTCCTCTTTATTTATTGTGGGGTTATAATATCTTAATTTTCAGCTTGTATTTTTATATTCAATGCTATAATTTTCTGTTTAATGGGATTGGATGTCTGTAAAAGTCTATTCCTCCTTCACATTTGACACACAACTAGAGTTTGATTCTCTTTACTTCTCTTCTACTACTTTCATATACATTCTGTATTTTCTACTATTATTTTTGGACAGATACTGTGTCTTAGAGGCATATATCCGACTTTGAATGTATGTGCTCATAACACACCCTGAGCGTGTATATTTGGGATTATATCTTGGAGTCTTGTAGACCGTCAGTACTTCCACCCTTAGTATAGGCGGACAAGGCGGTCGCCTAGGGTCTCCAAATTGGAAGAGCTGCCAATTTTTATAAACCTCTATATATACATATGTATGTTACTTTAAAATTTATACTATATTAATGTTATATTAAGCCCAAGTACTATTTTTTTTTAAAAGCCCAATTATTTACTCTAAAACCAAAAGGTAGAAACTTAATCTAAAACCAAAAGGTGGAAACTTAATAAGGTACCAATTTTTTTAAAGTTAAATGGGTTTAACCTAGTAGCATATACATTAGATAGGAAAATCTGCTCTACTCAACACAAGAAAAAAAAAACCAGGCAGTTTATTATTGAATATCTACTGCAAGAGGAAAAGATCTTCGAGGAAGAAAAAGAAGGTAAAAACCCACAAGACTATTGCTTATATTTTATGTTGAAAAATACATGGTAGAACAAATTGATTATGCGAAGTTAATTGAAACTTTGGCATCGAAAAATGCAAGAAGAGTGATGTTTTGATGCATTTTATAAAGTTGTTGTGTGAATTACATTTTGTTTGTTTCTATTTAGCTTACAATTCTAACTTTGAGTTCATATAATTTTTTTTAACTTATCGAAAAAAAACTGCATAATACATAGAGAGTAGAAGGCCACATTTTGGTAGTTCGTCTAGGGCCTCCAAAATCTTAGGACCACCACTGCCTGCACATAGGGAGGCTATGCAGGCTTTAGGACAACGTCATTGATGCCATATACCAAGCTTGCTTTCTTACTCGTAATTTATTATACATTTAATTTATTAATTATTTGTTGCATTAGTTTTATATTTCATTGGTCAAGCTTTCCAATTTGTAAACTCATTGTCTATAGTGTAAATATTTTTACATTTAGTTTTACGGAAAGGAAAACTAATTTCTAATAACACAAGATTCCTCTAGTTTCAGCTTTGTATTTACGAAACAATGGTTATGTTCGTGGACACATGTCAAATGTTGAAAAGTTGGTGAGGATACACATTGGGTTAAAGTGGTGAGCATAAATGCTCTCTACTTAATAAACAAGAAGCAGCCCCAACGAGTACTTGGTCTAGTGGTACTTCTCTTCCCTTTGAAGATGCCCCAAAATGGAAACCACCCCCTAACCATCATGGGTTAATAATAAATAAAACATCTATAGGAATTAATGTTTAGTTATTTGAGATAATTAATATTGTGTTATGTTTAGACGACTTCACTAGAGAAATAGACGAAATGTGAAAATGGAATACATGCAATTGTGCTGAAAAGAAGCAGATTGAATATTGAAACAATCATGTCGGTGTTTTTTTTCTGTCGAAAACTTCATTCATTAACTATCTTCATTTGGTGGACATGGAAGACAATCCAAAACCATGGCATGCATAGACAACGGTGGTCTGTCATGTGTTTTTTGTTTTTATATAAGCGATAATCTACTTTAATTTAATATAAACTACGATGAGGGGGATTGAATTTGGGTGCAAAGTAAGGAGCACATCCGCTCTAGCCAACTTGGTTAAGCCCATGTGTACAGGTTTGTAGTGTTGATGTTGAGTCATTTGACCAACTAATAAATCAAATATTTTTATTTAACTTTTCTAATCAGTGTAAGAATTTTTCTTAGGTAGATCAGCAAGCAGCTGGGTAGAACCTCTTCATTCTAGTTACCAAAGAACCAAATTAAGAAAGTTGAATGGAATTTCTAAATTTGGCTCTTCTAAACCATAAGTTCAATTAAAGTTATACTACCAGCAATAACAAAAAATAACAATTCAGTTTTAATCCCTAGCAAAATTGCCTAAAATTAGCAAAGAACATCACATTAAATAGAAGGTTTCTCAATCTCGTAAGATTCATCTCCTCCAAAATCCTCTCCCTCTCATAGTCCTCATTATCCAAGTCTAGAGCCATTTGTAATTTGTTTTAAAGATCAAATGGCCATGTCCAAGACATTTACACTTTGCATTGTTGCTCTCATGGTGTGCTCGATTTGCAGTGAAACGACGAATGCAAAATATATCGGTTATGGGACAATAAGATATGATCACCATTTGGATGCAGGGGACAACGGTGCATGACTCCACCATCCAACTCTTATAATAGAGGTTGTGAGAATGTGAAGGAGTGCAGAGGTGGTGGTCGTAAATTAAAATGAGTCTTCCGAAGCACAACATATAACCAAGAAAGGGACACACCAAGAAATGGCACTTAAAACATTATAGAGGGATGCCTATTCTTTTACATAAATATATTTATAATACTAATCTTCATCTAGCCATATTGTGATAAAGGACAACATTATTTAATCAATTTCTAAAGAGTTCAACGTGTTGGCAATCTTTTTTTTAATAATTGATTGAAGTTTTTGTTTTTGTTTTTAGGTCACCATATGCAAACATTAAACTAAATTTACTTGCTCATACTCAGACATCTTAAGGTAAAAGAATAAATCTATTTGAGCAAGATATGTGACATTTTCAAAGGACCAATTTTATGCTAGTAACCCTAATTCTGTGAGAAAAGTAGTCAGCGATTTTGTTGACGAATGTGGTAAATTTATCATTCTCGATTATGAACACTTCATGTGAGATGTTCTATGCATCGGAAATTTCTTTGTTGGTGCTATATAACGAACTCGTTCTCTTATGAATCTTTTAAACTGATAAAATACCAAAGCTACAACCTTTTGGTAGGTCTAAATCTCGTTTAATCTCGACAACATGTAACATTTGAACATGTCCAATAATGCAGTATTTTGTTTTTTTTATTGTATATTATATGAGTACAAATACGCATCTTTGAACTATTTTCTCTTGGTGGTATTTATAACACGATATTTTTATTTATTTTTTGTTGTCCAACCGATTGGGGAAAGGGGTTTGTGCAAATATTCTTTAGGTGCCTGGGGTTCGAACCTCTACCCACATGGATGGAGGTGGAAGAGCTCAATGACCTGAGCCATACCCCATTAGAAAACACGAGATTTACTATTAGCATATATTAATTTGTAGAGTTTGATATTTCCATCGATAGGATCGATCAGTTGCTTTGAATTTCTTGTAAGATTAAAGAAGAAGTCTCCTTGTCAACTCATAGTGCTACACTGTAATCAACTGAGTGTTATTCCATGTCTTTTCTATTTGTCTACGATCATGTAAATTTTTGGGCTGTTCCCTAGTAACTCAAATGAGAATCAAGATCATACCAAGGCTATAAATTCGGTTATTACGCTTATCCAAGTCTCAATGATTTATTATGTATGGGATATGTTGTATTTTGGTCAAAGGTGCCTAGTCCAATGCTTTGTTAACTCAGGATCCTCAAAGGCACCTACACATATTGCATAATATTATGTTACCCATATGTATATTTAGACTAACTTTTGTTATTGTAAAATTTTGAAAACCTTGAAGGGGACTTGGTCTTAAAAAGTTTTTCCAAATTTTGTTGTTTTCAATTTTTAATTAAATTTTAATTCTTTTGACCAAATTCCTCTTTATTTATTGTGGGGTTAATATATTAATTTTCAGTTTGTATTTTTATATTCAATGCTATAATGTTTTGTTTAGTGAGATTGGATGTCCGTAAAAGGATATTCCTCCACATTTGACACGCAAGTAGAATTTGATTCTCTCTACATCTCTTCTACTACTTTCATATGCATCATGTATTTTCTATTATTTATTTTTGGATATGTTCTGTGTCTTATTGGCACATATCCAACTTTGAACGTATGTGCTCATAATACACCTTGAGCATGCATATTCGGGATCGTATCTTGAATTCTGGTGGACTGTCAATACCTGCACCCTTAGTTTAGGTGGGCATGGCAGTCTCCTAGAGCCTCCACTCGGACCAGCGACGGAGAACACATGCCCGATGCGCTCCGTTGAGCCTCCTCACGGTCCCCTAGCTACCACGATCTGCCTGATCTAGTAGCCGCCACCCACTCGGCCTCACGGCGGGATTTGATGCTCTCCACCAAGACGGTGTTGTCACTCTCCATCTCGAGATTTCCGCTCACAACCATCTTAGCGTCACTGCCAACTTAAGCTCCATTGTGGAACAACTTCATTCATTCCCTCATTTGCCTCTGCGCTCAACGTACGCTCCCATGTACACCTCCAACGAAATCCTAGCCCATGTGAAATTGGGCTCCACACAATCTTAGAGTTGACCAGCTAGCTCAAAAAGTGGATGACCAAAACAAGTTGGTTGGACAGCTCCTCAACCATATTGACATGGTCTGAGACCTTGGCCTTGTATTGCAAGGCGAAGAGAGAATGATGGACAAATGCACCCACAGGCAGTTCGAGAGGTCCCATGCAGGTCGAGCAAGAGCAACCTAACAAGGAGAATGACAAGAGCTTGCTCAGCCCGTTGGCATGTAACAAGCATTCGCGAGCCCCACTCAAAGTAGATCGAGTCTCCAATCGAGATTAAGTCCAAGGATCAACATGAATGAAAGGTTGGGCCCACGATCCGATGTTCACGCTTGCATGGGCGCGCAAAGAAGCATTCACAATAGATTAGGCCCCCAAGGAGATCAACCTCACGATCATCCCCATGAAGTACGAGAAGAATGATGCCCACATGCTCTGTCCTAAGGAACCAACTCACGACGACAAGCTACAGAGGGTCTCTTGCAGGCTTAGTCTACCAACATGCTGCGTTGGCTGGACAGTTGAAGAGATCTACTCCGTAGAGACAACGAGGAGGTAAACCAGCGATACCCACATCATGGAGGACATCGACATGAACCGTAGAACATACAGGTAGAAAATGTTGAGAAGCTCATGAATGACTGACTTCAAAACTCGAAGATTAGGGGAGATCGAAGGGGATTCTTAACGCCTTCTTTCACACACTTCAAAGGGGATTCCAATTCTGAGAGCCATCTAAAGCACTTCAAAAGTCTTATGATTCTCTACAATGCCGAAGATGCACTGATGTGCAAGGTGTTTGCAATGACCTTGCAAAAAGCAGCCTTGGATTGGTTCCATACCCTGCTATTTAGGTTGATTAGCAACTTCAAGAAGCTAGCTTTCGTCTTCACCAAGGAGTACACTGCCTACCGGACGATCAAAAAACAAGCCGACCACATATTCAACCTGCGCAAGAAGCATGATGAGTCCCTCTGGGACTACATAAAAATATTCAAAGCGGAGAAAGCCAACATTGTGGGATGCGATGACCGAATCGCATCCTCTGCCTTCAAGAAGGGTCTACTGGCAGAGCACGACTTATATCATGAGTTGACTATCTCTCCCAATCAGACTCTGGCAGAGGTCTTCCTTACTACGGAACACTACGTGCTCTGGAACGACTATCGAATCGCCATAAAGAAGTCTACTAAGCAAGCCGAATAACCACCTAAGGAGGCAGGTTAGAAGGGCGATAAGCCTAGCAGTAAGAAACATGGAGGAAAGTGCAAGGCACCATCCCAAGGTGGTGCACCAGCAGATGAAGGCTATATGAAGTTCACCATCCCAATACATCAAATTTTGGCCCAAGTGAAGGATAAGCCCTGGTTGAGGAGATCACCACATTTGAAGGGAGATCCTAACAAGAGAAGTACCAACAAGTATTACGCCTTCCATGGAACACATGGGCATGACATAGCCAACTACCGATCTTGGAAGATGCACCTCAAAAAGATCATAAGAGAAGGTCACTGCACGGAGTTCATGGTTAAGAAAGCCATCCAGCAGATCGAGGATCGGGATGCCATCAAGGAGCCCCCACAGAAGGTCATAAAGATTAACATGATCCTACCTCACTCCAAGAAATTCGGACTGACCAGCAAGGAAAAAAATAGGAAGATTAAACATGCCATTGTTATCTCCCAAGTCTTAACTAGCTGCCCAACAATTGAAGACGGTCCCGTGATTGGCTTCCAAAAGAAAGATTTAAGTAGGCTTGATATGCCGCACAATGATGCCCTCATCATAAGCATCTAAATTGTGCAAGCCATGATCGACCAAGTTCATGTAGATAAGGGCAACGCAGCCAATATCCTACAATTTTCAATGGTCCAGTAGATAGGAATACAGGCCAAGATCAACTAGTCAACCAGGTCGCTGACCGACTTCAATGGAGCAACCATAATCACTATAGGAATGGTAGAGCTTGATGTCTACTCCCCACCACTGATCAGCGCTCAGACGTTCATGATCATTAACGAAGTCTCCCCCTACAATGGCATCCTTGGCAGACCAGGGATTGGCAAGATCAAAGCCATTACCTCTACCAGGCACTAGAAAATCCACTACCCGATCCTTGGGGGCGGTGTCAGCCAGATCAACAGCGATTAAGCGATGGCGAGAAAATGCTCAGCTCAGGGGCTGAAGAAAGGCAAGCAAGTGCAGTTCGTCCTTGTAAATCATGCATATCTGAATTGAGCATAACAAGCAGTGGAGAAAGCAGATCTTGTTCATAACGGTCGAGTACACCAAAACAGAAAGGGAATAGCGATTCCCCAATAGGAATTAAAGAATCATGACCAAAGAGGAATCCTCCCGGAGGTCTCCCCCGAAAAAGGATGGAAGCCCGAGGAGGACGTCAAAGTAATACCCCTTGATCCTGATAAGCCAAAAAGAAAAACATGGATTTCCTCGCGCCTAAGCCCATAAGTGAATGTGGAGCTTACAGCCTTCCTCAAGAACAACAAAGACGTGTTTGCTTAGTCACTATCTAACATGTCAGGCATAGATCTACAGATCATATGTCATCACCTTCATGTCAACCCAGCTATCAGACCAGTAGCGCAGAAGAGACGTAACTTCACTCCCAAGCGAGTTGCCATCATCAAAGCCGAGATTGACAAGCTCCTAGCTGCCGGCTTCATTAAAGAAGTTTTATACTCATAGTGGCTGGCCAATATTGTTTTAGTTGACAGGACCCGCCCTGGATTTCCTCGGAAACCGTGACGGATCCCGTCTGAAATTCCGACATCCCACAGATGCCGGGCCCTCTTACTATGAATCGAGACTTTCTACGAACCGAGACTTTCTACCAAAATTTTGGCAGAGTCTCCCCTGTAAAATGAACAAATCCCAAATTTCAAACCTGTCAAAAACACAGTTATTTACAACCCAACAGCCAGCATGCATTACACAAAGCATAGTGTTTACAAACCATGGCCTCCGGCCTCATAAATCAAATCCTAACAGGGCAATAACAAAACATGTCTAACAGAATTCAACAAACCAACAAAAAAAAAAAAAGAGTTTAACAAATTTACAGAGTATAGAAACTCTACGAAGGCTCGGTGTACTGAAGCTCACGATTCAAGAGCACACAACACAGCTCTGCTGCTCTTTCCAGTCAACTACTGGCTGTGGGGCGAAAAACATAAAATTGTGAGTGGACGAAACAAAGTTTAGTTCCATTTAAATCAAAGTAAAATAACCCCACCGTTTAGAAAACCATGCATTAAAAACCAACATATTCATAATCATATAATGTATGCTCAAAACCAGAGCTAAATCTGAAACCATAGTGAAACTTACAATTCAACCCATCCAAACCTTTTCTTATAAAACTCAAATCAAACTCTTGAAATACGTGCCCAAAGGCACGACGAGCGGGGAAGTATCCTCGCTCAGAAACAAGAACAAATGCATAGCTATATATATATATATATATATATATATATATAATATAAGAGATATAATATAAGTATACGACACTTCTAATTGTACCGGGGAAACAATCCAACAAGGGATTGTTGACTAGTCCACACGTAACAGCCCTCAAATGAACTATGTGGCTAGGGACGAGCCGTCCAACTGGGGGACTAACTCTCAGCCCAGCACGTACGAACGAAGAATCAAGACCCGTACGCCTGTAAACAATCCTACGCGCGCAGGCCACCCAATTAAGGGTCTATAGCAACATCCCGTCAAGGATGCCCCAAGTTCCGACATTTCCAAGTATCTCACATTTCCATAATCAAGTTACAATTTAAGGGGAGGTACACGGGGTAGTGCTTATAGCACTTCAAACCGACAATCTAAACTCACATCTTTCCACATCTCATAACAACAACCCCGTACTTCCTACACATAACCCACAAAGATAGGTAGCAATTTCTCAAATATCATTTGTATATACTCAAGATACTTAAAATGTCAAAACCCATATATATATCCCAAATACTTACCAAAATAATAGTTTCACTTTAAAGTATAAGGTGAATTTCCATAAACCCTTAAATTCTTATGCATAGAAATTTCATCATAAAAATCATGCTATTTATTTGAAAACAAAGTCCACTCACAAGTAGTCCCACGCTGCTTGACCCCGAGAAGGTCCCGCCTGCTGTGTATGCGGAATCGGATTACCTATTTCAGAATATGAGCACGATATTAAAATCAAACTCAGGTAAGCACGAGGAACAAAACGTTCCTAAGGTCCAACTAAGGGTTTCAAGTGCTGGGATAATCTTGGAAGACGCTCGGTCAACCGGGCAGTCAAGTACCTCACGGTCGGACGATTAACGTAAAACAGAAACTTTAAGTTATTGAATCGGAACATCCGGGGCTCCGATTCACGATCCGCGAAATCCTACACGATCCTAAGAATACAAGGAACAACATATAAAAATTGGAAGCGATCCAACGGTTCTAACATATCGAACCCGGATTAACGCACGATATGTAAAATTCATTCGGGGTTCAAACGTTATCCGAATTGAGATCCGTAAAATCCTACGCTCTCGTGACAACCAGGGGATCGCATTGGGACAAAATGCACCTCTGTTGCAGTGCCCATGCGCCGCCACACAAGCTGGCAGCAAGTGGGTGTCCAAAGCAATATCGCTTCGCCGGAAAATCTCAAAATCACGACTCAAGACTCCTACCCTAGCTAATACACCTAATTTGGAGTCACTTTTGTTCATGGGTTAGGGCCAAAAAGTGGCCGGAAGTGGCCGGAAATTCAACCCGAAGTCCGGCCAAACCTAAATTCAAAAATCGAACTATCAACGCTCAAAATCGTTCAAATCCTACCCAACAGGCAGCTAGAGCACGAAGAGTAGACAAAAATCCGTACCTCACTCGTCCAATTTGGTGGAGAAACGAGGGAGAACGAGCGACTCAAAGTTCTGTCAAGGTCGGTGGCTGTTTCCGGGCATCGCAAGCTCGGGGGAAGACGGCGAGGCTAGGCTGAGGGGTTTGGTGCCGGTGTCGGAGCTGCTAGTTGCCGGAGGTGGTGGCTGCATTGTGCAGAGGGTGGAGGGAGGTATCGGGGCACAGAGGGGGAGGGAGAGAGAGAGAGAGAGAGAGAGAGAGAGAGAGAGAGAAATGAGAGTTTTTTTTTTAATTTTAATAAAAATAAATTTCAAATTATTTACGATTGTGCCACTTAGGGTTTTTAGATCGTATCTTCTTCGTTTCAACTCCAAATCGAGCCCACTACGTGTCTACGGACTCGTCTCAGTACGATCTACCTAAAAATACTAATCGATGCCCCAAACTCTTCCCGTATAAAAATGACCCCTTTTTCTCCTACCCTCAAGGGTAAAATTGAAATTTCAGATTTAATTAAATTAAATTAAATTAATTAGGGAAAAAGTCTTAATTTTGGGTCGGCATGTTACATTAGTAGCAAAGAAAGACCAAGGCAAGTAGAGAGTGTGTGTGGACTACACCGACCTTAACAAGACGTGCCTGAAATCTTTTTTGGCCAAGCTTTTGGGAGCTCAATGCTCTTCCTGCGGCTGCCACAGTGGAGGACTTCTATTCTCAGCCATCCCCTTTTCTTTCTTTCCTCCCTTCTTTCATGGCCAGATCTGATGAAGAAAAGAAATTGGTATACATGCTAGTTCGAAGGGTGATTTCCCTCCTAGCAGTCTGCACGTCAAGATCCTTGGGTCTTTTAGGTGTCTTTGCTTGAAACTTGTTCCCTTTTCTATGTGCTGGAGCTTCCCAGTGGCTCTGCACATGTGGTCTTCCAAGCTCTTCCGTGGCTTTGTCTTTTAACCAAATGCTGAAGCCTTTGTTGCTTCTTACTTCTAATTGTATGGGCTTTCTAAGATGACAAGTCAACCTACCAAACAAATGGGCTAATCTCCTCAAGTTTTGGGCTATATTGGTTAATTTTAGTGGGCCATTTGGGTTGGGCTTTTTAGTTGGGATATTTTCTCTCTTGTGTTTATCCATATTTTTGGGCCTAAGAAATGGGCCTGAGTTCCGAGGCTCTCAACTGACCCGGAACCTCCAGTTCGCAGTCCATCAATAGGCCTCATGACAACTTATTACCATCCATACCACAACCCACTCAAGCAAGCCCCGAGCATTTGAGTGGCTTGGGCCCACTTAGGCTAGTAGCGTGGTTGGGTGTGAAATAATAATTTCCCGCTTGGCATGCTTTAATTTTATCGTCCTTGAAGAGAGACATGATGCTTGACAGGATAATTAGCATGGGGTCGTAGAGCTAGGGTATTTTATAAGCTCATCTCGATTCTTAGCATGACTGGTCATTTATTTGGCATGGCACGTGGATTATGGCTCGTGCGAGTGCGTGTGACGAATTTTTGCGTGCTCCCAGTCGGATATTTTCTTAATAAGGTGTTGTACTGGGCCATGAATTTATTCGGGCCCAACTGTGGATTTTTTAGGCCTCAACACTTGTAGATTCAATTTTTGATAATCAATTGCTAAGCTTCATGGACTCTTACTCTAGCTACAATCAAACCATGATGCATGAGGACGATAAAGCAAAGACTTCTTTCATAATTAAAAGAGGCACGTATTACTACAAAGTCATGCCCTTTGGGCTGAAGAACGCCGGAGCAACATACCAGAGGCTCATGAACAAGATTTTCAAGGAGCAGATCGGTAATACTATGGAGGTTTACATAGAAGACGTGCTAGGTCAAAGCTCCTCGACGAGCAAATCACATCAAGAATCTTGCTGAAGCATTCAGCTGCTTCAAAAGTAGTACATGAAGTTGAACCCGAGCAAGTGCACATTTGGAGTCTCACCTGGCCGATTTTTGGGATACTTAGTCACCCAAAGGGGCATCGAAGCACATCCCAATCAAATCAAGGTCATCTTCAACATGAAGTCACCTGCCACAACGAAGGAGATAAAGTCTAACATGCAGAGTAACAGCTCTCAACCGATTCCTTTCAAAATCCACTGACAAGTGTATGTCATTCTTCAAAGCCTTGAAGAAATGACAAAGAGACAAGTGGGATGAAGAGTGCGAAGTAGCTTTCCAAAACTTGATGACCTACCTCACTTCACCTTCTATGCTATCAAAACCCATACCAAGAGAAGATTTATTCATTTGCTTGGCGGTGTCCAACTTAGTAGTCAACTCAACTCTCATCCGAGAAGAGCTGGGGGCATAACATCCAGTATTCTACACATCAAAAGCTCTTCTCAATGCAAAAACTCGCTATCCAAAAATGGAGAGACTCATTTTTTCCCTTCTAATTTTCGCAAGAAAGTTAAGAACTTACTACCAAGCTCACCGAATCATCGTCATGAGAGAATTTCCTTTGAGATCAATCCTTCATAGTCCCGATGCTTTTTAGTGACTCATCAGCCAAAGAAGAAAAGATGGTTAACATATTCAACGAAAGTTCAAAAGCAGAAGAGACCTCCTATGCCGATCCTAACGTGCCTAAAAACATGTGGCAGTTGTGCGTAGATGGAGCGTCAAATCACAAGGGAACTGGAGTAGGCGTCGTTATAATCACCCCAGACGGAATCTTGTTGGAGCAAGCCATCACACTGGGTTTTCCAGCCTCAAACAACGAAGGAGAGTACGAGGAGCTGCTCACTGGCATGTGCGTGGCAAAGGAGCTGCTCACTGGCATGCGCGTGGCAAAGGAGTTGTCGATCAAAAGGCTAGCCATCTGCTCAAATTCCCAACTAATCACCAATCAAGCATCAGGGGAGTATATGGCGAAGCACCCAAGGATTATCCAGTACCTAGACAAAGTCCAAGAGATTTTGAAGGCATTCCCTACCTTCATTATCTAACAAATTCCCCGGCCAGAAAACACACATGCAGATGCGCTAGCGAGTCTAGGATAAGCGTTGGATACCGAGTTCAGACGTTCAATTCCGATCGAGCACCTTGATCAACCAAGCATCGAAGAAGCACAGCTGCCGAACCTAATGCAAATCGATGAGGATCCCAGCTGGTAAGACCCCTTCTTCGCCTACTTGGTGGGTCATGGCCATTCATGCAATAGGTCATTGACTTAGTGGGTCCCATGTAGCCGGCACCTGCCAGGAAAGACATGATGATCGTCGCCATATACTACTTTACTAAATGGATCGAGGTCGAAGCTCTATCCTCTACTAAAGAAGCCGACGTGGAGCGATTTGTCTAGAAGAACATTATCTGCTAGTTCGGCTCCCACAATCGTTGGTCACCAACAACGGATCGTCGTTCATTGGAAGGCAGATCACTGCATTCTTCGCAAAGTATGGCATCAAACAACACATGTCAACTCTTAGATATCCGCAAGGCAATGGCCAAGCAGAAGCATCTAACAAGATCGTGTTGGATTGTCTTAATAAGAGACTAGAAGGAGCCAAAGGAAAATGGGCCGATGAACTGCCTAGAGTCCTATAGGCTTATCGCACCACCAAAAGAAGCTCAACTGGTGAAACCCCATTTTCCCTCGCCTACGATCCTCTAATTCCTAAGTCAGTTAGTTGATCTTTAGGAAGATACAAAAATAATAGAGAAGGTTGGAGTTTTCTCTATAGTATACGGTACAAGAGAACCGAGTGGCCGGAGATGTGTGTGGTGGTGGCCGGAGTCGTGAGAGAGAGAGAAAGAGAGAGGGGTTTCTCGGGTAAAAATCAAATTACCTCATATGTGTCATGTAGGCATGTATTTATAGTGCTCCTTGTAAGCTAAGGTTTGAAGAATAATCCTTATTTAATTAAGATTATTCTTATCCAAAAATAAGATATTGGAATTAATCAAGGAGATTCGGTGGAAATCTCATCCCTGATTTAGGGAGGTATTCTCATCTTAAATCAATTATAATTTCCCTATTAATTAGGATAACTAATTGACCTAGGGAATTTCCCTTTTCCACATGTCACCCGCTCATTAGTCGCCAAAATATATGCTCCCACATAAACTGCATAGTTGAAGTGGGTTTTGTTAAAAATAAAATTAGAGTCAAGTTGACTACCCCAATATTATATATGAGCAATGGCACTTCCAAAGCTTAAGCTCATCTGCACCCTCTTCTTCCTTCGAGCCCTCCTCACATCCACCACATCAATCCAAGCAGCCCCAGCAAACTCATATCTCTTTAGAGAATACATAGGAGCTGAATTCATCAATGTCAAGTTTTCTGATGTCCCCATTAACCGAAATGTAGAATTCCACTCTCTCTTTTTCCATAGACTATGACACCTCAGGCTCCTCCCCCCACCAATGGAAAATTCAATGTATTTTGGGACTCTGATAACCTTAGCCCTTCCCGAGTTTTGTCCATCAAAAATCAGCATTCAAATGTCAAAGTGGCCTTGAGCCTAGGAGGGGACAGTGTGAATAGTGGCTCTGCTTACTTAAAGCCTTCCTCAATTGACCCGTGGGTTTCTAATGTTGTTTCTTCACTCACAAGCATCATCCAATAGTACAATTTGGATGGAATTGACATTGATTATGAGCATTTTAGAGCAGACCCCAATACCTTTTTTTGAGTGCATGTGAAGGCTTATAACAACCCTCAAGAACACTGGAGTGATCTCATTTGCTTCCATTGCTCCATTTGATGATGACCAAGTTCATAGCCACTACCTGGGTTTGTGGAAGATCTATGGCCATTTGATAGACTACGTGAATTTCCAGTTTTATGCCCATGATCAGGGCACCTCAGTGGCTCAGTTCATCGATTATTTCAAGACGCAAAGCTCCAGCCAATTACAATGGTGGGAAGGTCTTGGCAAGCTTTATCAGTGATGGGAGTGGTGGATTGTCCCCTGAGAATGGTTTTTTCACTGCCTGTCACCGGCTCAAGAGTGAGCAAAAACTTCATGGAATCTCTGTTTGTTCTGCAGATGACTCCAAGAAAATCGGTTTCCGCTATGAAAAGCAATCACAAGCTCTCTTGACAAAATAACTTGGAATTTAGCTAAAAGTCGGGAATTTAAGAGGATAAATTGACAATTCCCTTGTTTGGCAAGTTAAGCGCGGAATTTATTAAATTATGCGCGGAAAAAATTGTGAAAATTGAGACATCAAATTCCCAAGTTTAATTTCCACAAATTTCACAATTTTCGTAGTACCATCTACAAAATTCGACATACATAAATCCAAACATTGAAATCTTCAATTGCCAAAAATTGAAATGATAAAAATCTAAATTCCGTCATTTTAGAATTCTATGTTATTTTTAATTCCTTCATCCAAACAGTACATATTTATCTTGTAAATGAATATGATTGAGAATTAGGCTCTAGAATTGGATTCCTGAGTACTATAATGCACTAAGAACGAGTTGCTTCTTTATGTTCTGTACATTTAAAATCTTTAAAGTTTTACAGAATTCAAAAACTCCTCTATGAAATATTTTGTTAACAATGTTTACACCAGATTAGTGACCCAACAAAGCAAAAATAAAATCAGCATCTACGAGTAGATGAAAAGGAAAACAGGATAAACACTTCAATCTACTTGTTGGTAGTGCGGGCACAGTATGACACACAAAACCACAAGTGCAACCATCTGAAACCCCCAAATAGTAAAATGGAGAAAACCGACATCTTGAACAATATAATTACTCCTCCATCATGACAACAGTTTTCTCGGGTTGCTGTTGCGAAACCTTGACTTTGATCGGTAAGGTGAGTGATGGATCTTGTTGAAGTGCAGTTGGCGCTTTGACCAAGCTGATGCTCTGTTCCAACTCTTTTACTGCCTCTCTGTTCTCCTTGGCTTTCTTGCCCTTCATCCTGCTCAAGTTTTTCACAAATTTGTTAAAATGAGGAAAACAAAAAGACATTGTACTGTTTCTACTGTAGATTAAAATTAAGAGGAAAGTACCTCTTCTCATGGTGTCTTTCCTCTCTGATGATTCTGACTTTGTCGATCTTCTTAATGGCCTTGAGGGTGTTTTCTGTGAGATTTCTGTCATATCTCTCAGGCCTATTTCTCTTTCTCTCAAACTCAAAAGTTGAGTCCTACAAAAAAATGCAAATAGTAACATCGGACTTGCAGGATATTAACCCAGCTTTTCAACAGTCCCAATATAAAGTGTGAATAATAAAACCACCACGTTGTTTACCTGTGTCATATCCTTTCCACGCAAACGCCTATAGGCCTTAGTCCATTTTACTTTGCGTGGATTCCTCTTCATTTTAAAGTTCTTGTGGCATTTGGATCTACAGAATCGAAAAATCTACAAGAGGAATGGCTTTCAGGTAATTGAGCCAAACATAAAAGGAAATGTGAAGGTGAGCTAAGTCCATAGTGGCACTTAGACATTGCTCACTCACTATAGAATCCCAAACAATAATGAATGGCCATCATCCATTTCGCAGTCAAACCATAGGGAGTAAAAACATGCAAACTATATGTGGATGAATTTGGATTAAATGATCAAGAAATTAGCTCAAACTGAGTACCTCAATCAAAAACATAAAAACAAAAACAAAAAGCCCAAGCTGATGCCAAACAAATCGACCCATCCTGGCATCAATCTCATATATATGCACATAAATAGCATCCCTATCAACCCAACCAACAGTAAATCAGGCAGCGATTGATTGTAGGACTGGAAAACCCTATAGGTTCAGCTGCAATCAATAAAATTTTCAAACTTTTAAATTTGGTTGTCAAAGGTAGAGTAAAGTTTGAAAATGCATCACCACATAGCAATACATGGTCCACGTGTTTTTTTCTTTTATAAGAAACAAAGAATTCTATTAAAGAACCAGAAAGCATATAGGTGAACAAGAGATCCACCAAATATACAACCACCAAAATCATACAACAAAGACACCCCTTACCACAATTCACTTGAACATCTATAACTCTACGATACTACTGCTTTCCGATCCAAATATATTAAATAAAAGATAAACTCCCTAAACTCTGAAGACGTAGATGCCCACAACCGAATACAATCCCCATAACTCAACTATCTCATCACCCTTAACATTACATGGTTTACGTTTGAAAATTCTATTACACAAGAGTACAACAACTTCCGTTTTCCTCAGTAGAGAGTATATAAAAACTTTACCTTTGCATCATTACGAACAAACTGAATCCCATGTCCAGGATATACTGTAGAGGAGCAAAACCAGCATTTTTCCAACCTCATTGTGTCCCTTGACTATATATAACTATTTCTGAGAGAGGAAAAAGAAATAAGTACACTACCATTAAAAATTAGCAGAGGAATGAAATTCATTACTAAACCCTACGAATTTCGATCTGGATCGAGCGTACCCAATCGCGGTACGGTATCGATCTGGAACGAAAAATTTAACGACTCAGTTCCAGAGGAGAGAACAGTACCTGATAGACGACGTCGCTGCTAAAGAACAGTACCTGACCGCCGACAGCAGACGAGCAATCGAGGGCACTCGAGGGAGAGTGCAATAGCTGATGAGCCCCCGTTTGATTCTTGGTCATTACTAAACCCTAAGGGGAAGGAAGATGTTTGATTTTTTGTCTCCCAAAATCAGCTCCAGCGGTGACGTCCAGCCCGGTCAAGGCCCAAGGCAAGATAGCCCAAGTTGCTGGCCAAGAGCGCTGATGTAAATGAAGAAATTTTTTATTAAAAAATCGAAAAAAATTCTGAAAAATTATTTAAAAATTCAAATTTTTTCTATACATACCTAGAAATTTTTTATTTATTAATCTCATATATATATAATTAATTCCATGTGAATAGTAATTGTCCTTGGATTGCCATGGCAAAAAACACAAAAATAATTTATAGGGTATATACTATTCAAGTGAACGAAAACCGGTCTTACTTGCCCTTACCCTTTGCCATGACAAATGGATGGAAGTGCGGGAACGTACTAGAGGTTGGGTGGGTGGGTCAGTGTGTCAATATAATAAAAGTACTACTTCTAGTTTCAAGAATCCAGTCTCGTTCTCATGGACTCTATGGTTCAAGGAAGTTGTGGTCACCAACACTTGGATCTAATCTAAGGGTTGAGAAAAAAACTGGTTTAAATATCAATATGTCATCTTTTATTTTTATTTTTTTTTACTGCAGTAAAATACTATTTTGGTTATTAAAACTATTTTTTTTTAAATAAATTAAAACAAAAAAAGAAGAGTTTAATATCATAGATGAAAAACATGAATAAAAAACTCATAACGCTAGTCATCTTTCTCATTCATGCCTAGTGAATAAGAAAACATGAACCTTTTATGAAAATTCAATATAGTTGCATAAACCCAAGTCTGGGTTCATGAACTGGAAAAACAAAACCCAAAATTTATTTGTAAAAAATTGAAGTTTTTCCAAACTGGTTTCATGAATCATTCAAATCTAACATTTATAAACAGAAATTTGGTCACAAAGGCAGAGAACAGAATGAAAGTGACTTGGTTGTGGGTCCTTGAAATTCAATCACGTTAAAGTGTGAAGGGATGGCTTGATGGCTCGGAATTTGGTTCTTTCTGTAACACCAGAGTTGAAGGTAGTTGTAAACGACAATGGAGGAAGAACATGTTCTTGGTTTTCTGAGAGAGAGCATGTTTTGGTTGGAGTGATTTTTTTCTTTTTTAAAATTTTTGTTTTTGTTTAGGTTAAATTAATATTTTGTACAGTAAAAATAATAAAATAATGACATATTGATATTTAAATCAGTTTTTTCTTAACTTAGTTAGATCCAAGAGTGAGTGACCAAAACTTCCTCAGACCCTAGGGTCCAAGAGACATGACTATTCAATAATTGCTAAGGAATAATGAAAGTCATTGTTCTTTCAATACATTTAACAATAAAATACATAACTTATTCTCTCAAAAAAAAAAATACATAACTTATTGAATAAATAAAAAACCACTTATTCATAAAATAAATAAATTCATAATTAAAATTTGCATGCTGAAACATAAATTATTGTTGAAACTTCAAATTAAACAAAACGGAAATTGAAAATATTTAAAAAAAAAATAGCAACTTTAGCCAACTGGTTTTTTCACCTTCGCTTTTGCACTAGTCCTTGTGGTTGAGATCTCTCCAAGAGAAAAGTGACTGGGCATAGAGGACGGTGAGGATGATGCTTGGCTATGAACACCTGCATAATTGCCCTCCACCCCTTTTCATCTCATTTACTCTAATTTCTTAGCAGAGTCATCTAAAAAAAAGGATTATGAATTAATATCTCATTTCTTGAAAGGCCTATCTTTGTAGCTCTCGTTGAAACATGATCGAAGACGGATATTGGAATGGATATAAACGAATTGATCAGCTATTGCAAAATTCAGCTAATTTCTATTAACATTATGGATGTAAGAATATGTGTTCCAAATTCTTTCCACTGATGAACTTGATATCGGTTAAGCCAACACTTTTATCATTTGTAATATATATAATTTATTTAAGACAAAAATTCATAATTAAAAATATTAAAATTAAATTTATACCTTTTTAGCGACCTTTGCTAATTCTGATGTTTCTACATTATATGTTGACCACCAATCAATGAGATTGATTACCACTACATCTGTTTGAGCCTCTAGTGAACCATAAAAACCTTTTCATTGATGGAAGCGAGCGAATTGTCCTCGTAGCAAATGTGCCTCCGCTTTAGTTTCTGATATCCTATCAAAGGCTTTCACAACATTTTTCATCACTTCTATGTCTCCATTAGGGCTTTTTTCTAGCCACACCTCATGTTGCTATTTGACTTAAATAAAGTCTATCATAAAACCTCGGTGTTAAGGCAAATGCAAGACAATGCATGGGAATATTCATCTTTTCCTACCTACGAAGCACAATTTCTTCAACCTCAGGAAAATATTCGGCATATATTCCACTTGCCATAATATCTTTTATTTCGCCAAGCATATTATACATCCTTTCATAAATTTCACCCATCTTTTGGACATCACCATCGTCAAATTTTACCACCAGATAAATTGGCTTTGTGAAATCTAATATTACCTCAACATGTTCCCAAAAATTATCATCTTACATGGTATTTTGAACCAGAGTAGCTAAATTCATTTCGCCTTCATCTAAATTTTTCAACAAATCTTTCCATGCTCTTTGAATAACAATAGTTTGTAGTGCTTCTCTAAAATCAACTAGCTTCTTTAACAAGATATAATGTGATGCAAATATTGTTATAGCTAATTTCAGTAACTCCAAATGTGACACTTTTAAAAATTGTCAAAGCATGTGTGTAGTTTACAAAAAAATTGACAATTGACTTTCCAGATTTATAAATATTTGTAAGCCACTCAAGTTTTTGTGCAAGATTTTAAAAATTAGATTTAAGGTATGAACAACACATGGAGACCAAAAAATAGTCAAACAAAGTAGGGCAAATTTTCAAATATGCTCGGATATGTATTCTTCTCCAATATGGAGGTATTTATAAGGAAGTACAAAGATGTATTAACCCTAAATACAATAGGAAATAAATATAAACTAGAATAGAAAATAAATCTCAATTATAATATGACTAGACAAATGGGTAAGTAACCAAAATCTTAACATAGTAAGGAACCAAAATCCTAACTAAGTAAGGACTCGCCAACACTCCCCCTCAAGTTGGTGCAAAGATGTTACTCATGCCCAAATTGACAAGCGAGTCATAGAATACCATACTCGACATTAACCAAATTGAACAACTGTAGAGAATGTCACAATTGTAGAGAAAGTCTTGTTTGTAAACCATGAGTGAAACAACTGAAAAACCAAATCAAAGTTCGCAACAAAAACACAAGAGCAAACCTTAACAAATATGGCACATAGCAGAACACATAAAAGTAGAACACAAAAACCCTGTAAGCACAACAATAGGTAAGGCAGAACACAGAAACCCTATGAGTAGGACAGTAGCTAAGGTAAAACACATAAACCCTGTGAGCACGGCAGAAGGGTCCATTAAATTTGAATCCCAAGAATAGGTCGATGGACTATTCAGTATGAATCATCACAATAGGGGTATGAGAAGCAGTGGGTGAAGTATAACTAGAAGCAGGTGAAGAAATAAAGGCATCAACATGTTAGACCAAGGTCTGACGTGGATAAGTCTACTGAGCTTTTGAATTTGAATGTTAGTTCTCTATCCTCAGGTTCTGTTGAATGAGGAGATTTGTGTTGTATAGAACTCTATCACTCCATAGCTAATATCCTGGTTTGTAGGAACAGCTCTCTGTTTTTCAAACTTGTACTTATCAATACGTTCATTATAAATATACAGCTGCAGCCATATTGGCAATGCAAGCTTGTCACACCATTTCAAAGTCTTACATGGTATTAGAGCCTCTAGTCTAACGACACATTATTATATTATTTTTTTTCTCATGGCTACCAACAACTCAGGTGCTGCTCCTACCAATACCAATGATGCAAATCCACCACCACCACCTCCACCCAACAATTCTACCATAACCACCCATGCTGCTCCACCCTCAGTTTCTACTATTGTTACCATTAAGCTCGACAGAACCAACTATCCACTTTGGTTGGCTCAAATATCTCCCATTCTTCGTAGCCGTGACCTTTTTGGCTATGTTGATGGCTCGGTGCCATGTCCACCCAAGAATCTCCCAGCCACAAATACCTCTCTCCTGAATCCTGCTTATCTTAATTGGGTGCAACAAGATCAGACCATTCTCAGTTGGATCAACAACTCATTGAGTCCTGCCGTATTGGCCACTGTGGCTCTTTCCCCCACTTCTCGCCAAACTTGGCAATCGTTGGAGCGCCGTTATGCGTCCACATCACAGAATCGCATTTTACACTTGCGCAATGAGTTGCTACGCACTACTAAGGGAGATATGTCCATTTCTGACTTTTTGGACAAAATGAATTCGATTTCTGATAATTTGGCTCTTGCAGGAAGTCCTCTCACAGATGATGATCTAGTTTCCATTATTATGAATAATGTCGGAGCTGCATTTGAAGTCACAGTCAGTGCCGCACAAGCCCGTGATACTCCAATCACGTATGAAGCCTTGGAGGCTCTTCTACTAAGCGCTGAACGCCGTATGGGGGAGCAGTCACAGCCTGTTCCTAATCTGAACACAGGAGTTACTGCCTTTGCTGCTTCACGTGGCCGTGGCAATCGTGGGCGTTCTCCTGGTCGTGGTTTTTCATCCAACAGAAATTCTGTTGCTACTCCTGGAGGGGGACAATTCAGGTCCAATTTTCCTAATCAACGAGTTTTTAATTCTCCAGGGGAGTCTTCTTCTTCAGTCCCTGTTCGCTCTATTTGCCAGATTTGCAACAAGCCTGGCCATCAAGCTTTGGATTGCTTTAACAGAATGAATACTGCATATGAAGGCCGAATTCCAGCAAGTCGTCTCTCTGCAATGGCCACCCAGTCTCACACTGCAAATCGACCTCCCTCAAATGCTTGGCTCGTTGACACAGGTGCCAATGCTCATATCACACCAGAAATTGGCAATCTCAATCATGCTCAGGAATATGTTGGTAACGAACATGTTGGCGGTATAGGTACTGATTCTGATTTACGAATAACTCATACTGGAAATGCTAATATTGTCACGACATCAACAAATTTTTCTCTTAAAAATGTCTTGCGATGTCCTAATGCTTCATCCAATTTGTTATCTGTTCACCGTTTCACTGTTGACAACCATTGCTATTTTCTAATTTATCCTACTTTTTTTCTCATCAAGGACCTCAAAACCCAGAGGACGCTTTTCCAAGGGAGATGTGAGAATGGCTTATATCCATTGCAGTTTCGACCCCCTCCATCAATCCAGGCATTGGCGGCTTCCATAGGTTCTAGAGTTTCTGCACAAACTTGGCACTCTCGCTTAGGACATCCTGCGTCTGCCACAATAAAATATTTAATTTCGAATAAAATTGTACCCGTTTGTGGTTCTTCTAAATTTTCCTTTTGTCATTCTTGTCCATTAGCTAAGAGTTCTAAATTACCCTTTAGTGTTTCATCATCTGAGTCACAGTTTCCTTTACAACTTGTACACTCTGATGTATGGTGTTCTCCAGTTAATTCAATTAAAGGTTTTAAGTATTATTTGTTGTTCGTTGATGATTTCTCACGTTATTCTTGGATCTTTCCTATGAAATATAAATCCGATGTCCATCAAATTTTCATTCGCTTTAAAACTCATGTTGAAAATCTTCTATCCCATAAAATAAAAATATTGCAGTGTGATGAAGGTGGAGAATACACCAAAAAGACCTTTTCTCAATATTTGTCATCTCAAGGTATCCATCAAAGGTTCTCTTGTCCAAAACATCCAGAACAAAATGGCTTGGCCGAAAGGAAACACCGTCACATAGTTGAAACAGGTTTAGCTCTTATGACTCAGTCTTACATGCCACAGAAATATTGGGAAGAAGCTTTTCAAACTGCTGTGTATCTGATAAATAGGTTACCTACTAGAGTTCTTCAACAAAAGAGTCCATATCAAATTTTGTTCAATCGCAATCCAAGTTATGAATTTCTTCGGGTCTTTGGGTGCACTTGCTTTCCTCTTCTTCGTCCGTATACCCAAAACAAACTTCAACCACGGTCTCGTTCATGTGTATTCATGGGTTATTCTCTTAATCATCTTGGTTATCATTGTCTGGACTTAACAACAGGTAAGGTGTTTTTGTCACGCCATGTGCTGTTTGATGAAGGTACTTTTCCATTTGCAAATTTTGAACTCACATCTCTCAGGCAAGGCGTCCTCTCTGACTCAGGTACAGATTCTAGTCTTTCCTTTAATTTTCCCATTTCTAAACCTGATCTTGTTTATCCTGAGCCCATTGCAGCACCTAATGATCTTGTTCCCAGCCCAAGTCCACAAATACCACATCCTATACCATCACAGCCGCCATCTTCATCTCCTTTAAGCCAAGACAGATGTCGTGACACTTCAACATCTTCTGCTCCAGTCCAAGAGTTAGTTGTGCTACGTGAATCTTCTGCATCTCCTGTACCGTTGGAAGCTGCCACTTCTTCCATTCCGCCGCTCATCACCACCATACATGCTGATACTACCACCACTTCGACTGAAACTGCTTTGTCTACGCAACCTGTTCGGCATCCGATGGTGACTCGCTCTCAAACAGGGAGTTTAAAATCCTCTTCGAGGTATGCGTTACATCTTCAAGTTGATTCTACAAATGTTGAGCCTTCATGTTTCAGCAAAGCTATCAAACACGCAAAATGGAGGACTGCTATGGCCACAGAGTTCAGTGCTTTGCAGAGGTGTGGGATGTGGACTTTGGTTCCTTTTCAACATCACATGAATGTTCTTCCCAACAAATGGGTGTTTGTGAGAGTCTGTTTTCTTCATTATTGATTATAAAAATAAATAAATAAATTCTATTATAAATGTAGTTATCTTGATAAGATAGAATTATATATGTATAGTTGTTTTACGTTTTATAATACCATTTCAATATTTACATGTATGTTATTCCATTAAATCTTTATATATAATTAACTAGCTCTTAAGTGGATGTGTTGTTTCGCTTTATTAAGTTACTTTTTCCTTGTCAACAAACCATGACTTGGAATTAGCATGTGGAGCTTTCACATGCATTCTTAGCAATAGAATTTTGGTGAAGCAACACGTAGGAATTCATCTTAACTTGAGGTGGCTTGTTTATATTGATTCTTTTGACACATGCACACATACAAGCACTTAATTATTAAATATAGTAGATATTTATGATACTTGGAGGATAAGTAGATTCTATTCTTGGAGAATAAGTATGCATGTTCTCTTCTAGTATAAATAGGTCATTCCGTTGCTTCTTATTTGAAAACACAAACACTTGGTATTTGAGGTTGCACACAACGCATGCAAAGTAATAGTTCTTGAGAGGGACGGAGAAAGAGAGGAAGAAGGTAAAGGAAGAAAGAAGGCTAGTAGGGATAGAATTTCTGGAGGAGTTAGAGGTCCTAACTTGTGTGTTTTCTTAACTTGGAATTAGCTTTGAAAACGAGGTAGGGATTTCTTGGGAGGCCTTTACGGGGATTGATTTAATTAAATTTCGTGAACACAATATTATGCATGATATTATTATTATTGATATTGGATGTTGAAGTGTTGTTAATTATCTATATTATTTTATTAATATTGACATGATCATATATTATCGGTGATGGCTGGAATTCTTGGGTTGATGGAAAATAGGGTAATGGAAATAGTCTTTTGTGTAGTTGAGTCTAACTCTTGGCAGGTACCAGGTCTCAGGGATCCCACAGTGCACATGATTTTATTGGGTGATTCGGGACTGGCGAAAGGGAGTTAGACAAGATGACTAATAAAAGGGGAATTATGGGATGATTGAAATGGGTGTTAGTTCATATAAATGGGCATTCGGGACCAAGTGGTATAAGCATGGTATGGGACGTGCAGGTCTGCTTGTCCAGTTATATGAATTAACGGGATTAGATGAAGAGCATTCATTCATGCATTATTCTTAATTATATGATATTTGGCTGTGTGATTGCATGTCACTTAATTTAGTTATATTAATCTACTGTGGTAAGGTCTCATGTCCCTACTGAGCGGTGGTTGCTCATCCCTCACTCTGTTTAATTTTTCAGATGAATTAGTGAGCAAGACAAGGACTAAACCAGTTGAGGATGAATTAGATGAGAGTGATAGAGCTTTATTTATTATTTGTAAAGTTGTAAGATTTTTGAAACTATTTTTATAACAGAAGTTTATTTTAAACCCTTCTTTGTATTTCTTTTTATTTTTATTTTACTCACGCACCGGGCGCGGGGTTTCCGCCTACCCCCGGGTCCGGGGCGTGACAGTGTTTAAGATTAAAAGGCACTCTGATGGATCTATTGAGCGTTATAAAGCGCGTTTGGTGGCCAATGGTTTTCATCAACAGGAAGGGCTTGATTATTCAGAGACGTTCAGTCCTGTGGTTAAACACACCACAATTCGTATGGTTCTTGGGCTTGCTGTGTCTAATCAATGGCTTGTTCGTCAATTGGACGTTCAGAACGCATTTCTTCATGGCTTTTTGACTGAAGATGTATACATGAGGCAACCGGCTGGTTTTGTTGATTCGCAGTATCCCAATCATGTTTGCAAGCTGCAGAGGTCACTTTATGGTTTAAAACAGGCACCTCGAGCATGGTTTAAACGGTTCAGTGATTTTCTACTGCAACTTGGGTTTCAGGAATCCAAGTGTGACTATAGCTTATTTGTGTATAAACACAATGGTGTCTTTCTTATTCTACTTATCTATGTAGATGATATTTTGGTGACTGGAAATAATTCTTCTCAGGTTATGGGGCTTATTCAACGATTGGGAAAATTATTTTCTATGAAGGATTTGGGCCGTCTAAATTATTTTTTGGGCATTTGACGCAAAAGAAATATGCTTCTGATCTGCTTACTCGCACTAGTTTTGCAGATTGCAAGCCTATATCTACACCATGTAGTTCTGGTCAGAAACTGAGTCTTCATAGTGGTGAGCCTCTTGTGGATCCTTCTGAATATCGCCAGGTTGTGGGTGCCTTACAATACCTCACTCTTACTCGGCCAGACTTGTCCTATGCTGTGAACCAAGTGTGCCAGTTTATGCACTCACCTACAACAGTGCACTGGCAGGCCGTGAAACGCATTCTGCGATATTTGAAGGCCACATATGATCATGGGCTTCGGTATCAACCTGGCAAACTTGAATTGAACTGCTTATTCCGATGCTGACTATGCAGGGGATCCTGATACAAGACATTCTACTGGTGGTTTTTGTGTCTACTTTGGTTCTAACTTAATTTCCTAGAGCTCAAAGAAGCAGAAGACCGTTTCACGTTCTAGTACAGAGGCAGAGTATAGGCAATTAGCTTATACTGCTGCTGAGTTATCTTGGTTACGCTCTTTATTCCGAGATTTGTGTATTTTCTTACCAACACCTACTCTATGGTGTGATAATGTTTCTTCTATTGCGCTTGCTTCCAATCCAGTTTTTCATTCTCGGACTAAGCATTTAGAAGTCGACTACCACTATGTTCGAGAGAAAGTGGTTCGTGGTGAATTGCATGTTAATTATATTTGCTCTCAAGATCAGGTCGCTGATTTGTTCACGAAAGGTCTCAGTTCTTCACGCTTCAAAACACTTGTTTTCAAGCTTCCTGTTCTCCAAGGACCACTCAGCTTGAGAGGGGCTGTTAGACCAAGGTCTGACGTGGATAAGTCTACTGAGCTTTTGAATTTGAATGTTAGTTCTCTATCCTCAGGTTCTGTTGAATGAGGAGATTTGTGTTGTATAGAACTCTATCACTCCATAGCTAATATCCTGGTTTGTAGGAACAGCTCTCTGTTTTTCAAACTTGTACTTATCAATACGTTCATTATAAATATACAGCTGCAGCCATATTGGCAATGCAAGCTTTTCACACCATTTCAAAGTCTTACACAACATTCGACATGGTGATGGATGGCGGGGTGGTGGCAGTGGCGACAATAGCAAGGTAGGCGGTGGCGACGATGGCAAGGTAGATGACGACGGTGGGCTAGGATTATAGGCTAGGTGTATAGTGCATTGGAAATAGGTAGTGTTTAGGGTTAGGGTTTTTTATGTTGTAGAGACTGATCAAAACACATCAACATCATCGGCAATGACAAAGGAGAATTCCTCCTAATTCAGCGAAAACTTTTCTTCATTCCCCTCTTTTGAAAAGAAGGGGTCGTCGGAGTCAAGAAATAGGTTATATCTTCATGGGAATACATCAAGGTAATGTGGATACATCAATAAACATATCATTTTCACTCCCCTCCCCTCCCAGAGGAGGGTAGGAGAGCACTTAAATTGTAAGGAGAACGCAAGCACATGTCACAAGAGAACAAGGCTCTGATACCAAGTCAAACAAAGTAGGGCAAATTTTCAGTTATTTCATAAATCTCATATATGTATTCTTCTCCAATATTGAGGTATTTATAACGAAGTACAAAAATGTATTAACCCTAAATATAATAGGAAATAAATATAAATTAGAATAGAAAATAAATCTCAATTATAATACGACTAGACAAATAGGTAAGTAACCAAAATCCTAACATAGTAAGAAACTAAAATACTAACTAAATAAGGACTCGCCAACAAAAATATGCTCGTTTACTTTTCCAATCGCTCTTCCAGATGCGACACAATTCCTTGCATTGTCAGTTACTACTTGGAGAACATTATAGGATCCTACTTCTTCAATCCCCAACATATGATATGTTGGGTTCGAAGGTCAGAATTTTGGGCGACAATTGGCTCCCTCCTGAAAATAATTTGCATGCCATCCCATTGTCTCATGTGGTCGGTCCTATCTCCACAATGGTCCATGAAATTATCAACCTGGATACCAGAAGCTGGTATTTGCATAGGATATCTAGATTTATTGATCCTCATGTTGCCATCCTCATTCATTTCATCCCTCTGAAGAATCCAAGTCTGGGAGACCGTCTTATCTAGCCTTGGACCAAGGATGGATCTTTTTCTATGTGCAATGGATACCATTAGAAATAATCATAGGGTTATGCTTATTCCCCTCCACTCGTCCCACCAGATTGACAAGTCTGTTTGGAAAGCTATATGGAATTTAAAAGTGGTGCCCAAAATTAATATTTTCCTTTGGTGTCTTCCTCCTTTGTCTCTGTTTGTGTTCTGCTCTAATTTGGAGGAAACTATTGAACATGCCATCCTCATTTGTCCATGTGTTCATTATGTTTGGTTTGGATCCCCTCTCAATTACATGATCGATGTGAACCATATATCCTTCTTTGACACCTGGTTTCTTGGTTGGCTCACATGTCCGCATCTAGGGCAAACTAGGCGTATGGGGATTTTGAAGCACATTGGGTTCATTTGTTGGGAGATTTGGAAAGAAAGGTGTTCTGCCATTTTTTTTGGAAGAATTTCTTGCCCTGTTGATGTGCTCAGGCGATCCGCCTCTCTCCGTTATGAGCTTTTGCATGGGTCCGTTGGACCTTCTTGCCCCTTAGATACTACTATGTTGTCGCACACTTGGCATGCCCATCCCCCATTATGGATCAAAGTTAATGCGGATGGTGCTTGGCATCAGTCTTCCTTGGAAGGAGATGTGGGATGTATCATCTGTAATTCTAAAAATATATTTGTTTGTGGCTCTAGCACGTTCATTTCATGGTCTTCATCCACTGAATTTGAAGCCGAAGCTATCCTGAAGGGCTTGCTTCTTGCCTATGAGGGTGGCCATAGGAATGTGATAGTTGAAAGTGATTCTTAAGGGGTTATCAACTAGATTAAGCAATGTGACTGTTATGCGGATTGGAGAATTTTCCTATTATCCTGGAGATTAGGAAGCTTGCTATGTCCTTTCTCTTGTTTAGATGAGAGTGGGTTTCTTGTCTCCAAAATCAAGTTGCTCATGCTTTTGCAACCTTTGCCAACTTAAGGGTGCGATCTTATCGATAGCCAAACTAGCCTCCTCCCTCTTTGGTGCGGATTCTGGCATGTGACGGCCTTCCATGCCCCCCGAACTCCGGTCATAGAATCCAATAGTGTAGATATTTTATTTCATGATGTGGTGTTGGTGCTAGTCCATTGCTTTCTCTTTTCTTTCTCCTAGGTGGTGTTTATGGCCACCATGTGAAGCTTGCTTATGTTTTCAAGTTTTTTCTCATGTTTTTTGTCTTTGCTTGGGCCTTTTCCCCTTAATGAAGTACCTTTCAAAGAAAAATAAAAACTAGTTCCGCCAAGGAAAAATATCGCAACCAATATTCCTTATTTTGATTTGGAGAGAGAGAAAAAAGGACGATGGCAATCAACACGAGGCTAAGGAGCAAAATGATTGCAAATAATCGATGTATGTTTTTCATTTTTGAATTAATAATCTTTTAAGATATTATTTTCCTAGTAAGATTTATGCCTTCCATAAGAAATTTAGAGTTTCAATATTTTGTTATTAGTTAAGATTTATGAATATTAGAATTTCCTACATTTAATAAGACTTTAGGTTTGCTATTTAATAACCTTATGGAGTTGTATTTTCAACTTATTGTATTTTCAAAAAGGTGTTATGGGGTGTAACATACTTTTTGTCCTCTCTTCCCCTCTTTTTCCTTTCCTCTCCACCTCCTCTGTTCCTATCCTTTTTATTTCCCTTCTCGCATTGTCTTCGTCTCTATTTCGTTGGCTCATTTATGGCATAATTCTACATCATATCTCATGGAATCTATTATTTTTCAGTGTATCTGCTCTATTTGCAGAAGAGGAAAGTCGATTGGTGCGGATTCGTTATCTTTGGTGCTTGTGTACCATCTTTATTAGCTTTGTGACAACGAGGTTACAATTCGGCATCATTTAGTTTCTTTTTTTTGGAATAAGTTGCAATAACTATTTTTCGGGTTGCTATATAGTTTTCACCTCTTCTTTGTGAGAGTTTTCCACCTCTCTTTTGTGAGACTTTTATTTGTATTATTCTGATTTGGTTTTTCCAAGCTTTGTCTCTTTTTTATTCTTCTGACTTTGCAATCTTAGTTGACATGTCTATGCCAGAGTTTCTTCGGTCCCTCAAGATCGTTAGTAGAGGCACACCAGATTGTCTTAATTTTGATGTTAGATTTCTCCGTTATTGTAATGAACCTTTATAAGTGGCTTTTTTGGTTGAATTAGGAATGCAATCCCAAAATTTCTATATATAATAAATAAATAAACTCTAGTGATAGATTGCATCAACTGGGATGAAAACATGAATTGGTCTTGTTTAGTGATGAATGATGATGAGAGAGTATCATGGATGAGTTCTGAGAAATTGTTGTGGGATTGTTTTTCAATGGTAGAGGACGAGGGTTTATGGCCAATTTGGAATTGCTGTCACTTTTTTTAAAAAACTTATTCTACTGTGCTTGGAAAATAATAAGATGTAATGTTAAAGTTGTTCCAAGTTTGGTAAACAATCTTTTTAAAGTGATGTTAGTATAAAATGTAGTGTCAAAACCGTTTGGTAAATTTTAATATAAAACTGTTGTAATTGTGAGTAATGACTAAAATGGAATGATGTTGTTGGTAAATTTTAATATAAAACTATTGTAATTGTTAGTAATGACTAAAACATAAATGATGTTGAAAGTGTTACGTGCTAAGCATGTGGTGGTAGTGGTGGTGGTTGTGGTAGTGGTAAAGGTGGAGGCGAAGGTGTTGTTGGTGATGGAGGTAGAGGTGAAGGTGATGTTAGTGATGGAGGTGGAGGTAAGGTGCTAGTGGTGGTGGTGACGGAGTTGGAGGTGACGGTGGTGTTGGTAGACAATGACATTTTTAAAAATTAATAATGGTATTATGGGATTTAAAAATTTTCATTAAAGATTATTCTATATTTCTTGTGAAGCAGCTTTCAAAAGCTTATAAAAGTTGTTGTGGGAAGATCATGTTAGATTTATTTAATATACAATCTAGATCTTTCACACAAATATATAATACGTATAAAGACGTGAAGACATACCTGGAGCCATCTTCCTTGAGTACACAGCCTCTGAACTCATCCAATCCGTAGCAGCAGCAATCCTAGCAAGAACAGGAACGGCTTAAGACTTCTGCTCTCTCTCAGAATCTGTTTCAGCTCTCTCTTTATGATGAGAATATGTTAAAAGAATGTGTCTAATGAAAGCAGGGCCTTAAGTTTATATAGACTAGGTCAAGTCGTCTCTACTCATCACCGAGGGCCGACTTGACTTATCTTCCAAAGCCCACCAAATCGGTTCACGCACAAAAAAAAGGAAATAAATAGGACCCCTTAATAGGCCTCAAAAAACCCTTTCTTATTTCCCAAGGTTTTGGGCCTCAAGGTACAACTTAATTTAAACTCTTATCAAAACCTTATATAACTTAGTATCTAGTGCATCGATCTTAATAGGAAAACATAACATATCATTGTTTTTAAAATAATCAGCATATTTTATTTTTATCAAACATCCTAAAATGCTTTATTTTAAAGTGAAGCCAATTTTTGTTAATTTAAAAAAAAAAATACAAATTCCAAATGGGCCCTTATGCTTTTATCTAGATGTGTGTGCCGAAAGGGATTTTCTGGAAGCTGATCTCATCAATCATATACAAACCAAATAGTCAATCTGGTTATAGCCAAAATTATCAACTTTACCATCTTAAAAGTTTCAAATACTTATAAAGCCAACATTGTAACCACCACGCTCACTTTTAAATCTCTAACATTCAACATTTCATGAAAGTAACAAACTAATAATTTAATTGTACCAAAAAAAAAAACTAACAATTTAAGAGTACGTGTATTAACTCTTTTTTTTTTAATTTAAAACAAACTTTAGTACTTAGTTTTCAAAAAAAATGAAAAGTAAAAATTAAATGGTTATTAAACATACCTAAAGGTTGATATCAATATGTGAGGTGGAATCTATATATAAAGCAAAAGGTAGAGAATGGTAAAACATTCAAAATACCAAAAAATGTCATTGGTTCATACAAACATTAAGAATTGAAATCATTAATTAAACGAGGATAATATGGTAAATTAACACTTTTTATATTTTAAAAAATTAAAAATTAAAAATTAAAAAAAAAGATAATAGATCCTATTTCTATGGAACGCAACTACCCATTTTTTTTTTTAATTCTAAGATAAATTTAAATTTTAAAAAAAAAAACTTCTCGCAAGCGCGGAAGTGGGTACGAAAAAGCTAATATAATAGTAAATGATGATAGCAAGTAACAATTTAAGCAGTTTACATCTAAAATCAAACTATAGTTATTTTGATTTGACTCGGTCCAAAATTACACAATATTATTATTATTATTTGTTGAAAAATTACACAATATTAAAACTGAACAAAACTGCTTGAAAATGGTTCAATTTGGCCCGTTTGAAGTATTGAACGGTTTTTTGGGCAACCATAATTTAATTAGAAGAATGTTGTTCTTAAAAAAGACAAAAGAAAATCCAAAATATTTGTCAAATCACATCCTTCAAATTCAGGAACAAAATTATTAAAGACAGAAAAGAAATAATAAAAACGCGGTTTTAGCTTCTCCACCACTATCTTAGTCGTCTCTCTTTTGGCGTCTCTCTCTTCACTCTCTTCCCCTCTCTCTCTTCACTCTCTTTGCCCCTTCGCCCCTCTGCACACACTCTCACACTTCTAAGCGTCAAACCCTCCAACTCTCTCTCTTTCTCTCTCTGGGTTTTATTGGCGTTGCACTTTGTGCTTTGCTCCAAAAGCCCTAAACTTGGAGTACATTTTCAGATCTGCGCTGACATTTCATTCGATTCAAGCTATGCGCCACTAGTTTTACTTCCCTTGACTGAACAAACCCATTTCCCTAAAATGTCAAACTCCGACCCGAAAACCCGACCTCGTCCGGGTCCATGGCCTCCCGCTCCGGACTCCTCCTCAATGCCCCCTTCTTCTTGGGCTAAGAAAACCGGCTTCCGCCCCAAGTTCTCTGGCGAGACCAATGCCAGTGATTCCGGTCAGATATCGCTGCCGGCCCCCCGGCCCCGAGAGCCTGAAGCCCAGCCTGATCTCGAAGCTGGACGGGCCCGGCCTCAACCTCCTCCGAATGGCGTGCCCGAGCGCGAGGTGGCTGCACCGGCTCCAGCGGCACCTTCGGATAAGGACCAGACGGTGAAGAGGAGGAAGGACTCTAATGGAGGGTCGAAGGTTGCGGCCAATGGGCCCAGTGGGCCCAATGGGCAGGCGGCTGCTGGGCCCACGGAGCCCAATTCGCAGCCGCGGAGGCCGGCAAGGAATGAAGAAGTGGTTGATGTTTTGCCACACGGTGATGATGATGATGGGAATGTGGCTAGGCACTCGCATATGAAGTATGAGCTCAGAGATACACCTGGTCTTGGTGAGTGTCTTTTCTCCCGATTGTTTATTGCCAGTTTTTACATGTGGTATAATACAAATGTGTGTTGTGTTTTTTATTGAACTCAATTGATAATTTTTAAGCTGGGGGTGTTTGTACTCTTGTAGGTTGTAGAATTCGATTGGTTTTATGGATAATTCAAAATGGGTTATGCTTTTTGTGATTGTTTGGAGGTTTAGTTGTGTATTTGTCATGAAGTATTGTGAAAGTAACAATTTTTGCTTTTTTTTAAAGTTATGTTTTTTCACGTGATTGATATGGTTTGTGTTTGTTGGTACAATGTTTCAGTTCCCATTGGTCTCTACGGGTTCCAGCATTATCTTTCCATGTTGGGTTCGATAATTCTAATTCCACTCGTCATAGTTCCAGCAATGGGTGGGACTTATGTGAGTAGTTATAAACATATACCTTTTTCTTAATGTTATACATTTGTTTACTGGATGGTACAATGTTGGATCATTTGATTTGACTGGATTTAGTTTATGTAGGAGGATACTGGAAATGTTGTATCTACAGTGCTTTTTGTTTCGGGAGTGACCACTCTCTTGCAGACATCATTTGGATCAAGATTGCCTTTGATACAGGGTCCTTCATTTGTTTACCTAGCTCCCGCTTTGGCGATAATCAACTCCCCAGAATTTCGAGGACTCAATGGAAATGTATGCTTCTGTTCCTGATTTTGTTTAGTTTGATGGAAAGCTTAGTTACTGTCCTTTTTTGCATTTATCACCCTAATAGTTAAGCTTTCAGTCAAAGAGAAAGTGGATATTTATAGTGTTGTCTTTTCATGGATGCAATTTAGTAGAATCCTTTCAGTAGAGTACACCTTAATGATGCAAGGGATACATTTTATTTTGTTGTTTGATTTCAAATATACAGTGAACTATTACTTTATCCTACTTGCGAAGATGAAAGACATTCAGTGATTAGAAATCTATCTTTCAGTGGATCGTATCAGTTATAACTTATATCTTCCTAATTTTCTCCTCTATTTCTTTTTAAATTCCTTAATTGCCCATAAACTGTACATTAAGATGCACACACATTTGTGTATGCATGTATGAGTTATTACTCTCTTTCTTTCTCTCTCTACAAGGTGTCCTCTTAGCCTATAAGACTTGACTAGCAATCTCTAAGAAATAAAATTAGCCACAACAAAATTACATAAAAATAACAGACAACAGTGATAAAACTCTAAGACACTATAACTCTACAATCAGATAGTAAACAGAGAAAATAGTCCCTGAATTCTGGAGAAACCAAAGCCCATAAGGATGCCCAAAGTCGGTCTCTTTTCCACAAATTATCAACGTCCTGCCCCCTTGTCAACTATCCTTCTATTTTTTTCCACCCAAACTACCCCAAAGCCAGCCATCACAGCACACCTCCCCAGTACATTCCCTTCTTTCCACCAAAAAAACAGAATCCTCTCCTGTAAAAAGCGGCGCATGAGACTGGAATCACCCAACTTATGCCATCCTCCCTAAACAACATCGGCCACAAAGAAAATGCAATTGGATAGTGAAGAAGCAAATGGTCCAAGCCTTCAAAATCTGTTTCACACATAGCACACCAATGAGGAGATAGACAAGAAAAAAAACCGTCTCCTCTGAACCATGTCAAAAAGCATGCAACCTACCATGAGCGATTATCCAAGCTAGCACCCTACAGTACCTTAGGTGGTACTTGAGCCTTCTAAGTTACATGAGAGGGAATAAGCAAAGAAAGAGAAGAGTTGTCCGTTAGCGCGTTTGCAGGAGAATTACACCTGACTACTCCAATCTGAAGATTCTCCTTTCCCCCCCTACAAGGGACCAACAGAACAATTTCTAGGCAAGACAGTATCAAAGTTAACTCCCCTACCTCCTTATCACTTAGGTCTCTCTCTCTCTCTCTATCTATATATATATATATAACAAACACACAAACAAGAAAAGAACCTCTTAAGATTTCTTAGTTATCCAGTGCCAAAGAGTGGGTAGTCTATGCATTTAACCAT
Source organism: Prunus avium (assembly GCF_965620075.1). Taxonomy (NCBI): domain Eukaryota; kingdom Viridiplantae; phylum Streptophyta; class Magnoliopsida; order Rosales; family Rosaceae; genus Prunus; species Prunus avium. The sequence continues at coordinate 29,726,106 of NC_142289.1, forward strand.
AATTATGTACTTAAAGAAAGGTCATTTCAGATACACTTCAGGTTTTGGGTTTAACTGAATCAACTCAGAAAATCATTGATGCATAATTGCTTTGAATAATCTCAATCCTGAAATAAGGTTCTGCTACATTTTGGAAGGAAATCTCAACATTACACAGTAAATGTTTGGAAATTAGTTAAGCCTCCTATCAATATATTTAAATTTTCATGTTATTCAATGCTTGCCCTTAAACTGCAATTTAGCACTAAACTAGAGGTTCTTTTGACATACAAGCATGATGCATTCTTGCTCTCAATAAATCTCTTTACCAAATTGGAGGTTCTGATTATTAATGAAATAACAACATTACAAAGTAATGTTTGGAAGTGAGTCATGCTTCCAATGTATATATTTTGTTTCTCGTGATGTTTAATCCCTGCTCTTATTTATTTTTTTCATGTATTTGTTTTACTAGTTTCATTCATCTTTTACATGTTGTTTGAAATAGAATTGCCATTTCACTACTGTTGAATTCTTAGTAATATCTGCTGGTAATCCTTTATCATGGCAGAATTTTAAGCATATCATGAAGGAGCTACAAGGGGCTATAATAATAGGTTCAGCTTTTCAAGCAATACTTGGATATAGTGGACTAATGTCAATATTTTTGAGGTATGATTCCAGCATCTTTAAGCCCCAATCACCCATATCTGTGTATATATATTTATAAATATAATAGTTTAAGTTTTTTGCTACTTGGAAACAATCAAAATGCGTAATATTTAATAGTTTACTTTGAAATACTTTCCATGTACTGGGGTTGCCTAATCGGAGCTTGAGTGGATAAGTATGTTTAAGTTTCTTCATTTGTTATAGAGGGAATTGATTAATGGTTTCAGTTGTTTGTTGGTGTTTATGCTGATAGTTGGCATCCTTACCATGTCTTAACAAAAAAATTATATATCACTCATGTAGCGATCTTCAGTAGATAGGAGCTGCTCCTATTTAAGTGATGTCTGAGGCTTGTAATAGCTACCTCTCGATTCTGGGCCGATAGGTATGGATTCCTCCATGAGTTTGAAAAAATTGTTGAAATAGACATTTTTGAAGTTTGAAGAAAAAAATCTGCATATGATGCTTCCTTGAAACCACCGGTTAGATTTATAAGTCTCAAGTTTTTTGCAGACTATGGGCATTTGGGATTTGACCCATTTGACGTGGCTTAGTTGGTAGATGAGTCAGTTTCCTTTCATTTTCTGGGCAGTCTCGAAGAGTCAGTTTTCGTTCTTGTGTGTTTGAGGGTTTTTTTTTTTACTTTAATGATATATGGCCATTGAAGAAAGAAATCTCAGTAGAACATGTTTGAGTTCATTATTATGCATGCTTTACCACACAATTCATAGGGCCTTCGCATATTGGTTTTTTAGATTTTTGTGCAACACTCACAATAATTGGGTCTTGTATGGCAAAATCATTAACTCAACCTCAGTTCATTTGCCTTTTACTTTTCAGGTTGATCAATCCAGTGGTTGTGTCACCCACAATTGCTGCTGTTGGACTTTCTTTCTACAGTTATGGTTTCCCGTTAGTTGGTACTTGTCTTGAGATTGGTGCGGTGCAGATGTTGTTGGTCGTTATCTTTTCTCTTGTAAGTTTAGTGAAGCTACCTTTTATTTGGATTTGGTCATATAGGTTCAATATGATTTTATTGCTGCTGAACAAGTGAACAGTTTTTTTTCTCTGTTGTGTCAAAACACTTAATTCATTATTGTTGTACTTTCTGCAGTACCTACGGAAGGTATCTATTTTTGGTCATCGTGTATTTCTAATATATGCGGTGAGTTAGAAAGATTCAGATTTATATTGTATTAATACTTTTTACCACTATTGATCTCAGCATATATTTTATAAGGGCAGTGGTTTTCACTCTTCCCTTTTCTCCCTGTGTACTCCTCCCTTTTCCTTTGTAGCCTTAGGATTGAATAAACCAAAGGAGAATCATGGGACAAAAACAAGAGGAGGAGTACAGAAGGGGAAAATGGGATTGTGAAATTCAATACTCTTTTATAATTGTATGCATGCCTTCTGTAAACTAATGTGGTAGAATCTATAATTATCAGGTTCCTTTGGGTCTGGCAATCACATGGTCGGCTGCTTTCCTACTAACTGAAGCTGGAGCATATAGCTACAAAGGTTGTGATATAAATGTACCTGCATCAAACATAATATCTGAACATTGCAGAAAGCATGTTTCGAGGATGAAGCACTGTCGAGTTGATACCTCTCATGCTCTAAGATCTTCCCCGTGGTTTAGGTTTCCCTATCCGCTACAATGGGGTACTCCTGTATTCCACTGGAAAATGGCCTTTATCATGTGTGTGGTTTCCATTATCTCATCAGTGGATTCGGTTAGTTTTCTGTCATTTGTTATGCATTATCCTTTTTTTTTTGGATATAAACTTTTCTTGGAGTTCATACTTTTCTTAAAGCTTGAACTTTATATTCTCTTTTCTTTTCTAGCCCAATGTGAAGCACATGTTGGACTCGTAAGTTTAATGAACGTGGCAATAATATTTATATGTGAGGTCCTAAAAATTTTATGTTTGGTATGAGATGAATGATTTGGCTTTAATTCACATTTATAAATAAGTTTTGAACTCAGCTTGATTGCCTGAATGGAAGGTTTGGACGTACATCCTAGTTCTAGACTAATTCTTGATAACATTGGTCCCATAGAACTTTTGAGATTGAAGAGATTGCAAATTGTAACAATTTAGTTGGTAGGAATGTAAGCAAACAGCGACTCTGTACTAGTCGTTTTTTTTAGGTGAAAAACTATTGTTCCATGTTCTGAATTTTCCTCTTAGAAAAGCATCAATCTGATTACGTATATTACTCTTTAAAGATCCCAATTACATCACCGTATGAAAATTCCTCTTTGACAGTGCCCTCTACACTTGTGTAGCGGAAATATTGAACTAATCCTAAATTATTAGTTACAACATTAGGCATTATTCTTTGTTCCATCAAGCTGCTTATTTGATTTGTCATGCAATGCTGTTTGATTCCTTTGGTTGCTGAATTTGCTTTGTGTATAAACATGTCAGGTTGGCTCCTATCATGCATCTTCGTTATTGGTGGCTTCCAGACCTCCAACCCCTGGTGTTCTTAGTCGAGGGATTGGTCTGGAAGGTCTTTCTAGTGTCTTGGCTGGTCTATGGGGTACTGGAACAGGCTCCACAAGTTTAACTGAAAATGTGCACACACTAGCTGTCACTAAGATGGGAAGCCGTAGAGCTGTTGAATTGGGCGCATGCGTTTTGATTGTCTTATCCCTTGTCGGTAAGTGTTTGTTAAACTTCTGTTTTCAATTGCAACAATGAGCCTGTAACAACATAAATATGGAATCTTCTGTCATTTTTAGTGCATGCTTGGATCATTTTGTTATAGCATGCTACTACTATACAAGTATCTGTACGATTACTACTTCAACATTGGTTTCTTTTCTGGTTGGGTGTACTAGCATTTCAATATCAAGTGCATAGTTTGAATATCTAAAATGGCAAGTTTATCCATTTGGTTCTGGTTATTTGAAGATTGCAATTGCTTAGATTATTTCTTTGTGGCTTGGGTAATATATCCTCCACAATCTTCTTTATTCAATTTTTGGGATTACCGTTGGCTTATTCTACAGTTATTTGGCCTTCACTGGTTTGCTTATTCTGCAGTTATTTGGGCTTCACTGGTTGTTGTGAAATTTAATTGTTGACATTGTTGTTTCTCTACTGCTGAAAAATATGCATAAGGTTTGCCTGCTCATTTTAAGAAGAGTTGGAGGCATATGATGGTTGGGGATTGTGATTTCCATGAAATACTACTCTCTGAGCATTTTTTGATGAACTCTTTCTCTTGTTGTTTGTTTTATTTTTCTTCCTGAAGTATACAATAATGCACATGGGGTGGGAAAAGAATGAGGATCCTCAGTGGTTAGTTGAAGCCAATCTTGTGGTTTACTTTCAAACATTTGAATATGCTAAATATTAATCTTCAGATATAGTTTTTATAAGAAATCAGTTAAGGTACAAAGAGAAAGGGTAGGAGATTACGAAAGGCAAAAGACCTGGAATATATTAAAATGCAGACCTGAAGTCTTTGACACAAATTCGTCGCTATTGAACAAACACAAAAGACCCAGAGAGAGTTACAACCCTGCTAAAACGGCATGAATTTTCGAGGAAGTACACAATCTTTGGGAACCAGAAGTTATTCTTTGACTGTTGTCAACCAAAAAGCTTCTTCAAGAATGTAGGCTTTGTCTTTGCCTTAGCCTAATTCTTCTCTAAAATGTTTTATAGGTGAAAGAGGGTGTTCAAAATTGTGGTCACTTTTCAGTTTCTAGTTGCATTTCTTTAGATGAGGTTGATTCAGCATGAAATGATTTGACAAGATCTTCATCCTTATTACTATTGTCTGCCGAACACAAATATCAGTTTGATTTTTTTGGGTCATAGTACATCAAATTAAGTTAATGAAACTTACAGAACATGCAAGTAAACTTTTTAAGTCCTCTTCCAACTCGATTTAGAATATGCAAGTAACACAAATATCAGTTTGATTTTTTTGGGTCATAGTACATCAAATTAAGTTAATGAAACTTGATGAACATGCAAGTAAACTTTTTAAGTCCTCTTCATACTCGATTTATAATATGCAAGTAAAATTTTGTGATTCTGATCGTTTTGGTTTCTGGGCTGATTGATCTATCCAAGGGTTTGAGGTTGGTCTCAAAATAACTTGATCGTATGCTGTACACATTACATTATTCACTTTGTCAAGATGACAGTAGAATATCTGTGTATTGTATGATCTTGGACCCAACCAACCTTTCAGCTGTTGAAATTGGCTATTAGATCCTGACCATCTTTATCTTTATTAGCAACTTAGAATCAACATTTGTTTTCAATGTTTCCTCTCTCTTTATATGATATCACCACATCAAGGTGATTTGGTATCCATTACCACTTGAACAACTTAAAAGACAAAGTTGAATGTAGAATCAAGGGCATGCTTCTCACTGAAACTAATTACTGTTATGTTATACTTGCAGGTAAAGTTGGAGGCTTTCTAGCATCCATTCCCCAAGTCATGGTTGCCGCACTGCTGTGCTTTATGTGGGCGATGCTTGCTGCATTGGGCTTGTCCAATCTACGTTATAGTGAAGCTGGAAGCTCTCGGAATATTATCATAGTTGGCTTATCTTTGTTTTTCTCGCTTTCAATACCGGCCTACTTTCAGCAATATGGCATCTCCCCAAACTCCAACTTATCTGTTCCAAGTTATTTTCAACCATACATTGTAGCTTCTCATGGGCCGTTCCGCAGCAAATATGGAGGGGTATGCTTCCACTTGACCTTCTGCGATAAGAAACATTTGTTCTGCATGTATTTGCTTTTCCCTGTTGAATGGTAGAAACGAACAATATTGGTCAACTGACCCACTCTTTATTTTACGATTTTTGAATACTAGAGGAAACAAAGGAAAACTAGATAAAATAACTGGCATAGTTTAAGAGATTGCGAACAATAGTATAGAAATCAGCTGCCTTTCTTTATTTGTTCTACTGTTTTTTTGGTCTGATATTTGTTCTACTGTTCAAATTGTGTTCGTACTAAGGGAAGACCCTACAAAAATAGGAAAAATCAAACAATTTAAGCCACTAATATCCCAAAACAATTTGAAGGCATGCTTACATATCAGTGTCACGTACCATTTCACATGCTGGACCTTTATGCGTAATTGATTTTGCAAACCAATAAACTGTAATTAAGATTCTCTTTGTAGGTGAACTATGTGCTGAACACATTGCTATCGTTACACATGGTGGTTGCATTCCTTGTGGCTGTCATCCTGGACAACACCGTACCTGGCAGTCGTCAAGAACGTGGAGTGTATGTGTGGTCTGAACCTGAGGTTGCAAAGAGGGAGCCCGCTGTAGCCAAGGATTATGGGCTGCCCTTCAGAATTAGCCGGGTTTTCAGATGGGTGAAATGGGTTGGACTTTGATAGAATTTTTGGTTGGTGTGAGTGTTAATCAGATATTCAAGCTTTTCAGAAACCATTTTCAGGGGGATTATTGTAGTGTTACCGTGATTCTAAAGGTAAGTTCGGGGCATATATTCTTAATTATTGGTCTGGAAACTGTTTTTTCCTACACGAAGGGACTTGCGACTTCTTAGGTTTATAGGTCTTATAGAGATATTTTGTGTACATTTGAGGAACCAGAAGATCTGGTTGTGTTGTAATCTTAGATTAATGTATCTAGTGTTGAGTCATTGGGACCTTTTTCATGCGGTCAAGTGATCTTCATGTATATGCTTTTTTCTTTTGTTTTCTTTCCATGATCAGCTTAGACCTCAACTTTCACGAATGTTGGATTCTCAATGGAAAAAGAAAAAGAAAGGTATTCACACCGAGTGAGTGAGATCTGCAATGTGGAATGTTGTATTTTCTTTTATTTAGTATTTAGATAATCCCTAAATATCATGATTGTGAGATTTATTTTATCCTTTCTTTTTAGTAGTGAACTATTTGTGCATATTCGGATCTATTTGTCTTGAATTTATATGCAACGTTTGAATTTTGTATGCATGCATGCCTTTCAATGATGAAATCTGGATGAGATGAGTTGTATATCTAGCTTTCTTGAATACAAGCAATAGTATAAACTACAAGGGGTAGGGGTGTTTCTCTTGCATAGACACTACTAAGATGTCATAGGAGTTCAAACTAGAAATCACTTATCTACAATTCGAAGTCTTTTTTCACTAAGCTAGATCCCATTGGCATTGTATTATCTAGCTTTTGGTTGAAAGCTTGGAAGTTCTTATGTAGCATAGATCGGCTAAAGTGTCTCAGAGCCCAGAAAGGTCAATTGACTTTGAAAACCCTTAGCAGAATAATATTTTAATGTAGAGGACTATGAAGAATGGGTTCTTATAAACCTGGAAATAAGTTGAAAAATAGGAATACAACTGTGATTCCTTAGATGGTTTTTGAATAAAGGAGTTATTTGAAGGATACAATCGAGCCAGAAAATAAAACAATTAACCAAATAAAGAAATAGAAGTCAAATAAATAATAAAGACTCGATGAGTGGTGACTTAGATAATTGACAGGAATTAAACGAAGAGCCTTCAAGTCCAATTTGAAACTCTAACTCAAATTCAAATTTTGAGTTGGAAAAAAAAAACTAAAAATCAACTCCTAAATTAATTTAATTATCCCCTCTTTATTATTATTATTTTTTTCAAAGAAACTTAATTGCGACAACTTCTCAGTATTTTCATACGAAGGAACACGAAACCAATTCCCAACGTTACATAAAGATTTTGAATTTGAGAAAAACACAAAAATATCAGAAGTTTTTTAGGAAACCAAACTCGAATAATTAATTACCTATTTTAGTTACCTTACTTATAAATCCATTCTCATAAAATTGTTTCCAATTATGAATTAATATAATATTATATAGATAATTGTTTCCAATTGAATATTAATGTAGGAAGGCGTGTTGACTTGGGAGACAATCCAAAGAAAAGGAAACCAGCATTGACAGGGCACTTAAGAACTTGTATGCGTATATAAGCAATCACACGCTCTTTTTTTTGTGTGTTCACAACCTCTCTATCTTATTTCCCCAATTTATAATGGGGAAAAGGAAGATAGACATCAAGAAAATAAACAACAAGAACTACCTAAAGGCCACTTTCTCAAAGCGGCGTAAGGGACTCTTTCGCAAAGCCACTGACCTTTGCTGCTTGTCTGGTGCCCAGATTGCGATTATCACCTTTTCACCCGGTAACAAGCCCTTCATCTTTGGACACCCCTCCGCGGAAACAGTCATCGATCGATTTCTTGGCGAACAAGCTTCATGTACAGCGGATGATGATGATGATGAGGGCATTGGACCCGTTGATGGTGAGGATGGTCATGAAGATTTGGAAGCCAGTCATGATGAAGAGGATATTGGATCCGTTGATGCTGAGGATAGCCATGAAGATTCAGAAGCCCATCAAGAAGAAGAGAAAGAAGATGAGGCTGGTGGTGATGGAGAAAAGGTCAGTGCATGGTGGGATGAGCCTATTGATGAAAATTTAGGACTACATGAACTTAAGAAGTACAAGGGTTTGCTAGAATGTTTGAAAGAGAATGTGGCTAGTAAATTAGATGAGATGAATAAAAGAGAATTTTACACCAAGGATTATTTGGCTATGCTTAATTCAGAGATCGGTTCTACTTCTACTACTTGCCAATAAAGAGATCTATGCGATTAGTTTTGTTGGTTTTTGTTTTTGTTAGAAAACTCTAATTCATCAACCCTTTGTTGTTGAACAGAGAATTTTGTGTTATTACTCTTGAATTGAAGCCTTTGATTTCATTAAATTGTTAGGATTCTGATAGTCCTAGTCCTTTTGTTGTTGAAGAAATTACAAGTAACCAATTCCGAAACAAATTAATGAAGTTGTAGATCTCTCTAAGTACTGTGGAATCGATATCGATCGGGATATTACATGCTTGATTTGGTTAAGAAAGGAGAAAATTTTGTAAGGCAAAAGTTAAAGAAACTCTCTGAATGTAGGCATGCGGCGACAGACACTTTGTTGGTTTGCAGTTGTAGGTCATACTTCCATCTTTCCACAAGATCTGAATCGCTCATAACGGATAATAAGTTAGACTTTTTAGGTTATGGAAATTCTGATTTCGAAAAGTTTCAAACTGTTGAGCCAATTTTAACCTTTCAAAATTTTGAACTACTTTCCGAAATTTTTCAAAGAAATTCTGAAAATATTGGCCTCAAGTAAGTTCCGAAATTTTCCGAAAATTCCAAGTTGAATGTTTGAAATTCCGAAATTTTTTGGAACAGAATTGGAAGATTTGAATTGGAATTGGAAACCCCTTATTCAGATCCAATTCGTTCAAATATCAAGCCTAGACCCTAACCCAGGAACACATGGTGTTTGAGAAGTCTCAAGAATAATTTTTTGAGACGTCTGAAGAAAAGTGACATTGATAACCTAGGGTTGGAGTTTATATAATTAGGAGATACCTAGTCCTTGTAGGAGTAGAATTCTTTTATTAGAGTTTGGAGTCAAAATTATTATGGGCCCAAACTAGGGAGGTTTCCAGCGTATCACTACCGCAGTATTGGGCTGTAAACAAAAAAAAAGTCAAGGATTAACTATAGCGTTGAATCTATTTCCGTAATGTAACAAGACCTTCTTTCATAATAAAAGGAAAAAAAATTTCAAAAATAAAGTGTTTCCAATTATCGCACAAAGGGAACCCAGCATTGATAGGAAAAGGGAACCCAGCATTGTTAGGAAGCCTAGTCATCTTTACATATATATAGCATGCAGTTTTTTCTTTGGTGCACTCACAAACTTTCTACTCATCAATCCTGTAAATAAACAAGGTACTATTTACTACGGATCAAGAACAAGAAATCCACACCCGTACATATATATCCAAAAAAAAAATCATGGGAAGACATAAGATCGACATCAGGAAAATAAACAACAAGAACTACCTCAAGGCCACCTTCTCAAAGCGGCGCAAGGGTCTCTTCCGCAAAGCCACTGATCTGTGCTGCTTGTCGGGTGCGCAGATTGCGATTATCACCTTTTCACCTGGTAACAAGCCCTTCCTCTTTGGAAACCCCTCTGCCGAAGCTGTCCTAGATCGATTTCTTGGTGAACAAGCTTCATGTACATCTGATGATGATGAGGAGGAGGGCCTTGGATCCACTCCTGAAGACAGTGATCATGAAGATTTAGAAGCATCGCACGAAGAGAGTGGTGAAATTGAGGATGTTATGTATGAGGACAGAGTCAATTTTTGGTGGGATGAGCCTATTGATGATGAATTGGGTATATATGAACTTCAAAAATATAAGGGTTTGCTAGAAGCTTTGAAAGAGAATGTGGCTAGTAAGTTAGATGATATGAATTGGAGAGAATTTTCCACCAAGGATTTTTTGAGTATGTTTTGTAATTCATAGATTGGTTCTACTACTTGCGAAGAAGATCTATGCCATACTTTTTCTGGCTTCTTCTTGAAGCCATAGGTTTCACTTTCGCCTTTCAGCCAATAATATTTTTTCTTTCATAATCAAATTAGAAGACTTTCTCTCATTTAAGTTGTTAGAATTTTGAACATACCAAACACTCCGTGGACTTAACCCAATTGTGGGTGAAACACGTAAATCTCAAGTGTCGTTTGATTGCATGTTTTTGCTAAATCATTATTTAAAAGTTGCAATCCCTAAGCACTGGAACTCCTTCTAAGGGACGACCTGCTTGGTCATGCCAAGTTGGTTTGGAATGAATGTCAACATTGATTTCGAAGCGGTAATCTTATTGTTTAACCAAATTTAGGCATCAACACATGACATTTTGGATGGAGGAGAGATAACAAGTTGAGATAACGACCATAAATATAATTAATAATTTTAATTAAAAAAAGTACAACAATAAAGTTGGCCCATCCCGTCTAGGCCCGACCCACTAAACCAAAAAAGAAATGTGTTCTTTATAAAAGATAACATATGTTGAGGATGGAGGAGAGAGAATAAGTTGGGGGACTGATTTTAGTACAACTGTTTGACTTAAAACTGCTTATCTTTGAGCAATTAGTTCTTAGCAATAAGTTCATTTTAGGATGATATATTAGACAATTACCCATATAGAGTCTATTTAGAGGGAAAAAAACCCAAAACTAGCCACTTGTCATTTTCTAATTAATTTTAGAAGTTTTTTAACACACTATGAACCAATTAGAAAATGACAAGTGGCTAGTTTTGGAGTCTTCACTCCAAATAGGCTCTATATAGGTAATTGTATAATATGTCATGCTAAAATAGATCTACTAATGATAAGCCCTTATATTAAATTCAACAGTGTCCTCATATAAGGTTCACAAATTGAGGTTCTCACTGAACTGCCCTTCTTGAAAGGGGTATGAAGTACCAAAAGAGCTAAGTAGGCCTTTGGGCATTGCAGGCCACTCACTAACTACATACCCAAAGAAGGCCTTGAACAAGTCAAATGAAATATACAAGAATTCTATAGTGAGGGCCTTATCTAAGGTCTTTAGATGATGCCCTATCTCTTAACCTTTGATCTAATAATTAAGAGATTTTCATCTGGTATTGGAAGTGGAGGAATGATTTTATCTTTAATAATGCAGCAGACTTACCTTTTAATTCCCATGAATTGATCATTAATGCGGCTAGAGATTGGGTTAAGGCTACTACTAATATTCATCCTGGAGTTGGTAAAATTCAGATTATGTTAGCTTGGACTCCTCCAGATATTGGGGTTCTCAAGCTAAACGTGGATGGGTCACGTAAAGGCAGCACTGGAAGCATTGGTGCTGGAGGGGTTATCAGAGATCATGCGGGTCATTGGATTGCTGGCTATTCTGCCAACTTGGGGCAGGGGCAAATTCTTGAAGCTGAGTTATGGGGCTCATTCTTTGGCTTGAAATTAGCTGTCGAAAAACATTTAAATGATGTTGTTGTTGAGATGGACTCAACTACTGCTGTGATGCTTGCTTATGCATAATACTGAGATGGACAGTTGTCATCATACTGGTGGTTTGGTTACCAACTGCAAGGAGCTAATGAATCAAATTGGAAGGATTAGGCTTAATCATATTTATAGGGAGAGGAACTATGTCGCCGATCGTTTGGCTGATTGGAGTCACAATATGGACCTGAGTTACTGGTTTTTTGATGATAGTCCTAAATGGCTGGGACCTCTGTTGCTTGATGACTCGTCGGGGGCTACTACAGCCCGCTTGATAAATATAATATAGCCTTTGTGTTTTTTTAACTTTTTGGGGTTTTTGACCCCCTTATTTCATCCAAAAAGATATAGGACCTCATCTAAGGGCCTGGCCCTCATTATAAAATGACTCAAGAAATATAAGCCAAATAAATATAGTGGGCTTTGTTACTATGCCCAAACTCTTTTTACTTTTTATTTGGAAAAATATGCTCTAGGTCCTTTGTTTCTTTTTTGTTCTAATTATTTCATTACCCTTTTACACTAACACAAATGTTAAACAACTTGTTTCTTTTGTCTAGGTACTATCATTCACTGTTTTAAGTTTTAAATTATTGTGTGTATTTTTTAATCATTATCTAGGTAGTGGGAAGGGAAGTATTTATATTGGTTGTCTCAAAATTGTCTCATACATGAATCGAATCCGGGTGCACTTGAAAGGAGGGGGAGAATTTGGCCCATTTTGTAGCTGTGGTGCCATTCCACGGGCAAATTATTATGTTCATGCCTTGTATTGAGCCACACAAACTCAACAATAAACGGTCAACTTATGAACTAACAAGTTAATGTATGCAGCTTAATTTTGTCGTTGACCATTAAATCCTAAACCATAGGACATGTAAACGATCCTTTTAGTGATTATTGTAGAGCTAGCTTCAGTAGGCTAGTTTGAAAGTGGACTCTCTCTCTCTCTCTCTCTCTCTCTCTCTCTCTCTCACTCTCACTCTCTGGAGTTGACATGAATGTATTATAATTACATAAATTTGGTAGCTAGTTGATGATGTTACAGTTATGGGGTTTGTTTCTCTTACATATGAGACTGCGTTACATTTGCTAACACCGTTGATCAAGTTGACTAAACTTTCATCTATAACGTTAAAAAGATCAAGTTGGCTAAATTTAATCCATAACGCTCATTGCGTCTCACTATTGAAAATGCATAAATGTTGTCATGAATCAACTGTAGATATTATTATATTCTGATCCACTGACACTGTTTAAGCATTATGGCTTGCGTCTCACTTTGTTTCCTCTCCAGACCTCTTCAGCTCTGGCTCCTCTTCTGCCTCTGTCTCTTGCCTTTTACTGATTTCATTTTGGGCATCATGATTTAGAATTGACTTGTTATAGGGCCAAATGCTTATGGGCCTACTTGGATCATGATCCCAATTAATCTGTTATCAATGAATTTTTATTTATTTCCAGTGTTTTATTTTCAAACTACGTGGACATCATGTATTTTATACTACTCCTTCTATGCTTTTATGTCTGTTTACAATGACATCTGTACGATAATAACGTCCAGACATACTATATATATATTTTTTGGTTTGAACCATGAGGTGGTCCTGAATGGGCCCCAACTATGGGTGGCACTTTTAAGCCTTAACCACAACCCAGACTAATCCCCACTCACATCGGGTCGGCCCGTAAGGGGTAAAGTGTTGGCCAAAGTGGTGACTCCGTACGAGAGCAAGGATCGAACCTCTGACCTCTCTTAAGGAATGAGAGTGCCGAACCACTCACACCAACCACCTTGGTTACATACTATATATATTTCAACGATTAAGAAATTAATTTTTTTCAGTAATTAAATACTGTGTATTGTATATTTGTTTATTTTGTCGGTTACTGTGTATAATTAACTTGTCATATGTGCATCACAATCTGCACTCTTTATTTTAAAACTTTCATCAATTTTTATATATTATAAAAACAATAAGAAATTAATTCGATATGAATTAGTCAAACAATTGTTAAGCTCATAATTTCATACATATACATGCCCAATTTACTTACTTCTTTTGCTTAGTTCCTATAATTCTAAGTTATTTCCCTCCCTTTGTGTGTTTTGTAGGCCAATAGAGCAAGAGAGCATAATTCATGCAATTCAAGCATGTTAAGGCCTAATTTGGATGAATGGAAGAAGAGCTTAAAAGACAAACTCATTTTGGCTACAGCCCCCTGCCAGTCCAGTTCCGTAGGTCATATTGCAAGCTTTGTTTCAGCAACCTACACAGCTCGGATGAGGCAGCATTCTTCATGACAGTTGTTCCAATGGGTGTGTACTATAACATATCCAAAATTCAGCCCCATTGGATAAATATGGAGTCTGTTACCTAGCAAACACAGAGCCATGCTCAGGATGGATTTTATCAGCGCGCAAAATGAGTTAGCAATTTGTTTTGGCCTTAACTTCCTCCTCCGACCTTGGATTGGCCCAAATGACATATGGCTGGAAAGAAGACATTCTGAACTTCAATTTCGAGTGCTTAAAGTCCTAATTTGATTAAGAGAAGCCCAAGTTGTAAGCCCTTGAAGTTGCTGGTTATGCTGACCTCAGCATGTGCTGGTTGGATGCTTGGTCATGGTGAGCTAGGTATGAGCTATCATTTCTGGTTGGAAGCTTGGTCATGGTGACATGAAGATGAGCTAGGGCTGCTGGTGGGATCTATTGGTGAAGTGCATCAACCAATTCAGATTTTATAATGCAAGTGTTGTATGCATTAGTGAAGTGCATCAACCAATTCATCTTTTATAATGCAAGTGTTGTATGCATTAGCCATATTGAATTCAGATTTGTCACTCCCCTCTCCCTATAAATACCACATCCATTCCACATTCAAGACACAACAAATCCTGAGATTCACAACCCCCACAATTCACTCCAACCATCCTCAAACACTCTCAAAATCCCAAACACTCCAACAATCACCAAAACAACTCCAGCAAACCTCTCTTCCATTTCCCTACGAATTTCATCTTCCTTAGCCATCACCACTCACTCAAACTCATCCCAAATCACCTCCATATCCTTCATACATCTTTCTAGAAGTGGGGAAGCTCTTGGAGAAGCATTAGAAGTGGAGAAGCACTTGGAGAAGCCTTGGACACCACAAGAACTTCAGAAAAAGGGTTTTTCTACTCTTATTGTATTCATTATGTTTTCTCATTTCTGTTCAAGTCTCTTTTCCATTATGAGTAGCTAAATCCATAACTAGGGCTTCGATGTAACCTAACATGAATATTCTGGGTTTATAAGTTTGGAGTTTCAAGTTTGATTCATGATTCATGTTCTTATTCATTATGCTTATAAGTTAACATGCTTGTTTGAATGATTGATCACCATTAGAACTTGTTTGTTAACTATCTTGGTTTGAATTAAGAGTATACACCATGCTTTAATTCGAATTGAACTATGAATAGGAAGAGTATGTATGGACATTCGACAACAGGGATTAGATACATACTTGGTTGTTTAAAATGTTCTTCTATGCTTAATGGGTTCCTAATGCTTAATTTTAGGTTAGACAACAAATGATCAAATTAGGGAATTAGGAACACAAGGTTAGGACCAAACACCATGGCCTAATCATACTTTAGCTAGAATCAATCTTTGAATCTGAATTAGACTTGTTACTTGAATCTTTATAACCCAGAATTGAATTGTTATGGTGATTCGAATGCCCTAGTCTCAAAATCTGTTTTCCAACTCTTAAAACCACTCTTTGTTACATTTGTTTACTTTTTTTTGTTTGCAATTTCATTTTGCTTCTTTTGTTCAACAATCACAACCACTCTTGTTTTAAATTCTGTTTTAGACATAACCTCCTACTTTCTTGAATTTGGTAATCTAAGTACATAACTAGTTTTAACTTCTCAGTCTTCGTGGGTACGACCTCGTACTTGTCTTGCTATACTACTAATTGCCCCGTACAATTGCGAGTTAACATAATATTAACAACAATATGGTAGGATATTTTCAGATCTTATTTCATTCTTCGAAAGGAGGTATTTATAATACAAGGTTACACCCTAGTATGGTTGAATTAAGAAATAAGTGGAATCCTAATTACATAATATCTATACAAAAGGAAAAAAAATAAATAAAACCTTAATAGAATAGGATATATCTCGCCAACACTCCCCCTCAAGTTGGAGCAAAGACGTCACGCAGGTCCAACTTCACAAGCGAGTTGCGAAAAATACTTGTAGAAACAGTTTTCGTAAGAACATCGGCTAACTGATACTCTGAGCGGATGAACGGAAAGGAAACAATCTCCGCATCCAACTTTTCTTTAATGAAATTTCGATCAACCTCCACATGCTTTGTACGATCATCTTGAACCGGGTTATGAGCAATTGCAATCGCAGCTGTATTGTCACAATATAAATCCATGGGTTTCTTAGGCCCAAAACCAAGGTCTCTCAATAATCTCCTCAACCATAGTAACTCAGATACACCATGAGTCATTCCCCGATACTCGGCCTAAACCCTAGATCGAGACACCACCTTTTATTTTTTGCTCCTCCACGTAACAAGATTGCCACCAACAAACATAAAATACCCAAATGTTGAGCGCCTATCTGTAGCTAAACCTACCCAATCAGCATCTGTGTACCCTTCCACGTCTGTATGACCGTACTTGAAAAACATTAACCCCTTGCCATGAGCCCCTTTGAGGTATCTCAAAATACGTGTCACGGCACCCATATGATCTTCACTAGGTGAGTGCATAAACTGACTCACTACACTCACTGCATATGCAATATCTGGACGTTTATGAGCCAAATAAATTAATTTTCCCACAAGCCGTTGATAGCGCTCCTTATCAATAGGAGCTTGATCAGGATACAACCTCAACTTGTGATTCTGTTCACTAGGAGTATCAATGGGTTTACAAGCCAACATTCCAGTTTTTGCAAGCAAGTCCAAAACATATTTTCTTTGGGACAGAAAAATACCATGCTTAGATCTGGCAACTTCAATCCCAAGAAAGTATTTCAAGTTACCTAATGATTTCATCTCAAATTCAGACGCAAGATATTTCTGAAGATTCTGTATTTCTACATGATCATCTCCAGTTACAATCATATCATACACCATGAGTCATTCCCCGATACTCGGCCTAAACCCTAGATCGAGACACCACCTTTTATTTTTTGCTCCTCCACGTAACAAGATTGCCACCAACAAACATAAAATACCCAAATGTTGAGCGCCTATCTGTAGCTGAACCTACCCAATCAGCATCTGTGTACCCTTCCACGTCTGTATGACCGTACTTGAAAAACATTAACCCCTTGCCATGAGCCCCTTTGAGGTATCTCAAAATACGTGTCACGGCACCCATATGATCTTCACTAGGTGAGTGCATAAACTGACTCACTACACTCACTGCATATGCAATATCTGGACGTTTATGAGCCAAATAAATTAATTTTCCCACAAGCCGTTGATAGCGCTCCTTATCAATAGGAGCTTGATCAGGATACAACCTCAACTTGTGATTCTGTTCACTAGGAGTATCAATGGGTTTACAAGCCAACATTCCAGTTTTTGCAAGCAAGTCCAAAACATATTTTCTTTGGGACAGAAAAATACCATGCTTAGATCTGGCAACTTCAATCCCAAGAAAGTATTTCAAGTTACCTAATGATTTCATCTCAAATTCAGACGCAAGATATTTCTGAAGATTCTGTATTTCTACATGATCATCTCCAGTTACAATCATATCATCAACATAAATTATTAAAGCTGTCAATTTACCTCTGCGACGTTTTAGAAACAAAGTATGATTGATCGGTTCATAATTGTATATCATTTTGTACCCTTCTAGCTTATGATTTGGTTATGTTTTTGAGTTAAACTTGTGCTTTTAATCCTTTTTGTGTTTATCTTTCAGTTCATTGAGCTTTAGGTAATAATGATGGCTTTAGAGAGCATAATTCATGAAATTCAAGCATGTTCAGGCCTAATTTGGATGAATGGATGAAGAGCTTAAAGACAAACTCATTTTGGCTACAGCCCCCTGCCAGTCCAGTTCCGTAGGTCATATTGCAAGCTTTGTTTCAACAACCTACATAGCTCGAATGAGGCCACATTCTTCATGAAAATTGTTCCAATTGGTGTGTAATATAACATATCCAAAATTCAGCCCCATTGGATAAATCTGGAGTCCTTTACCTAGCAAACACAGAACCATGCTCAGGATGGATCTTATCAGCGCGGAAAATGAGTTAGCAATTTGTTTCGGCCTTAACTTCTTCCTCCGACCTTGGATTGGCCCAAATAACATATGGCTGGAAAGAAGACATTCTTAACTTCAATTTCGAGTGCTTAAAGTCCTAATTTGATTAAGAGAAGCCCAAGTTGTAAGCCCTTGAAGTTGCTGGTCATGCTGACCTCAGCATGTGCTGGTTGGATGCTTGGTCATGGTGAGCTAGGTATGAGCTATCATTTCTGGTTGGAAGCTTGGTCATGGTGACATGAAGATGAGCTAGGGCTGCTGGTGGGATCTATTGGTGAAGTGCATCAACCAATTCAAGATTTTCTAATACAAGTGCATCACCCAATTTAGATTTTCTAATACAAATGCATCAACCATTTCAGATTTTATAAAACAAGTGTTGTATGCATTAGCCATATTGAATTCAGATTTTCACTTCCCCTAGGCCTATAAATAGGGAGGTTCTCTAAGCTTGTAAACACACCCCAAGGGGGGGAGCTCTCAAACACTTCTCTAGAGCTCCCCTCCCTTCTCTCCCTCAAATTCTCTTAATTTTGCTTTCTAGTTCTCAATTCTAGCTTTCCTTTTGTTTTCTTAGTTGTAATTTATTTTTCTTGTAATGTACATTCTTTCTTAAGTATTCAAGTTTAATTAGTTTCCAAGTTTCAATTATGGTTTTTGTTCTTATTCATTATGCTTATAAGTTAATATGCTAGTTTGAATGATTGATCACCATTTAGGCTTGCATGTTAGCTATCTTGGTTTGAATTAAGAGTATACACCATGCTTTAATTCGAATTGAACTATGAATAGGAAGAGTATGTATGGACATTCGACAACAGGGATTAGATACATGCTTGGTTGTTTAAATTGTTCTTCTATGCTTAATGGGTTCCTAATGCTTAATTTTAGGTTAGACAACAAATGATCAAATTAGGGAATTAGGAACACAAGGTTATGACCACACACCATGGCTTAATCATACTTTAGCTAGAATCAATCCATTAATCTAAATTGAACTTGGGAACTTATTTGCTTGAGTTACTTATTTCTTTCTTCCTTGTTTTATGTTCTTTGTTTTTGTTTCTATTTTGTATAGGGAAACTAAATTGGATCATTCAATCACCAATCCTCGTGGGATCGACCTCGCACTTACATACGCTATACTACCGAACGGCTCGTGCACTTGCGAGTATCACAAGTTGAGGATGCAACTGAATCCATTTTGGTGCAGTTGTAATCCACACAACAATGATCCGCATTACTTTGTACATACCCAGACTTCCTCATAGATGCAGCAAACCTCCCGAACCAAGCTCTTGGAGACTGCTTTAATCCATACAATGATTTCAGTTGCTTGCACACCATACCCTCTTTAGCGGTCACAAGGATACCCGGTGGAGGATCCATGTATATTTCTTCTTTGAGGTCACCAGGGAGGAACGCATTCTTGACATCAAATTGTAACAGCGACCAGTCATGATTAGTAACTAAGGATAAGAGTACGCGTACAGTATTGAGCTTAGCTACTGGAGCAAAAGTTTCCGTGTAATCCACTCCATATGTCTAAGTATACCATTTTGCTACCAATCTTGCCTTGTAACGGTCAATGGAACCATCAGACTTATGCTTCAAAGTAAACACTCATCTGCACCCAACTGCCCTTTTTCCTTTTGGTAAAGGAACTAACTCCCAAGTAGCATTCTTGTTCAAGGCTTCCATCTCAAAATGCATTGCATCTACCCAGTTTTGATCAGATAGAGCATCCTGCAACTTAGTTGGCACACATACACTAGATAATTGACACAAATATGATGCATATAACTTAGATAAACGATGAGTTGACGTATAATGGTTAATGGGATATTTAGACTTGGCATGTATATCAGGAGAATATTGCACTTTAGATTTCCCACGGGTAGTACGTGGGGGCAAAGAATAGGTAGGCACATCACTAGAAACTACCTCATTATCATGACTTGATTGAGGCAATGGCAGGGCAGAGGGGGGTCTTGTATTCATTTCATTTGTACGAGAGTCGCTAGTATCATTGTTATATCCTTCTGAGAGAGGCTCAAAAAATCCAAGAATATCATCTGGTTACCGGTCGTGACATTCCTGGCGACCGGTCGCGTCACTCGTATCGGTACTGTTGTCGCTCGTCAAGGCAAGCAATGGTCGCTTTCTATGTGCGACCAGTCGTTTCCAAGCAAATCCATTCACGACCGGTTGCCCACTTCTACGCGACCGGTCGTATCCAGACAGATTCATTCACGACCGGTCGTATCCAGACAGATTCATTCGCGACCGGTCTTTTCATCCTCACAACCGGTCGCTTCCTGTGCGCCAGAAATTCCTTCTTCAGGTCCAAGATCTTCCATATTTTCCACTCTGAAACTCTTTAATTCTCTCCCCATCTCCCCCTGAATTGAAGAAGAGGGAGAAACATAATAGGATACTTCTTCATGAAAAGTGACATGTACCCTCTGAGTAGTAGAATAACCAATGAAGACGCAACGAAGAGCACAAGGATCAAGTGTACTCCGTTGATGGGAGTAGACATGAACATACACAACACACCCAAACACCTTCGGATGTAACTTTGAGACCGAAACCGAAGGAGTATGAGCACACAATACATCAAGTGGGGGTCTTGAAATCAAGAACCCGACTAGGAGTACGGTTAATCAAGTAGGCGGCGGCCAAGACACCATGTCCCCAAAGATGATGAGGAACATACATATCCAACATCAGAGAGCGAGCAACTTCAAGTAACTGACGATTCTTCATTTCAGACGCACCATTCTGTTGAAGTGTGAATTGAGTGGTAGTTTGGTGAATGATACCTTGATCACGAAAGAACTGGGTCAAGGTATGATTCACATATTCACTGCCATTATCAGTCCGAAATACTTTAACACGAGCATGAAACTAAGTAGACACCATGACACAAAAGTCAGGAAGAATAGAGGCAACATCATGTTTATTCTTCATCAAATACACCCATGTTAAGCGAATGCAGTCATCAATAAACGTAACAAACCAACGAAAATCATGAGAAGTCACACGAGCAGGACCCCAGACATTAGAATGTACTAACTCAAAAGGCAAAGCAGCTTTATTATTACTTAAGGGAAAAACAGTGCGGTGGCTCTTAGCCATTACACAAGTCTCACATTTGAAACTAGACTCATCACACGAACTAAATAACGAAGGAAACAAATGTCTAAGATAACCAAACGACGGATGTACTAAGCGACGATGCCATAACCAAAGTTGTTGCTTGTCTTTGACACTGCCACTTGGAGCTTTATTAGCGACACAACCACAAACTGCTGCAGTCGGCAACTATAAGTAATACAACCCCCCTATTCGTTTACCATGCCCAATCTTCTCGTGAGTCCTGAGATCCTGGAAAAAATAATTAGTAGAATATAAGGTAGCAGACGCGTTAAGTGTATCAAGTAAACGCCGAACAGATAACAAATTGCAATGAATATTGGGGACCAAGAGTGCATGAGACAGAGGTAAAGAAGGAGTGAGATGGATGGTACCTTCACCGGTAACTGGGGAAGGTAAACCATTAGCACTAGTAATATAGGGGTCACGAGGGTTATGCAACAACTCATCAAACATATTATCATTATAAGTCATATGATCAGAAGCACCAGTGTCAATTATCCAAGTAGTAGAACCCATACCTGGTATAGTATCGGAAGCACACAAATTTGCAGATAAAGCCGGAGGACGGGCCTCATCAAGAGTCACAGTGTAAGTGACCTTGGGGCCATACATACGAGCTTTGTAGTCAGCAAACCAATCAGGGTAACCATGCTCCTTAAAACACTTCTCAGAGTAATGATTCCCATTACAATGGCGACATTTAGGCGGACCTTCAAGAGGGCTAGGAGTAGAGCTAGAAGGACGAGACCCAGTAGAAGAACCAAATTTTCTAGACGGAGAGCGACCGGTCGTTGACGAGCTGGGTCAACCTTGAGAGCCAGCGATCCTCCTCCAAGCATAGCGAACTGACGGGTGTCTTCCTCCATAACCATAGCATTGGCTTCGAGAGGAGGCAGGACAGGACTAAGAGCAAGAATACGGCTACGGACACCATCATACGGTGGATCAAGTCCGCCAAGAAAATCATAAACTCGATCGGCTTCAATCTCTTTCAGACGATGAGCCCCATCAGTAGAACAGCTAAACTCATGCGGACGCAGACAATCAATCTCTTGCCAAATAGCATGGAGTTGTTCATAGAAAAATTTTACAGATTCACCATTCTGACCTGTAAATATGGACTGCCGTCGGAGTTGAAACAAACGAGAACTATTCTGAGTCACAGTATAGGTCTTCCGAGCAGCCTCCCATATATCAAAAGCAGTATCACCATATTCAAACAAGGCACGAACTGGTTTAGTCATGGAATTGAGAAGCCATGACTGCACCAGACAATTATCTTCTTCCCATTCGGCATATGCATCGGAATCTAGAGACGGAGCAGGCTTCTTCCCATTGATCCAGCTTGTCATACGACGACTAGTAATCGTAATACTCGCACCACGAGACCAAGAGGCATAATTGGAGCCATCCAATTTGTTATAAGTAATCGGGGTAGAGTAATCACGCGATGGACGTGCCTCCTTCTGTGTAGACACATTAGTACCAACCACAACCTTGGAATCATCACCCATGATAGCAGCGGAAACAAACACAACACGAAGCACAAATACAGCACAGGCACAGGCACAAGAACCCTAAAAGAAATTAGGGCACACAGTAGAACACGGGTGGGCACAACACACATAGGTCACCAGAAAGTCAGCTCTGATACCAAGTCAAACAATATGGTAGAATATTTTCAAATCTTATTTCATTCTCCGAAATGAGGTATTTATAATACAAGGTTACAAACCCTAGTAGAGTTGAATTAAGAAATAAGTTGAATCCTAATTACATAATATCTATATAAAAGAAAAAAAATAAATAAAACCCTAATAGAATAGGATATATCTCGCCAACAGAATTAACCTGCAACATGCTACACATGGTGCTCCTGCAGGCTGTACTTAACAATCAAACTTTGAAGGAAAGGATATTTCTCAACAAGCATGCATGTTATACAATATTATCTCTACTCAGATTCCCACCATGTGGAGTTCTTATTCTTTGATATGATCCAATTAAACTTTTTACACATGTCTTCTTGCGAAAACAAAACTTTCCTAAATCTCTAAAGTATATCTTGTCTGATTCTCTTCCTTCGAAACCAGCACACATTCACATTCTCTTCTTCTTCAAGGGTTTTAGTTATTCCAGAAGCTTAGGAAGGGCACATGTAATCACTTGATGATCGGGTGCATATGTGAAGTATTTGACTCAGATCAGCCTGATCAAGGACACTAAAGGCGACCCCTTCGGATCCTACATTATGAGAACTCAATTCTTTTTCCATTTTCTTTTTTAAGAGGAACTTTGATTGACGAAAATGACTTCAAAGAACATCCATGTACTTTAGAGCTGCACCGATAGATGAGTGGGTACTAATTGTTCAGACCCAATTTTTCACATTCTTGAGCTTAGACTTGATGAGCTTTCAAAAAGGAAATACTGGGAAATGAGGCCCAAGAGTCCACATGAACAACCGAGTAAGAAGTATCCGAGGTTTAAAGCTGAGGGCCAGTGACTAAAAAGGTACTCAAAGCCGGAGGTATATTGACTGGCCGAATGAGTAAAGAGTTATCGACCATTCACAACCGAAGGTTACCTTTTCCACCCCAAACTGTCACAACTTGAACGAAGGATATCTTTGTCACCACCCATATCAACGAATCACGAGCAATAACATATAAAGGAAAATTTGAAGGTGATTGGATATCTGTCAGAGTCACGGTAGTTCGGCCCGAGAGGTTGCCAAGCCTATTAATAGAGGACCTCCAACAACATTCAAAGGGTCTAGCACCAAATCAAAAAGCCTCATCGAGCAAAAACCCTTTATCTTTTATCATGCATCTTTATAATACTTTTTTGAGAGTAGTAGTAACTATCAATAATTATTGCAAAGAATCCCAGAACGGTTTCTAGGATTCGTGGGCAGTCTCCACTTCATTTTATCCATCAATATATCAACAAGCCATCAATGTATCAACAAGAAAGTTCTTTTGATACTCACATTTCTTAAGCATTTTCTTGAGCACCACCCTTTCCATCTAAATTCCTCTATATACCCAAATTTCTTGAGTAGTCTGAACCCACCGAGTTTCCAAGCTACCAAGTTCGGCGACCCATTCGCCATACCAATAGTCTTCAACACTCCAACGGCCTTGTAGTTTAGGTCGTGACTCGTGAACTTGACGGCCGAGACTTGTTCCTCACTCGGCCACAATCATTTGCAAAAAAGTCAGATCACACAACACACCTACTCATCCATCCATTCATCCACAAATCATTCGCATTGCCATTCGTGATGGCACGCCGTCGTACCACACTACACCAAAGCAGGATGTCTTTGTTACCCAAGTCCACTTGCCCTAGCTTATTATTTTATCATGAAATAATTGACATGTGTTCGAAAAGATTCGGAGGGTTAACACTAATGACATGTTTACTTACTTGAAATTTTAGCTGTTAGGTGAGGTGGTCTTCTCAGAGATAACCTTTAGATTTCTTCCTTAGATAAATAATTAAATTTATACATGTACAAATGATCGACTAACTTTCTTTTTTGTTTGCAATTTTTTTCTCTGCAAGGAAAAATTGTAGGATGCTACTACACAGGGGTTCACTCTCTCCCTTGCAGTTGGAATCTCGTACAATCAAGGAGTTTTTCATACATTGCATTCAAGATAAGGAAACAGAAATACCACTACTTTATGCCGCTCAACTCCTGTAGGAGAGTCTCACTCTCTTATTGTTTATTCAAAGAGTTAGTATTTAGATGGTTAAAGATAAGGAAATCTCTTTCTCCCGTTCGACTCCTGTAGGGGAGTCTCACTCTCTTTCAGTGGAGTTAAAGAATGAATGAGTCTGGCTAACCTGAATACTACTTCTTTCAACCATTTGGCTCCTGTAAAGGGGAGCCTCACTCTCTTTTGGGGATTAAAAGGGTTTAGGATTCCATTGGACAACCGCCATACACATTGGATCTTTCACTCACTCCCGACTAGAAGGCAAATTACATGACTTTGTCCTATTTAGCAATCTTTCTCAGCTAACTAAACTAATCTCAGTGACATTTTTCTAGAAATTAAATTTATGATTTTGATGAACAAATTTTCTTAAAATAATAATTAGGTGGTCAACTAACCAGAAACATGCAACACAACGTAAACCTTTTTATTTTTTGGTTTCATGATGTGTGGTTTTCAACCCCACAAACCAAAATAACGTGTGAAATTGTTGAGATTATGCATATACTCTTGGCAAAAAAAAAAAAAAAACAAAGTCAACTTATTGTCAACATACATTCCAAATTTTTTTGTTTGATTAGAGAAACTTGTATATATTGCTTTCCTTTTCTTTGATGTGTTTCCTTTTTTTTATTTTATTTTTCTATTGTTAACAATAAAAAAAAATAGAAATGCAAAAATACAACTACTGAATGACACAATATGGACTCGAATCCAACTTGTCTACTAAATTCAAAGGGATGAATTCCAACTCAACCAAATACATACTTATGTTACTTTCCTGCACGCTCAAGTATATATATAATACCTATAATATTAATATACATAATATACACGTAAAAAAATTCGGGGCCCTCAAAACTTGGGGGTCCTGTGTGGTGGCACCACTTGCACACCCTCAGGTCTACTCCTAATGATACGCTAGCTAATCCAACGGATGTTAGTCATCAAATTTAGTACCTGCTAACTTTTAGTTGTATCACAGAGCCAACAAGTTAAAAGGACAAGAGATGAATAATATGTTTAGAGACACAATTTATAGAGTAATTATGAGCGTCGTCTTATTTCAAGTGAAGGACATTAAATTCTGTTCTCTCTCTATTTGTTGTGATATAGTTAATTTCAAGCTTCAGATCTAGCTAATATATATGCAGCACTAGTGGCAGTATGCCATGGATTTCTTTCATTTTGCTTCAGATCTTGCTACAATTATATAATACGTGAGTCACCTGCAACACATGCTCAACAATGTTTTTTTCATATTGTATATTGGATGGACATGTGAGCTCCCACTAACTTAAAGCATCCCATGCCCCACTTGAAACCGAAAGAAAAACAAATCATATCTCTCTAAATTTTGTACAGCTTGCAATATTAATTCTTAGTTGGCCAAATGGCTAAATAAAACAGGTTGAAGATTTTTGAAGTCAATGATTCCATGACCAACAAAAAGTTAATATGTATTAAAGTTTAGTCCATAGACATGTGCCTCTTTGCAGTAGATATATTATCTAATGTTATTTTAAAATGAATATGAGTTCCAAGGAAAAAGAGTATTAATTTGCATATCAATGATTTCGGGTTCGAACCACTATAATGTGTGTGTGTGTGAAAGTTCCTTTTCTCCTTATAATTTAAACTGTCGCTTGAAATCAATTATATTGAAACGAGACTTTGCTTTGGCTGCTTTGGTGAATATTTCTTGACGCGTTACCAAAGACTTTAGATTAATTTAGGGTTAAATTGAGACTTCAAAGTATAATGTTCTTACTTTTTAAGTTGACGTCTCTGTTTTAAATTGTTTTAACTTTTTTTGTCATAACATAAGCAAATTACTTATGCATTGAGTGTTTGGGGAAGTTGCATGTGATCTAGGCAGGCTTCAAACATGTAAACATATATAGCACGTTTTCATTTCATTTATAATATCAAATAGCCCACCACAACGTACAAAATACTGTCCTCTAATAATTGAGGACACAACAAAATTAAAACAACCAAGAGAACTGTGGAAAAAGTGCCACCACATATTATATATATATATATATATGAATCTGGTAGATGTAGCTTTTGTAGTTATAAGACCTGTCTTCTTGCTGTGGCATCTAGCAACCGGCAATTAAGGTGCCAACCATTATGCAGGAATTGATATATATATTGCCTTTCTATTGAGGGACACCCTTTTAGGTCCCCTATAAATATTTTTTCAACTATTGAAACCATCTAATTTTTTTAATTCTATATTTATATATTATTCTTACAAAAAAAAAAATTAGACAAATTGGAAACTGTTTCGATATCCAATTGGGTCCTACAAGATCAATGAACATGATGCTTCAAGAAAGTACTGAAATTTCAATAATTTAATTGTGTGGTCAATGAGATCGGATTCAAGTGATTTTTTGGTAGAGATGATCTTTGAATAATTATCTAAAAAATAGACTGTTTGGATTAGTGAAATACAATGCGAAATGGGCCCTATAAGAGTCCCTCAAATAAGCTTATTTGAGAGATCCCTCAATAGAAGCTCATTGTATATATATATCCCTGAAATAATTTTATTTGAGGGACACCATTTAGGATCCCCTACAAAAAAAAATTCAACTATCCAAACCATCTATTTTTCACATATTCATTCAAAGATCATCCTTGCAAAAAAAAATTGCAAATTGAAAATCATTAAGGCATCTAATTGAGACCAACAAAATCAATGAACACGGTGCTTTAAGAAAGTACTTGAATTTTAATAATTTAATTGAGTGGTCAAATGATATCATATTCAAGTGATTTTTTGTAGAAATGATCTTTGAATGAATATTTACAAAATAGACGATTTGAATTAGTAAAATACAATGCGGCATGGGCCCTACAAGAGTGTCTCTCAAATATAAACTTATTTGTAATGTTCTGGAAATTAAGGTGTGGTTCGTGGTCCGTGGTCCTTAGAAGAGTATGTTGTTGGCCCTAGAAATTATGGCAAGTGGCCTCCCTATATATATGATACATACATGGATCATGCGGATATATTCATGAAGCCCTTCTTGCATAAGTTCTCCAAATTTCTCCTTCACAACAACGAGTGGATCCTTATCAACCAGCACACACTTGATATGGCTAATAATAATCAAGACAACAATGTGTGTCACTGACCATTAATCTAGAATATTCAGTTTCTCTCTTAATCACTGTAATTTGAGAAATGAAACTTCCTCTAGGGTTCATGCCAAAGGTGAAAAAGCCACCATTGTGGATATGGTACAAGAACAGGTCTACAAGAAGAACATCACGATGAATCTTTTTTTATTATTTTAAATCAGAGATAATATTTAAGTGATAATTTAGAAAATGAACGACTTCGAATATGACATATGCACGATAAATATCCGATAAAAACAACATGTTAAATGTGCACTTAAATATCGTTTCTTATGTGGGACCAACTAGTTCACACTTGTATCTCAAAGTGTTAATGTTATAGTGCATAAATTGGATCGCTTTTATTAAAAGTCATTTTCAGTGTCATCCTCCACTACTTTCTCTGCAACTTGCAAACATCAATGTTTTGTTTCATCATATTGGTGTTTTATTTGGAAATTAAAAAAAAGCAGAGACACATATATACATAAAACATCAATATGGTGAAACATCATGTCCCTATAGACTCTTCTAAGGACCACGGACCACACCTTAATTTCCAGAACATTATAAAAAATGAAATAATGTTCTCTCCTAGCAATGAAAATAAATACTAAAATTAAGAAAATTAAATGCATATAGGTTAGGTCAGTCAACTAGAACAGTATCCTGCCTCTCGGATTTAAATCCTCCAATATATCATTTGCTAACTACTTTTTATTTATTTCTCCTTATTTAGGTTTGTTCCTCTGTGTCACTACACATAACTACTAGCATTAGCTGTTAGGTAAGGTGATCGACTTAGAGTTAGAGCTAACCTTTAACAATGTTTCTTTACCTAAAATTTACACACAAACGATTGACTTTTCTTTTTCTATTCTACTTTTTTCTCTGCAAGGAAAATTGCAGGATATGTTGCCAAATTCAATATCTCACAGTCCAAATTGTGGGATGTGCCAAAAGGGGGATGTTACCTAGAAGGAAAATTTGACATGATGACTTGATCCTCCTTATGAATCCTTCTCGTCAGCTAACTATATTTGTTCAAGTTTACATTTTCTGGTACCTATAAGGAGGAAAATTCCATGAACGATCGAGTTTATTGCTTATTTCTTCTATTAGAAAAATGGTTCCGGTAATGTATGTTTTCTTAAAATATCTTTTATGTTGTTTTCAATTTTAATTTTCATAATTTTTTTTTTTAATACAAGCGATAGTTTAAACTACAGTATGCAAGTCAAGATTCTTTTTTACTGGGCTGAGCTAGACTAGACTTTATTGGCGGTTTTCTAAATAATTAGGCGGTCAACTAACCAGAAACATTAAACACGTGCAATTGAGATTATGCATGTTATTACTATTAAAATAACCAATTGGGATTGTCCCTTTTGCAACTTCTGTACAGGTTGAAAGAATTATTAACTATTTTGATATTTTTGTATAAATTATGCATGCATATGGGCTTTTGCCTAGATAGATTTGGTGCTAAATTTAAGAAACAAGAACAAGCCTTGAGCGTTTTGGCAAGTTTCATATGATCTGAAACATGGGAAGGCAGGCTTCAAACATGTTAAACATATATAGCACGTTTTAGTTTTATTTATATTCCAATAGCGACCGCCACGACGTAGAAAAGAATATTCATCACTATCCTTTTAGTGATTGAGGACAATAAAAGAAAACAGCAGCCAAGAAGACTGTCAATTGTGATCTGCGTATCATATGTATATTGTTACAGCACGTTTCGAAAATGCAACATAAATGTAGTACATAGTTTTTCCAGAACTAGTCAGAACACGTCTTGTAAATGTGGCTACTAAGGTGCCAAGCAACCAAGGTTAGGTATTGTACGTGTTTGGTTGTCCATATGTGATTGAAAATGTGTCCATAATATTGTCGCAAATAAAATATATCGGCGTGTTATCGATTCATTTTCGCCAGTATAAAAACCATACCAAATACAATACCAATATAAATACAATACCAAAGTCATTTATGAGTTCTGATGGGAAGAACTCTATAAGACTAACACCAGTGTAGTATAAAAACAAGAGGTTTCTTACTCTGGCAATATACGTACTTGCAAAATCATATTGCATAAGAAATTGGAGAGAGTGGAAGATTCGTTTGATCTCCCACTACTTTAAAGCATCCCATGCCACGTGAAACAGAAATAAAAACAAATAGAATTCTTGGGAGCTTGCGATTTTGATTTGTTAGTTGTCCAAAATAAAGATTCAAGAGGTTAAAGACAAATAAAATTTTAGTCTATAAACATAGGTGTGCCTCTCTTTCCATATTCTAAAATTAGTTCGAATTCCCAAATTGGCTAAAACGGATATGCTCCTCACTCTGCATTCGAGTTCGAATCTCTCTCCCCATACTTCAAATGAAATTAAAATAGAATATCGTTCTTAAAAGTTCAAACCCCAAAAAAAATACCAGTACGAATACGCTAATCAAGAGCTAAGGTGAAGCCTATCTACTTATTAAAGCACTTAGTTGGACTAGATGCTTCGATAAAATAGAAGTACCCTAAGAGAGTACAAAAAATAATTAAACAATCGAAAACTCAAATATGAAAGGCATGAACAAGAGCGTAAAGAAGAGTGCAAGCCTCGAGATCTTCTGGACAACATGCAAACATATATGTCACGTTTTCATTTAATATAAATCTTATACGAATAAAAAAGAAGGGCAACAAAATAATAATACTGTGAAACGTGTGCCTGCATGAGTATATTGCTGCCGCACGTTTTGAGAAATGCAATAAGAACATGATACGTAGCATTTCATATTGGAACACCTGCCTAGGCTGTCTTTGTGATGTTTTCGGCACCAAAAATAGGAAAAAAAGTTGTCTTTGTAATGTGGCAGCTCGAAGTTGCCAAAGCAGGCAAAGTTATTATGTCATGTACCGAGGAAGTGACGTGTGCGGGGTTGAGTTGTTGATCGTATATATATATATATATATATATATATATATATGAAGAATTATTTTATTATTATTTTTCTCACCTACTTCAATTGTTGCCGTGTGGTTTTATCATGGTAAGAAAATCTATGCATAAAAGTTGAATAATGCACACATATTATACACACAATTAGAAAATTGTAAGTTAATTAAGTAGCTTGATTTTTTGGGTTTGACCAAAATAACAAGGATGCTTTGCTCTCAAAATAATTAAGTACACTAGTGAGTCGTTTGCTTTAAAGATTGAATTTTAATAGTAATAATAATGATAATGAAGTTTGCTACTTGTTACCAACAGGAGTTGGTCCAAGTGGAAGGGATTTGAATCCTTTAAACAAGAGGTCATGGGTTCGATTTCAGGCGCTTGCGAATAGAGCAGACTTTGTTGGAAGAGGTCCCCGCTTTGCGCCCGACAGTACCTCGAGGGTTAGTCCCGCAATCGCGCGGGGGATACCTTGGTTTTCACCCAAAAAAAAAAAGTTTGCTACTTGTTCTAGAATATTGAATTTCAGTATTAATTAACGATTTTAATTTGAGAAGTGATACTTTCTTTAAGTTAGGGTGTGAGAAAATAGCATCACAATTAATTTAAAATAAATATATATATATATATTCATGCTAATAGAAAACTTATCCCTATAAGGGGCTTGTAGCTCAAGTGGTTAACAACATTTACTACTGCACTCGAGATCCTAGGTTCGATTCACCCCTCCCCCAATAATGATTGTATAAAAAAATTTAAAAAATTTAAAAAAATAAAGCTTAGCACTACCCCATAAATATTCTCATTTTACATTTATTACACAAGGACATAAGTTACTGACAATTTTAGGTGGCGGGTTCGATTCAGGTAAACTGGTGGTTTGGAAGAAGTCAAATTTTGAGCCGGATTGGGTCGACCAATTTGGTCCAAATCAACATCAAAATTAAATATATAATATATAAAACCAGACCAATTGGGCTGGTTTGATCGGTTTACATGTTGAAATGCCAATTCAAATTATCATTATTCATATACAGGATCAACACATGTTCAGACCTAACAAAGTAGGTTTTCTATTACGATTTGATCATTATCAATAAAACATTGTTACCGTGTATTTTAACTTCATATAACAGTAGGTTTTTGTTTGTTGCAAAAAAACAGTTGTTTGTCATATACAAAGTTGCTCAATCGAGCAAATTACATAAGCATGTATATTTAACTAAGTTCTTTCAGTGATTCAATCACTTGTGAAAAAAAAACGTTTAGGCTTGATTAATATGTTAAATCAGGAAACTAGCCAGGACGTGGAGATTGAAGGGATTATTTTTGACATTATTTGTATGACTCAACAGCTTCATAAGGTGGAGTTTTTGCATACTCCGCGAACTTGTAATCAAGCTGCACATTTGGTGGCAGCTCATGTTTTTCGTTTTGGTGGCAGGCACAGCTGGGATATTGTTTGTCCTGATTGGCTGTTTAATTGCCTAGCCAAGGATGTTAACTGTTCTATTCGCTTTTAATAAAATTTCCCTATCTTTGACAACAACAAAAAAAAAAAACATTTAGGCTTTTTAAGACTAATGGTCCTTGAACTTAATCACAACCTATATTTTGGTCCTCCAACTCAATTATTGGTTTCGTTAGTCTCTCAACTCAACTTCCACTTGTACCGTTGGTTCTTCCGTCATAAGTTGTTACATTTTCCGTCAAATTTAGAGGTAAAATAGTTATTTTAGGTAGTTTTTACTTCCTACTAGCATCCGTTCCAAAATCATTGTTCCTTGTCGAATTGAACCCTAACTCCTCTTCCCAAGTCGAATTGTGATTCTGATAATAAACAACAACCAGTGGACCACTCCTTCCACCCAACACAACGGCAAGCCACAGTCCCCTCCTTATTGTCTACGAAGTAGATTTTTCATAAGAAAAAAGGGATTAATGGGTGAAGTTTGAGGATGGGGGAGAAAGGGGGAAGTGGTTAGGGCATTGGGGATTAGACCTTCACTAGTGTATGGGTTCTTTCTTTGTTGTCCTTTGATGGTGGTGGTCGGAATGATGGGGTTGGGTACATAGTGATGGTGGGAAGAGCCATAGTTTTAAAAAAAAAAAACAAATATAAACTTCAACTGTATAATCAAAGACATCAACATGACATCTAAAGTAACAATCCCAAGAGGGCAACAAACTAACATGATAAAAACAAAACTAAAGCGGACAAAAGTAGTACTAAAACTAGTAGTCCACATCACCACAATTAATCATAAGCCCAAGCAAAGCCCACATGCCCAACATAATTGACACCATAAAGCAACCCATGAGCCTAAACGAACCCTACCACCACCACCTAAAGAAGCGTCATCACTGCCATACCCACCATCGCATCCATAACAGATCTGGGGAAAACATGGTTTCTAACGATCTACCTGCGGATAAGAGTGAACAAATAAACAAAAACAACTACCTTAACAAAGAACAATTAGGTGATTTGTAGCAACCTCCATCGAAGACGATGTAAACCCAAATTTAGAGAACATAAGCAATGTTAGAGAGCGAATTTTGGGAGAAGAATTTTTCTGAGAACGCCTAAAAGGGGTGATGGGTAATTTCAAAAAAAAAAAAAATTTGGCTCCTATATTGAATATAATAGTGAATCTCTTTAAAAAAAAATATTTTATCATACATAGATACATATGAGATTAACATCAGTTTACCCCCTCAAGGTTTGGGATGATTTTCAATATGGGCCACGGGGTTTCAGTTTCATCAATTTACACCTCAACGTTATTAAAATTGATCAATTTACACCCTCCATTAAGTTGACCGTCTGGTTAAACGTTAATTGATGACATGGATACTGTAAATCATGAATTGGTTGACCAGTCGCCTTTAAAAAAAACTGAAAATCAATTACATAAACTAATAAAATAAAATTAAAACAAAAACCTATCAAGCCACATCACCCTTAGCCTCCCAACCCCCTCTCTCTCTCTCTCTCTCTCTCTCTCTCTCTCTCATTTTTTGTTCTACCAAACAACATAAATCTTTGATATAAAGAAAGGCAAGCTGAAATAATAAAGCAACCCTAAACCCTAATGGCAAGCTGGGGGCTTCTCGATCTTATTATTTCATCTTGCCTTTCTTTATATCAAAGATTTATGTTGTTTGGTAGAACAAAAAATTAGAGAGAGAGAGGGGGGGTGCCTGGGGAATAAGGTTGCGTCGCTCGGTAGGTTTTTGTTTTAAAAGAATTTTATTATTTTGATATAACAATCCCGATCTCTTGGACTACAGGGGTCTAAGAGATTTGTGGTCACTCACCATTGGATGTAAATTCAAGGGTTTACTCACTCTTGCACTCCTTTTAAAAAACCTGTGGTCCAAGAGATCGGGATTGTTTAATATAATTGATTTTAAGTTTTTTTTAAAGGGATTGGTTAGCCAATTCAAGATGTGGATCTCACAATATTCACGTCATCGATTAACGTTTGACCAGACAGTCAATTTAACAGAGAGTGTAAATTGGTCACTTTTAATAACATTTGGATGTAAATTGATGAAATTGAAACCTTGTGGTCCATATTGAAAATCACCCTAAATCTCGAGGGGGTAAACTGATGTTAATCCATACATATATATTGGGAATGGTAAAGTGCAAGGACTGGAGCTAGTGATTGCTTGAAGTAGGACCCTAAAACTCATGCCCCATTAGACATGACTGCTTGAAGTAGGTCCCTACTGGTGGCTCAATAGCCAATGACACCAATCAGAAAAATGTCGCCATTTTACCCAGTACTTCCCATACATGATTAACGGTGGCCTTCCTAGTTTCTGTATCCATTGTTGAATTATTGTTGGTGGTGCTTGAAGTCTTCGTAATTAATGGGTATAGCTAGTTATAGCTCTCGATCTAATGGTAGTCCTTTTGTCCACAACATCGAAAGAGATTTTACATTCAAATTCCTCATTCCCCCATTAATCAAAGCAAAGTAATGAGTATAGCCAATGTGTAATGTTTCTCGTCTCAATAAATTTTTATCCATTGTTATCATCATTAATGTGGCTTCGTGCAATCATTTTTCTAAATAATTATGATGAATTTGGTATAATTCAAAAATTGACAAATAAAATAGCATTATTTGCGCTCTTAAAATGTTTAATGGATTAATGGCTGAAACATGATACAATACGCGAAATTAGCATGTCAAATGATCGTATCGAGTTCGAGTTTTAAAAAAATTTGATTCAAAAACACAAAAAAATATGACACGTTGTCAAATCTCCCTAATAACATTAAAAGAATACTATCAATAAAACTAAGAAGTAACAGCATGTGCTCTGAAGAAATTTGTAAGAGCACATGAATTCCAGTCACGTGAAAATCGTGGTGTGGAACAAAGAACGATGAAATGACAAGACTAACCAGATGCAACAGTACATAACGTCCTCTTGGGCCTTGGGGTTTAGACAAAACTTCTTGGGGGACCTACTTCACTATGTGCCCTTTAAAATTGTGGTTCTCAACAAAACTGAAAACAGCCCTCTTTGTCTTTGGGCACTCTAGCTTCCAACATTAGCAATCCTTCTCATGTGCTCGGTTGGGACAAAATATATTGAAGGAAAAAATGGAAAGAAAATGATTGATGGATGACTAATGTTTCACATGTTTAAGTTGCTAGCTATGATTAATCTCTACTGTCTTTTTTTATGAACACACTCATTTTTACTTGTAAATGTTAGGAAATGTTTAGATACGACGTGTGTCGAGTGTGTTGTATTGATCGGAATAGGGTTTTGATGTGTTATCGCTGTCATCCTCCAACAAATGTTGAGAAGCAATTGGTCTAAGTGTGTTGTATTGCTCGGAATAGGGTATTAATAAGCTATTGCTATCATTATTCATGTAACAAAACGTACCAACATGTTACCGATTGTTGACAATATCAACAAAACTCATCCTTTAACAAAACAGGAACGTCCTACACAGAAAAAATCCCGAGTATTTAGGTTCACACAGATTTGATGTAAACTTCAGCCAACTATGGAGATTTGAGTCCTAATATTTTTGGATTGGTGGCCATCCATTAATTTTTCTGTGGCAGTTGTGAGAACTTGCTAACAAATTGGGGGCACGATATTAAGAGTACAACAGTTTGGCTGTCTTCATTCCCCGACAACTTGATCTACGTTATAAAATAAATTGTCTTAAGAGTTGTTTGGTACTATTGGCAGTTTTCCTTTATTCAGCAATGATAAAATAAATAAATAAAAAGTTACTTTAGCTAGTTAATTTCAAATCTGGTTTTTTTTCCAATATAATTGGAACCATACCCTACATATTATTGATTTTTGCTTCTCCTCCATAATGGTACAGACTGTAATCCTGGCAGGTACAGACTTTTACAGTATTGCAATTGGATTTTCTTTTCCTTTTTTTTTCTCCTTTAACTTATCCTCCTATTAAGGTATGCCCTTTTCCACTTTCAGTTATATCCCAGATTGGTTCTTACCATAATTATATATGCCCTTCCCCCATTCACCACAAATTCTACCATCTCTGTTTACCCAAAAATAAAATAAAATAAAAACTACGCAGATATGAATTAGACTAGTTGATTCAGCTCTCCTTATACCCGAGTTCGAATCTCCTTCCTCAAATTTGGAGCTGCCTTCTCACTCTAGGCATTAAACCAGTAAGTTCACGTTAATCCTTGCTTGCTTATTACAAAAGTAGAGCGCCCCACATTTAAAATGCACCTTTAAACAACAAATTTATAAATATTTTTTTTTTTTGGGTTGAGAAATAGTGCTTTTCCTGGAAACGGTGTGGACCCATAATTTTTTTTGTTTTGCCTATTTAACTTTGATGTTTTCTTTTTTTATTCTCATACGAAAGAAATATATATAATAATAATAAATACTCACAGAAATAGGGGAGGGTGAGGTGAGCGAGGGTAGGTGTGAGATTTGACCAAACCACCTCCTCTTCACAACAACAGACTCTTCCACTCTACTTCCCTCTCTCTCTCCTCATCATCGTTTCCCAATTCCCATTTGCCTCCCTCTCTCTCTCTCTCTCTCTCAATATAAAAACCCATCTCCAGCCTCCCTTTCTTCTCAGCTTGAGGTTCCCTTTTCCAGAGAGAACACCAAGCTTTCTTCCACCTCCCAAAACTTTTTCCAACTTCTCATTCTTTTTCTCTTAATTCCATCTAACTCCCCAACACTCCCGCAC
Organism: Prunus avium; assembly: GCF_965620075.1. Classification (NCBI taxonomy): domain Eukaryota; kingdom Viridiplantae; phylum Streptophyta; class Magnoliopsida; order Rosales; family Rosaceae; genus Prunus; species Prunus avium. The sequence continues at coordinate 29,763,177 of NC_142289.1, forward strand.
GACACGACACAACACAAACACAATGCAGGCTCTTCTTCCCCCCTCCTCTAATAATCTCAAAATTAGCCACGTCCCCACCCGCCTCACCCGGGTGGCCCCGACCCGTTTCGCCGTGGTCAAATGCGCCTACCGTTCCGACGCCGTCCACTTTCACAACGGCATCGGCACCAGCCGCGCTGACTGGCAGAGCTCCTGCGCCATTCTCGCCAGCAACGTCGTCTCCCAGCAGCCCCAGCCGCCTTCCGACAAATCCGGAACTGCTGACCACGTTGCGTCGGTCAACGGCCACAAGACCAACGTTGACCTCGACCTCGTCCCCATCGAGAAGCTCTCCTCCTCCTCCTCCGCGGATGACAAGTCCTCTTCTCCCCTTCCGCCTCCCCGGGCCCTCACCATCACCGACCTCTCCCCAGCTCCGATGCACGGCTCGCAGCTGCGCGTGGCCTACCAGGGCGTCCCTGGCGCGTACTCCGAAGCCGCCGCCGGCAAAGCCTACCCGAAATGCGAGGCCATCCCCTGCGACCAGTTCGAAGTCGCCTTCCAAGCCGTCGAACTCTGGATCGCCGATCGAGCCGTCTTGCCGGTCGAGAACTCCCTCGGCGGCTCAATTCACCGAAATTACGATCTTCTCCTCCGCCACCGTCTCCACATCGTCGGCGAGGTCCAGCTACCAGTCCACCACTGCCTTCTGGCCCTCCCAGGGGTCAGAAAAGAGTACTTGAACCGAGTCATCTCGCATCCTCAAGCTCTGGCTCAGTGTGAGTTGACTCTGACCAAACTCGGCCTCAACGTCGCGCGCGAGGCCGTCGACGACACCGCCGGCGCCGCCGAGTTCGTCGCCGCCAACAACCTCCGCGACACCGGAGCGATTGCCTCGGCTCGCGCAGCCGATTTGTACGGCCTGGAGATCCTGGAGACTGGGATCCAGGACGACTCGAGCAACGTGACTCGGTTCGTGATGCTGGCTCGGGAGCCGATCATTCCCCGCACGGATCGGCCGTTCAAGACGAGCATCGTCTTCGCTCACGACAAAGGGACCTCCGTGCTGTTCAAGGTCCTATCGGCCTTCGCCTTCAGGAACATCAGCTTGACGAAGATCGAGTCGAGGCCGCACCGGAACCGTCCGATCAGGCTGGTGAGCGATTCGAACGAAGGGACGGCGAAGCATTTCGAGTACCTGTTCTATGTGGACTTCGAAGCGTCCATGGCGGAGGTTAGGGCACAGAACGCGTTGGCAGAGGTTCAGGAGTTCACGTCTTTCTTGAGAGTCCTGGGAAGCTACCCCATGGATATGACTCCTTGGTCTCCTTCCAGGGGCGATTAGTGGAATTACTTGATTCATTAGGCCCCTTGATAGTAAATTATTACCGCAAAAAACAAGGACCCGGGAGAAAATTTGAATAATTTCAAGTTTTCTCTCTCATTCACTTTGTTACCTTTTCTTTTCTTTCTTTTTTTTAATTTTTAATTTTTAATTTTGGTGGATCTAAATCTACATCCATGCCCATGGTTTAGTCCATTCCATCCATCCCAAACAAGTAAAAAGAATTTGGAATATGCTGTTGCGTAAATATGTTTAAAAAATTTGTGGGTGTTACGTGTAAGATTGTAAAATCTCCATCTGTCATTCAAAGACTCAATGCTTTGTGTATTCATATATGATATTTTAGATAATTCTAAAGAAACCCATCTAGGAACTATTTTATTTTATTTTTGTAATAATGGGTTTCTTAGTTACTAATGGAATATTTTAGTGGCTAATGCCTATGAACTATGAACTATGAACTATGAAGTGACTAAAGTGTTGTGCTTTATTAGTCACTAATGGAATCAAAAGTTCCTTGATTTCTAGGTTTAACCTGGTTGAAATATGTCATTGTCCAAGTTGGCACAAAAACACCCATTTTTCTTCTTCTAAAATGTTTTTTGTTTTTTACGTCCGCTTCAAATCATTAGGTAGTTTGCTCGTCATATCACATTTGTATAGACAAAGTATTGGCGTTGACGCTTGACAGGAACAACTCTTGCTAGGAAATTTTTGGTGGGGAAGACATTTTCTTGCCCCATGGGGCAAAATTGTTCATCAAATATTTCTCTTTTATTTTTCGCGGTTTAATAGGACAAACCATTTGCTAGGGCTTGAAAGATTCCCTATCTTATTTTCTTCAAAGTCGGGAACAAAAATAAGCAATTATTGTCTCATGCTTGTGCAATCTAGATAAAAAGTGAACTGACTTGGATGACATATGCTAAATTTCAAAATCTTCCCATACCAAATATCTGCATTTACGTATTTACGTTTTTTTTATTGTTTCAAAAGAAACTCTCGACGCTACGAATGAAGTTTTTTATACTCATTCAACTTTAAATTTTATACCGTAATCTAAATACTAAGTGGGAGATATTTTTTCTTATTGCAACAAGAACATACAATAATTTACACTATTATTTTTATTTTTTTATTTTATATATAGCTTTTGGTTTTTCCCAATATTTTTATAATCTAATCATGGTTCTCCCTTAGTGGCTAGGTGAACATAGATTGAAGCAAGGAGGTAGTTTGCGAATGGATGAGAATGTTTGGAGAAGCTCGTGCTTGGGTTGTTCAAAAGCTTTGTTTTCACCAACCAAAACCGAGTGAGGTACGTAAGTCTAAGTTTTGATTTCAAGCTATTGAGAATAAGTCAAGTCCAAACCACACACATATACAATAAACTTGGCATTCTTGCACTTATCTTTCTTCTCGCTTCTACACCCACCAACCAAATGAGTTTGAACACCATCAATCTAAGGTTTCATTACTCTTTCAAATACAAAGTTACTTTACTTGAAGCAACTTCTTTTATTTTAAAGAACGATGATGTATGCAGTCTCTCTCACGCGCACGTGGTAAATTAATAGTTATTGGTCGATATGCATATCTCTCATGGTACGATTTATTTCAATCAATACCTTTCAATCATTCGTGCAAGTTCATGCTCGAATGACTACTTAGATATTAAGGTTGTATCTTAAAAACTTGAAAAGAAAGCTTCGTAGACCCTAAATGATCCATTTATGACCAAAACTTTACGAGTGTCATTGTTATTCGTCTAAGTAAATAGAACAATAATCAAATAATGTTAAAAAAAGGTGATTTGGAATAAAATTAGATGACGTGGGGATGATAATTAGGATAACATAATGAGCGAGCGTTTAGAAAAAATAATATAAGAGGGGTTGAAAAAGAGGGTTTGGTGGGGAAAGGAGGGGCATGATGGGGGTGTGTGGTGGTAGGTGGAGCATTGTGCAATTTCTGCTTTGGCAGCCTTTGCTTGCCAACAAGTGGTTGATAGCAACTTCACTTCACTATGACGCCCTCCCCACCTCTCCCTGACGTTCGTCGGCATCGCCTTCCTTCATTAGTGTCATGTTGTTGTTGGGGCCATATTAGCATCAACAATTGTTTTCAAACTTAAATTCCATGTTTCAAAAAAAAAAAATATTCCCTACAACCGGTTGTATGCAGAGTTATATGTTCCGAATTGGCATGTTAAGGTATCACTTAGTGAAATGTCTCACTAATATCAAGTAATTGTATATGATCTATACAATTCTCGTCTTACAATTTTTTCGATCAACTAAAAATCATTAAGTAGAACACGATTAGAGGAGTTCGAGTACTGCTCAAGGAGAGTTCGAACACTACGCAATGCTGTATTCTTAAGACTAAGAGAATGCTAAACCTAAATGTGTTTAAAAGTCCAAATTTGAGTTATTTTTCTTAGTTGATTGGTAATGCTTGGTCTAAATTTAAAATTTTGTGCCCTTTACCAACCACAAGCACATTGCACTTATGGCATTCAAGTCATGCATTTTTGGTAGGTCTAAAAATTGAGTTGGTGTGGAAGCATCACACATGGTGATGGTGGTGGCTGCACATATGGACGGTATTCACATACGCCACCAACCTAAAAGCTAGATTGAGTCGTGATTGGGTTTATTGCACAAATAATAAACCAAGAAAGCCTTGTTCTCTTCTTTGGTGTTTGCATTGTTTTCTAGCAGTATACTAACAAGTGTAACTCAGAAAATTCAAAATGTGTATGATTATTAAACATTTTTGAAATATAAAAATATAAAAATATTTTAAATCTATGCTATTATTTATTAATTAGGAAATGTTTTTATTTATTTATATTTTTTTAAAATTTATTTTTGTTAGATATACTCATATTTTTATTCTTTGCCAATATAAAAGTATTTATAAAGAAGTATAAAAATGTGTTAACCCTAGATAACATATGAAATAAATCATGATCGTCAACGTAATCATGATGGATTTGTTTATTATATAAATCTTTTAAAATCATACGAATTTTTTAAAATTAAGGGAAACCTAATTAGTTGTAATTTTTTTTTAGATTAGTCATTATGACAGTGTGTATACATGTGCTTAAGTAAATTGTAAATGGAGGTGTCATTTGTAAACAATGTATTGTATCAACAACATGAGAGAGACTGTACCAATCCGGGGACATGCCTGCTATGTTGGAAGGATATTCCAAATTGACTGTCCATCATTACAGCTACTCAATTCATGTAGGCCTCAAAAAATATTTGCTAAAAGACAATTTTGTCCAAAAAAAATCAAAGAATCTTATTTTTATATGCTAGTTGCTTCTATATATAGAATATTATCAGTAAGGAAAGGGGAATCGACCTTGAAATCTCTTTTAACACTGCAAAGAGAAATATCATTATATCAATAGCAAATTAGTATACCAACAAGATCTAGTTCAATGGAAAGTGGCTTCGATTTGTAGACCAGTGATCTTAGATTCAAACCCTCATGGCACATTGGTTGTGTTTGTGTCAAAAAACCTCTCATTCCCTTCCTAACTTTAGCACCAAAAAATAAAAAACAAACAAACAAAAAGCTAATTAATATTACTAAAAATTTGGAAAAAAAAAGTCCGGTGAAAAATATAAAATATGTTGCTACTAAAAAAGAAAAAGAAAAAGAAAAGGTTTAGGCTACCTTGGCAATGGGTTGTAACTTGTAAGCCCAATTGGCACTGCCAATAGGCTGCCTTATGCTCAGCCCAGCCCAAATTAGATGACATAGAAACGAAGCATAAGCCTCTTTCTGTTTCCAACTGCCCAGCACTCGAATTGGGCTAAAACCCATAAAAGCCTAAAACAACGGATTTTTTTTTTTTGGGGCTAAAGTTACGAAGGGGAGGTGAGTTTTCTCATACACATTGCTAAGATGTTAAGGGGTTTGAACCTGAGACCATTCATTTGCAAATCAATAACATTTTCCACTAGACTAGACCTCGCTTGTTTTATAAGAGCCAAACAAATTACCTTATCAACATAAGGGGAGAACAAAGAAAAAAAACAAGGCTTGCCAACATAAAAACCGGCCATAATGGTTTTTTGGTTTGTTTTTCACATTCACCTACCTTGAGATTAATTACTAACCTATAAAGTTATAAATTAATTAAAAATTTATGAGACAAATTAATCAATATCGAAATAGTATGCATATGTAACTTTTCCCACAACAGATTATTGGTATGATAATCAATATCGAAATAATTGTACATGATCTACACAGTTCTCGTCTTACAATTTTTTCGATCAACTAAAAATCATTAAGTAGAACACTATTAGAGGAGTTTGAGTACTGCTCGAGGAGGGTTCGAACACAATGCAATGCTATATTCTTAAGACTAAGAGAATGCTAAACCTAAATGTGTTTAAAAGTCCAAATTTGAGTTATTTTTCTTAGTTGATTGGTAATGCTTGGTCTAAATTTAAAATTTTGTGCCCTTTACCAACCACAAGCACATTGCACTTATGCATTTTATGCCAAGTCATGCATTTTCGGTAGGTGTAAAAATTGAGTTGGTGTAGAAGCATCACACATGGTGATGGTGGTGGCTGCACATATGGACACTATTCACATTCGCCACCAACCTAAGAGCTAGATTGAGTCCTGATTTGGGTTTATTGCACAAATAATTAACCAAGAAATCATTGTTTTCTAGTAGTATACTAACACGTGTAACTCAGAAAATTCAAAATGTGTACTAAACATTTTTTAAATATAAAAGTAAAAAATATTTTAAACCTATGCTATTATTTATTGATTAGGAAATGTTTTATTTATTTAAAAAAAATTATTTATTAATTTTTATCATATATGCTCATTTTTTTTATTCTTCTCAAATATAGAGGTATTTATAAAAAAGTACAAAGATGTGTTAATCCTAAATAACATAGAAAATAAATCATGATCGCTAACATAACCATGATGGATTTGGTTATTATAAGAATCTTTTAAAATCATACGAATTTTTTAAAATTAAGGGAAATCTAATTAGTTGTAATTTTTTTTTTAGATTAGTTATTATGTGTGTATACATGTGCTTAAGTAAATTGTAAATGGAGGTGTCATTTGTAAACAGTATATTGTATCAATAATATGAGAGAGACATGCCTGGAAGGATATTCCAAATTGACTATCCATCATTACAGCTACTCAATTCATGTAGGTCTCAAAAAATATTTGCTAAAAGACATTTTTGTCTAAAAAAGGCAAAGAATCTTATTTTTATATGCTACTTGCTTCTATATATAGAACATTATCAGTAAGGAAAGGGGAATCGGCCTTGAAACCTCTTTTAACACTGTAAAGAGAAATATCATTATATCAATAGCGAATTAGCATGTCAACGGGATTTAGTCCAATGAAAAATGGCTTCGACTTATAGATCAGTGGTCTTAGGTTCAAACCCCATGACGCTCTGATTGTATTTGTGTGATGAGAAAACCCCCCTTCCATTCCTAATTTTGACCCAAAAGAAAGAAAAAAAAGCTAATTAGTATTACTAAAAAGTTCAACAAGAAAAAAATTTCCAGCGAAAAATATAAAATATGTTGCTACTAAAAAAGAGAAAGAAAAAGAAAAGGTTTAGGCTACCATGGCAATGGGTTGTAACTTGAAAGCCCAATTCGCACTGCCGATAGCCTGTCTTGGGCTCAGCCCAGCCCAAATTAGATGATATAGAAATGAAGTATAAGTCCTTTTCTGTTTCCAACAGCCCAGCATTCGAATTGGGCTAAGATCCGTAAAAGCCTAAAATAATAGGTTTTTTTTAGCCATTTGAAGGGGAGATGGGTTTTCTCACACACACAATTAAGATGTCATGGAGGTTCGAACTTGAGAGTCTGAGACTACTAATTTGCAAATCAGTGACACTTTCCACTAGACTAGACCTCACTTGTTTGACAAGAGCCAAACAAATTACCTTAGCAACATAAGAGGAAAACCAAAAATAAGGCTTGCCAACATAAAAACCGGCCCTAATGTTTTTTTTTTTCCTTCACATTCACCTACCTTGAGATTAATTACTAAGCTATAAAGTTATAAATTAATTACTCTTAACCTCAAGTGCAAGAGTAATTACTCTTAACCACCTGAGCTACAAACCCCTTACATAATCCCTCGACTTATTAGTTAATCTTAGAAAGATTAGTCAGCGGAGTTTGACATCCAAAACCCTACTGCACCAACTGCAAATATGTTGGAATAGGCCAAGGAAAAATAAAATAAAATTCCCCAAGGAGAGAAACTTGAAGATAAGCCATTGCATGCCATGTTATTCTGTCTTGCAAGATAAATGTTAAATAAATCAAAGCAGAGTCATAGTTTACAGTTTGCCCTGCCAAAGCTCTCCAAGAATGCATTTGATTTCACAATTCCATGCATTTCCTCCATGTTTTTAAAGAGAATTAAAAAAAAAAAAAAAATAATGAAGAAACAGATATCAGACATTGGAGTTCCTGACTTTGATGAACTAGACAACTCTACTCAGTGCATATCCCTTATGCTCGTGCTAGTCAATGTCAACAGCAGAAAGCAGAACAACAAAGACCAACTTATGCTGGTGGCCTGGTGGCTATTTCCACACGTACTTTCCACTACTTATACCTTTTATTATAGATACCTCTCACAGGAGAAAAGTTTTCTTTTTTCTGACTTGAAAATTGAAATTTTTGAAAGTTGAAAAGCACTCGTAATTGACAAAACATGACTCTCCTTAACAAAGAAACATGGTACAGCAATAGAATCTTACTGAAGATGTCTAACTTATAAGAAAGTGAAAGCTGCTGGCCTCGAAAAAGTTCTTGGGAAAACGATGAAGCAATGATTCATATATATAATTGAGCATATGTAAGCTTTTATATACCTTCGGTTCAATTATCTTCAAGGCCAAAAAAATTGAAAAGGAAGTTAAATTTAAGTGGGATGAGTACTGAATGATGAATTTTGAGCACATAATGTTACGTTATGTCGACATACATCTTTAGATTGTTCTTTATGATTTTCTAACATGATATCAGAGCTCTAGTATCGAATATTCCTTAATTATTTGTTACTTTATGTTTATCACTTAATTTGCAGATTGAGAGGCTACTAAGAGGGAGATATCAACTTTATGTATATTGTTTGGTCAATTTTCTAACAACTAGATGCTTTTTAGGTTGAATGCTTGTATAGCAAGCTGATCCTATCTTGCAGAAAAGTTCAAGCAAATAACTTTCTATTTCTTCTCTAACCAACTCAACTAACAACCCATAGTATCTTGCTTATAGGAACACATTGCTAATACATATAAGCAAGATACTACGGCACACAACCCGTTGATAGTACTTCAACAAAATAGTTATTTGCGACAAACTTTTTTTTAGGACCCCAAATGCTCTCACAAGAACACTATTTCCGACAACAAAATTCTGTTCTTTAGAATGAAAGTGCTTACAATGGAGTTCCACGGTCTATTGTCTTCGGGAAAACCGCTTTTTCGACGATAAAATGGCTTTTCCGACTGCGTTTTACTTTCAGAAATGGTTTTTTTTATTTTTTATTTATAGATGTGAGTTGTATGATATCATGAAGAACAGAATGATCCGTTTCCAATGCCATTGTCACATAAACATGGTCAAAAGCATTTCCATCAGTTCATGAGTTAGATCATGATAATGTTTTCCAATCACACTTGTCTGGGACTAGCGGACATAATCTTTCAAAACTCCATCTCAATATCCTAGAGAATTAGTTAGTATGATAAATATGTCTTCACAGAATCCAAACCCAATAGTGGCCTTCCCTAGGCTAATTCTTTAATGCTTCAGCAAGAAATGATAGATTCAAATCTTCCAAAAAGAGAGAAGCATAATCTCCTCTTCAATTTATAATAACCATTCTTTTTTAAGAAGAGACAGACACATCTGCAAACCCTAAACATGGTGTGCCCTCCACTATTGCCAAAAGACATTACCCCTGTATTGACCAAATGCTTAAAAATATCCACATGCATCTATCTTAGCCAGATTTGTTTAATAGAGTAATGTTTCCTCATCATACACATTATAATGTTTGACTGTGAATTTAACCCATATGTTCAAGTAAGAATCAATCTTATTAATGACGTAGATCCTCATCGGTGAAACGAATTGATAACTATTAGTCTTACCATATACCTTAAAAACATTTCAAAATATATGCTCTGTCTGTGTGACATAGAATGGTGCGCTGGTACACATTTCAAAATATATGTAGAGGGCTTGGATTAAACAGCACAAAAACTAAGTAGATAGGAATATGGTCTGAGTGATGAGGCCACTGATGTGGAGCAATTTGAAGCATGGTCTTTGAAGAATTATGTCATTTCATAGATAAGCAGAAAACAACACAAGATTGATGCCACGTATCAGCATTATATAGCAGAGAAAATGATGGGCAGCAGCTGTCAACCTGTCCGAAAGGTTGACTTGTTGACACTGTCAACCACCATATAACATTTGGACTCTTTTGGACCACTATGGTAGACAATGACCAAAGCTCTCTCTCTCTCTGTGTCTCTCTCATATCAAGTAGTGGTGTTGTCACAACAGGCATGGAGTGTATAGTATATAATAAGAGGATGGTGGTGATTGGCCCTACCCTATGATATGAGGTATCGAGACTGCCTCACTTAGAGAGACCTTCAGTGTGCAGAAAAACTGGTGTGAAATGTGTATAACATTATTTTGCTATTCTCGATCAATTATGGCATATGAAATGAAAAAATTATTATACGTGACATACTTTGATTGGCCGAGGATAACAAAACAATGTTATCTTGTTCCACCCAAGGGTTTCTCATTCATGTGACTTACCGGGGCTGATCAGTGGCTTTTTGCATGTATTTATGTCCCTCCTCTGCTTCCTTCTCGCATCTCAAGTTCCAACTCTTTAAGCTCCTCTCTCTCTCTCTCTCTCTCTCTCTCTCTCTCTCTCATTTTGAAGCTGAAACCATGAAGCAAAGCTTTAGCTCAGGAGCTATTGTCCTATGCATTTTCTTCATAATTTCTTCGTCAACAATAATATCAGCTCGTCTCCTAGGCAACAAAGAAGGTAAATCCTAAACGATTGTGCGTTGACAATCAACTAGCTGTCGCTTTGTTTGATGTAGATGAGGTCTCTCATGAGTTAAAATTTTCCCTCCGCAAACCAGAAATTAAAAGAAAAACAAATTAGCCTTAGCTTCTTCTTTCTCTTAGCTATAATTATGAACTAAAACCTTGTTGTCTTTGCAGGACAAGAGGATCAGGTAGAGCTCAATGCAATCACTGATGGGGGTTCACTTGTAGAGTTGAAAGGCAGTGAACTAATGAATGTATATTTTAAATTTCTTTTCTTTTCTTTTTTTATAAATTAACCCCAACTAGTCATCAAGTTATATATCTTAATACTCTTTGTTTTTTTGTTGCTTTTGGGATATTATAGCAGTTAATTGGGGTGGAAGATTGCACTGATGGAGATGAGGACTGTTTAAACAGAAGGATAATGGCTGAAGCTCACTTGGACTACATCTACACCCAGCACCATAAGCCTTGATACTCTTCATAATGTAACTGTTACATCTAATTAGTAGATAATATGAATGTTTATATATGTATGTTCTCTTAATCATATAATGACTTTGTTTACAAGTTCAACCTAAATTATTAGTTTAAGTTTGTCATCATTTGATGTTCTTAATAAAATTAAGGTGAAGTTTATCTCTTCCACTAAGAACATTACTACTAGAAGCAGCTACAACTTGTAAAACTTTTTTATTTTATTTATATGAATAATATTATACTTTAATCTAATCTATACTACGGAAAGAAGATTCGAACTCGAGTGCAGGGTGGGAAGCACATCAACGCTAGCCAACTTCTAAAATTATATATGTGGAAAAATTAAAAGCCATGAAAAACAATCTAGGGTAGGTGATTTTGGGGTAGGGCATTGATTAAAGCTTTCCAATTAATTAAAACCAGGTAGGAAGTTGGACTGATTAAATTTATACACAGATAACATAACAGATATCCATTTACTGGTTTCCAGCAGCATGGATCTTTCAAAACAGTTGGGAAGTCAACCAAATTTTGACTTGTAGTCCAAAAGCTCACGTGCAGGCAGGCACCATGAAGACAAAGCTTTTAATTCTGAACTCTCTCTTTCCTAGTAGCTACTTTGGTGGCACTTAATGCATACTTTCTTAAAGTATGCTTACAGAAGGAAACTGCTCATTTTAATATATCTGCTTGTAAAATTTTCCACTAATGAGAAACTACAGAATATTATAACTTAAGGAAAGAGCACATCTTCCCAATTCTTTTACTTCAACAATAATATTATAAGTTGTTTGGAATCCAGTACTGATATATGTCTTTGTTCTTCTTCTTGAAGAGAAATGGGAAGTGATTAGGTAACTTAAGATAGCTCTCCTCACAGCCTGAATTGTTGGACTCAGAGAAATTATTGGACTCTAAATTCTTAAGTGGTCACAGAAGCCAACAATCTATATCAAGTTTCAAGCTAACACTCTTTCTCGCGTGAATTCTTATTTTATCGAATTCAAACGACAAAAAAGAAAAAGAAAAAAGAGAGGAATGGAGATTTGAGGGTTTTGAACCTAGGTGCCCTTCCTACATCGAAAGCTCGGGTTATGTTAGACAATTAGTAGACTCTAAAATCTTAAGCTATTAAAAAATAAATCAACAATGTATATCGAGCTAAATAGATTGCATCCTAACAATCACAAATCAAGATTAGCAATGTAGCCATATAAGCCCATGCAAGGTTTTCTAACTTTCCAATGTGGGACTTTTTACCTTCACATTCTCACACGACCCCGCACGTGTGGCAAATTTTCAAGCTTAGCAAGTGGACAACACATATTGGGTGATATGGAGCATGTGTGGCCGTTGGGCTTTTACACATGGGCTAACCTGCTCTGATACCATGAAGGAAGTTGAGGTTCCACCCCAAAACCAATTGGCAATAAGGAGAGTAACACAACTCCTTATAAGCCCTTGCAAGGTTTTCTAACTTTCCAATATGAAACTTTTTACCTTCACATTCTCACAGCCTCCAATATCAACATTGTAGTCATACGACACTTACATCAATACTCAATAGGGGACACATTCATGGATACAGCTACTACAAAGAAGGAATCTCCTGAAAGTTGAATTAATCCTTCAAGGCATATCCACCAATTGAAAATTTCAACGGAACATTTCTATTATAATAATAAAAGAAAGCATAATGTATGTATTATAATGCACTATAATAATTTCAAAATAACAATATAATAAGCACATGTGCTCTTTACGAGCCATGTGGTTTTGGGATGGATTATTTATATATTTGTGATGAAGCCAATGAAATCACCACCACCGCCATTCTTTTATTTAAAATTTTCAATGTATTGCTTTTCTCCATATTTACTATATTTTTGGGTAGAAAGGTTCCACAAAAACACAGAATATACCTTAATTACTATGCATATACCAAATCAGCAATGAAGGCTCCACTCTTTGGTCAGCCACCTTCTCTGTTTTTCTCTTCTGCACTAATTTATTTTGGTGTATTCTCACAGGTGTGCCAATTTATTCTTTTATTTTTTGATACAAGCGAAATTCGGGGAGGGAGGAATCGAACTTAGGACCTCGGATAGAGGAGTAAATGCTCTTAACCACTTGAGTTACAAACTCCTTACTATAGTTCTACCAAATAAAGGATTGGAAATGATTACGAACTCTAATTAGACCTCTTAAGCTTTGATAATTTATCTTGTGTATGGGAACTCAAAACCACTTTAATTCATTGGAGTATGACTGGTTGGTTTGCTTTTGTTTCCTTACTTTACATTCATACACTAAACTTTTTACAAGGATAGTGCATGCAAGCTTCAAAGCCATCAAACTGAATCTTAATGCATGTTTTAGCACTGTTGCTAAATTGGTCATCTTCTTCAGTGCCTTTCCCCTTTGCTTTATCTAATTTATAATTACAGAAGAGCCATATAATCTGCCTTTATCAGAGGAGGGGTAGTGACTTCCTGGTTGTCCAGCAGACATGGTGCTTTCAAAATTCTTCAAATTGAGAAACATATTTTTCTAACTAAAAAGCTATGATATTTCTCTATACCGTAGAAGCTTTTAGAAAGCATCTCTAAACTTATATTTATCATACTTTTCATTGAACTGAGAGAAAGTTTACCATATTTATTAGGTTATAATTACTCAGCATCACATACCCTCTACATGCTCCAACAGCCATAAAAATTACAAACTTTTATTCCATCATTGAAACATGATGACAGGAAGATTTTTAATTTTTTTCCCTCAAACTTTAGCTTTTAACTATGCCACTCAAATTGGGGTAAGGCTTTAAGTTCCCCCATTTTCATTTTGATGATTAATAAAGTTTCCCTCGTACCGTCGAGGTTCTCTATAAAAAAAAAAAACTATGCCACTCAAATTGAGTCATTTGGATGCTCTTTCTACATTGACCACATCTTTATAGCTTCATCAACTTAACAGAACCAATCAAGAGGCACCAAAGGAATCATATCCTTTCTTCCTCTAAACAAAATCGTCCAGTAAAAGTCAAGGGTTATAAGGTGATTTTGAGTTCCATCAACTAAAATTTAAGTATTACCTAAACAAGACGACTAACAATTGCCAAGTTAACAAGAGCGTCCAAATTGATTGGGACAAAAATGCTTCATTAGAGGGAAAAAAAAGAAGACAGTTTTCATCAGATAATATGCATCTAAGCTTCAAATCTTAATTTTGTTTGATGTCTTGCCCTCCCTCTACTCTATTAATATATGATATCTTCTATCAATACTTGAAACCAGCTGAAAACTTTCCTTATTTTAGAACCAACCACAGGTTCGTCCTGGTTGATTTCCTTTGAAGCTTACAAATTTACAAGCTCAAATAGACCAAAAGAAGTTATGCTGAAATCTATAAACAAAAGGGTTTCTTCTGAATGTGAAATCTATAAATATTACCTCTCTTTCTTTCTTATTGGAGGCTTCAAATAGAACTGTTGATAGGATTTAAGTAAGAAAAATTAGATTCCACTGTACTGGAGTCACACCTTAGCATCCAGGGTTGACTCCCATGTTATGCTAGAGAATTATAAGGTGTACCTATTTACAGAACTGCAACATTTTTAAGCACGCTATTTCAGCTTGTGTCTGCAGCATCATCTCCTCCTACTCATTACTAGTCCTCTTTTTTGTTTTTCTTTCCTCCAGCCTTGGCTGTTGAAATGTGGAACTTTTCTGAGAGGTTTTCAGGGGTGCGTGTTTTGCGGTCAAATGCTCTCACGCCCATAAAACCTGCCCAAAAGCATTCCCCAACTTCCGCTGTTTTTATGCCTGCAATAAGAAGAAATATTTGAGACATTTGTTTGACTCTTTATAGTGTGAGTGATACTCTCTTTTCAGAGAGTTTGGCTTTTGTCAATCTCAATTGTGGACAATGCAGAGATTGCATTGCACGCTCAGACATGATTCACCATATCAAAGGTCCTATCACAATCTAGCAAAATAGCATGCCAAACTGTCTTGCATGAGAGAATCACTCTACATATAATACATACAACTCATCTAGTGTATGGATTATTCACCTTTGAGGATTGTACTTGTTGAGGTTCCAAAGTATGCAATTCGCCTATCTAGTCTCCATATCCATGATCTAGGAACGTTAATCGGGCGTACACTGGATTCATGGTCAGCAAATACCTGCAAAAGGATGTTATATAGTATATGTGCTTTAGCACAGTAGCTTGATCTAAAACACTATTGATAATTTTATATGCTGACAGACAGAATATGAATCATTGGAGAAATTTTGAGCAAGCTCACCTCATTAACTTGAAAGTATGTCCCATTGAGTGGAAAGCTCCCCCTGGTTGCTGTTCGACATGGTATCTGTTTCATGTGTTAGTCCTTTTACATAATTGTCTAAAGTACTTACTGCAAGTTGAAACTGTAATAGTGTGCACAAGTGCTCGTAGATCCCGACTGTTACTCACCAAAATTGTGCCATGAATTGTATCAGAAGCTTGTTCTGGAAGACTGCTGTGTGAAAAGCATGTCTTCTCACGAATACACAGTTCTCCAGACTCCTGGGAATTGCATCTTTTCTGAGGTGATTGAGATGAATTTGAAGTTTGATCTGACGTTGACATTTCCACAAATAATTGATTAGCACATATTCAAAGATTGTACCATATTTTCAAGTTGGGAAACTCTCATCTTAGACATCATAGTCCTTTTACTGTCGAAAACATGAATCTTTCTGAACACTTAACAATTGTAGAATATGTTTTCTGGAAGTAAGGTTGTACCTGATGTCCATATAGCAAGAAGGTATGGGCTTGGATCATTGTCCTCTCTTGTCTCAAACTGCGACGTTCATACTTTCAGAAGTTAATAAACAACTATGCAGATGAAAGTTCATTGAACAGGAAAAGAGTAGCTGACTTACCCCTGCCAATAGAGGATGATGGTCTGGAACTACATAGCTGCATGATAATTAAAATTAGTTACAATGTAATGAAGGGGCCATCAAATAATTATCCAAAAGTAAAATTATAAAACAGATCAAGGTTTATTGGATAACCAAACCACCTATGGTATGTCTATTGCATTGTAATACCAAAGAGATCGGACTAGTCAATTTATCCAATCACTTTGTTAAGTTACTACCTTTTATTGTTCACATGAATTTGAAAACTTTCTACAGAAAATAAAAAAGGTCTTTCAGACAAAATAAAAATAAAAATAAAAATAAAAAAGGTCAAACCCAACTTACACTAGGTGTTTTGTCCTTAAACGGTCAACAAGCTTCAGCTTGGGAGCTGGGATGTGAGCAGTTTGTGAAGCAACTAATTCTGTTGGCATATGATTTTCTCGAAACACACCCATGAATGGCTTTAAATTTCCTGAGAAAATTCCATCTCTCATTTTAATTGTTGGAATGTAATTAGGGTCACTGCGACAAAGATCTTCAATGTCTGGTAGTTCTGTAGGTTCAGGTTGTGGTGATGATGGTTCCTCAATGATAGGTTCACAACTTTTGGTTTGGTATTCTGATTCACGGTTGGCCTCAAGAAAGGATAGTGCTATTGAATTGAGTGCCTCAAGACCCACAATCGGAGGAGCAGTAGAACTATCTTTCTTAGTTTGCCTCGCCTTCTTTCCCGTCCCTGGTAAGGCAAGCCTTGCACTGCATCAAACATGTACATTAGATACATATCATACCTAGTGAGATTAAGAGTTACAACTTACAACTAGTGTCTCATTATGTTTCTTAGTTTCCATAGTTTGTGATGCAACATCCAAATTTCCATTTTCGAATGCTTAGTGAAGTGATATCCTGAATCTCATCATGTGTTGTGATCTCATTTTCAAATTTGAGGAAAACCTGGCAAATGCACTAGCATAGTGTCTGCACTCTCCCCTCATCGGACAAGAATTGCAATTTGGATTTTTCTTTGTGCAATAAACCTGCATAAATATTAAAATACAAATTTAGAATTTTCGTCTAACCAATTTTGAGGTCACATTTTTGCAAATATATGCTCTGAAGAGATATACCTTTCCAAAGGTTATCATCTGATAATGCAGTTCATACCTGTTGAAAATAATATACTAAAATGAGTACAATTCTTAATTTATTAAAGGTGATTTCACAAGATAAAAATAATCTTAAAGGTAAAATTTTGGGATTACAAAGTTAACGGATCCAAGGTCTCCAGTCGAGGCCAAAGATACTGCTGAACTGAATCAAACACAGGCATCCTGCACATAGAAAATTTATAATGTCATTGGAAATACAAGTGATTTGTCTTGTTAGTATATTTTGTACTTACTCTTTTAATAGATGTATCTGAAGCGATTCAGGTAATGGTTGAAGAGGAACCCATCCTAGACGAATCGCTATCCGGCCAACGTTTACGTCCACCTATTAGAAGAAAAGAATACATTTTTTAATAAAACATTTACAAATTACATCCACCTAAACAATATGCCCATTAAAATCATACCGGGAAAGCTACATGCTGGAGTGTCAAAAGCCGCACGCACTCCACACTTTTCAAGCCAATACCCTTAATGTCTCTCAAGTATTTCCTACAATTACAGATGGTTGAATGATCAAACTTTGACAAATACATATAACTAGAATGAACTAACAGAAACATTTTAGCATGTTTGTGTTGTTAATGTATGCTTACTTCACTAGCGCAGGTGGTGCATTTCTCAACCACTCGAGGTCTATTTGTTTATGGTCTTGATATACTTGGTTAAGGAACTTCTGCAACAGTGAGTAAAATAGGTAACTTCCATAGTTGTTCAAAAATAAAATAAACTATGCAATCCTATTTTGGAAGAGGAATAATTTGATTTACCTTGACTCGTTCAGCAATCAAATTTTGTTGGCCACGCACTCGGATAGCGTGAGCAATCTCACCAACTTCTGCGTGTCTAACTGCCTCCCAGTCTACTGAGTCTATGTGATTTGTATTTCTTTCTCCACTGGTACCATAGATCTTTCTGCAAAACTCCCAATCAGTTTTGGCCTGCACTATAGCCTTCTCTTTTTTTCCTCTTCGAGTAGCTTTCTTTGTCTCGCCAGATTTCATGTCTGACTGTCGCTGTTTTAAATTCAGTTTGTTTCCCTTCTGTTCTTTCTGGTTGAAGCTGTTGGCATCATTAGGTGGCTGCGAGCAAAGTTTCGGATTTTGGATCATAGTAGTATCAGTTGTGCTCTCAGGCTTATCAAGTGGCATATTTACATAATAGAGTGCAGCCCCCTCATCCTTCGTTGGTGAGCTACACTCTGGTGGCAGACTAGACATCCCTTCTGATGCATGAAAACCAACTTCTGTTGAAAGGTTCTGCTGAACTTGGGGATTATAGGACACTAAACTGTCTTCCAAGATTTCCACATGATCTACCTTTTCATTGAAATGGATTTGGGAAACCTCTGGAGGCTTGTAGGAACCGCACCGAGACCTTGACGCCCCTTCAAAGTCATTTGATTCGTCAGAGCTTGACTCCTTATTTCCACACTCTGCAGCTTCACATGTGAGCAACTCCTCATCAGATACTGGAATGATAGAAACGATGCTACTCCCAATCGATTCTTGGTTGCCTACCATGTTGATGTCTTTACAATCTGTTTTGTTGGAAGTAGACTGACAGGGGAATCTGGCGGCAAGTGACAAGAAGGCAGAGCTGTAGAAGAGAATATGAAGTTAAAAGTCTCATTATGAACCTCCAACAGAAAAATATTTAGTTTATCAAATGTGAAGTTACCTTGAAAGATGATCTGACACATTCTGAGTTAGGAAAACCCCAACAACTGAGTCCACCACAGAACCTTTCCAAGGTGAAAATTTCCTATCTCCTGCTCAGAAAATAATTTTACTGTTAGGAAATTTGCATATAATTCTCTGTAACATTTTCAACAAGTATTAGCTGGGCTTGTACCCTGGATTATGTGCATCCGAGATATAAGTAGATTAATCCGTCCATGAAAGACTTCTCTTTCATTCCTCCACCAATCCTCATCACCTTCTTTCCTTTGATCCTCATTAACCTTGTCTTCCATTTGAACCTTCCATGTCAAAGCTAGTTCATATTCTGCGTCAGAAAGCTCTGCAAGCCTTTTGTTGTTCTTTCCCTTGTCAGCTAACATCCCAAGCTGACCATGAGGACTATTTGTACCCTGATCTCGTTGTCCTTGATAAGGAACTAGTATTCCCTGGTCGTTCCTTGCAACATGTGCATCTTGGTCATGGTTACCTCCATGGCTCACATATGGACATTTCTGTACAAGTGGACTGATATTGTCTTCCGGTGAATCTGCATGGAATGCAAAATAGAAGCTTAAAAAATGGATTAAAGTGCAGTGTGCTTCTTGAATTTGCTTCTGTAGCATATGCTTCTAGAAAAGAAAAATAATCTCTACCAAGTACCTATTGATTTTTCAGTCAGCTGCATTGTCTCATTTTGCAGTAGGCTTCTGTCAGTTTTATCATTACGAAACTCTAAATTAAGAAGGGAGGGTACCATCTTAGTCAACCTCTCTTCTGCTGCCCCTTCTTCGCATTCATGTTCTGCAAATAAGTGAAAGTTGTAAGCTTCCTGAAGTAAATAATACCTGAATTTGAAGTGAGATCTTCTGCTTTAAAAATTAAAATAAAAAAGGAAAAAAAAGCAGAGAAAAGAAAAAGGAAAAAGAAAGAGCTCTATGCCAAACATAATTACGTCTTAAGTTGGTGAAGCAAGGACCCTCATGAAGCTCTAAATTGACAAGGGAATGTCCCATATCAGTCCATTTATCTGTCACCGCCCCTCCATTTTCATTTGCAAATAACACGGCTTTATTAGCATCCAGCCTCTGAAAAGTCTCAGTTTCTTGCCTTTCACTAACTCTTTCTCTGAGAAGGGCTCTGGGCAACTGGTTGCAAATTGGAGTTGCAGTTAGACCAGCAAAGTTCACCACAGTACGCCCCTTTGATCTCTTGTTCTTTGTCTTAATTAGTGACTGCAGTCCATCAGTTAAATCTATGATTTCTGTTGTTTGGTATCGCAGCCTTCCATGGTTTTTGTAGCCAACCATATTGAACATTTCTTTTTGACTCTTTTTCGGGACTGATTTCTTGTTAGTACCTCTCAGTGTAACATGGCTTGCATTCTCATGAAACTTACTTGCTAATACTGACCACCTGTCTACGTTCCATCTCCTCCTCCTCATCCTTTGTTTCCTGCATATCTTAGGAAAATTCAGACCAAGGTTTCTGCTAGAGTTGAGGCATTGATTTACTAGGAAAGTTTTTTGGTCAACTTGAAATGCATTGTACTGCCAATCGTTCTGGTTGATGCAGTTTCCCACCAACTTCCCTGCTTCAGCATCAACTGCTGCAAAATAGCTGCTGCCTTCTGAATCAAGGGAGCTATCCTTAGCTTTTTGGCGACCAATTCTAGCTTTTCGCGGAGGGGTGGCTAATTCATCATTTGATTGATTTTGAAGGTCGATGTTTAGAGTAGGTCTGTCTGATACAGAAAGGTCAACTTTATCCACAGAGACTTCTTTGGGTACCAAGTTTTTGAGGTTGCTTGAAGACTTCTTTACTGACATATTTGTCTTGGAAGAAGCAGGCATTCGAGTTGTAGGCTTTGGTGTCTTTGGTTTTGGTGTTGCTTTCTGTGGTGTCTTAGGCTCCAGAGTCCTTCTAGGCTTTCCTACACCAACCACTCTCGGCCTATATCCTCTCTTCTTTCGTCTCTTCTGTGGCCTTCCGTTCAAATCTTTTCCACCCTCTGGTCTTCTTTTCAAGTTATTCTTTTTCCCTGATAGGCTTGAAGTGCTAGGCAATGCTGAGCCACCAATACAGTTTGCAGCATTGAACTTGCAATCGTCATTCTTTGTATGATTCTCTTGCTTTTTCTGATTTTGTTGATCATCTGCAGTCAAATAACCTATCTCAGAATATGAAAGCTACCAATACTATCAGTAAGAACTGAAAGTATATGAGAATGTGTCTGAAACTGTAATAGATATTACTCCGATACAGGTTAAATGAATGCATTCCAATACCCACAAACGGGCTTGTAAAATTCATGTTAACATTATAAAATTCTATTCCTCAACTGATTTACTTTTTGGCTGAATAGACAAATTTTCAATCCATAAGCAGTATTAGATGAACGAAGAGGATCCTCTCCTTTGTTTTTCTCCTCTTTTTCCATCCTTCCTCAAAATTGAAATCTTAAGAGCTTAATAAACACAAGCCAATTGTTCATTATTTATTAAGTATTCTTAAAGGGAGAAGACCCACTCTTCCAAGAAAATCTCTAGATTTTGAAAACAAATAAATCCAATTCAAGAGATCCACCACACAGTGGAGAACAATCAAGAAAAATCAACCATTAAAATCTGCTTAAATGAAATAAAATAAAATAAAATAAATCCGCTTCAAGAGAATCCTTACCGGACTTGCATTGTGACATGGAATCTGGGATGGCAGGACCAAGCCACAGCTCTACACTAGGCAACATATTTCCAATTGGCTCCTTTGGCTTTTCTGCATCAATATGAGATTGCACAACTTGAGAGAAACAAGTGCTCATCATGTCAAAGGAGCTCCTTTCTGTTGCACTGGGAGATGACTGAGGAGTTGGAGAAGTTACACTGCTCCCTTGCAAGAGCTGTTCCTCACACATTGTCAAAACTTCATTATCATTATTTGCAACGTGTTCTACTGCCAATTCTGCTTCCAGAAAACCTTTGCTTGTTTTCTCAGAGTCCATATAAGCATAATTTGTGTCATCAGACTCCAACACAATCTTATTCAAATCAAACAAGTCAACAAAACCCAAATTTGTGTCTGTAATTCCACTGCAATTATGTACCTTTTCCTTTGTGGGCAAAGCTGCAATTGGGTTACTCAATCCCTTGTTTTCCTCTGAAAAACTTGGAGCAGAAGAAAACAAAGAAACCTCATTAGAATCCTCCAGGTCCAACTGGGAATCAGTGATCAGTAAACTATTGCGGCTCAAATTTTTCTTCAACCCTCTTCTACCATAGGTTTTTTGTGACCTTCGTGTAATGGGCTTTACAGGCGTGGGTGGGAACAAAAAATTATGTTTCTGTACTTGTTTTTCTTCCATGGCATTGCCTCTGGAAGCATGCTCCTCCCTCCTTTGGTACACTTTTAGTTCGGCCATAACAAACCCACCAAAGTTGCCAAAACAACTGAGAAATCAATCAAACAAGTAGAAGAGAAATCAACAAACAAATTCCTTTATAAATTAACACCACAAAATCAAGCACAAAAATTGTCAATTGCTTCAGCCATGCATGGACTATTTACTATGGACTCTGAAATCTGAAGGAAGGAGAGTTTTGAAGAGTTTACCTGATAGCAAGGTTCCGTTCAGTTTAGAGGAACGCCCTGAAAAATCTGCTGTAATCTTTGAGTGTATGGGTTTTGTTTGAATAATAATGAATAAAAATAACAGTAAAGTAGAGTTCATTCGGGAATGAAACTCTTGTTATTAGCGTATTTGGTTGGCAAAAGAAGTAACGAAGGAATTTGATGAAACCTTGAGACACAGGCAAACGGGTAATTTGTTAATTAAATTAACATCGGACATATATTATGGTAAGCATCCAAACTCTAATCCCTAAAATAAGGAGACTCGAGCCATTAGGAGCATTTATTTATTTATTTTGGGTAAACAATTACCCCTATGCCTGAGGTCCTGTGTTCAAATTCTCCCTCTGCATATCGCTTGTATTTTAAAAAAAAACACTTTTATCCCTAAATTGTTAACTCAATACCTTTTATTTATATTTATTTTTTTTATTTTTATAGAAGCGATACTCTATTCTAAATTAATCTAAACTATGGGGAGAGAGATTCTAAATTAATCTAGCTAATTTGACTAAGCCCATGTTTGTCCGAAGACCTAATATTAATACACCTGTAATAATTTTTGCAAACTTATCATACAACTTCAGTCTCACATCCATACAATAATTTAAGTAAACATATAACAATAGACTGTCAAATGTGCATGGTGTTACATTTATCC
Source organism: Prunus avium (assembly GCF_965620075.1). Classification (NCBI taxonomy): domain Eukaryota; kingdom Viridiplantae; phylum Streptophyta; class Magnoliopsida; order Rosales; family Rosaceae; genus Prunus; species Prunus avium. The sequence continues at coordinate 29,786,174 of NC_142289.1, forward strand.
CAGTACGGTACCTGATGTCCTGCATCACACTTAGAACTGGATTCCGATGGATTTTATTTCATTTTTTATTTAAAAGATATGTGTGATTATTAATATCAATCAAAAAAGAAAAAAAAATTTAGAGAATAATGGATATAGACGAGTTTAATTTTCAGAGGAATGGTAATGCTGTAAAACGAAAAAGCTCTCTTATAATTCGTGCCCCTAAAACAATGGATGTGCCATGTTTAACTTTGTAACTCCTTTAACTATTTGAGATACAAAGTCCTTCCTATCTATAAGTTTGTTTGATATTAAATCCAAAACTTGAGTTCAAATTTTAAATACTATCTTTCTTACTAATAGAACGATATCATCTGTTTTTATTTTATTTTATAGCGAACTCATTATATTGAATAAATCCTCTCCAGTTTGAACTACCATCAAAGCAACTTTAGCACTTCGGAAGTTGTTGTTGAGTAGTTTCCAGATATTTGTTTTTACAAACCATCCTGATTCCTATCAAACAAACACTAATTTAGTTACGATTTTTTTTTTTTGGGATGAAATAGGGGGGACAAAACCCTAAGGAGAAACGACAACTAACTAATACAAATCAAGCGAAACTTAAAAATGCATAATAAATCATCCAAAAAAAAAGAGCTAACCCAGATTGGAGCATTATCTGAGTTGGAGCTTTTGTTACGAATTTTGGTTGACTACAATTGCTTCAAAAGTACAGTGGGGCCCATAGCATATCCAATCAACCTTAGTCATATACTTATATATTTTGTTACTTTTCTTTTTCTGTTGGAATATTTTATTATTTTTTACTAGGGTCACAATATCCAACAAATTTTTAATAGATTTTCGATTTGAAATTATTACATTTTTAAAAATAAAATTACCAAATTTTTATTTGGTATATTTCTTTCTTTTCTATTAATTTTCCAATAATTAATTAGTAAATATACCTATAAATCCACCCATTGCTACAACATCACTGCCATTCAATACAAAAGAAAAGTATATTGTTTTTATTTCAATGGCTTAGAGTAAACAATTCAATAAAGATAAAATTTTCGATTGCAATTTCTTTACAATTCAATAATTGATTAATTACAAATTCTATTTTGTATTCTTGAGTCGTTCTTGGTGACTCCCTCATATATCTTCATCATTCTGAGACATGTGAAAAAATCAAAGTAAAACAAAAGTATAATCCAAGTAAAACACAAGAATAATCCAGAAAGTAAATATTTATGGCTTCTGTCAAGTGAAGAGAAAAAATCAAATGAAAAAGAGGAAGACAACAGTAACCACATTAAGTAAAGCACGCTTAAAAAAAAAACCAAATCTATTTTGGAAGATGAAGAAAAATAAATAAATAAATATATATATATATACATGATGCAAGACGAAGACTTGATGAAGACATGGGGAGAGCTCGCGGGATCCCATGTCTTCTTATCCACCATCGCCTAAAGAGAAGGCGATGATGCAGAGGAGGAGAGGCTCATGGTTGTGCTTTTTATTTTTATGGTAAAATCAAATTACAAATTTATTTAGTTTGTTGGTGGTTAATATTAAACTAGCCCCTTGGCGCCAATTGGTTTTTTTTTATTATTTTATTTTTAATTTTTAAAATTAAGAAAAGATAACATGCGTAGTTATCTATATATATAGCAAAAGGCAGAGAATGGTGCAACATTTAAAATACCAAAAAATACCCTTGGTTAATGCAAACATTAAGAATTAAAATTATTAATTAAATGAGGATAATATGGTAAATTCACACTTTTTCGTATTTAAAAAAAAAGAAAAATTAAAAGAAAAATCAGATAATGGATTCTATTTTTATGGAACACAACTACCCATTATCTTTTTTAATTCTAAAATAAATTTAAATTTTTTAAAAAAAAAGCCTCTCGCAAGCGCGGAAGCGCGCGTGCGGAGAGGCTAGTGTTCCATAAAAGTAGGACTTATTATCTGATTTTGTTTTTATTTTTAATTTGTTAATATGAAAAAAAATGTGAATTTACCATATTATCCTCATTTAATTAATAATTTCAATTCTTAATGTTTGAATTAACCAAGGGCATTTTCTGGTATTTTGAATGTTTCACCATTCTCTACCTTTTGGTTTATATATATTGATAAACAATAACGCTACGGGCACCAACTTATTTATCAACTTTTTAATACCTAAATATGTGGCACATGACATGGCAACCCATGTCATCTACCATCTCATTTATTTTACTTACATATTTTGTCCCAAAAAAAGAATTTCACCCAGCAAAATAAAAAGCGTGCTGCTAAACGAACCCTAAAATTAACTAAGTACACCATATGATCTAAGTTCACCCTAATATTTTAATCAAAATGTAAAATTAACTCGGTACACCCTATTTAACTACCAAAATACCCCTAGTACACCTTAATACACTCCATCACACAACACCAAACCCATTCCAATTGTTCTTGCTTCTCCACCGTTTATATTAACTATCCAATAAGGCTGAAATCTCCAGCAATCCGTTCGAATCTGGTGAGAGATAAGGCATAGGAAAGTTCTGGACCATGTTGAGAAACCATGAAGGTATGAAGATCTGTCAAGTCGAAGGAACAAGTAGCATTCCTCTTTGTAGTTTAGAGCTTGTGTACCTAATTTTTTCAATTGCCACGGCTAAGGTAAAACAACATCATAAGCCCACAATCCAAAATAATCCAATTCAACACCAGTGATGTTTGGATAGTCCTTGTGGAATTGTTGTTTCCATTGTGGGATGAACCCTTCGAGCTCCACTATCCATGGGACATGAATTTCCACTCTTAAAACTCCTTGCATGGAATTGTTATTGAAGACAGAATGATGCATAAATAAACTACTGGTCACCTCACTGGCGTTGATCCAGACATATTGATCCTCTCCTCCATTAAGTTTTGCTTTGCTTCACCTAGTGAGTGTAACATCCCGATCCAAAAAAATAAAAGGAATAGTGAATTAATTAATTTCAAGAATTATGAATTTTCAATTTTGGCCATCGGAGTAGGGGTATTTTGATCACTTTTTAATCCGGAAGGATTTTGAGAAAATGAGTGGTAACGTTGCGTAGAGCTCGTCGATATGAGTTCGTAGACATGCGGCATGCCCAATTCCGAGTTGTAACGAAGGAGGAAAAGTCTGAAAACGAAATGGACGTATATGGAATTTTATTAACAAAATTGTTACTGTAGCAACAGTACCGCTACAGTAACCGGAGAGTTTTATTAATTTTCTTTTTTACTTCTTCTTCTTCCTCCCTTCTCCCTCTGCGCGACCCCCCCTGGCACTGTTCATCCGAGCGGATTTTGGGCCGCCACCACCACATCCGGCCACCAAAGTTGACGGGGCCGGTACCAAAATGACCGGGCCGCCGTCCTCTTCCAACCCCAGCCAGGCCCCACCGCTAACCGCTGTGATTTCGCCGGAATATCGAGAAATGTCGCCGGTTTTACCCAAAACTTCACGGAGCTCGTTCGGGTGATTCCGGCAACCAAATCTGGCGATTCAGGTATGGAAATTCATCTATTCCTTGAGCTCTAGCTGATGGTTGGGTAGGATTACTTTAATTTCTAGCGTAGGCAAGTCGATTTTCGAATTGAAAAATCTGCCGGTTTCGACCTCCGTTTTCAGCCACTTCCGGTTGGTTTTTGGGGTATGCCCAAGAACAAAAGTGACTCCAAATTAGGTATATTACCTAGGGTAGTAGTTTGGAGTCAAGATGTTAAGTTTTTCTGGCGAGCGGTTATCGCTTTGGACACCCACGCGCTGCCGGCGCGTGTGGCTGCGCGTGGGCACTGTAGCAGAGGGGTATTAAGTCCCAATGCGATCCCCTGGTCCTCACGAGCGCGTAGGATTTTACGGATCTCAATTTGGATACCGTATGAGTCTCGAACGGATATCGCCTATTACACGTTATCCGGATTCGATAGGTTTGGACCGTTGGATGGTCTTGAATTTGTTTTATGTTAACCTGGGCATCCTTAGGATCGTGTAGGATTCAACGGATCGTGAAACGGATTCCCGGATACTCCGGAAATGCCAACCCTAGGGCTAGGATTTCAGTAACTGTCCGATCGTGCGATCGTGAGCGATCCGGCCGTCCGATCTGGACCAAACTTGCAGGACGTGTATCTTAGACCTTGTGGAACCCATAGGAATGTTCGGATCGTAAAATGGATGTCGTGGGCCCTGTGGGCCCAGTTGACCAAGTGTGGAAAGTTTGTGTATATTGTTTTAATGATTCATTTGAATTATATTATATACTTGATTAATGGATTCGATATATTATGAAGTATTTGTGTTGTATATTTGGGTTGGATACATTTGAATATCTTGAGTGTAGATTTACAATAATTGAGAAAGTGCTATCTTTGTTGATTTTGTATGGGGTACTTAGAATGTTAATTTGAGTATTATTAGCACTACCTTAGGTATCTCCCCGGTTGTGGGTTTTATGTTTGAGATTGATTATTTTGCCCAGGCCCGTCGGAGTTTGCCCAGGCCCTTCGGAGATTGGTTTATTTTGCCCAGGCCCGTCGGAGTTTGTCCAAGCCCTTCGGAGATTGGTTTATTTTGCCCAGGCCCGTCGGAGTTTATCCAGGCCCTTCGGAGATTGATTTATTTTGCCCAGGCCCGTCGGAGTTTGCCCAGGCCCTTCGGAGATTTGTTTTGCCCAGGCCCGTCGGAGTTTGTCCAGGCCCTTCGGATGTCTTCTTAATGCGATGCCTTGGGAAGGAAGTGATAATGTTTCAATGTGTTTTTATCGGATTTAGAATTGTGATAGATCTAAAATGTATAGTGGTTCGGTTGTAAATAATTATCTTTTATCGGAGTTGTGACCGTTGATATGAGAACTACGTGTGGCTTGATCCCTTGTCCAAGGGTACGTAGGCAGCCTGGGGTCTCATCAGGTGCAGCCGCGAAATATTATTGTGTTTAAAAGATTTGATCGATTCTGTGTATGTGATTGGATTATGAGGTAATTGCTGGAGTTGAATCCGGTTGAACGATTTCTGCGGTATTGGTAAAATGTTTGAGGTCATTAATTACATGGTTTATGTATTATTTAACTTGAGAACATTGTTGGTTCTGTTTCGAACTATCTGAAGGCCGGAGGCCTATTATGTGATTTGCATGAGATTATATTGTGCATGCTGCCAGTTGGTATTATTAAATGTGTTTTATGCAGGTTGGAATTTTTGGGGAATGTTTAATTTATAGGGAAGACTCTGTCGAAATTTCGATAGAAAGTCTCGTGCTATTTTCCCTTAATTGGGAAAAGAGGCTAAATTTTTAGTGAGTGAGGCCGACATCGGTTTGATGTCGGCAATTCCACAGGATTCGTCTCGGGTTTCGAGAAATTTTGGGGCGGGTCCTGTCAGTGAGTGAATGTTGAAGTGGGTACCAAGCAATATGGAAACTTTTCTATGTTTGATTAGGGGTGAATATGGTGAGTATGGCGTATTTATTAAAATTATATTTGTTTCACAATTCAATATATCATTTTTTGTCATTTTATATTAGGGTAAATTAGTAATTCAATAAATAATTTGGTAGTAGGGCACTTAGTTAATTTTAGGGTTCGTTTTGCAGCACTTAATAAAAATAAAAAATATATAAAAAAACGATTTTAGATTTAGCATTAAACTCATCTCCTTCATCCTTCCTCTTTCCCCTCTGAAAAACCCTAGAAATTGAACAGAGCGTCCAATTATGTATCAACGCATGTGATTGCTGGTCCAACAAGAAAAAAAAAATCATTTGCTGCCAATTAAGCTTATGGCTATTGTGGGAGTATTTGCGAATTACTATTTTTCCGTTTTTAAAGGGATTTTTTTGTTTCTGTGATGATTGCAAGTCTTGTGTCGCGATTGTTGGAGTCAATTCTGCAGAACTTGGTTTTTATTTATTTATCATAAAATCTGAGTTAGAGCACTAAAAATCAAGTGATAAAAAATTGCTCAAGTTGTCGTGGCGGTGTGGAATTGCAAAGTCAAATCCATTTGCTATGCCAAGTCAAATGTTTGTGTGCTTCCACCCGATTGTGAGAGTTCATTATGCTAAAATTTTGCGTTGGCAACGGATAAAATCTGTTTCCTATTAGGCTCCACTATCGTTGTATCATGTATTGGTACATAGAAGATCGTCGATACTTGGTCTTTGAACCTTCTCTTCCTGTCTTAGCAGCTACAGCACAAATAACATATAAGAAGTATGCTTTTTGTAACTTTGAACCTAATAAAATTGCAAAAGTTTGCAAAAGTTTGAGTTTTTTGAGTCTAAACTGCTCAAGAATCTTTTGAGTCTTTATTGGGATATTTGATGCTTTTGGTTTCTAAAAAATGGTGGTAGTGGTGAAGGAAGAGGAAGAAGAAAGGGCCCTAAACCCAAGAAGAGCCTGGGTGGTTGATGATGGTGGTGGTTTTTGAAGTGGGTTTGGTATTATTGAAGGGAAGAGGAGGGTTGAGAAGCAATGGAGGTTGATAAGTGTTTGTCTGCCTGTTTCCCTCATGGCTTTGTCATTTCGTGGCCTTTTCTTATTAAAATTTCATTTGTTTCACTCTTTTTTGGGGGTAAATTAGTAATTCAATAAATAGTTTACTAGTATGGTGTACTCAGTTAATTTTAAGGTTTGTTTAGTAGCACTTTTTTTTTTCTTTTTAATTTTTGTTTTTATTTGTTCTGGATGAAATTCTTTTTTGGAACAAAATATGTAATTAACAAATGACATGGGTTGCCATATCATGTGCCACATGTGTTGGTAAACAAGTTGGTGCCCACAATTTTTTTTTTTTTTTTGGGGTCATAAAAACTCATGGGATCAAAATCCATCATTGCCATTTAAACCCCGATAATCAAGATCAGGTCCAATCTTGAAACTCAAATGCATTGAAATTACAAGGTAACTATACCTAATCTAAAACCAGATTCTTGTTTTTTTTTTTTGTGGAGAGAATAGCGATAGTATTTTATTTGATAAGGAGGGGTAACAAGTACAAGAACCAAGCTATGTTGTCAGGAATTAGGCGAGTGTCTCTACACCAATAGGCTCGGACGTCGAGCTACCTGAGTAGCTATACTTGCTCAACCACAAAACGGAAGCAAGAAAAACCAAGTAAGCGAGGTCCCAATATGAAAAGCAAAGCGAGTGATGCGGTCAGCAATTGAGTTGCCATTATGGGGAGTATGGGCAAAACCATCTCCAGTGATTGAGGACAGCATAAACTTTGTATCTTCCACAAGTTAACCAATAGTAGATTGATCCCGTAATGGAGAAAAGAGAGACAAAACAATTTGGAGGGAATCATTCTCAAAAGACATTTGTGTAAAACCCCTTTCTGTCGCAAACGCCACTCCTTCTATTGCAGCCAAAATTTCAATATGTGGTGTCGAAAGAACATTGTCAAATCTTTTGGCCTTTCTAGTTACTTTTTCTTGTTCTTTTTTTTTTTTTTTTTTTGGTCATAATGCTTGTTGTATTCAAAACCCAAAAAGGTATAAAGATACAAAAGAAGGCAAAAGCCAGAGAGGAAAAGGAAACCAACAACAGAGAAGTCAGACAAGTCTAAAGCTCCATCTGAGCCTAGTATTATAGTCTTAACCCCCACCAAATAAAAAACTGAAATTAACTACTAGTATTGCCATCCTGTGGTGGGCATGGCAGACCATCAGATTTTAAAACTCCAACAAGAGATAATGGTGGTCTGGTGACCCAACTTTTCAGTTCCATAGCTCTCAAACCAATCGAAGCTGCTGCATGAGCTGCTCGATTTGCACATCTAGGCACCCAATTCCAGGCCACATCATCCAAACACAAAGTCAGATTATGAATTTCATCAATAATTGGCGTGATGACCCAAGAGTTGTTGCCAATCCTTCCACGCAAAGCATCAATTACCACCTTGCAATCAGATTCTAAAATAATCTTCCCCATTCCCCTTTCTTTTGCAAAGGTAATTGCACAAAGGCCAGCAGCAGCTTCCGCAACAAGGGCTGAATCGCAGATGACAGGGGAGGAGAGGCCCCCACACCAAACTCCATTTAAATCACGGATAACCACTCCAATACCACCAGCACAGGAACCAGGACTCCAGGCACCGTCAAAATTAACTTTCAATATATTGCTAGTCGGGGGGGACCACCGAATTCCTCGAGAGATAGAGTTGGAAGGTGAAGCTTGTGTAGCCATCAACTCCCTATCAACAGCAGTGGCACCTACAAATTCGATGCAAGCCTCCCTAGCACTCGCAATAACCCGGCGCGGGTCCGGGGTGGTACCTTCAAAGACAAAGCGACACCTGGATTTCCAGATTTCCCAACAAATGAAGCTAATAAGAGACAAACAGTGATTATGGTCCGCCTTGGTAATGCCTGGAATCAAAAGAATTCCTTCAAGCCACCTGTCAAAGGACGTGATTCCCTGATGGTCAATCCTGTAAGATAGCCAGAGCCAAACCATACCAGTTGGGTCCAAGGGTAGAGAAAAAGGATGTGCTCAATGGATTCCTCATAACACTCGCAAATTGGGCAAAGAGGGTTGCTAACAATTTTCCTTCTGAACAAGGCCAGTCTTGTGGAGAGGGAACAAGAAAGAGCTCTCCAGAGAAAGTGTTTGATTTTGGGGAGTGTTTTGATTTTCCAAACTGACTTCCAGACAGTTTCTGGAATAGAGTGGGAGGAAAAGTTGTGGGTTGGTATGATTGTGTGGAGCCTTGCATGAAAGTGGTGATAACCCGATTTCACAGTATATGTGCCCACAGCATTCCAAGGCCATACAAGTTTATCTGCTCGATTTGTAAGGCCAATCGGAGTGCATCTAATACGATCCAAAGTTTCCTTGCTTAACAGGGTGGAGATGCCATCAAGAATCCAAGTATGATTATGCTTGTCCATTATATCTTGAACAAGTTGAGGGGCAAATGGGGGAACATGTCTGATAGGTTGAATGACACCAGAATGCGTAGATGAGACCCAACTGTCAGTCCAAATACTTGTAGTGGCACCGCTGAACACTTGATACCTAGCATCCTTGAGTAATGCTTCTCTCCCATCCAACAGACTTACCCAAGCCCAAGAGGAACGAGATCCTTTTCTAGCCTTTACGAAATCACAGTTGGGAAAGTAGCGAGCTTTTAAGATCTTAACCCACGTAGCATTCGGGTTTTGAAGTATTCTCCAGCATTGTTTAGCTAACAAGGCAAGATTGAAGTTGGAGAGGTGACGAAACCCCATCCCACCTTCACCTTTTGCTAATCCAAGCCTCGACCAGGACTTCCAATGGAGGCCAGATCCCTCTTCAGAATTTCCCCACCAGAAATTCGCTAGTTCACTAGTTATTTTCTTGCAAGTTCCTTCTGGAAAGCGAAAGCAAGTCATCGGGTAGGCAGGGACCGCTGTAGCAACAGATTTTATTAATACTTCCTTACCCACTAGTGATAAAGAGTTTTGCTTCCATCCCTCAATTTTCCTACGAATTCTCTCAACAATATAATTCAGGGAAGCCATTTTGGATCTTCCCCAAATAGTTGGCAGCCCCAGATAAATCCCTGGGTTGTCCACACCATCAATACTCAGTAAGGAGCATAAGCTTCTTCTAGTTTCCTCAGGAGTGTTCAAAGAGAAATAGAAACAGGATTTCTGATAATTTATGCATTGTCCAGACGCCAAACAATAGCTATCCAGAACTCCTTTTAGGTTCCTGCAATTAAGCACATCAGCCTTCACAAAGAAGAGGGAGTTATCAGCAAAGAACAAATGTGAGAGAATGGGGCTTCGCCGGGCAATTCTGATTCCAAAAATCTCGCCATTGCTGACGGCCTTCGTGAGGTTCATAGAGAGGGCTTCACTGACCAGTAAGAAGAGGTAAGGTGAGAGTGGGTCCCCTTGTCTCAAACCACGGGAAGGCTTAAAAGAACGGCCGGGTCTGCCATTAACAATGACAGCAAAAGACACCGTAGTAAGACATGCTTTAACGAGGCGAATCCAGTTACTAGCAAAGCCCATTTTTTCCATAAGAACAAACAAGAAGTCCCACTCAATACGATCATAAGCCTTGTCCATGTCAACTTTTATGCCCGCTTCAAAAACACCACCAGTTTTTTTCTTCTTTAAATAATGAAAGGCCTCGTGAGCTACGAGGATATTATCTTGGATTTGCCTTCCCGGTACAAAGGTATTTTGATTATCTGAGATAATATCTGGAGGAATCATCTTCAACCTGTTTGCCATCACCTTTGCTAAAATCTTGTAAGGCTCCGTTTGGTTCACAGAATGGATTTGAGGGGAAATCAATTCCCATATCATTTCCCAAGGAATGGGAATGAAAGATTCCTTTCCCACGTTTGGTAATGTTGGGAAAGTAATCGGGAGATTTCACTTTGTTTCCTTTCCCATGTTTGTTTTGAGTAGGAATGGAAAACAAAGTTTGTATAATTTTCCAATTATATCCATATTAAATCAAATAAAAAAAGAATGCATTTAATGATACGTTGTAATTATAAATTGTTCATAGGGACAAAATAGTCATGAAAATTGTGCATTGAATGTTGGCTTATTTTCCCAAACTTTCCCATGAGGAGGGAAAACAAAACCCAAGTTAAGAGGGGGGCATCACTTTCCCCCCTACTTTCCCATGTGCCAGGAATCCATTTCCCATTCCCGGACTTACCAAACATGGGAAAGCAATTGAATTCCCATTCCCATGCCTCCTTTCCCATGAACCAAACGGCCCCTAAGAGCTATTGCAAAGTCCAATAGGCCTGAATTGGTTTGTGTTCTGATGAGCACATAAATTATCATGTTTATTACCCCTAATTATATATTTGTTAGTGCATTAATTTATGTTATTTTGAGCTTTTAGGCTAAAGTTTGATTTTTATAAGTTTAGACATTATGCTAATAAAAATATTGGAAATTAAATAACTACTTTCTCTTAGTAGGTTCTTGGTCAGATTGGCAACAAGCAAGAACAAGGAAAGAAGAATGGTGGAGACTAGATGCCGTTGAACATATGGAAGTTGGGATTAAACAAATAAATGAATGAAGAAGTGGTGATGGCATTGATACAAATAAAACAAAAACATGAAGTATGGCCAGCCACTAGCAAGCAATTACAAGCACATGCTCGTTGAAGTGTGGCAGCCAAACTAATAAGGATGAAGATTTGGAGGGTGCTGCCAGCACTAGAGTGAAATAAACAAAAGAAATTGGATGGGCTTGGCGGCAAGGTGGATGAACAAAATAAATGAAGAAATATTTGATTGGCTTTGTGGCAAGGTGGAGGAATTATGAAGTTGGAATTGTCCAGGAGGTGCTGCTCTCATTTTCCTATAAATATAGAAGTCCTCCGCAGTATTCAAATACACCAAGCTCCACAACTCTTGAGCTTTCTCTCTTCCCTCCATCTTTCTAAGTTTTAATTTCTGTTTTTAGTTTAATTTTATTATGGGGAACTAACTCCCTAGCTAAGGCTAGGGAGAAAGCTTTTAATATAAGTGTGTAATTTTTATTAGTTTGATCCAAACTTAAGCTTTAATGTGAATTTGTAGTTTTTGTTCAAATGGAATTTGTAGTTTTCTTTTTAATTAATTGATGAATGTTTGATAATCTATTTCATGGGTTCAATCATGTTTTTCCCATTGTGTAGTAAAAACTTTCATGCTTTTAAAAGAGAAGAGAATTACCAAAGATTAATAGAATTTTGATGAAGATTATTTTTTGATAGTTTGTTGCCAATGGTACAAGTTATGCTTAGAATACTTCTAAAGGAAATTAAAAAGGGCTTTAATTATTTTGAACAACTACAAAGGAAAATATTTTGTGGATCAAATTATTAAGAGTTGCATGCTTATGTTAAAAGTGGAAACCCAATGCCTTAGTGTTTTAATCAATTAAATTTTCTCTAAATCAAATCTTGCATAAATCAACCTCTCAATCACACTTGTTCTTTTTCATCTCTGTTATTTTCTTTACACTGCTCTCTGTGGATACGACACTCGGACTTCCGAGCTACACTGCTATACGACACCTCCCTTGGGTTTTGCAAAGTGGTGTGAACAAATTGGCGCCGTTGCCGGGGAGCGGCTTGTCAAAGAATACAGAGATCCCTTTTGGTCAAAGGTTTGCTGGTTATGTGAAATTCTTCACATCTGGTACACTCTTTCCAAATTCATATCATTGTTAATATTAATTTTTTTTATTGTTTCTTTATTTATTTACTTTATGTAAATTTTTATTTTTATTTTATTTTTATTTTATTTGTTTTTTTTATTCATGGGAACTCGTGATAAAATTGGTAGATTTATAGAAACACCTCAATTAGAACATGAAGTTGTTTTTGTTTTTGAAAATTTTCTTTTTGACTTAGGATCATCAGAAATGGCTGAAACTAATGAAAACAATGAAACTTTTCATCATATTGAAGATAATCATAGTGTCCATAATAAAAATGATGAAGCTAGGGATATACACTATAATAATCCACCTGTTAAAACATTGCATGATTATTTGCATCCTACCCGAAGAAGTGTGCCATCGTGCATTATCTTTCCTACGAATGATAATAATTTTAATTTTAAACCGGGTATGATTCAATTGTTACCAAGTTTTCATGGAATGGAGTCTGAAAATCCATATTCACATGTTAGAGAATTTGAAGAAATTTGTGGTACTTTTTCAACTGAAGGATGTAGGCTAGATACAATTTTACTTAAACTTTTTCCTTTCTCACTAAAAGATAAAGCTAAAATTTGGTTTTACTCATTAAGGCCAAGAACAATTGGAACATGGCTTGAAATGCAAACTAAGTTTTTCAAAAAGTTTTTTTCAAATCAAAAGACAAATTCTTTGAAAAGACAAATGACCACATTTGCGCAAAATGAAATCGAGTCTTTACCTCAAGCTTGGGAAAGGTATAAAGATTTATTAATGTCATGCCCACATCATGGTCTTGAAATATGGAGAATTGTTGGTCATTTCTATGATGGATTATTGCCTAAAGATAGACAATTTATTGAGATAATGTGTAATGGAAATTTCATGAATAAAGATCCTGATGATGCATATGATTTCCTTGATGAAATTACAGAAAAAGCTCAAATTTGGGCAGCTTCCGAAAGTTCTCACATCATTGCCCAAAAAAACCAAAGTTTCTGCCAACGCTTCTAGTAATGGTATTGATTGGCTTAAAGAGGAAGATGGTCTTAAAGCTCGAATAGCAAAAATAGCTAGGGAAGTTGAAACTTTGAACTCTAAACTGCTACATGGAATTAATTCAGTTTCAAGCGGAGAAAATTTTAATATTTGTGAAGTTTGCGAGGTCATAGGACATGCAACAAAAGAGTGTCCAACACTCCCAGTTTTCAGAAACATGTTGCATGATCACGCAAACTACATAAATCAATTCAAAAAATCTTCATTGTCACCTTTTTCTGAAACTTATAACCCACAATGCAAAAATCATCCAAATTTTAGTTGGAAAAATAATTTTAATGATAATGTCCCAAAAAAGGAGCTTAATTTTTCTTCTTATTCTCCACAGATGCAAGGACAATCTTCACAATTACAAAGTTTGGAAGGTGTGTTGAAGCAATTCATGCAGAGGCATAATGCTACTAACAAAAGAACTGCACAAGAAATTGGTGAGATTAAGAATATTCTTTCGAAACTAACTTCTGCGTTATCAATTGATGAGGAAGGCAAGTTTCCTGCTCAAACTCAACCTAATCTTGTTGGACAATTTGAGGTAAACATTCCTTCGACTTCATTCTCTTTGCATGATAATAAGCATGATCAAGTTAAAGTTGTCACAACTCCCCAAAGTAGAAGAATAATTGGGTTAGAAAATTCAACAAATGTTGAAAAAGAAAAGAATTTTGAAATACCAAAGAGTAGTGAAGATAATATTAAAGAAAATGAGAATAATTCTGGAATTTTGAAATATCATTCTTCTGTCCCATTTCCACAAGCACTTAAGGCAGTTAAGAAAGACTTAAATCCTGAAATTTTGGAGGTTTTTAAACAAGTGAAAATCAATATCCCTCTTTTGGATACTATCAAACAAATTCCTTCATATGCAAAATTTTTAAAGGATTTATGCACTGTAAAAAGAAAGCACAATGTTCAAAAGACCGCATTTTTAACTGAAAATGTAAGTGCAATTATTCAAACTAATACTCCACCCAAGTATAAAGATCCAAGTTGTCCCACAATTTCATGTGTTATTGGGAATTTTTATGTTGAGCATGCTTTATTAGATTTGGGTGCTAGTGTAAATTTGATGCCTTACTCGGTTTATAAGCAATTGGGTCTTGGTGAATTAAAACCCACCTATGTAAAATTGCAATTGGCTGATCGTTCAGTAAAAATTCCAAGAGGTATGGTGGAAGATGTGCTGGTTCAGGTAGACAAATTCTATTTTCCTGTTGATTTTATAGTTTTGGATACTCAACCAGTTGCGTATTCTAGTTCTCAAATTCCTATTATTCTTGGAAGACCTTTCCTTGCTACAGCTAATGCTCATATTAACTGCAGGAATGGACTTATGCAACTATCATTTGGGAACATGACATTGGAGCTCAACATATTCAACATACGCAAACAGCCTGAAAGCGAAGAAAATTACGAAGAAGTTGACATGATTGATACAATTGTTCAAGATTGTTTTGATTCTTCTTGTTTTTCTGATTCTTTGCAAACTTGTTTGGTCAATGAAGATTATGATTTTGCACAAAACTCTGAAGTAAATTATAATTTTTCTTTGTTGGATTCTGCACAGGTACAAGAAGAAAACGGGTGGATACCAAAATTTGAAGGTGGATAAGAACTTAAAGATGCGTCTGGAACACCTGGTGCAAAAATTCCAAATGTTCTTTTAAATTTCCTGCACAAAATTTTATTTATTTATTTTTGGAGGTTTTAATTAAAAGATTGTTTGGTTTGTTTATTTCAACTTCTATTGCTAGTATAACTTTTATTGTTAGTGGAATTTTATTTATTTATTTATTTATTTATTTATTTTATTTTATTTCCCTTTCAACTTTTCTTTATGACATTGTTTGATCTTAAATCTCCATTATTCATAAACAGTGTTTCATATAAGAAATTTGATTCATGATTGCTCAATTAGAAATTTTGGCTCAAATGCTTATTTTATTCCATGCCATGTGATTACAAACACAATTTTGAACATGCGTACGTAGAATTCTGAATCACATGATTCCGTTTGCATTCTGAGCCACTTGAGGCATCCTGCTAATTGTCTCTATTTGCTCGCACTTGTAGAATCTGCAGCAGCTCTACATGCTCCTCATTTTTCCTCTGCAGTGTTTCCACATGCTGATTGGCACAGTAGAGCCGCTTCTGCAAGTCCGCCACCATAGCCTTCAAGGAAGCTACTTCCTCACTCAGGGCTGCACACTCCCGCGTCCTCGCCAGTAAACGCATGCCCAAATTGGTAGCCGAGACCGCGTGGAGCACAGTCAAATTGTGGGACTCCTCCACTGCAGCTTTGTCAGACCTCTGCGCCACATGCAGATGATCTGTCGCAGTGAGCCTGCTGGCAGTCATGCCTCCCAGCAGCAATACTCTGTTCGGCATTGCCTCAGCAAAGTTCGGTATTACCTCAGCAAAGTTTGAGGCCGTGCCGTGATGATATGTGGAGTTTGGGAAGACAGGGTTTGGAGGAGCCCTTATCTGGGCATTCGGAGGTGCAAGGGACAATTCAAGGTTGAGATCATCAAGGTGAGTGCATGAGGATGCCATTGTTTTGTTTCTGGATATTTTTGATGGTTTTCCTTGAGTTTGCAGGATGAAGTGTAGGGTATCATCATCTTACCAATGTGTGGTTTAAATAGACATCTGCTGATGAGGGATTCGCGGTCCAGCTGTTTGCCATTTTCTCTCGATCCCTTCGCTTCACGAGCAATTTGCGGTCGCATGCATTTAGAGGGGAGCACCTTTACTTTCACTTTACTTTTCTTTTCTTTTTTTTTCCGTGTTTTCTGGTGTTTTATGTTTTTGCCCGTTACTTTCATTTTCTAGTGCTTTGTATTTTTGCATTTCCCTTTCGGCTATCATCTTTGTCTTATTTTAGTTAGGGAAATGTGTTTTCTTTTCCGTTTGTCGTCCTTGTTTTATTTTAGTTGGGAAGTGTGTTTTCTTTTTCTTTTTCGAAATTCTTTCTGCAACCTTACTCTTCTATTTCTGAAAAAACAAAAACCAAAAAAAAAAAAACAAAAAAACAAAAAACAAAAAACAAAAAAAAAACAACAAAAAACAACAAAAACACCCAAAAATAAAAACAATAATATTGCAGTAGAAATCATTTCTTCACAGTGTTTGGTGTCTCGACCATTGGAGCTTTGAGTTTGGCCCTATGGCTGTCCTCTTCTGGGTTTTCACGCACAGCCTCTTGGGGCTCATCACTTGAGCTCCCAAAGATCGCAATCTTAGCTTGAGCGTAACTACTTTCGCGATCGGCTTGCTTGCGGTTACCCGGTCGGTCTAGGTCCGCCAGCTGCTTCCGCATATCGCGAGAGTACAACTCTACCATCTTTGATAGGTTTTTATTCTCGTCCCGCAATACTTCTAGCTGGTGTCGATTCACCTCCACCATCCTTGACCTTTCCCTTTTCAAGCTTTTTATAGCACTCTGACACTCTTCAACCATACTTCGCTCCGCCGCTAACTGAGCTTTCAGCACCTCTACCTCATGAGACTTCGCAAGTAGGCGATGACCCAAACTTGCGACACATGCTGTACTCTGCACGCTCAGTGCCAGGGCATCACTCGTGACCCGGTTGTCATCCCTTGTCCCAAACACACGTATATCTTTGGGAGTCACTAAATTTCTGCCAACTCCAATAGCAACATCGTTGTCTAGGAGTATTGAGTCATTGACAGACACAGGCCCCCGGGAGGAGCCAAAGTAGGGCATCCATACTGGTGCTGCTGCTTGGCCCAAAGTCTGAGTCGGTGGAGCTAGGTTGAGATCCAACGAAAATGGGTAGGAAGAGGCCATTTGATTTCTCACTTTCTTTTCTTCTTTCTTTTCTCTTTTGTGTGTTTTTAAGTTTGTGTTTTTCATTTTTTTTTCTCTGCCTTATATAGACTTAATTTTCTTCTAAACCCTAGCCGCTGCGCTTCTGAGTTTCGCGCGCCGTAACGGCTTATCTCCATCTGCCTCACCTGTTATCCAACCCCCCCTTAATTGCATTTTCACCTTTCACCACCTTCAAAGTGAAAAAGTCGTTCCGCTTCACCCAAGAGGCCAATAATTCTAGCTTTGGGGATGTGAAAGCGGCCTTTGCACGCCGACACGTCTCGCACCTCTTTTGCCCATGACTTCCCAGGAACCGAGGCATCATGGACCACACTCTTCCTCTTCAGAAATCTCACTCTTTGCGTTTCTGATCACGTTCAGTTAAAATAATAAATAAAATAATAATAAAAACAATAATAAACATTTGGGCTTTCAATTGATTTGGACGTTCTCATGGGCTGAATTTCTGTGTGCGTAGAAATGTTTGTTAGGGTTTATTGTTTTGTTTGGTTTTGTTATGTTTTTACAACTGTGTTGTAATTTTAAATTCTTGTTTGTTCTTTATTTAATTGCTTTAAACCCTCTTATTTCTTATAACATTGTTGATGCCTAAATTCTTTAACATTGAGGACAATGTTTCATTCAAGCTGGGGGGAAGTGGAATTATTTTTGGCAATTTGTTAGTCTGTAAATTTTATTTCACTAAAAAAAAAAAAAAAAAAAAAAAAACCTCCACGCTTGTTGTCATCAAAACAGACTTGCATTAAATTGAGATTTGATATTCATGCATGAATTTAAAATTGAGAACACTTGAGCGATACGATAACTAATCCAGTCTTTAGTCTTTTTCATTTATTTCTACTTAATGAATTATTTATGAGCTAGGCTTTGAAAAATTCACACTCACACTAATGCGCTTGAGAAGATAGAGTTTGAGATTGATTGTATTTATCTTTATTATCTTGAAAAAGATAAAATAAAAATAAAAAGAGAACTTTCACTTAGTAACCGGGCCTCTTGCCTAATCAGTAGTGAGTGTTCGCGTCAAACCGTGAAGTTCTTTAATAAAAAATAAAAAAAAAATGCATTTGTGACTTGTTTAGCTTTGTAGCCTTTTTAACTCGAGTTATTAAGCTCATCGGGGTGTTTCAACACCTAATGCCTTAAAGCCTTTGTGTTTGAGAGTCATTGGCCTAACACTTGCTACATGAGTTAATTAGAAAGCTTAAGAGAGCTAAACATTGCACAGTCCACATAATAAAAATAACATGTATATATTTATCTAAGATAACAAGGATGGTGTGATTAAGATTGAATTTTTGTCTTCTCAACTGTGTTAGTTCACTTTACACCAAAGAAAGCAAATGAAAAGTTTATTAATGGTGATAAATGACTTTGACTTTAGACTGGGAGAACTTAAAGTTTTGGATTTGTGTTCGCTCTTTTAAATTTGTTCATGAATTGAGAATTTTGGTTTTTGAGCTTTAACATTCTTGATGATGATTTGGCAGGAGAGTTGCTTAAAATTTCAGATGTTTGTGGGTATATATCATCCCTGAAAACCCTCACGAGACTATAACTCGTCCACTAGGACAACCTAGGGGTTTAAAGGCTTATTGCATACGCTAAATGCAATCGAGATCCCTACGAAAGTGGCTTAGTTAGTTTTCATTTATGCTTAGTTTTTCATTTTAGTTTGCTCGAGGACTAGCAAATTATAGGTTTGGGGGTATTTGATGAGCACATAAATTATCATGTTTATTACCCCTAATTATATATTTGTTAGTGCATTAATTTATGTTATTTTGAGCTTTTAGGCTAAAGTTTGATTTTTATAAGTTTAGACATTATGCTAATAAAAATATTGGAAATTAAATAACTACTTTCTCTTAGTAGGTTCTTGGTCAGATTGGCAACAAGCAAGAACAAGGAAAGAAGAATGGTGGAGACTAGATGCCGTTGAACATATGGAAGTTGGGATTAAACAAATAAATGAATGAAGAAGTGGTGATGGCATTGATACAAATAAAACAAAAACATGAAGTATGGCCAGCCACTAGCAAGCAATTACAAGCACATGCTCGTTGAAGTGTGGCAGCCAAACTAATAAGGATGAAGATTTGGAGGGTGCTGCCAGCACTAGAGTGAAATAAACAAAAGAAATTGGATGGGCTTGGCGGCAAGGTGGATGAACAAAATAAATGAAGAAATATTTGATTGGCTTTGTGGCAAGGTGGAGGAATTATGAAGTTGGAATTGTCCAGGAGGTGCTGCTCTCATTTTCCTATAAATATAGAAGTCCTCCGCAGTATTCAAATACACCAAGCTCCACAACTCTTGAGCTTTCTCTCTTCCCTCCATCTTTCTAAGTTTTAATTTCTGTTTTTAGTTTAATTTTATTATGGGGAACTAACTCCCTAGCTAAGGCTAGGGAGAAAGCTTTTAATATAAGTGTGTAATTTTTATTAGTTTGATCCAAACTTAAGCTTTAATGTGAATTTGTAGTTTTTGTTCAAATGGAATTTGTAGTTTTCTTTTTAATTAATTGATGAATGTTTGATAATCTATTTCATGGGTTCAATCATGTTTTTCCCATTGTGTAGTAAAAACTTTCATGCTTTTAAAAGAGAAGAGAATTACCAAAGATTAATAGAATTTTGATGAAGATTATTTTTTGATAGTTTGTTGCCAATGGTACAAGTTATGCTTAGAATACTTCTAAAGGAAATTAAAAAGGGCTTTAATTATTTTGAACAACTACAAAGGAAAATATTTTGTGGATCAAATTATTAAGAGTTGCATGCTTATGTTAAAAGTGGAAACCCAATGCCTTAGTGTTTTAATCAATTAAATTTTCTCTAAATCAAATCTTGCATAAATCAACCTCTCAATCACACTTGTTCTTTTTCATCTCTGTTATTTTCTTTACACTGCTCTCTGTGGATACGACACTCGGACTTCCGAGCTACACTGCTATACGACACCTCCCTTGGGTTTTGCAAAGTGGTGTGAACATGTTCTCAGGATCAGGAATTTTTGGGATGAGAGCAATGAAAGTCTTGTTTAGCTCCTCTAATTGGCACCAACCCCTCTGAAAATCACGTGTGGCTCCAACAATTGATGGTTTCACGATATCCCAAAACTGGTTGTAAAACATCCCAGGGAAACCGTCTGGGCCTGGGGCTTTGTCAGCTCCAAGTTGTTGGGCAGCAGTTTTAATTTCATCCTCTTTGAAGGGCGCAAGCAGGAGAGAGTTCATTTCGGGGGTAACAATCCTATCCACATTGTTTAAAGTGCTTGACCAATCACGAGGGCCAGCAGTTTTGAACAGGTTGCTAAAGAAATCGAAGAATTCGTTTCTAATTGCATGCTCACCGATCAACCAATCTCCAGAATTATTTCGAATTTTGAGAACACGATTTCGTTGTCTCCTCTGAATGGTGGTTAGATGGAAGAACTTTGTATTTGAATCCCCAGACTGCAACCAATTAATTCTTGACCTTTGCCTCCAAAATTGCTCCTCCCACCGCCACAGTTTATCCAATTCAGCTTTGAGAAATCTTTGCTTGGGTATGGAAACATCAGACGAGTTAGCATTTTGCAGAAGACCAAGTTCCTCCATCACCTCATTGATTCTGATTTTGCAGTTCGGGAAATGCACCTTATTCCACTTCAAAATTTGCAGAAGACCAAGTTCCTCCATCACCTCATTGATTCTGATTTTGCAGTTCTTTTTCTGTTTTGTTGGCTAAATTAGTTACTTTGAATAGGTGACTACTCCTCCCCTCCCCCCCTTTTTTTTTTCTTCTAGTGACATGGGTGTAATTAGGGATGACAATTTTCCTCACAGGTAAGGGTCTTTGCGGGGTTTCGACCTTAATGGGTCAGGTATGAAGGAATGGGTTTGGGGAATTTTTCAGGTATGGAGTTCGAGGAGGGACGAGGATGATATTCTAATCTTCGACCCGAACCCTCCCCGTTTACAATATATATATAAAATTTATTTTTCACCTAAATATATTATTAAAATGTGTGATGATGGTGCTTGCTACCTATATAATGATGATCATGTCTTGGACATGTTGTTTTGACATTTTTTTTTAATAGTCTAGATTTTTAGTTAATAAAATTGAATTGATACATATGTTGTGCTCATATATAGTGCTTTTTTCTCATTTAACAAAGTAGTTCTTTATTTGTAGCGGGTATGGGGAAGGAAATCCCCAAATTAAATATTGAGGGTACGAAGAACAAAATTGAATATTGCGGGTATGAAGATGGGGATGGGGGAAGAATGCTTAATGGGGATGAGGATGAGAATGACATACCCACCCTCGATTCGACACATTGCCATCCCTAGAAGTAATCAAGTCAGTTAGAGCGGATGTGTTCCCCACTCTGCATCCGAGTTCGAATCCCCCTCTCCATAGTTTAGATTAGATTAAAATAAAATATCATTTGTATCAAAAACACTAATTTTTATTTCGAAATATATCTTTTACTTTTATAAACAAAACATCAGCAGAGAAAACATAAATAAATACGTAAGTCATGGAAAAAGAAGGAAAGAAGGCAATTTTTGAGCCTTTAGGCTATATCCAATGGGCATGAGAAAACCATGTCCTAACCCAAAGACAAGTTTTAGATATATGGGCTAAGATTTAAAGCCTGTAAGAAACTGGGCCACTTAAAATCATTTGGTTTTTTTTTTCGCTCTTTTCCTTTTTCGTTTTTTGAATTATTGTAAAGAACACCAAAAACCCTTTGTCCCTCTCTGCTGCTGCTTGGCCTGCTCTACTTATTCTCTACCATTTTGCTTAGCTACCTTATCTACTTTTTCCTCTTCGTCTTCCTCTAAAACCCAGAACAATGCCAAACCAAGACTCACCAAAACCCACCGAGTCTCCACTCAAAGACCAAGAAAGCGACCCAAACCCCGACCCAGATGAGGAAAAAGCAAATCTCTCCTCAGACTCAGAGTCCGAGTACGGCTCGGACGAGTCATCCGAGTACGAAGGAGAAGGAGGTGGCGGTGGTGGTGAAGCGGACGACACACTCAACTATATCCGACCCGGCGAAGACATACCCGAGTCCGATAACACACCCGACGTGAACGTGAAGCTTTTCGCACAGGTCCTCCAGAGCAAGAGGGTGAGGCGAAGGCAAGATGAGGAGGACAGAAGCTACGTTTTTTACGAGGACCTCTTTGATTTTCCGGAGGACCCGGAGGATTGGAGAGAGGAGGACTTGAAGGAGCTATGGGGTGATGCTCCATTGGAGATGACCAAACCCGGCTGGGACCCGGTTTGGGCTGATGAGGAGGAGTGGGACATTGTCAGGGAGGAGATTAAGGCCGGCAAAGAGCCGCCCATTGCTCCGTTTTACGTCCCCTACCGGAGGCCTTACCCAGCTATACCGGATGACCATCATGACATTTCCAATCCCAAAGCTGTGATTGAAGAGTTGGATAGGATTGAGGAGTTTCTCAAATGGGTTAGCTATGTTTTCCCTGATGGAAGCTCGTATGTCTTTGTTTCTTTCTTTACTACATTGGAATTTATTTATGTTATGATAAGTATCATTTAAGCTGGCTACAAAGGGGCTATAGAATTTATGTCAGAGTTTGTGTTTGGCATTTGTTTCCATTGTTTTTGTGACCTAGTTCATACATGAGAGAAATGGTCAATGCTCATTCTCTGAATTTCTACAAATGTCTACTCTTTTTAATGTTAAAAGTTGTTGCTTTTCTTTAACGTATCATATTTCTTATCACCTTAACTTATTATTGTCTTTGTTTAAGGTATGAGGGCACGGTGTGGGATGACTTGGCTCATGGAAAAGGAGTTTATGTTGCTGAACAGGGACTGGTCAGGTTTGTCTATTTTTAATGAAATGTAGATGTCACCGTTTTCTTATAATGGTCAGAAAAGAATTATGCAAATCAGAAAACAACCCAATTTTATGAATTTAGTAATTAGTAGCCTAATAATCCTGGCCTTATTGGCATTGGTGGTCAAGGGTGTGGTGGGTGACTTGGGGGGTTGCTCCTAGGTTCAAATTTAACCAACCCAGCAGAAGTATCCTAAATTTCAAGAACTCATAGAAAGCTTGTTTCAAAGACTTCATCAACTCTGTCCTTGGTGCCTTTATGTGGGGTTGGAGTAATTTTCAGTTCAATATCTTACAAAGAAAGTATTTCATTTTGAGGAAAGAAACTGGGAATGTGATTTTTGCCAAAAATTATGACTTAAAAAAAAAGAGTCAATAATTGTCATGTAGTCTGTTTTAACTGTATGGAATATCCAGATATGACTGGTATACTGTTAGAGCTTGGGTGTTGTGTGATTCCTTAAGCATGGTTCTATATATAACTTCCCTCCCGCTAAAAGTGTGGAGGGTTGTTTCCTTTGTGTAAACTCTAAACTTAGTAGTTTGGTTAGCTTGCAACTGTCACTCTGGTTTATGTGAAAAGAAATTTTATTTTATTTTCATAGGTATGAAGGTGAATGGCTTCAAAATAACATGGAGGGTCATGGGGTTGTTGAAGTCGATATACCTGATATAGAGCCTATTCCAGGTTCCAAGTAAGTTTGTCCTACCTATCTACGATGCCATACCGTAGCAGTGCCTCAAGATTTTTCCTTCCATGTAATGTAAATTAATTGAGTTACTTGTTACCCTCTTTCAAGGCTTGAAGCAGAAATGCGTGCTGAAGGGCACATAATATCGAGAGATTATATGACCCCAGAAGACAAGGAATGGCTGGAGATGGATATCGAAGACAGCATTCTTCAAGCAGGGGGGCAATATGAAGTACCCTTTTATGAAAGAGATGACTGGATCACACAATTTGGGAGGAAACCGTATGTCTAAACTTTTTTTTTTAGCTTCTGTTGTTTATAATCAGATTGATTTTAATTAAAATGCCTAAGATTGGAAGGTTGGTTAGTATTTTAATATGTTATCTTGATATTTGTATGCATTATCAAGTAAAATCAAGTGAGGTAGTTGGTCAATGGGCTCATGCTCCTTAAGTAGTTCCTTCCCGAGTTAGGATGTCACTCCCACTCCTTATGAGCCCCCCTAGGATCTTATTCTGATAATACCAAGAATGCCAGAACAAGGTGGTTGCACATGCGAGCAACTAGGTGGATGCTGAAATAGTCCCTGACACCCTTTAGTTGGGAAGTGTGGATAGGGTGATTGCCATGACTTCAGAATAAACTTTTTTAAAAAAAAATCTGTCTTATTTAGTATTAGGGTCTGCATCTGTTGGTTTGTAATTTAATTTAAAGATGCCAGTATAGAGTAGTAAGTTTTTAGCATCTTAGCTTACTAAGCAGAAAAGGTGAAATTCATACTTTTTGTTTACAATTCAATGAAACCTTTTGCAAGCTTTTATACCACAAGTCATAAATGTACTCTTTTTCCTGATACCGGTTTTGTGGTTTTATTGATGATTGTCTTTTTATGTCAGGGAGAAAGGTCGATATCGTTATGCTGGACAGTGGAAGCATGCCAGAATGCACGGATGTGGTGTATATGAAGTCAACGAGCGCCCCATCTATGTATTTCCCTGAGCTATAAGCCATTTCTTTTTATTAATTCACTGAACATATGGTAGTGAATGTTGATATATTGAGGAGGTCAAAAGAATAGAGAAATATGACTATGTAGCTATGATGACCATCGTATGGGGTAGTAAGAGATTGTAGAAGGAAGGGTTTTCATTTTCTAAAATGGGTAGAAGACACAGTATAAATTATAATAATACGAGAGCTGTTAAGGACATGTGTGGCCAAAACAACTAGGAGACATAGGGACATACAAATTTGGGGACAACAGATCTCTACTATATTTACATCACTCTTTAAATAATTTCTCTAGACATTCAAGTCTGTGCGAATAATTGTTTGCAAGATGTGAATGGTTTCCTTAAAATTGAAAAGTTAAAAACAGTAGGCAGTCCACAGTAAATGTATAGTAACGGGATACAGTGGCATCAACACTATTTTAATAGAGTTAATAGAGTTGGTGTCAATGTTGTCACCAGTTGCACTCTATTTTTTGCACTACTTTATGAAGTTTACTAGTGTATGTTGTCATTCATGCATCATTGATTAGGTTTAAATTTCTCCAAGTTACATCTTCATTTCTTTTACTTTTAAACAACTATCTGTAGTTTCCATTTACTTTTACAAAATTGATGTGCTCATCAATATTCCTGTAAACTCAAACGACCGATATTAATTGACATTGAATTTTCATTCTTAACTTTTGCTCCTCCTAATGTTAATATTATCACTCCCTTCCCCCAATGTAGAAAGAAGTAATAGACCAGTTGTAAGCTGCTGAAGGACTTACATAAGGACCTAATAACATCTATTGACCCAAATTGAGATCCCTGGGTTACAACAACAGCCCATTTCCAACAAACCTGGGAATTTCCAGTATACCCTTTGGTGATGCTGGGTTAAAACTAAATTTGTAGCGTCACATTACAAAGTGATTAAAACAGCCTCTAGGGGATCCCAATAAGATCGGGCACCAAATCATGTGAAAGATCTGCCCTTGTTTGCATCTAACTTGATACTGTTTTATTGTTATTAAGTACTTTATCTTCTCTTTGCATGCAGGGTAGGTTCTATTTTGGGGAGCTATTGGAGGATTCTACTGGTTGTGATGAGGATGTCTCAGCGGTAACAATATATGTTCATTCTTTCATTTATTATGCTTGAATGAAAAATAAAAAGGTCACGTATAGCATCTGTACAAAGATATCTAATGCATTTGCTGCCTTTTCAGCTGCATGCTGGTATTGCAGAAGTGGCTGCTGCTAAGGCTCGGATGTTTGTGAACAAGCCTGATGGAAGTATGTTTCTTTAATGCTAGTAATAACTGCCTTCCTAAGGAGATTTTAGGTTGCAAATTAATGTATCTTCTAGACACTGAAATTTTAAATCAACTTTAAAAATTGGAAGTTCCTAACCTGGGGTTAAAGCAGAATGATGCACTATAATGTTTACAATAGTAGGTCAGGAAAGTCATCTGCATATTGGTTAGGATATGTATTCTTGGAATCATGTGCATGTACAAATTGTCTTATAGAGGTTCAGCACACAATAGAATGTACTTGAAATTAGTTTTAGTCAAGAGATCCAGTAGCTCCTCAACATCCCTATATAGGTGTGCATATGTTTTGCTCTGTTTGATTACAGCACTTCTTTGGGGCCTTACTCCATCTTTTTTGTGGATAATCTGGCTCTCATCCTATGCATATTTACTTTATTTGGATATTTATTTACCCAGGAACTTTGAATTACTATTATGAATTTTCTCATCACGCAGATCTGGTTTATCATAAGATCCATTCAGCTTTTTTGTGTGCTCTATGATCTCTCCTTTGTTCATGACAATAGAATTTTGTCCTTTAAAGTGGTCAGGGAAGAGAGGGGCCCATATGGTGATCCTCAACATCCTTATTTCTATGAAGACGAAGATGTTTGGATGGCACCAGGCTTCATAAACCAGTTTTACGAAGTAAGTTATAATCAATTATTTATGACTGGAGAAATTGTTCTACATCAGACTTAAGAAATTGAGTACTTATACTTCTTTGGCAGGTCCCTGATTATTGGAAAACTTATGTGCATGAGGTCGATGAAGAAAGGGAAATGTGGTTGAACTCCTTCTATAAAGCTCCATTGAGGATACCCATGCCTGCTGAGCTTGAATACTGGTGGTCAAAGGGTAATAATTCCATCATCCATACCCCTCATCCTCCTCGCATTCATTTCAAGAATTTGCTCCGCACATCCAAATCCAAGCACACATCAATTTCTTTTTCCCTTTTTTTTTTTTTTTTTTTTTTTTTTCTTCCTGTTTTACCAAAACAAGAATTCTGAAGTGAGCTGCACGTTGTGGGACAGCTCACAGCTCTCCCCAACATGCAAAAATCTCCCGTTTCACGAATCCTTTGTATTCCCCCTTTAAAGTTTGAGAGGTATCACCTGGCCACATTGGCTGGTGGCTTCTTGACATAATTCAGTTTAGTTTTCTGCTACTTCTCTTGTGATCAAGTTAGCTTATGCTTTTGTCCAAATAATCAGCAAATCAATGCATGGTTTGTTCTTCCACAAAAAAGGACAAAGTTACTTCTCATACTAAAATTATGTTACATTTGATCAGATGAGACTCCTGAATTTGTTCTAGTCAACAAGGAACCAGAGCCTGATCCTGCAGACCCATCAAAGCTTGTATATACTGAAGATCCCCTAATCCTACACACACGAACTGGACGGTTAATCAACTATATCTATGATGAAAAGAATGGGATTCGCTTATTTTGGCAGCCGCCTCTGAAAGAAGGGGAAGATGTTGACCCAAAGAAGGCGCAGTTCCTACCACTTGGTTTTGATGAGTTCTATGGAAAAAATATTGGTGAGAAGAAACAAAACTTTTGGATGCGTCTTGTATCTGGCGTGGAAAATGCATGCAAGCCTGTTTTGGATAAAGTAGAGAAATGGACTGAAGAGAAGAGGAAAGCTAGTGAGATGAAGATGAAGCTGATTGAAAAAGAGCTCGAACTTATAGAGGCTGAGCTGCGACTGGAAGAGGTCATTGAGGATATGGATGAGGAGTTGAAGAGGAGAGAGAAAGAGGAGGAGAAGTTGGAAATGGGTTTGCAGAAGGAAGAAGATACTTCTGCATTGGCTAACCAAGATGAGAAACCCTTAGTTGAAGAGGCTGAAGAGGATGAAGAGGAGGAGGAAGAAGAAGATGAGGATGATGTTGCACCATCAAGTTTTGGGTCTGTAACGGCAGATCAGGATGCTACTAAAAATGGTCAGAAGGGAAACAAACCTGGGAAATCTCCATTTTCTACATCTTCATTGGCATTTGCTTCAAGTAGCTTCGTCTCTGGAGTGAGTTCTGAATTTTTTGTTTCAACAATTTTCTTTTTGTGGGTTTTTATATCATCAAATCATTGTGATAAGTCAGCATCATTGAATATAATAGCTTGTGATGCTATGATATATGCATCCGATGCCCTGGATTAACAGAAAATGTAAGCCCTAGCCAATCAATGTCATTAACTCCATCAGTAGGGAAATTTATACTAAATATATCCAAATAATGTCATAGTTTTAAATAAAATCATACTATTTTCCTTTCCTGCATCACCAAGCAACTTAAATGAGAATTGCTTTATAATTTTTAGAGTAGAAATCATAAGCTTATATATTAATTGATCAGGTACCTGTACAGTACAATATACCCATTTATATATTACATGATAAAGATCGAGTGAGTTATTATTATATTGATTCATAACAATTCATTTTTTAACTGGTTAGTTCACTTCATTATAGACCCTATTTGATTTTGTATCTTGTTAATGGTGAGGACTGTTAATATTTGCATTTAAGGCTGTAGAACTTGATTACTTACGTGATTGTCTGTAGGAAAATATTCACTTTAACATCCTTCCATGTGTTAAACTGCTCCTGTGAAATTAATCACAACGCCTAACCATAATAAGAGAAATCATATAGAATAGACAATGGATATGTAAAGTTGTGCAATGAGTTGATTGGTCTCTGAAAAAAATTTGTGTTTAGAAAGTTTAATTCATCTGACTACCATAGCTAAGGGTACGGCCATCTAATGATGTGCAGTGGGTACACTCTTATAGTATTTCAAATTTAAAATCTCCAGTCTCCCAATTCTTAAGATTCTGAAGGAAAGAACCTAAACCAAAAGTTTAATGGGTTTGATCATCAACATTTTCCATTTTTTTTTCCTTCATACCTTTCTTGTTTGTCTGAATAAGTTGAAAGTTACTGGCACACCCAGTGGTGCAATAGCTTTATTTGGTATCAACTGCATTTTTCATGATGATCTGTATTTGAAACCACATGCTGGTGATAGACACATAAACATTATGCCTCTCAAATTTGTAAAGATTTTAATTCAGTATGAGCGTATGTTTTCGATATTTTGTTATAGATCCAAATGCTGGTAAGTCAGAGTAAGAGAACATAGTTTTGAGTGATGCATGTCGATTCAGAACTAGTTCTTAAGTCTACTTTTTGGCTTTGCAGGTTCCATCCAGGCTACAGCAATCATTTTTGCCATGGAAAAATAGTAGACCAATGCCAAAGGCAGCTATTTCCTCATGCAGTGAAGCCTCTAGTTCCCTCTTGAAAGCAGTTGATTCAGTCATTTTCCCTCCGGTGGTTGGCCCAAAAGTACACTTGAAAGCCACAAGGCAACGACACTTTAACTTCCAAGCCAAAACCTCCTCAAATGGGAGGCTATGTCAGCTGAGGCCCATATCTCAAATATGCTCACCTCATTCAGCTTCTATGAATACCAGAATAAGCCCAAAAGAGCCGAGATCAAGAAACCATAGGTGGCCGCATGCAGCACCAGAGAGGGAATCAGACAGTATTCTGTCTTTCCACACCCCAGTGTATTATTTTGAACCACATGAAGAAACTATACATGGTGAGCCGCTCTCTCCCTTGTTAACATAATTCTTGGTACTCTTTAAGATGTTGAAAGACGGTCAATTTTGTAAGCACCAGATTCTTTTTCTAGCTAAATTTTATAAGTATACTCGAGGCTCTCCCTCCAAACCCCAAAAAAAAATAAAAAGAAAAAAGAGGGAAATGAAGATAAAGATGCTTTGAGTTCGAATGTCTTGTACGCGTCATGAAGAGGGCAAGAGTGTGTAGTGAAATTTTCATTGTTATTGTATTTTGTAATTCTTAATTTTGTTGTATCTGAATCTCATTTGGATGAATAAGGATATTGGAGGAAGGTTAATGTAACTCTTATTTCTATTGTGCTGGGGTTCTAAAAGTTTTTGCATTTCCTTGCAGTTCTGTTTGTAGCTTGAACTAAGGTTTCGGTAAATATTTCAAGTTACAAACAATTTGCTGCTTTTCTGCAAACAAGCACCTGAATATTTCTCATGCTTATGACTGGCAGGCGGCTATTAGGTTTTTAGGTTGAAGATTTATCTGTATTAGCAACCTAATGCAAGCAACATGAACAATGTTGCAACCAGACAAGACCTTCCATGTTGTAGTGTTGGAGATGCTGCCTCAGTTGCAAGTTTAGTTGGGAAGTTATTGTGGTTAGGTAGCTTAGGAATTCATGTGCATTGCAGAGAAGAGAATGCTCGGATTACCATGTTTGGCTTAGAATACATCTGACTGCATACTTGTCAATAAGAATAACATATTATTATTAGTTGGGTTTGGGATAGTTCATAAGTTCTCTGCCTTGTCCGTCTCAATTGGAAAGAGCAGTCAGCATTATGATTAGGGTAAAAGGGAAATTATGATATAAATTAGTCAAATCTAAGGTAACTATTTGGCACTACAATTTTAAAATGGTTAAAAACTCTTTTTATATAACTGAAAGCGCATTTGACATTGACGATAGGGTTTGGCCGAAAAAATTAGAAGTGTTGATGGAATATGAAATCACTTTTTAGTGAGAAGCGGAACGAAACACTTTCAAGTGATTTTCCAAGATGTGCTTGGATATTTAATAAAAATTTCAACATGCTTCTAGTAAAATCACTTATAAGAAGCACGCCCAAAATAGATCATAAATCCTTCACCCAAACGCATACTCTCTCTTTTTTTTTCTCTTTTTTGGAACACCCAAATGCGTACTTAGAGCCTTCAATTGATACTGAATTTGATAATATTTAATAGAAACAGTCTCATGCTCACCTAAATTTTGGTGAATCCCGCAATATTGCCACAGGCTAATTTAACCCTGCGATTAGTTGGTCTTCAGTCTTGACCATTTAAAATGGTGGCGGCCTTCCAAGATGGCTGCTTTTGCAAATTTGCAAGTTGCAACTCAAACCCAATCACAATCTCCAATTTTAGAACCAAAAAGTGGTCCAAAAGAAAAGATAGAGACTTCTCCCAAAGTCAAGTTCAGCCGCATTCAGCATAGACTTGCACAGTGGTTAAACTAGTTAAATCTCACCATAACTGAAGATGTGGATTAGGTTAGTTGACGAATCTTGCACTTGAATCCGACTAGGATGTGCTAAATGATTCAAAATTGTCCAAATCATACACGTCTCTCATGCATATAATTAATTAACATGATTTCGATATGCTTAAACTTGAACTTGTCACTAATTAATGGTCCAAGCCTGTCTAGGCACGGCACCATAAGATATCCATACCAATCCCACCAAACAAATCCAAACACATAACCAAAAACAGAAAATTAAGCTACATAATCGCCACACTCAAAATAAGTAAAATAAAATGATAAATGTTGAATAATAATCCAAGTGGTAGACACAAAAACTGGTCAGCATTCATGCACGAGAGTAGACACCAATAGAGAGAGTTACGTCACTATCCATACAAACAAATAAATCAATAATGGAGAGGGAGGTCTTTTGGTCTTTTGGTCTTTTGGTCTTTTGGTCATTCCTGCATGTCAAATTCTCATCCATACACTCATTTGTCCTTGACCCAAAAAATATAAGACAAAATGTTTTTTTTTTGTTCCCTTTCATTGTAAGACCATAATGAACACAACTACAAACCTAATTGCAAGACTATAAGCTAACTTCACGGCCTTTATCTTCTTCAAATGCTTTCTTTTTTGACTCCTTTGAGTCTGCGTGCCCGAGAAATTTTGATTTGTAATTTTGTTTTCCGCATAAAAAAGACCTACAAACCTAAATATCCACTTAGAAAAATGAACAATATTGAATATTGAGTCCAAGTATGCATGATCTCCTTTTCTGCATCCTTTGGCTCTTTTGATAACATGTTTTGATTGCTTTGCTTGCTTGGATTATGGCTAGCTGTGTATAGATCTACCTGCACTAGTGATGCCTCCCTTCAATTTCTTGTCTTCTTTTGGGCTCCGTCACTCGCTTCAATAATTCGGTGGATGTCACCTACCCTAGATATAACATGTGTGCTTATGAAAATAACCAAAATAAAAGTATATGATTAGAATTTAGAATTTAGAATTTCTCATAAACTAACCAATCAAAAATGAATCAAATGAGAAAATCATTTTTCTCACAGTGTATGGAATGAAGCACCAACCTAACAACTTTTGATATTGGAGTTCGTCACGTTTTTAATCAAAGCTATAATTATTTGGATTTCGTCACATTTTTAATCAAAGCTATAATTATTTGGAGTTCGTCACCCATGTCCAAATAATTAAAAATAAAATAATTTTAAAAAAAAAATTGAAACCAAGAGGTAAGAGCCCCACCCGACCACAATCCAAGATTTTTAAATTTTTTTTAATTGTTTGGACAGGTGTTCATTCGCAATTGGGCCACATGTTCATTTCAAGAAGAGTTAGCTATGCACCGGTTCACTATTTAATTATGGATGGGATATTATCACTGCCAAGTGGGTAATTTTACCCTCCCAATTTAACCATGTAAGTCTTCAAACCATAGATTAACCAAATAATTTGTATTAGAAAAAAGAAAAAAGAAATATTTTTGCTCACCACTTTAACTTTTTACTTTGTATTTATGGAAGAGTTTTTCTATTTAAACCCCGCATGTTGTATTCCTAAAAGGACACAAATTAATGTGCAAACAACCAATTAAAAATACCCGCAAGTGCACGAATCTATCGAAGTAAAGATTATGTAAGTACGGGGTCGATCCCACGAAGAACTTGTCGGCTTCCTATAAGTTCTAGTTTGAGTACGTAAAGAATACTAATTTAACACACCATAAATGCACAAATGCAAATTGGAAACTAAAAATGAGTAAAGAAATGTAAAAGAAATGAAACAACACAAGAAACCAAAGAAAAACAGAAACAGCACTTTCTATCACCCTTTTATCACCTATTTATCACCTGTGAACAGTACCGTGAACAGTGAAAATAAACAGTGCGACCGGTCGTGAACAGTGATTGGCGACCGGTCGTATGAACAGGGCGACCGGTCGTTTTAGTACAGAGTCGAAACTTTGTTTTTCAGTTTCGACCTCTGTCCAGTTTTTGACTTATAACTTTCCAACCGTTTGTCCAAAATTCACGTTCTTTATACGGTTGGATTCAGCACACAAAAACGAAGAACACAACGCGGACCAAAAGTCCAAAACAGTTACGAAAATAAACAGAATTCAGTAAACAAGACACACAACGTATCAAACACACAACTCACACACACATTGGGGGGGGTTTTGGTTTGGTTCAAGCGACCTATTTCTATTGCATGAAAGTAAATGGACCTTGAAATTAAATGAGAATGGCAGAGATGAATTATCAAAAAGTGGAATCAAAATGTAACAAACACTAGGGTTTCGGAATCCACCCTAAACAATTCTACCTAAGTTCATGAATACTCAAGTGATGAACTCTAAACGTGTTGATGAAAATGTTCGCAATCAAGACCATGGGTCGTGGCTCAAGACGCATTGATTCTCTCTAATATACGTAAAGTGCATGGTTCGTGCTACAATACTTGTGCCCTCCCCATAACCGAACCTAGGTATGGTTCGTACTTCGATTCAATTACAAGGAGAACCCATTAAGTTCAAAGAGAATATGAACATCACAAGAATCCTAATAGCATGGTGTTTATATTAGGTATTCAAGAAACCAATTCACATGGATGATTCTTACTTCATCCATTTATTGCTTAGGATAACATGAAGATACACATAATCCCAACAATCTCAAGAAGCATGCTTTCAAAGATGGCCAACCAAGGAAAAACACACATCAAGGATAGATTAATTTGGTGAATTGGAATTCATCACCAATATCTAGAAATTCATACACTCAAGTATCAAAACAATAAGGTAATCATGTTTAGGGCTTCAACCTAAGCCCTAGCTATGGAGTTCCTCATAATCATTTCAAACACAAATTCGAAATATAACTAGAAAGAGTTTACAGATTTGGAAAATGATGAAAGCTTGAAGTCTTCAATGGTGGAAGTCTTCCCCCTTCTTCCTGCGGCTGCACCTCCTTCTCCTTCCTTAGCTTTTAGCTCTCCAAGCTGCTCCTGGTGTAGAATGATGGAATGAATTCATTTCCCACGTTCAAGAGCCTCTCCAATATCAGATTGCACTCCTTTTGCTTCCCTCTCTCCTCCTTTCCAGCTTTTACTTTTAGTATTCTAATGCAAAGTCTTCACCCATTGTCTTCTTGTCCCCTTGCAAATGATGAAGCCTTGTCCTCACAAAGATGCCAAATGCTTCAGAAAATATCTCATCTACTAAGGTAAATTCTTGTTACCAAGTGTTATGGTAACAAGAATAATCAAGATGACACAATGGAGGTAAAAGCTGGCCAATTCCGGATTTCCAGAGCTGTGGTAACATGCTGGATTGGTTGGATAGGCAATACTTGTCCAATGGAGCTCAAATTTGGATATGTTGTAGTTAACATCCATTGGAACAAGTTTCATGAAGATCATGACCTCATCCAAGCACCAGAGCATGTTGATCCCAGGCCAAGAAGTTGACCTACGAAAATGAACAAAAACAAAGTTTATAACCAATAATGCACTTTTAGCTCATTTTCATTCCAACCAAGGTAAAATCTAAGAAAACACAAAAAGGAAGTAAAAAGCTATAAAATGTCAAGAACTAACTCAAAATAGTGGGTGAATAACATGAAAAATCATGTGTAAAAATGAACCGAACACCGCACTTCTCTTTATTCACCCCATATTCTAATTTAAATTTTCACAATTTCTAAGAAAACCCCACTATCTTCCCAAACTACCCTTAAATACACATCCAGTAAAAAATAAAGAGATAAAAACACTGCTGCCAAGAAAATAAAAACGACAGCTGATGAAAATGGAGAAGATTTATTTGTTGCGAGGTCAGTAGAAGAGACAATCTTGCACAAGGAAGAGCCCAGGGAGCTCAAAATTTCTGAATTTGCTCCAGAAGAGTTTAATGTTGGTGAAACTGAAGAAGAAATCGAAGAAACCTTTGAAACGGTGTCTAAAGCTGATTCTCAAAGCACTGACGTAGTTTCCAAAGATGAGATCATTGCTTATTAGATAGTCCATGAAGGGATACCAAAAGAGCAACTTCAAATACCATCTTTTATATTGCTTCCTGAGGAAAAGGGAGATCAAAGCTTCTGAACATGAGCATAGATGTACTAGGGTTAAGTATTAAATTGGAGGACTTTTTTGTCTTTTTACATAATAATAAAACTTAAGAGCTTAATAATTTAAGTATTAGAATGAACAAAGAAAATTGTGGGGTTTAAATAGAAAAACTCTTTATGGAATCATGGTTATACATACGGACACGTGTCAAGTATTGAGAATGATATTAAAAACACACTTTGGGTTAAAAATTAAAATGATGAGAAAAATGCTCCACAAAAAAATAATAATAATAAAGGAAAATAGTGTATTTTGGTGAGTTTTACATGGATTGATATGATGACATGATCTTTTGGGAGAAAAATACGATGACATGATCTTATCATTAGAAAAGTTCATTAAAAGAAAGGATCATATGCACGCGTGAAGATGTTACGTATTTGCCAAACCAAAAAGAAGAAGAAAAGAAAGAACAATCATATGTACGCGTGTCACATTCTTATAGAACAATGGAATTTTGCAGAAGAGTAGATATGAGGATGGAAACAAAAATAGCACTCCTCCCTCCTAACAAAGAAATGCCGGCCAAAAGAGAAAACATCCCACATCCTTCCAAGGCTATGGCCGACTTTATGTACATGTATGTGAATTCCACGTTAAAATGCATAATTCAAATTGAATTAAGCTGATTAGAGGAAATAGTTCATTTTCCCGATTGATAGTTTTTTCCATTTCAAATACGTAAAAATGTCATTATTAAATAAAGAAAACGGATATGTTTGATTTGTTGTTTTACCTATCGGAAGTCCATAATTGACTTAAACAGAACATGATTAGATAAAGATGACTGATGTTAAGAAGATTGATATGAAATCTATGATGGTAATACATATATGTATACCAGATGTTTTATAAATTCACCGTTAGCATCACCTCAAACCCTAATAATAAGTTGCATTGTTCATATATATAGGCACCGTGGCACATATAGACAATTACACATGATGTTAACGTGCACTATAATACGAAATCATGAATGCTACTATTAGGAAATTCATAAGTTCTTTGGATCTATTGTTGGAAGGGATAAGAAATCATGCATTTTCCTTCTTCTTCTTTTTTACTATATTACTTTTGGTAAATTGTAAAACTGTAAAAGTCCATTAAACTCATGCTCAGAGATATTTAGTTATATACCCATTCTTAATACTAATAATATAGATAAACCATACATCATTTAATTTCTATAAACAAATATATATTAAAAAAAACCCAAAAAATGACTGCTGGCTTTATTGAATTGAATTTTGATTATTTAATTACTTTGATGCCCTATTGAGTGTTTTGGATATTTTTATGAGGTTTTGGGATTGGGCTTGTTTTAAGAAGTTGATGGCAGTTTTATAATTTATAAGAAGTTGAAAGCCTATTTGTTATATTGTAAATGAATTTTTAATGTGTTTCTAAAGTCCATTTCATATATGGTTTTTTTTTTAAATAATTTGGGCAATAGTGAATCTTCCCTCATGCCCTACCATAGACGCCAAACAATACCTCAAAAAAATAAAAAAAAGTCGGTGATATAGACAGAACTACATACGTGGTGGTAATTAATTAAGGTTGAAATCATGACCAAAATTGTTTTCACCAAGTACTTTTTAGCCTATAAAACAGAAGCTCATGTTCAGCTCATTGCAGATTACAATTCACTGAAAGAACTCACAGAGAAACAATTTGGAATTAAGAGAGATGTTTAGCTAAAGTTGGTTTCCATTTTTGCTTGCATCGGTGAAGCTCAAATTCAAATCTGAGTTTCCAACCTCATCATCATCGCTTCAGAAACATCTACTGTAAGTATATGAACACCTACCTATATTTTTTTGCCTTAAAGAATCGATTAAACATGGAAGAACTAACACCATCATATTTTTTTGCTCAAATTCGTGTTTATATTATATGTTTTAGATTGCAATAGTTATACCATCATAATCTACATGAAAAACCCCTCGATTTTTGCTTTTGAATCACTAAAACAGTTTAAGAAACGAGAAAGTTATAGCTAAAACGAGTTTTCCGAAATCCGATGACAATTTTCAGATTCCGGCGGTTCTATGAGTTTTCCGATACCGGAAAATTGTGATTTTGTTGTTTTTCTTTGTTTAATCCATTTGAATGCTTCTAATTATGTCTAACATGATTCTGTAGTAAATATCTAAAGCATCAAAGTGATTTATAATATCATATTGCTCAAAACTTTTCCGGCGAATCTCTCCGGAAAACTCAAAGAAAGTCCATAGATTGAAATATTTCATATCTCGCCCATTTCTCAATCGTTTTTAATTATCTCTCTATCAATATAAAGCTTATGCAAAATCACTAAGATGCTTATTTATTTTAAAACAGGGACATTTATTTTCTCAGCTCGCGCCACAGATACTCCATGCTAATCTCGCTTTTGCCCTCAGCGGTTTTCTGGTTATTACGGTTATGATAGTTGTCAATTACCGCCAACTTAAGAGCCAAAGCTCTTCCCCAGCTCTCGGCTTTCCTCGCCTCAGGTTCTTCCGATACCGGCGCTTGAGGTAAACTGGTAATAGCTACTCACCAGACTCAACCAATAGTTGCAGAAGTTCTTATTTTTGCTTCTGTTCCCGAATCGATATTGTATTTACGGAAAATGCCGAGTCCGAAGAGTACTCATCGGAGGGTCGTCCAGGAGGAGAAGAATCGCAGGGGGAGATCACTCAACGAGAAATCGTCATCGTTTCACGGCCAGTTTTCGGATATGGCGACGCCGCAGCTTCGGAGACCAAAAACGGTGCCAGACATGGCGTCGTTCAGGAACACGATCGGAATGACACCGGCCACGGAGTTACAGCCGAAATTGACGAAGCTGCTCCTCAATGTGACGATTCAGGGGAGCGTTGGCGCCATACATGTCATAATGCCGCCGGAATCTGCGGTAAAAGATCTGGTGGCGGCTGCCATACGACAATACGGAAAGGAAGGTCGCCGTCCGATCTTGCCCTCTGTCGAGCCCTCGTTGTTTGACCTCCATTACTCTCAGTTCAGCTTAGAAAGTAAGTGTTTACTGTGCTTTTGGGGCTCGTGAAATTAACGGTTGTGATTATATTTTGAATACGTTTTTAGTGGTGATTGATTGTTTTCTCTTTTGTGCGGGGCCAGGTTTGGATAGGGAGGAGAAGCTGATGGCGTTAGGATCGAGGAACTTTTTTCTGTGCCAAAGCGCAAATGCAGTGGATGCTGGCGGTAGCGAAACGACGTCGTCTGCTTCATGTTCAAAACAAGCAGAGAAAGTTTCAAGGACTGGATTTTCATGGCTCAAGTTTATGGATTTCTTGTTGTAATTGGCTTAATTAGTTGCCACATTAATTAAAATATTATTGTTCTCCTCAAATGCCTTTGGGTTTGTACATAATATATAGGTCCGTATTGTAATAGAAGAAGATTTTATTTCAGGGTTTTTTTATATATTATTTCAGGGCTTTGTACATAATGTAGGTCCGTATTGTAAGCTTAGAATTTTGATGAATGCCACAAGATATTGTCACAAGCTGTAATTAGTTGTTCTTGTCCTCCTCGACCATTAGAAAAGGTGGCGTTCTAAGATGGCGGCGCCCAAAGTCGGTTAAAAAAACCACAAATGGTCGAAAAGATAGAGACTTGCAAAACTCAAACTCAACTTGGATACATTTGGATATATTTCGATAAGAAAAAAAGAGAGGATATATTTGTTTAATAATAAGCTCAATAACAGCCACGAAGCAAGGACTAATTTGATTCACTTTCACTGTTGGATTAAACTAATCTCACGGTAATTAAGTACGAAGTTGCATCTAATTGAGTAGTTGTTCTTGAATTGACGGAAGACTTTAAATTGACGGTTTATATCATTAAACTATATAATATACAATGAGCTCTAAAAGAGCATCAAGCTCTCCTTGTGTCAGTGGGGTATAACTTAGTTAGTTGAGCTATTTCACAACAACTAATTGAGTTAAAATTTTAAAAATAATTAAAATAAATGTTGAATATATTTCAAGCACGCATGTCCAATTCTCATCCATATATACTATTAATTATTTGTTCTTGACCTAAAAAATAAAAGCCTATTATTTGGTTTTGTCCCCATTTGATTGTAAGACCATAATGGACACAACTACAAACATCCAAATTAGAAAATGAATAATATCGAGGAAAGAGAGACTGCATCTATCAGAAAAAAAAATTTAAAAAATTTCTAAACCCAAATTTTTTTTTCCTGTAGAGAGAAAACCCAAATAATTTGAAGTATATGTATTTTGAAATTTTCACAAATAAAATAGTTGAGTTTCTTTATGAACAATGTAAATGGGTCCCACAGTCATGACATCTTTATCTTTATCCTCTTTACATTGTCTCATCAAATTATTTGAGAGAAGAATGTACATAGGTTGGGAAATGAGGATATGTAGTTGTGTTACAATCATTCGAGACTTTTTTTTTTCTTTTTGAAAAATAAAATTTGAAGCATATATTTACCGATGACTTTGCTTAGAGGTAATTTCTAAATACAAAGAGTTTGTAGCTCAAGTGCAGCTTGAACTTAATGTTCTATGTTCAATTCCCCCTCCTTCAATATCGCTTGAATAAA
The DNA here is from genome assembly GCF_965620075.1 of Prunus avium. Lineage (NCBI taxonomy): Eukaryota > Viridiplantae > Streptophyta > Magnoliopsida > Rosales > Rosaceae > Prunus > Prunus avium. Next base: position 29,826,002 of record NC_142289.1, read on the forward strand.
TAAAAAAGTTACTAACCCACAATTGTATTAAGGGCATTAATGGCATTAATGTAAAATAGAAACCGCACTGCTTAAGGGCATTAATGCAAAATTAAGCAATAAAATAAAACACAAAAGAAAAAAAAAAAAAAAAAAGAAGGAAAATGGAGCACCCACTCATATTATTTTAATAAAAAAAGAGTACATAATTTTTTTTTTTGGGGTATAATAATAATAGTAGCTCCCATAAGTTAAAGTATACATATCAAGCCAAGTTTCTTTTAAGTGGAAGTGCCAAAAATATCATGATTATTTTAACTATTTTATTTGCCTAACACTACAACAACCTTGTATTATTGTGTGGTGCCACTGACAATAATGCATGATGCCTACCCCAATAATTACAGGCATGGTATCAGGCCCTCTATCATTTTTATGTGGGGTTGCAAGAGAATATTATTTTTTGTTTTGAAAAAAAAAAGGAATTTAAATGAAGAGAAAATAGCTGCGTTTTGGAATTACTTTGACCTTTTTTTTATTTTTGGGTGTGGAAAATAAGTAACTATATCCAAATTGAACATGGAAAACTCATACTGGAAGAAAAGATTTGGATTTTATGCATTTATGATTGTGAAATGGTTTTTATGATTGTGAAATGGTTTCTTGGATTCGGCTGTAGCTGTCCCACCTTTTTTTTGTTTGATTTCCACCCTGTTGCTGGCCTACTTGCTAGGTGTGGGGAACTTACGAATCAGATTGAGGATTGTGTGGTGCAGCATGTTTATAGAGAGAAAAACTGTGTGGTTGATGGACTTGCAAATTTTGGGTATTGTTGGAAGTTTGAATGAAATTTAAGTATATTTGTCCCACATTGGTAGAAAGAAGAAAATGTGGAGTTTTTATAATTGTGGAAGTCCCATGCTTAGTAAATGGAAGTTGGGTAAAGTAGAAGCCAATTGGGCTACAAGTTCGATTTGGGCACTTCAGATTTAAATTAATTTTTTAGTTTCAAATTATTAATTTTTAATTAATCTGGATGAGTTTAAATAATTATTTTTTAACAGTTGTACTCTTCTGAAAGGGTTTTAGAAGTTTATTTAAATAAGAAGAGCCCTCATTCAAAAAACACACAAAAAGTATCACACCACATTCATTCATATTGTTTGAGAGGAAAACAAAAAAAAGTTTGCCACATTCTAAGTCCTAGTGCTAGGGCTTAGAATATAAATAGTTGAATCATGGGAGGCATTCATTTGTAAAACTTCAAACACCGAGAATGGGTAAAATTACTGTCTTTAGGACATTTCATCAAATCTATAAGCTTCTATCTCAAATTCAAGTAAATTTCATTTATTTATTGTTTACTGTAATTCAATTTACAATTGATTATAAATTAAATTTCGTTAGAGTATATATTGTTGATATATAAATATATTACTTAATTAAGTCACTGATTGTTGTCTTTCCAACCGTTACAATCTGGGGATGGGAGTTTGCTTTTTTGATTCAGCTCCGGATTGGATAGTCTCCTTACTAGTTGATGATTGGTTAGGGTCTCTTGTACCAGGTTGATTTGTAGTTCTACTATGTAGTTTCTGTGTTTGGGGTTCTTCCCCATTATTTCATAAAAAATAAAAAGGAGACAAATTATTCAAAATTGAACAAATCCAATTATCAATATCATTATTAAGTGGAGGAGGTTTAATACCAAACTAATCAAGTAATTGCCAAATTTGTAAAGTGTAACGACATTTCCCAAAAATATGATTAATAGTTTCATTATGAATTTGGCAAAATTAGGACGAAGTTTGAACTTCGAGTTATTTACACCAACACCCTCTAAGGTTTTTGGCTTTTTCATAAAACCTCCTAAGATTTTAGAAATCACACAAACATCCCTTGAGGTTTTAAATTGTTTTCACAAAACCCATTTTCATTGATTTTTCGTTCAAAGATTGATGATTTTATACAAAATAATTCTCCAAATGACAAAGTTGGCATTTGGGATTAGATTGCATATACTTCATTGAGGTTAATTTTGTCATTTGCATAAGTTTTTTTCCAATGAAATCATCAATTTTTGGACGAATAATCAACGAAAAGGGGTTTTGTGAAAACAAACTGAAATCTCAGGGGGTGTTCGTGTAATTTTTGAGACTTGAAGAGGTTTTGTGAAAACACAAGAAACCTCAGGGGGTGTTAGTATAAATAACTATTTGAACTTCCGAGCGAATTAATTATTAATTGGTCTTGTAGATTGTGGAGTTTGAAGATAGGTAGCTGACTTAAGGGAAAAATATAAGACGAGCACTACAAAAAAAAGTGGCAATAGTCACCATTATTTGGTGACATTTGCTGGGGTGACTAAAGGCTTTAGTCACCACAAAAGGCCTTTTTGGTGACTATAGCCTTTAGTCAACCCAACAAATGTCGCCAAATAATGGTAACTGTTGCCACTTTTATTTTTTATTTTTTTTATTTTTATTTTATTTAGTGGAGGAAGGTCCCCAAATAAACTGATCAAGAGTGTCAGAGGAATATTAATTGTACAAATAGAATTAAGAATATTGGTGGGTATTGCAATTGCAAGGGGGTTATAGCTCAAATGGTTAAGAACATTTACCTCTGCACCAAAGGTCCTAGGTTCCATTCCCCAATATGACTTGCATTAATATATATATAGTCCTCTTCTATTCAGGGATCCCACAAATAATTTTATTTGAGAGACACCCTTTAGGGTCTCCTATGAATTTTTTTTTCAACGATCATAGACGGTTATGATTAGTGAAATACAATACGGAGTGAGCCCTACAAGGGTGTCCCTCAAATAAGCATATTTAAGGGATCCCTCAATTGAAGCTCTGTGTGTGTGTGTATATATATATATATATCAGTGGGTAGAATTTGAGCTAATATATCTTTATTCCAATTTGCATTATTAATACTAGCCCCTTGGCACATGCGTGGGTGTGTGCCAATTGGTTTTTATATTTTATTTTATTTTATTTTGGAATATAAAAAGATATTGAGTAGTTGTGTTTTATAAAAATTGGACCCATTATCTGATTTTGTTTTTAATTTTAATTGTTTTTAAAAATGAAAAGGTGTGAATTTACTATATTATCCTCATTTAATTAATAATTTAAATTCTTAATGTTTGCATTAACCAAAGGCTTTTTTTGGTATTTTGAATGTCTCACCATTCTCTTTCTTTTACTATATATATATATATATATATGATGTACCACAGTTTCATCAATATTGGGTATTAGATTATAAGAAATAATTATTTTTAGAGGAAAAGGAAAAATCCAATTAAAAAGCTTGAACTTAATAATTTGACCGTTCTGGCAGAAAAATAATAATAATTTGACCGTTACCAATAATCCATCTCATCCCTTTTAATAGTATAGGACGATTTTTAAGGCCAAAAATAGAATCTTGTAATTTACTTTGAACATTAAAAAAAAAAAAAAATGATATTTTAAATATTTTCTACTCATTATTTGTACCCACCAATTATTAGGTTGTGTAATAATTTTCCATCCCAATTTTGCAAGAGCAACATTATTATATTATGAATTTCTTAAGCCAAATCCTTTATTAAAAAAAAAATCAAAGAAAAACGATAATTGTGTTCATAAATTAGGCACAAAGGTAAACACAAATGCCCACAAAGGGGTAATACAAATATGGAAGCATAGTAACCACATAGGGTTAATCCAGATATAGGCCACAAAAGGCCAGAGAAATTTCGGCATAAAAACCGCATGCTCACCAAACATGAATCACATCGTCCAAATCTACCAATACAACTACAACTTCAACTCACAAGTACAAAATACAAGTAGAGACTAGAAAAAAATCCAACACCAAACTCACAAGGAGTTGATGCAATTATTACAAAATAAGAAAACTGCAAACAAACAACCAAAAACCAACAGAGCCAATACCGCTGTTGTTGCCACCACCACCACAAATGCCGTCGCCGCCTTGGAGACAGAGAACACCACCGAGATTGCAGCTAGCCACCTTACAACTAAAACACCAACCAACAACACCACAAATCCAAGCAGATCTAGACACAAGTAACCTCCCTACAATTAAAACCCCAAATCCAATAGATGGGGAATGAGAAAATAAGTGGGGGGTAAGGAAAAGAGAGTGAGGGAGACAGGCCTCCTCCCCCTCTCCGAAACACAACAAAAGAGGTTTGAGAGAGAAAAGGGCGGCTAGGGTTTAGAGAGAGCTAAACAAAAAACCCTAGAAAAGTACTTTTTGTTGTGCAAGAATGAATAATATCACAAATGCGATTTTATAAATTTTGGGTTTACAAATTTGTTCCCAAGAAAAATTGTCGAGAGAGATGATTATATGATTAATAGTAGTTTTGAAACAAGTAAAACAAGAAATTAACTGATTAGCACTTGCCAAAAAAAAAAAACTACTCGATTAGCCAATATCGATTATATGGTTTAACAAATTTCCTTATCCGGTTGTTTATCGGTTAAAATTTGAATTTATTTTTGCCATTATATCCAAAGAGGAATTTCTTTGTAATTTCCTTTGTTCTAAAAAGAAGAAAAAAAAACATTTCATCATGGAATTTTAACATATGTGACAAAAAACTTAATTGCACGATGACGTCAAAATGGCTTCGTATAAAGGACAATGCCTTCAAACCTGATTGGTGCATGTGTCACGCGCCATTTGCAAACAACCAATAGTTTTCTTAGTTCTTAACACGTGGATAGACACACACTTCAATTCCATAGAAGCTAGAGATTTCAGACTCAATCACTAAGCCTTTTCGAGTTCTTATCCTCTATTACCGCTTCTCGTAAAACTTCCACGAACCATTGGCCTTTAGCCCATCTCCGTGAAGTCACTTATTCCAACACGTGCTCAAAATCCAAGTGACCACCGCTACCTAGTATCACTCAATACTATAGCCGCCTTCCTCAAGTGAACAATGATTATCTAAATTGACGTCTCACCGTTAGACAATACTCCACAAAAAGCCAGTGAGCCACCGCACCATAATCACCTATCTACGTGTCCCATTCCAACCACCAAGGTTACCACGAGACCGTCAAAACCGATAACCCAACTCTCTCTCTCTCTCTCTCTCTCTCTCTCTCTCTCTCTCTAACCGACAATAGCCAATAGACGGTCACCTCTCTAAGAAAAGTCATGGTAATTTATGAGGCTACTCTTATCTCTTTATGGGTATAAAATCAATAAGCGGGCTAGCTTTGGTTTCTCGGTAGTAAGACTTGAGCTCTCGACCCATATTCCATGATAATCTCTCTTTTTCTCTTGTTGGTTTTCTGGTCATTACGATTATACCAGTATGGTTATGATAGTTGTCGGTTACCAACATCCTGAGACCCGAAGCTCTTACCTAACTCTCGGCTTCCCTTGCCTCAAGTTCTTTTGATACCAACGCTTGAGGTAAATTGGTAACAACTGCTCACAATGCTCAAACAATAAATCAAAAAAGTTGTTATTTCCATTTTTGTCCACGAATCATTATTGTATTTACCAACAATGTCTAGTCCAAAAAATACTCACCGAAGGGTCCACGAGGAGAAGAACCGCAGGGGTAGATCGCTCCACAAGAAATCATCATCGTTTCATGGCCAATTTCTAGAATGGAGACGCCGCAACTTCGGAGACCAAAAACGGTGCCATACATGGGGTCGTTCAGGAACAAGGTCGGAACGACGACATCTATGGAGTTAAAGCTGAAATTGACGAAGATCCTCCTCAATGTGACGATCCAGGGGAGCATCGGCGCTGTACAAGTCTTGATGCCGTTGGACTTGACAGTGAAAGATCTTGTGGCCGCTGCCTTACAACAGTACAGAAAGGAAGGTCGCCATCCGATCTTGCCCTTTGTCGATCCCTCGTTGTTCAACCTCCATTACTCACAGTTCAGCTTAGAAAGTAAGCGTTTGATTTGTTATTTGGGCTTATGAAAATGACCAATGTAATTTTACTTTGGATATGTTTGATTAAGGACTCATTTGGTAGTGATGCTTGATAGGTCAATAATAACTTCTCTATAGAATCACCGTAAGTAGTTTTCAGTGATTTTATGGAGAAGCATCGCCGTGTGCTTCTCTCCAAAATCGCTCAAAATCGCTTAAGTGATTATTTGGAGAAGCACGTGTCTCACACAATCACTTTCAAATAGGCCTTAACATGTGTGCTCGGTGGTGATTGATTGTTGTGTTCTTTTATTTGGGGCTAGGTTTGCATAGGGAGGAGAAGTTGATGTCATTAGGATCGAGGAACTTTTTTATGTGCCCAAGCACAAACGCAGTGGACGGTGGCGGCGGTGTGATGATGTTGTCAGTTTCATGTTCCAAACAAGCTGAGAAAGTTTCAAGAACATGGTTTTCGTGGATCAAGTTCATGGATTTCTTGTTGTAATTGGCTTAATTAGTTGCTAAATAAATTAAAATATTATTTTTGTCCTCAAATGACTTTGGCTTTGTACATAATATAGGTTTGTAGTGTAATAAAAGAATATTTTATTTTAGGTTTGTATTAGGGTGCTAATTTTCCCACTCCTATTTTGTTCACTTACACTTCCTTTTGTTTTTAAATACTTTTTACTATAACATACAAGGGAGTGTAAGTGGACAAAAGAGGAGTAAGAAAATCAATTCTTTTTTATTATCAGCACATCAAAAAGGTGAAATAAGCTTAAAATTTTGTTGAGAATGTGTTACCAACCTTCGAACCCAAGACCACTAGGAGTTAGTGCAAGCGCACTTAACCACAAGGGCAGGTTAAAATTTTGAAAAGTGTTCTTTTTAAATATGTGTGTCCCTTGAATGATTGGCATTTCCAATTATTTTAAAAGATTAAGAGCATATTACTAAGTGGGTCACTTTGACTTCCAAAGGCAACGTAGAATTTGACCACAATTTCAGAAAACACTACAATAAATAAGCCTATTAGAAACACTAGGACCACTCCAGTTTGTCTACTACGATTCTTTATTTGTATAAATTTTGTAGAATTCTAGTGTTTCTACAGTTGCCCTTTTTGGCTGATATGCAATAACATGTATGCATGACTTGTAAATTATACCAGGATGGGGTTGACTTACTAGAAAGTTATCGTGTTTTTTCTTACAGAATCTGAAGGGTAATTTTTTTTTTCTTTCCATGTTTGGTACTACTAGAATGGTAGTTAGAAAATATTATTTCTTTTTTCATATTCAGTTTGTGCATGAATTAGAAACAAAATTTGTTTTGTTTTTCATTTATAACCCCACATTAGAAATATGAAAAAAATATATATATATAATTACTGTTGCTTACCTTAATTGGTAATTTAAAGAAGATGTAATTAATTCTTACCTTTGATTTTGGGAAAGAAAAATGAAACCCAGGCTGGATGGAACATTTCCCCTATTTTTTCAGAATGCATGAAACCTTCTCCCGAGCGAGGACTTACTAAATATGAAAAAGAAAATGATTTTTCATCCAAGTTCCTTTTATGGCAAACCAAATGCCACGTAAGATATACCAAACGTGTATAATTAAAATGGTAACAAAGTCTGCTTTCCATATGGGTGGGCCCTATTGCAAAGGTTTCCTCTCTTGGTTTATTATTTTACTTTTAGCTTATAATCACTTGTCTACTTTGGCTTAGTACCCGTTTGGCATTGCTTATTTGGAGTGATAAGTGATTTTAAAAAAAATTTGAGAACCCCAGCCCGTTTGGTAACCTATAATAAAATCACTTATTATTAAAAATTGCTGTGGGAGAAAGCAATAAAGGAAAGCAGCTAATGAGCTGCTTTTAATTTCTGATTATACGATAATCAGATTTGAGGAAGCGCTGGGTTTAATGAAAATTATAACATTCCAAAAATACCCCAATATGATTTCACGCATTCTTTTTCTTCGTGCGTCTTCTCTATCCCAAGCCACAGAGCACGTTCTCCTTCTCTTGCATTCTTCTTCCATTTTTTTTCTTGTTGGATCAATTGAAGCGCATTCCTAAGAAGCCACAAGACTCAAGTAAGGGGCATATTGTGTTTATTTCTTCTCAATTTCATTCTTCCCTCTTTTTCTTTAATTTTTAGGGTTTAAACTATCTTGGTTCTTCTTCACGCCATCTCTTCACAGAGATCACTCATCTCCTTCTCTTCCATACTACCTACGATTTTTTCTGGTTGGATCAATTGAATCGCACTGTTAAGCTACAAGACTCAGGTATATTTCTTTTCAATTTCCTTGTTCCCTCTTTCTATTTGATTTCTAGGGTTTTAACTTTCAATTGTAGCTGTTGTTGGTTTTCTATATTACGTATTGGCATGAGAATGGCATTTTTCTATTTGGGTTTTAGGGCAAGTTCCTATAAACTGGTTGAATTGGTATAGAAAAGGGAAATAGTCAAATAGACTTCGAGGAGGTCATAATTAACTTCTTGGAATTTTCTACTTGGAAACAGGCAAAATAGATTTCGAGGCAAATAGGGTCAACCTCCAAAGCATTATTCCTTGTTCCCGAAGATCACAGTGAACTAGATCAAAAGCAAGCCAACTTTTATGATTACTCAAATTGAACGAATAGCTAGTACACAAGTCTCACAATAGAAGTTTGGCGTAGCACCATGAAGGAAACACATATCTTAAACAACCCAAAGACGGATGTCCTCAACGGCAATGCTATAACCTGTTTGTGTGTGTGTGTATCTGATATTATTGCTCTGGGCTTGATAGTGTAAAGTCAGGTCATATAACCCCTCTCCTTTTGCCTGTTGTCTTGAGATCACAGTGAACTAGATCAAAAACATATTTGTTTTTAATTGAATTTGAGTCATTGTTTTATTTCATATGATCCGTAAATTCATATACAATTATTTGCACATATCATTCATTGAAAGTACGTTTAAGGTGTCCTTCATTGGTGAAGTGTATTATTTTCATTTTGTGAATTTTGTTTCACAGAAAACAATCTACTAGAACAAATCGGTCATATTTAAACACTTTTAGGTTTAACAGGATGGCTAAGGAAATTGATCCTATATGAAAATCGCTTCAATTATGTATTTGCATTAGAGTAGGATAACTCCTTTAGTTTTTTGTTTTCCACCTTTCCCAGCACTGTGTGGAAGCTTAACTATAGAGTTCCTTGTGGATAACTCCTTTAATATGTTTAGGATGGACAAAGATGTATTTATAAGATTGTGTGATGAATTGCAAAAAAATTATGGATTAAAGGGTTCAAGAAGAATGAGTGCTGCTGAGATGTTAGGGATGTTCTTGAACATCTTAGGACATGGTTATGGAAATAGGCAGGCACAGGATCGCTTTCCACATTCTGGTGAGACTGTGAGCAGATATTTTAGTATCTTACTTGATGTTGTATGTCGTTTGGCTGTGGACGTAATTAAACCATTGGAAAATGCGTTTAACAACACTCCAAAGGAAATCCTACAAGATTCTAGATATATGCCTCATTTCAAGGTAACTATTGCATTTACTACTCTTATATATTTGTTTATGTTTTATTATGTTATAATTAATATTATGTTTATCTTTTTATCACTTGTAGGATTGTATTTGTGCTATAGATGGTGTTCATGTGCAAGCCATAGTATCTCCTTCTAATCAAATACCATTTATTGGTAGAAAAGGGATACCTACCCAAAATGTGATGGCTGCATGCAATTTTGACATGCAATTTATATTCGCATGTGCCGGATGGGAAGGCACGGCCCATGACACAAGGATATTTCTATCGGCTTTACGTGATCAAAGTTTGAATTTTCCCAAACCTCCAAATGGTACTATTTCTATCTTTAAAAAAAGTTCATATAATTTATATTTAAGCATTTTACATTGTGAATAATCAATTAAATTTATTTTTCAGGAAAATATTATCTAGTAGATGCGGGATACCCACAAATGAGAGGCTACTTAGGACCATATAAAGGTGAAAGATATCATCTTCCTGATTTTCGTAGGGGTGTTCAACCGATGGGTCATAAAGAGGTATTCAATCATGCACACTCTTCCCTTAGAAGTGTTATTGAACGCACTTTTGGAGTATGGAAAAAGAGATGGAGTATTTTACGAGACATGCCTAGTTATCCTTTTGCAAAACAAGTAAAAATCGTTATTGCAACCATGGCACTTCATAACTATATAAGAAGACATGCCAAACGTGATTGTCATTTTGATGAAAGTGAAGATGACCTAAATGGTATTCAAGGTGAAGAGATTGAGATAGAGGGTGATGCACAACAAGAAGATGGTCCTGCAACACAAGAAATGGAGGCTTTGAGAAATCATATAGCCGCAAGTTTAATGAGTTCCGCTACTTAGAAATGTATATGATTTCTTGTTTATGACTACCTTAATTTTTGTTATGACCATGTTTTTTTACAATATATTTATTTTTAATGGAATATTTATTTATTTTATAATTAAAATAAAATTTAGGGTGTGATGGAAACATATTTAATACAAAAAAAATAATAAATAAAGTGAAAGTGATTTTCCTTTTACCAAACACTTGAACAAAAAAGCCAATTTAACATAATGTCCTTTTTCGTCATTATACACAGCTCACAGCACTTTCACAAAAAAATTTACCAAACACTGAGAAACTGATTATTGGACAAACAGCAATTATAAAAAAAAGTTTACCAAATGCCAAACTGCTTTCTCTCACAGCTAATTTCTCTCACAGCAAATTTGAAAGCGATTATTTTCACAGCACAGCAATGCCAAACTGGCCCTTACAATCAAACCCCTATACCCTATGCAAAATCCTAGCTCTTTATCACTCACACTCTTGCTCAAACCCAATTTAATGGCCCATTGTATTCTATATTATTTAACATAACTCTCAAGTTCCTCTTTATACCTTATAGGGCTTGGGTTACAATACAACTCGAAGTAGGAAACAAAACCCTTTATGTTATTGTTTCTGCCTCTCACATTCAGATTTCGGATGATTTTCTTGCTATCTTTTATAATTTTTTTAGGGTACTTTTATTTTATTAAACATCGTTGTCATTATTAGGAAACTGCAAGTGTGCGAACGAGAAATCTTTGTCATTACGAAGAGTATTCAAATTTCATTTATTAAAATTAGGGCTATGCAACAAAACCAAGCTCGACTGATAAGGTGACACATCCACCGAATTTACCTTGTCGGTGTGCCTTTTTTGTAGATCGCCACCAAGGTAGTGATGCCATCAACTGACTACAATTGACAGGTCGATTCGGTTTCAATGAGAACCTATGTGATTATGGCAATGGAAACGAGCAAATCTAGTCATGAAGGGGCGATGATGCAGGAGGAGAGAGAGAGAGAGAGACACAGAGAGAGAGAGAGAGAGAGAGAGAGAGAGAGAGAGAGAGAGGAAGAAAATGGTGAAGCGACAAGAAGATAGGGAAAATGCTAGGGTTTGTTTAGACATGTGATGGGCGAATTCAGTGTGGGGAATATGGGCTCTCTTTTAAGGCAACCAATAGGATAAAGCCACACAAAAAAGGTTACTTTGAAAAGAAAAAAAAAAGACCGATTCGGTTCAGTTTAATTGGCGAATTTAACCAGTTCAATCCAATTTGACCGTTGAAAATGCCCAATTCTTATTGAAATATAGGAGACCATGGAGACACATGTGCTTGCGCTGATGATGCTTACAACACATTTCGTTTCAAGCCTTCCTTTAATGGCAGGGTTTTGAAGTGGCAAAAAAAAGGGTAAGGTATGTTCTAAATTTCTTTCTTAATTTTTTGTTTTTGATAAAGTATGCTTTGAATTTCTATTGGTTGATCGCTCTCAAAGGGAAATACGTCATAATGGTGATCAATTGTCATTTCAATAACGTTAGCCTTTAGATGTCCACAAACCAATATGCTTTTAAATTCTTATGATTGCATGTAGTGATAGAGCTAGAATTTTTAGATCAGGGATGTGCATGATCCAATTCAATGTGTTCAAATCGACCAATCCAATCTAATCCAATTTTAATCAGTTTCGATAATTTGGCGGATTGGATTGGATTCCTAATTTCCAAAACCGACATTATTGGATCGGATGACGGATTTGATTGTGGGGATCCAATCCAATCTAGTTAGGTTCATGCTTATTTTGCTCATTAGGTAATTGTCATTAAGAAAGTTGTAAGCATTTTAAGCAATTTGATGGAGTTATGTTTAATATATTATAAAATCAAAAATACTTTCTTTAACATTTCATTTATATTTTACATTTACATCTACTAAAATGTTTGATTATATTAAACTTGACGATGTATGTTTCATATTTCATGATTATTTTTTCCAATATGAAAACCGATCATCCAATCCAATCCAATCCAATATTAATTGAATCGGATCAGATTGAATTTAAACCTTTAATGTGATCGAATTGGATTGAAAAAATCATAATCCAATCTATATTGGATCTATGCGAATTGATGAAATTATATTAATTTTGAACCGACGTACACCCTTATATCAAGGGACCAAATTTAAAACTTAGGGTAAATTACTCAAATGGTCCTCAAACTTATACCCGATTTACATTTGGTCCCTCAATTAAATTATTCGTTCAAACAGTCCATCAACTATATATTATTCGCTCCATTGGTCCTATCGTTACATTCTGTCAATATTTCCATTAAATATGAGGGCAAATTGGTCATTTTGTCCATCAACTCTCTCTCTCTCTCTCTCTCTCTCTCTCTCTCTCTCTCTCTCTCCTTCTTCATTGTCGTCGTCTTCTTCTTCTTCTTCCTTTCTTCCTTTCTTCCTTCCTGGCTCTGCTACTCTCACCCGATCTCCCCATCCTCAGCTCCTACCTCCACTGGCCCTACAATACCTCCAACTCCTCTCCATCCATCGCCTTTGTCTCTACGCCCTCCCAATCTGACGGCTGGGTAGCATGGGGCATCAACCCCACCTCCACCAAGATGGTTGGGGCACATATCCTCTTAGCCAATGGTTGCTATTGCTTCTATGAGTTGGGCAATTTGTATTTGCTAAAATTGTCCCATAAATGATCAAATTACTAACATATTTGAACAATTTAGCTTATGATTGTGGATTGTTTTACAACTGGAAGAGAAAGGTGGTGGTCATGGGGGAATGGCAGGAGAAGAAAACCCCCCAGGGGTAGGTTCAGGGGTAAAAAAGAAAAGAGAGGAGGTGGGTTGGGGGATTTGTATGGGAGTGGAGGGTGGTCATGGGGGAATGGGAGGAGAAAACCGCAGAAGGAGGGGGCGAGAGGGGGAGGGGGGGTGAGTTTTGGTTATGTTCTTAGGATTATATATATATTTTTTATCTCCTTTTCTTCAATTTTTTCTAATTTTGTATTTATTTTAACCCTATTTTTATTTGTTAATTATGAAAAGTCATATTTACCCTAAAATTTGGTTAAATCTAACAGAAAATTAGACAATGGGATCAATGGAGTGAATAAATATAGTGTTGATGAACTATTTGAACGAATAGTTTAATTGAGGGACCAAAATGTAAATCGAGTACAAGTTTGAGGACCATTTGAGTAATTTACCCTAAAACTTAATTGTAAATCACTTTATCATCTTATATGAGAGGGCCATCACTCACTAAATTGTGAATTTTTGTTTGTTTGTAAAATCATATATATTTTTTTCCAAGTGTTGTAGGAGTTGTAAGGGATTTTTGGAAAGGAAAGCAGGACCACTTCAGACTTGGCTTTGGCTCCTTCAGTGCACATATTACGATGATGTATCTCCATGCCAAATTTACCTTTTCTTCCTCTTCGGTTTCTTGATGTTTTATTTTTCAGTCAGTTGGCTAGCAGCATCTCCAAGGAGATGTTAAATGCAAAATGTTAAATTTAAATTTGATGACTTATATGGCAATTTGATCATTTGGAAAAATATTAACTCCACTCGAAATGTCAAAGGTCATATTATTTTATTATATTTTCAAAAGCAAATGAGGCTCATATGATGCATAAAGTTTTAAAAAACGGTAAATGATAGTTTTTTTTTTTTTTAAAAACTCTTTTTAAAAACTTTATGCATCATATGGGCCTCCTTTGCTTTTGAAAATATAATAAAATAGTATAACCTTTGGCATTTCGAGAGTAAATGATAGTTTATGACCTAAAAATTAAAAAAAAGTAAATGATAGTGGGGTCCATGACTAAAAAAATATTTGACATCAAGCTTTCTGATATGTTATTTTTGACACATCTCTTTCAACATTCAAATCCACATAGGATTTAACCAAGGTGGTTGGTGTGAGTGGTTCGGCACTCTCATTCCTTAAGAGAGGTCAGGGGTTCGATCCCTGCTCTCGTATGGAGTCACCACTTTGGCCAACACTTTACCCCTTACGGGCCGACCCAGTGTGAGTGGGGATTAGTCTGGGTTGTGGTTAAGGCTTAAAGGTGCCACCCATAGTTGGAGCCCATTCAGGACCACCTCGTGGTTTAGACAAAAAAAAAAAAAAAATCCACATAGGATTTGACTACTCAATTGGAGCAACTTTAACCTTCAATTTTTAACATTTTATGTCCATATGGCAATTTGACATATCGATTGGAGACGCTTTAAGTTATTTTTTCAGCCAGTCAGATGCAATAAAAGATTACATTTTACTTGAATGCTGGGTGTGATGATCAAATTGTTAAATGCAAATAGCTTTCATAAAAATTTACTGCATTTAAGAAGCCCATGCTCCCACATTTCGACTTTTGAATCCAAAGCCCAGGCCCAACTAAAGAATGAAATGCGAACAAGTCTGAAAAACCCTAGCAGAAAACCTGGCGGCAATTCGCTTATAAAAAGCCCCCTAAACCCTCTGACCATCGCCTCTTTACATCGCGCTCTCTCAAATCAAAACCCTAGCCCAAAAACCCTAGCCCCTGCTCTCTCTCTCTCTCTTTCTCCCTGTTTCTTGCTCGCTCAATCGCTCTGCTTCAATGGAATTTTGGGGTAAGCGTCTCTGCCCTTATCTACTCCTATTCTTCTTTTATTCCTTTTCTCACTGTTTAGCGTTTCTCAGTGTTTGTCCTTTACTCACTGTTTACGTTCTCAGTGTTTAGCTGAAAACAGTGCTTTTGTTCGTTTTTGATATTCTGTGTTTAAGGCTTAACTTGGTGCAATGTCTTGTGATAATTGTTTTACTGTTGTGTTTTCATGTTTTGCATTTTATTTCTGATAATTTCTTCAACGTGCTTCTGTACGCTAGAGGTTATGGTTGTGAGTAAGCTTGTCTCGGATGGGTCTGAAATTGTTTGTGTGGTTTCTGTGTATAAACTGGTTAAATCATAAGTTTTGGACTTGATGATTTTCAATCAGTGACTTCTTATAGTTTTGGTTTTATGGTTTTGCTGATGAAAAATTATTGTTTCTGAGCCAGTCTCATTTTGTACATGAATTCTAGGCTTTAATCGTGTTGAATTTGCAAACAATTTCTCTGTAACATGTGCCTTACAGGTGCCAGTTCCCCAAAAACCATACGCTTGATGATCTGAACCCCACTTTTCTTTTCTTCTATTTTATTAGAACCCTTTGACGATTTTTGTTATTAGTCTTCTTCTCGCCAAGTCGTAGTCGTGTTATGTGATGTGGATGGATATTTTTGCATGCAGCTGGTTTAGTCTTTATATGCAATCATCCTTCCTGTTTTGTTCTTGATGTTTCTGTACTCTTTATAATAATTACGTTTGTTTATTTTAGGTGTTGAAGTGAAGGCTGGAGAGCCAGTAAAATATGTGCCTGTTGATGGCAAAGTTGTGCACCTGTCACAGGTAGTGTTTCTTTTCTAAACTAGTTCTCTTTGTTGGATTCGTCTACAAATATTTCTTTGATATCACTGTGCGTGTCAGTGCCTTGTTTTAAGATGTTTTAACGTTTCTTTTTCTCTAGGCTTGTTTGGGCGAGACAAAGAAGGGAGTTGATCAGGGTGTCATCTCTGTGAAGATCGATGACAAGAAGTTTGTTTTGGGAACTCTTTCATCTGATAAATTCCCTCATTTGTTCCTTGACTTGGTTTTTGAGAAAGAGTTTGAGCTCTCGCACAACTTGAAAAATGGAAGTGTCCACTTTTGTGGTTATCAGACCTTGATTGGAGAATATCCTTTTGATAATTGTGTTGTATGTTGAATTGATTGTTTGAGCATGACATTTTATGTTTTTCTTTATGAACGAGCTACTTTGTATATTTGCCCTGGAGTCTGCAGGGAAAGTTATTTTTCTGTTTTCTTGTATCATTTCTTAAAAAAATGTTAATCAGTAACTTCGAGCAGTTTATGGTGTTTGAGCAGAAGTATTGATTATTTTTGGAAAATAATTCGTCCATAATAATTATATTTTAAAATGAAATTTTTGTATACAGGGCTTGATTTTGTATTGAAATTAAAATATTGAATGTTGATGATTTGATGTTTTAGCATTGATGAATTGTGATATTTTGTATTTATTCATTGCTTCCTTGACTACTTGATGTGTTCTTTGCTGCCACGGACGAGGAGGGTGATTCAGGTAAATGCAATGCCATTTTCTTTTTTTGTGTTGACATGATTATAAATTTATTATATGTCCTTAGCTAATCGGTTACCATTTTCTGCTTATGTAGAATTTGATTCCTCAGATGAGGATGTCCCGATGGAAATCACACCGAATGGTAAATGTTTGACATGGATCTTCCAATTTGTCATGTGGTTTCTGTCGATCTTATTTATTCTTATCACTTGTTCATAAACTGTGCACAGGAATACCAGCTCCTTCCAAGACTAACACTGTGAAACCTGAAGCTTCTGAAAAGCAAAAAGTTAAGATTGATGAGCCAAGTAATGATGATGATGATGGTTCTGATGATTCAAGTTCTGAGGATGGTTTGGGTGGTTTTGAAGATTCATCAGATGAGGTATGGTCACAGATTCATATACAGATTTTGCATCCATGATTCATTCATATACAGATTTTGCACCGATTGCATACAGTGCTTGGCCTTGAATAAAGGCTTGTTGTGTCACTAAAGTGCTTTTGTTTTACCCAACTATGAAGATACGTTTTCATGTGTTGATTTGAAGTTGTTTGTTGTCTGAGCTTATTGGTCAAAATATATTCTTGATTGGCTTAGCTTGTAATGCCCTCTATAGTAGTAGTATGCAACTGCTTAATCACTTTGGTAATTTGTATTTCTGATTGTAGGATGATGATAGTGATGAGGATGATGATGCTACTGATGAGGATGATGAGGAGACACCTACTCCTAAGAAGGTAATGAAATGGTTTTGTGGTTCTCACAGTTTGCCTGATCTTCTTTTGAAATTATCGACCTTGATTATTTTTGCGAGTTCGGTTGTTCATGTTTGTTGATTGTTTATTTTGAAGGCTTCCAAGAAAAGACCCAATGAATCTGCTTCTAAAACTCCAGTCCCTGCTAAAAAAGCCAAGCAAGTAACTCCTCAGAAGACTGGTACTCTCTCTCTCACTCTCTCTCACTCTCTCAATAATACCCAAATAGTCATAGTGTATTTCGGTGTTACCTGTAATGGCTAACTTTTTTACGAATTTTTACAGATGGAAAGAAGGCTGCGCACACTGCCACCCCACACCCTGCAAAGAAGGGTGGAAAGACTCCTGCTACAGGTGACAAGCCCAAGCCACAAACACCAAAGTCTGGTGGCGAGCACTCATGCAAACCTTGCAGCAAGTATGTTAAGCATACCATTTTGTTGTTTTCTGCGTGTAGTATTTGTGTTCTGTAGCTGGTTTTTATGCTTGTCATCTTGCTGTTTGCAGGTCGTTTAATTCTGATGGTGCGCTTCAGTCACACAACAAGGCCAAGCACAGTGCCAAGTAGAAGGACGTGCAGGATCGTGGCATGCTTATGATATATTGTAGTTATTTTTGGTCATTGAGAGTACAGAGGGTGATATGTTAAGGTTATGGTGGTAGCAACGGTTGTCCTCTGGTTTTGAGTTATCGGCTTGTCTTTTAGAGTTGTTATTTCACAGTTAACTGAACCTATATTTTACTTTTCTATTTGGATATTGCTTATTAAACTTAATTAGGTGCGATATGTTTAAATCTCATAGTCTTTTTTAAGTTGAAGTGCTCTACTTTTAGCCCTTCTTACAAAATGAGAGAATGCTCTTTGACCTTTCAATTGTCCTATATAGAAATTGGATCGATTTTCCAGGGTTTATAAAACTGTGTTTATGTCCTATTGGAATAGCTATTGATTTTTCAGTGTTAATGGAGACTGAGGGTTAAAAGGACTGCTAATAGAACTTTTGGTAGAAAAATGTGAAGGCGTTTACGCTGGGTGCTTGAATTACTGCTAAAAAGCACGTGAATTTTTAACGAAAGTCTGGGTTGCCACCTCTTGATCCGATCCCTGGAAAAATCTGGGTCTCATATTTAGAAGAGTTTTCCATGGATTGCTGGGGAGGAGACGAGTTTCAAGGCTGATGGGAAACCCTGAACTTGACATCTTTAAACCTTAGATTCCGCTGGATGAGTCGTCCGAATTTCCTAGCTGCAAATTCAGTTAGGACTTCAGATGTTGCATCTTGCCAGATGTAAAGCTCAGAGCCGTTGATTTCGAATTTTGTGATCGTATTGTGCATTTGGAGCTTGTAAAGCAATTTGCTTCACATCCAACTTGCAGCCCAGGTTCAATGTGCACACTATTCTCTGAATAGTTTGAGAGCTATAACAGAGGCACAAGTTTCGGTCTCCTCCAATCTCTTCTCGTCAAAAAAAATAACTGAATAAGAAATTCAAGTATCATATTCATTGCTTTTTGAAATGCTTCGGAAACAATAAGTTCAAAAAATATGATGTCGGAAGGGTTTTGTAACTCAAGTGGTTAAGAGCATTTTTTATATTTAATTCCCCTCCTTCCAATATGGCTTGTATTTTAAAAAAAGAAACGAACCTCAGTCGCGGGTTATGGGCCTGGTGTAATAAGAAGCAAGTGGTGCATACTCAGAAACAAGTATAGGCCTTACTTCTACCTCATTTCCTTGCAAACCAAAATTGAAATTTCAAATAATTTTTTTTTAATGTTTATAAGTCTCTTGTTTCAAAACGAGTATGATTCTGAAGATTTTCTTTGAGATTTAATGGCTCAAAACCAGGTCCAAAGTAGGCTAGAAAATTTGGAAATTTCTGGGTCGTTCATTTCCAGTTTCATACCCACGCTTTGAGCCTCGATTCCTCCGTGTGTGGTGGGTGTTTGTGAAATCTTTTTTTCGGGTGGATCGTTGGTTTTGTGGGTGTAAAAGTAGCTTTAAATTTACAAACAGAATCATTAAAATCTGGAATTTGGAACTATAAATTTACCAAAACCTGCTGCACCCAAAATCCATACACAACAATAGCCATAAGATTAAATTGCAAAACTTGGGATAGATTCCATGTTGACTTGTGAAGAAAAGGAAAATAAAGTCGGAGTCCTAAAGGTCTATGCTGTCCCTCCAAACAAGAAACCCATCGCTGCATAGAAATTAAAGTTTCAAGATTTATGCATCAGATATTTCCATGACAGTGGCAAAACCCGATAATCCAAATGTAAGAAGTTCACCTATACCATTTATAAAGTTCTTAGAAACAACCCACCCTGATATAACATTTAGGCATAACATTTAACACATTCCTCTTTCATGCCCAGGATTGATAAACCAGCAGTAACAAATGGCTCGACATTAAGTTCACAGATGATTTTAAGAATTGTCAATAACTTAAACAGAAGGAATAACATCATATCCAGTCAAGATTTTAATGCTTGTACAATTCCAAATATGACAATACAACTGGTCCAACAACAAAAGATTTTGGATGCCACACTAAACCTGCATTATGATTAGCCTACTACAATCGACCAACAGCAATGACCTACCAACAGTAATAACCTACATCAGTCGTTTGAGTGATGGAATAGGAATATACTTTCACACTTCTGAATTGAAACCTGAAATATCGTATAACCCCATTCTCCTGAATCCTGATACACTGCACCAGCAACCTGTACACAAATTCCATTGTAAGCTGCAATGAAAATAAATAGGATCGGACCTTAGAAGCAGGGATACCTGAACCTGCAAAACTTGTAAAGAATGTAAGATCGTGACTTTTACTAATTGAAACAAAAAAATAATGCTAAAAGGGGAGAAGAAAACAAAACCCAAGACAGAACCATGATATTCGATCGTTCACTACTCTTGATTCGTGGTGGTCACAGAACTTCTGACTGTAAATCATGAATGCATGCAAAACAAGCAAACAAATTTCACACAGATGCAAAGTATCAACTGGGGATTGGCTTCCATGAAACTAAATAAGAACAAAAAATAAAAACCATTGTCGTCTTGATTGAACAAGAAAGATAGAAAGAGAGATGTTATAGTCAGCTGAAATCATCCCCTACGGCCCCAGCCAAAAATTCTTATTGAGGAGCTGGCTTTGTGATGACAGTTAGATGTGAGAACATTTGTGCTTATTTTAGACACAAGCACAAGATAAGTAATTAACGAGAAGTTATTTTATTTAGTTCCGGAATTTTTGGAAGCTAAGTACTTAATCAAATTAAGTTTTAACAATTTGGGGTCTAATTATTCAAGCCTCCTACTACACTATGGTATTTACACATTTTATTGCCTAGGGGAAGATTGGTGTTGTAATTGAGAATATTAACTAGACTTTAATTGTTCTCCTAACTCTAGATTTTCTCCCTATCCTCAATATTTCTTTCCTTTGCCTCACTTTGTCATTGCTTATCTAAGTTGAATAATCAATAGCTTTGTACAAAGGACGAAGTCCAAAATGATGAAGGGAGTTGTTTGAAGAGACTGGTTGAAGCGAAGAGTACAGAACTAGGGCAGCAGGGGAAGGGTTTACAGAGACATATCATACAGAAAGCACACAGTCACACAATATGTATGAGATTAAAAATTGTAAAGGCATTTCAATTGCATATCACAGAAGTGTGAACCTGCACACCACCTGCACAGTGGAAAATGTGCTGTAAGCTATATTTATTGAAAAAATGGTTTTTGTTGAAATATAAATTTCTTTCGTGATTGAGCACGTATACTATATTGATATGCGTGTGTGAGGTATGAAAGCGTATGGAAGCGTTTGTGTGTGTATAAACAGAGACAGATACAGAGAGAGACAGAGAGGCGGTGGGGGGGAAGGAAACCACATAAATGCTTTTAAATATCAGTATTCATACCCTCCTTTCTCTGCAGGTTGCTATTGCTCCTCACCATTTGTACTGATTTTCCATTTGTGCATGCTCATAATTGCTAGAATTTTCATTTTGTTCTCTTTCCCTGTTCCACTGCTCAATCTTGGCCCGTCTCTCCTCACTGCCTTCTCTAACTGGACTACGGTTTCTTCTCCTTCCAGGGCTTCTGCTTCTACTGCGCCCTCTCCTTCCATCAGGGCTTCTGCTTCTACTGTGTCCTCTCCTTCCACCAGGGCTAACGGTCTTGTTCCTTCGGCTCCAGCTTTCAGGATAGCGATCCTCATCATCATACCTTCTGCTATGACCACGGCTCCCATGAGAGCGCTCTTCATAGCTACGATGCCTGTAAGGGCTTCGACTCCTGCTTCGACTGTGGCTATGCCTTCTCCGATAGCTCCCAAATAACTCACGCCTCAATTCCCTGACATTGTAACAAAGAGTGAGTTAAATTAATGCATCAGTGCGTTCTGCAATAAGAAATTTTTTTCAAGCAAAGCATACCTGCTGATCCTTTTCAAGTGCATAAAATTGCAGTATCCACCACGGTTGCATGTATTCTCCTCATACTGCCTGCAGGTGGCTTCACGGAAGTCTGTCACTGGTGAAAAGTCAACAATGATAGGACGACCTGCAAGTTATTTACCAAGAGATATAAGTTCCAAATATTACATATTGTAGGCCTTAAAAGCAATATAAACCATAACTAGCAGACACTTAGGCATCAAATTCTGAAGTTCAAAGATACGGTGTAGAAACTAACCAGCATAAAATCTTCCACTTAGGTTCCGAAGTGCATTTGAAGCATGTTCCTCCTCCCTAAACTGAACGTACACATTGCCCACCTGCCCAAATGGATAAGTTTTGCAGTAGTATCAATAATTTTTATGATGAGAAAATTGGAAAGCAGAGAAAGAGCTTATCTTTCTGTCGAATAAAACATACCATGTGGTCGGCTAGGTTGTCACAGACATTCAGACTTTCAATATCACCGTACTTACTCAGCTCTTGAAACAGATCCTCATAAAATTCCTGCAATTTCCAAAAAGTAAACAATGTAATTGTAGGAAATATGCAAGCGTATGTACTTACATTTATACACATATACAGAACAGAAAAGGATTGCACAGACACTAAGGTTTTCAACTATTTCACAGATGTAATATAAAGCATTTAGGTTTCAAGATGGAAAAAAGATCATATAATAAATAAACAAAAGTTTATTTTGCATCCCACTGCTCTGTATTTATATTTGAAGACCCTATACTCGAGATTGAGTTTACTTACATCTTCCTTTAATCTTCCTTTTATTCTTCTCTATTCCCCATTACAACCACTAGCAAAAGATCAAATCTTCTTCTTTAAATTAAAAAATAAAAACATTTCATGCATCAATATTTGAAAGATGTACTTTTTAAACACATTAATTCTGAATTTCACACAGGGAAAGTCGGAAAGAGTCCAATACACATAATAAAATCCTCTAATTCATAGAAATAGCACACAACAAATCCAAAACACAACATTCCGAACAAAAACAGCGCAAAATGCAAATGGGTTTTTGTTAAATCATGGGTTGCTTTCCTCTATAACAAAAAACAAACATCAAATAAAAACAAAAATGGCAAATGGGTTTTCAATTTTGAATATGAAGAAGGGCGAGCAGACCTCAAAGTGTCTTTGGATCTGGCGGGGGTCGATGGGCTGGCCCTGAGCGTCGACGCCGGGAGTGATCATATCGGGCCTCTGGTACATGTTGGAGAGCAAGAGGGTTGGGCTGACGCTGGGCTTGGTGTGGAGTCTGGAGCAGCGATCTCCATGCCTGCACGCCCCTATCTTAAAGTAGAAAGGGCAATTCACCCTGTCCTTCTCTGTCCCAAATATGGAAGCCAAATGCTCTGCCATTGCTCTCCTTCTCTCTGAACAGAACAGACTTCGCTTCTGTTGTGTTTGTGAATCGATGGGGGAAAGGGGGAATGGGAAAAGCCTCAAACAGTGTAAAATGTGGAGGTGGGTCTGTAAATATATGCGGACGAAGGGGTTTGTTGTTTTGGTGCTGAGCCATAGAGGGTAATTGTGGTCCTTGTTCGAGAGGGTTCCTTGGACGCGTGCATGATAAAAAAATCATTCACACAAGAAAAAATGTTAAAATAGTCCAACTCCTTCAAAATTGGACATACCCATTCAGTACAGTGATGTCACTGTTGGACAGTGACCCGAGAGTTGTTCAATGTCACTTTTAGTGAGTAACTTAAGAGTTTATTTCATGTCACTATACTAGACTGGTTTGTCCAATGTTTGAGGGACTGGACAATTTTGTCTTGATAACCTCATATTGTCCTTATATAGTAAAGCCCTTATATTATATGTAAGGCCATCTCCAGCCATGGGCTATATCCCAAAGAGTGCTGCTAAACGAATCCTAAAATTAACTGAGTACACCCTATGATCTAAGTATACCATAATATTTAAATTAAAATGTAAAATTAACTAAGTTTACCCTATTTAACTACCAAAAATACCCCCATTACATCCTAATACACCATTATAAAAACTTAAAACAGCTTTGTTTGTATATATATATATATATATATATATATATATATACTCAAATCTTCTTTTTGTATGCATTGGTGCAGAATGGTGTAGTCCTGAATATGAGGAAACTGGAAAAAAAACTTGTTCTGAAGGCTATTGAAGAATCGGGCATAACAGATGATGAAGCCAAACTCAGTGATACAGTGATCTGCTTGATCACAAGGTTTGCCTATCCAATGTTTATTTAGTATATATATATATATATATATATATATATATATATATACTCAAATCTTCAATTAAATGGTATCTATTGATCTTGGCTTCACCTTTACATTATTATTTTTAATCATATTACTTGTTTGGTGCCAGATCAATTCAAGCTCCAGATTTAAAGTTGAGAACAAGCATGAGCATGTTCATTTGGTGGCCAAGGATTGAAATACAGTGTGAAGGGGAGTAATTGGGAATCACACCGTAGTGTCGCCTTTAAATTTGCAGCCTTGTTGGCCTTGGTTGGCTGGAACCTCATTCAAATTCAGAATCAAATGCAGATGGTTGGCTGGAACCTTTTTTTGTATGCGGAGTCACAAGCCCAAGACTCATATTTTTTCTTCTGTTTTGAAAACTTTTCAGAAGAAAAATCATCATTGTCATTAATTCTGCAATTCTATATGAATCAGACAGACATTGTGATGCTTGTCTCATAGTACAAGATCCATTCCTAATCATTCATTTATTATTATTATTGAGGTTACAAACAAACCCCCAAAAAAAAGTCCAATTTGGATGAATATGGTGAGTATGGTGTATTTTTTTTATTTTTTTAGAGTAGGGTGTATTTATTAAAATTACATTTGTTTCACAATTCAATATATCTTTTTTGGTCATTTTATATAAGAGTAAATTAGTAATTCAAGAAATAGTTTGGTAGTAGGGTGTACTCAGTTAATTTTAGGGTTCGTTTAGCAGCACTCTATCCCAAATATAGCTCTAAAATAATGCAAAATCTATCTCCAGTCATGGGCTAAACAAAATTTTGGCCAAATTTGGAGGACTACATTCGGCCCTTTAGCCCTCCAATCGGGCCACATGTAGCCCAACTTTTTCCTAGGCCAAATTTTTTGTGGACCCCATGCATAAAGCATGCTGACATCGTCATAGCTGAATATATATATATATATATATATATATATATATATATATATATATATATATATATATATAAAGCCTTTTTAAATGTTTCAAATCGTGTTGTTTAAGAAAAAGGTATAAAAAAATTATTGGTGATGACCGTTGGAGGTTAGACTATTGAAATCCATCCTTTTTTAAAAAATTTATTTTATAAATGTGGTCACCTTTTTGAATGTTTTCAATTCATGTTATTTAAGAAAAAATTATTGGTCATGACCGTTGGAGGTCAGACCATTGAAACCGATCCTCTTTTTTTTTTTAAATAAAAAAAATTTAAAATTTGGTCACCTTTTTAAATGTTTTCAAGTGTTGTTTAAAAAAAATTATAAAAATTTTGTTCTTATCAACGTATACGTGTCATATATGGAATATTGTCTCTAAATAGTAGTTTAATTAAATTAAACAATATATAGTTGTGGAATGTATGAGTGTTGTACTATAGTTTTTCTCAAAATAATAAAATATGAAGGATCCAAAAATATAGCCCTGCATGGCTGGAGATGGAAAAATTTAGCTCTGCACTATTCTTTAAAAAATTAATATTTTGAAGGGCTAAATTTTTAACCATAGACTACATTTAGCCCTATGACTGGAGATGACCTAAGGTTCTTCTAAGAGCACTTCCACCACAAGGGGTTAGCCCAGGCAGGAGGAGATGGCCTAAATTTTTAACCCTAGACTACAAGAATATTTGGATGTAGCAAAGTTAGAGGATGTGGCTATAAAATTCTTTGGGAAGTACCTGAATATCAACTGAATAAATAATCTTTTCGAGTTTGAGTAAATGAATCCAAATTATATAATCGTGCAACATGAGTTAAGAATGATAGAGGAAGAAACTTAGACGCAAGGATGACGATAAAAAGTTAATTATGTCATTATGTGTGCTAAATCGCACGTAGGCATCCATAGCCAGAATATTATGACATTGTTATTGGTAGTATTAAACTAAAAGATGATAATTGAAAGCTTCACTTTCTAGCATGCATATTCAAACTTTCGTAAAATTTACATCCAAATTCCATTCTTTCACTTAGGTTCATCAAAACATGGTGCTCAATTGATTGCAAAGATAGTTGCGCCTGTGCAAAAAAGTAAAAAAAATGTGTACATTAAATATTTTAATCAAAAGGGAAGTTAAAATTTTGGTGCAACAAGCTTCCCAAAAGTAGTAAAATTAATTGAGCCCTAACCCATTTTCTGCTCAAGAGTTCCAACAGAGTATTCAATTCTTTGAGAATTCTCTTCTCTTAATTGAATAATCATCGAACCATGTTTTTCGAAACTACTTATATCATTTACCGTCGCTTCATCTTTCACCTTGGCGAATTATGCACAACTATTTGAAATAAAAGTAATTCGAGCCAAAATATTATGATGTTGATGGCATGTTATACGACCAAGTACATCCATAGATAAGATAATTTTCTAGGTTGTGGTTATTGTTGTTGTGTTATGGTACAAGAGGGGATCTTATATTTATATAAGCTCAAATACCTTGAGGTTTTTGCCCATCAAGGATTCTAAAGATATTCTCGTAGTCGTAAGATGAAACCTCTTACCCCAAATAAATGGGTCCCCATACTCGTACCCGAAGGTTTCACTATACTTTCCTTGAACCAACTGTTATTGTTCGGGTCAATTGGCTCCCTTGGAGTATAAAATTTTTGTTCAGTAGAGCTTCCGCACTGGAGAAGGAATTAGTAACTTAAATAAATAATGAGAAACAATTAATTAATAAAGACAAAGAAATAAAGATTAATCACTTACAATCACTGTAAATTGGCCACCATCAAGTATATTAACATTAACCACATGCGTACGCCTCAACATTTGTGAGTAAAAAAAAAATCAATTGTCAAATAAAAACAAACATTATAGGCCACAATAATTCAAACAAGCATTATACTTGGTTAAGGCTCCTCATAATTAATTAACTTTATAAGAAAACACTTTTGCCAAAAGGGCTAAAGGTACACCACACCCTTAAACTTTAAAAAGACTGAGATTTATGCACAATTATTTGAAATAAAAGTAATTCGAGTCAAAATATTACAATGTTGATGACATGTTATACGACCAAGTACATCCCTAGATATGATAATCTTCTAGGTTGTGGTTATTGTTGTTGTGTTACGGCACAAGAGGGGATCTTATATATATATATATATATATATATATATATATACATATCTAAGCTCAAATACCTTGAAGTTTTTGCCCATAAAGGATTCTAAAGATATTCATGTAGTCGTAAGATGAAACCTCTTACCTTGAATAAATGGGTCCCTAAGCTCGCACCCGAAGGTTCCACTATACTTAATCTATACCTCAAGCTCGCACTCGAAGGTTTTACTATACTTCCCTTGAACCAACTGCTTTTGTTTCGGTCAATTGGCTTCCCCGGAGTATAAAATTTTTGTTCAGTCGAGCTTCCGCGCTGGAAAAGGAATTAGTAACTTAAAATAAATAAATAGAAATATTTAATTAATAAAGACAAAGAAATAAAAATCAATCACATACAATCACTGTAAATTGGCCACATCAAGTGTATTAACATTAACCATTTGCGTATGCCTCAGCATTTGCAAGTAAAAGAAAAAAATCAATTGTCAAATAAAAACAAACATTATATGCCATAATAATTCAAGCAAGCATTATACATGTTAAGGTTCCTTATAATTAATTAGCTTTATAAGAAAACACTTTTACCAAAAGGGCTAAAAGTACACCACACTCTTAAACTTTAAAAAGACTTAGATTTATGCACAACTGTTTGAAATAAAAGTAATTCGAGCCAAAATATTACGATGTTGATGGCATGTTGTACGACCAAGTACATCCCTAGATAGAATAATCTTCTAGGTTGTGGTTATTGTTGTTGTGTTATGGTACAAGAGGAGATCTTATATCTACATAAGCTCAAATACCTTGAGGTTTTTGTCCATAAAGGATTCTAAAGATATTCTTGTAGACATAAGATGAAATCTTTTACCCCGAATAAATGGGTCACCAAACGCACACTTAAAGGTTCCATTATATTTAACATATACCACAAGCTCGCACCCGAAGGTTTCACTATACTTCCCTTGAACCAACAATTATTGTTCGGGTCAATTGGGTCCTCTGGAGTATAACATTTTTGTTCTGTTGAGCTTCCGCGCTGAAAAAGGCAGTAGTAACTTAAAATAAATAGTGAAAAACAATTAATTGATAAAGACAAAGAAATAAAGATTATTCACTTACAATCACTGTAAACTGGCCACCATCAAATGTATTAACATTAACCATTTGCGTATGCCTCAGCATCTGCAAGTAATAGAAAAAAAATCAATTATCAGATAAAAATAAACATTATATGCCACAATAATTCAAGCAAGTATTATACTTAATTAAGGCTCATCATAATTAATTTGTTTTATAAGAAAATAATTTTTGCAAAAGGGCTAAAGGTACACTACACTCTTAAATATAAAAAAGACTGAGATTTATGCACAACTATTTGAAATAAAAGTAATTCGAGCCAAATTATTACGATGCTGATGACATGTTATACGACCAAGTACATCCCTAGATAGGATAATCTTCTAGGTTGTGGTTATTGTTGGTGTGTTATGGTACAAGATGGTATCTTATATCTATATAACCTCAAATACCTTGAAGTTTTTGCCCATCAAGGATTCTAAAAATATTCTTGTCGTCTTAAGGTGAAACCTTATACCTCGAATAAATTGGTCCCCAAGCTCGCACCTGAAGATTCCATTATACTTAACCTATACCCCAAGCTCGCACCCAAATGTTTCACTATACTTTCCTTGCACCAACTGCTATTGTTCGGGTCAATTGGCTCCCTCGAAGTATAAAATTTTTGCTCAGTTGAGCTTCCGCGCTGGAAAAGTAATTAGTAACTGAAAATAAATAATGATAAACAATTAATTAATAAAGATAAAGAAATAATGATTAATCACTTACAATCACTGTAAACTAGCCACCATCAAGTGTATTAAGATTAACTATCTGCGTATACCTCAGCATCTGCAGGTAAAAGAAAAAAAATCAATTGTCAGATAAAAACAAAAATTATATGCTACAATAATTCAAGCAAGCATTATACTTGATTAAGGCTCCTCATAATTAGTTTGCTTTATAAGAAAACACTTTTGCCTAAAGTGCTAAAAGTACACCACACCCTTTAACTTAAAAAAGACTGAGATTTATGTGCAACTATTTGAATTAAAAGTAATTCAAACCAAAATATTACGATGTTGATGGCATGTTATACGACCAAGTACATTCCTAGATAGGATAATCTTCTAAGTTGTCGTTATTGTTGTTGTGTTATGGTACAAGATTCATATTATATTTATATAAGCTCAAATACCTTGAGATTTTTGCCCATCAAGAATTCTAAAGATATTCTTGTAGTCGTAAGATAAAACCTCTTACCCCGAACAAATGGGTCCTCAAGCTCACATCCGAAGGTTTCATTATACTTTCCTTGAATCAACTGCTATTGTTCGGGTCAATTGGCTCCCCCAAAGTATAAATTTTTTGTTTAATCGCACTTCCACGCTGGAAAAGGAATTAGTAACTTAAAATAAATAATGAGAAACAATTAATTAATAAAGACAAAGAATAAAGATTAATCACTTACAATCACTGTAAACTGGCTACCATCAAGTGTATTAACATTAACCATCTGTGTATGCCTCAGCATCTGTAAGTAAAAGAAAAAAAATCAATTGTTAGATAAAAACAAACATTATATGAAACAATAATTCAATCAAGCATTATACTTGGTTAAGGCTCCTCATAATTAATTAGCTTTGTAAGAAAACATTTTTGCCTAAAGGGCTAAAGATACACCACACCCTTAAACTTAAAAAAGACTGAGACTTATGCACAACTATTTGAAATAAAAGTAATTCGAGTTAAATTATTACGATGCTGATGACATGTTATAAGACCAAATACATCCCTAGGTAAGATAATCTTGTATGTTGGGGTTATTGTTGTTGTGTTATGATACAAGAGGGGATCTTATATATATGTAAGCTTAAATACCTTAAGGTTTTTGCCCATTAAGAATTCTAAAGATATTCTTGTAGTCGTAAAATGAAACCTCTTACCTCGAATAAATGGGTCCCCAAGCTCGCACCTGAAGGTTCCAATATACTTAACCTATACACCAAACTCGCACCCAAAGGTTTTACTATACTTCCCTTGAACCAACTGCTTTTGTTCGGGTCAATTGTCTCCCCCGGAGTATAAAATTTTTGTTCAGTCAAGCTTCCGCATTGGAAAAAGAATTAGTAACTTAAAATAAATAATGAGAAACATTTAATTAATAAAGACAAAGAAATAA
The DNA here is from genome assembly GCF_965620075.1 of Prunus avium. Classification (NCBI taxonomy): domain Eukaryota; kingdom Viridiplantae; phylum Streptophyta; class Magnoliopsida; order Rosales; family Rosaceae; genus Prunus; species Prunus avium. The sequence continues at coordinate 29,856,319 of NC_142289.1, forward strand.
AGATTAATCACTTACGATCACTGTAAACTGGCTACCATCAAGTGTATTAACATTAACCATCTAAGTATGCCTCAGGATCTGCAAGTAAAAGAAAAAAAATCAATTGTCAGATAAAAACAAACATTATATGCCACAATAATTCAAGCAAGCATTATACTTGGTTAAGGCTCCTCATAATTAATTAGCTTTATAAGAAAATACTTTTGCCAAAAGTGCTAAAGGTACACCACAACCTTAAACTTAAAAAAGACTGAGATTTATGCACAACTGTTTGAATTAAAAGTAATTCGAACCAAAATATTACGATGTTGATGGCATGTTATACGACCAAGTACATCCCTAGATAGGATAATCTTCTAGGTTGTGGTGATTGTTGTTGTGTTATGGTACAAGAGGGGTTCTTATATCTATCTAAGCTCAAATACTTTGAGGTTTTTGCATATAAAGGATTCTAAAGATATTCTTGTAGACATAAGATGAAATCTCTTACCCCGAATAAATGAGTGAACTAGTGAACTAAAGATGTTACGAGAATATTGAAGATTATTAAATAGATCCTCATACGTCCTGAAATGAGCGGAATTTATATGATTTTAATACCTATTTGCTTCTTTTTCATTTGAAACATCATAGAAAGAAATTACCATAGAAAAATTGCCTCAAATAGTGATAGCGTTCGAGTAATTTTCATTTCCTTCATACACTTTTTTTTTCCTTGATTATAACATATAGGGGTGGGCATCAAAACCGGAATACTGAAATCATCTCGAAACCGTGCCAAACCGTGCCAATCTCGTGCCATCCCGTTTGGTGTTGACGTGTAAACTGGATGATACCGTGTCATCCCGTTACTGTTTGGCACAACATCAGTTCCACATTTGTGATCCCGGTTGGTGTCATACCGTACTGAACAGTACATGAGTTTTATTAATCCTAATTTAATTTCAGTTCTACCTTACTTTTCACAGATATTTCTTCAACTCCTCTTTGTTTCTCTGCGTCCTTTCCTTTACTTTCCTCTATCTAATTCTTCTCTTCTCCTTTCTCAATCATGATTTGAAGCCGTAATTCCCAAATCCTCCACCATCAATCGATCTCATGTTCTTCTCCTCCTCCTCCTCTCTTTCTCTCTGTTCTTCTCCAAACTAGTGGAAAAGTGTTGTTAATATTATGTTAACTCGCAATTGTACGGGGCAATTAGTAGTATAGCAAGACAAGTACGAGGTCGTACCCATGAAGACTGAGAAGTAAAAACTAGTTATGTACTTAGATTACCAAATTCAAGAAAGTAGGAGGTTATGTCTAAAACAGAATTTAAAGGAAGAGTGGTTGCAGGGGCGGACGCACAAAGGGACAAATGGGGTCAGACGACCCTATGGAACTCGGGAAAAATGGTTGTGGAGGTCTGAGGCAACCCCATGGATTGCTGGTTTGCGACCCTATGGTGCACACCACATGTTCGATGAAATGCTGCAGAAGCCTTACGCTGCACCTCCATGCCGCAGAAGCCTTGCGCTGCACCTCCACGCTGCAGCACCTCGTGCTGCACCTCCATGCAGCAGCACCTCCACGCGTAAGTTACTCCCTTTGTTTTTGGCTGCTTCTGCTCGAAGAGCTTTTGGCAGCTGCATCAGGTGGAAAACCAACCACTAGTTAAGAAGATGATATCTTGAATACGCAGCGTTTTGGCTTTAGACTACCTTTAGTGAAACTATGCGTTTAGTTTCACTAATGGCTGTTACTTTTTTTCCTTTTTTCTTTTTTATTTATTTATCAAGGTTTGGTTTCAAGATGAGCCAACTATTTTTGGTTTCAAGTGAAATAATAAAACACTTTTAACCCATATCCAAATGTAATGTAACATAAGACTATCCATTTTAACTAAGAACAACTAAAAACCCTTATTAGGATACATTAAATAAATTGTATACCTTGTTGTTAAATTAAAATCTCAATGTCATCCTGTTTTGTTACTATTCGGCAATATCATTTTTCCATAAACTATAGCTCTTCTCCCTAAGGGAATTTTAAAGGAAATTACCCATATGGTATGTAAACTTTCAGAGCTCAAATTTATATACAACCTCCAAATATGGTAAAAAAAAATTTGAAAATTTTACACTATGACCCCATGAGTCGACAATCCTGGATCCGCCACTGAGTGGTTATGATTGTTAAACAAAAGAAGCAAAATGAAATTGCAAACAAAAGTAAAGTAAGTAAGTGTAACAAAAAGTGGTTTTAAGAGCTGGAAAACAGATTTGAAGACTAGGGCATTCGAATCACCATAACAATTCAATTCTGGGTTATAAGGAGTCAAGTAACAAGTCTAATTCATATTCAAAGATTGATTCTAGCTAAAGTATGATTAGGCCATGGTGTCTGGTTTTAACCTTGTGTTCCTAATTCCCTAATTTGATCATCTGTTGTCTAACCTACAATTAAGCATTAGAAACCCATTAAACATAGAAGAACAATTTAAACAACCAAGCATGTATCTAATCCCTGTTGTCGAATGTCCATACATACTCTTCCTATTCATAGTTCAATTCGAATTAAAACATGGTGTATACTCTTAATTCAAACCATACAAGTTCTAATGGTGATCAATCATTCAAACAAGCATATTAACTGATAAGTATAATGAATAAGAACATGAATCATGAATCCAACTTGAAACTCCAAACTTGAAACTTATAAACCCAGAATATTCATGTTAGGTTACATCAAAGCCCTAGTTATGAAATTAGCTGCTCATAATGGAAAAGAAACTTAGATAGAAATGAGAAAACGTAAGGAATGCAATAAGAGTAGAGAAACCCCTTTTCTGAAGTTCTTGTGGTGTCCAAGACTTCTTCAAGTGCTTCTCCACGTCTAATGCTTCTCCAAGAGCTTCCCCACGTCTAGAATGATGTATGACAGCTAGTAGGTGATTTGGGATGAGTTTGGGTGAGTGGTGATGGCTGAGAAAGAGGAAATTCGTAGGGAAATGGAAGGGAGGTTTTCTGGAGCTGTTTTGGTGATTTGTGGCAGTTTAGAGTATTGGGTTGATTGCTGGAGTGTTTGGGGTTGTGGGAATGTTTGAGGATGATTTCTGGATGTGTTGATGGAATGATGGAAGTGTGTAGGATGGCTGGGGTGAATTGTGTGGGATTGTGAATCCCAGGCTGTGTACCTAGAGTGTATGGGGTTGATGGGGATGTTTTGAAGCTTGAAGACTTCTCTATTTATAGGGCTAAGAGAGAGGAACATCATGATGAATTCCAACACCATCATTCCTCTTTTAATACAATCCATAACTCTCACTTCATCTTGTCTATGTTAGTGTGGTTGGAATCAATTCCATCCCATACTTCTTTTGCTGCTGCACCTCAAGCTTTCTTCACATGCATGCACATTCTTTCTCTTTAATAGCTCCAGCATGTACCAACTAATCCCACCTGCAGCCTGGAAAGTGCTTCTTGATTTATCCAAACATGTTTCCCACAAGACCTTGTTTTTGCTCCTTTAGACTTTCATAGCTAGAATGTCTCCCTACTTTACTTAATATGTTGGGTCCAAAGTCAGTTACAGCTGGGGTGAGGCACATGGCTTAAAGGAGGTGACAAGGCTCAACAGCTGGCAGTTGAAATCCTGAGCATGGTGTGCATTTTGATGGGCCCACGGATTGGGCTTGGTTTCATCAATTGATACGTTTTAGCAGTCCATCTTGCAATTCAGAATCTCCTCTTTCCAACCACATATTATTTGGGCCAATACAAGTTGGGAGGAAGAAGTTAAGGTCGAAACAAATTGCTAACTCAGTCTGCTCGTTTTTGCACCATTTTGCATATTTTCCTATCCAAAGCCACCATTGTTACCTAAGGCCCAATGAACTGAATGATAAACAGAAAAGGGATTAAAAGCATAAGTTTAACTCAATAACATAACCAAATCATAAGCTAGAAGGGTACAAAATGATATACAATTATGAACTGATCAAAAAGGAAAGCCCAACCCAAAGCTCTGAGTTTCTGTGTAGAAAAATCAGGGGGTTGTTGAAGATTCTAAAGTTGTAAGTCTGCTGTGTTTTAAAACAAATTTAATTGCCATCTTTGTTTTTAGTTGAAGGGTCTTCTTGATTATTTTTCCTTTTAAAGTGCTTTCGTTATTTGGGTATCAGAATTGGCAAATCAGTCTTGCATATTTTTTGTTTTGCAGAATTTTTCCTTTCTTATTTTGCAGATTTTTTACGATATCAAGATTGATACCGAATCATACCGGTCCGGTATGGTTTGAGCATGTTTTCAAAAACTCCCATCTCGTGTCATCCCATTCCGATTCTCCTATTCAGGATTGACACCGGGATGACCTCCATTCCGTGTCATCTCGTACCGTGCCCAGCCCTAATAACAAATGAAAACCCAATAATTTTAAAACAACTAGAGTTCCTGTCACGTAGAAACATAATTAGTTCATACACATCAATGCTTAGTTGTTCTTGATACTCGCACAAATTTTCAAAAGCAAGACAACATTTCCTCATAACTGGAGAATTCAACCCCATTCCAGACAAGACAACCTCCCTCCTACTACTTGTAGGGGTAAAAGTTGTTCTGTTTTAAACAGTAACTATTTTTTAAAGGATGGAAGTGTAGAATTCCTGAACTTTTCGACATTATCCTTTCCAACCTTTTTCTGAAACTCAACAACTCAACTTTACTCTACTCCATTTCTCCGTCAATTCTTCGAAATTTCATCTTCGAGCTTCAAATTTTATTCGTCTTCTTCATTTCTTGTTATGATTTTCTTCTATCCCACCACAACCTCAGTCTTCTCTCCCTCCCATTTCTTTTCCCTTATTAATATTATCTTCTAAATTGGCTACCCTAAGAGCTGCAACAACAACAGCATCACAACAGCAACGCAGCCTTCAAATTCCCCTTCTCTTTAGAAGCAGTGGATATTGTCTTTTGGGTATGTTCTGTTTGCTCAAGAATTGCTGATTTATCTCATAAATTATATTGTCAGTTGGCAGTTGCTTTGAATTGTGTTTTTCATTTTAAGATTGTTAGATAAGTATGCAAAGCTTGCTTAACACCTTCCCTCATCAAATTTGCTTCAAACCCTTCACTTTTAATCCTGATATTGCTCATAAGCTTCCAATAACAAGAACTGGGCTCTTAGCCCAAAGGCTTGAGCTTGTCTTTCCGAGAAGATTTTGCGTAAATGTAGGCAGAGATAATGCTGCTATTAGCTCAAGGAGTGTTGAGAGTGACGATGAGGAAGAAGAAGAAAATGGAGATGGTAATATGGATTGGGAGTTGGAGTTTCTTGGAGATCTTGACCCTCTGGGTTTCCAGGCCCCCAACAAGAGGAAAAAGCTTAAAAAGTCTAAGGTGCTTGAAGAAAGTGAGGGAATGGATTGGTGTGCGAGGGCAAGAAAGACTGCTCTAAAATCGATTGAGGCGAAGGGCTTGTCTCATCTAATGGAAGATATGATGACAGTAAAGAAGAAAAAGAAGAACAAGAAGAAGAAGCTGGGGAAAATAGAGAAAGTGAAAAAGAAAATCAAGGGAATTGAAGAAGATTTGGATATTGATTCCGAGGAAGACTTTGATATGCAAGATACAAATACTCTTAATGGTGCTAGTCCTTTAAGAAGAACTGTGAGTGTGCTGGCAGGTGGGATGTTTGAAGAGAAAAAGGAAAAGACCATGAAAGAGTTTGTTCAGAGGCTTTCCCAATTCTCGGGGCCATCTGATCGTAAGAAAGAAATCAACTTAAATAGAGCGATTATTGACGCACAAACTGCAGAAGAAGTGTTGGAGGTTACTGCAGAGACAATCATGGCTGTTGGGAAAGGCTTGAGTCCCTCACCTCTCTCTCCTTTGAACATTGCTACCGCTCTTCATCGAATTGCTAAGAACATGGAGAAAGTTTCAATGATGGAGACACGTAGGTTGGCATTTGCTCGCCAAAGAGAGATGTCTATGCTTGTAGGAATAGCAATGACAGCCTTACAAGAGTGTTCAGCTCAAGGTATCTCTAATATCGCATGGGCATTGTCTAAGATTGGTGGTGATCTGATTTACTTGTCAGAAATGGATAGAGTTGCAGAGGTGGCCTTAACCAAGGTTGGGGAGTTTAATTCACAGAATGTAGCTAATATTGCAGGTGCTTTTGCTTCAATGAAGCACTCTGCTCCTGATCTCTTTTCTGAATTATCCAAAAGGGCATCAGATATAATTCACACTTTCCAGGAGCAAGAGCTTGCTCAGGTGTTGTGGGCTTTTGCTTCTTTATCTGAATCTGCTGAACCTTTGCTGGAATCTTTAGATAATGTTTTCAATGATGAAAGCCAATTTATATGCTGCTCAAGCAAAGAAAATTCAGAATTTGACAGAGAAAATGGTGTGGACAACATAGGAGATCTTGACTTTGATGGCGTTATAAGCTCTCCTGTTCTCAGTTTCAGAAGGGATCAGCTTGGGAATATAGCTTGGTCTTATGCTGTTATTGGACAAATGGATCGGACTTTCTTTTCCCATGTGTGGAGAACTCTGAGCCAATTTGAAGAACAAAGGATTTCAGAGCAGTATAGGGAGGATATCATGTTTGCTTCTCAGGTGCATCTAGTGAACCAGTGCTTGAAGCTTGAGTACCCCCACCTTCAGTTATCTTTAAGGGGAGATCTTGAGGAGAAAATTGCTCGTGCTGGTAAAACTAAGAGATTTAATCAGAAAATGACATCATCATTTCAAAAGGAAGTCGCCCGTCTTCTTGTTAGCACTGGTCTCGATTGGGTCAAAGAATATGATGTGGATGGGTACACTTTGGATGCTGTATTGATTGATAAGAAGGTTGCTATGGAGATTGATGGCCCAACGCATTTCTCAAGAAATACTGGTGAGCATCCTTCACATAATATTGCAGCATCTTAGTCCCCCAGTTACTATTCAATTGATATCCTTCTGCTTCATGCAGGTGTGCCCTTGGGACATACTATGCTAAAAAGGCGCTACATAACTGCTGCTGGTTGGAAAGTTGTGTCAATATCTCATCAAGAGGTGAGTTCTCACTTCTCACATCCATGAATTATCACCTTAACTGGCACGCGAACACACATGCACAAGCTCTGTTTTGTTCTTTACTTTGAAGGTTTTACTAGATTAGTTTTTCTATGCTGTGCGTATGTGCCTAGGCATGTTGAGACCAGCAGCTCACCTTTATTCTTGCCCATGCCGAAGATCAACTTGATTCAATCATGTACAGATTTATCTGAGTTTCAGTACCACTACAATATTTAGGGAACAAATTCCTCCGCACTAGAAGGTGTAAACATAAATAAGGCTGACGATAAGCATATAGGTTTTTGGAGAAGGTTGTTTCATGCCAACAATAGAATTCTTAGTCATGCCTAAATATTGAAATCTGGTTCATCAATAGCAAACTTCTTGCATGTTTATTGGATAAGAGTGGTTTCTAGTTGTGCTTTTTAACAGAATGATTATTTTCTGTTTCTTGTAGTGGGAAGAACGTCAAGGTGGTTTTGAGCAGCTAGAGTACCTAAGAGAAATTCTGAAGGAGCACGTATATGTGGACAACAATACCATCCTCGTATAGGCAGTGGGAAAGGTAGTTGATAATGGAATTGAATTCTTGAAAATCTGGCAGATGAGTACAGTTGAAAATACATATTTGTTAGCGAGTGAAATGCGTAAATATAATTTTCACAGATGCATTTGTTTCGGAGCAGCTAATATGCCAATATCAAACTTCCTCCGCCTGGACTGATCTAAGCTGATTAAGTACCTAAACAACATAGAGGTGTTGATCCACATCATTCATATAAAATACGCCTGACGAATTGAGTGCCATCTTGGTTTTCACTTACAGCCTCATCACTGTTCTTCTGGTGGTCTCTGGTCAGTCTCTAGACTGTCTGTTTTCTTCTGTAGAGCTCGGTTGGAGTAACGCCGAGCTCCATAGAAGCTCATTCTCCTGGTGAGGATGTATTGGTATGAAAGGCTATTTATTATGATGTCCTAACTTGAATAGCAAGGCTTACTCTGCTAGTCAGTTACTAGTTAAAGCCGCTGAGCCAAGTTTTCGTCCATTTTGGACAATATTAGATTCGATGAACAACTTAGCAATGTTGGTGCTGTCACAGCCCCATAACTAGTAAACATAACAGATGAGACTTGCTATTGACAATGACTTTTTACTACTGCCACATTATATTGGAAGAATTCTGTCTTAATCTTAGAATTTGAAATCTTACACTCCTTAAAACAATGAGTATTGAAAAAATTAACTTGACTCTCCTTGTGATTATATGATTTATGTATTTTAGAAACATATTGGTTTTAATTTTTTTTTAAACCTTTAAAATTCTTGTTGTCCTATAACTTTTTGGTTATGTTTTTTTTATACCCATATGATTTTACTTTATAAGCAGAGCTCAAATCTTTTTATTTGTTAATTGTTTAGTATACAACTACTGAATTCTCAATTTCCATTTGTTCTTTTTATCTTTTTGGGTACATGTGAGGGCACAAGGCCCAAAAGAACAAAAACTAAACCGGGTCTTGTAAGAGGATATGAACTTTGAAAGATGTAATGCATAAGATGAGCATTTGGGTTGGATCTTGGAGCTGTACAATTCGGGTTGGTTTGAGTTAGAGTCGTTGTTCTTATAGTCCAAGTCCAAGATGAGGTTATGGCCCATTGACCAAAAGAAAAAAAAAAAAAAGATGAGGTTATGGCCTTTTCCAATTTTTTTTTAAAATTTATACTTTAAAAAAAATAATACTTTAATTAAAATGATGAAATTACTCTCTACACTCATAGCTTGTCCAAACTCATTCCCATGACAAAAATCTTCAACCTCATCCTAAATTGGATTTAGGAATGTCGATTTGGTGGGCGGTTTCGGCCTTTTGGTCCGGTTTGGTTCGGTTGCCCAGCCCTACTAAATCGTAATCACTGTGGATATGGGTTTTTATATGGTTGCCCGGCCTTTTGCTCAAGACAAGTTTAATTTTTTGTTTGTTGAGATTGAATATGGTCTTTATATGTTGTAATTTTAGGATGGGCACATATCAAAGAAATGGGTGCATATGAAGGGTGACTTCTATTTTGGGCGTTTGGGCGTGTTGATGAAAAGGTTGGGTGCTGGGAGTAATTTAAGTTGGGTTTTTATTTATTTATTAAATGGATATGGGTTTGGGTAATGGTGATTGAGTAGGTGCACTGTTCACATATCAAAGAAATGGGTGCACAGAAAGTTTCCCGTAACTCGTCGACTGAACATAAAAAATAAAAAATATATTAAAGGAAAAGTATTAAAATATTAAAATACATAAAAAATCACATATAAAATAAATTGAATTTATAAATAAATAAAAAAACAAGGTCCACCAACTACTTATGTCAACTTCTACACTAATCCCAATTAATGCCTGAAATTAGTATCAACCATTCCACCTCAAATCACATGGTCAACAAAATTATATCCTCCTTTTTCTTTTCCACCTTTCTTTTTCCCCCAGAAAATGAATGCAGACAATCGATTTATAAATAATAATAATAATAATAATAATAAAGAAAAAAACGTAGGGCAAGGTCAGAATTGTGTGCAAGCATGTTAATTCCAGCAGGAAAATTGGACTTTTGGGCACCCTTTTCTGCATTTATTTCAGGGTTTTGTTTATAAATCTATCTCTCGTCTGTTTCTTGGTCTTGGACGTGCTTCACCATTGGTGAATGGTGATCCCTACACATGCTTCCCCGTTAATCACTCTCTTATCATTTTTATTTTATTCATTGCAGATCGATGTGTGATGGAATGGGATGGGATGATGTGGCTCTAAACTATTGGTTCCCTTCTTTTTGCCACATATTCCCACATCATCATCTCATAGATTTCATAGATTCAAACTCAACATGTTACATGCTTGTTCTCATTGTGTCAAGTGTCAACATTTATATACTTCTTAAGATTAGATCCGCTTAATTTCTGTGTTACTTATATGTATAGGATTTGGTCCAACCACAGAAACAAAATCACATGCACAACTAAAGTTCTCTATTTATTATGTGACAGTTCTTCTAAAGGAAAGACGATGCCAAGGGGTTTGTAGTTTAAGTGGTTCAGAGCATTTAATCATCCACTCGAGATTCTAGGTTCGATTTCCCCTACCCCAGTATCGTTTGTACTTAAAAAAATGGAGAAGGACGGAGAGAGAGAGAGACATTGAAAGAGAGTGACATGTGGAATATTATTAAATGGGGGCTGACCCCATGCCAATGCTAGAATTGACGCTTCAGTTCCATAATTGAGGGGCAATGGTCAATACAAGACAAGGCTCAATCCAAATACCAATTATCCCAAGCCAGCACATAGCAATTGTGTGTGTGTGTGACTGTGAGGAGACCCGTCACCAACTTATCATATAATCTATCAATCAATTAGAGTCGTGAGCATGGACGTTTTCTAACCGTTGATGCATGTAAAATTTATCATACATCAACAATCAATACACGCGACGGTAATGAATTATTGTAGTATACTTTCAACAAACATTCTACATGTCTAAATGTCGAAATAGTTCTAAGGGGTTTTGTAACTTCTCACTTTAGAAAAGAAATACCTACTTTTATACCAACCTGTAATGTGAGTCAAATAGGTTAATGTCTTTGACTACAACATATTAAATTTCATAACTACATCTAAGGGAGATGCTAAACTATTGAGGCCGAGAGAATTCGAACCCTAAACCCTAAATTCATGAGAATTCGAAAATGAAACCTCTTGACAAATGCTAAATTTTCAGAGGCTCGTTAAATTGTTGAAAGAAAAAAGAAAAACTTGATTGCATTTGGACTGCCGGCTGCCCTTAATTCTGTTTGTGTCGGTTGGAGAAACTGTGGGACCAAATGTTTAGCCTCTTCTTCTTTAAAATTTTTTCCAAATCTTAATGGTTGGAAGTTGAAAAAGACAACTGATCTATACACTGATGTAGGCATCTACTAGGCATGTGCCACTTTATATAAATATGATATCGTAAGGAAATCAATTATTTATGTTTTGGTCATAAAGGAATCAAACTATGGACCATACAATATGTTGGAGTTAAATCTCAGTACTGCCGCCGACACTTCCAAAAACACGTTCGCCTCATTTTTGCCATTCTTTTCTTTGCTCTCTCAACTCAACTACCATTTTCAGAGTTTTTGTTGGTTATCTTTCTTTCTTATCACAGATTTTATTAGCGTAAGTCTCCCACCCATGCATAAATGATTTCGACATCAGTAAATTATTCTTAGTCACGTAAATATAGATAGACGGTTGCGTTTAGCAAACCTAATTGATCACATTACGACTTTAAGTAATGTGTATTATTTGCTGAATTTGATCTAAAGAAAAACCTTGATCAAGTAAGTAAGTCTAGGTGGATTTGTTACAAAAAAGAGAGAAAGAAGAAAGAAAAAGAAAAGGTGAGTATGTATATGTAGGAACCACACCCTTTGTGGATTGGTAATAATAATGTCACAAAAGAACACATGGTGACATTTCTGACAAAGCGTAGTTGGCAATATGAAGACCTGCTGTATTTACCATGGAGAGCAAGTGGGCACTCACCCTCTAAATTGAACATGGCCAGCTCTGCATTACCAGAATGCTTTGTTCATTCTTCTGAACATCATAATAATGGAGAAAAGAATAACTATGTGGTATATGCTAAGTTTGATTGCTCCCTACCCTACCCCCCCAAAAGAGAGAGAGAAAAAAAAAATTCAATATTTTTCTTGTATTTAAATTTATTTCTTCTATTTACAACCATGAGTTTCTTATACATAAGATTGAATGTAAGTGATGGATGAAATGTATAATTTTATTCTTAATATTAAACAACAATAAAAAAAAATTAACGCGATTGACGGTAAGGACGAAAATGACACATAAATAAAAAACCACATAACTTAAAAACTGAATTAAAAGATCAAAATGAAATTATAAGTATATGGTAACTTTGTCAATTGACCAAAAAGGTGGATGAAAGAAGGGAGATGGTTGTTCCTCCAATCAGCCCATTGTTTTCTGCCATGTTAATACTATATCTTTTTTTTTGTTTATGACAAGCCTATCAGAGCAACTTGCTTTCGAAGTTTCCATTGTATATTTTATCTGCATTTAAAAAATATAAGAAATTTAATCTCCTCCCTTTTATTATATTGTATACACATTATTATTATCACAAGGCCTGCACTGGAGGTTATTATAGTAGCTAGGTCTCTCCGCAGAGTGCAGACGCACATTGATTCAAGTAAAGAAAAAGTTTAAACAGATAATGACACTTGAAATGTAAGTAAACCCAAAACCATAATCATATGCTTACTTTAATCTCAAGTTTAAACCTCTTTTGCGTATCCTTTTTAACTAATTAATTATAACAAGGCGGTAAAAGGAGGACAGTGATGAAATTATAGAACACGTTCATATCATCACAGGCTACAAATTAATGATTGATCGCATCAACAACAAAAAAAAACAAAAAAAAAATTAAATGATTGAGACATAGGCATGAAAAGTGACATGTTCCAGAATGTCCTGCCCTACTTGTCTCAGGGAAGGTTTAGGGCAGATGGTGAGTGACTGCGTGACGCTTTGTTACCTTAAACCTTATAAAATCAATTGCCTTAACAACACTGGTTATAGATTCTACTGTAATTTTATAGATGCTTAGCATTTTTCTGGAACATGTCTTTTGCGAGACATATCTCTTTACGTTGTCTAATTGTGGATATGTATCACGTATTTGAGAAAGAATCAATATAAACACTTTATAGCAAGACCGCGCCTACTTGCGAGTACAACTGTTAATGCATTTGTTAACGTGAGTTTCATATCCATCAATGATTAAGAATTTCCTTGCCATACATATTTTTATATTGTATGACTGTGAATTTGGATCACACTTTTAAGAAACAATCAACATAATTAGTGATTCAGTTTTACAATCTAACAACACAAGCGGTCTATTATCACATTTCTTCATCATTTTGTTATCCATATTCATATAGTAGAGGTTTAAATATTTTACTAGGATCAGTCTCCAATGTGCAAGCGGCCAGAATCTAATCGTTTACACATTGTAAATTTTATTTACATCAACAGCTAAGAATCTCTCATGCCATTAAGCGAGTGACCCAAGCATAGCCCTCAGCATAAAGTAAAAATAACCAGTGTGAATAGTCAACGGATGAATTTCAATTTTCTTGGATGCTGCTTCTAGTGCTTTTAAGTCACAGCTCATGATTTAGATATGCAAGTGGGGTCTTTAGAACGACAAAGCTCTGACTCTGAGTCAGACAGGCAACGTGCATATATCCGAACTTTAGAAATTGTGTTGCATACACTGACTATCAAGAATCACATAAAAGGTGTATGGTTCACATAAAATTCAGCAGAGTTTTTTATATGGGAGATTCACTGTTATACCCAATATAAGAGACCAAATTATAAAAAAGCGCTATATGAAATAGACTTTAGAAACACACTCAAAACTTATTTACAACATAACAAAAAGGCTTTTAACTTTTTTTAAATTACAAAACTGCTATTGATTTCTAAAAACAAACCCAACCCCAAAACCTCATAAAAAAACCCAAAATACTCAATAGGGCATCAAAGTAATGGGTGGTGCTAGAGGCACCAACTTTGGCACTAACTCTTTAATAGAGGTGGAGCCCACTCTCCACCTCTATTAGAGAGTTAGTGCCCAAGTTGATGCTCAAAGTTGGTGCCTCTAGCATTTTTCCAAAGTAATTTAATAATCAAAATTAAATTCAATAGAGCCAACTGTCAATTTTTGGGTTTGTTTATAGAAATTAAATGGTGTAGGTTTTATCTATATTATTAGTGCTAAGAATGGATATATGACTAAATATCTCTCTGTAAATAAGAAAAATATAAAATTTCAGCAGACTTTCATGTATCATTTAACCATTTTTTTTAATCAGAAATAATTTAACCATTTCTGCCCACATAATTTCAGATGAAGGGACCAAAGGAAACCATTGGCAGCCTAACAAAGACTGTCAAGCTTATTAATCAATGGAGTTGATCAATTTGATACAAACTAAAATGACTAAGCATATGAATATATGATGATTATCAAATGATAAGTAAATTTTGATTACAAGACTACAACTTAACTAAATTTCTTTTTTCTTTTTCTTTTTTTCCTCCAGGAGCTTATTCCCCACAATCCAAGAAAAAAAAAACTATAGCTAGCAATCCCAAGAAAGAAGAACAAAACTTCACAATTACAAGCAATCTATTTAAAGAGAGTAGTACTATTTCCTTGTCCTTGGAAAACATTTATAAAAAAAAAAAAAAAAAAAAACATGACATCTGCTTCTTCCTTGACAATTCACTCTGTATAATGTGTTCAGCTATCAGCATTTGTTTTTTTCTCTGAAAATTTCCAGGTATACTTGAACTGTGACATGAGATTCGACGAGGAAGGTGCAGGAAGAACCCTTTCTTCTTTTTTTTTTCTTTTTTTTCCATCGCAAGATGAATTTTACTCAGCTGAAAAATAATCCAAGTTGCAACCAACATTTGCTCATAGAACCCTACTAAAATCTTTGTTGAAGAGGAGAAATATGCTGGCATGGCATGAGAAACAATAGGGTAGATTGTGTCAACTAATCTATATAATTTAACTACCAAGCGCTGCCGATTAAGAGCTGGGGATGATGGTTCCAACGTAGCCAAATCCGCAGATCAAGAACGTAATGGTTTGGAGGAAGAGGTATACAAAGTAGTTGTTCTTCCCATGCACATAATCATAGCATCCACAGACGAACAGAAAGGCCCCAAATCCCAGCTCCAAGAGGTGAAGCCTGTTAATATTTAACCAAGGATAAACAGATATAAGAGATTGCATATTAAGGGAAAATGGTGTGTAGAAATGTTGGAAAGAATAAGAAAAAACATTAAAGGACAAAGCAGAAGGTAATAAAGAACAGGCTTGGGATGGTTTCATAACACCAATAGATAATATTATTTTTCTAACCCCACATGTTTACTCTTAATAAACTCTCATCTGCTGTCATATGCCAGCAGCAGTTGATTTATATGATGCTTAGGTGGATAGACCAATGCGAAGATTCTGATCTCCAGTAATGAAAAGGGTTAAAAGAAACAGAAATAATTATTCTTACTTGTGGGATTAGGTTAATGTTGGCAAATAATTAAAACATACGGTGCATGTGATTTGGTTTTTTCGCCAAGGCTTAAAGTTATGCAGAAAAGACAGAGCTCTCTGTGTGCCAGTGTAGATGTAGCGTCAATGCAAATAGTTACAAATTTCTATGCACATTGCACATGGAAAAATAAAATAAGCAAGTCTGCAGTAGAAAGAATAAAAGTGTTAAACGAAATTTTACCTGTTGCCAAACTTGAACTTTGGCCTTTTGAAAAATTTGGGGGCTGGTTTCTTGGCAGCCTCTGCTGCTTTGTTCTTGACAATATCTCCCAGTTTTTCAGTGACAACCCACTCATTGGCCCTCCCTGTTTCTAGCAGGCCAATCAAAGTTGCCTTGGTCCGGTGCAAAGACATCACGTTCTCGAAAAGGATCCAGTAAAACAACAGGTGAATCGACCTGCATAAATTCAAGAAGAAGATTGATTAAATTCATAAGATTGAAGAACAAGTAATAAAAGTAATTAATGAAGAAATCAAGTGTAGAGTCTACAAGACCTTGGAGTTCCAACTGAGTTTAGAATGGTGATGATGGAAGGAATATAAACTGCTCCCCAGATTGGAACATAAACTTCAGGAACCAAAATGGTCAGAGGAAGTACAACGCAGTAAAAGAAGAAGGTCACCATGTGGGCTATGATCTTTCGGACAAAGAAGAAACTGTATATGACATAAAATTTCTTCCACAATGTAACTTTCTGCAACATACATACAAGAAACATAATTATAACACATGAAGAAGGAAGAAGGAAGAAGAAGAAATTGCATTATGGGCACAAGTGAGTAATATAATTAAAATGAACTCACCTTAGTTTTTACTATTTCCATCACCATTTTCCTAAACAGATTAGCAGGACCACAAGACCATCTGTGCTGCTGGAAACGGAAGGCATTGAAAGTACTTGGAAGTTCACTTTTCACCTGAAACATGGATATTGATCAGAAATTGTGTTCATGTCATCCCTATAGTAGTTAGACTTCACCTATGGATGAACCATTTGATTTGTTCAATGTACATACATATTCGGTTAACAAATACCTGAAGGTCACCAAGGTACAAAAATTTCCAGCCTCTGAGACTAGCCCGGACAGCAAGATCCATATCCTCCACTGTCGTCCGGTCTTTCCACCCGCCTGCCTCATTAATAGCAGCAATTCTCCACACACCAGCGGTCCCTGCAATGTTATCATATGTCAAATTCAGAACTGCAAATACTCTCAGTTGAATGTTGCATTTGTAATTAGAATATGCATTACCATTTTAGCAAGAAACTACTAATATGCAGTGCAAATATATGCAATGCTTTATCAAGTTACTTCAACAAGAAGTAACTAGTAATTACTGTGTCTGATTAGTAACTTGACAATCACTTGAGTTCAAATTCTCAATTTATCCAGTTTGACTATTGAAGACCATATACTTGGTCTCTTTTAAAATTCCTCGCATGATTTTAGCCAGGAATGAAGGACCTAGAAGTCAACCAAATTCTTTTGTTATAAAAATAATATTAAAACACAACTTTGATGAAGAAAGATCATGATAATGACTGTGTAACATCCCTCCCTGCAAGTCTAAAGCTAAGTCTTAGTCTTTGCAGACTCGGTCAATCTTCTATTTTTCTCATATGTTCAAGTCACTCTCACATACCAACTATATTTATA
This sequence comes from Prunus avium, assembly GCF_965620075.1. NCBI lineage: Eukaryota > Viridiplantae > Streptophyta > Magnoliopsida > Rosales > Rosaceae > Prunus > Prunus avium. The sequence continues at coordinate 29,873,238 of NC_142289.1, forward strand.
TATTTGCCAATTAGTCCCCACCAATTGGCAGCTTTGAACCAGCACTTTGCACATGTCAACCAATTAATAGACAGGGACAAATCAAGATATATACTTTTGACAAAATAAAAATAAATAAGGGCAACATGGATGATAATTCAAATTTAACCCTAAGTGTTATTTGTTAAAAATAGGTTTACCATTGAAACCGAAGAAGGCATGTGTTGCTGACCCAACTTCTTGCTCAACTGTGAAATGATAATCCAATGACATCTCCTGCATTCTGGTCAACAAGCACTCATCCGAATTCACTGCAAAACCACATAAACAATTTTAGCTCACCCCGAAAAAAGAAAAAAAGAGAGAGAAAAATGTACATGTAACATAATATAAATAATATGAATGTGCAGATTTTGGTTAGACAAGTTGGCCAAGGCAGTTAGCTTGCCTCTTACACTCAAGTTCGAATACCCTTCCTTTTAAATTAAATTAATTTAGAATATTTTAGATTATTACTTGTATAAATAAATTAAATAAATTAAAAATATTTTAGATTATCACTTGTATAAAAAAGAAAAAAACAATGTGAATGTAATAAATGATTAAAATGATTAAAAAGATATGGACCCCATCAAAAATAGGAAAGAAACTCCGAAAGCATTTAAAAGTAGGGAACCGGTCTGGTGGTCACGTGACACAAATGAAGGTTGGCCACGCTAGCATGAGCACGACAAACCAAGTGTCGGTAAAGGCTGGAGCAGAGAAAATGTGGGTCCACCGCAAGGCTTACTGTGGTGCCACCTAGTTTTAGCAAACACTACAACACCACGTGAACAGTGAACGTTTGTCAGTCAAGTTTCCGGAAACTCACTCTGCTCCGGCCGCCTACGAAATATTTGACCGTTTGAACCGTACAATCCCGGGTTTACATAAGGCAACTTATTGTCACAAAATTACCGTCCTTGTTCTCGTTCAGCAAAATGACAAACCTACCCCGCATGTCTAGCATCTGATCGTGCCGGTTCACAAGAAGAAGGTGACACTGACTTTGCCACTTGAGCGAGGGATCTTTATCCTATCCCATGTTAGGGGCTCTTACGTCATTTCCCATAAATTACGAGAGACGATGTGGAATCAAAATTTGTAGTGAATGTTCGACACGTTATGTTGACAGACTGTGAATTAACCGATCCACCACATTCATATTTCCACGTAATAACAAGCTAGATGGCAAGAAAACATCAGTCCAAAAATAAATTGTTGGACTCTTATTTTTGTTTTCCACAAGAGGCCAATGAAAACGTAGTCTAAGAAGAGAAAAGCACTGATTAATGGCACTAAAACTGACAAATTGAACATGAATCACACTTCCGTCTATGACACAAGTACTTTCTAATACTTCCAGACGTGGGTACCAAGCAGCCCTTGATGAAGGGCTAGCAGACAAACAGGTGTCAAAATCAGAGATGGCCGAGAAGGGCTGCTCTGTGTGGGCCCGACCCCGTGATTGATGGGTTGTACTCTGGAAGACCCCATTGCCCATGCACACTATACACACAAACTGATCCCGCCGACGGAAAAGAAAAAATAAAAGCCCAAATAAATACCCAAAAGGAAAAACAAAAAGAAAATTTCACAAAATCAGACCACCGACACTCTGAAAATTTTAATAAGCGCAATTAAAGGGTAGGTTAAAAAAACATATAATAATAATCTAATTAATAATAATAATCGGAAAAATGAATGAAATTATAATTAATTTACCGAATCTCCATCGAGCTTGAACCAAGGCAATGTCAGGGTTGTGGACCAAGAAAGGGATGGCCCGCCGGAGATAGTCTGGTTCAGGCCTGAAATCGGCGTCGAAGATGGCTACGTACTCGCAGTGCTTCACGTAGCTGCGCTTCAAGCCTTCTTTTAAAGCCCCAGCCTTGTAGCCTCCCCTGGTTTCTCTGATTTGGTACCTTATGTTTATGCCTTTGCTTGCCCACCTTTGACACTCCAGCTCCACCATTTGCTGCAAAAATTTCAGTTTTGATAGTTTTATTAAAAACCCACTTGCCCATTTTGTTAATGCGACGAGTCAAATGGCCAAAATGAAACAAAACCCATGTCAGAAAGCACAAGGGTCACGCCAGAAAACTCAATAATTGGGCTACTTCATTCTCTGTGGCTTTTTAACAAACACATTGAAAAGACCTTTGTCACTAGAATGATGAGATTTGTTGGCGGTGGTGGTTGGAAGGAAAAATGATGAAGAAAAGATTACATTTTTAACGGGAAATGTGGGAGAATAATTAGTGGGGTGATCTGAATGATGGGTTGTTTTCTGAATTTAGGAAAGTTTACCTTGATTGTAGGGTCAGTTGAATCATCAAGGACTTGGATCACGAGACGATCGGACGGCCATGAAAGCCCACATGCAGCACCAATGGAGATCTTGTAGACCTGACCCAAAAACCCATGAGAACACACAGAAAGCACCATACTTCAAGGCTTTTTCTCTCACAAACAGATAACAGCACACAACAATGCCTGTGAAATCTAAGAACACACAAAAAAAACAAACAAAAACAGAGAGATTTTGATAGCAAAGCAGCATGTACCTCTCTTTCATTGAACATAGGGATTTGGATTAGAACCACAGGGAAATTGGAGCTGCCCAGTTCCAGGTCCTCCTGAATGGGCTCATATTTGTAGCGCTTCTCTGGTTTCTTCCAGAAGAGCTTGACCAAAATGATGACAATTCCCATGTAAAGCCTCTCAAAGAAGAGCATGAGAGACATGGCCAAGGAAATGTAGACACAAACTCTGAGCAAAGGGACTATCAATGGCGCTTTGATTAGCTCCCAAATCAGCCCCATTTGGCCTGCAATGTCATATGTGCCCCCTTGAAATGATTCTGGTATCAGAACTCTGGTTGTGGTCTCAGCCATATCTCTCACTCTGCAAAGGCAAGAGATGAGAAGATAATGAACAAAACAAAACTAACTACCAGATCTTTCACTCACTTTTTTGGTTTAAATGAAATGTGACCAATGTGGGGAAGTGGGTTTTGTATAGGATTAAAGTGCGGCTCTCAAATTCTTCAATAAGGCAAGACAGAAAACAATGGGCTGAAAAATCCTTTGATTTCAAGAAAAAAAAAACCCAGAGAGGGAAATTTATCAGGCAATACAGATTGTCTCTCCTGTTTTCTCCTCTTCACTCAGAAGTGGAAAGTACAGAACAAAAAATCTACACTTCCCCTTCTTCTAAGCCTCTCTCTCTCTCTCTCTCTCAAAGATCTGTGCCAACTATTAACTTGTTCTGCCTCTTGTCAAAATGAAGCAGAGAGGACTGAGAGTGCTGAGAGAGAGAGTTTGAAGGACACAGAGAGAGAAAGGGGGGTCTTTTATAGTCAGTTTTGGCCCTATTTGGAATTTCATATTTATTTTTATTTAATAGTATTATTTATTTCTCTTTTTGCCAGACTCTATGTATTCTAATTCACTCTCTCTTTTAGGTAGATATCCTTTTGCAATCAAGAGAATCCTCACACTTTTAACTGTTCCAACTCCAACTCTGAGTGACTTCATTATTGTCCAGCTTTTACTTGCTTGTTGCAAATTACAAAGTATATATTCTAGCAAAAAAAAACAATAATAATAATAACAAGCTGGTAGATAATGCAAAAGGGCAGCATTGTCATTTCACAATAAAAAGAACATCTCAATAATTTTTATTTATTTATAAAATAATAATAAACCCTATCCTCCTTCCCTTTCTAGCTACTCTGGCATTGTCGCTGAGCTCATGCCGTATATGGTTAGGTGTGCAAGCAGTGAAATCTTTTTTTTATAAATTATTTTGGTTTATAAATATTTCAGTTGGAAATTACAAGGGTAAAACTATAATTTCATTGCTAAGTTGACTTGAAAAGTAACTTCTAAAGTTGAATTCCACATTGAATTATTGGAGATCTCATGAATATACTGCGATGATATGATAATTAGTTATCCTAAAATAGAAAACAAATCAGTGCAAAATAATCTCACAGCATTATATGTGATTGAATTTCTATTTAACAGTTTCCAAGCTTGTTTCTACCTTTTGCTCTAAGGACTTATGAGAGGTATGCTTTAAATTTCCTTGGGGCCAAAAAAGAAAACAATAACGTGTTACTTATTTAGTCAAGCGTAAAATCTTCAAGAATGATCTTAACTGTTAATAAATGCAGACCTCATTGTTAAACCGGTCTAATTCTATGAATCTGATCTCATATCTCTAGCCTAAATGATGAACTTGACATTCAACAAAATATATTGATGACCGGACATGAATGTGTGATAATATAGATGAACTAGTAGCATCAAGTTTACATTAGTCCGTATAAATAGTTGAATAAGTTGCTAGAAATTATATTCGGCCATGAATCCTAAGCTTATCTCGGTATTGCAATTGACTTATTTAAAGAGAAACAAGAATTGAAGTCTTAGTATGATTGATTTACCAATAGTTGAGACCCAATCAGAAGATGCTTAAGAATAATAGAGATGAACAAAGAGAGACTAAACTCTAAGGGTTGGTCTGGTAACGTTTTGCAAACACGGTTTTTGAAAAACTGCTTTGCAAGACAAAAATTACAAATAGATTTTTATTTATTTATAAAGATATGTAAATGGGAAAATAGTAAATAACAAGTTTGAGCTTAACAACAACCTAGCCTGTCATTTGCTTGACCTTCGGTCAAAATATCAACTAGTTATTTTGACGTGAAATATGATGCACAAGATCCAACTCAAAACTAATTGGTAACTGAGAGTAGACTCAACATTCTTTTTATGTTTTTGGGTTGTAGCTATTCCCACTCTTTGTCAATAGCCATACTCTTTTTAGGAGTTGGGTAATTTAGAGGTTGTACTTACTTTTTAACTTTTTCTCCTTTACAAGAGTGAACCTCATGAGTCTCTGAAAATTTTAGGTACCGCCAAGCAAGTCTTAGAGTCTAGTTCCGGCCAAAAGAATAAAAGCCTATAAACCCAACCAAATGACACTCAATACAAATTTTACAGTGCCTTTTTAGCCACACTTGAAACCATTAACTTCCAAGGGGGTTTTTTTTGGCCAGAAAAGCAACTTCCAAGGGTTTGGTTAAGGTTCAAGCCTTGTGAGTGTTTCTCACTTTGCCTTTACAAAAGAAAAATGGACAACCGAACATTTTATAATGAACTCATATGAACTCTTGTGGTCCAAGCTTTCACACAATATATATGCTGAAAGCATATTCTCTGAGTACAAGTCGGATTCAAGATTTTTACTTTTTTTTTTTCTAGTTGCAACTGGTAATAATTTTCTTGTCCATGCTAAACATAATGGGAGATTAATTACATGAGTTTGATTTCTCTTCTTCCATCACTAATTAAATATTAGTTTGTTTAATACTTATTAGCCACGAGATTTGAACTTATTATATATTTGTTAGCTTGTTTAGGACTAAATATTTGTTAGCTCATTTACTCAATTATGAGTACTTGAAATAACATTGAAAAAATAATCCTATGTCAAATTGGAGACTGTGTTGAGAAGAATATTTCTCTATGTATTGATAGAGCCAGAAGGCTAAGTATTTATAGAAAGATTTACAAACCCTACAAGGAATCCTAGGTTACTTGGAGACTACTCCTAAATCAATTACAATCAATTACAGAAAAGAAAATAAAGAAACTTCCTAATTTCCAACACTCCCCCTCAAGTTGGAGTATGGATACCAAGAATGCCCAACTTGCGTACAAGATTGGGAAAAGCATTACCTCCAAGGGCTTTTGTGAACAAATCTACTAACTGTGACGTGGATGGAACAAAGGAGGCAGCAATCTGTCCAGCTTGTATCTTCTCTCGAACCATGTGACAATCAATCTCAATGTGTTTCGTGCGTTCGTGATAAACAGGATTAGCGGCAATATGAAGGGTTGCTTGGTTGTCACAGAACAACTTTGCAGGACCTAAATTGGTAACTTGTAGATCTTTCAAAAGATATCACAACCAAGTTAGCTCACAAGTAGCAGCTGCCACGGAACGATATTCTGCTTCAACAGATGAACGAGATACCATTTTCTGTTTCTTTCTTTTCCAAGATATGAGTGAATTTCCAAGAAAAAACATAGTAGCCTGAAGTAGATCTTCTTGTCATGGGGCAGTTTGCCGAATTAGAATCACAATAACTGATCAAATGCAACTTGCTGTTTGAAGAGAAAAATAATCCTTGACCTGGACTACCTCTCAGATAGCGAAGTATACGTAAAGCGGCATCCAAATGTGGTTTCCTCGGTTGATGCATAAATTGGCTCAGAATGTTGACTACATAAGTAATCTTTGGTCGAGTCATTTAACTTTTGTTTTTTGCATTTCAGCTTATGTTTTCATTCATTGAATTAATTATTATGTTTTTTTTGGGTACTGTCCTCTAATACAGAAGCTTCTACTACAACTACAACTCCTCTACCACCTTGTTTTTGAAGAATATGTGTATTCATGTGACATGAAGGAACTTCTTCAATTGTTTTTGCATGTACTGTTTATGTTTCTTCAATTGTTTAATTTAAATTTCTAGTTTGATACAATTTATTTTACTGTTGGGTTGTATTTAATTAGAATTTTTGAAGTTTGGTTTGTTTAACATTCATTTCTTACTTTAGGTTGAGTTTGTATTTAATCTCTGAACTCCATATTTTTTATTATTTGTTTGTGTTGTAATTTTGAACTCCCCATATTTAATCTTTGAACTGCTAGGTTGGATTGTTTATTTCAAAGTACTTTAATTTGTTAGTTGTTTAGGAACTCCCCATACTTAAATTCAATAGATAATGCTCAAAACAAGCACAACTTGATTTATAAACTAGGTCCACCTAAAAGGTCCTCAAAATATAACCATGTTTGTAAAGGATCAATACAAATTAGGGTCGAACCGATTCGATCGAAAGTCTCGATCAAATTGAGTCTAGGCAATCGACAACTCCGGCTTCGATATCAGTCTCTGAATAGGCAATCCGCTTCTCACCGGTTCAGTAATCGACTTCCCTTGCTCGAGTCGGTTCCCGAACCGAGTCCACCCTTACATATAGATAACTCTTGTGTTTTTTTCTTCTGTTGTTTATGAATTAGGACAGTGGCCTAATGGATTAGAATTAGGATAGTTTCAGCAACCGTGATTGAAGCCTTGGGTTCTGGTGGTGAAGCTTGTTTGTACCATATCTGATCCTCCACTCATCCATTGACACGTGGATCGCTTAAACTCCCCAAATGCCCCAAGGCTCCGAACAATCGGCATCGGCTACCGATGATATTGTCTCAAAGCAGCAAAAGATCGCTACAGGCCCAACACAGCTTACAATCTGTATCCCTTACCGATTCTGCAGAATCAACCTCGAAGCACCCGCCCGAAATATCTAAGGACTCGTGTCAACCTCATAGGGCCCTCCCACGAGTCCCACATCGAAATTAAGTACTAAGAGCATACAAAATGCCCTCTATAAATAAGCCCCTTCACTACAATACTGGGGTAAGATTTTTCAGCTTGACTTTTATACTTTTATATGGTCAACAGCAAGAGCTCTTAGAAACAAACTTACTTTGGCATCGGAGGGTCTTAGGCTGGTTCCACACCGGTTCCATAGACCTCACGAGTCTCAACTCTCTTCTATTCAGGATCTGCATCCAAGGACAAGAAGAATCTGCATCTATCATTCAATCGATCTGCTAGATCGTCCTCACCACTTGTAAGTTGCACTCATCTCTATCTGTTCAGTTTTAGTGCCAACAAAGCTGAAAGGGGGATTGCCGGAGGTGGACATGTGGCATAGTGTACTTGCCCCCCACCCCCAAAAAAAAAGATTTGGATCTCTCCTCTATTATATTATATATAACATATAAAATTTGTAATAAACAACTTATAATTTAAGTTAAAATTCCCTCTAAAACAAATTAGACATGAGTAAATTGAAATATTTAGCTCTAAACATGTAACTATTGAATACTTAGGTGCTTTATTACAATTCTAACTCCGCCCCTATATATATATAGTCCCCTTGTATTGAGGGATCTCTCTAATAATTTTATTTGAGGGACACCCTCTTTTGGGTCCCTTGAGAATTTTTTTCAACGATCCAAACCATCTATTTTTTAAGTCTACATTCATAGATCATCCTTGCAAAAAAATTAGACAAAGCGGAAACCGTTTCGATATCCAATTTTATCCTACAAAATCAATGAGTAAGGTGCTTCAAGAAAGTACTAAAATTTCAGTAATTCAATTGAGTTGTCAAATGATATCAGATTCAAATGATTTTTTGTAGAGATGATCTTTAAATGGATATCTACAAAATAGACGGTTTATATTAGTGAAATACAATACGGAGTGGGCCCTACAATAGTGTCCTTCAAATAAACTTATTTGAGGAATCCCTTAACTGAAGCTCTCTGATGTGTGTGTGTGTATATATATATATATATATCAGTCCCGATCTCTTGAACTACAGGAGTCCAAGAGATTGTGTCACCCACCGTTGGATATTAATCCAATGATTCAAAAAAGGTTCTTAAAAGGAGTGCAAGAGTGAGTGAACCGTTGAATTTACATCCGACGGTGAGTGACCACAAATCTCTTAGACCCCTGTAGTCCAAGAGATCGGGACTGATATATATATATATATATATATATATAAATATATATAAGCATGTATTATATGATTATATTTCGATCAATATACTCATTATGGTATCATATCATTGCATGGAATAAGTTTGGTAGCATACACATGCCGTTAATTACTACTATTATTTTTTCTTCCTAAAAAACAAATCTATATGCAAGGATTCGAAACAGTGGCGAACCTATAGAGGCGCAAGGAGATGTAGCTACAACTCTCCTCGCCGGAAAATGCCTTGGATGTGGGGGAGTTTGCTCCTCTGGTCTGCATTGAAGCTGCCCACCAACTGCTTGTGTAAATGCCTGAGTGCAGCTTCTATTTTGCATTGATGTGTTGCTGTGCGCAGTGCAACACCTTTAAAAAAAAAAAAAAAAAAACTCCTGGCCAGAACAATGTTGTTTTGGACCAAGGGTTTAAAAAAAAATTATATTAATAAACCTTATGGAATAGCCTTGCCTCCACCGGAAAAGCAACAGTGTATACAAGGAGTCCTCTTGCAAGATATCAATCCCAATCCTTAAAACTTGAAGAGCCGCTCTTCAATTGCTTGCTGCTGCAGACGCAATCCAAGGTGAAGGCTCTCATCTCACGCCATTGCATCACTCTTGTTGGTTTTTTTTTTTCTCTTTGTATTTGTTTAATCAGATTGTACTCTTATTTTGACTAGATTAATTAAGATTGATTTTTTGTTAGATTAATTTATATTGATATTGATTTTTGTTAGATTAATTGATATTGATTGATTTTCGTTAGATTAATTGATATTGATTAAAGCATGCAATAATTGTAGCTTGCTTGTAATTTTTTTTCTTTCTATGAATATATAATAATATTGTTTAATTATAAGGTCATTTGATTGTCTAAATTTTGTTATGAGTTCTTAGTCTTTTAAATATTGTACCTCCCCTAAAAAATTCTTGAATCTGCCCCTGATTGGAAGCAGGGGTGGAACTAGCCCAAGGGTTGCCCTGGGCTGTAGCCTAGGGAAGGTTTTGGGGAAAAAATAATTAAACATATATAGCCTAATATTTTAAACTAATATATATATATATATATATATATATATACAATTGCATATCCTAACACAGCAATAGGTATCGTCAAAGGTTTTCCACATTTGTATTTGGTGTCAAAGTTTGTCCCAAACATCAATTTTAATCCATCTCCATTAACATATCTCCAAAAGAGAAGCATTTTTCTAAATAAAATTCACCCTTTTGTGAATAATATGGCTCTAATTCCTTTTTTTTTTCTTCTTGTGTTTACAACTAGCGTGATTTATATGATCTAATGTATACTTTGATTTCTAGAAAAACTGTTAGTAAAAAAAAATTATCATTAGATTTTAAGATAATAACTTTAGCTAGCCCACCCATTAAAAAATTCCTGGCTCCGCTCTTCATTCAAAGTCCTAGTGAATTAACTGAATGACTAGCGTAGTAGAGAAAGTCATTCAACCTTCAAAGACTAGTTGCAGTGTACAAGTTCAATTCAACCTTGAAAGCCTTATTTCTATCAGCATTATCGATGGAGCGAAAATGACTCTTTTTGCTTCTGTTGTATTCAATCACTCCGCCCATAACGGCACTGGACGAGGTTTTTCCTTCATTTTCTTTTTGTCAACATTTTGTCCTTTTGTTTTTGAAACTCATATTAGTATTACTATTTTATCTTCTTTACTTTTTGGTATATTATCTTCATGCAAACCCTTCGATAAATTCTAGATATATATACCCAAATAATTTTCAATTTGGATGATTTTATGCAAAGATGACTCTCGAAGCAGAACTTAAAATAGACAGTTATGATCATTGAACTGCAATATAGGTAGTCTTAGAAAAATGTAAAATGCCCACGGACATCTTTAGTTGTGGGACTACATATAAGTTTATAAAAGTTATTAAAAATCTGACAAGTCTTTGAAAGTCAGTCGCTTAAAAATTTTATAAAAGTCTTTATTTATTTTTTATAAATATAAAAGTCTTTATGTTGATGCTGAAAGAAGGATTGAGAAATTTATGGCAATCTCTCTCAATTCCACAAAAATATGGATGATTGATTGATGACAAGAGACTGTGGTAGGTATAGGTAGTTATATAATTTTGTTAGAGATTATATCTATGATTTTTATTTCAAACAACCTAAACCTTGAAGGTCAAAAATTAAGGAAAAGATGAAGATGAAGACAGAACATGCATGTTTCTCTCAAACACGACGGATCTCAAAAAAATTTCCTGAAAATGATTTTGACATGGATCTCCTCCCACTTGAAAAAGTAAACAATAGGACATCTTTTTTTCCTTTTTTTCCTTTTTTTTAGTGTTTTTTTTTTTTGCATAATAAAAATAAAAATAAAAATAATTGAATCTATGATCTTCCACTTCCCAACCCTACTAGGAGCAAAAGATAATGGGAACAACATCATGTTCAATATTTCCATAAACAAGCATGGATATGTACAAAATAATGTAAATATTGATTAATTTAAACTTTAAAGAGCCTTAATATATTTATCATAATTTCTAAGTTGCATGGGATCACATTGACTAGGAGGTGTATATTTGAAATCGCCCTAATCTTGCATTATTCTCCTGCGCAACTTCTTGCAAGAAAACATATTCTCAGAAGAAACAATATGCATGCGTCGTTATGTTATCTAAATTGGTTATGGATGCCCATCATAAAGACTATATTTACAATACTTATCATTTATAATTATGCCTTGTAACCACCACTTATGGGTGGTTAATGATGATGTATTTCCTATGTCTATAAATAATATGCACACTAAAGATAAATAAGACACTTGTAGGCCTTCAGATATTGAGAACTACTCTCACCTTTCCCATATTCTCCTTCTTTGTTATACACCACTTGCTTTAAATAATACTTCATTAATTTTCTTCATTTCCCTCGGAAAATTATTATTGGTCCACATATTTAACCAAAAAAATCAATTATTCGCATTAACTTAAAGTTTAGGCATAAAAAAAGAATTAATGTAAGAGGGAAAAACCCTCTGAGAAAACCATGAGGAAAGCAACCCTAGTCGCGGCCCCTTTTGGGGAATGATGGCCTTCGTCCCTTTCCCCTCCCTTGTCCTCTCCTCCTATCCTCTCTTATCCTTTCATCTCCTTCTCTCCCTTTCCTATATTCTTTCGCTTTGTTATTTTATTTTGTGGTGTGAAAGTAGTAGCTGTGAAATGTTGTTGTCATTGTGATAGTCGCCATCTTTCGGACCACATACACAAGTATTTGGCTCCAGTTGTCACCCTTAAACATCCATTTGGAGCTGCAAAGTGGGGAAGATGTCAGGTTGCGTCAGGTGCCAGTACAACACTATAGGTTTAGCTAGTACGACACTATGGATTTAGCTGGTATGACACTATGACTCTCTTTGGATTGCCGTGAGTATGCCACTAGAGAAATAGGGGCACTTACAATTGCCTCTATAAGTCCCAATAGGGGCGAAAATAAAGCTAAATTCGCCCCTAAACGCATGAGTTGCGGATATCCTATCTGCCCCTAAATATTACGCCTCTAAAACAAAATAGGGGCGAAAGTGTACATATAACTGCCTCTAATAGTTTGGCTGATACGTTCGCAAATATCATTATTAGGGGCAATTCTTTCCGCTCCTTTTATATTTTCCCCAAATATATGATATAGTTGTACATCCACCCTACTAATTTAATAACAAATTAATGAAATTATATGACTTTTAATTGCTTCAACAAAAAATATTAAATTTTATTGATGATGATTAATTTGCAGAACATGCAAAAGTCAAAATAACACGCAACTATATGAGATATATCTAAACAAAAGAACCATAATGTATCAACAAAAATCGTAAAGCAGATAGAATTGCATGAATGTGTGTGTGCTTTTGAAATTGATTGTGTAATAACATAACATTAGATCATGCTTTCTTAAATTCGTGGCCACTCGAAAGATGAGAACTGTCATTGTAATTTTGTTTACAAGACTTCATTACTTTATAGCATGTAAAATAAGGTTTTCGTATTTTATTTATTTTGGGGTTTAAACTTGAGATCTCTTTTAACATTGGAAAAAGAAGTATCACTATGTTAGCATGTTGGCCTTATAAACTCAAATTAGTATATTATTATTTAGGTTCGAACTTGGGACCTCTTGTAATGATGCGCTGCTAATAATCATTATTATTACTTATATAGGAGTGGCGGTCATGCTTCTTAGTGTTTTTTTTTTTTTTGGTTTAATTATTGTCATGAACTCTTTAGGAGTTTGCTGTGTATAACTTTTTTCTTTAGGAGACTTTATTTCTTATTAGCGTTCGGCTTTTGATACAGATATGTCGTTTATGCCTTTAGGCGGCAGAGTTGTATTGTAGGTTTGAGTAGGCATGCTTTTGGTTGCAAAATCAGGGATTTTAATAACTTTGTGGGTTGTATGTAATTCTCTCCATATCAATTTAACTTCTTGTTGTATTTGGTCACTAAAGAAGATTTATCCATCTTTTGCACTATAGTGGCCTTATACTTGTTTTTGTTCATGTTATCAATAAAATAGTATTGTTCTTTATAAAAGAAAAATGCTAATTTAGTCAATGAATAAGAGAAGTTCAAATACTATCAAATTTTGAGGGAAAAAATCATATATATATATATATATATATATATATATATTATCATTAAAAAAACGTTATTGATATAAATCTTACCCATATTTGCCGTACTATCAATGGTGTAGCCCATCGCCTCACCAAATTTTCCTTACATTTGCGAACTATGGTTTTTTGGTTTGAAGAGCCATCAGATTGTATTTCCGATGTTCTCTTTGAGGATTACGGATATGATCTTAGAACATGTCCACCCTTGAACCAAAACCGGGCAAAAGCCCCCCCAAGGCAGCCCCAGAGGCCTCCAGCGCGAGAGAAGAAGCCCGGGCAAGCGGTGGGTCCCACCAACCCTGGCAAGCCCACGGGCAAATCTTGCTTGGGCTGTAGCTCGAAGGCGCTGACGTCAGCGAGCAAAAAAAAATCCCAAAAAAATGGAAAAAAAATTTCAAATTTGGGTGGATTCTTTTTTTAAAAAAAATACCAAATTTTTTTTATATTTTGTTGCACAATCTTTTTTTTTCTTGCCCTTGCCTTAGCCTTTTAGGGTGGAACCAAAAAAGGCAAGGCTGCCACTATTCACGTGAATAGTGGCAACCCTTGCCTTGCCTTTGCTTTGCCTTGCCTTAGCCTTTTGGGGTGGACTTGCTCTTAGGGGAGATTGGGAGGGGGGCACTCTATTGGAGGCCGGGTTCCTTTTGTTAGAAGTATGCCCTAGAGCCAATCATGAGATGTAAACTCTAAGGATACTTCCTCGTTTGGTGTAGAGTACTCGCCTAATCCTCTAGGACATAGTTTGGCTTTTTGTACTTGTTACTCATTTTCCTCATGAATAAAATACTATTGCCATTGTGTTAAAAAAAGAAAGAAAACATTATTGATTTAAAAGACTGATTACAAGTACTATTAGAACTTGGATGCAACTTATGTGATCTCGTCAAAATCTTGCCTTGAAAACCCCTAGTGGAGGAAAATCCTATATAAAAAAAAGATTACCACTCCATCCAATCTCTTAATTACATAAAATATTGTGTAAAAATGTCGTGGAACATAAAATTGCAATTATGCCATAGCTAGCAGTCCGTTTTTCGTTCAAAGGAACAATTGAGCAAAGTCTGCCTCATTTGAGATTGAGACTGTTTGCAAATATTAGGAGCCGGCATTATAGTTTGCCATTAATCCCTGCAAAATACCAAAGTACCCTTACAAGAGAAAATAGGAGAAGAAATTATTATTATTTATTTTGTCACTAAACGCAACATAGACATTTAAACTTGCCCATAAAATCGCAGTAAAATAAAATGACCACTTGTTTTTTTAGCATTTTTTTTTTTACAGATTTATCAGTCCACTTGTTTTTCTTTTTCATAGTACAAATTTTTTAAGATTATAATCTAAATGGTCAAATTTTTATATAATTATTTTATAATTTCCACTTTGGTAATGTCGAATTAGTTATAATCAACAAAATTCGAGTCACTTTGTAATAAAAAAGGGGCAAATCCTCGGCGTGTTTTCATCCTAGAGCCTTGTGTCAACTCACACGCCATTCACCCTAAGAAATGTTTGGGGTTCATCAACTCCTTCATTTTGCACAACATGCAAAAGTCAAAAAAACACACAACTACATAAGATATATCTAAACAAAAGAACCATAAAGTATCAACAAAAATCATAAAGCAGATAGAATTGCATGAATGTGTGCTTTTGAAATTGATAGTGTAATAACATAACATGTCGAGATCCTACTTTTCTAAATTCATGGTCGCTCGAATGATAAGAACTACCATTATAATTTTGCTCTTTCTTTTTCTTAAGAGTTTTGTTTATGAGAATTCATTACTTTATAGCATGTAAAATAAGGTTTTCGATCTTGGGGAGTTCGACCTTGTGACCTTTTTTATCATTAGAAAAAGAAGTATCGCTAGACTAGAATGTTGGCCTTACGAACTCAAATTAGTACACTATTATTTAAGTTAAACAACTTAGGTCAAGACAATATATATAGTTGTAAAAAAGACTGCTTAACCTTCTTCGATTAGAAAATTGAAAGTTATTATAGAACTATATTAGTATGATTAAACTAAGTACATACATACATGTGAAAATTCTTCTTACAGCTGGTGAGATGAGTTTGGATTGACAGCTATAAAATTAAAACAGTTGATTGCTGCGATGCCAAGCACACATTGGAATGTGAAACTTTGCTAATGACACAAAGGAATTCTTAATCATGTGGATATCATTAATGACATGAATTTCAGAACCCACAGGTTAGTGTTTATATTTAAGCCAATACAAACAAGAGCCCTCATACAAACAAAGCATTCGTTTCTTACTTACCAGAGCCTTGATTGAAGGGTCATGTCTGTCATTTGTCAAAACTGTGGATTGTTTCCTCTTTTTAATTTGTTCTTTTTGTCAGAAAATTAATATTCACTTATTAAGTTTAAACAGGGAGATCCCCCTTTTGCCAATATTAATTAAATGCTACAAAATTATAATTGACCAAGAAAAATAAAGTGTCACATTTGAAAGACAAAATAAAACAC
Source organism: Prunus avium (assembly GCF_965620075.1). Classification (NCBI taxonomy): domain Eukaryota; kingdom Viridiplantae; phylum Streptophyta; class Magnoliopsida; order Rosales; family Rosaceae; genus Prunus; species Prunus avium. The sequence continues at coordinate 29,889,056 of NC_142289.1, forward strand.
AACATATAATGAGTGGTCGATACCTTTTATAATAAATGCTCGAATGCTATTTTTTTCTTTTTTGTCAAACGATATAGTAAATTTGATTCATATTTGGTAGCTGGTCTGTCTCTTTAAAATCTTAAGAGAGTATGTTGATTTATTAGGCCCGATTGAAACCAAATGGGACCTAAATATTAAAAATCTGAATTGAAGTGTGGTGCTATCTTTATCAAGACGATACAAACCATATCATAGTCCGTCGTATCGTATTTGGCATTCGTATTAGGGTCCGATAATTAATTTGATTTGGGTAAATGATTAACCCTAAATATCTAGCTACTTTGGATGCTGGGAAATTCCCTGAAACGATTTTGGGAAGGGGAAGCTAATCAAAAGAGGATAATGTGCCAAAAAGATAGACATTGTGACCTACTCCCCATTTAAGTTTGGACTTTTGGGACCTACCCCTTATATGCCATTCTTGTCCTGTAAACTTGATCGGAATCATCTGCTGCTACTCTCGGTAGTGTGTCTGGTGAGAAGGAGATAGAAACTATCAATTTTCCTTGACACAAAAGAAAAGCATGTTTTTCGTTTTCCAGTGAAATGAAGAAGAGACAAAACCCGCATGACCTTTTTGGTGAGGTTAAAGTAAAAGGAAGAGAAACAAAACACATTCAGAGAAGAAATTAGTCGGTGGGTTTCAACACAAAAGCCCCAGTTAAAAAGTTGAGATCTTGGTCAATGATTAAATATATTTATATATAGCTACTGGTGAAGCTTCTATCCTATATATTATTCCCAATTGATAAATATCTATATTTATGGTTTATTATTGGTCAGTAGTGTTCATTTACTTTGGATTCTTTTTTCATTTGTATTTTTCTAACATTTTATGAGTCAATTAATGGAAAATAATCAAATTGCCTATTTTTCTTGTCCTATATCTATACATTTGCATCAAACAAATCAATTTTTTGTTTGTTTTATAGCAACTAGGGTTGGACTCGGTCCGAGTTAGTTCGATTCCAAACTCAAACCGCTTCGGTTCTAAGAAAATTGGCACTGTCATCGAACTAAAGGGTGGAGGAACCGACCACTTCGGTTAATCAGAGTTGGTGGTTTGATTCGATTTGGTGCAACGAACTTGGTTGTTTTTTTAGCTCAATTAAGTCAGAACATGCCCAAATTCAAGGCCTAAATCTGATTTACATTTCAAATCCAACATTCTTGTAACAGATTCCTAGCACAATCCAAAACATCCTTCATCCAACGTTCAACATCGCATATTCATAATTGTAATACCAACATTCATCATCAAAAATCCATCATTAAAGAGCCTTTATAAAGGCTTACAATTTAAACCAAAATAATTAAAGTTATGTTCCATTCAAATTCAATTACATTACAAAAGCAAAATCTGAGGCAGCTGATGTGTTCAAATTCCAAAAAATTAGAAACCAAAATGAAAGGCAGCTACTGTGTATTCCATTCCAATATGTCATCCTTGGTTGTTGGTGGCAGTGCTATTGCCACCTTGTTTAGGGCTTCGAATGGATTAGGGATATTTTGGAGTGGGTATGTAAAAAACCTCCAATGAATGTCTGCCATGTATATATTAATATTTATTTTTTTATTTTTCCATAAAAAAAACAGTTCGGTTTGGCGCGCTGACAGTTATACAATCTCACTCCCAACCACCGGACCGGAATCACCGGTTCAATTCGGTTTATACACCAAATTTCAAAAATAAATAAATAAAACCAATCTTCTGCCGGTTCAATCGGTTTTCTGGTGTATATGCTCTTAGCCCTCATAAAAACATTATATTACTTCGCGGTAGTTTTGTAACATTTTTAAGGTGTTCGAAAATCAATGCCCTTTTCCTCTTTTTTATTTTTTAGGAGATAAGGGGATGAGGAGAAAAAATAAACAAAAAATACTTCGTGACCTCTAGAGTTATTAGCCCATGTGCATTTGTATTTAACATTAGCCCCATGACAAAAAAAATAATAACATAAGTTAACTAATGTGACCAAGTTGACAAATCATATTTCATGGTGTGGCAGGTAAATAATAACATAAGTTAACTAATATTAATTAATTATTTATAGATGAATTTGTGCTTTCTAATTGTATTTTGCTTGTGACCATTTCAATTCTCGTGTTTCTTATGTCAATGGCTCATGTTCATGACCCCGCCAAGTTGAAATGACTTAATTATCCAAGTTTGAAATTATATAAAATATTCGAATATTCTAAATATTAATTTAGAACTAAACATGACTAATTAACCGAATAGTAGACGTCCAATGAGATTCAATAGATGTTAGTTAGATAATTTGTATGTGTATGGTGCCCCATATTTTCAGTGAGAGCTACATACTAACAATTAAACTGTTTTATTTTAAAATTAAACAATGATTTAGACAAGACTAATTATTTAATTTTCTATTTGACGGAAGATCCATTCATGGCCTGCACAGTTGGTTGATGAATCCAAACTAGTACAATAATTTTTTTGTCTTACTAGTCGATTGATAATTCTGACAACAAAAGTGCAACAGTTTAGTGATGAGTCCTTTATCGTTACGTTTTGGGTCATGACTTATCATTTTTGTATCCATATGGAAGTACAATTTGAGTGAATTTTTACAAAGATGATTTTTCAATGAAAGACCGAAAAAAATAAGTTCGAGTTGATTGTGGAGTATGTCGAAACGGTGATTTTTGCGTCATATTAACTTACTAATTGACTAGTAATTTAGACACATTATAATGTTGTAGGCAGACTGTAATTCTAAATCACGCATTCAAGTAATTAATTAGAAATTAATATTATCAATAATTTAATTGAATTGACATCTTTATATGACAATAATTTGTGATTTAATCTCAGATCTGCATTTGTTTTCTATTTGTCAAAATTAATACAAGTTCAGGGTTTAGGGACAATGGAGACAAGGCATCCACAAAATAGCAAATGTCAAACCCGTAAGTTTGAAGAATGAGGGACAAAACAGTTCCTCTCAGAGCAAAGGCATTGGGATTTTTGAGGTGTTCGTGAATGCCATCAACACATACATCAGCCTCTTCATCATTATTATTATAATATGACTCTGTGTGTGTTGTTTAAACATCAATTTCTTCTACATCATATGGAAAATAATGCCAAAAACAATACGCATTATATTTAATAAATGATTGTTTAAACATCATACTTAGTTAATAACTTTTTTTTAACTGAATTATGAATGCAATTTCAAATTTTCTAAAAAAATCCATAAGACTCTGCTACGTTACAGAAAAGAGGGCTAAGTTAATCAAAAAGAGAACACGCAAGCTCATTTTTGTAGTCGAAGTGTTTTTGTTAGGTCATTAGTTCTATCATTGTAACATAAACTCTAATCAACTTTGGTGCTTTTTGAGCTTTTAACACACGCTAATTGATAATACTATGATTAGAGGAAAATAGCCAATTAGGGTGGTTCCTAATTAGTAAGGAGAATATCATTATAGCAGTATCTCAAGACAACACGTATTGTCATATGAAAAAATTAAAATGCAGAAATATCAATATGGGATCGGCTTGAAATAATGGCATCCCGATCTAAGTAGGTTGTTCTTCTCATTGTAGGTAGGATTGAAGGTGGATGTCATAGATAGTACATGACAATATCTGTATAAAGGGCCCGTGAGCTTTATTATTATGGCTTTAATAAATAGTTTGATTAATTGTCACATGAGTGGGTAGTGGGCATGAATTGGTAACATGCCGTCTTGATCAAATTACAACGGAATGTATGTTATTTAGATGACACACTTTTTATTTATTTGTAATCAAATATAAACTTCATTAGATAATAAACTTCAATTGCAGTGGCAGACAGGGGCGGAGCCACACTAGGACCAGTGTGGTCACGGGCCCCCACTCAATTATTTTATATTTTAAAAATAATATACTGTTATGTATTTCTATATGTATATTATTTCAAATATTTTACGTTTTGATTTGTACCCACATGTGTTGTGACGGATCTATTAAGGCACAAGGAGGTGGTTCAAATTACCCATTTGCTCAGCTAGTAGTGGTGCACTCCAGGTGTACAGATTACCTTATTTCCATTTTCAACATTTAAGTCTTTGTCCTTTTACTTTAATTTATTTTTATATTTTACTCCATTTACTTAAGTTTACAATGTAAATAAGGAAGTACCCCCTATTTGGATTCAAATAAAAATACTAGAAAATCAAATTCCCACCAAATCAAAATTTGAAAAATCGGTTTTAGTGCAAAATACGATTTAGGCTAAAAATGATGGCTCATTAAGTCAATATATACTTCATACTAAAATCCCATAAAATCAAGTTTTCTTATTTGATGTGTAATGAATAAAAGCCGCCAAAAATTATCTTGAGAAAATGATTATTCCAAAAAACCATTTTTCATACTTAGTCAATATTTTTACATAAAACATGTTTTCATGTATGATATGAATGCATGAAGGGACCTAAGGTTTTTTTTAGTTTGTGAAATTTTGATTTTTTTTCTTTCTATTGGGTTTAATGGGGGGAAAATCTTTAAAGATATTTGCTAAATCGCTACTCTTTGTCTGTCTCTTGCAATTTTTCTTGCTCAGAACGTATTTGGCTATCCCTTTGTTGAGGACAATTATGATTGCAATCAATAAGCAATATAATTCTTGACATATATGATATATGTATACTATTTTCTGTATGTATTGTGAGTTCAAATTTTTGATTCTTTATAATTTGTAAGAGGCCCCCACATACATGAAATCCTGGCTTCGCCACTGGTGGCAGAGCCACTCCTAGATCTGGAGTGATCTTGGCCCCCCTAAATTTTTATCTCTTCTCTATTATATTATATATAACATATATAATTTGTAATAAACTACTTATAATTTAAGTTAAAGTTCCCTCTAAAACAAATTAAACATGACTAAACTAGAAATATTTTGCTCTAAACATGTAATTATTGAATACTTGGGTATTTTATATACTTGTATTTTCTACTTCAACCCCCCTAATTTTACAATTCTAGCTCTACCCCTGTTCAACTGTATAATTAAAGACATCAACAAGACATCTAAAATACCAATCCCAATGGGGCAACAAACTAACATGCTAAAAACAAAACTAACACAGAGACAAAAGCCGCATTAAAACTACTAGCCCACATCACCATAATTAATCATAAACCCAAATAAAGCCTACAAACCCAACATAACCAAAATCCTAAAACAACCCATGAGCCTAGAACTTTAGATGACACTGTTTGATTGAAGTTATAAGTCTAAGTATTTCATTAATAACATTGATAAACCAGATCTTAACATACCCCCATATATTCCATAAACATATATGCATATGCACCAAGGCTAGTGCATCAAACACTGCGTTGCGTGTTCCTTTTAGGACCCCTTTTGATAAATCAAGCAGCTTTTGTTTTGTTTTTTTTTCCTCTCTCCTTTTTCTTTATTCCCCATTATTCAACTTATATGTAATATAAGTGCTTTTTCTTTACTTCAAAAGTTGTGACAAATTAGGTCTTAACATCCTTTATCCCCACCATTATTCTCATATTGTGGCCACATTAAGTACTAACTCCATATTATCTTCAATGGTCTTCACCGTCTTTTGTCTACTTGTCAATTCTATTTCCACTTTTCAGTCTTTTAATTGCATTTTTTCTCTTATATAGCTTGACCAAATACATAATCCGCCAATTTGGCTTTTGCTTAATTTCCACGTAAAGCAGATACTTGATCCTCCATATAGCTATTATAAAACAAAGGGCTGCGGTTGCTTTTCCCACTAGCTACTTCCAAAAAAGTTGTATCTACTGATTTGTGCCATGATTTATGCTCAGTGCCCTGGTCTAACAATGTTCAGATGTTCTTAAATTTAGTAAACAATGTCAATTCGTATGTATGGACGCATTCCCTAGGCCCCCTCATTTAAGTGATATGTCATTTTTTCACTTCATTTCATGTGCTTAAATTTCACATTTTAGCATTCTTATTACTTTAAGCCATTTACATGCGATGAAAAATTCAGATTTAATTTCAGTTATATCTATGGGATTTGCTTATTGCGATGTTCCAATCATTAGTGAGGAGTGAGATAGAGAGTGCACAATATCCGTGTTAAGAAAGTTTTTCTCGTTTTATTACCGTGTAAGCTGACTCTAGTATTTTCCTTAGAATAAGTAGCACACACCTACTAAAAAAATACTTGTGTAACTACATTCCGATTTTTCGTAACTTATTGTCTGCTAAAAGATACAAATTGACGGCATATTTTGTCAGCAGATTAGGATATAAAATGGTAGAACAAATTGAAGGGCGACCTCTGTCTATAAAATATCAGTGCTAGAAGATCCACTGAGCAAAAGGAGGAATTGTCTGGATTTAAGGACCTACAGAGAAGTTGGACTGAATGGCCCATTAACCAATGAACAGCTCATGGGTTAGACAGGGATTTGGTCCAAGCCCTATATTAAGGACCAAGCGGGCTTTTTTTAATATTTTTTCTCCAAATATGGCAAAGCGGTTGATGAACCTGAAAAAAATAAAAACTATCTGAACATTTGATGCATAGAACATAATGTGAGCAATTAGCAATAAAAAAGGTCAAATTAGGTCTTGCAATCATACTTCTTAAGTGTGAGCAATTAGCAATATCATAAAAAAACCTAATTTGATGCATCTTCATCTCCGAAGGAGCCCTCCAGTCGCCAGTAAGAGTTGAGCTGCTCCCTAAGCACCCGCCGGTCTGCGCTTTCAAATTCATATCTATCTAGGGTGGCTTTCCAACCTCTCATTACAATTTCATCTCTAGTTTGACCTCTCCCAAAATATCGAGGGTTCAATATGTAACCAGCAGCATGAAGTGGAGAAAATAATGCATCCATCTGTTCTCTATTAGCTCTTCCAACTGACTCAATGTGCCATTATCAACATCCGCCAATCACAGTCACAGACATCTCCCATGACAAGTCTGTCGACATCAAGCGTACCAAGCAATCTTACAAATGGCTCAAATAATCGCAACAGATGAGCACTGCGCCAGAAATCATCCCCTAAAATGGTAGCTTCAATACTTGAAATCTCATCTGGTATATTAATCTTCCATTGCTTCCACCTCTCACTGACAACCAACTCTTGAAGTGGTTTCTTTAGTTCAAAAATCCTATGCTGAAGGAAGGTGAAAACTTCACAGAAAGTGGACCAAAAGCTTCCCTTCAGATTTTGATTGAACCTACAAGGAGTAAAGTGCTGATATGCCGTAATGCATTAATTGCTCAATTTCCTTTGCGCATAAGACAACAGGTTTTAATAAGTCCATTTCAGCTATTTCTTCCGTCTACATGCATATAAAGTGTGAAGTGCAAGGAGACCAAAACATATGAGGAAACTTTGACAACATAATGGAATCAGATAATTTGCCAGCATTGCCTAGATGAGAGATTATCTGAAGCACATTGCTGGGCCCAACTTCCATAACAGTACCATCAATAACACTTACAAATACATTGTCTGCTCCATCAGTATCACCTATTTCTACTGCTTTCAGAGACATAAGTCCTCTCAGATTAGAGATGAATATATTAATATGGAAGCAGCCTAGCATGCTTTCTAAGCAACCAAATAGCACAATATTGTGCATCTGGTGTGAGGCCAGGACTCCCTAACTAGAGCCAAAGATTTATCTATCCTTCCTTTCTCTCTACTTAAGAAAGAATCAAAAAGCTCATCTATTGAGAGGGGTTCATACCCAGGGCTAAAAGAAGCAATTGCCTTTGCCATGTCATGAAAGTAAGGAGAGTTGATGACATTGACATTCAATCCATGAACATAAAGAAATCTAGCTACTAATTCATCTATATCTTCTTTAGTGACACAAAGACTTGGTCGTAAAGTCCAAATGCGCTTGCTAGGCTTTGCACATCCATAAGTTTTTTTTTTCTTAAGAGCTAGGCGCTCATCCTCTAAGGTCTGAAATGCTTCTCTTAAAGACTTGTCTATTGCTGGGCAGCTTTTCACCCTAACACCAGAGAACCCAAGTAGGTGTGCTCTAACTCACGAGAATAGGATCCATTATAACGTAGGTTACAGTGGTTGCATTTCCACTATTTGGTACCACTTCCTTTGTCAAACCTACCAAACACAGTAACATGCTTCCAACCCCACTTATCAGACTTTGATGGCATATTTCAAGCCTGGTTAGAGACTACTGTATAACACCTGTCACCAGAAAGGAGCAAAACAAATATACTAGATCAACAGGGTGAAATGGATTCACTCCTTGCAATTTATGAAAGACATAACAGTACCATAATGATAAAGGTCATGCCACTCTAGAGTATAAAAAAAAGGTAAGCTTCTAACACCCACACACTTATGTGAGGCATGCCATGAGTTTTATTTTATTTTATTCTAGTGTTGTCATATAATACGCTAAATAGTAAGGAGTTAGATTTCACCCTACTGATTATTTGACCAAAACAACTTACCACCATCCCTGATCTCCTAGATGATGGCCGTTCAAGATTTTAACCATCTGGTTATATGTTCTTCAAATTTAAAGAGCACAAGCCAAATCTTGAAAGTAAAACTCTCCTTACCATGATGCAATATTCAAAAATATTATCTTCTGGAACTTAATGATCCACACTTCCAACATTGAAATGAACCATTGTCTGGAACTCATCTCATAACTAGTCACTATGCTTGAGGTTAGTAAGCATGTCCTCTGGTAAGCATGTGGTTTACAATTTTGGTTCAAACAGTATGTTTTTGCTTGCAATATGCTTGGGTAGATTATTTAAATATTATTGAAAAACATTTATTGGTCAAATTAAGAGAAATAAGTTCTTCATTTATTGCAGTGATGTGTGGTAATTAATTTAGATTTTACTCAAGCACAACAATGCACATACACATCTAATGCGTACAATTCTATTTAGGCATGGCCCAGAGCCTATGTGAGCCCCAAAAAATAAAGGGCATGTTGGAGATGAGTAAGCCCAGTAAATGAGAGCAAAAAAGTTGTTTTGCAAGGTACTCGACTGGTATTTTTGGGCTTTCCATATCTGCGCTGTTTAATTTTTTGAATACAATGGATGAGTCGTTTTATGGTGAGGATATCATATATGAACCATGGATGTGGACCTTCATATTAGCCACATGATTCATCTGAATAGTAACTTCACTTAAGTTTAATGAAATGATCATAGGGCTAATATGAAGGTCCACACATGAGGGGTCTCAACATTTATTTCTCATAGGACCTCCTAATTCTTAGGACTGACCATGCTATTGTCAGAATGTATTAATTAGAGTAATGTGCAAAAAATCTTAAGAGAGAAATCTATTTCCTCTATATTTGCTGTCAAATACAGAGGAAATAGGTTATTTGTAGTCCCCAAAACCTATCTCTAAAAGTCATTTCTTTTCGTTAAATACTAGCAAATCTTTACCACCAATACATAAGTTACGTACATTAGAAAGAAAAAAAAACCTCAGGAACTTAGCTTCAGCCGTTGCCCCCCCTTGGGCGGGTAGCCTCCTTCCCTACCCCTCTCCTCCCCTCTCCCCTATACTTCTCTACCCTTCCCCCTCCTCTCCCTCCTCGTTCCTCTCTTATCTCTTGGGGTTGTTTACTAGGTTTTTTGGCTGGATTTTCCACTTGGTTGCGTTGCTGATTTTGTTGGCCACTTTTATGGTTTTGTTGTCCTTGGAATCTTTTATTGAGTTGGGTGTTTACATGTAAGACCCATGAGCTTGGTAAGAAGTAAGATCGGTGAACAATCTCACATCGCTTGGGGGGGAGGGGGGGAAAGCTGAAGTGTCGTATAAGAGAAGTTGCCATCTCACCTAGTAAGACGCGTTTTGGGCAAGATAGGATAAGCTTGAGCCCAAGAACAAATCTATACGGATGGAGCCCAAAGCAGACAATATCTTGCTACATGGAGTGAGCTCTGACAATTTGGTATCAGAGCTGGACCCCGATTGGAAGTGTGCCAGTAAGAATGTTGGGCCTCAAAGGGGGTGTATTGTAAGACTCATACGCTTTGTAAGAAGCAAGATCAGTGAACAATCCTACATCGCTCGAAGAGGGAAATGTGAAGTGCCTTATAAGAGCAGTTGGCATCTCACCTAGTAAGGCACATTTTGAGCAAGATAGGATAAGCTTGAGCCCAAGAACAAATCCATGAGGGCGGGGCCCAAAGCGGACAATATCTTGCTATAGGAAGTGGGCTGTGACATTACAGCTTCTTGAGTTGTAATAATTGCACCCTCTTTGTGATTTGGGTGTTGTGTTGGTAGTCTAATATCTACTTGTATTTTCTACTTATGAGACTTTAAAAGTTGTAGTTGTATTGGTAGTTTTAGGCATTGCGATTAATGTCTGGCTTGTTCAGGCTTGCAGCTTTTATAACGAAATTTCTTTGGACTTATGAGGCTATTAGTGAAGATATACCTTGTCCGCTTGATATTGCCGATGTGGTTCTATGTATCTGGATTAACCATGCGTGGTGGTTAGTATGCTTCCATCTTTGTATTGACAATGTATTTGTACTGGCCCTTGTGAATTATGGTCCTTGTACCTAATTTATGAATATAATTATCGTTTTTTAATTTTAATTTTTAAAAATGGACTAGCAAACAATATTTATGAGCGAATTTTACCTTTCATATTATATTGCATTTACAATAAACTTATATAATTTTAAATAGGCTTAATTATACCAATGCCCCTGAAACTTCTGTCAAATCCCATTTGCCCCCCCTCCCCCCCACTTTCATCCCTTGACCAAGGTTGGGTGACCCACTTTACCCGTTGCTGTCAACTCCATCTATAAGTATGTTAACTTTGATGATGTGACATGGGTGTTTTTGTAATTTTGTACACATGAATCATTGTCCACTAATTAAGTGGGTGACGTAGCAAGTGGAGCCCACCTCCACATAATTAAATATTCTAATGATTTAAAATCATTAAAAATAAAAACATAAAAACATAAAAACTACATTAAAAATATTATAAAATATGAAAATTAAAAATAAAAAAATTCCCCACGCTCTCCTTCTCGTCCTCTCTCTCTCTCTCTCTCTCTCTCTCTCTCTCTCTCTCTCTCTCTCTCTCTCCTATGCCTCTAGATCCGCCCTATCCTTCGACCATCTTCTCAAAGACAAAACCCCAAACAATTGCCAACTAGTCCCGTCAACGACATATGCATGCCCAGTGATAACTCCATATTTGTGCCAGGAAAATTGAGATCAAAATGGACGGGTCCATTCAAAGTGACGCAAGTGTCTCCTCATGGTGCAATTGAAATTGAGAATGAGCGGAATGGGTATATATTTAAAGTCAATGGGCATCGATTCAAACTTTACTTGGAAGGCCCATCGGGAGTCGTGGATTCAGTAGAATTTGCCGAGCCTTAGATAATGCCCTCTGTCTTGCGTAGACGTTAAATAAAGCGCTTGGTGGGAGGCAACCCACCTAGGTAACTTCGTTTCATATTTTCTGTTCTCAGTTTTATCTTTTTGTTTGTTGTGTTTCGATTTCATGCATACCATGCTTATCCTAACCATTCAGTGCATTCTATCTTTGCTTTAGACATTGAGGACAATGTTTATTTTAGGTTTAAGGGTGTGGAATTGAACTTTTTGCATGTTTTTGTTTGTTTTAGTGTATTTCATTTTTCGTTATGTGTTTTTTTTTTCTGTTTAAGAAAACGTAAGGTTTATGTTTGGTTAAAACTATTTTTTCTAGTAATCAATTTGAAGATTTGGCCCAGGCTATCTTCTGCAGTTTTTCATGTTGAATCCAGTCATATCCAGAGCTTAAAAATCTGATTTTTCATTTGGAAGTTATGATCACATTTGCACTTCGGGGTCAAAACTAGAAAGTCTGTCATACGATTCTGCACGTGTTCTATTTTAAACGTTTGTTTTCACAATTTTTCAAAACGAATTTGGGGAATTTGTATAAATGAAAGTTGTGTAATTATATGTCTATTTCTGGGAATATAAATTGGTCAAAATCTAGAAATTATTTTTCAAGATATTCACTGAAAACTGGACGTTGATCAAAGATGAAATTTTGCAGTTTTTGAAACCTTTGTTTTCTAAGTTAAGGTACTACTTTTGCTTACTAATGGAGACATATATGCTATGCTTTTATCACTAATTCTTTACTAAAGTGTTGCCATGAAGGTTTTTGCATCGTAATCTGTTGCACTCACATTGCCATGCTCTTAATGTTTTGGTGGACAAAGTACCATACCCGAATGATTGGGGAAGAATAGTGGAGACTACCCTTGAGAGCTATTTGAGCTTTAAGCCATTCTTTGAGAGGGTTTTATTGTTTCTACTCTTAAACACTCTTCAATTTCGTTCTTTATTAGAAGATCTCATTAGTTTTTGCATTGGATACTAAAGAACATTCTCACTTTGTGTAGGTGCGTTACTTTCAAGTTGGGTGTACCTTAAGAGATGATGTTAGGCTATGCATGTTTCCACCACTAAAATGCCTTAATCCATACCGTTTGTGTGCACCGTTTACCCTTTCTTGAAGCCAAACACTAGACCTTTTCTTTCATCACCCACATCAATCCTTGCCCATTTAAACCGATTCTAAGCCATACCCTATAGCTTGGGAGATGCCAAGGTGATGAAGATGAAGTTGAGAGGTTGATCTCTACACGAAATAAGTGGCGTGTACCGAGGTAAAAAGTGCTAAATTGCAAGTGTTTGAAAAATGATTAGTATTCAAAGGGAAAAAAAAAAAAAAAAATCAGAAGAGCCTTAAAATTGGGCCAATAAAGAAGTATGAAATTCAAAAGATCAAAAGTTCGAAATCATTCCAAGTGAAGTAAAGGAAAAGCACAAAATCCTGGACCCCAAGCACCAAATTCGAAGAAAAGGACCAACCATATATTTCGAGAATTTGCATAAAGAAGCCTTGGCATGTCTCAAGTTTTAGTGTTTCCTTCCCTTTCTTGTATAGCCCATAGCCGAGCCTTACGTTACAACCTTAGTAAAGACCTAACGGATCTTATGGAACATCTTGCTTGGAGGTGAAGGTATGTAACTACGTTCTTAGTATTTAATTCTTTTCATGAGGTCTATTTCTAGAAATTGAGCTTTTATTTCTGAAAATGCATATGAGATAAATCTTGCTTCCCTATACATAAACTCTATTAGCATATGCTTGATAAGAGTGTAAACCTAGGTTATGTGTGAAAATAAGAGTGATTCCTTTTGAGGCCTAGAGTTGAGACGAATTTTATCCTTAACATTGAGGTATGATTACCTTTAAGCCAATGTATTTTAAGGATTGGCTTTACACTTCACATGTGGTGCATTTACTTGAATGACATAATTTTAGTCTTGAGATAGTGGTTTCCGCATACATTAGTTTTTATTAGTCTGTTTAAAGTGGTACTCTAAATTTATTGTTTCGCAGAAAAGCATTTGTGGGTATCGTAACTGGTAAATCCTCAGTAGACACAACTCCTCCTACTAGGGACACCTAGGGGTTTAAAGGCTTGTGGCACATGCTAAGTGCCATCGTGATTCCCTACGAAAGTGGCCTAGATTAACTTCTTCTTTTGTTTTCTTAATTTGTTTCGATTCTGTTTTGCTCAAGGACTAGCAAAAGATACGTTTGGGGGTATTTGATAACTCCATAATTTATGCTTATTTTCTATACCCTATTCCTATTATTTGCATTAGTTTCTTCTGTAAAATTTGTTTTTTGATGTGTTTAATGTGAGTTTTGTAGGAAATTGTCCCTACAGTTGAGTTGGAGCTAAAAAGAGAAAAATATGGTGAAAACTAGCAAAGAAGGCAGAAATTTGGAATTAGCAACTTGGAACTCAAGAAATTGCATGTGCAGATGGGCTAACTCTGAGGATTTAACTGTATGTGCTTAAGAATAACCAGATAACATGTTGTATATGTTTGGAAATTTTTGGAAGTCTAGTTTCTGGAGAATTTTACGGTTCGTGATTTCGAGTTTTCTAGAGAACGTTACATCAGTTTGAGTAACAGTGGGTCAATGCTGGAATTTTGCGTGACTTTTGAAAACTTTGCATCACAAGCTACCATTCTCAATAAGCAAGCTTTTGGACGTCCTTGGGTAGTTAGGAGGCACCAAATCTTGTGTTAGGTCAATTATAAATTAGCTATAATTGCCTAGATCAGTTGGCGTTTGGTCTGGTCAAAGAAGTGCATCAAAAGTCAAGGCCTGACTCAACTAGGAACTCAAACTCCCTATTCTAATTGGATTTTATTCTTATTTTTCTCTCATATCCCACGCTGACCTATTTGTCCTTTTTGAATAGCCTACAAATATATATTTTCAAGCTTTTGAGGAACCCTAGCGTATCGTTCAATATCTCAAATCACCCAATTCATATACTCACTTGCTTAGCTGTTCATAGCCTTCAAGATTTGCTGGAGAAGGAGTTCAACTACAGTGGATTAAGGGTTTTTCTATCTTAATTCAAACTTTTTATTCTATGTTCATAAGTATATTATTTGTTTTCAAGATGGCTATGGGTAACTAAATTCTTTGCTAGGGATCCGATGTAACCTAACATGATGATTCTATGTTATTGAGTTAATACTTTATTTTTAATCAATTTATATTCCTTGTTTCATTCATTATTATAATTGTGATCTTGATACTTGTAATTGGCCGTTATAGGTATTTTGGATTGTCTAAGATAAGATTGGGTGAGGGGTTCATCCCTAATCTTATATGACTATGAATGAGTGAGTTGTTGTTAAAGTCGGGGTTCAAGCTAAGATACTTTTTGGTTCTTGATTGTTCTTCATAAACTTAATGGGTTCTTGATTAAATTTGGTTATGGAGTTCATTAGTTGAGTTTAATTGAGGATACTTGGTGACACTGAGGCCGAATGAATCATCATAATAAAGAAAGAACGAACCCTTGGAATTTGAACTTTATTTTCAAAATTAACTCAATACATAGAATAGGATTGTTATGGTGAAGTTGGAATCCTTGTTTTCATCAATTGATTTTCAAAAGCAATTTCCAACCTTTGTTAATTTTATTTTCTTGATTTTCAACACTTGGATTAAAATTGAGTAATCTTATTTTCAGCTACTTTAGTACTTTTAATCTTTCATTTTTATTTTCTATTTTTCTTAAGGTATTCATATTTGGAATTAATTGATAAACTTTACAAATCTCTGTGGGAACGACTCTCGTATTTGCTTGCTATACTATCATATTGATTCGTGCACTTGTGAAATACAACTTTTGTTCATCACCCAGCCACCACCTCCTGCAACAAATCTGATCCAAAGCCCCACCCAATCACCCAACCCACAACACACACCTAGAACTTGGAAATTTTCTCTAGAAATTTCAGCAGCCCCACCCATCTCCGACTACCTCCCCACCTCAACTCCAACCACCTCTTCCCCCAGCTACGGCTCTAGCACCCAACCCCAAATCACACACCCCCTTCCAACCACTATTGAAGCCATACAAACCCCACCCACAGATCCTCCTCGACCCACTCTCTCCTTCTCTCCTCTTCCTCTTCCTCTCTCACCCTCTCAGCCTTTCCCCACCTTCTCTCTCTCTCTCTCTCTCTCTCTCTCTCTCTCCTCCTCCTCCTCCTCCTCCTCCTCCTCCTCCTCTTCCTCTAGTGGGTTTGGAGCGATTGGTGTCTGGGTCTGGTTCGAAATAGAAGAGCCGGGTTCAGGTCATTCTAGAGACATGTGGGTTTTCGGGTTGTCGGAGAGTACAAAGCCTGAAGAAGAAAACGAATGAGAAGAAACAGAAGAAGATAGAAACTCATTTTCATTTCCTCATCCTTTCTCCCTTCTCTCAATTCCCACCATTGATTTCTTCTTAACGCCCTAATCAAAGAGTTTTTGTGAAGTGGGTCAAGGCTACTGGGTTTGAGGGTTAGGGAGGTGCGTAGGTGTTCGGTTCATTTTTACACATGATTTTTCATGTTATTCACCCACTATTTTGAGTTAGTTCTTGACATTTTATAGCTTTTTACTTCCTTTTTGTGTTTTCTTAGATTTTACCTTGGTTGGAATGAAAATGAGCTAAAAGTGCATTATTAGTTATAAATTTTGTTTTTGTTCATTTTCGTAGGTCAACTTCTTGGCCTGGGATCAACATGCTCTGGTGCTCGGATGAGGTCACGATCTTCATGAGACTTGTTCCAATGGATGTTAACTACAACATATCCAAATTTGAGCTCCATTGGACAAGTATTGCCTATCCAACCAATCCAGCATGTTACCACAGCTCTGGAAATCCGATTTTGGCCAGCTTTCACCTCCTTTGTGTTATCTTAATTTCTTGTTACCATAACTCTTGGTAACAAGGAATTACCTTTGTAAAAGAGATATATTCTGAAGCATTTGGCGTCTTTGTGAATTCAAGGCTTCATCATGACAAAGGAGACAAAGGATGATGGGTGAAGATTTTGGCAATAGAATACTAAAAGTAAAAGCTGGAAAGGAGGAGAGAGGGAAGCAAAGTTAATTGCAATCTAAAGTGGGAGAGGTTTTGAACGTGGGAAATGAAGTCATTCTAGCATTCTAGACACAAGGGAGCATATTTTGGAGAGCTGGGAGCTAGGAGAAAGCCAAGGTGCAGCCAAGCAAAGTGGAGAAGAAAGCTTCCACCATTGAAGACCTTGAAGCTTTCACCATTTTCTTAAAATCTGTAAACTCTTTCTAATTTTATTTTGAGTTTGTATTTGGAATAAGTATGAGCAACTAAACTCCATAGCTAGGGCTTAGGTTGAAGCCCTAAACATGATTACCTTATTGTTTTGATACTTGAGTGTATGAATTTCTAGATATTGTTGATGAATTCCAATTCACCAAATTAATCTATCTTTGATGTGTGTTTTTCCTTGGTTGGCCATCTTTGAAAGCATGCTTCTTGAGATTGTTGGGATTATGTGTATCTTCATGTTATCCTAAGCAATAAATGGATGAAGTAAGAATCATCCATGTGAATTGGTTTCTTGAATACCTAATGTAAACACCATGCTATTAGGATTCTTGTGATGTTCATATTCTCTTTGAACTTAATGGGTTTTCCTTGTAATTGAATCGAAGTACGAACCATACCTAGGTTCGGTTATGGGGAGGGCACAAGTATTGTAGCACGAACCATGCACTTTACGTATATTAGAGAGAATCAATGCGTCTTGAGCCACGACCCATGGTCTTGATTGCGAACATCTTCTTCAACATGTTTAGAGTTCATCACTTGAGTATCCAAGTTCATCACTTGAGTATCCATGAACATGGGTAGAATTGTTTAGGGTGGATTCCGAAACCCTAGTGTTTGTTACATTTTAATTCCACAATTTGATAATTCATCTCTGCCATTCTCATTTAATTTCAAAGTCCATTTACTTTCATGCAATAGAAATAGGTCACTTCAAACAAATCAAACCCCCCCCCCCCCCCCAAATGTGTGTGTGAGTTGCGTGTTTGATACGTTATGTGTCTTTGTTACTGAATTTTATTTGTTTCCGTAATTGTTTTGGACTTTTGGTCCGCGATGTGTTCTTCCATTTTCTGTTCTGAATCCAACCGTATAAAGAACATGAATTTTGGACAAACGGTTGGAAAGTTATAGGCAAAACACTGGACAGAGGTCGAAACTGAAAAACAGAGAAAACGACTCTGTGCAAAAACGACCGGTCGCTCATCACACATTTTCGAAGTTTCGACTCTGCCCAAAAAAGATCGGTCGTTACTGTTCAGGCGACCGGTCGCACATGAACCTGCCCAAAAACGACCGGTCGTCACTGTTCAGGCGACCGGTCGCACATGAACCTGCCCAAAAACGACCGGTCGTCACTGTTCACGACCGGTCGCACTGTTCATTTCACTGTTCATGGCACTGTTCACAGGTGATAAATAAGTGATAAAAGGGTGATAGAAAGTGCTGTTTGTGTTTTTCTTTAGTTTTCTTGTGTTGTTCCATTTCTTTTACACTTCTTTACTCATTTCTAGTTTCCATTTTGCATTTGTGCATTTGTGGTGTGTTAAATAAGTGTTCTTTACGTACTCAAATTAGAACTTATAGGAAGCCGACAAGTTCTTCGTGGGATCGACCCCGTACTTACATAATCTATAGATTCGTGCACTTGCGGGTATTTTTAATTGGTTGTTTGCACATTAATTTGTGTCCTTTTAGGAATGCAACAGTAGGTGGGGCTGTGTGGGTGTAGTGGCGGACCTATTAAGGCGCAAGGAGGTGTAGCTGCACCTTCTCTCGCCGGAAAAACCATTGTAGGTGCTTCAAATTGCCCCTTTGCTCAATTGGTGTGCAGACTACCATTTTTCCATTTTCTACATTTAAGTAAATGTCTTTGTCCTTTTTCTTTCATTTATTTTTATATTACTCCATTTACTTAAGTTTACAATGTAAATAAGGAAGTACCCCCCATTTGGATTCAAATAAAAATACTAGAAAATCAAATTCCCACCAAATCAAAATATGAAAAATCGGTTTTAGTGCAAAATACGATTTAGGCTCAAAAAGTTGGCTCATTAAGTCAATATATACTTCATACTAAAATCCCATAAAATCAAGTTTTCTTATTTGATGTGTAAGGAATAAAAGCTGCCAAAAATTATCTTGAGAAAATGATTATTCCGAAAAACCATTTTTCATACTTAGTCAACATTACACCTCCGCTAAAAAGTTTTTGGGTCTGCCAGTGTGTGGGTGGGGAGGCGATTGGGGGCTGGGTGGGTAGGGTTGATACGCAGGGGAGGGGAGAATGTTGTTGGGTTTGATATATTTATTTTAATTTAATTTTTCTAATAGAAGAATTATTTATTATTTATTTTGTCCACATGGAATCCATGTCATTAAAAAATTGAGCTCCACTTGCCACATCACCCCCACTCAATTGGTGGATAATGATTTATGTATTCAAAATTACAAAAACACCGTTGCCATATCATCAAAGTTAACACTTTTGGATGTAGTTGATGATAGGGGGTAAAATGGGTCACCTAACCTCGGTCAAGAGATGGAAGTGGGCTATTTTGAGTTTAAGAGGGCAAAGTGGAATTTGACCGAAGTTTCAAAGAGTATTAGTGTAATTAAGCCTTTTAAATATTAGCTTGATTTCTGTTGGGTTTTCTAAATGTGTGAGTCTAATATGAAGTGGTACAATTTTTTTAAAAAATAGTCATGTGAGAGACATATAGAGCCATGTGCCTAGGGTTTTGTTATCCTCATGTATAAGCCTCTTGTTTTGCAAATGTGAGGAGAAGAATTGGTATACGGTACCCACCACGGTTTTTTTTTTTCAAAATACCTACCGCGTTTTGGTAAGAGAGAGCTCTCTTTTGTATATATATAGAGAGAGAGGCGGCCCACAGCATGTGCGGGCTGTGCGACCGCACAGGGCCCCCAAAATTTAGGGACCTCCAAATGTTTTAAAAAGCCCAGCAACCCAGCAATATATATATATATATATATATATATACAGAAATTCTCTTATGCGGACATCCGGACGTTATTATCGTGCGGACGCTGTGTATTTTGTACTACCCCTTTCTGTTTTCCTGCATGTTTACAATAGGATCCGCACGATAATAATGTGCGGATATCCGGATAAGAGAATAACTGTATATATATATATATTTTTTTTATTCCAAAAATATTACTATTATTTCCTAACGGGCAGATTGTTCCTTCTTGATTCTTCTTCCATCTTCCGTCCAAACACAAATCTCCTTTACTCTTTGGCAAGTCAAAAGGCGCTCTGTGTGCATCTCTTCTCTCAAGTCTCCACCACACCTCTCTCTCTCTCTCTCTCTCTCTCTCTCTCTCTCTCTCTCTCTCTCTCTCTCTCTCTCTCTCTCTCATATTAGAATTTAGAAATTATATGTTGCATTTGGAATTAGCCATCATATGATTGCAAGAAGAAACCTAAAAAATCAGGTGAATCTCTATCCCTAATTTGTCAATGCTTTTCATATATTGTTTTTGTAATTATTTTAACAGACTTTTTGTTTTGTGAAAATCAGGTGAAACCGTCAAAATCAGATGATAGCTGCAAAAATCAGGTTCTATTGTCCTCTTTTTTTTGTTATGATGTGTGTTATTTTGCTATATTAGAAAAATGTTTAAAAGAAAACACTCATCTGGATATAGTAAGCGCCAACAAAAGAGAAGAGTTGAAGAATTAACTCAATCTCAGAGAGGTGCTCTTGATAAATTCATTATTAAAGAACCACAAGGTTTAGTTGAAAATCTTGAAAATGTAGGTCATGATGAACATGCTAATGAAAATGTGGAAAACTTAGGTCATGTGGTCAACCATGTCACAAGAAAGATTAAATGGAAGTTATTGAAATCTTACTTGCGCTCAACCATGTCACAAGAAAGATTAAATGGTTTAACTTTGATATCTATTGAAAGTGATTTCTTGGAAGAACTTGATTGTACTCGTTTTATTAATGATTTTGCAGCTCAAAATGCAAGGAGGACAGTTTTTAGATGATTCTGTAGCTGGTTTGGTTGCTGGTTGATGATTGTACTTGCTTGGGTTCTTGAGTGTTGCTGGTTTTGAAGTATTTTGCTTCATTTTGCTGGGTGTAGTTTTTTTGTATGTAAAAGAAAATTGAATAGATGTGAGTGTGTGAAAATAGACGAAGAATGATCTTGATTCTATTTGTCTAATGTAATTGATGCCACATAATGATCTCGGTTTAATATATTTATGATTTATGAATTTTAAAATTTGAAAAATTATTATTTTACTTATACATATAGGGCCTCATCAGCTTTCTTCGCACAGGGCCTCTATATCTAATGAACCGGCTTTGAGAGGCAGTTTGTATTATTTCCTTATCTATTTGTTCTTTGTGTGGGTGAAAAGGGTTTGGGTTGTGAGGTTGTCAAACAATTTGTCGACATCCTAATTTGTCGATTGTGGATTTGTTTGCTTTTGTTGCTCCGGAGACGTAATCTAGTTACATGACAATGTACAGTGAAGAGGAACCTTGTTAAATTATGCATCTTGCTATTTTCTCCTTCTTGCATTTATTTTTTATATTATTCTACAATTGATTGGTTGGTATGAATATGATTATGAAGGCTAAATGAAATCAAAATAAATTATGCAATTGATTTGTTGGTATGAATATGATTATGAAGGCTAAATGAAATTAAAATAAATTGTGATGCTAATGTTGATTGATTTGTGGCTTAAACCGAATTACACTCGACCGCGACCACCCCTACTACATGATACTTTTTCTTTATAGAGAAAATCAGATTTCATTTATAAAAAAGATAGTAAAACATCTTCCTCAAATAGGCAGAGATGATACTTGATCTTCATTGCTTTGAGTTTGTTAACTGACGATAGTCAATACATAAGCATATATGCGCACTCCAGCCAGACAACCCATAAGCATACTTAACTGAGATAATCAACTATTATATTTGCGATTGAACCCAAATGAGATCTAATTAAGTCTCCTTAATTAGGTTGTTGAATCATTGAAGCTGAACTATGCCAAACCAAATGATTTATCAGATTTGATTAGACCCCAACTAACTGGAGACTGAGGAACAATATCTTCGTCAGATAGCAGAGGCTCTTCCTCTCTTATATATGGTAAATGGAGTCCGCTAGACTGGGAAGAAAAAAAACAACAGAGTTTATTACATCCCTCCGAGATATTTAGTTATGGATTAACTACACTTTAGTCCCTGGAGGTTTAGTGTCAGTATCGAAATGGGCCCCAAGGTTTCAATTCAATCAATTTCATACCCGATATTTCAAAGTATTACCAATTTACACCCGCCGTTACATTGAGATTTGGGGTGCGATGGGTTTCGAGGGGTTAGGGTTTCAGAGGGAGGAGGCTTGGGATAGGGATGGTTTCAGATCTGGGGTGCGATGGGTTGGAGAACGGGGAAAGTTGGAAGCAGTGGTTGTGAGGTGATCTGGGTTGTTTGCAGGCAGTGCTTGTTTGCAGGTGATGATTGTGAGGTGGTCTGGGTTGAATGAGAGGAGAGGGTTTGGTGGTGGAGTTGGTGACGACCTGGGTTTGGTTGGAATGTTGAAATTTTTTCTTTTGGTAAATAATTGATTTTAATATTCTTAATTAACTTTAAAAATAAAGAATTTTTTAATGGGTGTTGGGAACGAAGGTGGGGATATTGGAAGAGAAGGAGGAGGAAGAAGAAGGGTGGGTGGTGGAGATGCTGTGTTTGGATTTAGGGTTTGATGGGTGGAGAGAAGAAGGAAGAAGGATGGGTGGTGGAGATGTTGGGTTTGAATTTAGGTTTGACGGGTGGGGAGTTTGAAGGGTTTTTTAATTATGTTTTTTCTTTTATTTTTTGGTTTTAAATAATTGATTTTAATTAACTTTAAAAATAAAGAATTTTTTAATATTATTTGTCCCATATTGGTCTCTTTCTAACTGCTGTTTGGTTATGAGGTGGGTCCCACGACTGCCACGTCAGCATTTAACGTCTGACTTTGACGGTCAATGTAACGGCAGGTGTAAATTGGTAATACTTTGAAATGTCGGGTATGAAATTGATTGAATTGAAACCTTGAGGTCCATTTCGATACTGACACTAAACCTCCAGGGACTAAAGTGTAGTTAATCCTTTAGTTATATACCCATTTTGAAACACCTATCTTTCATGTCATTAGAATTATATTGAAACACCTCATTATATTGGGCACCTCATTTTCCCACTATGCATTGGTTGACTCGGTGCACTAATTAAGCTTCTAAATATAATGGCAGTTCAGCAAAATGATCTTTATGCCCAAGGAATTGGCATGGCAGATAGCAGTGAGCTTCTATCTAAATTAGTCCTTAGTTGTGCTCTATATTTCTCATGCAGGCTCAAACGAAAGTACAATAATGTTATATTCGTGTCATATTTATTGATCATCTTTCTGACTACTTCTTTAATATGAAAAATATATCTCTATTAGATAACCGATTAATAAAATTAAAAGACTAGTCCTCGACCCAATACGATGTTTAACTAAGAACGCTAGCAAACGCCAAGTCAATGACCATATTTAAACGTACAAGATTCAGGAATCATTTTTAACTAATCAGAATTTAAGGAATCATTTTAAGATTAAAAATTAGAATAACCATAGATGTAAACTCAGACAGCGTCATCTAATTTGCCCACACTATTTTTATATACAAATTAACTAGATAAAAAAACCAATAAATGCGTGTTGGTATCATTTGGTATGGAGGGTCATTTTGGTCCTTCTCGTCCCCCCCCTCTCTCTCTCTCTCCAAAATGCTTAGCTCCAAAAGTTTGACTGTTAAGTAGAGGACTATATACGTTGCCACTTTACTTGTTTTGTTTTTCCTTTACATCCAAAATAATAATAATAATATGTCGATGACGATGATGAAGAAAAGTTGCGCATCATCAAAGGGACCTCGTTGAGTCATTGACTCTAGTGCCAGTCGGCTATATATATAATTACACACACAATATCTCCATAATTGATTCTCCCACTTCTTTGCTCTCTTTCCTTTTTCTGTAGAGAGAGAGAGAGAGAGAGAGAGAGAGATGGGGATGCTGCCAGTGCCACCAAGCTCAGAGGAGGCAAAGGTTATTGGCCAAGAAGAAGCTCATGACCAGGAGAGGCAACTTGATGCTGGTGCTCTTTTTGTTCTTAAATCCGAAGGTATTGACCGCTTCAGAGATATTTTTTCTTTTTATATCTTTAATTTACAACTTGTTTTAGTTAGTTTTTGTTTCTTTTTCTTTATCTTGATTATCATCGATCCATATCATCGCAGCAGCAGCATCATCATCATCATCTTCTTCTTCTTCTTCATTAATATGTTTTTCACATATTTGTTTTTCACCTCATTTTGTCCTTTACCAATTTGGTTATCATCAATCCTACTTCATTTTTCTGGTCGACTTCGATTATTCTTATCTGTGACGTCGTATGTATGCGTATATATTTAGCTTCTATATTTATTAATAAAATTAACTTAAATGGTCAAGTTTAGTATGTAAGTTTTTGTCTACGTAATTTTCAAATCCTGCCGTCACTAATAAGGTGATAAATAGTTACAATATTATTTTTATTGAAGAAGCAAATATTGACCGCATGTAGTCACTCACTATCGCACATATCGAATAAACTTATACATTTTTGCTGAAACTATGCTTATTATATTTTAGAAAGTATGCTTATTATAGCTTATTACGACTACTATTATTAGACCATTTGGCCATGTACCATGTCGAATGGCAATATGGTAGAATCTACATACAATGTACAATTTCAACAAAATCTTATTAACTAAACCCACTCGACTGACTTTTCTTCTCTCTCTTTCTCTCTCTTAGATGGCAAAATAGAATTTGAAATTGACTTTGGTGTTCTTGCTTGTATGAATTATCAATTAGGGATATTTTGATGAATTGATTAGTTGTTAACATGTTGATTGAAGATGTGATAAAGGCCTACTTTCTTATTTACAATTAATGACATTTTCTTAATTTTGATTAGATATTTAACTATTCAAGTATGTAGATAATATTTTATGGATTTTGATTAGATATTTAACTGTTTAAGTATGTTTTTATCTACATGTTCTAGCATTTTGAGGAGTAAGGCTCATTATGTCCCCGATATTTTTTTTTTTTTTTTTGTCTTTAAAAAAATTCGTTAGTACCGTCAAGTTTTTAATAGATTTGTACATAAGGAAAATTTAGGCCACGCCATTTTCAAATCCTGAGTCCGTCCCTGATATTACAAAAATCTGATTGCATGCTTCTGGAGTGTGTCATAATAATCTATAATTGAAATCATGCAGTTTATATTATATAGTTAGATTGTTTTGCTTAAAAAGAAGAAGCAATTAGTCAAATTTGGTATTAATTTGACATTGATGATGTAGGATCATGGCTGCATTGCGGTTATCACTTGACAACTTCAATAGTTGCTCCAGCGCTGCTGAGTCTGCCGTATGCTTTCACCTTCCTTGGATGGGCGGCTGGGATTTTGTGTTTGGTCATCGGAGCAATCGTGACCTTCTATAACTACAATTTACTCTCTTTGGTTCTTGAACATTATGCTCAATTGGGTCATCGCCATCTCCGATTCAGAGACATGGCGCATGACATTCTAGGTACGTATATATATCAGTATGAAATCCTTTTCTTTCACTTTTAAATTGTCAGAAAAAAAAAAAAAAAAAAAACCTGAATGCAAAAAGAATGTGGCTTGTCTGCCATTAACTGTAATGGCCCTTGTCGATTTCTCCTTTTTGGCTATGCAACATCTTCAAGGTTGGCCATTTGAGCTGTCTAAATTTGTTTTTATCTTCTCTCTCTCTTTTTTTTTTCCTGGCCACGTCTGAATCTTTGTTTCTTTGTGTTTAATTTCCAAAGTTATTTACACTCTTACTCCTTGAGGTTTTCAACTTTTTCACAAAACTCCATGAGGTTTTAGAAATTACACACACCCCTAAGATTTTAAATTGTTTTCACAAAACTCATTTTCATTGATTTTTCGTCCAAAGATTGATGATTTTATACAAAAAAATTCTCCAAATGACAAAGTTTTCCTTTGAGATTAGATTGCATGTACATTCATTGAGGTTAATTCTGTCATTTGCATAAGTGCATTTTCAATGAAATCATCAATTTTGGACGAACAATCAAAGAAAAAGAATTTTGTGAAAACAAACTGAAACCTAAAGGGTCCTTACAAACAATACATTGATATACAAAATAGTGAGCAAAATCGATTCCACATTATGAAAACCTAATAATAAGAAACTAAAAGACGTAAAGAAGATTTATAGAACCACTGCATCCACTACGTTTTTTTTTTGTGATTTTATGTATGGTTGAGGCCGGTTTAGGATGGTCTTAATTGAGTATCCCTTGTATTTTGCTTTGTATGATGAATTATGTCTCTTTCAATATTATTTTAAAAAAATAAATAAATAAAAGTTGACATTATTTAATTGAAACTGTATTGGATTCTACAGGGCCTGGATGGAGTCGCTATTTTGTTGGCCCAAGTCAGTTCCTCGTATGCTATGGTGCTGTTGTAGCCTGTACTCTTTTGGGAGGACAATGCTTGAAGGTAATCCTTTTTCTTAACTTGTACGACTCACTCGCTTATGGCACAAAAAAGGTTATTGTAAAATTCAGATACGTGCAATCACCGGCAAATCATGTGTATCACATAAATCGGGTGATTTTAATTCTTTTTTTTTTTTTTGGTAAACTAGAGGGGAAAAAACCCCGAACACAACAACTACAAGGAAACAGGACAAACTAATCTAGCTTTCGCTACACCAGTGATATCATCAAGGAGAAGAGAGCCAATCCAACGAGGAGCTTCGTCAAAATAGAGGATGCCCAGGTCTAAGTTGTAACTCCAGTTTGCCAATTCGTTAGCCACACTATTTCCTTCTCTATAAATATGAAGGAGAGTGCAGTTATCAAGCTGTTTCATGAGAGCACAACAAGCATTAATTAGGGGAGCAAAGGGGTGATGAGTCAATCCATCAATATTCTTCACTAGATGGACGACCACAGCAGCATCCATTTCAATATTAAGGCAGGTTATACCTTTAGTCATGGCAAGCTTAAGTCCAAAATATAACCCCCAGATTTCAGCATCCAAAATATGGCCCTGGCCAAGGTTCACAGAAAAACCACCAATCCAATTACCAGAAGCATTGCGAATCACACCCCCAGCGCCAATACAACCAGAGGAGGTGCGTCTTGATCCATCAACATTAAGTTTAAACTGAGCAGGGCCAGGGGGTTTCCAGGAGATGAAAGAGTGCACCTTATCCACCTTACACACAACAGCAAGGGAGGCTTTAACCCAGTCTTTAGCAGCAGAGAGAATTATTTGTCTTGGATTATAAGGACGATCCTCTTGGTTGTTGAAAGCCAATTGATTCCGCCATTTCCAAATATACCAACAGGTGTACATAAAGGTAGTGTTCCAGTTTAAGTTGCCACTCTCCTTGGCTGAAGAAAAAAGATTGCTCAGAAGCCAAGGTTTAAAATCAGATCTGAAAAAATGGGGGGGAGCTTTAGTAGTCAAAATAGTCCTCCAAATCTCTCTAGCTCGTGGGCAGTCCCTGAGGATATGAATAATAGACTCAGTGTGCCAGTCACAAGCTTTACAAGCCGGATCCCCAGTTAGCTGACGTCTCATTCTTTGCTCATTGGACATCAACTTACCTTGATACATAAGCCAGCAGAAGAACTTCAATTTAGGGGGAATCTTCATGTTCCACAGAGTATTCCAAGGATGGTCAACCTCGCCAAGATCAGAGAAATGCAAACTGTAAGCAGATGTGACAGTAAACTCACCATTCGCAGTGGAGCTCCAAATCTGGTCATCCTGAGTGTCGCTATCGCAACCAATAGGATAAGAGATGATCCTTTGCACTAGGTCCTCAGACACCACAGCCCTGAGTTTTTCAATATTCCACCACCCATTTTGTAAAAAACTGGATATATTGCAACCCATGTCACGCATATCAAGAGCTCCTTCATGGTACATGAGAGGACTGTCACAAATCCAACTGTCCTTCCAGAAATTAGTCGTCTCACCATTCCCAATTCTCCAACTCATGCCTTTGGCTAGAAGTTTGGAGCCATAAAGGACGCCCTTCCAGGTGGAGGAGCAGTTGTGCCTGGTTTTCAGGGTTTGATCAAGAATGGATTGGCCTTTTAGGTATTTGGCTTTAAAAATTTGAGCCCACAAACCGTGGTCATTGGTGTGCAACCTCCAGCCAATCTTAGCAAGAAGAGCTTTGTTCATATCAGCAGTTTTTTTAAAGCCAAGACCCCCATTACATTTTGGTCTGCAAGCCAAATTCCACTGGCAAAGATGTATCTTCTGCTTTTTCTCAGTGCCACCCCAGAAGAAGTTCCTATTCAGACGATCAAGATTAGTGCAAATACTGGCAGGTAACTTAGTAGTTTGCATAGCATAGACCGGGATAGCAGTAGTCACTGCTTGAATCAAAGTAGCCCTCCCTGCATAAGATAGCAAATTACATTTCCAAGCCGCAAGTTTCTTCTGGACTTTATCTACCAAACTCCCATAAGTGGTCTTGGTGATTCTGGAGTGCAGTAAAGGCATGCCCAGGTACTTGCCCAGGTTATCAGTTATAGGAGAGCCACAAATTTGGCTGATCTCATGGGCTAACTCCTTAGTAGTATTTGGGGAGCAGAAAATAGAAGACTTCTCGAAGTTCACAGTTTGGCCAGAAACTTTACAAAACAGATCTAGACAATATTTTAAGAGTCTCGCTTGCGAGGTATTGGCTTCGGAGAATAAAATCAGATCGTCAGCAAAGAACAAATGAGAGACAGCAGGACCTGATTGAGAAGATTTGACAGGTTTCCAAGTCTTCTTTCCCACAGCATCATAGATAATATGGGATAATTTTTCAATGCACAACACAAAGATATAGGGAGAAAGAGGGTCACCTTGTCTAATACCGTTGCTGGGAGTGAAGGAGTCTGTCAGTTCACCATTAATGCTGACTTGATATCTGACAGTGGTGATGCAGTTCATAATTAGTTGGATGATCCCCGTGGGCAGCCCAATTTCCCCAAGAACACTTTCAATAAATCTCCAATTAAGCTTGTCGTACGCTTTAGATAAATCAATCTTCCAAGCTAGAAAGCCTTTTTTCCCTTTGGAACCTTGAAATTTGTGCATAATCTCTTGGGCAATGAGGATGTTATCAGTAATATGGCGACCTGGAACAAAGCTGACCTGATTGGGACTGATCAGCTGGGGCAGGATAGAGCGTAATCTTGCAACTAGGATTTTAGAGATCACTTTGTAGAGAGTACAACAAAGGCTGATCGGTCTAAACTGGGCCATGGAATGAGGATTACTCACTTTAGGAATCAGGGTGATCAAAGTGAGATTGAGGGTCTGAGGAATCGTCCCCTCCTGAAAAGCTTTGGAAACCAACTCAAAAATATCATTCGCACAGATGTGCCAATTATTTTGGTAAAAGCAAGCAGGAAAGCCATCCACACCAGGGGTTTTAAGACTACCAATATTAAATAAGCTCTCCTTGACTTCCATGATATCAATTTTCTTGCCCAAGTCTTTTAAAACTGCTGAATCAATCATAGGGAAGAGATTGGGGAGGCTGAGGTTATTAGCCAAGTGAAAGTCCTGCGAGAACAGACCTGAGAAAAATTGTACAGCCAGAGCTTTGATCCCATCCGCATCCTCTATCCAATGACCATTATCATCCTTCAAATTTTCAATCTTATTACGCCTTCTTCTGATTATGGTCGTCATGTGGAAGAATTTAGTATTTCTATCCCCCTCTTGACAGTACTTAATGTCTTCATTTTTTATCAATAGTATGCTATTTGTCACGGTTATTTAGTTGCTTGTGACCTTTTTTTATATATATTTATAATATGCTTTATTTTCTTTGCAGGCAGTTTTCTTGCTGTCAAACCCAACTGGGACTATGAAGCTTTACGAGTTTGTGATCATATTTGGATGCTTGATGCTGTTTCTGGCCCAAATCCCATCTTTTCACTCACTGAGGCACATCAACTTGGTGTCTGTTGTTCTTTGCTTAGCCTATAGCGTTTGTACCGCTGCTGCTTGCATCTACATTGGTAATAGCTACTCACTTATGATAGCATTTTCTTGCCTGCCATGAGAAGAAAACTTAGCAAGCATAATTTTATATTTTGTCAGGAAGTTCTTCCAAAGGGCCGCATAAGGACTATTCCTTGAAGGGCAACACGCAAAATCGCGTTTTTGGGGTCTTTAATGCCAATGCCATCATTGCTACAACATTTGGCAATGGCATCATTCCAGAAATTCAGGTTCAAAATAGTCCAGTTATCCTCGAATTTGCTTTCATTTTCTTTCGGATTCGAGTATTATATGGGGCTGTTTGGGAGAGTTTGTTTATGAATGAAGTGTTTTTAATTGGTTTTGTTAGAAGCACACAAAAACATTTTAGTTAAAACCCAAGTGCTCATTGTGTATTCACCTGCGCTTTCTAGAGAAGTGATTATCAAGTCTTCTCTAGGAAGCACTAAAATCTAGTCGAGAAACTGTGTTTTTTCCATTTCGACCAATCTTTACCAAAACCGGTTTTGTTTTTTCTTTAGGAACTAATAATTATATAACTTTCGTTAATAGGCAACAATAGCACCACCAGTGAAGGGAAAGATGTTCAAGGGATTATGTCTTTGTTATGCAGTAGTTACAATGACTTTTTCCAGTGTTGCTATCTCTGGCTATTGGGCATTTGGTAACCAAGCTGAAGGCCTCATACTTAGCAACTTCTTGGATGATGGCAAACCTTTGGTGCCAAAGTGGTTCATTTTCATGACCAACCTTTTCACCATACTCCAACTATCAGCTGTTGGTGTGGTAAGAAATCAAAAAACACCACCTCAATCTTTTTTCAATCTTTTTCCTTGGAACCAAATACTCACTAAAACTAGTAGTCTAAACTACATTGCTTTGGTACAGGTTTATCTGCAGCCAACAAATGAAGTGCTTGAACGAGCATTTGTGGATCCAACGAGCGAAGAGTTCTCTACTCGCAATGTGATCCCGAGGGTAGTCTTCCGCTCGCTGTCTGTCGTCTTAGCAACAATCATAGCAGCAATGCTTCCATTTTTTGGGGACATCAATTCAGTTATTGGGGCTTTTGGTTTCATACCCCTTGACTTCATCTTGCCTGTTGTGTTCTACAACTTGACCTTTAAGCCCTCTAAAAAGAGCCCCATTTTCCTGTTAAACATCACTATTGCTGTGGTTTTCTCAATCTTGGGCGTTATAGCTGCAATTGCTGCTGTAAGACAAATAAGCCTCGATGCCAACAGTTATCGGTTATTTGCTAATGTATGAACACATTAAGCAAATATTAATCACCCTTACACCATGAATTGTTTTATGATCCATCAATCAGATGGGTGAATTTTAGAATTGTTCAAGAAACAAGTGAAAAGTAAGAATTATATGAACATAATATTATGAATTATCAGTTTACAGCAATTCTCATTTGTACTTGCTTTTTACACACATGCTGTTCTTGGGTCAGTTGACATCTACATAATATAATGTGTACACTATCTACTCAAAAATAATATCTTTGGTGCAGCAATATTCATTGAAAAATCTCAAGGTAAAAATTGGATTCAGAGATTTGATCTCATGTTGGTGCATTGTTTCTGGCACCTTTCTGTTTCCTACCACAAAAGTCTAATAGTATCTTCATGCAACTCCAAGTCCACATTATCAATAAAAAGCAAAGCACAAAATCTACAATAAGTTACAACATCAAAACTACAACAATAACAAGTCGAAGATCTCATTTACGGGTATCTCAGTCACTGGTAGAAATCTTGCACTGTGGCCTTGCAAACTGGATAAAACACTTCAACTCTAGTCACCAAATCTGCATAGACCTAAAGAAGTTCGGTAACAAACATATCAGTCTACTCTTGTCCGTGTCTTTGTGTGTGCGTGAGAGAGAGAGAGAGAGCTACCTTTATGGCTGAGGAATAAAGGTCTCAATGTGAGGAGATGTTGGATCTGGCAGCAAGGCATTCTGACCAAAACCCGAAAGTGTAGCAGGGTTCATGTTATGGTTTGCAGCAATGACGTTACCCGCTCCACTATGGGATGGAAATTCCAAGAGAGCAGATGTAGGCGAAATGCAACTCTCATCATGAACTATTGTTGGTGGAGGCATTAGTAAGGGAACCATTGCCAAGCATGATGAATTGCCTAGCATACTAGTCGAGGTAGAAGATTCCGCTGGGTGCCTCCTTTTCAATTCCTTGCTGGTGTTGGTGCTGGTTTCTTGCAGAAAACTAGTAGCAATGATCTGATAAATGAAATAACCCAAAATGAGACTGAGCAATTCCCTCAAGCACTTTTAATTACCTTGGATAAAGACTATAGTTCAATACCAAATATTTAATTTTCACTCTGTTACTGTTGTACTCACTAATTTATTTTGTCATAACTTTGTGGACCAAATAATTTCAGTCACTTGAAAGAGTCCTTAGAGCAACATTGGCAATTCCACTTCTACTTCCAGAGTCACAAAAAGAAACAAACGAGAAGAAGAAAAAAAAGAAAAGAAGAAACTTACTTGAACAGGCTCAGCAGCTATCAATGCGCCTGCAACAGCACCACCAAAAATATTCCCATCAGGATGGCAGAGTGCAACGCTTAACATACCATTTTTTACTTGTCGATTTTGCGTTGCATCGTATACAAATGATCCAGATAGAGTGAGAATCTGAAAGCGGCCCTGCATGAAGGAAGAAAGTAAGAAATAAAGAGTTACCCTTCAATGTTAAAAGCAAATATATGGCTGGAAAGTACTACATCTTATTTGAAACAAATATGACACCATCAAGCGGAGAACAGAGAATTCAATGTTAAATTGTTGATGGCTATTATATGTATGGCATCAATTTTTGTCTTCAGTTTTTCTAGCTGCTAATCATGTCATGCCTCATTCAACAAAGTTCAAACATTTCTGCTCGTGTTTTAGCATTCCACAAGACATGACAAATGTGTAACTTAGATACACAAGTGAACAAAAGTAAGGGTGGTAACCGAGTTATATGGTGTTGTGTCATATTGGATTTGTGTTGAATTTTCATGAACTCTAACTTAAAATGTAATCATGTTTGATGACTTGATACTTATATCATTATTAACAGTACCGTGTCCTGATTGATCCACATAATTAATTAAGGTAAGATCCATTTTACTAAACTAAATGTATCGCTTGTGCACGATATAAAGATATTCATTTAGATGCTAGCAAAACCAAGAAAATGAATACTATAACTCTACATAGATCTATATCATATCATATCAGATCAAAGCAAAGGGAAAAAATTGGAGAAATGATTATGTTCTTCATACAATACCATTAAACAAGTTAGTTATGTCAGGATGGACTCACTTTTGTTTAAATTCTATAACCCTGGCTTGTTTATTATTTGAGTTAGAAAGTCATATTATTTACGAATTTTTCTCAAGTTACTCATGTTTACACTTCGTGTTGAGTTCAAGTTGTGTTAAAGATGTCACACCTAAAAATATGTATAGCATCCATGGCTGTTGAGAGAAACAAATTAAAGAAAAGGATTTACTGAAAAGATTCCAACTTTATGAGAATCTTGCCTTGAATCTCAAAATACCAGTATAAGAACTAGGTTGGCGTATGACGGCGCTACAAACCACACCAGTAGCAGTAAGAATGCAAAGTGATCGAGGATTCGTTTCAGATAATGAAAGTATCTTATGAACAATATCCTGCAGAAAAAAAAAAGAAAAAAAAAACAAAATAAAGCCATAAAACTTGTGGCAGATAGAATAAAGAACATAACAATCAAGAATAACTGAAATCAAAGTGACCTTGAGACGTCTCACAGATCTATCTAACAATTACCTCTCCAGTCTCAGCAGTCAGTACTTGAGTGTAAAACCCTCCTCCAGCCTGATCCACAGACAACCCACCTGCAGAAAAAGAAGTAGTTGTAGATGTTAGAAGATAGAAATATGCTAATCTAGCTGCTTACATATATTAATTTTTTTGGGAAATAGCATGTTAAAGTTCGTTCAAATAACTTTGTATAGAATAATAACTAAACTTATAAAAATTACTCAATCAAATAGATATGAGGATTTTCTTCACAAATAGAACCAACATCAGAAAAGAAAATCAAATTCCTGTCCTAACCATGCATAATTCCACCAATTCCAAAAATCCAATAACAGGAGCAACAACAATTATTTTTATCATCATCATCAAGTACCTATAGAAACAAAGAGAGAAGAAAACCAAATAGAAAACAACATACATAGAACCATTGACGTGCGGAAGAAGAAAGACACAGAAACAAATACAACCCCATTATTTGGAAAATTAACAAACACAAACTCTAATTAAATTCATATTCTTATGGGATTTTCAGGGAAGATCAGGCAGAGAACTCACCACGGGGAGACAAGAGCTGCAATTTACCGGAACCTTTAGGTCGTCCTCTTCCTCGTTTCGGTAAGCTCTCCGAATATGAACCCGAATATGTACCGGGTGATGCTGATACTAAAGCCACCACATTTCCCTCCTCACCAACCATTTCATATTTCCTCGGCCTACCCCTCTTCCTCTTCACAAGAACATCTGTTCCTGTTAGCTCTGCTCTTCCAATGGGGGCCCCGGATTGATCTAAATCTTGGTTGGGCTCTATATTCATTTGTACAGGCTCCATGAAAGTCTCTACTTCATTGTTCGGTGCACTTTCAGTCTGTGGAGACTGGGAGTTAGTGACCATGTTGTTCTGCTCTTCCATTAATACTAATAGTTTCTGCAGACAAAGGGTGAAGAAGAAAAGTTATACCAAGAAGTAGAAGAAGAAAGAGGCGGTGTATATGAAAAAAAAAATAGTTTGAACAAGAGTTCGGTTTGTAAAGGGCGCCAGAAGAGTGTTCCTTCTTTTCCTTTTCCTTTTTCTTTCCAAAGCAGAATTATTATTATTTTTTTGGAAGGCCCTTAATATGTTTTCTTCTGGCGAGAATAGGCCCAGAGACATTTTAGGTTAGTTCTTTCTTGTACACCCAAAAAAATAAAAAAATAAAAACTCTCTCTTTTTCCTAAATATCTAATGTTGTGAAAAGGGAAAAGAAATCTTTTCGATTTATGTATAGGAATTTCTTCCGATTTTTGGTGATATTTAGGAGATTTTATTTCCAAAATAAAATATAAAAATTACTGGAAATTATTCAATATGTAACAATTCAGTGTTTTATTTTTAACAAAAGTGCTTATTTTGAAAACGTGATTTAAAATTTTAAAATATGATTTCATTACCATAGAATTATTATTTGATATTTCCTTGTTGGGTTCCGTAACAATAATTCCATTAGAAGAACATAATCAAGAAATCCCTTTTCTTTTCTTTTTTTCAGAGATCGATTTGAAAAAGTAAATTTGGGAAAAAAAAAACAGCACGGAAAAAAATAAGTTTGTTTGAATTAAAACGATTATATTTGAGCCCACAAAATTAGCTCAGTTAACCTCTATTCTTTTTTAAATTTGTTTGATTTCCTTCATCAATATTTTTTTTCTTTTATCTTCAAACTACCAAAAAAAAAACAAAAAAAGAAAAAGAAATTAAGACTCTTCTATAGCTAGAAAGATGGGAAGAGGAAATGTTTTGAAATTTTATTAATTATATCCTACCATATGAAGATTTCAAAATATTTGAATTTCTCTTATTTGGAGTAAAAGGTAAAGGGGAAGGGCGGGGGGAAGTTTGTGTATTTGGTTTTTTATTATTATATTTGGATTTTCAGTAATGGCTTCACCAAGTTTTCTTTTTCTTTTTTGAAATAATGTTTGTGCACAATTTCATTTTTGAAGTATTTAAAATATATTACCTCAAACAATATAACTAAAACATCAACATGACATCTAAAACACCAAGTTGTGAAGAAGGCAACAAACTAACACACTAAAAAAACAACCCACACTAACAACTACTAACGACGAAATGTGTATTACCCAAAAACTGCATAACAGACTAATTGAGTAGTATTTGTAAGTATAAGAGTAGGGGAGGATTCTATCCCTTTCCATTTTTCACTAGGAGGACTCTCTTAGTGAAAAGGTAAGTATTCATAGTCATTTTTCTTCATTTAAAAAAAATGTTTTTTGTGTGTTAGTAGGGAGCCGTTGTAAGAACTCATCAGCAAAAGGCTAGGTTGCCCTTTTCAGACCCAAAAAAAAAATTGCTAGGTTGCCCTTATACCAATTGTAATGACAAATTGGCTCATCCATAAGTGCTAGTTGAAGTTGACATTCAGGATTCTTAAGCCTTTCTTTAAGGGGAACATTTTTACTTACAACTTGAATACAAGATGTACTATTATCACCCTTCTCAATACTTGATGTGTACCCATAAGTATAACTAGGGTTCCACAAATACAAAGCAAAGAGTTAACTATGGTTATGCCCATGAATATGTGCAAGGGCGGATAAGAGATAGGGGCCTGTAAAAATATTTGTTGCTTCAAGATTTAGTAGAGATGGAAAGGATAACAAGAGTTAAAGAGTTACAATTAATATTGTTTTAAATTTTAGAGAGACGGGCCAACGACCCACTACTAGCGACATCGCTATTGTCCCCAATTTAACCACTTACAAAGCCCAATAGGTGTGGAGTTTTATCACAAAAGGCCTCGATACTATTAGGAGTGGAATTACTTATTATAAGTTATGATTTATTTAGTCAAGTTTTTAATATGGTACTTATATTCTTCAACACACACCACCACATAGTGGGCCACACGTGGAGCCAAGTTTACATCGAAGTCAAACATTCAAGCATAACACGTGAACACCACGTATTGGGTAAGGGGTAATGATAAACATTCAAGCCCAACATGTAAACACCACATATTGAGTAAGGGTTAAGGGTAAAGGCCCAATATTTCATGCTCAGTCATTCAACTCGCTTTGTTACCGTGCTAAATTTTAGAAAGACAAGTCAGCAACCCATTACTAGCAACACATATATTGTCCCCAACTTAACTACCTACAAAGCCCAATAGGTGTTGGTTTTTATCACAAAAGGCCTCGATACTATTAGAAGTGGAACCACTTATTATAAGTTGTGATTTATTTAGTCAAGTTTCTGATGTGGAACTTATATTCTTCGACACGCCCCCTCACGTAGGACCATCACATAGTGGGTCACACGTGGAGTTAAGTCCACATTGGAGTCAAGCATTCAAGCCCAACACGTGAACACCATGTATTGCATATGGGGGTAAAGGCCTCAGTGCTATTAGGAGTGGAACCACTTATTATAAGTTGTGATTTATTTAGTCAAGTTTCTGATGTGGTATTTATATTCGACAACATATTGGGTGTGAGAAGAGTGGAGAATATCACCAAAAAATAAAATTAAGGAAGGCTTACTTGAACAAGGAAACTATGAAAATTGAAAGGGCAACAAGCTAGCCATTAATGGTATTTGTTACCACTTTGCAACATTGCATGCACTACTACTTTGGAGGCTAATAGAGGAGTTCAGTTTTCCTGTTACCATTTCTCCTATGCCCACCCTGTTACCTATCTAATTCTTTGACACATGTCATTCCACTTAACCCAAGTTGACAGTGTTAACTTTTAATTAAATTAAATAATAAAAACTCTAATAATTGAAGGAAAAAAAAGAGACCCATCGTAAATCTTCTAGGAAGGGAAAGCATCAGAGAAATCAAAATGTTTTCTGCAATGTTCATGAAGAAGCCAGACAAGGCAAATGCTCTAAAGCAGCTGCGACGTCATGTGGCCAAGTTTATGGCTTGAGTAAGAGATAACTTCTTGTTTTTTTTGTTTTTTGTTTTAAACAAAAGAAAACCCAACATCGAACTCCCACCCACCCCCAATCCGTCATCAACCCCACCTTGCCGGCGCAGCCCCCTCTCCTTCTTGTCGTCGGAAAAGCCTTTTTTTTCTCTCTCTCTCCCCCTTCATTCTGGATCCAGATCTAGATTCTTCCCTTACTCTTCTAGCTTGTTCTTTGAAAGAGAGAAAGAGATCGAGAGGGAAGCAAAGAAATCAAGGGAAAGAGAGAAACAAGGGGGTACAGAGGTAGACAAAAGGAATTTCCAGCGGCAAGGAGGAGAGTTTTGGTGGCCGACTGGTTTGGGGTTGCTATGGATTGAGGATGGGTGCGAGTTTGATCTTGGCTGTTTTTTTCCCCTTCAATTATTAGTTTTTATTATTTAATTTAATTAAACTTAACACTGTTAACTTAAAGTTAAGTAGAAGGACATGTGTCAAAGAGTTAGATAGGCAACAGATGGGCACAGGAGAAATGGTAACAGGAAAATTGAACTCCTAATAGAGGAAATTGGGAACTCCCAAATGAAAGAATGGATGAGTATGTTATCTACGCATAACTACATACTATGGGAGTCATCACAACTAGAAAATAAATAGGAACCTAAGAGAACATAAAAGAACAAAGATATAAGAGCTTGCTTTATTTTCTTAATATAAGGTTGAAGATAAAGGCTGCTAAAATATATATAAATAATGGCATGTTTATTTACTTGAAATTGATATTGGAATTAATTTAATCTGTAACTTCGTCTGCATTTACTGACACATGGGTATTGTAATTATTCTAATTCCCTACTTCCCCTACGTTTACCAACACATAAGAAATAAAAAATTATGTGAGTTTCACATTAATTATATTCATAATCTAATACCTGAAATACCATGAATTAGATTGATTAATGGGGAAATTTTGATCCTAGACCCATTCCTTATCACCCAAATTACTAAATTTCCTGATTCATGGTTTCCCTCATTTCAAGTAAATAAGCATGTTATAAAAGGTTGCATTTTCTTCTTCTCTTATTGTATTCTATTCTGAAATGACATTCGAATGATCAAAATATATTATTACAATCATCTTTTCTTAGCCACTGCTATTATTCCGTATTGATTTATATGTTATAAGATGAATTATGGTATGTTTTGTCATTTTTTAATCCTTCCATTATTATTATTTCAATTATATATCCATTTATTTCATTAACAAACATGAGATCATCCATTGTTATTTACCTACATGTGCATTATTGCACCATTCAAGAAAAAGTAGGCTTCCAACATAATTGACCTACCTTGTGTTTGGCTCTAAAGAGTAGAACAAAACATCTTTGTTTAGCTCTTTAGAGCCAAACATCCCACTTTGTTCGGTTTCAAGAACCGAACAACCGAACCTAGTTTAAGTTCGGCTATAAGGAGCCAACTTCGTAGATCTGGTCAAGTCTTTGAAGCTCGACCATGACACAAAAATGACAACCTAAAACAAAAGAAAAGCAAACACCTACCTAAGAATACATCTAGAAACCACAAATAAATTGAAAGGAATGTTTAATGTTTGGTTAGAAGAAGCAGATATCATATGATTTGTTCAATTCCTTACAAGAAATCATAGATCTGGCCTGACACAAAATGGGAACCCCAAAAAAAAACTCACATAAGAATACATCTTCTAAACCCAAATCAAGTCTCTAATGGTAATAACTCGAGAACAAATCACTAAATAAAAAATGGAACAAATGGTCTAAATCCATAAAAATAAAAAAAATAAAAAAATAAAAAGAGATTAAAGATAATGTATAAGATTAACATACCGTCTAATCAAGACTAAATGAGACTGAATATGAACTTCTGGTGGAGGTACTAGTCAAAATAGTAGAATGACTTCAACTCTTGAGAAAAATTATAATTGGGTAAGAAGAAAGAAGACAAAAGAACATATATTGGTTAGTGAGTTCTTGGGAAGTGGGAAGAGTGTTTGATTGGTGGATATTTGAAATAGTGAACTAAGGGTATTTTGGAAATAATAGGGATAGTGAAGATAAGATTGATTTTCATTTCAAAATTAGTGGTGGTGAGAAACATGGTAGGTGGAAAAATAGGTATGTGAGTGACAATATCGCAATTCTTACTCATTAAGAATATTATTTTCCCCACAACTAATACTAAAATAATAATTAAGCTTTCTCCTTTTTTTTTCATTTTTCCATATTGCCATTGTTAATTTTTTTTAAAAAAAATTAGGACAAACTAAGGGTTATCAAACATGCCTTTAACTTCACTTTTTTCTTGTTTTTTCTTTTTCAAGTTTTAGCCAAAAGAAAATGTGGCATACTATTAATTTGGGGCCAAAAAGTCAGTAGGAAGGTGGGGCCTCATTTGCAACCGTTTGAATGGTTGACCAACAACTGAAATAGGTTATTCTAAGAGCATCTGCAATGTGCTCCTAAACCCCTTAGAAATTTATGAAGGAATTGGAAAACTACAACTCCAACCATGCTCCCTAACCATCTCCTAAAATATGGAGATCTCTAGGAGCTCCTAAAATATGAAGATCTCTAGGAGCTCCTAAATTTTAGGAGAGAGAAAGGACTCCTAGTGTCTCCCTATAATTTAATGTTGCTTTGTTTTATGAATATTTTACCCTTTTAATTAATGCTAATAAATTCTTTTTATACAGATGGACCATTTATATTGAATTAAAACATAATTATAGTATTTATGACTCCCTAAACTATGAAGTATGATTGAAGTTCAAATTTTATAGAGAGCTCCTAAAATAGCTTTTATGGAGTTTTAGCTAAATTTTTAGTAAAAATTAGTGAGCATGATTGTAGATGCTCTAACAGTAGGAGAAACTAAATTCCAATGAAGTGTGTTGTGAATGTGACCATTCAAATGATTGGGTTACTGTTCATATGGTGGAACAGTGTTTTGGCCCTAAACTTATTACTTCTTTCCTAATATTGGCTAAAACTAATTTGAAAGTAACAAAAAAAACTTTTTTCTTACCCTATACAATCATCAACTTTATCTTTGTCTTAAATGAATCAAGTCAACCACATAGTTTCCTTCTTCAATATAAGTTAACTAATATGTCAATAAATGTGATACATATAGTATTATTAATATGTAATAAATGTGATACAAGTAATATTATTGTTCTTCTATACTAGTTTAATTGTATTATACATTTCATCTAAATAGAGATGGAAATTTTGCAAACTACACAATGATACTATTTGGGCCTAAATTATGCGCGCTAGCCCAACTGACTATTAGCCCATATCAAAAACAGTGGCTTGGGCTTTGTGTTACCAAAATAAGAAGTCAACCCAGATGGGTTTAGAGGCCCAGACCTTTGTGAACCATTTGCAAGGAATAAATTTACAGATGAAAGATTAATTGCCAATAATGGTGATTTAATATGAGAAAAATCAGTTTTAATTGGTCTAAGTCTAAACCCAGCTTCTAGGTCTCTCCAAAGGTTCAAAATTTGATCATCACCGTTGATCACAATTTCAAAGATCAATCAGCAGATTCTTGGGGAAGATCTTTCTCTCAAAAAGCCCACGTGACTCTAAACTCAAAATTACAATAGGGTAGAGGACGTGATGGGGAGTTGGTAAAAGGTTTAATCGGAAAACCACTCCCCATAACCATTTAATGCCAGAAAAGAAGGCCAATTTTCTTTCCTAGGCTCGTGAGGGTTTTGCATCAGGTCAAGTGGGTTTGCAAGAGATAAACAAGAGATAAGAGAGTTGGTTGACAGAAGATCAAAACTGATCATCAAAAAAACTTACTTTTGATGGGGGTTTTCCTTTGTCAGACTAAGCCACTATCCCTTTTTCGCACTGGAACAAGGAATCCTTTCAAATAATTCATCCTCCAGATATTAAGGAATAAAACCTCAATCAGATTCTCTATAAATATGAGAGGGAGTGAATAGGATAGAGGGCAACCAAAAATTCAATCAAAACAAAAATTCTCAAGTTATACTGACAAACTCAAACAAGATCATACGATCTCGAAAGCCTTTAGACTCTGAAGAAACCAAGCTCTTTAATTTGTAAAAGACATCCAGTCTCTGACAGAACAGGCAGAACTCAGGTTTCTGACTTCACTTCAACTCAATCCAGGGAGGCAGTTCACAAAGGAAACAAGATTTCTCTTATTACAAATTTGGTTCAGCATAAGCCAATCAAGCAAAATTCAGGTTTTTCATAATATGAAAACCTCAACAAATTTACAGATATGCCTTGATGTCTGAGAATCATTAGAACATATCGCAGACGATCCACAATTAAACAGAATAGGTACTGAAATGCAGTTCCGGACCAAAAAATCATCAATCCAGCCACTTCCAATCCAATCCTGACTAAAGAAACCCTAGTTCTGACCATCCAACAAGCCTCTCCATGGCTAAAATAGATTAAAGCTCTACCAATCTCAACATTGGTATCGATTTCCAACTGAACCTCATCAGTTGAAGGTGCTGACGTTTGAATCTAGCACAGATACATCCAGTCCAGCCTGAGTCACATGCAACAATCCAAGCAGAAGTCGAAGCCCAATGTTCTGTTGTCCTTTCAGACGTGGCAGTTCCATTTTGTTTTAAATTGTGTAATAGACAGTTCTCTTTAAAACAGTTTGATTTATTTTCAATATTGTTTTTGGCTAGAACTATTAGTTTTTACTGTGAGAAATTGTGAAGTCATCACCAGTCTGAGGCAAGAAAAGAACTTACTTGGGAGATAGTCCTCACCCAAATTCACAATCACTTGTTTAAAGTCAGTAACATGGGGCGCAAGTTATCTATTTTTCATAAGTCTATTAGGGTCTTGACTGCTAACAGTGGCACGCTCGCACACTAAAGAAAGTTGACTTGTTGACCACCAATGGTTTTCAAGCCAATGGGGAATTTTAGCCTACTATCACAGGAACTAAATCTAAACGGGTGAACAGATACTATTCAAGAAGTCAAACCCAACACAAAGTTAAGAAGAGAGAGTTGACAATTATTTGACTAAACCCATATATTGTTGGGGTTGTGTGGTTTAATAAAAGTCATGAAATTGGATGAGCATAATCCTGCATTGGAAAATTCCACGAAAAATCTAGATTATAAAAATTTGTGGCAATAGAACTGAGGTCTTTTGAGATAAAATCTCACACTTGGATGAGTCCATTAGGCCTAACCCATCTTTTGTTGGATCTGGGTAGTTAAGTTGGGGTAATATCGATGACAGGTCATCTTTAGTAGTGGATCGGCCCAATAGACTGATATAAGTGAGATTTTATCTCAAAAGGCCTCAATGCTATTAATAGTGAACTATGAAAAAAATTATTCTAGATTGTTTCACGTTTTTCAATGTAGGATTATACCCATTCACATTTAGGCCTCATTTGATTCATAGGAAGGAGTATTGGGAATGGAAAATCAATTACTTTCCCATGTTTAGTAAGTCCATGCATAGGAAATGGTTGCATGGCACATGGGAAAGTAGGGGGGAAAGTGAACCCCTCCTCCCCCCTTGGGTTTTGTTTTCTCTCTTCATGTGAAAGTTTGGGAAAATGAGCCAACATTAAATGCACATTTTTCATGACCATTTTGTACCCATTAACAATTTAGAATTACAATATAGCATTAAATGCATTCTTTTTTTTTATCTGATTTCATATGGGTATAATTTGAAAATTAAACAAACTTTGTTATACACTCCTATATAAACCAAACATGTGAAAGGAAATAAAGTGGTATTTCCTCGTTACTTTCCCAGCATTACCAAACATGGAAAATGGATTCATTTCCCATTCCTTGGAAAAGACATGGGAAATTATTTTCCATCAAATCTTTTCCGCAAACCAAACGGGGCCTTATGGCTTTTATCAAGCTCACCTTGGTCCATTGTACAGCGAGTGGTATCAGTGTTTGATTTGATTGAGGATATCTATGATCAAGGAAGTGGCTCAAGTGAAAATCCTAGCCCAATTGAAGGTGGAGCGGCTCGGAGGAAATTGTTGACGTGAGTTCACCTAGCAAATCAAGGAGATTTATTTCCTAAGTTAATTAGGCAATTTATTTCCTATTTAGTGTAGTTGACATATCCTTGTATAATTAGGAGATATTTCCTATTTACTTGATGTATCTATTTCCTAGTAAAGCACACATTTAAACCTTTAGGGCACTTCCAACACTCCTCTTTTGCTCAGGCAGGAGGGGGCCTAGGCCCAGCAATTGGCTCTAGCGCGCAACAACAAGACCACGCAACTGGTGGGCTCCACAAGCATGAGTAGGCCCAAAGGCAAATCTTGCCTGGGTTTACTGACGTCAGCAATGAAAAAAAAAAAATTAGAAAAAATCTATTAAAAAAAAACCAAAAATTTCAGAATTTTTTTTTAATAAA
Organism: Prunus avium; assembly: GCF_965620075.1. NCBI lineage: Eukaryota > Viridiplantae > Streptophyta > Magnoliopsida > Rosales > Rosaceae > Prunus > Prunus avium. The sequence goes on from NC_142289.1 coordinate 29,932,966, forward strand.
TACCTAGTCATATTCTTCACTTCTCACACCAAAATTAATGGTTTAAGTATAAAAAATTGAAAATAAATTAAAGTGAATAGTAATTGCCTTTGTTCTTGCCCTTTAGGTTGGAAACAAAAAAGGCAAGGGCTACCACTATTCATGTAAATAGTAACAAACCTTGCCTGGCCTTTGCCTTGCCCCTGCCCTTTGGGGTAGAGGTGCTCTTATATATACCTTCTTAAGGAGAAGAATAAAATCATCCAAATATTCAAACCACACAATTCTAAGCATGGTATCAGAGCGGCTGATCCTAGGTGAACTCCAAACCCTTACCAAATTCTTTTATCAAATTCCTAAACATAAACCCATATCTCAAATTCTTTTATAATAAAGCGCTTTTGTTAGAAGCACTTATGAGCATAAGTACTTCTTAGAGAAGCAGTCCTTAACGAGCCCTACCCCAACTTAAAATTAAAGCGCAGCATCTATTATAATAAGGATTAACTACACTTTAGTCCCTAGAGGTTTAGTATCAGTATCGAAATGGGCCCCAAAGTTTCAATTCAATCAATTTCATACCCGACATTTCCAAGTATTACCAATTTACACCCACCGTTACATTGACCGTTCAAGTCAGACGTTAAATGCTGACGTGGCAGTCGTGGGACCCACCTCATAACCAAACAGTAGTTAGAAAGAGACCAATATGGGACAAATAATATTAAAAATTATTTATTTTTAAAGTTAATTAAAATCAATTATTTTAAATAAATAAAAAACATAATTAAAAAACCCTTCAAACTCCCCACCCGTCTCCTTCTTCCTTCTTCTCTCCACCCATCAAACCTAAATCCAAACCCAGCATCTCCACCACCATCCTTCTTCCTTCTTCTCTCCACCCATCAAACCCTAAATCCAAACCCAGCATCTCCACCACCCACCCTTCTTCTTCCTCCTCCTTATCTTTCAAAAAAACAATTTAATAAAATGAAATGAATATACCCAGAGCGTTATGCCTGGAAGATTCACGCATCAAGTTGGCACAGAATTGGTCTCCATCGTTCAACGAGTTTTTACTCAAAAATTCCATCATCTCTTCATATGCCTCGGGGTTGTAACTCTGCTCTGGGAATTTACTCTCCAAGCAGCCCCGCCCCATCCCCATCCCCTTTCCCTCCTCCTCTGAAATATCTCCTCCCCTCTCTCTCTCTCTCTCTCTCTCTCTCTCTCTCTCTCTCTCTCTCTCTCTCTTACATATGGTTCGATCCAGTTATGCTAATACACCCATATTCCCACCACCAAGCCCCATACTCAGATCTGCAAGTGGCTAGAAATTTCCGGGTGATTGGGAGGTGCGATGGGCAATCAGGAGGTGCGAATTTCCGGGCAATCGAGAGGTCTTTGTCGACCTCGAAAACCCAGGTGGTTGGGTCATTGTCAACCTTGAAAACTAAGCGACGTCGTCGCGAACCCATATGCCGAATCTGCCATACGTCTCCGACGACGCGCAGATCTCCTCCTCAGATCTATTGGCTAGGGCTCTGGTATTGGTTGGGGCTAGGAGGAGAGGACTGAGGGAGAATGAGGTGGTGGGTGGTGGGTGAGGAACGAAGGTGGGGATGTTGGAAGAGGAGGAAGAAGAAGGATGGGTGGTGGAGATGCTGGGTTTGGATTTAGGGTTTGATGGGTGGAGAGAAGAAGGAAGAGGAAGAGGGATGAGTGGTGAAGATCTGGGTTTGGATTTAGGTTTGACAATAGGGTTTTTTAAAATCAATATTATGCATTATTATTATTGATTTTAACAATATTATTGATTTTTTAAAAAATGACATGTATTTACCTAAATCCAAACCCAATAATACATGTATTTACAATCAATATTATGTATTATTGATTTTAACAATAGTTTCATTGATTTTGCCAATCCGACAATATTTTTAAAATCAATATTATTATTATTGTCATTTTAATTATGTTTTTTTTATAAAAAAAATAATTGATTTTAATTAACTTTAAAAATAAAGAATTTTTTAATATTATTTGTCCTATATTAGTCTCTTTCTAACTGCTGTTTGGTTATGAGGTGGGTCCCACGACTGCCACGTCAGCATTTAACGTCTGACTTTAACGGTCAATGTAACGGCGGGTGTAAATTGGTAATACTTTGAAATGTCGGGTATGAAATTGATTGAATTGAATCCTTGGGGCCCATTTCGATACTGACACTAAACCTACAGGGACTAAAGTGTAGTTAATCCTTATAATAATTTACACCATAAAAAAAAATTACAAAATTAACATGTCCAAGATCCTCAGTCTTGTAGAAATCTTGCATTGTGGCCTTGCAAACTAAATAACAAACATCTTCCAAATTCAGAAACTCAGCACAGACCTGAAGAAGTTAGAAACATGGATATCAGTCTACTCCTCCCCGTCTTTGAATTTGTGTGTGCGTGCGCGTGCATGCATGAGAGAGAGAGAGAGAGAGAGAGAGAGCTACTTTTAAGTCTAACTATCTGTGGAGCTAGAAGACTTATAATAATAAGTCTAATTAGCTGATCGCCTCTTTTTCAATTCCTGGCTGGTGTCCTTGCTGGTACCTTGCTTCAAACTAGCAGCAATGATCTGATAAAATGACAGGAACTCTAAATGATATTGATAATAATTAAAAAAGGACTGCTAAAAAGTGACAGAACGTTGTCTTCCATAGAAATTCTATTTTTCCAGTCCACAATCACCAAAATAAAGAAACTTACATAAACAGGCTCAGCAGCGATCAATGAACCGGTAACCAAACCACCAAAAACCTTCCCATCATGATGAGACAGAGTAATGTTTAACCTACTATTTTCTCCATCCACATTATTGTTTTCACCATATTCAAATGATCCAGATAGAGAAATAAGTTGATAACCACCCTGCATGAAGGAAGAAAGTAAGGGAAAGAGTTACCCCTTAGTATTAAAAGCTAATATATCACTGGGAAGTAGTAAATTTTATTTGAAAAAATATATTATACATATACAGCCCCTTTCAATTTAGAGATTATTTGAGGGACACTCTTTGGGGCCCACTATGAATTTTATTTCAACGATCCGAACAGTCTATTTTTCAAGTCTTCACTCATAGATCATCCTTGTAAAAACTTAGACAAATCGGAAACCATTAAGACATCTAGTTGTGCCCAACAAAATCAATAAACAAGGTGCTTCAAGAAAACACAAAAATAACAATTATTTAATTGAGAGGTCCAATGGATTCAGATTCAAGTTATTTTTTACAGAGATGATCTTTGAATGAATACCTAAAATATAAATGGTTCAGAACATTGAAATATAATGTGGAGCCCTATAAGGTTGTCCCTCAAATAAGGGACCCCTCAACTAAAGACTCTAATATATATATATATATATATAAACTATCAAGCAAAGCCCAGAGATTTAGTGTAAAATTGATAGCCATCTTTTCCCAAGAGAATGGTCAGCCTTAATCCACTAACTTTGTTTTGAATTCGAATTATGTCGCAAATATCCCTAAAAAAATCTTGCAACCCATGACCAGTGAAAGAAACAAATTAAAGGAAAGGAATTGCTGAAAGGATTTCAGTTCTTAGAAAATCATGCCTTAAAATTCAAAAGACCACCAGAAGAACCAGGTTTGCGTAGAACAACATCTAAAACAGCACCGGTAGCACTAAGAATCCAAAGTGATCGAGAAGTCCTTTGAGATAATGAAAACATCTCACTGACAACATCCTGTAAAAAAAAAAAAAAAACATTTCAACTGTGACAGATAGAATAAAGAACAAAACGATTAAGACTAAGTAAAATCAAAATGACCTTGAGACCTCTCACAGATCTAACATTACCTCACCAGTTTGAACAGTCAGTGCATAATGGTCTAGCTCACCTTCACAAAAAGAAGTTGTAGATGTTAAAAAAGAAGTATGTTAATCTATCTGCTTGCATAAATTAAAAGTACTCTTTGGTCTTCTGCCCTTGAAGATTAGTCTTCATACTGATCATTAAGGTATCCAAGATTCTGTTGAGTTCCTATAGACATATAACAAACTATAAAGGAATGGGATATCTAAAACTTACACAAAATGGGATTTCTTTTGAAGATCATGCAACAAAGTAACTCTATATATGATAATAATTAAACTTATAAAAGTAACTCAACCAAATAGATAGCCATCATATTTGCATCATCACCAACTATATCATCAATACCATATGTCATTAGTGTTCCCATTTTTCTCTTCACACTAATCTCTTCTTCTTCATTGGAGTCTAAGTTGCTTCCGGACTCGCTTTCAATCTGTGAAGTCTGAGGAGTCTGAGGAAAATAGATCATGTCGTTAGGGGGCCCGTCATCAATCTGTGGAATCTGAGGAAAAGAGACCATGTTGTTTTGCTCTTCCTTAAGTTCAATACGTTCTGCAGACAAAGAATCAACAAGGAAAGTTATCAAAGATGATAAGGAGATAGGTTTGTGTGCATATAAACAAATAATAGTTTGAATAATATAGTTTGGTTTGTAAAGACGCCATAAGAGTGTTTAGTTTTTTACTATAATGGAGGAGAACTCTAGTCCCATGACTAGATGATGGGGGCGAGATTGTTACCATAACCACGCCATATCACTTGCTTCATCATAGGAGGTCTTCTTTGTGAGTTCATGAATTGTGTTTGGGATGGTACACGATATAGGATGGTGATTTTAATTTTGTTATTGTTGGAGTGAAGGATTTGTTTGTGTAAGGATGACTCCTTTGGGGTTATGAGTTAACTAAGTCACTAGTTGAGAAGGCAACATTGTTGAGAAAAAAGGGAATAGGTGTGGGGGTCGTTGGGAGAAATTTTTATATCTTCCGGATACACCACGTGGATGGTGTATCATCCAATAAACATAAGACATGTGGAATTATTGTCCAACTTATTGCATTTCTTTTTATGACATGTGGCGGGCTGCATTGGAAATATTCCATATGTCCTCCGTCTATTGGATGGTACACCAATCACGTGGTGTACCTGGAACACTCAAAAATTACTCGGGTGGTTGGGATGTGAGCCAGTTGGCAAGCTGTGATTGGTGTGGAGAACAGTTGTAATTAATGTGCTAACGTTAACGAAACGGAAGGGTTGTAAAAGGCTATGCTTTTAGGAATAGAGAAGAATCGCTGAGTGGCCAAGGCAGGAAAATGCTATGCTTCAAGGCTGTAAAAGGCCTACGAGGCTTAGGTACCTGGCCTCACTTTTGTGTTGCAATTTTTTTATGCAAGGCTCGACCAAAATAAAAGTAAAACCAATGAGTGCAAACACGTAATAACAATAAATAAAACAACAGTGCTTCAATTATTGGAGAAAATGGGTGATCTTCATTATCCAAAAGGGTCGCAGTACATGAATCCACCAAGCCTCTCCCCTCCTTGGACAACAGGAAGAAGTCAGGAAGGTGTGCAAACAAAACGAAAAGAATATGGAGATTGCCTATACCAAACATTAAAAGTCGAGTGCCCTAGGTGTAGTACATCTTATTGTGCTTGGTGTTCTATGGGTGTAATGCATAGGATTGAATTGAATTGGATAACTTCACTAGATTTAAAGTATATTGAAAGTATATTGAAGATGTAAATGAATATATAGGTGAATCATTTTTCATTTTGAGAGAATTAAAAGGAATAAGTTATAAGATGTTGATATCCGTACCATTTTGTAGGGGATTAGATGAGATAAATCTTCTTCATGAGTAATTCATCTTATACCTTCAACTTAGAAAACATTTCTTCAATTCTTCATTCAACATATCTTAAATCTAGTGAGTTATCCAATCGAACTAATCCTAGACACCAAATTATCCCTTAGTTCATTAGAAAACATTATATTAAGCATTGTTATTGACATGCATGCATGATTGCATCATTAAAGAAAAACAATTGGCTACCTATTGACTGAAAGAGTAGAAGGAATAACCCATTATTTTCGAAGTTAAGAACTGAACTTCAAAACAAAGGTTTAATGTTCGACTACAAAGAGCCAAACATAGTCAACCCTTGCATCTAAATATATGTTGCGCCTAAAAGCATCATAGATCTATTCAATTCCTTGCAGCCAAACATAGATTGGGCCTAGCACAGAAAGAAAAACCTAAAACGAAGCAAATCCAAAAGCCCACATAATAATATTTCTTCTATATCTCAAAATAATTTTCTATAGTCGCATAAGAAAAAAAACAATTCTCTATAGTTCATGACTAAATAATAAAGCACCAAAGAAAAACGAAACATGTTATCTAAATTCATAAATAAATTAAAAGTAGTGTTTAATGTTAACATACCTTTTAATCTACGATAAATGAAACGGCGTATGAACTTTCAGTGTAGGTACTAGTCAAATAGTAGAATGGCTTTACGATCTTGAGAGAAAATATAGTGAGGATTTTGAGAATAAAGAATAGATGGAGGAAGAGATATAGGCGAGTTCTCTTTTTCTTTTTCTTTTTTTCTTTTTTTGCGCAAAAGATATAGGTGAGTTCTTGGGGAGTAGAAGAGTGTTTGGTTCGTGGACATTAGAACTAGTGAACCAAGGGTATTACAGTAATATTGAAGATTATTAAGATAAGATTGATATTGTTTTTCCAAAATTAGTGAAAGTGGGAAATGAAGTAGGTGGCGAATAAGCAAGTGGATAGCAACAATGGCAGATCCAGAATTTGAAAGTAACCCACAAAACCATTGAATTCAACAACTTTCCTAAAATCAAAGTCGTAATTAATTTCAATCCCCAAATTATATATCATCCCTAAGTTAAATCCTAGAATTCTCAATTTCAAATTAAAATTAAAATTAAAGATGCATGCATGTATTTTAGGAGAAACCCAAAAGGAGAAGCTAAAAAAAGAAGGGTGAACTTAGGAGACATTTGCTGCAAAGAGGTAGAAAATAGGAGAGGAGAGATCGGCTGTGCAGCTAAGAAAAGAAGGCTATACTTTCTTCTTTTTTTAAATTAGAAAAACCCGGGTATAGCCGGGCGGCTATACTATTTCTTTTTAAAAAAATAACCCGCCTGCTATTAGGAGTACACATGTCCAAAACTGTATAGCCGCGCGGCTATACTATTTTTTTCTCATGAAGTATAGCCGCAGAGCTATATTATTTATAAAAAAAACATTTAAAAAAAACCGAGTATAGCTAGGCGCTTATATTTTTTTTAAAGGGACCCACCTAGCACTTAAGGCGCCCATGTGTAAAAAAAATTAAAAAAACCGCTTATAGCCAACCGGCTCTACTATTTACTATAAAAAAAACAATTACCCGCCTAGAGCTTAGGAGCCCACATGTTGAAAATGTATAGCCGGTTTTTTACACGAAAATTAAAAAACCGTATAGCCGTGCGGCGATACTACTTATAAATAAATAAAAATAAATATATAAAAATAAAAATAAAAATAAAAAGGGCCCACCTAGCAATTAGTAGCCCACGTATCAAAAACAGTATAGCCGGGCGGTGATACTAATTTTTTTTAACATTAAAAACAGAGTATAGCCGCGCGGCTATACTATTTTATAAAAAAATTAGAAAAAACCGGCTATTGTTGTAAAAGTCTTGAGTGGAGCCCACGCATTTGGAAATAATGTATTTGGAAATAATGTAGAATATAAAGATGATGTTGGAGGAAGATTTTGGAAATCTACTGCACACCCACGGGAAGCCAACAGACTTTGTATATAAGTGGGCTTCCGCCCTTTCATTGGAAGATATAGAAAAGAGAAAAAGAATTAATGAAAATATCAGAGCTTTTCTATTACAGCTCAATTTCTCTAATTTCTCTCCTCAATTCCTTTAGTTTTATAACACGTTATCAGCACGAATTCGCTCTAAAAATACCAGCTGAATTCTCTGATGAAACCCAGATCTTTTATTCTCTTTCTTCTTCCTCACCACCATCATCATGGAGAGATCTCTGCTTCCAAACCTTCATACTCGCATACGCACCCTATCAATACCTCACTGTCTTTTCTCTCCCTCTCTATCTTTCACTTTCTATTTATTTCTAGGGAAACAAAGAAAAATGGGTGTGCAAGTACTGATGAAAAAAAAAAAAAAAAGGGATATGAATCAGAGCATGGTGGCTTTGCTTGGACTCTACCTGCGATTTGAAAAAAAAAATTGTCGCAAGACTCCAACAGATAAAGGCTGGTGATGATCCAAAACTCCTGTGCATCTCATGTTCCTCATATCCGAGAAGCAAAACCAACCAGAAGAGAAAATCTCCCAACAGACCCAGAGCAACATATCAGAACAAATGATTCAACTTCTGCCCCTTGGTGTTGAGAACCCACCGAAAAGGATAAGCAATTTGCCTCCTTATCCCTTATATTATTTTATTACTATTACATACTATTTAACATCATCCAGATGTGTTGTGGCAATGGAAAAGCAGGTGGCATGGATTCAATATATTATGTTGAAAAGCCAACATGATTGATCTAGCTTTCAAACTAATATATTAGTATAATAATATTATATTATCTTATCATGATTGATAAGATTCCAACGAAAAAAAAAGGGAGGGAGGCAATTCAAGTTGACAACATATATATTATTTGATCCTATTGTTGATAAGAACCCACAAATAATTGCCGTTACTTTATCCATACACATAGTAATTCGGTTACACCTCATATATTTTTAAGTGGTGGTTTTATTCCCACATTTACTGTATGGTGTAGGTTTATTACCCATACAACAGTATTTATTTAAAAAGTGTGGCGCGGGTTTATCGTCCACACAATTTCCTTTACTTTTATTTAAAAGTATGGAGTAGAATTAGTGCCCATACAAGCACATTTACTTTACCGCACATTTACTTTATTATTTAAAGTATGGTGCGGGATTAACGTCCATACATGAGGCAATTTAATTTATGAATTTACTTTACCGCACATTTACATTTATTTAAAGTATGGTGCGGGTTTATCGTCCATATCAGCAATTTATTTACCAGTAATTTATTTACAAGCTATTTATTTTATGAATTAATTGTGTGATATGATGAGTTTTTACAGAATACAGAGATCAGGACCAGAAGTTCCTTGATCCTCATCATCCAACTACATCAGGACTTGAAAGATCCTTGATGATGATAATGATATGAGAGCTGGCAGTCTCTCCGGTACTGTATTTGTAAATAAGAGATCGGATCTGAAGATCCTTGATCCTTGACATGTAAATATGGACTTGGAGTTCCTTGATAATGTAACAGTACCGTATTGGTTAATAGTGCCGTACACATGAATAGTAATTGTACTGGCAAATGTACTGTACGCATGAATAGATACGTATTCATGACCTAATAAATAGTACCATATACATGAATAGTGACGTATGCATAAATATTAACCATTTTGGGTAAACCGTCACTATATACAAAAGGGAACCTGCAATTCCTTAAACTCATGGATGAGTAATTAAATGAGATGCCAGGAGATCCTCATGGACAATTATGTAAAAGACTAAAGTCCTGAAATATGTACAGGAATTTATAAAAATGTCCATACCATGAGAATATGTGATTTTGGCCTGAAGTTCAAATCTGGCAATATTGAGAGCCTGAAGTTCCAACAATTAAATGGACAACCCTTGAGGTATTATTGCAAATTGTGGAACACCACATGTTTCTTTGGCATAAGAAAATGATGAATTTGATAAAGTTCGATTCTGTTACAATCGACACCTCAAGAAAGAAATATATTTTGTGAATTCCGGTTGTTAAGAATACACCGTGAAATGGATAATATCAGGATAAACCTCAAAGGATGAATTGAGGCTCCCCACATATTTTGTTATATTATATGATCTCGGCCGGAAACCCATGGATCCAAATATATAAGAGATCCCGAACTTGAAGTTTTGGGTATATAGTAGTTAATGCTCCTCACTACTATATTGCAATATTATCATGGCTTTTACTCAATTCATATTTCATGCCCATTTGAAAAGGGCAAATAAATTTTGAAGTCGTGTTTAGCCCTGGGCAGAAGCTCCGGACTCACATGCATTGAAATATGTAAGTTGAGAGATTTGTTGTGGTTATTTGAACCTATAAGGCACAAGGTTCCAAACCGTCATTTTGAAAAGACGCAAAAAACCACAAGGTGCAAGTTTAAGAATTTGCCCAATTATTATAACAGAAAAGGAGCATACAACAGATAGATTTTCTTCACCTGCAAGAAAGGAGCAGGCTCTGTTAAAATCTATAAAATTCCATTATGTTCTGGAAGCCTCTGCAGGAAGAGGACGACGCCTCTTAAGCTTAGCCATGAGCCACTCGTGTTCTTCCAGAATCTTTTCATTGGAAATCTGCAGCATGTTAAGCCTTGTCTGCGTATCAGTGGAGTATGAACTCACTAGTTTCAACAAGGCATTATTCTCCTCTTTAAGTTTCTCAACCTCCTGTTGAGACTCCTGAAGCTTTCTCTGAAGAGAAGAATTTTCAGTGTTCAACTCCTGAATCTCATTTGCTCTAGCACGCAAACGATTAGCCATGTTAGAAACAGAAGCAGCACTCTGAATGCTAAAAGCCAATGAGTCATCAATGGCCTCTTCTTCAGACCTCCAGGTTAACAACATGTCATCCATAGGAATAAGGAAATTCCTAGCTACTGTGACAGCAGTAGCATCATTCATCATCACAGAATCATCAACTGTGAGATGACGATTTTGGGATGCAAAGGATGGCTGCCATATTTTGATGTCACGAGCTGTTTTGGGGTCAACATTTAAATCAAGATGATTTGGGCGGGAAGAAGAGGAAGCCATTTTTAGAAGGTTTTTGAGGAAAGTTTTAGAAAAACTGGACTTTCAGAGAATGAAAAGGAATTGAGTTGAAACGCAGTTACTCTAATCAGATGTTACAGATGCAATATCTATAGGTGGAAATGTGGCACCGTTTCCAGGATCCCAATATTTCCCCGGATCCCCATATTCTTTTTCTTTTCCCAGGTTCCAAAAACTTCACGTGGTCTCCAGTAATGTCTGTCGGCACTTTCGGCGTTTTCCAGGATTATTTCATCAAAGCCGATCTTGCTTTGCGGATTTCACGGAGCTACTTTTTCAAAGGCTCCCCGAGAATCTTGCAAATCTCTACGGTTAATTTGAAATTCACCGAATTTACTTATTCCCTTATTTGTGTATAAATATGTTACTAACGAAATTTTCTTTGCAGAACACACTTAGTTTCCCCCAATTTTCTTCATATCCAATGATGCAATATCTACTTGTTTTTCATATTAGTGAGCCCTCGATGTGCTTTAGAAGCGAGACTATCTCTGATCATCCATTCTGGAAGCGAGATTATCCCTGATCACGTTTCCGCTACATCAGGGAACTGCTAGAATGAACACATGCTCTGATCTCCTAAAGTTCTCCTTGACTAGGAGAGATGAGAGTTTGTAGTTTGCTCCCACCAGCTTCCTTCCTTGATTGCTTACCTTACCTTGCAATCAATATCACAATTTTTTGTATTTTTTTCTTTCTTTTTATAACTCTCTGTTCATAAGGGATTTTGTTTCTTCAGATCCACCATCAGAAGAACAAATCCATGTAGTGATCCTAACACTGAGGGTTATATTTTTGACAGAAACAGAAGGATTGTGATTTTTGCTCTTGCAGGATATAACTAGATCATCAAGCATCACATTATATTTGCAGAACCGATACGAGCTTGAATGATACTTGAGAAAAGTTTCTCCCACCTAATGATGTAAGAAATACTTGTGTTATTTCATGCTTGTACTATTATTTTGATATTTTGTACTACATCCTTAAAGGTAACCAAATGAGGAGATAAGGCCGTTCAGGAAGAACGCCGTGCAAATGACCATTTCAAAAGAATGGCTTGTATCGTTCTAATATGTATCCATGAATTATTAATGCAAATTTCACAGATTGCAAGTTGGATACATTGATAATACACTGCACAGATTAAAGTCCCATAAGAATAGAACATGGGTATAGCAGTGATCAATATGATGCACGCCTGTTGCGTAGCAAATGATATGGATTGAAGTCCCTAAAGGACAATCCTTTAACATGTCAATGGTAATACAGTGCACGCTTGATGCGTAGCAAATTATATGGTTTCAAGTACCATAAGGACAATTAATTGACATGTATGTATTAATCTGTGGCATGCCTGTAGCATGACAGATATATGGGTTCTAAATGTTCCAACTCCTTAAATGGAGATTATCCACGCCCTACTGTAAAATAACGCTCTACTGGAGGTTATGATCCACATTCTCACATAATTCATTCTATAAGATATGCCTGTCTGGAAAGAGACAGTAAAAGCCCCTTGAAGTGGCTCGGGTACCCAAAAGCAAAGAAACGCTTATAATTGATGCATGCGCATGCACATGAGAATGGTGGGATCATGAATTGATGAATAAAAATTTTGGTTTTGGAGTAGCTACTCAAATCATCAATGGGCTGTGTTGATTGGAACCACGTTCTATTATTAAATGTCGACAATATCATTGGCCAAAATGGAAAGAGGCAATTCCATTACAGATGAGAATGAACGTGAAAGAACAAACCCATAGTACGAACCCCAAAAGATATTATACTGAAAGATATACTTGGGTGTTCAGAATAAATGGGAATATACCCATTTTGTATGACACAATGTTTCTGGCAGAAACAAGGAATGTTGGGTTTCTCCATATTTACAGATGCAATTGTGCCTTCTTATTGCACATTTACGGAGACCAACATATTATCTTTAAGGGTTATTAAATGCACGGAGCATATCGCCAGAAGTGATTCCCTCAAGATGTATAAGCAAAACAAATAGCTGGATATAAAGCTATATAATGTGTCATGAAGTATAATCTCTTAAATCCATGAAGGATTGAAATTGCATGAAGCAAGTCCTTGAAGGACGTGTGCCTGAAGCACACATTTTGTACTCAATACTAATATGTATAAATTGCCTCAGTGAGTACACTAATTACGATATGGTTGCAACACATTACAGCTCTTAAAGAGTTGATAATTGATCAAAACTCATGAAGAGTTAATACTTGGTTAAAACTCCTGAAAAGTTCAAGTAACATTTGTCTCGGCTTGAAGATCGAGCATTATGCCAACGAGATTCTTGCTTATACTAAGAAAGTATTGAAGCATTTTATGTGGATTATCCGTTGAGCACTTAAATGATTTTCCGGAAATATACTGGACTGGACATTGTATTTTCCAGGTTTTGTTAGATACGCGGACTTTGAAAATTTCTATGATTTACATAGAGATAGCTCACTGGAAATATATTTACTTACTCAACTACATGAATTGTTGGTGGCTACATCATTCACTCAATTCGAAAGATCTTTTCTCTAGAAAGATAGTAATGAAGATATCAGGGGGAGATACTCTTCAGGGGGAGCATCCAACGATATTACAAGATTGACTCACATAAGCAATGTCAACTATGATATTCAGAAAGATGATTAGCAGTATGGCTTAAAGATATTTTGCCAAGCATCAGGGGGAGCGTGCTATCAATAAAGATTTTCACACACTGTACTCTTTTTCCTTCGTCCAGGTTTTTATCCCACTGGGTTTTTCCTGGCAAGGTTTTAACGAGGCAGTGTCGCACGCGCGTCCATATACACAGAATTCTATGTTACACATGGTTATGTACTCTTTTTCCCTTCGACCAGTTTTTGTCCCACTGGGTTTTACTGGCAAGGTTTTTAACGAGGCATATTTCATACATGGTGGTCTCCAAGGGGGAGTGTTGTAAAAGTCTTGAGTGGAGCCCACGCATTTGGAAATAATGTATTTGGAAATAATGTAGAATATAAAGATGATGTTGGAGGAAGATTTTGGAAATCTACTGCACACCCACGGGAAGCCAACAGACTTTGTATATAAGTGGGCTTCCGCCCTTTCATTGGAAGATATAGAAAAGAGAAAAAGAATTAATGAAAATATCAGAGCTTTTCTATTACAGCTCAATTTCTCTAATTTCTCTCCTCAATTCCTTTAGTTTTATAACAGCTATACTATTTTAAGGAAAAAAAAAAGAGGACCCGACTAGCGATTAGGAGCCCATGTGTCAAAAACAGTATAGCCAAGCGGCTATACTATTTATAAATTAAAAAAAAGGACCCGTCTAGTGATTAGGAGCCCATGTGTCAAAAAACGTATAGCCGGGCGGCTAGACTATTTGTTTTAAAAACATTAAAAACATAGTATAGCCGGGCGGCTATACTATTTTGAAAAACTAGAATGCGTATACCCGCGTGGCTATACTATTTTTAAAATAAAAAAACTGTAGTGTAACCACTCAGAAAAATTTTGGCAAATTATTACTTAAAAGTTCACCCACTATATTACATTTTAATATAATTTATTTATATTTTTTAATATATATTATTTTTATTCAATAATATGTGTATAATATTTGAATTTTGTGTGTCTTATTGAAGATTTTGTAAAAAAATATATGTATTAAACATGAAAAATACATACGCACATATATTGTACATTTGCTTTTTAATAACATGAATTTTACCGAGCCTTTAAGATGTGTATAGAAGACAGATATATTATTGAAAAATACGTACGTACATGTATAATATAGTATTAAAGGTGAAGGTGCTAAATTCTTTATACAGGTAATAACACTGGAAGAGTAAAAAATCAAACTACTCTTATTGATAAACAAAAATCGGGGAAAAAAATTAAAAGAAAAAAAGGATCCTAGTATATATGTAAAGAATATAGGCGCGCGGGTATATTATTTATAAAATAACAGAAAGGACCCGCCTAGCTATTAGGAGTCCAAGTGTCAAAAACAGTATAGACGCACGACTAGACGATTTTTTTTTTCTCAAAAAGCCATAGTATAGCCGCACAGCTAGACTAAAAAAATAAAGAAAAGAACGAGTATAGCCGACTGGCTATACTATTTTTTTTTGTTTTTTTAAAAAAAGTACCCGCCTAGCGCCTAGCACCTAGCACCTAAGCGCCCATGTGTAAAAAGCGTATAGCCGTCCGGCTACATGCCTAGCGATTTGGAGCCCACGTGTCAAAAACGTATGGCCGACTGGCTATACTATTTATAAAAAATAAATATAAATAAAAAAGGGAGGATTCGCTATGCGATTAGTAGCCCACACAATTTTTTTTTCCAAAAAACCGTATTTTAGACGCACGGCTATACGCTTTTTTTAAATGAAGACCCACCTAGCGCCTAGGCGCCCACATGTTAAAAATATGAGTAATGCTATTTGGACACACAACATTGACACACTTAGTGACACCCGCTGATGTGTCAATGTATCATTTGCTCTTCTTTTCTCCTCGTTTTCTGTTCAACGAATGATACATTGACACATTAGCGGGTATCAACTAAGTGTGTCAATGTTGTGTGTCCAAATAGCATTACTCTACAAATATATATATATGACCAGCCTAGCAATTAGGAGCCCATGTGTCAAAAACAGTATAGCCGTGCGGCTATACTATTTTTACAAATTAAAAAAACATATTATAGCCGCGTAGCTATACTATTTATAAATTAAAAAAGAGGGACCCGCCTAATGATTAGTAGCCCACATGTCAAAAACAATATAACCAGGCGGCTATTTTTTTTAAAACACTGGAAGTATAGCCGCGCTACTATACTATTTTTTTAAAAAACATTAAAAAAATAGAGTATAGTCGAGCGGCTATCCGATAGCTTGGACGGAGGAAGTTTTGGTACCGACGCCGAACCACCGAGTTGGAATATTCAGTTTTGGACTTTTAGGGAGAAGAAGGCGAGGCGACGAGCGAGGAGGTTTGGTTTGGATCTCTAGATCCAGATAGAGAAGTTGGTGTAAGACAGATGCAGAAAGGAGAAGAAGAAGAGAAGAGTCAAAAATCGATGGAAGAAAAAAAAGAGGAGAGAGCAAGAGATGGAAGAGACACGGCGCAAGAGAAGAAATGTGTTAGGGTTTCAAACCTATATATATATATATATATATATATTAAATACAATTGGATGGAAAATTATTAAATACATTCATTATGCATTAATAACATGGGAGCTTCACTAATATACCCAAAATGGGGGCTGAAATTTATAAAAAAAAAACCCATATGGAAAACACTTTATAAAAACACCCAAAACCCATTTATTAAATAACAAATTAGTGTTGAAGTTCCAATAAATTACAAGCACTGCCACTAACATGCCCAACAGGAAAAAAAAAAAAAAACTCAAAAAGCACCCAAAACAACCCCAGCCCAAATTTATAAAAAAGCCCAAAGATTTTACCATCTCGAAAACCGTAATTTCGTTCAAAAAAATGGAAAACAAAACCGTAACTTCGAGCCTGCGACTTCAATTAACCATCTCTGCCAAACGTCCCTTCAGTCACCGTCTTCATCAAAGTGTATTCTTCATCTCTCGAAACCGAAACTCCATAACCACCACCAAGCTTGATCTACTTTCAAAAACAAACACCACACACTGACCTCCACCTACAAAACCAAGAAATCGCTTCAAAGGTAAGACATTTACAAACCAAACCTATACTGTAATTTTGATTAATTGCTATAGAGTTCCAGTATAGGGTAATAACAGTATTTTAGATTCGAATCAAGGACAAAATCTTGAAACTATATTGGATTTCACTATTGCACTGACTACTTACTATCAGTATTTAAGTCGCTAGTTTACTGTCATTCTGATTAATGGCTGTAAAGTTCCATTATAGGGTAATAACACTGCTTGTTTCCTCTGAAATCCTATTTCTGATGCATGTCTACCACTGTAAAGTTCCAGTATAGGGTATTAATACTGCTTGTTTCCTCTGAAATCCTATTTGTAATGCATGTCTACCATTGTATAGTTCCAGTAGTGTTATTACCACATACTGGAACTATACAATGGTAGACGTGCATTACAAATATGATTTCATAGCAAACAAGCAGTGTTATTACCCTAGACTGGAACTTTACAGTGGTAGACGTGCATTAGAAATAGGATTTCATAGCAAACAAGCAGTGTTATTACCCTACACTGGAACTTAACAGTGGCAGACGTGCATTACAAATAGGATTTCATAGCAAACAAGCAGTTTTATTACCCTATACTGGAACTTTACAGTGGTAGACATGCATTAGAAATAGGATTTCATAGCAAACAAGCAGTGTTATTACCCTATGCTAGAACTTTACAGTGGTAGACATGCATTAGAAATAGGATTTCATAGCAAACAAGCAGTGTTATTACCCTATACTGAAACTTTACAGTGATAAACAGAAAAAACACGAGTATACTCATATTCAACTGAAAAAGCATACCTCAATTAATATGAAAACCAAATCAAATATCACAAATTTCTAACCACAGCTCAAACAACAAATCCACAACCAAACAGAATCTGAAATCAATCCAAATTATAAACAAAAAGAAATTAAAATCACAATTTAAAACTCAAACGAATATCTAAGTACAAATTAGAACGAAATCAGAAAATCTAATAGCTTACCTCCAAATCAGCAATAACAAAAATAAACAGATAAAATCAAGAAGAACTGTATCTACATGTCAAATTTAAACTCCAAGACTGCAAAAATTAAAAACAAAAACCTAATCAGCAACTTAATTAATCAAACATGAAATCACCATACAAACTAAGTCGTTGAATTTAAAACGTTCATAAGCCAAACACAAACAGAAAACACAACGATTCATACAATAAACATTAGAAAATACTGAAATGAGAAATCATCATAAGAATAAACTGTGAAAATACATACATCAGATGCGTTACTGATGAGCTCACGGAGAAAGATCTCCTTGTTGCTGTAATAGGTGTTGATGATCAAACTCAGAAGCTGGTTGATCTCATGGATCAGGACCCGAGTTCACCTCCTGAGTTGTAAAACGACGTTGCTGAGTTCGGCGTATCCAGCTCTTCAAAGAAGAGCTTCTTCAATGGTGACCGCAGAGAGGAAGACGAAGAAGCGGCAGCCCCTCTGGCTCTGGAAATATCGTCGTAGTCGGCATTGCCGAATAGGAGATCCTGGTTGAAAATCGGGAACACTGGACGGATCTAGCCATTTTGGAATATATCGTCGATGGAAATTGGTGATCCGTCGGGATTGGTGCAGGTGAAAGAGAAATCATCTTCATCTTCGTTCTTCTCGCAATCACCACTGGCGTCGATGTTCTGAAAGCCTTCGTCCGGCAATTGACACCTCAAATCTACAAAGTAGCCACAGAACTCCGCGAGCTTAACCATTAGCTCTGTTCATATCAAAAAATGGAAATTAGCACCAAATTCAACGAAGAAACTGAAATCAAGTCAAAATTCAAGTATATTAAGCAAAAATCAAAAGGAAAATAACGAATTGAAGCAGATGGAACAAACCTGCAAAAGAAATGGAGGCATCGGCGGCGAGAACACGTGTGAGGCCATCGACATAACAGAGATTTTCGTCAGTCTTGTGTTGGTCCATGGCTCTGAGACTGTTTGGTTTACTTTGAAGGCAGAGAGAGGGAAGAAGGGAGAGAACAGAGGAGAGATGTGGGTTTGAAGGAGGAGAGGGGCTTGAGGCTTCAAACCTCAGGGAGTGGTTTTGTTGAATTTTAATGTTCTCTGCATTCTATAGATTCTAAACGAGATCCAAAACTAATTTAATGCTAAAAAGGGTAATAAATGTATTTCATCTTATTAATTAAATTAAAAAATATATAATTGTTGGTTTTTGGGTTTATTTTGGGTGTGTTTATAAAGATTAAATGGTATAGGATTTTGTAATAGGACTAGGTGTAGAATTGGGTATTTAACTAAAAAACTATAATAACATTAGAAGCATTTTTACCTTAGTGGTTTAGTGCTTAAAACTTGAAGGTGAAGGTAGGGGGTTTTCGCCAATGCGTTCCCATCATAGTGGTGGTGGATTCCCCTGAAAGAAACATGCATCTAATGTGTAGAAAATGAACTTTAGCCACAACCTATATAACAAAAACATTCTAAATGGCGGATTCATTTTGTTTATACTAGTTGAGCTAAACTTTTTTCATTTTAAACCAAGTATCTTAGCCTAGTCTATTTGAACACATATAGAAAAGGAAAAAGGAAATATATCTTTACCTTTAATGACTTTTTCTTGATTTCTCAAGAATGAACACGTTTGTTGGAAAGGCCTTTTGTTTCTCTTAATTTTGACTCCTTCATCTTAAGGCTCTAAGATTGGAGTCCTCTACCTCACCACACCAAATGCTTTTAGAGATGAAGAGAAGGCAATCAAGAAGTATGGATGCTAGTCTACTTCTTGATTGGACTAATTTTTGGTTTATGGAAGATGAGATACAAAGATGATCACTCATCAACCAAAGTAGGAAACCAAAAACCCTAGCTAGGTTTTCTCCAACACTTAGCTTATATAGGACATCAATTTGGCTGGGTATTGGGGCTCCATTTGGTGCATGGGTCATGTCATCTTATGCACTTATTCCTTGGGCCCAATAGCCTTTTGGGCTATTTTGTCCCTTTCCTTTTAAATCATATTTAAAATCC
Source organism: Prunus avium (assembly GCF_965620075.1). Taxonomy (NCBI): domain Eukaryota; kingdom Viridiplantae; phylum Streptophyta; class Magnoliopsida; order Rosales; family Rosaceae; genus Prunus; species Prunus avium. The sequence continues at coordinate 29,952,533 of NC_142289.1, forward strand.
CAATTCAATATTTCTATATGTCAATATTAATTCCATAATTAATCTTTTAATTGTAATATAACTATTAAATTACAATTATAGTCTCACTTAATTGATCCAGTCGAACTATTTGACTTTGGTCAATTGCTCCGGTCAACATGTTGACTTTTGACCGTTGACTATGACATTTGATTATCAACCATTGACTTGTGTCTCCTCATTTGTACCTCTAACCACATTCTTTGGATGTGCAGATCTGTAGATTCCCTTTAGCAAGATAGTGGATTGACTCAACTCCTCAGAGATGATATACGAATTAAATTCCACAATTTAATTCTTCCTATTAATAAAGTTTAATTGAAACCTTTTAGGACATCCACAAACCATGGTTGTCGCCTAGCAGCAAGTCACGGTTATCCAAGCTAAATGAGACATTGTGAAAGAACCTATTCAAATTGGAATGACCGTGCAATTGAATTCTTCTCTTATGTTAATACTCCTTATTCACATTATTAGATCATGGAATCCGATTGTTAATATCCTAATGTGAATCATTCCTTTTATATGATTATCCTGGTAAGACTTGAAGACTTCTTATTTCAAGTCTCATCCACTACTCTACGTAGAGATTTGACCAATCATATCTTGGAGTATTCTCTTTCCTTTACTGAGAGTAGAGATTCCTTGTTGTACACTCATTTGCTTCCATGACTCTATTGAGAATCCTGATGAGCACATTTAAGCTATGTTTAATTCAGCATGACTGTATAGTGCCCTCAAAGATTAACAATATAGCCACAAAACATCTATGATACCTCAGGTCTAAGGATTAGTTTGCACCATTACAATTTATGAGTTCTAGCTTGACATGTGAGTAAAGACTTCCATGCTGTAACTCATGTGTTAGGTCGCGTTTAGTGTACTTGTTCTTCTACAAGCACCTACACACATATTGATGTGTCTCCACACTTAATGACTTGAGACCTTGGCATTCCCTACATATAGAGATGATAATGTGTGTACTGGTCTTTGTGGAATATTGATTGACGCCCAATCAATATTCCTATGACCATGAACATATTCAGGATTTAGGGATGATGAGAAATCTCCATGTATGCAATCTCATTACATAGCTCTCATATCCACTTGTGTATTCCTTGGCCTATGGTTGTTCTACATATTGAAAGATAATATAGGATGATTTAATGTATAAAACAACATTTCTTGCTCATTGAGAACATAATATGTCTTTTATCAAAGATGTCCTTAACTCTAATTATTACATAATTAGTTGCCTTTAAGGGCATATTTCTAACATCCCCCTTCCCCATAGCACCTAGGATTGAATCTCAATGGGGTTTCTTTCCTCTAATGTAACCAAAAAAGAGTATGGGGTTTCAAGTCCACTTTTTTTATTCAACACAAGCAGGCTCTCATTTGTTCCGTGTCTCGTGAGAAATATATGTACAAAAGCCCTAATAATTTTCTTCCCGTTTTAAATATTATTTTTTTCCAACAATTTTTGTAAAAAAATATATAGTGCCATGTCTTGTGAAAATAACGAATATCGGTAGAGTGTGGGGGATGGCATTACCCTTGATTTATATTACTCAACAATTGTTTTGTCAAGTGGCTTTTAGGAGACGGTAATGCTAGGCTGATTGCATTTTTATACAACATTTTGTACCACCCCTCTTATAAAAATGTGTTCAGCCTAGCATTTTTCATATATCAAATCAACCCTTCAGGTTCGAACTCCCATGGCACTCTTGTATTGTGTGTGAGAAACTCCCGTCCTTTTATTTTAGACTATCGTTTGTATTCAAATCAACATTTCAGATCATTGACCACAAAAAAAGACCCTTCAGATCAGAAAGATAAATTGCAGTGATTGTGGTTACAATTTTCAGTTGATCTTCCTTCCAGACTGCTGTGAACTTCACTTTGAAATTAAAGACATGGCCCCATTCCACTTAAAATTCTCTCTAAAGAAAAACAAAATTAACAAGCAAAGAATATTGTATTGCAGATCTCCCTCTTACTCTCTCTGTCCCTATTTTAAATCAATTGGTTTCACTACCACTATAAATCAAAGTCTATTTTTTGGGTTCACCAGATGTGGGGCAAAATTTCGAAGGAGGAGCACAGAAGGATGCTGAACTTAACCTCCATCATTCCATTTCGTCTAAATGTCCAAATTGTTCTTTCCAGTGAACTGATGCTTCTTCGGGAGTCCGAAAAGTCCAGATGTGAGGCTTTGCTTTTTCCCGAGTTTCCAAAATTTCCTGCATTAAAAAAGTCTAGTTAGTTATTACCTTGAAGAATCATATATATCACAAGTGCGTGCCACATAGCTGTTAATTTTGTCACAAGTAGATATTGACAATCACCAAAAAAGAAGCTCTTAGGGAAAGGAAAGGGGAAAAAAAAAAAGGCAACTTATTGAAAACCGAATCATAACATGGCGAGTACTAGCTTTAGGTCAAACTCAGGTGTATTATAAAGCACAAATAGAAAGGATGGCTTTTTCTACATTGCCATCTTATACATGAATCTGCCATCACCACAAGGGGGAAAGAGTGAAATGGATATACTCTTTCTAGGCACCGACCCAATATAAGAAGCCATAGTTCCTTGCACACTGGTAAGCACCAATTGAAAGAACATGTGACAAGAATGATCAAAGTCCAATAACAAAACACTTCCTACACTCAAATACATCAGAATTCATAAGGAACAAATAGAAGGGTGGCTCTTCCAATAATTTTTACGTATATGCCAAACATTTAAATAATATGTACAGATATGTAATAATATTAATATTATGTGGGTGTGTTTTAGGAATAAGCCGGTATAGCAACTAATCACTTTTGTTTCTGTTTAGCAACTATATAACTGGTGTGTCCAGAACTTGAGAAAATTGAGGCAAAAAACAGACAAGATGAAACTGAAAGTAAAATGAGACTTTCGATTTCTGAGTTCCATAATGAATTATGGCACTACAGAGGCTTAAAATTACAGCTCATAAGCTTGTGTTCTTTATAGTTATAGCAAACCCACATAAAAATTATCTAACTCACTCAACCGAAACTAACGGATCCATGGAACTAGCTGACGATTTAAAGGCTTTGCATATTCTACATTAACAGCAATCAGCTGAAGCAGCTATTACTGCTATAGAAACACAGCAAGCTGCTAACTTTATGTGCATCCTCAAACAGATAGAGGAGAGTCGCCATCAGTTTGCTTCAATGTAAATTAAATTAGTAGAGGGCATAGGCTTGGTGAACATATCAACTAGTTGATCCGTGCTCGAAATGTATTTTCCTTCTTATTGGAAAGGAAAGTCAATCAATCAACAGTGCGAACTATGTGGACCAATTACAACGATGAAAGCTAGACTACAGAACAATACAATTCTTCCAAAAACAGGACCTCAACGCTAAACTTGGTATTAAGTATCAAAGAACAGCTTCTTTCAATCAGTGAAGATAGCCAAAGAAGATGCATCCCAAAATTCAGAAGACGCTGAATGACCAAAATCTAACGTATAGCACCTCCTCCCCTACAACCAAACAGCTTGTGCCTTTCAATAAACAGAATTATAACCAGCTTGAATTACCCAATTCACATTTCCTTCCCTAAACAATAGTACTGGAAATGAACACAACACCCAAATCCTTCCGTTCTGAACAAACCGAGGGTAAATTTCAACTGGTTTGGTGAGAAAATGAAACAGTGAACTAGAAATCTAGTTGTTGATTTACTGTCTCTTGGATTGAATGTCTCCTCGTAACATAACCAACTTTTTCATGAAGCCTATAACTAAGGCTATTTCTTCCAAAGCAAATTCGATTTGGATGAATGAAAATTATCTCACGTTGAAGGCTTGGTGCCTTGATATCTTCTCCTTTACTTCCTTCTCTCTTCTCCTCCCTATTATTCTCTATTTCTCAAATTTCTCAAAACTTAAATCAACCATAAAATTTCTTTCTCCAGATCTTTTATCTAGTCCACCATAATCATAGGCAACACTGATGTAGGATATGGGTGATTGATTGTTTAGGCAGTTTAGAGGAAGCAAAAACAATGGAAAACAGAAAATAGAACAAAGGGGATAGGTCTGGAATCACTCCAGGGGTTTGGCTTCACACCAAGTAGTCTCCAATCTCTGGAAAATAAGCTTTTCTTTATATCTCAACAACTCAACTCCATAATGAATTACATGAGAGGGGTATTTATAGCAAACTAAAACCTAGAAACAATAGGATAAAAAAATCCCTTGCTATAACAGAAATTCTAACCTAAATAAAATAGGAAACTTATAAATCCTACTAAAATCTGGAAAACTTAAAAATCTTACTAAAATCTGGAAAACTTAGAGAACAAGTTAGAAACTAATCGCAGGAATAAAAAAATTGCCAGATTTAAAGACCAAATTAAATGACTTCCTCTTCCATCTCTTTCTTTTGTAAACCCTAATGGGTTTGACAAAGATGTCCTCATCAAACACCCATCATTTAGACAAATAAATCCTTCGCAATCCAATGTGAATGCTAGAAGTACACATTGTTTAGCTTTATATTGTAATTTATGCTGATTGTAACGTTTGATATGAGGACAGCAAGCACATCCAAAAATCCTTGAAAACTACAATCTGGAATGATCAGAGATTCTTGCATGAAGATTTTAGCAGCACGAATCTGCTAGGCAGATGATTGATTAAAAATACTGCAGTGGCATTCAAATGAAGCCAGAACTGAATGCGTAAAGATGATTTAGACAATAAACTGACATCAGTTTCAACAATATACTTGTATTTATGTTCTGCTACTCCATTTTGTAATTTGTTGTGGCAGTAAATGGGATCTTCTATTCAGGATGTCACGCCATCAGTCCTAAGTACTTTTCATGTTGGGAGACACCAATTTCTTCACATAGGCCTTAAAGTAGGGGGAAAACAATAAAGCAATGTGACTTATTAGCCGAAAGAAATATCCAAGCACATTTTGTACAATGATCAAGGAAAAGACAGTATTAAAAACCAAAGAAAGAATTGACAGGTGCAGGGCTCTAATCATCAAATATGTATTAATTGAAGAGGAATCCATTAACCCATACAAAGGGTGGAAATATATAACCAAACAAAAAATCAAACCTGCACTTCAGATGACCGTTTTGTCTTCAAACTCAAACAATCAACAAGAGAAGTCCATTTCCCAGAACAGTTATCAAGTACCCCAAGTCTATAATACTGCTGCATCTGATGCACTGGAGCTGCCAGAACATGAGTGCCCATGAGATTAAAAGCAATAAATAGAAATAAACAGGCAATTAAAAGCAATCACAAAATAGAATGAGTGAGGTAGGAAACATCCAAAAAAAAAATTAACAAAATTTGACATTTATAGTGAAACTATATCGCTGTGTGCAATGATCACGAACAGCTATCAACAATATTTAAAGATGAACATATATAGAAACAACTGAGCATAAAGCAGTCTAACATGAAAAAGAAACAGTCACTGAAATCTACCAAAGAATCATCAAGAAAATTTAATTACAAAAGAAAATCCACCAAGAACTGATTTCAGAGGCTAGTGACTGTCAAGTTTGAAGCTTGTTAAGTGGGCAGTAACCAAAATGAACAAATTACCAAGCTTTTTGTTTGTTTTTGTTTTAGCAACTATTAAATAACATCTTCTCCATAAATTCAATAAAATCCGAGTTTAAATCTACCATGTTGTACATTAAATTCATGAACAATTACCCAAAACCCATGTAACTTTTAAATTAAAATTGAATAAAAAGAAACTGGAATCGTACCACATGTAATTGCGAAACTATTGTGTCAACAGAAATGAAATGGGAACAGCTTATGTGATATTTAACAAAAGAAAGGAAAAAGAGAGAGACAGAGAGAGAGACAGAGAGAGAAGGCAAAGAGGAAGCTTACAATAGCAAAACCAGAGAGCGTCAAAGCAGGTGGAACACGATAATCTACGCTTTGGAGCTAAAGACCCTTCTTCCACCGAAGACATATCTCTCGATTGACCGTTAGGTTTAAGAAAGCGCGATTGAACTGATCCTCTTCCTTTTCACTGCACAAAGAGAACGACCAGATCGCCTATTCATATTGACCAAAAACAAAATCGCCTATTCATGGTTTTTTTGTGCTTATTCTTCTATTTTATTGGGAAAACATTATTTGGGTGTTTATTTCCAAAAAATTTACTTTTAAAAAGACATGTATTTTAGGAGCAATAGTTGCCAACAAGGTCACAGTGGAAAGGTTGCAGATAAGAAGTCTCAAGTTCGAACCTCATCGCATTAGTTGTATGTGTGTGAGAAACATCTCTCCCCTGTAGTTTAGACTATAACTTGTGTTGAACCCGTATAAATCGGTTAGCCGTGATATCGCAATTATATGGGCAAAATGTAACGATAAAGTGGTTCACCCATAAATTCGAGCTACATCCACTGGTTTAATAGTTGTATATATGTGTAGAGAGTTGTATTACATTGAGATAGGCTTGAGAGCGTTAGTGAATAAGAAAGAGGGAGCTTGGGCGTCAACAAGCCCCACAAGTCCTCAATCTAAGAGTAGCTTATTGGTTGGGGACTTTACAGGTCCATAGAAGGGTTTGGCCAAGCCGAGTAGTTGTCGTCAGTGGCGAAGTCAGGATTTCATATGTCTGGGGGCCTTTCACAAAATATAAATAATAAAACTTCGAACTCATAAGACATCAAAACATCAAAAATCATATTATTTATAATATTGTCTATTCATTACAATCATAATTGTCCTCGACGAGTTTTCATATTTTGAAATCGTTGCATAACAACCTCGTCATCTATACTATTAAAAATGTCTTTCTCAATATACGCAACCAAGCAATCATTCATCCACAAATCCCCCATTCGATTGTGTAACCGATTCTTCACAATATTCATAGCAGAAAATACTCGCTCTACACTTGCGGTCGCAACAGGTAGGATTAGTGCTAGTGTCAGAAGCAAGTACACTAAAGGATAGATCTTATCTTTATTTGTCTCAACCATCTTTTGTGCAAGATCAGTAATCCCTTTCAATTCTGTAAATTCATTGTTAGAGCTCACGTCCCAAATGTAATTCTCAAGTTGATCTTCAAGTAATTTGAGGTCATGCTCAGAAAAATCTCTTGGATAAAATTGGGCAAGTCGCATCAACTTTGCTTTATCAAAAGCAGAGAATGAATTACTTGGACTCAAGCATGCCATACAAAGAAGTAATTCAGTATTCTTCTCATTGAACCGATCATTTAACTCTCGGAGCTGAATATCAATGACATCAACGAATAAATCAACACGATAATGATGTAAGTTTGTGATAGGCTGAGCTTTAAGCTTTGGTCTCCCTCCACTGGAAAAAATATCATCCATTTTAGGAATTTCAATATGATACTTGCCACAAAAGAAAGAAACTTGATCAATTAAAGAATCCCAACCATTATCTCTCATGCTTTGCAATCTTCCTTTACATATTTTGACCAAGTCCATGGCATTCACAATATCTTGATCTTTCTTTTGTAATGCCTGAGACAAGTCGTTTGTGATTCCCAAAATTCTTTTCATCAAGTGTAGACCAAAAATGAAATTGAATGATTGCATAAAAGTCAATAGAACCTTTGCTTCAAATTTTTGTTTGTAACCTGATCCATCTATTCTTACAATCTTAAGCACATCTATCACAGACGGGAACATGTTTTCCAAACTGATTAAACAATTATAATGAGAGCTCCATCGTGTATCACTAGACCGCTTAAGATTAGTTTCTTGATTCAGGTCTTGCCCACTTAAGAGCTCATTATTATTGAGTGCTTCAAAAATTGCATCAGCATGCTTTTCTCTCAGCATATCACAACGCTTAGCGGATGCACCCACAACATTCACCACATTAGAAACCATAGTAAATAAATCTGCAATTTCTGAATGTTTCTTTGCCACAGCTACCAGAGCTAGTTGAAATTGATGAGCAAAACAATGAACATAAAAAGCAGAGTCATTCTCATTTAGAATGAGTGTTTTAAGACCACTAAACTCACCTCTCATATTACTTGCGCCATCATAACCTTGCCCTCGCAATCTAGAGATGCTTAATCCATGTCTCGAAAAGAAATCATCAACGGCTAACTTGAGTGAGGAAGATTTAGTATCTGTAACATGCACAATACCTACAAAACGTTCAATTACCCGACCTTTATCCACATAACGTAGCACAATTGCCATCTACTCCTTTGAAGACATGTCACATGATTCATCAACAAGAATTGCAAATAATGAATCACCAATATCTCTAATGATTGCATTGATAATTTCAGTTGAAATAGTACTTGAAATGTCCTTCTGGATATCAGGTGATGTCAACTTCATATTTTCAGGAGCATTTTTTAGTGTTACAGCTTTTATATCATCATTGAAACGACATAGCCATCGTAAAAATGCAAGAAAATTCCCTTGATTCATTGAATTTTCATATTCATCATGCCCACGAAATGGAAGCCCTTGTTGTAAAAGTATCCTGCTAACACCAACTGATAAACCTAAACGAGTTCGATAATCAATTCGATCTTGGTTTGAGTGTTTTGAGAGAATTGTTTCAATATGCTGTTTTTTGTTTAATAAGACCTCACAACTTCTCCAAGCTTTATTATGGGCACTATTCGGTCCTCCAACATGAATTTGTAGTCTATCTTTTGTCTTCCAATTTGAAAATCCAACACCAACAAAAGATTCACCACCAGATTGATCTCCAATATCAGGTTTAAAGAGATAACAACATAGACAAAAGGCAGCATCTTTTTCTATGATGTACTCTAACCAAGTAGGAAACTCACTAAACCAACTAGGATTAAATCGTCTTTGTTTTCCTCCAAAATTTTTGTAAGGAAAATTATGCCCACGAGGTTGACAAGGACCTTTTTGGAGATAAGCTCTTCGAACTTGGTCTCGAACATTTGGATGGTAACTCAATATTTGATTACGTAATCCGGGATCAGCTGGCAAATTTTCCAAGTTAACTTCCGTAGGTTTGAACTACTATCATTTTTCTTTTGACTCTTTGCAGGTGACGACTCCACTAACTCAGACTTTGATTTTCTTTTGAAAAATCTTTCCATAACTGAAATACATATATGAACTAAATTTAAATTGAAACAATTATGAACATCTTCTCAAACTTATAAACCGAAGCAAATTGAGCATTCAATTCAAAACAATATATTAATCAAACCAATAGAAAATCATATATATAGAAATTTATAAATTAAAATTAAAATTTCACCAACACAAGTTCACAATTGCATAAATAATTACATACTACGCAAGAAAAATTACAAGGGATAGACAAATACATACTTGAAGTTGAATAGCGATTTACCAAATATCTCCAAAGCCTTTTCTATTTGGTAATCTACACATAAATTGAAAGACCCATTAAAATCAATAGAAAAAAAAAACTTGATAATATAATTAGAATTTGATAAGAAAAAAAACTCACAATCAATTGGCTAGTCTGGTCGTGTTTCTAACCCAAGAAAAAATAAAAAGGCTTAGGTTTATTGATTTATACAAGAAGACAATATATAATAATAATAATAATAGTTCTAATCCTTTTAGGAATGGGTAATGTATGATTTTAGGATATTGGCTGTTAATAGGGCCCACGTTGCTGAAATCCACTTTGGTTGCTGTTCGGTTCATTTTTACACATGATTTTTCATGTTATTCACCCACTATTTTGAGTTAGTTCTTGACATTTTATAGCTTTTTACTTCTTTTTTGTGTTTTAATAGGTTTTACCTTGGTTTGTATGAAAATGAGCTAAAAGTGCATTATTTGATATAAATTCTGTTTTTGTTCATTTTCGTAGGTCAACTTCGTGGCCTTGGATCAGCATGTTCCGGTCCTTGGATGAGGTGATGATCTTCATAAGACTTGTTCCAATGGATGTTAACTACAACATATCCAAATTTGAGCTCCATTGGGCAAGTGTAGCCTATCCAGCTGATCGGACAATTGACGCTGGCTCTGGATGTTTGTTTTGGCCCAGTTTTCACCCCCACTTAATAGCATTTTATTTCTACTTGTTACCACACCTTTTGGTAACAATGGATTGCATTTGAGTGGCATTTCCTGAGTCAATTGGAGCCTTGGATTATACCTTAAAACAAGGTTTCATCATTTGCAAGGGGACAATGGGCAATAGCTTTAGAGAAAGAATAAGTTTTATACTAAAAGAAAAGCTGGAAAGGAGGAGAGAGAGAAGTCAAAAGGGATTGCAATCAGATTTGGGGGAGTTAATGCAACGGGAGAGAGGGTATTCCACCATTCTACAGAATTGAGAGCAGATTTTGGAGCTTGGAGCTAGGAGAAAGCCAAGGTGCAGTCAAGAAAAGTGGAGAAGAAGACTTCCACCATTGATGATCTTGAAGCTTTCATCATTTTCTGAAAATCTGTAAACTCTTTCTAATTTCATTTTGAATTTGTGTTTGAAATGATTATGAGGAACTAAACTCCATAGCTAGGGCTTAGGTTGAAGCCCTAAACATGATTACCTTTTTGTTTTGATGCTTGAGTGTATGAATTTCTAGATATTGTTGATGAATTCCAATTCACCAAATTAATCTATCCTTGATGTATGTTCTTCTTTGATTGATCACCTTTGAAAGCATGCTTCTTGAGATTGTTGGGATTATGTGTATCCTCATGTTATCCTAAGCAATAAATGGATGAAGTAAGAATCATCTATGTGAATTGGTTTCTTGAATACCTAATGTAAACACCATGCTATTAGGATTCTTGTGATGTTCATATTCTCTTTGAACTTAATGGGTTCTCCTTGTAATTGAATCGAAGTACGAACCATACCTAGGTTCGGTTATGAGGAGGGCACAAGTATTGTAGCACGAACCATGCACTTTACGTATATTAGAGAGAATCAATGCGTCTTGAGCCACGACCCATGGTCTTGATTGCGAACATCTTCATCAACACGTTTAGAGTTCATTACTTGAGTATTCATGAACTTGGGTAGAATTGTTTAGGGTGGATTCCGAAACCCTAGTGTTTGTTACATTTTGATTTCACATCTTGATAATTCATCTCCGCCATTCTCATTTAATTTCAAAGTCCATTTACTTTCATGCAATAGAAATAGGTTACTTCAAACAAATCAAAACCCCCCCCCAATGTGTGTGTGAGTTGCGTGTTTGGCACGTTACGTGTCTTTGTTACTAAATTCTATCTGTTTCCGTAATTGTTTTGGACTTTTGGTTCGCGCTGTGTTCTTCCATTTTCTGTGCTGAATCCAACCGTATAAAGAACGTGAATTTTGGACGTACGGTTGGAAAGTTATAGGCAAAACACTGGATAGAGGTCGAAACTGGAAAAACAGAGAAAACGACTCTGCCCAAGAACGACCGGTCGCTAGTGTCTCACGACCGGTCGCTCAGAACACAATTCTGAAGTTTCGACTCTGTACTAAAACGACCGGTCGCTTTTACCTCACGACCGGTCGCCAGACAAAAAAACGACCGGTCGCTCTTAACAAACGACCGGTCGCTGGTCACTGTTCACAGCACAATTCTTTTTTGTTTTGTTTTGTTTGTTTCTTTTTTATTTCTTTTTAGTTTCAAATTTTCATTTGTGCATTGTGGTGTGTTAGTTAAGTGTTCTTTTTGTACTCGAATTAGAACTTATAGACAACCGACAAGTTCTTCGTGGGATCGACCCCGTACTTATACAATCTATACTTCGATAGATTCGTGCACTTGCGGGTATTTTTAATTGGTTGTTTGCACATTAAATTGTGTCCTTTTAGGAATGCAACAATTTTTGGCGCCGTTGCCGGGGAACTGGCACGGTTGCTTATATGTTTTGTTTGAGTATATTTAGAGTACTTAATTTTATTTTCATTTTTTTTCCTTGTTTGTCATTTCATTTTATTTGAGTTTGTTTTTGTTTTCTTCTTATTGCAGGAACATTTTGCTTATGTCCCTTCTGAATTTGGATATTTCATTAGATAGCACTGTAGAAGATATCCAAGCTCAAGCTTTGAGAGAAAGGAACATCCAACTAGCTGTGTCTACTCCATTGCCTTTTTCACTCTCGCCATTTTCATCATCACCAAGCTCACCAAAGGTCGAGTCACCTCCACCTTCACCAATGGCGGCAGCAGCTGCAAATGCGGAACTTACTATGCAAGAATACTCTTCACCGCCAACAACTGGACAACCATCTTGCATAGTATATCCCGCAAGCACTTTGGAAAACTTTGAGTTGAGATCGGGCATGATACACATATTGCCTAAGTTCTTGGGAAATCCTGGAGAAAATCCGAATGCACATATCCTAGACTTTGAGGAAGTGTGTTCCACAATAAAGATCGAAGGCATGAGTAGTGATGAGATAAGAATGAGACTTTTCTCATTTAGTTTGAAGGATACAGCAAAGGAATGGCTTCACTATCTACCTCCAAATTCCATCACAACGTGGACGGATCTTGCTACAAAGTTCTTGCAACATTTTTTCCCAGCACAAAGGACAAATGAACTCCGAAGTCAGATTACAGGAATTCTGCAAAGGCCGGGAGAAAGCTTCCAGGATTATTGGGACCGTTTCAAGAAACTTCTAATCACTTGTCCGCATCATAACATACAAGCTTGGCTTCTAATGCAACACTTCTATGAAGGACTTTTTGAAGCGGACCAAAATAATGTGAATGCAGCTGCAGGAGGGACTATAATGACCAAGACTCCAACAGAAGTGCGAGCAATATTTGATCTTGTTGCTGCAAATGCTCGCCAATATAATTCAAGGCAAAGACCAGTCAGAAAAGGGGAATCCTATGATGTAAGTACCCTTTCTAGTATGGAAGCTCAGATTGCAAACCTAACCAACATGGTGAAGAAATTGGCACCGGGATCATCCAAGGTTTGTGCATTTTGCTCCACAATTGGTCATGACACTGAGGATTGTCCCTTGGCACATGAGGAAGCAAATGCAGTGGGCTCATTTCAAAGAAATCAGTGGCCTAAGAATGATCCTTTCTCACAAACATACAATCCGGGGTGGAGAAATCATCCAAATTTCAGGTGGAGTGACAATTCTAATGTTCAACAAGGGCCAACTCAACCACCTCAAGGGCCAACTCAACCACCTCATGGTCAACAACATACTCGCCCACCTCATGGTCAAATGCACTACTACAATCCACCACAACCACCACCTCAACCACAATCTACAGGAAAATCTTTGGAAGAACTTGTTGCTTCCATGGCTAGAAACACAGATAGTTTCATCACTGAGACAAAAAGCTACATGCAGAGGAATGACACCCACATGCAGAAAACGGATAAGGCCATTTCCAATCTAGAAAATCAAGTGGGGCAAATTGCTCAAGCTTTGAGTCAAAGGGAACCTGGTATGATGCCTAGCCAACCAGAGATTAATCCAACTGGGCGTGAGCATGTTCAAGCAGTTACCTTGAGAACTGGTAAGGTAATTGGTGAAATTGATGGTTCTAAAGATTTGATTCACAATGTTGATGACATGCAGGTTGAACAAGTGGCTGAGCCTAAAGAAAAGGATGAAAGCAACAAAGAGAAAGATAAGCAAGCAGCTTCTTCATCCGAGTGGATCCCAAAGCATGAACTTGCAAGAAGGGCAAGAAAGGAGAAGGTAAGTCGTGAACCTACTGACGAAGAAATCTTACGTGCTCCTTTTCCTCACAGGCTTATGAGTTCCAAAAAAATTCAACAAGCCAAGGAAATATTGGAAACCTTTAGAAAAGTGCAAGTCAATATTCCTCTCTTGGATGCAATCAAGCAAATTCCGAGTTATGCAAAGTTTTTGAAGGACCTTTGTACCACCAAGAGGAGATTCCAAGATCATGAAACGGTTGCACTGACGGAAGAAGCTTCTGCTGTTTTGCAAAGAAAGCTCCCTCCCAAATTGAAAGATCCAGGAAGTTTTACAATTCCTTGCATAATTGGAGATAAATTGTTTGACAAAGCTTTACTTGATTTAGGTGCTTCAATTAATCTGATGCCTTACTCTGTTTTTGAAGCCCTTAACTTAGGTGATCTTAAACCAACTTCTGTCAGCATTCAATTGGCGGACCGATCAGTGAGATATCCAAGAGGAATTTTGGAAGATGTACTTGTGAAAGTAAATGATCTCATCTTACCAGCTGACTTTTTGGTGCTAGAGATGGAAGAAGCTCCTATTCCGGGTGTGGATCTTCCATTGATTCTTGGCCGCCCTTTCATGGCCACTGCAGATACTGTGATCAATGTTCGACAAGGAACATTGACAATGACAGTTCAAGGGGAAACAATAAAGTTCAAAGTTTATGATGCCTTCAAACTCCCCAATGATGAACATGAATGTTTTCGTATTGATACATTGTGTCATATTGTGCAAAATACATTTAATAGTACTCATGGTACAGATTCATTAGAAAAGGTGTTGACACAAAATCCTCAAGTTGCTGAAATTGTTGATAATGAGTTACTTGAGGCTGTGAAATTCCTTGATGCATGTCCAGCCATACCACGTAAGTACACTCCAAATTTTATACCTTTGCCAGTCAATACTGAAAAGCTTGTTCCTTCTCTTGACAGGGCACCCGAGTTAGAGCTCAAACCATTGCCATCCCACTTGAAGTATGTTTATTTAGGTAAAACAGAGACATTGCCCGTGATTATTGCTAGCAATCTCAATGTGGAAAATGAACAGAAGTTGATGCAAGTGTTAAGAGAACACAAGGGAGCAATTGGTTGGAGTATTGCGGACATCAAGGGAATAAGCCCAACAAGATGCATGCATAGAATTTTACTGGAAATTGATTCCAAACCCACAAAGGATGCTCAACGCAGGTTAAACCCAATCATGACAGAGGTAGTCCGAAAAGAAATTCTGAAGCTATTGGATGTGGGTATAATTTATCCTATTTCCGATAGCAAGTGGGTAAGCCCAGTCCAAGTGGTTCCTAAAAAGTCAGGAATAACTGTTGTAAGAAATGAGGGAAATGAACTTATTCCTTCTCGTGTCAAAACGGGATGGCGTGTTTGTATTGATTATAGAAAATTAAATACCGCCACCCGAAAAGATCATTTTCCATTACCATTCATTGACCAAATGCTTGAACGTCTTGCAGGTCACAGTTACTACTGCTTCTTGGATGGCTATTCAGGATACAACCAAATTGCCATCGCTCCTGAAGACCAACACAAGACGACATTTACATGTCCTTATGGTACCTTCGCCTACCGGCGTATGCCATTTGGATTGTGTAATGCCCCGGCCACCTTCCAACGATGCATGATGAGTATTTTCTCCGATATGGTAGAAAAATTTATTGAAGTATTCATGGATGATTTTAGTGTGTTTGGTCATTCATTTGATTCATGCCTTAACAACTTGTCTTTAGTTTTGCAAAGATGCCGGGAATGCAACTTAATTCTCAATTGGGAAAAGTGTCATTTCATGGTACAACAGGGAATCGTTTTAGGTCATGTGATTTCCAGTCAAGGCATTGAGGTTGACAGAGCCAAAGTAGATGTGATAAGCGGGTTGTCACCTCCCACATCAGTGAAAGAGATCCGATCCTTCTTAGGACATGCCGGGTTCTATAGAAGATTCATAAAAGATTTTTCTAAGATCTCTCGACCATTGTGTAGCTTGCTTGCCAAAGATGCAAATTTTGATCTTAATGATGAATGTTTGGCAGCTTTTCAAAGGCTCAAAACTCTTCTCACAACTGCACCTATCATTATGCCTCCAAATTGGAATTTACCTTTTGAATTAATGTGTGATGCATCTGATTTTGCAGTTGGAGCTGTATTAGGACAAAGAGTTGAGAAGAGATTGCATGCAATATATTATGCAAGCCGTACCCTTAATGATGCTCAGTTGAACTATTCAACTACTGAGAAAGAGCTGTTAGCTATAATTTTTGCTTTAGAGAAATTTCGTTCGTACTTGATAGGCTCTAAAGTAATTGTTTTCACTGATCATGCAGCTTTGAAATATCTCTTGGCAAAGAAGGAAGCAAAACCAAGATTGATACGATGGGTTTTGTTGCTCCAAGAGTTTGATATTGAAATCAGAGATAAGAAGGGATCGGAGAATGTGGTAGCTGACCACCTTAGCCGATTGATCACTAACTCCAATACCGAAGAAGACACTCTTCCTCTTCGTGAATCCTTTCCTGATGAGCAACTTTTTGCATTACAAATTTCTGACCAATGGTATGCTGACATTATCAACTTTCTCGCTACAGGAAATATACCAAGGGATTTGTCAAGAGGTCAAAAGGACAAATTGCTGAAAACCACCAAGTCCTATGTGTGGGATGACCCATATTTGTGGAAGTATTGTTCGGACTCCGTGATTAGGCGATGTGTTCCCGAGACCGAATCTCAGTCCATACTCACATTCTGTCATTCGAACGCATGTGGTGGCCACTTTGGAGCCAAGAAAACAGCTTTAAAAGTTTTGCAAAGTGGATTCTATTGGCCAAGCTTGTTCAAAGATGCATCACAATTCTGTCTATCTTGTGATAGGTGTCAACGAATGGGTAACATTTCATCTCGAAATCAAATGCCTTTAAACCCAATTCTAATTGTTGAAATATTTGATGTTTGGGGAATAGATTTCATGGGTCCATTTCCTTCATCTTTTGGAAATCTATTTATTCTACTTGCGGTTGATTATGTTTCAAAATGGGTGGAAGCAATTCCAACCAAGACTAATGATGCGAAAGTTGTTCTTAGCTTTCTTCGAGCCAATATCTTTTGTAGGTTTGGAACACCGAGGGCCATCATTAGTGATGGGGGATCCCATTTTTGCAACCGATCATTTGAGACCCTACTCAAGAAGTATGGCATAACTCACAAGGTGTCCACCCCCTATCACCCTCAGACTAGTGGACAAGTGGAGATTTCTAACAGAGAGGTGAAGCATATATTAGAGAAGACTGTTGGTCCTACTCGAAAGGATTGGTCTTTGCGCCTTAACGATGCTCTCTGGGCCTACCGAACTGCTTACAAAACTCCAATCGGTATGTCTCCATTTCGCTTAATCTTTGGTAAACCTTGTCATCTACCTGTTGAGCTTGAACACAGGGCCCTTTGGGCAATTAAGAAGTACAACTTCGACATGAAGGAAGCAGGAGATATCAGAAGGTTACAACTGAGCGAACTGGATGAGCTTCGCAATGATGCTTATGAGAACGCAAAAATTTACAAAGAAAAAACAAAGGCGTTTCATGATAAGCATATCATTAGAAGGTCGTTTGAAGTAGGGCAAAGAGTATTACTCTTTAACTCTAGGTTCAAACTCTTTCCAGGTAAGCTTCGTTCCCACTGGACTGGCCCATTTGTTGTTACTAATGTCTTTTCCTATGGTGCAGTTGAAATCCGACCAATAGGCATAGGAAAGGAATTCAAAGTTAATGGGCATAGGTTGAAAATCTACCACGAAAATACTTTGCATCAAGAAGATGAAGTGCTTCACTTCATTGATATACATTCGGGGATGCAAAACTGAGTTGGGAAGGTAAGTCCTTAATAAAGTTTTCAACCCAAAAAAAAAAAAAAAAAAAAAAAAAGAAGAAAGAGAGAGAGAGAGAACGACCGGTCGTACATGCCTCGCGACCGGTCGCTCATTTGGAGTTTCAGAAAAAATTGAATCTGCTTCGAAACGACCGGTCGCTTTTCACTCGCGACCGGTCGCTCTTTGTTTTTCTTAAAATTGAATCTGCTTCGAAACGACCGGTCGCTTTTCACTCGCGACCGGTCGCTCGTTGTTTTTCTTAAAAATTGAATCTGCTTCAAAGCGACCGGTCGCTTTTCACTCGCGACCGGTCGCTCGTCGCGATTTTTTTTAAAAAACCGTCTTTTTCTTTCCTTTCTCTCTTCTCTCTCCTCACTTCCTCTTCTTCCCAGCGACAGACCCCCCCCCCCCCCCCCTTCGACTTCTCTCTTCTCCCTCCCTCTACCTCCCTCACAACCCACCCTAATCCTAACCCAAATCACACTTTTCTCACTTAATTTTTCGAGTAGAATCCGTTTTTGGCATCTATTCCTTGAAATTTCAAGTGTTTTCTTCAATTTGAGGTGATTTTCAGTTAGGGTTACTGTAGCACCAAGGTAATTTTCGAATTTTTCTTGGTGTTTTCTCTTTGATTTTCTTACTCTAATGCATTCCTATAGTTGTTTTGTTTCTAATTTGTTGTTTCTCTTGTTTTTGTTTTGGGTTTGGCTTGTATTTATCATTTGGTGTGATTTTCCTCAATTGGGTATGTTTTTCTCACTCTCAATCTCTTATTTGATTATTGTTGTTGTTATTTGTGTTTATTTTTGGAATTTTGTCATTTTGGTTGAATGTTGGGAATGTTGTTTACATTTTGGAATTTTGGCTTAATTGTGCATTGTGATTAATATTGTGGCATTGTGGTATTTTACATTGTGATTAAATTGTCGACTCGTTCGAATTGGTGTATATTTGTATTGTGGCAAATTTTGGCTATGTGCATGCATTTTGGTTTTGATATTGGTATAATTGTGGCGTATTGCATGTTTGGGAATTGTGGCATGAATTTTGTTGTTGATTTGTTTTGTGCATATTGGTTTTTTTTTTTTTTCTCCTTAGATGTCTAGAGCTAGACAGGGTACCAGAGGGGGTGCATCTTCTTCACGAAGTGCACCTCAACCGGAAGAGGCAATGCTCACTGCCACTGTGGTTACTGAGCGTAACTTAGATCTTAGTCCCTCCATCCAAACCGCTGGACTTATTCAAGTCCGGCACCTTATTAGGGACCGAAACCTCCTACCCTTAGCTCACATCTATGCAAAATATAATGAATCAATTGTGCGTGAGTTTTATGCCGCTTTCCCCAGGGAAGAACTTAGACGTAATGCAGAGGTGCCCCTTAAGGTTCGGGGCAAAAATATTGTACTATCCACCTCCATTATCTCTGAGGTTCTTCAAATAAGTGACAGAGAGAATACTGTTAATTGGAGACAATTTTTGGGTGAGGATTTTGACATGCAAAGGGCAGCTGAAACACTTTTTTATGCTGACCCTGCTGCCTTTGCATCTCAAACTAAAAAGACTGTCCTCATTCAGGGTAAGTTGACACCCTACTTTGCCATCCTGTGGAGCTTTGTGCGCCACAACATTTATCCATCCGGCCAACGGTCGAAAATTCCATCAGTAGGGGTCAAGCTCCTGCAAATTTTGCATGAGGGAACTTTTATCCTACCAGTTGTTGACATCATTTTTGAACGCCTGAAGGCTTGTGCACGTAAGAAAAGCATAATTTATTATCCTTGCCTTGTTAGCATGATTTGTGACCGCTCAGGTGTTCGGGCTCGCCCCACTGATATATATGTTGAGCCCATGGGTCCCATTTCGGACACTTCTGTGTCCAAGAGTATCTCTCAGAGGCGCCATGCACATGCACCTGCACCCGCACCTGCTCCAGTGCCGCCTCATATGCCACCACCACCACCACACGGGCCGGCCTCATTCCAGCCATTCCCGCCTGCTCCCACTGTCGACACTTCTGCTTGGGAGCCCTCTCTCCAAGCCATTTGGGACTTGCAGATGCTCCAGTTTCAGCAGATGCAGCATATGAGCACTTCCATTGACGCCATTTGGACGCACCTCCAGATGCCAGGTCATCCCGGGACCTCTGCACATGTTGATGGTGATGATGTTGATGGTGATGATGTTGATGGTGATGATGATGATAAGACTGATGATGATCAGTAGTACTTTGAGCTTTGTACCCTTTTGAACTTTTAATTTATTTTGTTTTTGGGTTTTATTTTGAGACGGTTATTAGTTTGTTTGTTTCAACTTTTACTGTTAGTTCAACTTTTAATTGTTTACTATTTCTTTTATTTTGTGATTATCCATCCCAATTTTTCTATATGGCATTGTTTAGTATTAAATCTCCATCATTTATAAACATTGTTTCATATAAGTTTGGGAAGTAGGTTGTTTATGTTTATGCACTCAGAATTTTGGCTCAAATGCTTATTTCATTCCAAAACATGTGATTCTACACACAAATTATAAAAATAAAAAAAAATAAAAAAAATAAAAAAAAACAATAAATTTTTGAATCACTTGTTTCTTTTGCATTTTGAGCTAGCTGAGGCTTCTGCTAATTGCCTCTGTCTGTTCTTGCTTGTAGAATCTGCAGAAGCTCTACATGATCTTCGTTCCTTTTCTGCAGCATCTCTACATGCTGGTTGGCGCTGTAGAGCCGCTTCTGCAAGTCCGCCACCAGAGCTTTCAGGGCCGCCACCTCCTCACTCAGTGCCCCGCACTCTCGTGTTCTCGCCAGTAGGCGCATGCCCAAATTTGTGGCCGAGACCGCGTTGAGCACGGTTAGATTGTGGGACTCGTCCACTGCCATCTGGTCAGACCTCTGCGCCACATGCAGGTGATCTGCAACTGTCAGTCTGCTGACAGTCATGCCCTCCGGCATTACTGCCCTTCGCGGCACCACCTCAGAGAAGTTTGAGGCCGAGCCATGGTGGTATGAGGAGTTTGGGAAGATAGGGTTTGGAGGAGCCCTTATCTGGGAATTTGGTGGTGCTAGTGACAGCTCAAGGTTGAGATCATCAAGGTGAGTACATGTGGATGCCATTGTTTTGTTTTTGGATGTTTTTGATGGTTTTCCTTGAGTTTGCAGAAAGAATTGCAGGGTACTCTTCCGCTTGCAGAGGCGTGGCTTAAATAGACATATGCAGGCGTGGCTTAAATAGACATATGCAGATGAGAGGGAGAGCCAACGCCATTTCGGATTTCCCGGGCATGCTCGACCTAATCGCTTCAAGGGGGAGCACATTAACTTTCACTTTACTTTTCTTTTTTCCGTGTTTTTCTAGTGTTTTGTGTTTTTGCCTTTCCCTTTCGGCTATCACCTTTGTCTTATTTTAGTTAGGGAAGTGTGTTTTCCCTTTCGGCTGTCGTCTTTGTTTTGTTTGGGAAGTGTGCTTCTTTTTCTTTTGCAACTTCATTTCTTTTATTTCTGACCAAAAAAAAAAAACAAAACAAAACAAAAACAAAAAAAAAACAATTCACCAAAAAAACAAAAAAAACAAAAAAAAAACAAAAAAAAACAACAAACAAATACACGGAAAGGGCAAAGACAACCAGGCACACCACTAATACATTAGAAATTATTCTTTCACAGTGCTCGGTGTCTCGGCCATTGGACCTTTGAGTTTAGCCCTATGGCTATCCTCTTCCGGGGCTTCACGCACAGCCTCTTGGGGCTCATCACTCGAGCTCCCAAAGATCGCACTCTTAGCTTGAGCATACCTACTCTCGCGATCGGTTTTCTTGCGTTTACCCGGTTGGTCCAGGTCCTCCAGCTGCTTTCTCATGTCATGGGCGTAAACACTTACCATCTTTGAGAGATTTTGGTTCTCTTCCCGCAACGCCTCTAGCTGGTGTCGATTCACCTCCACTATCCTTGCCCTTTCCCTTTTTAAACTTTTAATAATACTCTGGCACTCTTCCACCATACTTCGCTCCGCCGCCAACTGACCTCTTAGCACCTCCACTTCATGGGACTTCGCAAGTAGGCGATGACCCACACTTGCGACTGTTGCGGTGCTTTGCACGCTTAGTGCCAGAGCATCGCTCACGACCCGGTTGTCATCCCTTGATCCCAGCACCCGTATATCCTTGGGAGTTACTAGATTTCTAGCAACTCCAAGGGCAACATCGTTGTCCAGCAGTATCGAGTCATTCACTGTCACGTGCCCCCGTGCAGAGGCAAAGTAGGGCATCCACACTGGTGCCACTGCTTGGCCCCGAGTTTGAGTCGGTGGAGCTAGGTTGAGATCCAGCGAGAATGGGTAGGAAGAAGCCATTTGAACTTTCTTTTCTTTTGTTCTTTCTTTTCTCTGTTGTGTGTTTCTGCGTTTGTGTGTTTTTCCCCAACTCTTTCTCTTCTTCTTTTATAGAGTTAGTTTCTACGTAACCCTAGACACGGCGCTTCTGCGTTTTGCGCGGCCCTTACGGCCTATCCCCTTAGGTCACCTCACCTGGTCCCCAACCCCTTTAATTACAGTTCTGCCTTTCAGCACTTTTGAGAAACAAAAGTTGTCACACCTTCCTATGAAGCCAATAATTCTGGCTTGGGACCGAGAGAGAGACCGCTGCTTGTCGACACGTCTCTCACTTTGTTTCCCGTGACTCACAGGTGCCGAGACTTCAGGGCCCACTTTTTTCTATTTTACTGAGTCCTCGCTCTTTGTGCTTCTGACTTGGTTTCTCTGTTTTATTTACTTTCTTCGCTTTTGGGCTTTCGTTTGGGTTGGGCTTTCATTTGGTTTGTGCATTTCATTGGGCTGGATTTCTGCATGTGTACGATTGTTGTTAGGGCTTACTGTTTGGTTTTGTTTGGTGTTGTTTTGTTTTGTTTTGTTTTGCAACCGTGTTGTAGTTGTTTTTCTTATTTGTTTTTGTATTTACTTGCTCTTTCCCTTTATTTCTTGTTATAACGTTGTTAATTGTTAAGCTCATAATTTCATACATATACATGCCCAATTTACTTACTTCTTTTGCTTAGTTCCTATAATTCTAAGTTATTTCCCTCCCTTTGTGTGTTTTGTAGGCCAATAGAGCAAGAGAGCATAATTCATGCAATTCAAGCATGTTAAGGCCTAATTTGGATGAATGGAAGAAGAGCTTAAAAGACAAACTCATTTTGGCTACAGCCCCCTGCCAGTCCAGTTCCGTAGGTCATATTGCAAGCTTTGTTTCAGCAACCTACACAGCTCGGATGAGGCAGCATTCTTCATGAAAGTTGTTCCAATGGGTGTGTACTATAACATATCCAAAGGTCAGCCCCATTGGATAAATATGGAGTCTGTTACCTAGCAAACACAGAGCCATGCTCAGGATGAATTTTATCAGCGCGCAAAATGAGTTAGCAATTTGTTTTGGCCTTAACTTCCTCCTCCGACCTTGGATTGGCCCAAATGACATATGGCTGGAAAGAAGACATTCTGAACTTCAATTTCGAGTGCTTAAAGTCCTAATTTGATTAAGAGAAGCCCAAGTTGTAAGCCCTTGAAGTTGCTGGTTATGCTGACCTCAGCATGTGCTGGTTGGATGCTTGGTCATGGTGAGCTAGGTATGAGCTATCATTTCTGGTTGGAAGCTTGGTCATGGTGACATGAAGATGAGCTAGGGCTGCTGGTGGGATCTATTGGTGAAGTGCATCAACCAATTCAGATTTTATAATGCAAGTGTTGTATGCATTAGTGAAGTGCATCAACCAATTCATCTTTTATAATGCAAGTGTTGTATGCATTAGCCATATTGAATTCAGATTTGTCACTCCCCTCTCCCTATAAATACCACATCCATTCCACATTCAAGACACAACAAATCCTGAGATTCACAACCCCCACAATTCACTCCAACCATCCTCAAACACTCTCAAAATCCCAAACACTCCAACAATCACCAAAACAACTCCAGCAAACCTCTCTTCCATTTCCCTACGAATTTCATCTTCCTTAGCCATCACCACTCACTCAAACTCATCCCAAATCACCTCCATATCCTTCATACATCTTTCTAGAAGTGGGGAAGCTCTTGGAGAAGCATTAGAAGTGGAGAAGCACTTGGAGAAGCCTTGGACACCACAAGAACTTCAGAAAAAGGGTTTTTCTACTCTTATTGTATTCATTATGTTTTCTCATTTCTGTTCAAGTCTCTTTTCCATTATGAGTAGCTAAATCCATAACTAGGGCTTCGATGTAACCTAACATGAATATTCTGGGTTTATAAGTTTGGAGTTTCAAGTTTGATTCATGATTCATGTTCTTATTCATTATGCTTATAAGTTAACATGCTTGTTTGAATGATTGATCACCATTAGAACTTGTTTGTTAACTATCTTGGTTTGAATTAAGAGTATACACCATGCTTTAATTCGAATTGAACTATGAATAGGAAGAGTATGTATGGACATTCGACAACAGGGATTAGATACATACTTGGTTGTTTAAAATGTTCTTCTATGCTTAATGGGTTCCTAATGCTTAATTTTAGGTTAGACAACAAATGATCAAATTAGGGAATTAGGAACACAAGGTTAGGACCAAACACCATGGCCTAATCATACTTTAGCTAGAATCAATCTTTGAATCTGAATTAGACTTGTTACTTGAATCTTTATAACCCAGAATTGAATTGTTATGGTGATTCGAATGCCCTAGTCTCAAAATCTGTTTTCCAACTCTTAAAACCACTCTTTGTTACATTTGTTTACTTGTTTTTGTTTGCAATTTCATTTTGCTTCTTTTGTTCAACAATCACAACCACTCTTGTTTTAAATTCTGTTTTAGACATAACCTCCTACTTTCTTGAATTTGGTAATCTAAGTACATAACTAGTTTTAACTTCTCAGTCTTCGTGGGTACGACCTCGTACTTGTCTTGCTATACTACTAATTGCCCCGTACAATTGCGAGTTAACATAATATTAACAACAAATTTTGGAGCGATTAGGTCGAGCGTGATGCATTTGGAGGTCGCGACTTCTCCCACTACTCCACACTTCCTATCTTTGAAGTTGCCATCTCTCTCCATTTTTATTGAGCTATTTACATTGCTAAAACAAACACACACACAAACTTGAAACGGAATTAAAGGATTATGAAATATATAAAAAAACTAAAAATGAAAAGGAAAAATCAACACAAGTCCAATTCCATGCTTCAAAGCAACAAGCACCAATGGGTTGTGTAAGCTGGGACTTAAACCCAGTTCTCTTGCTTGTTGGGCAATTGTCCTTTTCTGTTGGACTACAAACACAACTTGTCCATTAACGTCATTAACTTTAAAACAATAAATTGTCCAGTTAAGAAAAAAAAAAATAAAGTAGGAAAGCCAAATAGAATCAAACAATGTTACCGATCCCCGGCAACGGCGCCAAAATTTGTTGTTAATATTATGTTAACTCGCAATTGTACGGGGCAATTAGTAGTATAGCAAGACAAGTACGAGGTCGTACCCACGAAGACTGAGAAGTTAAAACTAGTTATGTACTTAGATTACCAAATTCAAGAAAGTAGGAGGTTATGTCTAAAACAGAATTTAAAACAAGAGTGGTTGTGATTGTTGAACAAAAGAAGCAAAATGAAATTGCAAACAAAAACAAGTAAACAAATGTAACAAAGAGTGGTTTTAAGAGTTGGAAAACAGATTTTGAGACTAGGGCATTCGAATCACCATAACAATTCAATTCTGGGTTATAAAGATTCAAGTAACAAGTCTAATTCAGATTCAAAGATTGATTCTAGCTAAAGTATGATTAGGCCATGGTGTTTGGTCCTAACCTTGTGTTCCTAATTCCCTAATTTGATCATTTGTTGTCTAACCTAAAATTAAGCATTAGGAACCCATTAAGCATAGAAGAACATTTTAAACAACCAAGTATGTATCTAATCCCTGTTGTCGAATGTCCATACATACTCTTCCTATTCATAGTTCAATTCGAATTAAAGCATGGTGTATACTCTTAATTCAAACCAAGATAGTTAACAAACAAGTTCTAATGGTGATCAATCATTCAAACAAGCATGTTAACTTATAAGCATAATGAATAAGAACATGAATCATGAATCAAACTTGAAACTCCAAACTTATAAACCCAGAATATTCATGTTAGGTTACATCGAAGCCCTAGTTATGGATTTAGCTACTCATAATGGAAAAGAGACTTGAACAGAAATGAGAAAACATAATGAATACAATAAGAGTAGAAAAACCCTTTTTCTGAAGTTCTTGTGGTGTCCAAGGCTTCTCCAAGTGCTTCTCCACTTCTAATGCTTCTCCAAGAGCTTCCCCACTTCTAGAAAGATGTATGAAGGATATGGAGGTGATTTGGGATGAGTTTGAGTGAGTGGTGATGGCTAAGGAAGATGAAATTCGTAGGGAAATGGAAGAGAGGTTTGCTGGAGTTGTTTTGGTGATTGTTGGAGTGTTTGGGATTTTGAGAGTGTTTGAGGATGGTTGGAGTGAATTGTGGGGGTTGTGAATCTCAGGATTTGTTGTGTCTTGAATGTGGAATGGATGTGGTATTTATAGGGAGAGGGGAGTGACAAATCTGAATTCAATATGGCTAATGCATACAACACTTGCATTATAAAAGATGAATTGGTTGATGCACTTCACTAATGCATACAACACTTGCATTATAAAATCTGAATTGGTTGATGCACTTCACCAATAGATCCCACCAGCAGCCCTAGCTCATCTTCATGTCACCATGACCAAGCTTCCAACCAGAAATGATAGCTCATACCTAGCTCACCATGACCAAGCATCCAACCAGCACATGCTGAGGTCAGCATAACCAGCAACTTCAAGGGCTTACAACTTGGGCTTCTCTTAATCAAATTAGGACTTTAAGCACTCGAAATTGAAGTTCAGAATGTCTTCTTTCCAGCCATATGTCATTTGGGCCAATCCAAGGTCGGAGGAGGAAGTTAAGGCCAAAACAAATTGCTAACTCATTTTGCGCGCTGATAAAATTCATCCTGAGCATGGCTCTGTGTTTGCTAGGTAACAGACTCCATATTTATCCAATGGGGCTGACCTTTGGATATGTTATAGTACACACCCATTGGAACAACTTTCATGAAGAATGCTGCCTCATCCGAGCTGTGTAGGTTGCTGAAACAAAGCTTGCAATATGACCTACGGAACTGGACTGGCAGGGGGCTGTAGCCAAAATGAGTTTGTCTTTTAAGCTCTTCTTCCATTCATCCAAATTAGGCCTTAACATGCTTGAATTGCATGAATTATGCTCTCTTGCTCTATTGGCCTACAAAACACACAAAGGGAGGGAAATAACTTAGAATTATAGGAACTAAGCAAAAGAAGTAAGTAAATTGGGCATGTATATGTATGAAATTATGAGCTTAACACACCCCCAAACTTAGATTTTGCTAGTCCTCGAGCAAAACAAAAGAGAAACAAAGATAAAAACAAAACAAGAAGTTAACTAGACCACTTTCGTAGGTAACTCGATTGCATTGAGCGTATGCAACAAGCCTTTAAACCTCTAGGCATCCCTAGTAGGAGGAGTTGTGTCTCCTGAGGGTTTAACAGATACGATACCCACAAACGTTTTTCTAACTCTACAAAACAAAATGGTTAGAAAAACAACTTTGAAATCAACTAATGAAAATGAAAGAAAGTTTTAGTCATACCTCCAACACCATAGAGTTGCCAAGATAGGTCATCAATCAGTGTGTACAAGTGGAAGCTATAGCTCAAAGGCACACAGTTTCAAAGCAAGCACACTCAAACCTTGAATAGAGAACATGCTTCGACTCTAATTCTCACAGATAACACTCAATCACTCAGAACCTATGTTTTAATTCTCTCAAGAAAGCATAAGTGAGTGTATGAAATAGAAGCACAAATTTGGTTAGATCTCATGAAAGGAATTAAATACTAAGAATAGAGATACACACATACTTACCAGCACCCATGAATACATCCTCAAAGATCAGCTAGGTCTTTCACAATGTTGTAATGAAAGGCTAAGGTTTAGGGGAAATGGAAGAATTGGAAGGAAAAACAAATAACTTAAGAACATACCAAGGTTGCATGCTTCATTAATCTGCAAGGCATCATTGATTTAGATTGGCATGGCAGCAAACTTCATGGTATCTCCTGGCATAGACTTTATTTTTCACACTTAGATCAAATCGAAACACTTTCATCTTCGTTGATTTGATCTGCATCTTCATTAACTTCATTGCACAGATTCACATCATCTTTATTTAGGTACATGGCTGCAACTTCCTTGCTTCAAACTTTATCTTGGCACACCTTGGTATATTTCTAAGCTATAGGGTATGGCTACAATAGGTCAAGTATCTCAGATTGAGATACAAAGGTAGGGAAATGATGAGGGTGATAGAAGAAAAGGCTTTAAGTGTTTGGCTTCAAGAGGGTTGATGGAACACACATATAGGTAGGGTGAAAAGAAAGCACATAGAATGGTTATGCACACATAGCCTAGCATCACTTCAATGAGTTCATTCATGAATGAGAGCAAGCACATGATATCTGCAAAAGAGAATCATCCTTAGTATTCAATCAAAATGGAATAATGAGATCAATTAGAGTGAATTGAAGAAAATAAGTATGGATGAGAAATAGAACACTATAAACCCTCTCAAGAAAGCAATTAGGCTCGATATAGCTCACTAGGGTAGTCTCCACTATTTTCCTTCAAGAATTTGAGCGTGGTACTTTAGCCACCAGAATTCTAAGAGCAAAAGCTTTGTGAAGTGCAAAATTCTGATATGAAAACCTCAAATAGCAGCTCCATAGCATTGATTGTATGACATTCTTTAAAAAAAATTAAAATTAAAATTAAAATTAAAAAAAATTAAAAAAAAATTGTGACAAGAGAACGAAAATTGAAAACACAAATGGATAAGAAAATTAAAATTGAAAACCTTCCCCCCAGACCTAAATTGAACATTGTCCTCAATGTGAAAGCATACAAAAGATGATTGAGAACAAACAAATGATAAAGGGAAAAGTTTAGAAGAAGGTTTAGGAAAAATAAAAAATAAAAAAAATGAATATATAAGCAACTCATGGATGACCAGTTAAGGGCCTCAGAAAACACAGCCAGGGGATCCGGGAAGGTTGGAGGGGTCACAATGGTCCCGCTTAAAACCCAAACTTCTTAGACACCGAAGGTGTCGCCTAAAGAACTCCTAGACACTGTATTGACGGAAGTGCTCACTGGAGTTACCATAAGTTAGCTCATATGAAAAATCTTTTAAAATTTTTTTATTTTTTTATTTTTTTTAAATTTTTATATAAAAAAAAAAACAGAAATTTAAAATAATAACAAGTAAAGAGAAAGGATTTGAAATGCTCCCCCTTGATGCGATTAGGTCGATTGCTACCAAGCACCTTCTTCTTGAACACATGGGTTGCCTCCCAAGAAGCGCCTTAGTTACTGTCTTGGCAAGACATTGTGCAATCAGCTAAGTTGATGGTACGAAGGGAAGTTGATCTACCACATGGCCAGTTTGGATGCCAGCTGAAACTCCCTCATAGAATGGCTTTAAACGTTGTCCATTTACTTTGAAAGTCGAGCCATCTTTAGGGTTTTGAATCTCCACAGCTCCATAGGGAGAAACATTGACCACGGTGAATGGGCCTTGCCATCTAGACTTCAATTTTCCTGGAAAGAGACGCAAACGTGAGTTAAACAAAAGAACTGACATACCTTTGGAGAACTCTTTCCGTTGAATGTTTCTGTCATGGTAACTCTTGGTTCGTTCTTTGTAAAGCTTTGCATTCTCATAAGACTCATGTCTAATTTCTTCCAATTCATTCAGCTGAAACTTTCTTGCATGGCCTGTCTTGTCTAGATCAAAATTTAACTTCTTGATGGCCCAAAAAGCATTGTGTTCAAGCTCCATTGGCAGGTGACAAGCTTTCCCAAACACAAGACGATAAGGGCTCATTCCAATGGGAGTCTTATATGCTGTCCTATAAGCCCATAATGCATCATTGAGCTTGGCTGCCCAATCTTTCCTTGTATTGTTCACCACCTTCTCCAGGATGTGCTTAATTTCTCTATTGCTTATTTCCACTTGACCAGAAGTTTGCGGATGATATGGTGTAGAGACTCGATGGGTGATGTTGTACTTCTTCATGAGTGCTTCGAATGGCTTGTTACAGAAGTGGCTGCCTCCATCACTAATGACAGCCCTTGGAGTACCAAACCTTGTGAAAATATTATCCTTCAAGAACTTCAGCACCACCTTATAATCATTGGTTTTGGTGGCTATGGCTTCCACCCATTTAGACACATAATCAACAGCAACAAGTATGTAAGTATAACCAAAGGAAGATGGAATGGTCCCATGAAATCAATACCCCACACATCGAAGAGCTCCACAACAAGTATGTTATTCAATGGCATTTCATTCCTGCGACTTATGTTCCCCATCCTTTGGCACCTATCACACTTAACACAAAAATTAAATGCATCTTTAAATAGAGTGGGCCAAAAGAAACCAGATTGCAGAATTTTAAGTGCTGTTTTCTTAGCTCCAAAGTGACCTCCACAGGCCAATTCGTGGCTATGCCTAAGTATGCTTTCTTGCTCTTCTTCTGGAACACATCTTCTGATGAGTTGATCCGGGCAATGCTTGAATAAGAAAGGTTCATCCCATACATAATGTTTCACCATGGAAAAGAACTTCTTCTTATCCTGAGAAGTTAGATCATTTCTAAGAACACCACAAGCAAGATAATTAACAAAATCAGCATACCATGGCTCTTTGATTTGGGCAGCATATAGTTGTTCATCAGGGAAAGTCTCATTCAAGGGTAGCACAGCTCCTCCTTTTTCTTCAACCACAATTCTGCTCAAATGATCAGCTACCACATTCTCACATCCCTTCTTATCTCGAATCTCCAAATCGAATTCTTGCAGCAAGAGAATCCATCTAATCAAGCGTGGTTTGGCATCCTTCTTAGTGAGCAAGTATCTAAGGGCTGCATGGTCAGAATAAACAATTACTTTAGAACCAACAAGGTAAGAACGAAATTTTTCTAAAGCAAAAACCACAGCAAGCAACTCCTTCTCTGTTGTGGAGTAGTTGATTTGAGCATCATTCAAGGTCCGGCTAGCATAATGAATCACATGGGGCAGCTTGTTCTTCTTTTGACCTAAAACTGCACCAATAGCAAAGTCAGAGGCATCACACATTATTTCAAATGGTAAAGACCAATCCGGAGCTATGATAATAGGGGCTGAAGTTAGCTCCCTCTTCAAGGTAGAAAAAGCTTCCATGCAAGCTTCATTAAACTCAAAAACAGCATCCTTAGCAAGGAGATTACACAATGGCCTTGTAATGCTTGAGAAATTTTTGATGAACCTTCTATAGAATCCAGCATGACCTAGAAAGCTTCTAATTCCTTTAACAGAGGTAGGGGGTGGAAGATTTGAGATGAGGTCGATCTTGGCTTTATCCACTTCGATTCCCTTGCTTGAAATCACATGGCCTAGTACAATGCCTTGTCTCACCATGAAGTGACACTTCTCCCAATTCAAAATCAGATTTGTTTCCTGGCATCTTTTAAGCACTAGAGACAAGTGGTGAAGACAATTATCAAAAGAGGAACCAAAAACTGAAAAATCATCCATAAATACCTCAATGAATCGTTCCACCATATCTGAAAAGATTGACATCATGCATCTTTGGAAAGTTGCTGGGGCATTGCATAAACCGAATGGCATCCTTCTATAAGCAAACGTACCAAATGGGCATGTGAATGTGGTTTTCTCTTGGTCTTCCGGAGCAATGGGAATTTGATTATAACCTGAAAAACCATCAAGAAAACAATAGTAAGCATGGCCAGATAAACGTTCAAGCATTTGATCAATAAAAGGTAAGGGGAAATGATCTTTTCTAGTGGATGTGTTCAACTTCCTGTAATCAATGCAAACTCTCCAACCAGTGACAGTTCGTGTAGGAACTAGCTCATTCTTCTCATTCTTCACAACGGTGATTCCGGACTTCTTTGGAACAACTTGCACAGGGCTCACCCACTTAGAATCTGAAATTGGGTAGATGATTCCTACATCGAGTAGCTTTAAAACTTCAGCTCTAACCACCTCTTTCATGTTGGGATTTAGCCTCCTTTGGGCATCACGAGATGGTTTGCTGTCTTCTTCCATTAAAATCCGGTGCATGCACATGCTTGGACTAATTCCTTTGATGTCTGCTATGGTCCACCCAATGGCTGTTTTATGCTCTTTTAGAACTTTAATTAAGCTCTCTTCTTCATGTGAGGAGAGACCTGCAGCAATTATAACAGGGAGAGTTTCGTTAGCACCCAAATATGTATATTTAAGATTATTGGGAAGAGGTTTAAGTTCTAGCTTTGGTGGGATGACAATGGATGGCTCCAATTTCGTGGATGATGGTCCAAGAGGCTCGATTGGTGGCCTAAAGGATGGTGGGTATGGCGGAAACACTTCTAAGGCAGCCACCACTTCTTGGAACTCCGGTTCACAAAGATCTTCCTCTTCTTGTGTTAAGACAGCTTCTAGAGCATCATTAGACTTTCTCTGCAAAATTTTGGAAGAAACCTCATGATCCACAACATCAATTGAAAAGCAAGAATCAAGAGAGATAGAAGGTTGAGATAGAGCATTAAGCATTTTAAATTCAACAGTTTCACCCAAAACAGTCATGGAGAGAGTGCTATCTTTCACTTTGATGATTGTGTCTGCAGTGGCCATGAATGGCCTGCCTAGGAGAATGGGATCAACACGATCTCCATTTGGATTGTCTTCCATGTCCATCACTACAAAATCAGCAGGGAGAATTAGTGTATTAACTTGAACTAGAATATCTTCTACAATACCTTTTGGATATTTTATAGAATGATCAGCTAGTTCAAGTCGCATTGAAGTCTTCTTCATCCCTTCTAAGCCAAGCTCTTGATAAACTGAATATGGCAAAACATTGATGCTTGCTCCCAAGTCCAACATGGCTCTTCCAACCTTCTTGCCTCCAATGTTAATGGGAATGTCAAAGCTGCCAGGATCATCTAGTTTTGGTGGAAGCTTCCTTTGCAATACAGCACTTACATTCTGGTCGAGCTTTACTCCTTCATTTGGAGCGAAATTGAGCTTGTGAGTTTTCAAGTCCTTTATGAATTTTCCATATGCAGGAATCTGTTCAATAAGATCAAGCAAAGGCAAATTGATATTAACTTTACTCAAAATATCATAAATCTCTTTAAAAGCCTTATCTTGCTTTGCTTTCTTAAGACGGCCTGGAAATGGAATCTGTGGAACATATGGAGCGGGTGGCACGTATCTATCTTCTTGAAGATGTGGTGGCACAAATTTGTCATCCCTTTTATGCAATTGGAATTGATCGGATTTCTGAGAATCTGATTTGGCCTTAGGAGCAGATTGAGAAGTTTTGAGTTGTTCTCCTTCCGTGGCCATGGTCTCCTCCTCTTCATTTTCTACAATCACAACATCATTTGAAAGATTAGAATCATCTTTATTATCAATGATCTTACCTGATCTGAGCACATGAATGGCCTTGGCTTCTGGGTTCTTTGGATTGATCTCAGTTTGGCTTGGCCATTTCCCAGGCACTCTTTGAGTTATTTCAGCAGCTATTTGGCCTAATTGGACTTCCAATTTGGAGATGGCAGCTTGTGTAGTTTGCTGAAAATTGGAT
The DNA here is from genome assembly GCF_965620075.1 of Prunus avium. NCBI lineage: Eukaryota > Viridiplantae > Streptophyta > Magnoliopsida > Rosales > Rosaceae > Prunus > Prunus avium. The sequence continues at coordinate 29,985,855 of NC_142289.1, forward strand.
TGGTTGATTGCCATCTGCTTCACTATATCTTCCAATGATGATGATGATTGTTGTGGCCTTTGGAATGAAGGGGGATTTGCTTGATTCTGGGTATTTCTCCATGAAAAGTTTGGATGATTCCTCCAACCTGGATTATAACTTTGAGAGTATGGATCATTTCTTGGACCTTGGTTGTAGGAATTTACCAACTTAGCTTGCTCTTGCACAAATTCTGGATATCCAGCCCCAAGTGGACAAGCTGTGGTAGCATGGTCATGAGATTCACAAATGCTACACACTTCCTTCGGAGGGCTTCTTGAGTTTAATGCAAGAAGAGCATCTAGCTTTTGTTCCAGTTTTGAAATCTGCACACTAGAAGCATCATGAGAACCACTAATAACACGTTTACCTCTTGTATCCGTATGTTGGGTCTCCATTGCTATCTCCTCAAAGAGTTCGTACGTTTCTTCTGGAGTTTTGGTTTTAAAAGAACCACCTGCAAAATTTGTTGTTAATATTATGTTAACTCGCAATTGTACGGGGCAATTAGTAGTATAGCAAGACAAGTACGAGGTCGTACCCACGAAGACTGAGAAGTTAAAACTAGTTATGTACTTAGATTACCAAATTCAAGAAAGTAGGAGGTTATGTCTAAAACAGAATTTAAAACAAGAGTGGTTGTGATTGTTGAACAAAAGAAGCAAAATGAAATTGCAAACAAAAACAAGTAAACAAATGTAACAAAGAGTGGTTTTAAGAGTTGGAAAACAGATTTTGAGACTAGGGCATTCGAATCACCATAACAATTCAATTCTGGGTTATAAAGATTCAAGTAACAAGTCTAATTCAGATTCAAAGATTGATTCTAGCTAAAGTATGATTAGGCCATGGTGTTTGGTCCTAACCTTGTGTTCCTAATTCCCTAATTTGATCATTTGTTGTCTAACCTAAAATTAAGCATTAGGAACCCATTAAGCATAGAAGAACATTTTAAACAACCAAGTATGTATCTAATCCCTGTTGTCGAATGTCCATACATACTCTTCCTATTCATAGTTCAATTCGAATTAAAGCATGGTGTATACTCTTAATTCAAACCAAGATAGTTAACAAACAAGTTCTAATGGTGATCAATCATTCAAACAAGCATGTTAACTTATAAGCATAATGAATAAGAACATGAATCATGAATCAAACTTGAAACTCCAAACTTATAAACCCAGAATATTCATGTTAGGTTACATCGAAGCCCTAGTTATGGATTTAGCTACTCATAATGGAAAAGAGACTTGAACAGAAATGAGAAAACATAATGAATACAATAAGAGTAGAAAAACCCTTTTTCTGAAGTTCTTGTGGTGTCCAAGGCTTCTCCAAGTGCTTCTCCACTTCTAATGCTTCTCCAAGAGCTTCCCCACTTCTAGAAAGATGTATGAAGGATATGGAGGTGATTTGGGATGAGTTTGAGTGAGTGGTGATGGCTAAGGAAGATGAAATTCGTAGGGAAATGGAAGAGAGGTTTGCTGGAGTTGTTTTGGTGATTGTTGGAGTGTTTGGGATTTTGAGAGTGTTTGAGGATGGTTGGAGTGAATTGTGGGGGTTGTGAATCTCAGGATTTGTTGTGTCTTGAATGTGGAATGGATGTGGTATTTATAGGGAGAGGGGAGTGACAAATCTGAATTCAATATGGCTAATGCATACAACACTTGCATTATAAAAGATGAATTGGTTGATGCACTTCACTAATGCATACAACACTTGCATTATAAAATCTGAATTGGTTGATGCACTTCACCAATAGATCCCACCAGCAGCCCTAGCTCATCTTCATGTCACCATGACCAAGCTTCCAACCAGAAATGATAGCTCATACCTAGCTCACCATGACCAAGCATCCAACCAGCACATGCTGAGGTCAGCATAACCAGCAACTTCAAGGGCTTACAACTTGGGCTTCTCTTAATCAAATTAGGACTTTAAGCACTCGAAATTGAAGTTCAGAATGTCTTCTTTCCAGCCATATGTCATTTGGGCCAATCCAAGGTCGGAGGAGGAAGTTAAGGCCAAAACAAATTGCTAACTCATTTTGCGCGCTGATAAAATTCATCCTGAGCATGGCTCTGTGTTTGCTAGGTAACAGACTCCATATTTATCCAATGGGGCTGACCTTTGGATATGTTATAGTACACACCCATTGGAACAACTTTCATGAAGAATGCTGCCTCATCCGAGCTGTGTAGGTTGCTGAAACAAAGCTTGCAATATGACCTACGGAACTGGACTGGCAGGGGGCTGTAGCCAAAATGAGTTTGTCTTTTAAGCTCTTCTTCCATTCATCCAAATTAGGCCTTAACATGCTTGAATTGCATGAATTATGCTCTCTTGCTCTATTGGCCTACAAAACACACAAAGGGAGGGAAATAACTTAGAATTATAGGAACTAAGCAAAAGAAGTAAGTAAATTGGGCATGTATATGTATGAAATTATGAGCTTAACATTAATGCCTGAATTCTTTAACATTGAGGACAATGTTTATTTCTAAGTTTGGGAAGGGATAGCAAGTCTTTTTCGTTTCGCTTAAATTCTTGCTTTAATTTGTTCTGTTTTCTTTTCAGTTTTGAGTCTTTTTTGTTTTCAAGTCACTTTCCGGACATATATGATGAGATTGTGATGAATGTTTACATGACTTGATTGAAGATGTTAAAAAAAATATATATATATATATATATATAATTTGTTATTCACTAAATGGCATCGTTCTAGCATGATATGTTTGAAACCCTCTATGCACTTGCCATTTGTTTCATAATTCTCCAGTTGAGGGACTTGCATGATCCAAAGAATTGTATCAAGCATGAATTAGACTTGTATAACCATATAATGTGAGCTTTGAGCCTTGTGCTTCAATTCATGAGTGTTATACACATATTCTTACTTTTCTTGTCATCTGAGTTGTTGTCTGATCTCATTATTCATTGATTTGGTTGAGCACTTAAAAGTTACTCATTCTTGTGCAATTTGATTACATGACATTTGAGAAATGATATTAAGGCCCTCTTTGGACCGTTTGTGCCTTTCAAGCTAACCTTATGCATGCTTAAGCATGATTTTCCATTGTAACCACTTTGAGCCTACATGTATGCCTTTTCTTTCAAGTAACCAATTATTACTTCTAGCCTTAGCCTGAAAAACAAGAATTTACCTTTCTAAGGAACTCGTGAGCTTTAATTTAGATGTGTTTTTCATGCTAAGTTTGGGAAGGGTTATTACACCTAATTGAAAAAAAAAAAAAAAAAAAAAAAAAAAAAAAAGAGTACTTCACTAAAAGGGTGAAAGAAAAGAGAAAAGTTGTGGTTAAGTGACAATGGTTTCAAATTCAATTCCATGTTTCTTGGTTGTTCGAATGGAAGGAAGGAGTGTGAATCATAATTAGTGGAGGTATAAGGCTTTGTGGTCTATTTGATCACCAAAAACTGAGTGAAAATCTCAAGCGTGATGTTTCAAAGTCTTTTAGTCAACGATTATATGCTCTTACATTGTGAGTTCCTTGGACTTTGTTGTATCCATATCCTTCATTTCTTACTCACCTTACACCCTTAGCCCCATTACAACCTATAATAAAGACCTAAATTGATCCTAAATGTCATGTGGTTGATTTGCACACATTTTTCAGCTTTTAAGTGTTTAGCATCCTTCTTGAGATCATATTCATGCATGTTTTTCATCTTGCTAATTTTGAGTTAAGTCCCGTATGGTTTAACTCTATTCTCATATTTATTATTGAGTGATGCATTGTAACCCTCTTCCGAGTGATTCATTTGTGAGAGGACAACTTTGGTGAGATTTGAAGTTACATTTGTGCTTGGTATGATTTTTGAAGTTGTGTGAAAACTGAAATTGGAGAATGAGTTCCATTTGGCCATCACACTACTACACTTGAGCATGTTGTGTTATGAATTTTGCCGCCTTGTGAATAATGTGTAAACTGAGTTTTTCTTGTGAAAACTTTTGAGTCGTTTGCATGAGTTGCTCTCTCCTTAGAAAGTGTTCGGAAAGTTTTGTTTCGAGTCTTGTTTTAATTTCTGTTTTGCTCGAGGACTAGCAAAAGATAAGTTTGGGAAGTTTGTTCGGTTCATTTTTACACATGATTTTTCATGTTATTCACCCACTATTTTGAGTTAGTTCTTGACATTTTATAGCTTTTTACTTCTTTTTTGTGTTTTAATAGGTTTTACCTTGGTTTGTATGAAAATGAGCTAAAAGTGCATTATTTGATATAAATTCTGTTTTTGTTCATTTTCGTAGGTCAACTTCGTGGCCTTGGATCAGCATGTTCCGGTCCTTGGATGAGGTGATGATCTTCATAAGACTTGTTCTAATGGATGTTAACTACAACATATCCAAATTTGAGCTCCATTGGGCAAGTGTAGCCTATCCAGCTGATCGGACAATTGACGCTGGCTCTGGATGTTTGGTTTGGCCCAGTTTTCACCCCCACTTAATAGCATTTTATTTCTACTTGTTACCACACCTTTTGGTAACAATGGATTGCATTTGAGTGGCATTTCCTGAGTCAATTGGAGCCTTGGATTATACCTTAAAACAAGGTTTCATCATTTGCAAGGGGACAATGGGCAATAGCTTTAGAGAAAGAATAAGTTTTATACTAAAAGAAAAGCTGGAAAGGAGGAGAGAGAGAAGTCAAAAGGGATTGCAATTAGATTTGGGGGAGTTAATGCAACGGGAGAGAGGGTATTCCACCATTCTACAGAATTGAGAGCAGATTTTGGAGCTTGGAGCTAGGAGAAAGCCAAGGTGCAGTCAAGAAAAGTGGAGAAGAAGACGTCCACCATTGATGATCTTGAAGCTTTCATCATTTTCTGAAAATCTGTAAACTCTTTCTAATTTCATTTTGAATTTGTGTTTGAAATGATTATGAGGAACTAAACTCCATAGCTAGGGCTTAGGTTGAAGCCCTAAACATGATTACCTTTTTGTTTTGATGCTTGAGTGTATGAATTTCTAGATATTGTTGATGAATTCCAATTCACCAAATTAATCTATCCTTGATGTATATTCTTCTTTGATTGATCACCTTTGAAAGCATGCTTCTTGAGATTGTTGGGATTATGTGTATCCTCATGTTATCCTAAGCAATAAATGGATGAAGTAAGAATCATCTATGTGAATTGGTTTCTTGAATACCTAATGTAAACACCATGCTATTAGGATTCTTGTGATGTTCATATTCTCTTTGAACTTAATGGGTTCTCCTTGTAATTGAATCGAAGTACGAACCATACCTAGGTTCGGTTATGAGGAGGGCACAAGTATTGTAGCACGAACCATGCACTTTACGTATATTAGAGAGAATCAATGCGTCTTGAGCCACGACCCATGGTCTTGATTGCGAACATCTTCATCAACACGTTTAGAGTTCATTACTTGAGTATTCATGAACTTGGGTAGAATTGTTTAGGGTGGATTCCGAAACCCTAGTGTTTGTTACATTTTGATTTCACATCTTGATAATTCATCTCCGCCATTCTCATTTAATTTCAAAGTCCATTTACTTTCATGCAATAGAAATAGGTTACTTCAAACAAATCAAAACCCCCCCCCCAATGTGTGTGTGAGTTGCGTGTTTGGCACGTTACGTGTCTTTGTTACTAAATTCTATCTGTTTCCGTAATTGTTTTGGACTTTTGGTTCGCGCTGTGTTCTTCCATTTTCTGTGCTGAATCCAACCGTATAAAGAACGTGAATTTTGGACGTACGGTTGGAAAGTTATAGGCAAAACACTGGATAGAGGTCGAAACTGGAAAAACAGAGAAAACGACGCTGCCCAAGAACGACCGGTCGCTAGTGTCTCACGACCGGTCGCTCAGAACACAATTCTGAAGTTTCGACTCTGTACTAAAACGACCGGTCGCTTTTACCTCACGACCGGTCGCCAGACAAAAAAACGACCGGTCGCTCTTAACAAACGACCGGTCGCTGGTCACTGTTCACAGCACAATTCTTTTTTGTTTTGTTTTGTTTGTTTCTTTTTTATTTCTTTTTAGTTTCAAATTTTCATTTGTGCATTGTGGTGTGTTAGTTAAGTGTTCTTTTTGTACTCGAATTAGAACTTATAGACAACCGACAAGTTCTTCGTGGGATCGACCCCGTACTTATACAATCTATACTTCGATAGATTCGTGCACTTGCGGGTATTTTTAATTGGTTGTTTGCACATTAAATTGTGTCCTTTTAGGAATGCAACAGTTGCTTGCTGGATCACGCCACTATGGCTTAAATTCTAAGGCTGAAATCTGCTTTGGCCCATATGCCTTCTACAATCTGCTTCTGCCAGACTTTGTATAGTGTATACTAGTACTATTTTTTTTTTTAATAAAATTTCAGTGGGGGCCAGTGACTGCACTGGTTGTCGTATGTTGATATCTTGCTCAAGTCGGGTTTAGAGGTAAGTCGTGCTTGGTGCTAGGTGGTATTTAGTGTTGGACAAATGAGGAGCAGTCATGGAGAATTTATTTATGCTGAATAGAGTACTATGGAGTTTGAGAGTCATCACAGAGTCATCACTAAGCAATAATGGCATCGGTGTGGTTCAAGCCATAATGGCCTCGGTGGAGCAGAGGACATCACATTTATAATATAACGAGGATGTTTGTGATAATGACATGATGAGGATGTATGTGATAATGACATGATGAGAATGTATGTGATTATGCATATGTTATGTTTATAGGACACTATTTGACAACTTGCACTAATAGATAGGTCTCATTCGCGATGTCTGTAAGTATACCATCTCTCTTTATGAGTATGGTGGTGAGACACGTTGGAGATGACTTGGATGAGGTGAGCACAAATCTAGGTAAGCCGATTAGCTTGAAACCTTGGTGGGGAGAACTCTTTCTTCTATGGAGAATAAACCATGCAAAGTGGTCGGCGTTCATCCACGGTGGTCAAGTTGGCCAAGTAAGGTGGCGGGCAACCATGTAAAGTGGTCGGCATTCATCCATGGTGGTCGGGTCAGCCATGAAAATTGGTCGGCATTGGTGGTCAGGTTAGCCATGCAGGGTGGTGGGCGACCATGCAAAAGTGGTCGGCGTTTGTCCAAAGTGGTCGAGTCGGCCATGCAAGGTGGTGGGCGACCATACCAAATGGTCAGTGTTCATCCACGGTGGTCGGGTCAGCTATGCAAGGTGGTGGGCGACAATGCAAAATGGTCATTATTTGGTTCATGTATTGACACATAATAACAATATAATATCATAAGATATTATGTTATGACAGCTCATCACAGATATTATGCAACATGAAAGAGATATTTTTCCACAACAACATTAAATGGGCTGACCCACCATAAATATTATGCAATATGACAAAGATATTTTGCCACAACAACATTATATGGGTTGACCCACCATAGATATTATGTTGAGATATTAAGTGGGTTGAGATATGTTAGATAAAGATGAAAGTATTTTATCAGTGGTGATGTTCAGTCGAGAGGAGAAGAGTGTTATTATTTGAAAGGATTTTAAATTTTAATGTTTTATTTTCTGTTTTAATTTTTGGCTGTTTTCTTTTATTTATTATGGGAGTTACAAATTGTTTAATTTTCAATTTTTATTTTCTATTCATTGCACCAACTTGTCTGGTTAAATGTGTCTGGAGGTTACGAGTATTGGATGCCTATAAAAGGCCACTCCTCCTTCACATTTCAATACACCACAATCAGTTTTCTCTATTCTCATACTTTCATATATTTCCTATTTTCCATATTTTTTTTGGGCAACGGTTCTGTGGCTTGGAAATTTCTATCCGACTGTGAACGTGCTCATAGCGGACCTTAAGCCTGCATATTGGGGTCGTATCTTGGAGTCTTGTAGACCGTCATTACTTGCACGTAGGGAGACTACAAAGGCTTTAGGACAGCGTCTTTGACGTGCTTTCACTATACCAGGCTTGCTTTCTTAATCTTAACTTTTATTTATTTATTTATTTGTCTCTTTATTCTACTTTATTGTTCAAGCTTTATTTTATATATATTATTTATATCTAAGTATTTGAATAAGAATTTTATATAAAAAGGAAAAAAATCACAATTTTTAATAACAATGAGAGCCCACATGGTGGCATCAGCAACTCGAGGGAATGCTCTGTGCGTTGCCAATGAGGGATGGCAGATTGGTGGACGTCCTCAAAGACATGGTGCATAGTTTCCAGCAGCTCGTGATGACACAAAAACCTGGGTTTTACAGATCAGAGGTTTCCCAACTATCTGGCGTGGTGGTAGCTATGGTCGGCTATTGTTGCTCCAATTTTTCTTCTTTTTGTTGTTTTTGCTATGGGTTTTCCCCTACTGTGCCAAAGGGAGAGGTGAAAGAGGACACATTCCTCTTGACTCATAAAGGAGAAAGATTTTTTAGTTTGATTTTTGAGAAACTAACAAGTTCACCGAGAGGGATTTGGCCATTGGGTGGCTTGATCAATTTCCAGTATAGGATTCCTCTGGTTTTCTCTTGTTTTAGATATTGACTCTGCGAAGTGGCTAAGCGTGGAGCCTAAATGATTCGAAGTGGAGAGTATTGATGAAGATACCGTGGGCCAGAGATGGTTGTTGGTTCCTTGCATGGTGGTTGTGATGATGATAATGAAAACAGATGATGATGATGAAAACAAAGACAGTGGTGATGAGAACGATATGACCTTCTGTGCCGTTCCCACAGGCGGCGCCAAATGTTGAACCCGTATAAATTGGATAGTTGTGATATCGCAATTATATAGGCAAAACGTAACGATATAGTGGTTTACCCATAAATTCGGGCTACATCCACTGGTTTAATAGTTGTATAAATGTGTAGAGAGCTGTATTACATTGAGATAGGCTTGAGAGCGTTAGTAAATAAGAAAGATGGAGCTTGGGAGGGGAGGAGAGAGTTGCTGGTTCTTAGCCGAGTGTCCTAGAGAGGAGGAAAGAGTGATAAGCCCCCTTGCCTCTTATAGGCTTTTCCCTACCGACTTTGGCAGTGGTCCTGGGCACAGTGAGACTCTTGGGCCCATAATTATGAGGCCCAGACGCAACGCAATGTCAACCTTGGTCATAACTATGCATCAACAACTTGTACTAAAAAAACAATAATTTCTGAGTTTGTACCATATTTGCATTATGGTCCTTATTTGAAAAAATAACTTTGAATGAGGAAATTGAAAATTGCATAGAATTCCTAATTTACGGAATTTAGATCTTAAATGATGAAGATTGTACCCAAGTTGGCCCAAAGAACCGTTAAAGTCACTTGCAAAAGGCATTAGTGGCGAGAGCCAAGGTCTTCATGGCATCAAGTCACCGATGGAACAAGCTATGTTAAAAATAAAGAAAATTTCTCAATTAAAAAGAAAACCACTTAGCATGCATGAAGCACGTGCAAGGAGATAATATATATAATATAGGTAAATTGGTAGAGACATTATTTGCATGCTAGGTGTTGAGGCCCAAAAAAGTCACGAGAAGCCCAAAGACATTTAAAGCCCAATATAACATATAATGTTGGTCATGCGTTAATCCAAGCTGTATTTTGGGAATTAATTCATTAAATAAATAATATTGTACATGTCATGCGAAGCCAATAATACATTCTTCATATGTCAATCACCTATCAAGCTCACATGAACCCAAGTCATGTGGTTTACGAGGCTTGCACGAGGGATTGTGGTGTGGACGGTTACGGAGGTCCACAAGGCCCACGGAAGCTCTTGGATAATGGAGACTTTGGGCTAGCTACTTGGGAGCACCAAAGTAAAGCCCATTACTTGGAGTTCTCCAATGTGGGTAAGCAAGTGAGATATTCTTCAAGCATTATCCATAGGAAATAGTCATTTTTCAATACCTAGCTTTACATTTTCCAATACCTAGCTTTACCTACTGGAAATAAGAATGTCCTGATGCTCCCTATTACCAGTTGGAAACAAGCCAATTCCAACACTTCCTTTTACCTATAGGAAATAGTCATTTTCCAATGTCTAGCTTTACCTGCTGGAAATAAGAACATCCCAATGCCCCCTTTTATCCGTTGGAAATGGACTAGCTCCAACACTTCCTTCTACCTATTAGAAACCAAAGAGAGCCTTCACCTTCTATAAATTGGGAGGCATTGCCCAGCCAAAACCAACCCCTCTTGGTTGCTGCAAGCCTCTCAACAACCATGAGAACTCGCCTTTCTTCAGCTGCTGCAAGCATTCCAGAAGCCATCACAGTCATTCTTGAGCCATCAACCTTCATCATTTTGCTGCTGTAAGCATCCCAGCAACTAGACCTGGCAAAATCTCACACGACACGATAACACGACACGAATTCGCACGAAAAATTCAGTATTCGAGTTGGAGTTATCGTGTCATGTTGCTATCGTGTTGACCCGTTAGCCACCCGTTAAGCTAACGGGTCGTTTCGGTGTCCATTCGCGAATACACGAATCAATCCGTTAAGCGGGGGTAATTTTGTAATTTTCTATTCTAAAAAAAATAACCTTAGCATCTCTTTCTCTTCATTCATTCAGCCGCTTTCTTTTCTTTCTCTTCTCTGCAGGTTTCTTTCTTTCTCTCTCAAGTCCTCATCTTCTCCTTCTTCTTGCGATCTCTCCTCTCTGTCTTTGAAGATCTTTTCTGCTGTTAAATCCTATCTTAAGGTATGAATGTTTTTCTTAATTGATTCGGTAAATTTATTTGATTTTCAGTATGGAAATTATATATTTATGTGGACTTTGGAAGTTATATATTGATGTACTGGACAGGTTTGATTTTTCTTAATTTACTCTGCTGTCAATTAGAGATATAAAGGCTTCTGAATTGGTATTTGCTGGAGAAACAGAGTGCACGGGAGAAGAAAGAGGAAATGAGGAGAGAGAGAGAGAGAGAGAGAGAGAGAGAGAGACAAACATTAACAAATGTTCAGATTATTCTCATTCAACGTTGGAATGGCCCAACTTCAATTTTTTTAATTTATAAATATTATATATATATATATATATATATATATGTTTAGTGTTACAGTTTCAAACCAACAATAAAGCATGAAGAAGAATCAACCTTGTATTTTAATTTAGTGTTACAGTTTCAAACAATTTGATCTTTGTATGTTTTTGGGTTGTATTAATATTATTTATTTTTATGTATAGAATTGATATTAAAAGCAATATTAGAGAAGAATTTTTATGTGCAGTTCACAACAATTTCTGTGAGTTTGGAATTTTCATACTAACTGTTGTCTAACAATTTATGTGTTTTTTTTTCTTCCAGGAAAACTGCAATGGTGAAATGTTGAAGTTTGGATCATCTTAATGGATTTTTTTGTGTGCGGATCTTCATGGATTACTTCATATTTGTTTTGCCTTTTCCTTTTGTTATGATGGATCATGTTCACGGATGTTGATGTTGAAGTTTGGATTAAATTCAAGAATATTAGCTTTTGTTGGAATGATTTTGATTTTTTGGGCATGTAAAAATATAGGTTTTTTAAATTTTTATTAAAAAAGTTTATTTTCTTAACGGGTGAAACGGGTCATGTTGTGTGATTCGCGAATTAGAGCGGGTCGTGTTCGTGTTTGATATTTCCCACCCGTTATCGTGTCGTGTCGTGTCAACCCGTTAAAAAAAACGGGTTGACACGAAAACGACACGAATACTGATAACACGACACGAATGCCAGGTCTACCAGCAACCATCGACCAACATCTCTTGGTTGCTTAAGCACCCCAACAACCATCAGACCATTTTCCTTCCTTCCTTTGGCTGCTGTAAGCATTCCAACGGCCATCTCAGCCATTCTTTAGCCATCACAACCATGTCTCCTACTTTCTCACCCTTGAAATCCATCATCTTATCTATAAAGCCTCACCAAAGATAACTCCAATCTTTTCCTTCCTTTCAAGCTATAAACACCATAGCCTTCAAACCTCAAGCTTTTCCTCCCATCCTCATTTTCTTAAAACTCTTAAATCCATAAAGCCTCACCAAGCATAACTACAAGCTTTTCCTTCCTTCCAAGCTATAAACACCATAGCCTTCAAACCTAAAGCTTTTCCTCCCATCCTCATTCTCTTGAAACTCTTAAATCCCCATAGCATAGCCACAAACAATAAATTCTTAACACCCGAACTCAAGCATATCAAACATCAAGCCGAGCACAAGCATTCTCATTTGCTAAACTTGTGGGTCTTTAGCTCCCACACTCCAAGCTCTCATGCCAAGCTTATATAATCTCATATCAACATCAGCAAGTCATCTTCAACACATCCAAAGCGAGCAACGTCCTTACTCATTGTTGGAAGCTTCAATTTCAAGATGTGTTCTTCCATCTTCTTCCTCTCTTTCCCATAAACACATCCAGAGAGAGCAAGCATCACCTCTCATCTCTCGAACCCTTCGATTTCAAGCTCGATTATTTCATTTCTTCCCTTTTTTCTCTTCTGGCAAGCCACCTAAAAGCCTAATGAAGCTTTCGTCAAGCTGCTGGAAATTTGCTAAAGCCACTCATCCTTTATCTCCATCTCTCTCTCAAAAAGCTATTGAACCCTTATCTTTTTGGTAAGAAAACGCAGACATCGCAAGCTCTTCGTCTAGCTGCCGAAAACACCCAAAATCTCAAGCCTTAATCCTTTTTTCATGCTTATTTTCTCTTAGCTCCCAATCCACAAGCCTTACATGCCAAGCCTGTGCAACATCGATGCACCATCTCCAACTCTTCGTCTAGCTGTCGGAAACATCAGCACAAAACACGCAGCTGCTGGAAAAAAAATAGAGTACTCCCCCGGGACTTGCTTCTCCCTTAGGATGTTTTGGGCCTAGTTCTCGCTAACTCATAAAAATGGGCAACAAATGCTTGATTCACCACTCTATGGCGGTCCAAGAATCAACAAGCCCGGATGATCCTTCCGATGGAAAAAGAACCCAACAATAGGTAAATTATTAGGTACATTATTTACGTAATGGGTAAATTGTTGCATAATAGGTACCTTATGTTTGATTTAAATTGACTCACCAAACATAAGAAAACTTACGTGGACATTAGTCAAATGGATAAATCCGCACCCAAAAAAAAAAAAAAAAAAGGAAAATGCTAGAGAGGCCACATTTTATAGACCACTTGGTAAACCACCTCTCTAATAAAGGTAGGCCCCATTGTATTGGTAAACTCCACCTCTATTAGGGACATGATTTATAAGGTCGTCTAATAATGTGGTATCTCTAGCATGAACAAAAGAAAAGTGGTGGGTCAGGCCAAAGAACTAATCTATATTAGGTGGTTGAGCCTTATTTACCATATTAATTGGGATTAATATTATAAATCAAACTATATATACAGAGAGCTTCCATTGAGGAATCTCTCAAATTAGCTTATTTGAGGGACACCCTTGTAGGGCCCACTCCACATTGTATTTCACTAATCCAAACCGTCAATGTTTTAGATAATCATTCAAAGATCATCTCTACAAAAAATCACTTGAATCTGATATCGTTTGACCACTTAGTTGTGTTATAGAAATTTTAGTACTTTCTTGAAGCACCATGTTCATTGATTTTGTAGGATACAATTGGATGTCGAAATGGTTTCCGATTTGTCTAATTTTTTGCAAGGATGACCTATATATGAATGTAGACTTCAAAAATAGATGGTTTGAATTGTTGGAAAAAAATTCGTAACGTACCCGAAAGGGTGTCCCTCAAATAATTTATTTGAGGGATCTCTCAATAGAAGAGGATTGTATGTATATATATAAAGCTATAGAAGTTTGTTACATAAATTTTTTTAAAAAAAAGTACAAAGGAAGGAAAAAAACTGTAAAGGGAGCCATCCCAATAGCAGTACAACGAACATGGGCAAAAAGTTTTCCAGTGATAAGAGCTAGCCAAAAATCTAAAACAATGTTAGTCAATTACTTTTCTAAATAACTTTTCTAGTCCAATTACATCAAGACCCAGGCCTTCATGGTATCAACCCTTTCTAAGTCACTGGCAAAAGGAAGATTGATACCCTAAACCCTTTCTCAAATCTCTATCTATTATCATAGTTGTCTTGAATCTAGTCCAATTACATCAAGACAAACCATGTAGTTAATCGGTATGATTCTCCTAAAGAGAATACGAATCCAACAAAACTCAACCAAGTTTATGGAATTATGAAAGAAAAATAACATAGACAACTTATAGAGTTTATAGACTTTATTGAACAAACTATACCAAAACTAAAAAAACTAAAACAACGTGGGCAAAAGGAAGCACAATCACCACGAATCTTCCTCTGGACATGACATAGAGAGCGCTACCTAATTAGTCCAAAGCCACAACGCACCAATGAGCAATGGATTTGCCATGACCAAGTTGCAACATCTCATAGAGCACCCCCACAAGATGAGGCGCAACCAAAGTCAGCCCATATATGACACAATAGATTTGCCAAAGGAAGAGTATATCGACATAGGTCCACCAAAAGTTGGAAAACACCGAGAATCTGACTGGATCAGGGGGGAAATCCCTCGCACGTCCCGAATATGAAGAAAGGTTAAAAAAAATATTTACAAAAAATTAAAACTCTTTCTAATTAATAGATAACTGGAAATATTGCCTGAAAAATGCCTTGACTATGTATTCTTGATTTATTTTTTTAGCGAAAAAATAGAAATACTCTTTCTAATTTTTCATTTAATGAGATCTAATTAATAAGGACAACATTTTATTCACCCTATTGTGATTTATGAATCTTAACCATACACATGTCAAAATCAATTTCATTTCCTAAATCAGAATTTAAAGATGAACTCAACAAAAATCAATCAAATTGGGGATCCTTTATTAATTCATATTTATCGAACAAATCAATGATTTTAGCAACAATTAAGATTCTCACGATGAACCGTCCATTTATTTTTTACATATAAATAACTAAATGATATCAAATTTGATTGATTTCAGCAAAGATAATATTTTAATAGTGAATTAAACCGTGAATGGTTCCATATACGTATAACGGGTTGGACAAGACCTAAGTATTGTTTATTAAATAATATAACTATTTTTTTATTTCTAGTATCATATCATGGTTACTCAAACTAATTAGAAATATTGTGAACCAGTTTTATCCTTAATTATAATGCAGTCGAGGGACCTAGTTTGTCCTTAATTACAACACAAGTCAATCCCTCAAATCACCTAATGTTGGAATCAAAATACTAGTTCTTTTCTCAAACCCCAATTTCATTCATTTTAATGTCATGATATTGTACATGTTAAGAGAAGCATAAGTCTATTTAGGGGTGGAATTGGTTTGGTTATCGACCTAATTCCAAGTTTCTAACGTACCGATCGACATCGCCGGTATAGCCAAAAACGGAACCGTTACCAACGCCGCCTCCAGCGATTTGCCGACTGTCGATCAAACCAATGGTTTCGATCGGCACAGTTCAGCGATAGAAAAATGACAGAGATGGTGGTGGCTCGCTAGATCTGGAGGTGTTGTGAAAGAGAGAGAGAGAGAGAGAGAGAGAGAGAGAGAGAGAGAGAGAAGATGCTGAGGGAGAGGAAGAAGACGACGACTAGGGTTTAAGTGGTGTTAGAGTGATGTTAGGAAACCCTAACTATTTAATATTTTTTAATATTATCTTATTGGTAACGGTTAAATATATTAATGATATGATTTTTAAACAACGAACCATGTTGGTGTAGTAGTAAAAGGTTGAGTATATGAGTTGAAGGTTAGGGGTTCAAAACCTTATGCCTTCAACTTCTAATATATTTAGCCTTTTTTGTTGATATCATTTCGGTTCGGTTCATCGATGGTTTTGGATATTCAAAATCACTTCTGCAATCAAGGATGTATGGTCAGTTTTTTGAGCCAAAAAATTAGGCCGGGTCGGCCGGTTTTTTTGTTTGTTGGTTTTTCGGGTGAAAATCCCAGCCCTAGGTCTCTTACTCCTAATCATAGTGTGACTTTATCTTCTCCACAATTGTTTCATTGGTTTTTTTTTAATGTATAATGACATTTTTTGTCAAATTAACTTTATTCATTAAGAGTGGGAAGCATTAAAAAGGTACAAAGCCCAAACCAAATGCATCCCATCACCAACATACATGAATTCTATAGTGATGGCCTTATCTAAGGCCATCAGATGAGACTCTATCTATTAACCATTGGATCAAATTAGTTAGCCGTTGAATCAAATTAGTTAGTTTGATCTAACGGTTAAGAGATAGGACCTCATATAAGGGCCTTAGATATGGCCCTTGCTATAGAATGACTCCACAAACATAGAGCACAAGGCCTAACATAAAGATACAAAATATAATTTTAACCAAGTTAAGCCCAAAAATACATTAAACAAAAAAAAAAACCATAGATCTAGAACACATCAGCAGCCACACCACTTAGCAACCTAATAACATCACCATAGCAAATCCACCATCATCACCAAGGAGGAGTAACTTGGTACCAAAAATTCAAACGGAAGATAGGGATGAGCAAGCCACCCGTGCGGAAGCACTCCCATAATCCAAGAATCAAGTGCAATATGCAATGTAATCGCATCCTCATACCACCACACGACACTGAGGAAGAACGATAGGAGCGGCTGATGTAGAACTGAAGAGCAAATTGTGGTTATTGAGAACCGGCGGAGAGATGCAACCTTTGCCCATGGGTGGTCAACATCAAAACAAAGGGATATAAGGGGAGTGTGTATATGTGAGAAGTGGAGGATGAAAAACAAAGGTGGGTGGGGAATAAAGGGAAGTGAGAGAGGGAAGATTTAGGGTTTCAAAGGTTGGGCACATAGTAGGGAATAAAAGAGAAAATGTAAAGAAAAACAAAATATGAGGCAAGAAGCCTCAAATATGAGACATAACTTAGGGAGAAGGCACCCATTTCAAGTGGGGAAAAGCCAACGACTCTCAAATTGGGATAGTTCCTTGTGAAAAATCTCATTGCCAGAAATCATGAAAGTCATATAAGTATTACATTTAAATAAAATAAAGGTTGCATTCAAATATGATTTTATTGTCTCTACGGGTTTCTATGGTAATAATTATTGACACTTTAAAAAAATAATCTTTCACACATCTATTATAAAATCATAACAGAGAAAGTGCACTTTTAAGGATGTATGATGACTTTTTTAGAGTGCCAGTTTCCTAGACTAATTGTTAAATAAAATAACATGTCAGAGTGTTTAGCAAAAGAAAAACAAAATTCATGTCTCTAATTTATAATTAAATTTAGGAAGATTTTAGAAGAACAATGATGTTTTCCCTTCTCAAGTTAGAAGAAAAATGATTTAACACCACCATATTTAAAAGAAATTAGATAAAGATAAATTGCACTTAAAATTAGATTGTGTGTCCTGTGACTCCTATCCCAACCCCAACCCTCCATTCCAAAATTTTAATTACCAATTTCGTTTGAAATATTTAATTTATTTTGGTACAATTTTCTCTTATTTATTTGAAACCTTGAAGAATTTGGCGGGGAGTTTTATTATAGGGAAATTGTTCCCGCCATTTTGCTCATAACCAGTGTGTCATGAATGGGAGAACAACAAAATTTGCGACATTAAGCACGGGGGCCTTTAATACGGCCTGGGATCGGATTAATCTCTGAGTTAACTCATTCCAACTCTGAGTCAACTCTATGTCTCGCTTATAAAAACTTTTGGGTTATCTTTTCAACTTTTTAATGTTAGTTATGGAGGGCTCGATTTACTGCAAATGCAAGCTTTTCACTATTGTACAATTGGTTTGATCAGCTGACAAATGGAAATATCAACCAAAACCAAATCATGGGCTTGCCTAGTGGGTGGTGGGTCCTATATAAAAAGACAATTTTTGGTTTTTAAAGAGATAAAATTTTGACTTTCTCCTCAAACATCTTTTCTTGTAATTTTAAGAAATGGGTTCACATAATTGTTAGTCATGTTTTTTTCTTCTTTTTATACTTTTTGTTTAATTTTTTTAGTCAAGAAACAAACATTACAAAGAAGATCCTCGAGGAATCTTTACACCATATAAATCACAAACGTAACTCCATTGTAAAATATTCATTGAAAAATTTCCAAATCAACACACGTAGCTGAAAAAGCATGATCGTGTTTAGCCAGAACATACGCTACTTGATTAGATTCCCAATAGACATATTGTATTGAAACTTGATTAAAGCCCTTACTATAACCTTTTCTATTCTATGTTTCTTCTCACTATATCTTGTTTAATTAATTTAAATATTGAAAATGCATAATAAACTAGCAGAAATGGTCATATGTTTATAATTGCTATGAAAATGGACATGTGGGAAGACGGATAACTATTATGTGACCTCTTATATCTCAAAATTTCCTTACTTCAACAAATTTCATATGAAATTAGTTTGTAATTATATTGTTGTATTCATGATGATGTAACTATTAAAGTGCAAGTCATTAGATTAAAGCTATTAATTTTAATCTTCATTACAATAAACCAATATCCATTCTCGTATATAATCATAGACTTAAGTACAAATTATTGAGTTAAATTCTTATTGAAATGTTAATCATAGATTAGCTAATGATTAAATGTCAATATTTATCATATGTATTATTTTAGTACTACCTCTAATAAATAAAGAATAACAAAATAAAAATCCGGCTATTTTCACAGTTTGCCCATAAAGGGAAAAATGAGAGCTTACAATTGTTTATAAGGTGGCCCCGCAGCCGCATCATAGTGTATCATAGAGCCGCAGCAAAAAAAATCTCATGTTATGTAATAATTTTTTGCTACGAAAATAATATAAAATCATCCGAGTCAATTCCAACTCGTCCGAGTGCAACCTGATGACTCGAAAACCGAGTTCCGAGTCATGGATATCGAACGCGTGACAATTTAACTCGTGCAGGGGTAGTGGGGAGGCAGTTGTTTTGTCCCATTAGGGCTTCTCTCCCTCTCTCTCTCTCTCTCTCTCTCTCTCTGCCTGTCTCTCTGTCTCTCTCACCAAGCCCAAGAGACGTCTACAATGGCGGTTATCGA
Source organism: Prunus avium (assembly GCF_965620075.1). Classification (NCBI taxonomy): domain Eukaryota; kingdom Viridiplantae; phylum Streptophyta; class Magnoliopsida; order Rosales; family Rosaceae; genus Prunus; species Prunus avium. The sequence continues at coordinate 30,004,894 of NC_142289.1, forward strand.
ACCCTAACAAGGTATCGCCAGTGTGCATATATTTGTTCAATTTCTGAAACAGCAAAATATACAACATTTTAGAATCTCAACGTTATTTTTGTTAAAATTTAGTTCAAATCACATTAGATTTACCCCTCTATTGTTTTTGTTATTGGTTCTATAGGATCTGCACGAATCCTGGATTTAGCAGCATTTCAGGTGAAGTGTTTTCGCAATCTTATGGCTTAGGTCTAAAAGAGACCCTTTTATATTTTTAGGGGAACCTTAGGGCTTTTTTGGCGGTTGATTTCGGGTTAGGATCCGATCGGATTGGCTAAAATGGACCCTCCGGTTGTCAAAAAGAGGGGTCGTCCTAGGAAACGGAGACCGGAGGATGAAAATGTTGCTGATGATCGGAAAGCGGGTCCTGAAACTAAGAAACGGGCTGTGGAAACAAGGACGATGGTGTTGCTTGGTAGATATGTGTTGAAAGACTTCGGAACTAGTGGAGTTTTTCTTGGGAAAGTTGTGTATTACGAGGCTGGATTGTATAGAGTTAATTATGAAGACGGTGATTGTGAGGACTTGGAGAGTGGTGAGATTCGTGGCATACTTGTTGGTGATGATGATTTTGATACTGATCTGAGTGCTAGGAGGAAGAAATTAGATGATTTGGTGTCAAAATTAAGTACGAAAACTGCAGTTGGGTTGGATAAGAATGTTGTGAAATCGACACCTGAGGTGGATAGGGTTGAAGCACCTGCGTTGAGTGAGTTGGGCGGTGGAGTAACGATTGAAACTGATGAGACACAAGTTGAAGGTGATGCTGATTCGTCTAGTGATTCGTGTGAGTATGCAAGGGATAGGGATATGGGTATTGATGTTGAGCCCCCACCTGTCCCACCACCGCAGTTGCCGCCCTCTTCAGGAACTATAGGCGTGCCAGAGCAGTACATTTCACATCTTTTTTCTGTTTATGGTTTCTTGCGATCATTTAGCATCCCCTTGTTCTTAAACCCATTTACATTGGATGATTTTGTGGGGTCACTTAATTTCCATGCTCCAAACACATTGTTGGATGCAATTCATGTTGCTTTGTTGCGTGCCTTGAGGCATCATCTTGAAACACTCTCATCCGATGGCTCAGAGGTAGCTCCAAAATGCTTGAGGTACTTATACATACAACTCTCAATGCCTCTAGTTGATTGAATCTCTTACAGCATCAGTATTTTGAAGGAACCATATGAGCATGCAAGTGCATATGGCGTTAAACACCCTTTTCCCTTGTATTATGTTTACAACCACAAAAATGGTTGCAGCAAAGAATTATCTATTTCATACTTATATCTGATGTTTTTATTTATAGTTCCATCAATAACTTTCAGGATCATGTTTACAATTTATCTGCAGGTGCATTGATTGGAACTTGCTTGATACTTTGACTTGGCCTGTTTACTTGGTCCAGTATGTGACAATTATGGGATATGCTAAAGGACCTGAGTGGAAAGGATTTTATGATGAGGTTTTGGACAAGGAGTATTATTTATTATCAGTTGGTAGGAAATTAATGATTTTGCAAACCCTTTGCGATGATGTCTTAGATACTAGAGATATAAGAGCTGAATTAGACATGCGTGAAGAATCAGAAGTCGGAATAGATTATGATGCAGAAGTAACTAATCCTCTTGTAAGTGGGCCAAGAAGGGTGCATCCCAGATATTCCAAAACTTCTGCCTGCAAGGACAGAGAAGCTGTGGAAATTATTACAGAAGTTCATGAGATAAAATCATCTGGTAACTCAAATTTAATCGGTTCCAAAGGTGTGAAAGGGGATGCGGATGCTACTGATGTTGATTTGGATCGTAACTCCGATGAATGTCGGCTTTGTGGCATGGATGGGACCTTAATTTGTTGTGATGGGTGTCCATCTGCTTACCACACGAGGTGTATAGGTTTGATGAAGTTGTCTATACCAGAAGGGTCCTGGTATTGTCCTGAGTGCACAATTAATAAGATTGGGCCGGCAATTACAACGGGAACATCCCTTAAAGGAGCACAAATCTTTGGCATTGATTCTTACGAGCACATCTTCATGGGTACTTGCAACCACTTACTGGTGTATGTTTTCAACATCTTTGGTTTTTAGTTCCCTATTGTTCTGTTTGTTACGCATTTTAATTAGCGATGAACCCTTTTTTCAAAGGAATCATTGTTATTGGCTTTTGGCATGCTGTATTAACTCCATCCCTGCCTTGGAATTTTTCTTCAGTTCTGTCTTTATGAGTTGCTCTTATTGTCTTCTCATTCATTTGGAATGTCATTCAACCTATCCGGTTGCATGCTCATAATCTTTTGGTGTGATTTTTGCAGGCTCAAGGCAACCATCAAGACAGAAGCATGTCTTAGATATTACAATCAGAATGACATTCCAAAAGTCCTGAAAGTTCTGTATGCATCCGGGCAACACACAGCTTTTTACATGGGGGTGTGCAAGGCAATTTTACAATATTGGAATATTCCAGAAAGCATCTTATCTTTCTCGGAAATGACTGAAACAGAGATTAAATTGCCAAATATAAAGGAAGATGTGAACTTTTCTGCCCAGTCACTTACTTTGTCTGACAAGGAAATCCATAATGTTACAGTCGATAATGTGGTAGTTTCATCTCTAGAGTCCTCCTTTGATATGATTCAAGTTGATAGCAATGGTGACAGTACACCACTGGAGTGCCTGCCTACAAAGATGCAGATACATGCAAGGAAGAAAATGAAATCAGGTACTTCAACTGGTTCTGGTAGCCAGCAGGCTGATCCATCTGACTTGACCTACCAAAGCTCAGCTGACAGATCAACTGCAGTGGACCTCACGACATGCGCCTCAGGGAACATCAGTAGTTGTTACAATGGGCATGCAAATGGTATGCATCCTTCAGTGACTTTATCCACACATAGTGAAGAAGGCAATCGTGCAGATTCTGGAAAGGTTAACTCCACCTCAGTTGTCAATTGTGCATACATGGGGGCTCTTTATAAACCTCAGGCATACATAAATTACTATATGCATGGGGAGTTTGCTGCATCCGCTGCTACCAAACTGGCTGTAATATCATCAGAAGAAGCTCGTGTTTCTGATAGTCATGCTTTAGCAAATCCCAGGAAAGTTGCATCTGCAAACAATTTATTACAAACAAAAGCCTTCTCATTAATAGCCTCACGTTTCTTCTGGCCAAGTTCTGAAAAGAAGCTTGTGGAGGTTCCAAGGGAGAGGTGTGGTTGGTGTCTTTCTTGTAAGGCTCTAGTTGCCAGCAAGAGGGGATGTATGCTAAATCATGCTGCCTTGAGTGCCACCAAAGGTGCTATGAAGATCCTTGCCAGCCTTCGTCCAATAAAGAATGGGGAGGGGAATCTTGTAAGCATCGCAACATACATTTTATACATGGAGGAGAGTTTACGTGGTCTCATAACTGGTCCCTTCGTCAATGAAAATTATAGAAAACAATGGCGCAAACGAATTTATCAAGCATCAACTTTCAGTACAATAAAAGCGCTATTGCTTGAAGTAAGTTTTTTAAATTCCTATCATATCTGGTTATTTGGTATAGATTCTAATTGGCTTAGTAATTTTTCTCCTAGGCATTAAGTAGCTTTGTACTTTTTCATTAGGACATTTTGTTGCAGGATTATATGCAAATTTATTTCCATTTATGTCTTAACTTTGCTGACCTGGTTTGAGTTTCAATTTGAATCTCAAAGCCCAGTAGATATATGGAAAGCATGAGGATCCTAAGCACTTGTACAATGCTCAAATAAAGGCTTGTGGGCAACGAGTAGGTTGGAGCCTTTACTTGAGCATTATATTAGTGAAGCGCGCCATATATATTGAGGGAAGGGAAAAAAAGGGGTCTCTTTCCTCACCCGATGGTAGAGGCCAACCCCCTATCACCTTCGGTGCCTCCTTGTGGTCCTTCTCTTTCCTACCCACTTTGAAATTCCTACCATGTATAGCAATTATATCATTTTCTTTCAAATTTAACTTTTCAATTTCATTGATCAGTTCCATTGCACTTGCTTTGTTTTTATTTTTATAGTAAATATTTTGTAAGGTTTACATGGCTTATAACTGCAATCACTATTTAAACCATAGTGAAAACTTTTGATTTCATAGTCGTTTTCGGGAACCATTAGTTTTTGGTTTCTGGTTTTTTAGTTTTAAGTTTTTTTTTGGCTAGAGATTAGATGAAAAGTATATGGGAGAAATGAGGGATGAAGAAATGTGGAGGGAGGGTGGTGGGAGGAGGGATCTTGAGGGAAAGAAGGAGAATGTTTGAAACAAAAACTTGAAAAAGAAAACTACTTAGAGTTTTTTTTAATTTCATTTTATATGCCATTTCATATGCATCTCTTCCACATCCCTCCCACCACACATATTCATTTCCTTTCTCCCATGTACTTTCCCTCTATATCTAACAAGAAAAAAATGAAAACTAAAAATGGAATGGTTACCAAACTGGGCCTTAACTTATGTTTAATCTGTGATCGCAATATTTTTGTGAAGTAAGCCTCTTGCATTTTTATGACTACTTGGGTTGCAGTTGGTGCCTATTTGTGCTTTTATTTTAGGGGAAAACAGTATCTTGTAGCGTAAAGTTCAATGTACAACTGGCACTGAATTATGACTTGGTGAATTGTTTTCAAAATTTCGAAAGATGCCTGGAAGCCAATTATGCATCTCCGTATTAATTTTCTCCCCTAAATTGTGACCTTGTCCCTCGGTTTATTCAGTAGCTTTGTATCTCTCTTATATCTGGATGCATTATTTTGTTATAAGTATCCATGCTTATGAATATGTTGTGACGGATGATTTGTATCTTATCTGCAGCTTGAGGCAAATATCCGAACCATTGCTCTGTCTGGGGAGTGGATTAAGCTGGTGGATGATTGGTTGGTTGAATCTTCTGTGATTCAAAGTACAACATGCACTGTTGGTACAACACAAAAACGTGGACCAAGCAACAGGAGGGGTAGAAAGCAGAATGCAATTCATGAAGATAAAGATGATGATTGCAATGACAAAAGTTTTGTCTGGTGGCAAGGTGGGAAGCTATCAAAGCTTATATTCCAGAGAGCAATTTTGGCTTGCTCATTGGTTAAAAAAGCAGCCCGCCAAGGTAATTTTGCATCACTTCCTGCAGAACTAGTTGGCTTTCCCCCCTTGTTATCTTTGAATTGTAGACTGTTTGATTTCCAGTGTTTTAATACACAAATTCGGTGGAAAGGGAAGGGATGTGTACTAATGGATTTTTTTGTGGCCCATTAGGTGGTTGGAAAAAAATTTCTGGTATAGTTTATGCGGATGGCTCTGAGATTCCTAAAAGAAGCAGACAATCAGTATGGAGGGCTGCTGTTGAAATGAGTAAGAACGCATCACAGCTTGCACTTCAGGTTTGTTATTATCTTGCAAATACCTAAGTTCCTTGCTCTCTTCGCCCCTCCACTTTCTTTTTATTTCTCTTTTGGCCTGGAAGCATATTAAATTTAATTGGAATTTAAGAAACTTCAATCGGAATTTCACCAGGTTAGATATCTGGACCATCATCTGAGATGGAGTGATCTTGTTCGTCCTGAGCAGAACCTCCCGGATGGGAAGGGTGTAGAGACAGAAGCTTCTGCTTTTAGAAATGCAAGTATATTTGACAAACAATTTGTGAAGAACAGTAACGTATATGGGGTTGATTTCGGTACTCAAAAGCATCTGCCTTCCCGTTTAATGAAAAATATAATTGAAATGGAGCAAAATGAGGATGGAAAGAACAAGTTCTGGTTTCCTGAATTGCGGATTCCTTTATATTTGATTAAAGACTATGAAGAACGTTTAGGTAAAGTGCTTTTTCCATCAGCTGAGGAGCCTTTGAATGTGTTCTGCAAGTTACAGAAAAGGCATTGGAAGGCTCCCCGCCGGGACATATTTTTCTATCTTGTGTGTAAGAGAGATAATCTGGACTTGTGTTCCTGCTCTTCATGCCAACTGGATGTTTTAATGCGGTAATCATTTCATATAATTATTCTTTTTTAATTTTTAAGTTCTCTACAGTGCTATGTCGAAATTCACTCATCTTTTGCATGTTGTAAAATTCAGGAATGCGGCCAAGTGCAGTGCCTGTCAAGGTACATTGACACGAAAACCTTCTTTTTAAGCTTCATGAATATGGTGTTATAATTAGAAAAATTGGCTTTGAGTTCCTGATAACCTCTTCGACCAAGTTTCTAATCTTTCCAAATATACAAATATTACATGAAGTGCTAATCATGTGATCAACTACCAACTTTCCCAAATTTATCGGAAAATTTTCATCAATGTTTATATTTCTGCCATATTTTTGTCAGGTTATTGTCACGAGGAATGTACCATAAGCTCAACAGTTTCTACAAAAGAGGAAGTTGAGTTCTTGATCACTTGCAAGCAGTGCTACCATGCGAAAGCTCTCTCTAAAAATGAAAACTTTAAGGAGTCTCCAACTAGTCCTTTTCACTTGCAAATGCAAGAATATCATACTCCTGTGACCGTCACCAGTGTTGCAAGGCCTAAAAATTACAGTCAACCAGTAACAGATGTCAGAGCACAGGACACTCGTTCTGAGATAAAACAGGCAACTTCAGACTCTCGATTGGCAGCAAAAAAACAACGCCGCAGCATTTGTTCTTGGGGTATTATATGGAAGAAGAAGAATGGTGTGGAAGCTGGCACTCATTTCCGGGTTAATAACATACTTCTTGCAGGTGGTTCGGAATCCCATGGGTTGTATCCTGTTTGCCACCTGTGCCATATGCCATATCAGTCAGATATGATGTATATATGTTGTGAAACTTGCAAAAGTAAGTTTGCTCTGACAAGTGCCGTCTTTCTGGCAAAATTATTTTCCTCTTTTGTGTGTGTGTCTAAGATGGATTCTGTTTGTGATCGTGCAGATTGGTACCATGCTGATGCTGTTGAACTGGAGGAGTCAAAGGTTTCTGATGTGGCGGGCTTCAAGTGTTGCAAGTGTCGCAGGATAAAGTCACCTGTGTGTCCTTACACTGATCCTAAAGATATAAAGATGCAAGAGAGCAAGAAAGTTCGCACTAGGCGTCCAAAGCAAGAAACAGTTGGAGACGACTCTGATTCTGCAACCATTTCTGATTCTAAATTTTGTGAGCCTGCTACTCCAATATTTCCCATGGAGGAAGCATCCATACAGGAACAGGATGGTGATCCTCTTCTTTTTTCCCTTGCTAGAGTTGAGCTAATTACAGAGTACAATTCGGAAGTTAATGATCAATGGAATACTGCTGGGCCAGGGCCACGGAAATTACAAGTGAGAAGGGGTGTTAAGCGTGAAGAGGATGTAGATGGCTTTCCTGAGAGTAACATAACTTATGCTGGAATAGCTACACCTGGTGAAACAAATTACCAGTCAAATCCTATGGAGATTGTGCCATCCCCTCATGTTGAATGGGATGCTTCCATTAATGGCGTCAAAAGTGGGATAATGGATGACTATGAAGATCTAAACTACGAGAATATGGAACCGCAAACTGTCTTCACTATCAATGAGTTGCTGGCACCTGATGATGATGATGATGGCTTTCTAGATGGAGGCCAAGCATTTGCAGATGAGTCAGGAAATCTGGAAAATCCATATACAGTCTTGCAGGATGGAGGCCCTGAACAATATAACATGGCTACTTTCACTGATCAATCAAAGTCTACTATTTCTGTAGAATCTGATGTTAATATCATGCAATGTCAGATATGTTCACTTGCAGAACCAGGCGCTGATCTGTCTTGCCAGAACTGTGGGCTATTGATACACAGTAATTGTTCTCCTTGGATTGAGTCATCTTCTGGTAATGGCAGCTGGAAGTGCGGCCAGTGCCGAGAGTGGCGGTAGATGTTCTTGCCATATTTCTAAGGTCTCTGTTTTGTAAACGATCTTCAGGGGGAGTTCTCTCGGACGAGAAAGTTGCAGGTAAACGACTGTTGGTTGTCGTTAATTCTTTTGATTTGTTAGAGGTGACATCTGATATGGAAATTTCAGTTCTCATTACTTTTGATCCTGGTGGCCATTCTTGATGTGCTTCCGATTGAATGATGATATGGTTGTTGCTACCTGCCGAGTTTCTAGCACATTCAGTTCTTTTGAGAAGTTTGGGAAGTTGAATTGTGACTTCCCAATTATATAGTTTGTTAGGCACCTCCATGTTAATTAGGAGGTTTGGAGCTCCAACTGTAAAGTGGCTAATTTTTCCCTGATCAGAAAATGGGTTATTGTTTCACCAGCTTCATATTTTTGTCTGAACTCAGTTCAGACGATAAGCAGGTTTTTGGTGCTTATCTGATTGAATTGCTTGTATAAATGAAATTCCTGCCCAAATTTCTGTGTTATGAAATCAGGTCATATTGAGATGCTTTTGGCTGTTGTAGAAAGTTCTTTTATTTTTTGGCTATTGTAGAAAGTTCTTTTGTTGTTTTTTTTAGTAGATGCATTCCCTTTTCTGTGTGATGTTAAATGAAGCTACAAGACTTAGCCCTACAAGGTTTAGAAAATTGACATCCTTCCTTTCAGACTACAGATGCGCTACTCGATAGCTTCCGTTTCGACTATTTAATCTATTTCTAGTTCGAAAAGAAGTTGTTACTGGGCTTAGAAGAAAGCATAGGAATGTGTAAATTATATGGTCTTAACGGTCAAAACCCAAACCAGCGCCCTAGTCCTAGCCCTAGCCCTAGACGATATCTAAACAGGGCACATTCTTGGTGCTTAAGCATAACTAGGCGGGCAGGCGTGAGAGTTGGCTAGGACAGTGAGACCGTTCCCTTGCACAAAAGTTCGAATCCCCCTCCTCTTAGATTAGATTTATTTAAAGTATTTTACTATAGGTCATATGAAAAAATAAAAAACCCCAAGCTAGGTGGTTTCTATGAACAAATAAACTAGCCCAAAAAAACTATAACTAAGTGGTTTGGTATCGGTTTGTCTTGAATTGAGAGAATAAATCCGAAGTACAGTAATTTCGTGGGATTACACATTTAACAGGAATTCAATTGAGAACAAACAGAAAGAAAAAAAAATTAAGAATTAATTCACTTGGCCATATTTAGTGACTATTTGGATTGAATTATGAGGTAGGATTGATTTTCATTAGATTACATTAATCCAATCTTGTGTATGGCCTAAGGGTCATGAACTTCTTTTCCCGGAGAATAAGCAATGACAGTATCTGGGGAATAAGCATCGGCTAACTTTGTGCCAGCAGCCGCAGTAATACAGAGGATGCAATTAAGTGGCTAGATTAAATTTTTGAGTTTGATTTTTAATATAATTGAATTAAATTGAAATTTATTACATTTAAAATAATAAATCTGTGAATAATAAAATAAATAAAAATAAATTTTCAATAAAAGATATGTAAAAGGTCATTTTCTAATAAAATAAAAATCCACAAATCCCAAAAATAAATTATAAAATAACCATAACCTATGCCATTTCCACATAAAAAAATAACAAAAGTAAATATAAAAAAAGTAATTATAAAATAACAAAAGTAAATATAAATTCAGAAACTTCAACATAAAAAAACAATCTTCACTTTAACTCATGAAACAATACTTGGTCAAATTCCAAAAAACAAACAATCAATAAAAATCAGAGACTATGTAAGTATGAGTAGTATGACATTCTATGATTTTTTTTTTTTTTAAATATAAGTGATAATCTAAACTACAAAAGGAGGGAGGTTTCTCACGCACTACCAATGTACCATAGGGGTTTGAACATAAGACCACTAATCAGCACGTCAAGACCCCTTTTCACTGGGCTAGACCCCATATTGATAGTTACAATTATTCACGATGTTCTCACAAACATTTTTTTTAATAAAATAATTGTAACAAACTTCAGGGTTTAAGTTCGTAATAGAAATATCGTTTTCACTCCCAAAAAAAAAATTGAGATTAAAGTTGCCTTCCCTCCAACTACAAACAGATTAATTATTTCCCATTTCAAAAAAAAAAAAAAAACTACAATTACTAAATCAAATAAGACAATAAAATCTTGTCTTCTAGGATTTCCATTTAACCCATGAGCATATATAACGGCTAGTTTTTCCCGTTTGCTTCGGCTCCAATTAACCTTCGGTCAACCATCGGTCAACTTAGAATTCCTTTATATACCCCGTTACCCTCATCTCTCGCTATTCACTCCTTCACTGTTTGTTTCTTCAATTCCATTATTCCCATTGTTGCTCTCTTTCAGAGTTGAATTAACTAATGGCTCCTCCTCAATTAAAGTCCAAGAAACCCAAGAAGATGAAGATGAAGATGAAGCCGCAGGTTCTTAAATTCGACGCCAATGGTGGCTCTGTTCTGAAACCCGCCTTGGCCAGGAGAATGTCCACTCTGAAGAAAATGGCCAGCGAACTCTCCATATTGTGCGACGTTGCCGTTTGCGTGGTCGCTGTTGGGGCCGACAGCGAAATCGAGACTTGGCCGGAAAACCAACAAGATGCGAAATCAATTCTTCTCAAACACAAGAATCTAGGGAAATTGGGAAAGAAAATTGAAAAGGGTTCATTCTCGGCCGGAAAGAGTACTGATTACAGTTTCTTGGACACCATGTTAGAGGGTTTGAATGAGAGAATTGGAGTAGTGATGATGAGAGATGGTGTTACCAATACTAGAACAACTTGTACCTGCAGTTTCATGGAATTCTACGAGAATATAATGGGAACTAGTGTGCTAACAGATCAACAACAATCAATGTTGCTTGTTGATCAAGTTCCTCATCACCAACAAGAAGATTATTGCACCACAAATTCGGATGGTTTCTATTTGGATGATCTTCATATTGCTGCTCCTGCACCAACTCTAAGCAACATTGATGATTATGTGAGTTGGCTATTGGATTATCATAATGATATTGGTTTGATGGAAGATTATATCCAATTTTGTGATAGTGACTTGGCCCCTCTCCCTCTTGAATCACGAGAGCAGCAGATGCCTTTGGTGCAGCCAGCTCAGATGGATGATCATCTTAGTTGGCTGTTGGGTGGTGGTGATATTGGTTTGATGGAAGATTATATCCAATTTTGTGATAGCGACTAGGCCTCTCCTCAAGACCCACAGCAGCAGCAGCAGCAGCAGCCTTCTTCATTGCAGCTACCTCAGACTAATTACTAGAATTCAAGAAATCTTGCTTTTCTCATATATTTTTAGTGTTTATTCATTAGAGGGCAAACCTCAGTTTCAATGTTTATCAAGTTGAAACTCAAGAGCTTTTGTATTCTCTGCACTGTGTACAGCTAATGAGAGAGAAATTGTTACCATTACATTGTTGGATAAGCGGTGTCTCTTGTTTTTGTTAACAGTTTACTTGCAGCTTTTTTACTTTTATTTTTATTTGAGTTTTAAGCCGACTCCATTCCTTTTTGTTAGTCCCAATAAAGAAAAATGTATCAGATTTTTTTGGTTCAAAATAAATTACCCTAAGGGTTAATCACTGATCTTTTGAAACAACATCACATTACTGATCACCCAATCAATTTTCTTATTGAAAACATATTTATGCATTAACAACCAAATACAAAATATTACAACTAATCTACTTCATGCTGCCAATATCTTACATTCTGTTCTGTCAAGTACTGTGTAACTACAGAAACCAATCCACTGAAATTGGGAGGGGAAAAAATGTGAAAGAAGAAGAAAAAGAAAAAGAAATAAAAATACCCTCACCCCAAAACCGAGAAAACTTCTCACTTAGGCACAATTGCATTGTACAGAAAGAATTTGAAAACCCCGACCAACCCATGGAGAGATCCACTCAAACACTAAGCCGTCCGCACAAATTAGCTCACACTTGATTCCGCCAGCCCTTGCATCAGGATTTTCTCTATCCACCTCTTGAACTTTGGGTGAGAGATACCATTGGGTAGGTTGTATAAATCAGATTTATGACTGTATAATGAACAAATCCTCACATATCATCTTCACTTTGTCACAGCAGACCGGCTAGCATAGCCCCAGGATCCGTTAATGCTGCAGCCGGACTGGTTGGCTGAGCTACTGGAGGTGCTGGTGGCACTGGTCCAGGTGCACGAGGGGCTGTAGGGATGCTACATAGTTGTTCCTTGATGAACTCCTTCAACCTGTACATCACCCGGAGATCAGAGGAATCTATCTTCCATCGTTGTAATTTAAGGTTAGCAATACATTATGTAGATACATACTCGAGTGTTAATGTAGGGTCCCCTGAAGAAACTGTCATACGCAACTGGGTTCTGTCTGCTGGATCTGTTTCTATTCTAACCTGAGTAGCCAAAAAGAAGCTATTGAATCACCAACCTTTCACAATTCTAAAGCAAAGGTTATGTGATAACTCCTAAAAATTACTTGAGAAAAAAAATATCTGCACTTCATATGATTCCTAGGAAAGGGAAAGGTCAAGCAACGTAATTTTATATTTATATTAATAAACTGAACACTGGAGTTTCAGCTGTGCCCTAATAATGAAAGCGGTGGCATCAAATCCACCAATTAAAGTCTCAAGTCCTGGAAGCAAACATATAAATCTTACCAAGCAAAGCATGGCCCGTGTACTTTCTGAGTAAAACATTGTGCTTGCAACGAGGTTATTTGGATTTGGGTCCTGAAATAGAGAATACATTAGTGAACACCTTTAATAACTAACGGATCACAAGGAAACTTTCAAACATAGAAAGGGAACTTACAAGTGCTGGACAAACCATCAATCGCAAACTGTTTAGTAGATTTGCCATCTCGGCAAGGGGCATTGGTTTGACACCTCTAACCTGCACGGTTTACTGGACAATATCACCACATTGATAAATACAGAAGCTTCGCTATGTATAATAATTTAGCCTTAACCTGGAATTGGCAATAAGCCAAATGAATAATGCTACATTTTGACTACAAACAGGTTAGCATGTGTTTCCTACTCTGATAGTGTAACAGTTAACAGGCTATCTCCCTGCTTTGCTACTTGCAAAAATGAAACCCATCATAACCTTCCAATCAGAAGAGGACGGTAAAGGAAAATGTCAATCACTGGATACAGGACACAACTTGTAGTATATAAATACGAATGAATTCACTTTGTCAACATAAATGTTTGTCAACCATTTTTAACCATAAATGGAATTTTCTCAACCATAAAAAGAAGACAAATGCAACATATAACACACATACCACTTCTTGAAGCTTCAGAGGTGGTCCTGATAGTGATCTCCACTGAGGAAAGAACTCTTCAGCAGACACTGGTATAGGCTGAAGAAATTTATTCAAGACAGCTGGGAGGCGAAGCTTGACATTGACCTATGAAAGGGTTACTATAAGATATATGAAGACACAAATATGACCTATTTTCTGCTTCATTGGCCACAAGAAACCACAGGATTTTAGATTAAAGTACCATATTGTTACCAAACTTGTAGGAGAAGTCAAGAACCGCTACATCCCTGCTTGGACGGAGATTCACAACTTCAAGTGGGCATTGTACCTATACAATCAAAAAGATATAAGGAAAATAAACAAATATAAGGACTAGGAAAGGAAAAGAATGAGTAAGAGAGACAAAGACAGAGAGAGAAGAGACCTAAAGGCTCATCAACGACCACAGATTAATTACATGAATAACAATTATTACCTGTGCCCTGGGAGGTATAGTGTCTGGTACTAGTGAGAGCTCCATTTTGAAATGGGAGGGAGGCAAAATTATAGCCTGAACTGACACAAGCGGTGAAGTATTTTTGTTTCCCAAGAAAAGAACAAGACATCCTTGATGAACCCGCCACTCTGCTTTAATTCCAATCTGGGATAACATCACATGAATGTCACTATAAGCCCAATAAGGCCAAGCTGAATGTTCACAATCTCTCTTGCAAAGAAAGAGTAGAAACTACAGAGTCTAAATACAAGAAAATATGGGTATTCATTGGGGGAAAACCTGAATATTAGGATCTTCGTATAGAACACCACTATCTTTCAAGCACAAAGCAAGAAATCTTTCAGCAATATTTCCTATTGGCTGCAGGTTACAATTATAAAATTAGTTTCATATATTAGTAGCACAGAAATCGAAAACAAAATCTGACTAAGTTTTATACAAAAAGAAATATAACAAATATCCTGCATAGTTCATTGCAGCATAAACACTTTTTTTTCCAGTTCAGATGCAGGTAGGAACAAGAAAATCAGACAAAACTCCTATCAGGGGAATTCAAACTCCAAGAACCAAACAAACATACACAGAAGTATAACTGAAAAAAGGACAAGAATCAGAGGCAAAAGACATTTAGCTAACTATAGCTTATTTAACATATTCAACAGCTCAAAAACACCGTTACTTCTAAAAACAAAATATACTGTCAATTTCTGATGGATAGTCTTGTTTACAGTGCAGAACACATTGCATTTGGAACAGATTCAGGTTCGACCCAACATGCTAGAACCTTGAAGCAATAATGCACCCACCAACGATTGGAGAGAACTGCTATAGAAAGTACCTGAACAGAATTTTGCTCCTCGCCAACAGGCACTATGGCTGCAGCATCTACTGCATTTGAATCACCTCCTACTCCAGGGATTACACTCTGCTGTGATTGAACAGCAGTACCGGGAGGGCCTTCGATAGCCAGTGGACCCAAGAGATCACCAAGGAGATCTGCTGAAGCAGGTTGAGGATCAACTGTACTCAAAGTACCATTTTCCTGAGACAACACTTGGTCGGTTGAATTGTGATCCTGTAACGATATTCAAACATACACCAATTTCAATCAAAACCGCATATAATCTTTGGATCTAAACCTACCTTTTGCAAACCCTAAGGCCCCGTTTGGTTCATGGGAAAGGAAACTTGGGGATGGGAAATCAATTGCTTTCCCATGTTTGGTAAGTCAGGCATGGGAAATCGTTGCCTTGGACATGGGAAAGTAGGGGGGAAAGTGAAGCCATCCTCCCTCCTTGGGTTTTACTTTCCCTTCTCATGGGAAAGTAAGGCTAGCATTAAATGCACCTGTTTTTGACTAATTTGTCCTTACTAATAATTTATAATTATAGTTTTATCCAACTATTGGTATTCCTTTTTTATATTTTAATTCATAACATATTTTTAATAGGGGTAAAATTGGGAAACTAAACAAAATTAGTTTTCCATTCCTACTCAAAACAAACATGGGAAAAGAAATAAAGTAATATTTCCGGGTTACTTTCCCGGCATTACCAAACATGGGAAAGGAATCACCATTTCCTATCCCTTGGGAAATGACATGGGAAATGATTTCCCATCAAATCCATTCCGTGAACCAAACGGGGCCTAAATTCCAATAATAAGAGTAAAAAGATAAGAATAATAAGAAAAAAGAAAAGGCAAAACTAACCGCATTACTGCTCATGCTGGGAATCTTCACAAGACCGAGCTGGTTGACAGGTGGGGTCCCATTAGCAGGACGTTGGTCAGTAACAACCAAGGCATTTGATGTTTGCTGCTGGGCCCGCAACTTGATAGCACTTTGTTCTGCTGTATCAACCTCAGTATCTTCAGCCTTTTTTATCAATGCAGACTATATACGAACAAAAAACAAAGTTAAGAGTTGGTTTTAATAATTTTCAAGAATTTGGTACTGTTGTGAATAGCCTGATTCTATAAACTTCTTCTGAACGAAACAGCAAAACAAATTACCTGCCGCTCAGGAAATTTAGGCATTTCGGCCAATATATCCACAAGGGCTGCACCTCTCCTACTCAAGGCAAGGTATTCAGCAGCTCGTTGTTGTATCTCTACATCAATGCAACTCTCATACCTGAAAGAAATAAACAGTATGCTAACGAAAAGCACAGAATTTGATAATATAAAAAAATTAACCAATTTGAAAAAAAGTAATGGTGCTGAGGACAATCTCACTTGTTGAATATCGCCCAAATCTGATTTTGTAGTTCTGCATCTGGAGGTTGAGTGTGCATAAAGATCTTAGCATATGTTGAAAGAAGAATAGGAACCGTATAAGTCCTGCAAATATAATACACACTAAGATAAATACAGGAATTGTAACTGAATTTAGTAAGAAAAAGAGTCAGGGAAAAGTTTTTAAGTGCCCTTACGATACAGCAGGAAGCTTCTCATGTATGACGCTAAATAATTCCTTTGGACTACACCCAGGCCGTCTGGCCAAAAGGTGGCCAAATTCTCCAATGATATATGCACTGACCTGTTGATGTGAATTGAATCCAAACAAATCAAGACATTTATTTTCCTTAGATGGTTACGTTTGGTAGAAATATATGCAAGAGAAACAATAAAGATTAAGGTGAGTTCAAATTGAAACGGATCTCTTGAGTAGCATATGTGCAAAGATATACAACCTAGAACCAAAACCATAGGACTCTTTTTTGAACATAATGAGAATCAGCATTAAGCATTTCGATCTCACAATTCTCGACCTCCTTGTCTTTCTATTTTACTTTATTTAGAAGACATACCAATTATATATTATTTCTTTTTATTTTTTTAACAAGAGGTCAAGAAAGTACAACAGCAGTGGATAACTAGTCCACTGAACAAATCTCTAACATTCAACTACCTACTCAGCACTAACACACCAAACACAGTACAAAGATAAAAAGTCTCAAGAAACTGCAGCCCACCCCCTTCACCAAAAAAGGGCGCATAAATGAGGAAAAAATTATTTCACTAAACTCATAAAACAAGAATCCCACACTCAACAATGCACTCTTTCCCACAAGAAATCGACGTCCTCTCAATGTTTTCCTTCGAGAATCCAACACTCTTGCCAACTCGACCACCTAGAAGATGACCAAGATATGGAAGGTTGATAACAGTCGCCTTTTTTCCTACCACTAAAAGCACAATTTCTCTCGATAAAATCTGTGCAAAGTTGGAAACCTCCAACTCAACCTTAAATTTGGATCCTCTCCTTTCTTTTTTTCTTTTTTTTGGTGAAAGATCCTCTCCTTTCTTGGCTATCCTTGGTTTTAATTAGAAATGAAAGGATTCCCTCATCCTGTTTGGGTAGTAAAACTAAGAAATACATAATAACCGTTGGATTTCTAATAGATGACTAAGATTAAAAAACAAGGGTTTCCAAGACAAGGAGAAGATCTTAATCTAAGTTCTCAACCTTACACTAAACAACTTATGCCATAATCTGAGTGCAACAGTGCTGCTAAACAATTGAGAAATAAATTATTGGTATTCTCAATTCCTTCTTAACCAAGAAGATGATATGCAAACATTATGCTTATCAATTGTTCCCGCTGGACTGAGAAAAAGGATTGATGGTTTACCATCAACCAATTAAATAGAATTTGCAAGAGAAGGTTCCATCAAATTCTACTTGCCCATGTTCCGGAGCCTCTTCAAAGTTAAATTACAGCCCATTGAAATGGAAGAGGAGACCCAAGCCTTAGGCCCCCTCTTACAAAAAAATAAAAGAAAAAAAAGAAGAAAAAAGAAGAAAAATACATGGAAGAAGGGACGACAGATTAGCAATTGAAATTTGGCACATTATAAACAGATGATAATCTAAAATATACAGAAATAAAAACCATAGAGTGATCACCCACCCAAATTTTCCAAAAATCTAATTCTCCCAAAATTTTCAACAACTAATTGAAGAAAATGACAAAAGAAACTAATTCCTTGTGAAATGTCTTTCCAAAGATTTGAACTTCAACTTTAACCTCCACCGCATTTTAGAGTTCTACCTACTGGCATCAATGCAATCTCTAGCTCAGATGACCGCATGCCAAAAGAATTTCCAAAAGGAAATTTCTCAATAAACTTCGCTAACAAGGCCAATTCTGACCTGCTTATGTAACTAACAAAAAATCATGCTCTATATATGGGCCATGAGGTCTCATGCAAATCATGTGCACAGCAATGGAAACACAATTCCTAAATCATGCAATCAAGATAATCATGGCTCTATATATAAAGAAATGTTCTCTTTCCAGATTGAATCTGGACCATTGATCATGTTGATTTTTTTCCAGAAAGTGTGGTTCCAAAACATTAGCCTATATATGTGTGTGTGCATGCATGTATAAAACGTTCCCACTGATCCGGCATATAGTATTATCTTTCAGATTTAGATAAAGCTTGCATGGAAAACGTAATCATAGTCTATACACACCTTAACCATTGTCTCATGTATAGCAGGTTTGTCAAGATACTCTCTGGCTTTTGCTGCTGCATATGGCTGATCAAGGGCATAACATCTCACTCAAATAATTACTAGAAAAACATATCTAATCAAGTAAAAATGCAGCAAAGCATTCTGACCTGTAAGTCTTCATTATTTGTAACAAATTGCACAACACGAAACCATATATCATCACTGACAAAATCTCCAGCTTTGTCAATTAGTTGAAGAATCACATCTACATACCTGCATAATATCAATATGCACAAAAGAAAAAATGATAATATCACTATGCATCCAATTAATAATAGGTTTACCAACTTCCCATAAATACTTTTACTTCCACTCGTAACAAAGGAAACTCCCAGAAGATCCAAAAGAAGTACAAATAACTAAATCACAGAATGCACCACCCAACAAAAACAAAATTATTAAAACTTAAAGTTTTTAAATAGGTATATATTATATATACATATAACAATATGAAAAAACACTCAAGTCAATTCACTAATCCTAACTAATTGAAAGTCGAAATGCAGAATGCATTGTCAGACCAAAAACAAAGAAGTCGGATACATTGATCCTTTTTCACCTCAGTCCCATCATAGGTAACCATGGAAATAGAAAATGGTAGTTTCAAAGTAAAATGACACATAGCAAGTCGTAGTTTCAAAGTAGAAACAGAAAGAGAAGAAGACAACAAGATGATACAATCAAGACCAAACAGACACTGAGCATTTTCAAAAGATCATGAAAAATCACTCCTCTTGCATAATATCAAACAGATATATCTTTATAATCCAAAAATGTGTTTAATTTAAACAAGAGTCATTGTGATTGAGATTGACTGTCTGCATTAAAATTCTTCTGTGTCTTCATCTATTATTCCCTGCTTCTCTATTTCTCCTTTCTCTTTGATATTAACTAAAATGTGATTTAGAACTACACTTGCTTAATAATTTAGAATCGTATGCCTGTTTTCAGATTTCTCCACTGGTGTATTGGTCTAATGCCCTATCTCGTTCATTGGAGAGCCATGTTCATTAAAAAAATGAAAAAGGAAAAGAGCAGAATGAGAGCCATGCTTACCATGACAGATCAGGGGCAAATTTTTCGGCAAGAATGGCAGCTTTAAGTGACAATTCCTCACGCATTGCAAAGTCCGCTGTGCTAAGATACTGAAATGCAGATGAAAGTCAGTGGTACCTCATTTTGTGATTGAGAGAATAAATGTCTGCTAATATAAAACAAGAGGCAATCTAGTAAAATCATATACAACCAAGTAGTACACGCACAGAGCATCTGATGTACCTGCAATAGTTCTTCAACTATATCTTTTGCATTTGAAACATCGCACATACCATAAAGCAAGTCAAGAGCACGCCTACGAATACTGAGCATAGAATTTGATGTTAGTGACCCCTTAATGGTGTTAGATATATAAAACTTAAGCACAGAATATAAGAGTGAGTGTGCTCATAATATCCTTTAAGTATAATAAGAATTTCTGCGTTAGGACAATTAACTTCAGGAAACCGTGCCCAAGAAAAATAAATAAATTTGCAATGTTAATACTATGGGTTAGAGACATGTGCAATGCATGGATAAATGAACAAAGTGATTATAGTACAGACTACAGAGTGAGCATGATGCCAAAATCAAAGAAAAGATGGAAAGCTTCGATAGATAAAAGATGCTACAAAAAAGGTATGAGGTCATGTAAGCTCCGAGAAACTTGCATATTTTGACGTTTTATTAGTTGTGGGCCCATGGAATCAGGCCAAATGGACCTAGGAAATAGTATTGCTAAAGGATGGCATTGTAATGAATGAAAACAAAAAATTTCATGTCTGCTTGTAAACCAAATACAGCCCGATAACAAATTTAACCTGATATCTGGATCCTTCAATGAGGTGATGATCTGAGCCTGATGTCTCTTGATGATATCTTGCACATCCGTCACCATTAGCATGCGTGTCATATTTTCCTACATGAGCAATTTCAAATTTAAATCATGCAAATTTACAGCAGCCACCTATTTATCCTTCTAAGGTTAAACATACTTCCTCTGCATGCTTCAGTCAGGGATTGTGTTAAAATGAAAATGTGAAAAACCAAAAGATATATTTACTGAACTATTGTTATTCATTTATTGATCCTTAGCCTAATAACGAAGCCAGAATTATTTTTTACCACTTACCAAACCAAGATATCGGATATTTGGTTCTCGCACAGCAATAAATTTTCCAAGCAGTGCAACACACTGAGACATCATTTCCTTCTCAGCATCCAGATGCATGACCTAAAATTATGCAATAATAAAACATAATACATAAGATCCCGTTGCCTTTTAAAAAGGAACAGATAAGACACTTGTGTGTGCGCATGCCTGAAAGAAAATGAAATAAAGTTTCAAACATTTCCTAGCAAAGAAATATCTCCAAAATGATTTCACCAGCAATGTTATAATCTCAGATGACAGCACAACCCAAATTTACAGAAAGAAGAGGGCGGGAAGAATAATGCAGACGATACCACTTCCACTTACATAGCCGAGCCATAAAATTATAAAAGCCCTTATATGATTCCACATACATGCATGTGCATTGTCAACGTATGTACACAGAATATTTTGTTTCTTTCAATGCAAAAGTAACTAGAAGGACTACTGGAGTTCCAAAAGCATAAAAAAATTGTCAGCCAAGTAGGGGAACCTATATGCATGTATAGTTTCAATAAATGGTGTCAAAAATTCATGATCATACATAAAAATTACTGCAGAAAACTTACAAGAGCAAGGGCTTCAAAGAGAACAGCATGCGATGCATTGTTCTTATTAACATTTTTAACAACATCGGTACCCATCAATATCCGTTGTAAGACCTGAAACCACCAGTACAAGGTTTAATAGAAGCATAAAATATAACACCACAACTGATAATAAGTTCTTGACAGAAAATGAACCTCAAACAATGACCGTCTGGTATTTGGATCTTCAACAGTAGGAAAATACTGAAGAGCCCTCATTGTCTTAACCTGTGCAAAAAAACACTTGTAAGAAAAACATGAACTTGTTCTATACTCACCAAATGCTACAAATTTTCCAACAAATTAAGTGACTTTCCAACACATTTAAGTGATAGAAACAGTGTCCTAGTAAATTGTCCAGGCAAAACAAGAAAATACAAAATATATTCTCAGGAAGCTAAGTACTGGCAGCACTACAAAGATAGTTCAAAGTCATTGGAATTTTAAATCCCAAAAAGTTAAAAAGATCTTGCCTAAAAACTGTAGTAAACCCAAGAGGAAAAACTGAAGCCAGAACCAAATTTCCCGTTGTTTAGCATGCTCTAGAAGGTTAGGCTGGTTAGCACAAATAAGGCACATGATATAAAATAAAATTTAAAAACATATATTATTATTATAAGGCTGATTAAGTTATAATCTATGGAGCAAGGATGATGGGTGATGTTACAGTGACCCATGAAAAAGTAAAGTCACAGCATTGACTGCAATTGGTGGAAGCTTTAAAAACAAGTGGAGTAGTTGGCACATTTAAAAAAGAAAAAAAAAGCAAAGAGAGAGAGCTATGTCAGTTTAATATAGACATGACAAGATTAATCTGTTTCGGAAGGAAAAAGATAAATCAGCCGGCTGATTTTATTTGGTATCCGGTACATACAAAGAAGTCAGACGAATAAAACAAAATGTACATATTACAAACCTGAAGCCAGGGAGATGGGATACCATAGTAGGTGTACTCTTGTGGAATATCCTGGTTCCTAGCAAGCCGTTCTAATATTTTAACACATTTTGGAAGACAACTCCAGTAAGAATCATGGTGGTTTGATACGAGGGCTACTAGAAGGCTCATAGATGATGTCAAAACACCAAGATCGCGTTCATCTAAAAGTTGTGCCATCCGGTCAGCCCTAAAATAAAGGGAAAATGATAGACCAATCAAATAAGCACGGAAGGCAAAAGTAATGCAATACATCATGTAGTGAAGAAAGTAATATGCGAACATACCAGCCATCTACATTGACAACATCAGGATTTTTCCTATACAAGCGCAATAGACATAGTGCAGCCTTTTTTCTCACAAGTGGCCTGTAGCTGCTAGAAATCTAAATATAACAACTTGGTCAACAACATCATTTTCTATTAATTCAAGCCAAACAGAAAAAAAGGATTGCAACTTACAAGTAACTTTTGAACATCAGGTGCTAATGACTCCGCAAATTCCCTTCCGCCGATATTCCCAACCTACAAAGTCAAATACAAATAAAATAATGATTAGGCATAATCTAAGAGCAGTAAATTTTTTTAATGAGGACACAACAGGAGAGAATATAAGAAAGACAAAAGAAGAAAACATGGAAGCAACAGGTTTAAAGAAACGAAAACAGAAAGAACAACTTATCCAAATGAAAGATTCAAGATATCCCAAAATCAGATCAAACTACAAATATTATTAAAAGACCTATTCAATATTGACATAGCAGATAATCAAATAATTCGGGAAGACAAACGCATAAGATAAGATCCCTTTTGATCATTATCATATAAAACTTTAAAATCAAAATGAACAGCATGTTTTGAAAACTGAACAGATATTGTCATACCATAGTCAATGCCAAACACTGGAAAGTCTCGTTACGACCGATAATATCATTGCGCACGGTATTTATTGCTAATCTCAGAAAATCATGGTTCTCATTGAGCAGACATGACGTCACAATGTACCCAACCTGCAGTCAATTAAAAAGTAAGATCCTTTCTTCTTTTTTTTGGACAATGAAGATAAGTCAATATAATGGAATAAAAGAATTAGTTACTGCCATTGAAGTTAATCGCATATCAGAAGAGAAACGTGCATTTTAGTTTTTTTCCAAAGATAAATTTATATAATTGGTATTCAAAAGTACTGTATTAAAACTATACAGAAAGAAAACTGATGACCCTGAGATGTACAACGTCTATCACTGTTTACATCCGTTAATGTACAAAAAAGAAATATGATGAGAATGGGTTTACTTCCTAGAATTGCAAGCCATTTTGCCATAAATGCAAGGAAAATGAAAGATAACCAAATTCAAGCCTAGTCATTTTAAGATTGATGTGAAAATAAGATATCACCTGCTTTTCTGGATACTTAGGCGCAGATATTAAAGAAACTGCTTCCATGTGACCAAAATCCACATCATAGCCCAGCATATAAATGTAAAGCATTTTCCAAACATACTTCTTCTTTTCATAAGGTGACAAACCCTGTTGAAAGAATTCAAGAAAATTTCCATTAACCAGTCACCCCTTTTGGTTTGGCTGTTGCACTTCTAACTAAATAGTGAGCAAGCAGTAAATAGTGAGGTAAGTGTAAGCAAAAGGAAGTCCACCATATAAAAAGAAGATGGTACAAGATCATATTTATAGAAAACTGATCTATGTCTCAACCTATTTAGCGGAATCTATGCAAAACCAAAGCAAAGACAACCTAAGATTTGTGCAAGATAACTAATGTCAATTTTCATTATCATTAATGAGAGACAGAGAAAACACACACAAACAATAAATTTGCTAACGTTATATAAGAAACAAGATTTCACTAAATAGAATTTTTTTTTTTTTAAGTACAATGCAAAGGATGAGATATCCACCATATCCCAGAAATGTTGTTAAAAAAAAAAAAACCTGTTAGAAACAGCACTCCACCTAAATAACAGCATCCCGCCAGTCAACTAAAGTTGCATAACAAGAATTTCCTGAAATTCCGAAGAAAATGGGGCCCATAAAGATGCCCAAACCAAAAACCAACTTTATCCCATAAAATCTCCATCTCCTCTCACCTAAAAATATCAAATATCCTCCTATTTCCTCCAGCCAAATTACCCAAAACATAGCCATCTCTCCCTAAACCTTCACCCTTCCTCTTCCAGGAAAATTGGGCCACAAAATAAGGCTGTGCAGGGTGCTGGAAAAGCATCACCAGTAATAACAACACACAAGGTAGTACACGATACTTGCGCCTAAACAGAGAACAATAAGTTTCACTTGACACCATAGAAGAAGCATCCACAGATAAAGGGGAAAAAAACTTAGAAAGAGTTTCCTGAGATCAAAACTGAATCAAATAATATAAGTGCACATCTTTAGTGACCCAACCTAAAATCCACACAGGTGGCACAACAGTCTCTGGTACAGCGCTAACACAAAGCATCTTCGAGAAAACAATTAATTTCCTAATACCCAATCATTTAAGTTGCCAACTTTGCAGTCCAAGAATAGACCATTAAATCCTATGATGCATTGAGAATATGTAGAGAAACTAAACTGATCACTAACTCAATAAAACTACTAATTCTACCAGGCTGGTTCAAGCACTTGGTTGGTGATGTGACACATAGCATATATCATGAGTGTGCACAAGGAGTAGAAGAAATGAACAATGAGAAATCACCATCACTTAAACTGAAGCCAATTTCCAACAACAACATTGAAAGTAACAAAAAAGTAACAATAAAATACAAACTGTAATGACCCCACTGTCATATCAACCCTAGAATGAAAATAATAACACATAAAGAATAAACATAACTCACTGTTAAGTCATCAAAATTAATTCAATCTAAGACAAGATACTACAGAGAAAGGACTGAAGATCAGTGAGTGAATCGGGGAAGAAGATGTGGGTACATAACAATTTATAAGATTAAAGAAATCTTATTCCTTTAAAGAAAAATGCAAAAAAAGGGCTTCCCTGGTCCAGTGGTAACCTTATTCAATACA
This sequence comes from Prunus avium, assembly GCF_965620075.1. Taxonomy (NCBI): domain Eukaryota; kingdom Viridiplantae; phylum Streptophyta; class Magnoliopsida; order Rosales; family Rosaceae; genus Prunus; species Prunus avium. Next base: position 30,029,863 of record NC_142289.1, read on the forward strand.
AACTGTGCCTCGAATTTCTTAAAACTTTGGGGTCTGGTGACACATGACAACATTTTATAATCAACAACATGCAACAGTGAGTTTCAATATATTCATATCTCAAATTTAATACACATTTAGCTTGCTTGTGTGGCATACCCCTTTCTAAGGAAACACGTCTACATTAACACATCATTTTGCCATTATGGTATTTCAATCATTCCAGGTAATTTCTACCTACTTTTATATCCTTTCAAATATATTTGACAACATATATAAAAATTGAAACAGTCATCAAGTTCCCTTCACATTTGAATTCAGTGATGGACAGCAACAATTCATATTCCAATTACGGGATAGCCCAAATGTGCTTACAGAGCATCTTAAATTCAGCATAAGAACAACTAGGTATAGGTTGTTGAATGGATTCCTTTCAATCTTGGTTTAAAATGTTAAAAATGGATGTTGTGTGACCAAAGCACCACAAGCAATAGAATTGAAATGCAGGAGCACTGACTCCTTTTAGGTGAAGGAATGCCACAACCAAATAAATAGCTACGTCAAGACTATCCTCATGTGTTTTCCAATCTCCCTAGGCACAGCCTAGGATGCATTTCCCATCTTATTCACTTCCATAACAAAAATCCAGTTCAATATTTCAAAAAATTGTGGATAACATACACAAGTAGTAACATCTCAACTCAAATTTAATCAGATTCAATGATATCCATCTAAGAGAAAAGCAAATGAAGGTGAACGCCTCTGGTTCATGCCTATCACTTGAAGTCCATCGACTGAAACTGTAGGAACTAACATGTTCCGTTCATTGAGCTATTTATATTAAACCCATGGTATTATAATACCAAGGAATATATGGAGTACCAAATTCCTACTGCCTCTCCCCAATAATGAGTCCACAAAAAAGCCATTTCTAAATAAGCTTGAAAACCAAAAAAACCAATGCTGATGCCACCCAACTCTACGCAAATAATCATAGAACTAGGTAACCTATATTTTCTTAATAATAAATCCACCTCAAGCTAAGTTCACATTTTCGCTTCCAATTAATCATACAAAACCCGAAATCACAACACTTTAGTTTCCTTTCATTTCCCAGACTTTCTCAGCAGCCCAACAAACACCCAAGAAAACCCAAATCCCAAATTTAAGCAATGAAGTCATTCCACCATGGTCTAGATCAAAAACCTCACTTGTCTCCTATCCCCCAAAACTAACAAAAACGAATTTGCAACACGAGAATACAAAGGAAACGCGAAACCCTAACCCTAAGACAAACCTTTTCGTTTTTGAAGCGTGTACGGACATTCCCAAGCTCCTTATCGACCCGGAGCCTCTCCTGCTCTTTGTTCTGGCAATTCCGAATGTCGCTGATGAAAACAGAGAGGCCTCGCATGCCTGACAAAGCCATGACTACTCAGATCCAACCCTAGCGAGACACACACTCACAGAGAGAGAGAGAGAGAGAGAGAGAGAGAGAGAGCCACCACTGCTCAGCTCCCCCAAATCGTCGAAGATCCTTGTGGGCTTGTATTGGATCTAGAGACTAGCAGAAATTGAATACTGTTGGTGAAGATCAGCAGCTCCTCCAATTACAAAATGGAAAAAATGGGTTTGATCTAATTCTAATGCCTCCTTCTTAGAGAGAGAAAGAGAAAGAGAGAGAAGGAAGGTGGACTGAGGAAATTTGAGAAAAGCCGTCGGTCAGTGCTGGAAGGAGGCGACTTTTATTCACCGTGCCCAATTGAATCATTTCATTTCATGACATTTTCCACCTAATACTTATTTGTTTCTTCTTCATTTTCTTCATTTCTTTTTTAATTTTAATGTTTTATTTCTCCTCCTCAATCCTCAGACAGAGAGGCAAAATGTAATCACTGTTTTTTTTTTTTTTTTGGGGAAAATAATTGCAAAGTGTAATTACTTGATTAAATTACCACAATAAATTGTTTTTTATGAGCTTGTTAATAATATATATATATATATATTTATTTTATTTTATTTTTTTAATTTTAATTAATTTATTTATTTTTTTGGGTGGTGGGTTCTGTGGGTCTTTATTGTATCTTTTTATTTGTTTTTACCTTTTACCCAATACCCAATTATGCATGTGATTCTTGTATGGGCCATGCAATGGAGTGCTCTTAATATGACATGGCTTTTTTTGTCTAATTTTGGATAAACGAAAGGATTTATGATCTACCAACATTTCTATAGATTTAACTGCATTGCCAGGTAGGATTTTAATTTATAAATTTTCCAAAATTAATTATACTGATGTCTGCTGGTTTCGCTTGCTATTAATTCACTGGTAAAATAGAAGAAACTAGAGGCATGGCATGAATTCAAGTCAATTTCTTACAAGACTTATTTAATTCTAAGAATTCAAACAAAACCTGAATAAAGCTTCTAGAGGGCCCAAAAGTGTTCCATTAATATCCAACCAGCCCAGTAAGGCCCACCAAATGGAAAGTAGCATGAAAAAGGCCCAAAATTAATGTTATTGGAAATAATTATCTTGGAAAAACAAGTTCTGAAGTAACACGAACGCCACCTTGCATTGTTATGGTTTCATCGAAAAATAACCTACCTTATAAAAGTTTCTTAACAATTTTTGAAAATTAAGCTATGCATATTGAGAAAAATAACACCAACACCACTTTGCCCTCCCATTTCGTCATTAAACGTTGAACCATGCAATGCATATTGAGAAAGAACTTGGGTTCCTACACTAGATACTTTGAGTACCAAACCAAGCTATGCTTGACAATGGCAGTAGCCCATTGGATGAGCATGCCTATTTGGACAATAATCAAGTCGAACAAAGCAGTCACGAGTGGTAAAACATATTATTTCCTTGATTAAAATGTGTGTTTTTGGTCAATATGTTTTGCCTCAACTCGCATTTGTTCACTGTTCAATTTTTCGATTTTAATCACAGTATTTTAATCACATTTGATCATTTACCTCTTTCATTTGATACAAGGAAGTTCAAAAAGAGAGAAGAATGCTCGAACTGTTGTGGCTTAGGCATAAAGGTAAGTGGTTTGTACACTACAAGCTCTCACAAGTGCAGAGAAAATTACCCACAAATTAAGGTTACTTCATCAAGATTATTAGATCAATTTCCATCACAAATGTTTTTTTTAGTGCGGAAAGAGGAAAATTACAAGCAAAAACCACAAGGGCATGCAGACCCAAACAAGTCAAAAAAGAAAGGAATAGAACAAATCAAAGGCAGCCCCGACTCCCAGAGCTTGGAAGGATTCAGCCCATGGCCCAAACTTGCAACAACATCAGCCATGAAGTTCACCTCACGGAAGACATGACTGAAAGATAGAGATTCACAAAAGGAATTGATAAGCATTACCGACTCTCGAAAATGGTGTTGCTTGAAGCATTATGGAGATTTATTTTTTTTTAGTAATAAAATAGACATTAACAAATGCGATCCAAAAATGATCAGATATCCATTTGATTGGCATTCACTCCATCCATCTACCAACAAAGGAACTCCATATAGGCTATTGCCATTGATCATACAAACAAAAAACCACAACAGTGGATGTGAATCCATGGTAAATGACAGTCTTACCAGGTTTTCATGTGGCAGTCACTGCAACAAAGATGCACAGAACATTGGCAGTATCGTCAATTCGTGGGGTTTATGATTACTATCGTTCGGTAAAGATAGAGGTAGATGAGAGGCAAATCAGATGATGCATGATTCATGAACACAAGGCATTGTTTCTTATCACTAACATAAGCAATATATTATCAATCTAGCCCCATCCTTTTGGGGTGATTTATAGCAGACTAAATCTGAGTAAAAAATATAAAGAACATACACGACCATTCGGCATTTGAGAACCGGAAGCAAAATCTGTCACTCTATAGTTGGTAATTAATTGGTATGCATTGCTGCTGCTATTGCACTCCACTCAATTTAGCCCAATCTACGAATTGCATACCGCCGTAGATATTGTTGGCAAATCGTACACCTATGGTCAAGGCTTTTAATAATCCTTGTCTTTAGTTGGGTAGTCATATTTATTTTTTCTTTTGGGTATATAGAATCGTAAAGAGTTCTTGGTCAAATAGAACTGCTTTCTTCTTGCTAGTACATCTGATATTTGGTCTCTCTAGAATTTGTTTATGCAAGCTGATATTGGATTTGATACCATAAAAGGCATTTATGCAAGGACCCACATTTTCAAAGTAAGATCTTTCTCTCAACACTACGTGGGTATCATCAAAATGATCAAAACCTAAAATAGAAACGAAGCAAATTCACATTATATAATACCACAATGATGCAAAATTAGATACCTTTTTATGAGCCAAACACATGGATAACTTATACTTATATTGGTTTAAAGCACGTGTGGCCTCTCGGCCTAACAGATGTGCTTGTATTGTTCTAAGTGTGAAAATGAATTTTGGAAGGAGAAATGTCTTTTCTAATTGCTGTTACAATATTTGATACGGGTGTATGGATTTACAAAGGAGTTCAAAAGCAAGAACGTTTTAGAAAATATTTGGTTATGAGGCCAGAGGCCTGTTTGTTTGTTGTGTGTGACGTATTTTGTGCATGCTGAAGTTTGGTGATTTTAAACTATGTTTTTAACAGGTTGAAAAATTTGGTAAAGTTCATTTTTCAAGGAAGACTCTGCCGAAATTTCGGTAGAAGTCTCGGCTTTCTTTTCCTTTGTTTTAGGGGAAGAGGATGTTTGTAATTAGTAAGTGGGCCCGAAATCGGTTAGATGTCGGAAAACCCACAGGATCCGTCACGGATATTCAGGGCGGTTCCTGTCAATTTTCCGACGTCTTGATGAACATCCTCCACCAATCCGAACTAGTAAAACGAGCAGCCTCTACGCCCTCTTATTCTCTCAAGTAGCCACCACCCCAATAACCAGGGACGGACCCATTCCCAGGCTAACCTGGGCTATAGCCCAGGTGTCTTGATTTGTTTTAGCCTATATCAATGCTCCCAGCCTACCCAAGCAAACCCCACACACCCTCTTGCGCAGAAAACATCCCTTAGCTAATGCACGGAGAGAGATAAAAAACATGAAGAAAGAGCCAATCATCCCTGCTACACGCCAATCAACCATGCCCTTCAATGCTTAATTAAAGCAAACCAAATTAATCTTCAATTATTAATCTTCTTTTATTGTCTTAATTTGTTGATGTTGAAATTTGGGGACTTTTAAGAGTTTATGAAGTATCAATTAAGGATTTACAATTTTTTATTTAAAAAAATTATATGTAAATTATTTTTTTTCGGCTTGGCCAAAACATTTGATTGTAAAGATTTTGTAATTAAAAATAAACAAATGAAAGTAGGTCAGCCCCTTATAGTCCCCTAAAATTCCAATATGTTTTTAATTGTAATCATTCATGTTTTACGCCATAAAGCTTTAATCCTAAAAATTTCTACATTTTTGGAAAGAAAAAAATAGCTTCTACATTTGTAATTGTTTAATTTGTCTGAGTTTATTTCTTTTGTTGGTTAGTGTGAGTTTCTGTTTTGGTTAATTAATATAGGTTTCGTGTTTTTAAAAAAATTGGAAATTTGTACACATCGATCCCATTGATTATGCTCATCCCTTCAAGTCTTGTACGTAAGGTAAATCTAGCCCACCCTAATTTAAAATCCTGGGTCCGTCCCTTGGCAACTACCATGAGCCATCCTAGCCACTCAAACATTAATTTTGGTTTAAAAACAAATGAGAATGGTTTCTGAAGCAAACAAAAAAAAAAGTATCAAAAGAATGTAGTGGATGGTTTTCAGGTTTTTCGAATTGATTAAAAAGTAACTACTGATTAAGAAAACTATTAAACTGATGAGCATGATAATAAATTGAGTTTTGAGAAATAAGTGATTACTCAGACTCGGAACGCGGATGGTCCAACTTAAATAAGCCAAAATTTAGGTCCAATTTTGAACTTCAAGAAAGAGAAAGCTTTCATCGATACTCAAAAGCGTTTTAAGGGTTTTTGAAGGGAACTTTAGGGAACTCGGTTGAGATTCAACCATCTTTGAACGTTGGCTCGCTCAGACTGACTTAGAGACAGTAAAGATGATGACGACAATGATTATGCGGAGATCTGCTTCTTCTTTTTGCAACCGACACACAGGTATTCCTGTTCTGCAATCTAGATCTATGATTTTTTTTCTTGAAAAATCACTTGGCTTTATTTCATGGTTCTTCTCAGTCCTCAAACCAAAACCCAAGCAAATCTAATAGGGGTGTATTCAATTGGGATTTTAAAAGACTATTTTGTGATAAATAAATCTTGTGGTATTCAATTAAGACTTTTAAATAATCTAAACAAGTCTTGTGGTATTCCATTAAGATTATTAAGATTTTTAAATGAGGGCGTCGAAATCTAGTGGTATTCAATTAAGACTTTAAACAAGTAACAAAAAGTTTTATGGTATTCAAAACTTGCTAATTTTGACCAATTTTTTTAAATGAGAGATTGTGTGAGATTTTTTAGTGGGAGGTATAAATACCAAGCCCTATCTCAAATCTCACTCTAACCCATCATATTTTTCCTGTGGGATTTTTATTTGGCTCTCTCTACTTGCTGAAGAAGATGAACAACAAAGCAAGCAACAAGCCCAAGCCGAGCTTTTACCAGACACCCACCAACTTCAGATGCTAAAAATAACAACGGGGAATTGTTAAACTCCTTGGCGCCAAGCCAAATCACATGTTTCCCGGCCAAGAAACCCAAAAAACCCAATATTCCAACAAAAATCAGAAACAGAAAAGAACAAACAGACATTTGCCCTAAAATTTGGCATGGCAGGTGTTTGTGATTATGTGACTATGTCCCAATGACCCAGGTTCCTTGTATTTTGAATAGTGCTTCCTTTTTGGTTGTGTTCGATCATGATTCATGAAAAGAGAGCAAATGTATTTTTGGAATGTAATTAGTAGGTGCATTCTCTGCTCTGTGTCTAGTAGAGCAAGCAACATAGAAAACTATTCCAGTTAGCTTTGCTACTAACCTGCAGACTGCAGCTACCTTATGTATGCTCAACCGATTTCAAGGCAAGTTATTTTTTCTCATTATTTGACAATTTCTTAATGCTGCGTGTTTTTGTTCAAATCAAATGGTGATTGTATGGAGGAAGGAATCAAAAACACAAAACACAATGACTAGGAAAAGGGTAATGATAAATTTAAAAAAATATGAATAATGAATGGTTTCTTGATATACAACTTGGCTAGATGGCTTGCAGTTAGCCAACTTGGTTAGTAATATATGCGGGCGCATGTGATGTTATTGTTGACCCTTCTACACATAAGGAAACCTATCTTCCTTCTCAAATGCAAGTTTTCTGTAAAAGAAAATGAAACTAACGAAATAAACAGCTACTTGCACATGAGATATGCACTGGACTAGGTGGAGGAATCAACAAATTGCTGTTTCTTTTGAGCAATCTGATTCCGATTCTTAGGGGACTTGGTGCTAGACAGCAAAAAGTGAAGAATGCCTTCCAAGGCATGTGATATGTTGTGTTTGAATTAATATAGTCTATGGCATGTGTAAATAATTTGACTAATTTACTACACTATGCAAAATAGGGAAGATGATGAATAGTTAAATCCATATGATCTTTCCAAATTTAATAAATCCTATGATATAAATTTTTAAAATCCAAAAGTAAAAAATATTGATTATAGAAATTCATAAATAAAATCCTATAAATCATTACATTCTACTTAAATTCAGTGGACTTTTTTATCCCTAAATAGTTTTTTAAAATCCCAATTGAATACACCCCCAAAACACCCATTTGATGTCACTAATCTCGAGGATGCATCAAATATGTTCGATAAGATGCTTAAACAGGGTCGTCGACCTTCTGTTGTCGGCTTCACTCAACTATTGGGTCAATGTTGCGAAATTAAAGCATTACTCGGTGGTCATATCTTGGTATAAGCAAATTACTCTGTTGGGAATTGTTCCTGATGCCTTTATTTTAAACATTATCGTGAATTGTTTTGGTCGTTTGAAACCAAATGGGCGCTAGTTTTTCAGTCTTGGCACTATTCTTTAAAGTGGGCCTTCAACCAGATGTCACTACCTTCAACACTCTAATAAGGGGCTTGGGCCTTGATAATAAAGTTCATGAGGCTGCTTCACATGTCCGCAAAATGGCCTTTTTTGGAGAAGGATGTAAACCCAATGTTATTACTTTTATGGTACGTTAATAGATGCTTCATGCAAACTAGGGCAAAATGGCAGGGCTATTCAAATGCTTAGGTTGATGGAAAAATATGACTGTCAACCTAATGTAGTTGTCTACAGCACAGTAATCGACAGCCTTTGTAAGGACCAACTTGTTGCTGAGGCCTTCAACCTCTTCTCAGAAATGGAAAGTAAGGGTATTCCCCCAAACATCGTCACCTAGCTATACGTCTTTGTTTCTGGGTTTATGCAAATCATGTCCGTTGATGGAAGCAACACAATTCTTCACAGAGAAGAGCAGTAAAGGTATCTCTCCAAACATTCAAACCTTCAGTATCTTAGTTGACGCTTTGTGTAAGAACGGAAAGTTGAAGGAAGCTAATCAAGCAATTGACTTAATGACTGCTATAGGTATGGAATACTTTTACTTACAATTGCCTCATGAAAGGTTATTGCTTGCAAAGAGATATGAACAAAGCAAAAGACATTTTTGATCTAATGCTTAAGAAGGGCTCTATTGTTGATGTTTTTAGTTATAGTATATTGATAAATGGATATTGCAGTAAAACAAGAATGAAGGAAGCAATGCATTTGTTTGAGGAAATGACTCGTAAGGGAATGATTCCAGATACGGTTACTTATACAACACTTATTGGCGGCTTTTGCAAAGACAGAAGAATAGATGATGCACAAAACATATTCTCAATGATGAAAGTTGGTGGTCCACTTCCAAATATTTCTACTTATAGTGTTTTACTGGGTGGACTGTGTAGAAACGGCCATATTGATATGGCTTTGAAATTCTTTGGAGAGTTGGAATGCAGTAACGTGGATTTTGGTATCAGTCCCTACAAAATTCATATTGATGGTTTGTGCGTGGCAGGAAGATTTGAATCTGCACGGGATCTCTTTCGCAGTTTACCTTCAAAAGGACTAAAACCAGATGTCAAGACTTATAAAATACTGATAATTGTTCTTTCTACCAAGGGCCTATTTATTGAAGCAGAAGCATTGCTTAGAGGAATGGAAGAGAAAGGCTGTTCCCTAGATTCTGTCACCTACAACACAATCATCCAGCGATTTCTCCTTAATGATGAGCTATCAAGGGCACAAAAACTTATTCAACAAATGGTGGCCAAGGGTTTCTCTGCAGATGATTCAACAACGACAATGATAGTTGACTTAATTGCTGAGGGCAAACTAGATACTGATTTTCATCCAGTGGAAAAAAAATTTGAGTGAATTTCATTTCCATCTTCAAATGAACAAGAACTTTCTGATCCAAAAAATAAAAAATAAAAAAGAAAGAGGAAATGAACAAAACCTTTGTAGCGAGGTGGAGATTCTAGTTTGAGTGTAAAAACTAGTTTAAGTAATGTGTTTTCATTTTGAAGCAGTCTTATCTCAGTGAATTTAATTTGCATCTTGAAATGAACAAAAACTTTGTAGCGATGCGGAGATTCTAGTATTTTGAATGTGAAAACTAGTTTATGCAGTTCTTGCGGAATGTGTTTTCATTTTGAAGCAGTCATGTATTGTGGGAGAGTTTCTTGTTTTATGAATTTTCCTTCCATTGTCTTACAAATTTGCAAAACCAGTGTTGGGCTTGACCTATTTTCTTAGCTGCTATACTTTAGGTATTAGTTAGTTTATTCACTTTGCACCCTATTTAGGCATAGTGTATACCTAGATTTTTTATATTTGAGAATTAGCTTTTGGATTGTGTTCTATCCCAGCAGTATTCTGCAACTTTGCTCTCTCTCTCTCTCTCTCTCTCTCTCTCTCTCTCTCATGCCCCTTTATCCAGAATGAAACTTTATCTTGAGAGTAAGGCTCTTAAACACCGAATAGTTTATAACAATTCGATGATTTACTTTGTATATATTGAGGTCGAAGCTGTTACTCTATTGCTGGAGGTGCCTTTAAAGAGCTGGGTTCATTTTATCCTGCAGGTGATGGTAGAAGCATCCAAAGAAATTCAATGTCATGGAATTGAGGTATATCATATATCACGTTTAATGGACACATCAGTTTTCCTTTTTTTTGGAAAATATAATATGCACTTTTTCACAATTCACTATTGGAACCCTAAATTATATCCCTGTTTTTTTTTACTTGTAGCATCAAATCTCCTCTTTGTTGAGTCTCCTGCTGGAGAAGGATGGTTATACTCGAATACAAGTTCGGATTATAAATCTAGCGATGCATCCACTGGTAAAGTTAATAGCTACATCTACTTCTGTTTCTTTTCACTGATTCTTGCATCGTACAGTGTTCTTAATTACGGCGATACTGATGGTAACATCTCTGTTGGTTTTTCTTTCTTGAATTGCATATACATTTGCTGCAAAACGAAAGTGAACTTTATAACAACAAATTAAGCAGGCCAGAGTTTTTGTTGAAAGTTGAAGTTAACATTCAGATACCAATAGTAATGCTTGGTGGACTGAATATTTCCATAGAAGCCTAGATATGCAGAATAAATTACCTTACCTGATATTCTGGTGCTCTATGTGCCTCACCATACCATTCTTCATACTCATATCTTGTGGACGGAAGTCCTGAAAAAACCATCACATAAAAATTTAAAATGAGAAAACAAATTTATTTGTTGCAGGCAGGGAGTAAGTCTCATCTGAATGCTAGTTCATGCTTTGGCAATAAAACAACAATATTAGCTGAAATAGTATTCTTCTTCTATCGGCAGATCCAGGCAACACACACACACACACACAAGCTGTTAACTTTTTCATGAGAATGAGGAAAGCTGGTTAAAAAACCTTCAAGATCCACACTTGGAAGTGTTTAAACCGCAATTACACACACACGCACACACTCTCTCTCTCTCAATTAAAAGAAGCTAAGCAGTTCTTTCACCATCAAACAACTAGAAAATTTCATACCAACTATTTAAATCTATCTCAACACTAGGGGGCAGCAGAGCGGAGCATGGCTACGATTGGCTTTTATTGGGTGTTTTTTTTTTTTTTTAATTTATTATTTTTATAATGGGTTTTCTTTTTCATTTTTTATTTTTCAATAGATTTAAGTGTAATATTGGGTCAAATTCTATCATTAGAAACCCAGAAGTGATAATTGATGGGCAAATTTCATCTTGAATTTGGAATGACAATACTTATGTGTTTGTTTATCAAAAGAATATTAGGACTAATATTTTTTGTAATGGGAATGAGCTCAACCCCTTATAAGCCATTAGGCAAGACCTCACATTTTCGATGTGAGATCTCTCTCAATACGCCACCTCACGTGGCATTACTTAAACCTTAACAATGAACAATGCATATTGAGTTACGTGGGAGTAGGCGTAATTGTTAGACGCATAATATGCTCTGATACCTTAAAAGGCTATATGCAAGAACTCACATTTTCAAAGTAAGATCTTTCTCTCAACACTAAGTGGGTATCATCAAAATGATGCAAAATTAAGATTGTTTTCAAAACCTAAAATAGAAACGAAGCAAATTCACATTATATAATACCAGAACGATGCAAAATTCGATACCTTTTTATAAGCCTAACACATGGACAACTTATACTTAAAATGGGTGAAAGCACGTGTGGCCTCTTGGCCTAACAGACGTGGGTGAACATTCTCTGATCCTATAAGAAGAATTTAGGCATCCATCACAAAATCAATTGAACAGGTAGAATAGCCCAAGGCACTTATAAGAACTTACACATATACAAAATGAGGAGGAAACTTTAATAGGAAAAATGAAGGAAAAGTCCCCCCCATTTCACCCAAAAAAAAAAAAGAAGGAAAATAAGTTTCTGAAGCACAGCTAGCTTTTATATGGAGTGATTCTTAGGGTTTACGCATTGTGTGAAATAATTTAAAATACCAATTACGTTGAACCAATTCAGGATCTAGCTTATCCTTAGACAATAAATCAACTACCCATTTCATGGTTGAATCATCCGCAGCGAAACCCATGTCTGCCATTTCTTGAACAAGTCTGATCGCCCTTGATGTCTCTTTATTATTGATACACCCTCGGATAATTGTGTTGTAGGTGCAACCATTTGGAGAACAACCCCTCTCCTTCATTAGTGTAAGTAAGTTTTCCGCTTCATTTATTCGGCCCTTGCTACAAAGTCCACTAATCATTACCGTAAATGTCCTGACATTAGGTTGTCCTAAATGGGTAAAGATATGTGTCCTGGCAGTAGAATGTCCTAATTTGGTAAAGAAATATGAGGGCGGCGCGTCCTCCAGCATTTTACAGAAAAGTGCTGCTGCCACAGAAATTCTATCCTCAATAACGAAGCCCTTGATTAGAGTCTTGTAGGTGGCAGCGTCGGGTTTAAAACCAAACTTGAACAACTTTGCCAAGACCGATAAGCTATTGCCCATTTGGCCTAGATGACAAAAGCAGTTGATCATAATGTTTAGAGTACATATATTAGGAACAATTGGCAACAGATCCATTTGCATACACAAAGAGATGGCAGCAGAATAATGTTTCAATTTCGCAACTTGACCCAATAATTGATTGAAATCGACAATTGAAGGCAGAGGACGCGTTTGAAGCATCGAATTGAACAAATTCAAAGCGTCCTCAAGATCAGTGATTTCGGGTGAGTCTGAGTTTCTCTCAAACTGCCGAGCCTTGTATATGTTTTTATATTTTCTTCGCTCTAAACGTTGAGAATGAAACAAAGCCCCCAAGTAATTGTTGAAGAAAACACTAGATTCAAGAAAAGGCATACCTCCTCTGTGTCTGTGTAGGTTGCGATAAGTAGAAGCAGATCTCCACATCTTCAGCGTCTCTAATTCTGAAGCTCAAATCTCGGAATCTGAAACCCACCTGCGAGGGTTTCGCCTCTGTTATCCTGGTTTTCGTCGCGGCAGTGGGATCTCTGAGCAGGTGGAGGTGGAGGAGAAAGAGGTAGAATATAGGAGAAGGATGAGACACCTCTCACCGGACGGCCGTGGATCGAGGGAAGAGAAACTCGGTGAAGGAGAAGAGAGAGGCGGAACAGGGAGAGGAGGGTCGGGCTGATTGTTGAGTTTAATTGGAATTAATTTAGAGGGTTGTTTAGATTTAATTGGAATTATACTTTGTGGGGGTCTGTCTGGTGCTGCCTCTTCTTCTTCTTCTTTTTTATTTTTTATTTTTTTTAAGCGAAAGAGTAGAGAAATTTTATTGAATGTGAATATTAATGTATACATCTTCCCTTGACCAATTAAAGAGCTACTCATAAGTGCACCCCTCTAAATCTAGAAACAAAAGAAGCTACCATGTGAGCAGCTTGGTGGTATCAATTATATGAACAAGTGATAATGATAAGTTGTAAAGTTGGAGTTTATACAACTTTGTTAATGTCCACTGATTAAAATTTATTAGATTAATCAAATAGTTTTTAAAAAAAAATTTAAACGTACATAAATACATTGATACTTTTTCTTTTGGAATAAATACGATAGTATTTTATTGATATGAGGATAAGCAATAAGTTACAAAAATCGGGCTGGCTATGTTATCGAGGATTAGGCGAGTGTCTCTACACATATGGGCTTGGTAGTCGGTCTAACTGGGTAGCCTTGAGATTCAATGTCAACATATCTCTAGAGATGCTAACTTGTTGCGGATGCTTTAGCAAATTTGAGTCATTTTAGTTCTAATTGTAATATTTGGGATCACACTACACGCTCTCTTCATGTGAAGTCTCCTTTTAATTTTGAAAGATAGGGTGTTAGTTTCTCCAGGAATTTTTGTTGTTGTTGTAAGCTCTGTTTATTGTAAAAAAAAAAAACATTTACTTATTTAAAGGGTATTTAAAATTAAACCCAATATGTTAAAACAGATAAGTCTAAATCCAAATGAAAAAGATTGTTATAATAAATTGGGTTGAATTTCAAAATTAAAAAACTAATGCAATTCATATATCTCAAAACACACTTACCACTAGGGCACCGTTATGCATATTATCCTTTAACAAAACACACACTCCACATGAAATATAAGTAACATGGATTGATTCTTCGAATGCAAGCACTTAGTGATTTAGCTAGACCAAAGATAATGTTTATTTAATCTTTTTTTATTTGGTCAAAGTTTATTTAATCTTCGATTAATTCCATTTTATATTGTTCTTTGGAGACAACAACCAAACAAATGCACTGTCACGTTGTCACAGCCCAAAAACAGAAAATAAAGACCAATATATACCAACCAAGAAATAAAGAAGGAAGCTTCCTCACATTCCTTTCTGGAAATGGCACACAAATCAGGAAGCTTCCTCACATTGATCACATCTAAGTTCTAACCATTATTTTGTGAAACATATGGACATTGCTTGGCTCCTGATACATCAGGAGCCCTTCCTCCTCCACATACCACGTGGTCACTTTACAAAAAGACACCTGTTTATTATTAATTTTTTTTTTTTTTGTTTCTTTCAACTCTTTAACTCAAGTCTTGTTGGCAGGTTTTAGCTTAACTCAAGCCTCCTCAACAGCAAACTCCAACTACTTTAAACTCCTAAACTCTTGCTTATAAACTTATGTTGATAAATAAATAAAAGGTATTTAATTTGTTATATAATTTTCTCATCTCCTTACAAGCTAACTGGTTTTCATAACTTTTGCTAAAGTAAATTGGTTGTATAGGTTGCATCCAACCTGTTCCAAGTTAAAAAAAAAAACATTGCAAATCAACGTTGACATCACTGGATAACATATTGCTTAGTCTTGGACACTCTTGAATCTCCATCCACCTACAATATTGCCACTACCAATTAGAACTACTGGATCATATATAGAAATTAAAATCATTTGAGAAAATAGAAACCACAAAAATAAAACAAAACAAAAAAAAGATCACAACTTGGTTTAGAAAACAGGTTGGCTGCAACTTATAACCATTTATTTCACCCAAATTAAAAGCATGGTTAGCTTACAAGGAGAAAAGAGAAGATTATGTTACAAATCAAATAGATGTTTTTATGTATTTATCAACATAAGTTCATTTCAAGTATACTGCTTTGATAAACCATATAAACATAAGAAACCCACTCTTCGAAAGTGATCAAGAAAAAAAACCCTCAAATATGAAGAATCTGCCATGTACAGGAATTATGTAAACTAAAATTCCAAAATTAAGAAAAGGAAACATTGTTGTTGGACTAACCATCCCAGAAGAATTAATACAGGATATAAAATAAACTTTCAATATCCAAGGTGCATATTCCAACATGATAATCAAAAGTTTAAGAGAGGAACTAATTATCAACACAATGAAACTGAAAGTTTTTTTGTTTTTTTGGGTTTGGTCAGAAATGAAACTGAAAGTTAACATTAATCAAAGAAATGCGGAGAAGAATTTGGAAAAACCCAGTCACCAAACAGATCAAGGAGATAGATTAACAAGACTTGAAAAAATAAAAAAATCATGGCCATTTGATGGGAGGTAAATGTTTAAGTTGTGATTTTATATAAAATAAAATAACAAATAACAAATAAGCAACATGTTTTCTGAAGATGTTTTCTAATTAATCTACCAAACGCATTTTCATTTCCTAAAAATGTAAATTCTTTTCTTGTTTTCATTCTCTGAAAATATTCTCCGAAAACATTACCAGACGGGCTCTTAACACTTGTTCTTACACTTAACCTCTAACTCAACACTGTTAACTTTTAATAAAAATTTCCTCAAACCTCAGACAGAGAGGCAAAATGTAATCACTGTGTATTTTTTTGGAAAATAATTGCAAAGTGTAATTACTTGATTAAATTTCAGTTTTTTTTAATTGTTTTTTTATGAGTTTGTTAATAATATATATATATATATATATATTATATTATCCGGATGTCCGCGCATTATTGTTTCTTTTTTATTATTTCTTTTTATTTGTTTTTACCTTTTACCCAATACCCAATTATGCATGTGATTCTTGTGTGGGGCATGCAATGGAGTGCTCTTAATATGACATGGCTTTTTTGTCTAATTTTGGATCAACGAAAGGATTTATGATCTACCAACATTTCTATAGATTTAACTGCACTGCCAGGTAGGATTTTAATTTATAAATTTTCCAAAATTAATTATACTGATGTCTGCTGGTTTCGCTTGCTATTAATTCACCGTTGCTACCATAGACATGGTAGAGAAAGAAAGAAAGAGAAGAAACTACAAGGCATGGCATGAACTATGTTGCACCGACACTCCAAACTGCTTGAGTGTCGGAGTGTCGGACACGCCGACACGCCGACACGCCTCCGACACGCGTTGGATACGGTCAACGGCTGGGACACGGTCAAGACACGCCGCCGACACGGTCAAGACACGGCTCCGACACGGTCAAGACACGGCAGGGACCAGATTGAAATTTTGAAAATAAAAGTTGGGGTCTAAACATGATTTTTGAAACTTTAGTGGACTGATTTGAAATATTTTTAGAAAGATGGGTTAAAAGTGGAAAAAGACTTTTTTAAACCTAAATGAATCCCACATTTTTCCCTTTGTTTTCAAATTCTTTTTTTATTTTATCTATCTCTATTTTCTTTTATTATCTCCCTCTTCACAGCAGTAGAAGAGTTGAATTTGGTGGTGAGGTGAAGATTATTTCTTCTGTTTTATTTTGAAGAGAAACACAACAAGAAGGACGATTCTTTCTTGCAAATCGTGACCAAGAAGGACGATTCCTTCTTGCAAACTCAGGTTAGGCTTCACAGATTTTTAATTTTGTTTCTCTATTGTGTTTTTTGTGTGTGGGTATTTTGTATGATTGTATCTATTTGGAGCTTTTTTTATTTTTAATAAAAGTCTTGTTATTAGTTGTTGAGTATATTTGAATTTGTTTTATTAATTGGGTATTAGACTATTAGACATAATGAATGTGAACCATGTTTTATTTTGTTTCTTTGTTTTGATGTGTTTTGTATCTTTGTATGATTTTATATGTATTTGGTTTTTTATTTTTAATAAAAGTCTTGTTTCTCTGTCTTGAAATATTGAGAATTAATTATTATTTTAATTGCCGTGTCCTAGCCGTGTCCGTGTCCTACTTTTTTGAGATTTTCCGTGTCGCCGTATCACCGTGTCGCGTTCCCGTATCCCCGTATCCGTGTCCATGCAACATAGGGCATGAATTCAAGTCAATTTCTTGCAAGGCTTATTTAATTCTAAGAATTCAAATAAAAACGTGAATAAAGCTTCTAAAGGGGCCCAAAAGTAATGTTAAATTAATACCCAACCAGCCCAGTACGGCCCACCAAATGGAAAGTAGCATGTAAAAGGCCCGAAATTAATGTTATTAGAAAGAATTATCTTGGAAAATCAAGTTTTGAAATAACACAAACACCAGCTTGCGTTGTTACGGTTTCATCGAAAAATAACCTACCTTATAAAAGTTTCTTAACAATTTTTGAAAATAAAGGTGCTTCTCTTTGCCCTCCCATTTCGTCATTAAACGTTGAACCATGCAATGCATATTGAGAAAGAACTTGGGTTCCTACACTAGATACTTAAGAGTACCAAACCAAGCTATGCTTGACAATGAGGGTAGCCCACAAGTGCAGAGAAAATAACCAACAAATTAAGGTTACTTCATCAAGATTATTAGATCAATTTCCATCACAAATGTCGTTGCTTGAAGCATTACGGAGATTTCTTTTTTTAAGTAATAAAATAGACATTAACAAATGCGATCCAAAAATGATCAGAGGCTGCCACTAGCCACAGTGGCTGTGAATCCATGGTAAATGAGAGTCTTACCAGGTTTTCATGTGGCAGTCACTGCAACAAAGATGCACAGCACAGTGGCAGTATCGTCAATTCGTGGGGTTTATGATTACTATGGTTCAGTGAAGATTGAGGTAGATGAGAGGCATGATCATATGATGCATGATTCATGAACACAAGACATTGTTTCTTATCACTAACATAAGCAATATATTATCAAGCCCCCAGAAAAATGATCTAGCCCCCTCCTTTGGGGGTGATCTATAGCAGACTAAATCTGAGTCAAAAACATAAAGAAGAGACACGACCATTCGGCATTTGAGAACAGGAAGCAAAATCTGTCACTCTATAGTTAGTAATTAATTGGTATGCATTGCTGCTGCTATTGCACTCCACTCAATTTAGCCCAATCTACGAATTGCATACCGCCGTAGATATTGTTGGCAAATCGTACACCTATGGTGAATGCCATTGCAACAGGTGGCACACGCTTTGCCAACGGTGATGCTTCAACAAGCCCTTCCAGACCGTTTACGATCTGGTAACGAGTGTTGGACGAGACAGCAAGAAAAACACCTGATTCAGAGAGCAAAACAATTAGCGTAACAAGTTGACAGAGGATGTACTACGTACTACATCAACGTTATCTTTTAGTGCAAGCATACTAGCAAATAAGGTTATAAAGAAAACTGTATTGTGAAGACAAAAGTATTGAGATCGACTCCATTTACGATATCAGAAAACAGGAATCAAATGGCAGGAATATACTGTGCTCTTCGTTTTAAGTGCAGATTGCAGAAACAAAGGTTGTGCGCAAGCATCATTTAATAACATTCCCATATCATAAGATGCGTATCACATTGGACAGAAAATGTTATCCTGGATAGCCCATCCTACAGGAATAACAACTAAGGCACTGTTTATTAATATACATGTTTATTTGACACACATACATATTTATCAATTACAACAGTGTAAGTATTTTATTTTTATAATTTAGTCAAGAAATCAAATTTATGTATGTGCACAGTATCTTTATTCTAGAAAAAAGCTCTCTAAATTATGTTTTAAACGAGCACCAAGGCAAATAACCACTACTAATTATTTATGGAACGATCAAATTCCATGCTTAATAGTTAAGTTTCGTTACTAAGAACTATGAAGTTTTGTTCGGATTTATCAAACCAGAACAAGGATCTGATTTTCATACGGTAGTATTTGTTCAATTATGTTTATGCATTCTTCTAGTTTAGATTTTATTCCTTGATGTCAGTACAAAGACAAAGAGCCGTTTGCATAATAAATGGACAAAAGTAAACAGTGCAATGACTATAAAGGTTTTAGACTTAACAAAAAAAATAAAAAACTTGATGAGGGAAATAATTGAAATCACAGCAAAAAGAACAGGACCTACCCCAAAGAGCAGCACTTTTCACAAGAGGCGGCACAGGTACGTCCTCTTCTGACTTCTTTATGCTCCTGATGATACAAAAAAAAATGTGAGAGAGAGAGAGAGAGAGAGAGAGAGAGAGAGAGAGATGTATATATATATAACAGAAACTGCCTGACACTTCAAATATTCGATATGACAAAAAAACCCAATTCAGGTTTTTCAGTATAAATTACGAAGAGGGAAACAACTAGAAAAAGATGCATAATTTGAATGCTGAAGAACAGATTACAATGGGAGGGTCGTATGCTCCTTAGTGATTTATGTTCCCAAGACACTTTTTTTTTTCCCACTAGCTTGGCAGGCAACATGATGAGTGTTTCATCAATGAACTTGATGGTAAAATAATATTCATGCATGATTCTAGTAGAAGTTCCATTCAATGTATTCTGAAGATATCAAGTTTTGCACCTACATTTAAACGACTTAAGCTCCCTTTCCCTGCAGGTCAGGAAAAGACCTTCATCTAACCACCTCACTCAGATATTAATTTAAAGAAAATAAACAAAATTTCATTTTCTGGTCCACCTGAAGAGGTGGTAGATGAGCCTGAATGGAAACAAAAGAAAATGTACTTCTCAGTGATTTCAAATTATTCAAAATTCAAGAGAATGAAATCCCATTAAATCGCATGTCTCATGTTTCCCTCTCTTTCAAGTATATAGAAGTACGAATACTTAAAAGATACATTTAACAGTGGATACCAACCAAGAGAGACTGGCAAAAAACGGAGAAATACTGTAGAAATTGTAAAGATAGAAAAGCATACCGTTTGGCATTCATGATAAGATTTGCAATTCCTTGTCCAATAAGACCACATACAAAGCCAACTGATCCATACAACACACCCTGGACCAACACGTACCAATCAATTAAAGATAAACATAGCACAACTAGAACCCAGATTTGGGCTGTAGAGAAATAAGAATGGTACAGGAAACTGGTATAGAAACCTAATTTAAAGAGCGAATCATTAAACAGGAATTTGTTTAGAAACTAAAGAAAAATTAAAAAAACTCCATCCCTCGATGGGGCATTCTCTTCAATATTTAAAACCCATAGGGCATCTAACCAATTATAACTTGTCAGTTGCATAAGAGGAAGAATAAGACAACATTAATATTAAGATCTTGTACCTTATAGAAGTATGTGGCTACTCTCTGCTTCACTGAGAATTTACATCCCGGCCTTTCAGCTTCAAAGACACTGCATATGAGGAATAGTGTACAGTGATTAACTTATTCAAGATCATCCAAAGCTTCACGAAGGAAGAATGCTAGAAAGAATCATTGGTTTGAAACCAACTGTGGGAGATAAGATAAGAACACAGTTAAGAGGTCAGAAAGAGGCAGCCCTGAGTCCCGCATTTGGAAAAGTGACTGCTAGTTAGTCATTTGGTTTCATCATGGGGGGCACATGGGGGCCTACAAATTATTGGAAGCACCAAAGGAGTAATTAAAGAATAATGATGGGAAACAGCATCTTTCATCATCTTTCAATGAACAGAGACAATAAGATCAATATCCTTCTTCATGTTATCAGAGATATATTGCGGATACTCCCCTATTTCAAAGTCACCGAAAACCCTTTTATACTGAGTCTAAGTATCTGGAAGCAGACAAATTCAGTATCAAACTGTAACTGGATCCTCATTGTACTAAACCATGCAATGAGGTTGTGAAAATAATAGCTAACGTTTAGTTCTAGCAGACTTGCAATGTGCAAAACAATGACATCAAAAGAAGATATAGAGCAATTTTTGGAGCCAACAATAGGTCTGATGCATAAAGATGATGATGATTGTGCATTCAACAAGAAAGCCTATTTAACCCAAGGAGGAACCAAAAGATACCAATTTATGCTGGTCTACATAATTGGATAAGAAACTTCGACATTAACAGTTTCTTGATATCAAAAAAGAGCTGAATGATGAAGAAATATTCATGATTTCCAAAAATTCATCACAAAGTCCTTTTTGCACTGGGTATGTGTCCTATTTTTAACATTTCCAATGAAATTAATTAAAAATAGAAACAGAGGCGACTGGTAAGATGGACTAAATTTGGGGTAAATAATACAAATCAATACTTGTTGAGCTCTTGCCACATGCAAGTCAAGCGCAGGTAACTATGGACATATTATATAAGATAAAATTCAGCAGAATATTAGTTCCTAAATTGCTGCCTTGCAGTGCTAACCTGCTAGGAAGGGCCGCACAAGCATGTTGCAGGCGTCCAAATAATCCTCGTGATACTGATGGCTTTCCAATTCGAGCATAGGGTGCCAACATGCCAACCAAAGCAATGTCAACAGCTATTCCAACCAAAAGATCAGCAGCGTACAACTCAAACTCAGCCCAGAAATCCTTTCCCCTTTTCTGAACTTCTGCAAATGTTGCACAACAAGAATCTATGACTATCTGCATTACAAAAGAGTCGAGGAAGAGAAATTTCTTCAGTATTCAACAAGATCAACAACTATCAAATGTAATGGTCCAATTTGAAGGCAACGTATATTTAATGGAATTCATAGCACTTTCACCAATGCAAACAATGACCCAAAAACTCAATTACTGATATTTACAGTGAAAAATGCAAGGCTACAATTCTTTCACGAGCACTAATGATTTACAGCCCCTTGACTTGAAACACAAATTACTCAAAAACAGTATTTACCAAAAAGAAAGATCACGAAAACAAACCTCTGTCCCGACTTTAAAAAGAAAGGAAGGATCAGCCAGCATACGATTTCGTAGCATAGAGCAATACTTCATCAAAAAGCCCAGTGGCCAAACTGACCCCTGAAAGTCAAATATATATGTATATATATAAATTAGAAACCCAATAAGCAACTTAGCAAAAACCATATATCTGAAGATTTTTCAATAGAAATGGAGACCAAAGGCAAAACTTTAAACCTGCAAATCCAAGTAGCGTTGAAGAAACACTTCCCGAAGCCCAGTAGTCTTCGCAGCCTCAACCATGTCCTGAGGAAGCTTCACGCCCCGAGCTTCACTCTCCTTCATCACCTCATCAAACTTCAACAATGGCCCAAACTCATCTCCCTCCCCACCCTTATCACCACCATCTCCTTCTCCTTCTCCACCTCTTCCTCCACCACCAAATGAATCTCCACCATCACCACCATCATTGCCTCCACCGGAGCCATCTATTCTCGGCTCAGAAACCCTAGCTTCTGCCACCGTGAAATTATCATTCTGTCCCGCAACAAAGGTCGTCTCCGATCCCACGCAATTGAGATAGAACCGGCGGTTACGAAACGAGGAATGGCGTGAAGCCACCAGCTTTAAGGAGTTTGTGAGCTCGAAATGGAGTTTAGGGTTTTGGGGACATTGCAGAGGAATTCTAAATTCGGGGACGGAGTTGGAAACGACGGCGTTTGGGAGGTGGGAATGCGATGGTGGTGGCGAGCAGACTGACATTGTTCGTAAGTTACGAGCACAAAAGCGCAGTCTTTTCGACCCAAAAAAAAAAATAGCGAAGAGAAGTGCCAAGAAAATTTGACCGAAGGGATTGTTATTACATGCGGTTCTGTCCATGGAAATGGAGCACGTGTTTTTTGGGCAGCTGTATAAAAGTTTTAGAAAATTGAAATCGTCGCCTGAGAGATTCGAACTCTCGCGGGGAAACCCCATGTACTTAGCAGGCACACGCCTTAACCACTCGGCCAAAGCGACGGTTGTTGTCTGCCTTACAGTCAGATCCTTACTTATTTGCTTTCTTAGAACTTAAAGATGCATAATGAAATAACGAAAAACAAAAATGTGTGAACAAATAATGGAATATGCTGTTTAATAATTACTTAAGAAAGTTAAAAAATGTATGAGAGCACTTCTAGCAGTTTGTCATTTGACATAGCAAGGGGGGCTATGACAGCTACTATTCACATGAATAGTATCTGCCCTTGCAAAAAGCAATTTGTGTTTCCACCGTTACCATGGCAAAGGGCAAACACTATTCATTTTTTTGTTTTTTTTCACAAATTTGTTTACCTAAACAATTAATTTGGATAATATTTTCGGATTAGATTTTTGGGTTCGTACGTGTCAATATTTACTATAAAATTCATATCTCATAATCGGATAAAATTTTCGGATAAGATTTTGGTGTTGAAAGTGAAGAGTATTGGTAGGTATTTATAGAAAGAAAAAAAAATTATAGTATTTTTGGGTTTTTTTAAAAAAAAAATTCGAATTGTTTTCATTATTTTATTGCACAAAAATTGGCTGCCGTTGGATTGGAGGGAAAAATCCTATCAGAGAGCCTAGACGACGCCACATGGCTGCTAGCCGTTAGCAGCACTGTAGCGCGTGCATTTTAAATTTTTTTTTTACGTTGGTGCGTGCAAAATTTCAAAAGCGAGGGTTGGCATCAGCGCGCTGACGTCATCCCAAAACTCGGGCTTGCACGTGGGCTTGCCTCCCCCTCAGGCCAGCCCAGTCTCGTGGCCCCCACCTCCTGCCCAGGCCAACCCTTGTTGCTGGAAACGGTTTTTTGGCCCAAACCCCCCTAGCCCATGCTGCTGGAAGTGCTCTTATGGAATGTTGAGTTATTGATATTGGAATTGAGAATTTCAAATGTTTGAACGCTCTTAAGTAATAAAATGTTGGGCTTGAGTTGAACTCAAGTTATCTCGAAACAAAATTCTCACTTTCTCCGAAGTTTTACGAGTTGGATATGGTAATGAGTGGAAATCAAGTTATGCGTATTATCCTCTACTATGAATACTAGACAACTTTAACCCAACTAGTTTACTTGATCGTGGTCGATAACAATATTCGCTTAACTTGTTTATTTACATGTTATATCGATTTCACTCGCATATTATAAACTAAAAACTTAAAGGCTATATTCCTTTTATTTTAAATCAAACTTGTCACTCATACATTAATCATAAAACAAAACCTACGTAATGCCTATGTAAACAAAATCATAAACACATAACCTTATATGCTTCTCATCAACTACCTTTTCTATCTTGTCACATAAACGTCTCACTCTCCCATCAAACACCATGCTTTACCAAAATTATTTGAAAAGTAACAGGGATTAAGGCAAAACATAGCACCATAATAAAAAAGAGCACACTAGAGAAATGACTTGAATTTGAACATTACATTTATAGTCTCATTAGTGAGACCGTTCAAATAAAATTGACAGCTTAGGTCGTGTTGGGCTCTAATGATTAAGTCCAATGGGCCATGTGGGCCTAGACTCAGATGAATAAGTTCAATGGGTTCAAATCCATGGTTGGAAGATTATTATTATTTTATCGTTGTTTTGTCAATTGTTTGTTCTAAGTTTAGGATAAGTTTTGGAATATTTAATTCAAATTCCTATTTTATTTCAAACAAGCATGATGGTTGAGGTGGTAAGTTGGTGAAGTCTTGGTAGGTTTTAATCTCCTTGGTCCAGCCCAAGTACAACCCGTTTTAATGCGAGTTTGGGCTTTAGACCGTGCACGGATCAATATTTTTTTTTATAGATGGATTGACGTGACACGATCCAATTAATTTAATGGGTCAGCACGACAAAGAACTTTATGTAGACAAAGGTTACTTTCAAGGGTTTCATATATCACCAACTAGCTTTCCTTTTCTTAATATGTTGGAAGAAGTTCTAAGTTCGAATTCCATTCTCCTAATTAATAATCTCTTTGCAAAAAGCTCAAGTAATTGGGTGACACCTTTTCATATATCAAAATCTCTTTGCATAAGGACACCTTTTTATTTTTATTTTTTATTTCAATTTTTTCAACTTATGGCTTAAAATTAAAAGCATGTAATTGGGAGAATTAACTAACACTCCATACATATCATCTCCTTTAAACTGTGAGGAGCTTACAATATGATGACCAAGCTCTCAAGAAACAATTAGCCAGAGGTGTCATTTGTTCATCAGGAGGGAATCATGCTCAAGGAGTTGCACTGTCAACACAAAAACTTGGTTCTAGTGTTGCGATAGTCATGCCTCTTACAACTCCTAAAATCAAAGTTCAATACTCATTCCAGATAAGTAACACGGAGATAATGATCTTGTTTTAATTTTCTCCTTCCTTTGAGGATTGAAAATATTCTTAATTAGAGCAGCTTTTTATAGAACGGTTTAAGATTCTCAATCCAAAATTTTATCCTCCTCCAAACAGATGCTTCCAGTCTGATTATGGAAGTAGTGTTTGACTAAGTGTAAGCGGCCAAGTCATCATCAAAACTAACACATCAGTCCTCACCTACTTTGCCGAACTTTTGCCAAGAATTTCCTGTTAGTGTTTGTTTGTGAAGTTCTTCTAATTTACATGCTAAATTTAAAGGACACAAGAAAGCCAGCCAATTTCAAACATAGTTTTCCACTATTTCACAAACTTTGAGTTACAACTTGGTTCTTAAAGATGTACATGTATAAACCCAAGAACAAACTAACTTTAAACGACAAAAACTAAAACATTTCTTTCCTCTGTGAAACAAGGTGTATTTACTTGTACAAATCAATCCTTAGATGGGACTAGCATTCTATAACAGGTAATCATAACTTCTATTTTTGTTTTTCTTAAATTATAATGGTTCATCCTTTGATGACTTCCCCTCTCAATAGGTGAAAAGAATTTCTCTCTGTACTCAAAATCCAACTTCAAAAGAACAATCCTTTCTGTGGGTATGGTTAAGTTGCATACCATCCTCCGTTCAGAGACCTCTGAAAGAATTCTGGTTGGTTAACAGAAACGTGAAGGAAATGAAACCTGCTCAAAAACATTCAAAATGTCTCGAGGGCCCTGCTTATGGATTTCCAATTCTTTTTCACACGTTTTCTGGGAACCAACCAGAGCCTCTATGTGTCGAGGCATGACTTCAATTTCTTTATACTAGCTCTCAGAACAAAGAGAAACTTTTGTTGTGTCTAGAACGCAGGGACGGGCGTGCCTGCTCAACTGATATTCTCGGGGAGGGCCCAGTACTTTCAATGGTATCTGGTTTAGCATCAGAGGGTCGCGAAAGAAGACTGCACCCAATTCTCCTGGCAACCACACGAGGAGAACTGAGAGAGCTATGTGATTTGTTCACCTTTTTCATCTCTTGCTTTATTTTACTAAACTCTTCTTCGAGTTCACCGACTCTAGATCTCATCTTTTCCATATCCACCTTTAAAACCCGGTTCTCACGCACCATAGTCACCCACCCATCCCTCTGTATAATCTGGCCAGCCATGTCACCTGGGAGAGTCACAGGACCTGCAGGGCCACTCTCAGTTTCCAAGCCATGAAGACAACCAGCTAGAGCGGTTCTCAAATGCATCTGCTCAAAGAACAGGACTTGAAGAACAACTCTAAGTGGCAGCCTTTCATTTTGGGATGCATGGGCACAGGCATCAATAGAGAGTTTCGAGAAGTCAATCATGCTGCAAAGTTCTTCCTTCTCTTTATCTGAGAGCCAAGGGTGTGCCTGAAAAATTGCAGTCAGCATTATAAAACTTCAAAAAAAAATTGAAAAAACAAGAAAAAGGCAGTTTTTTTCTCAAGAGGTGGTCTAGCAAAATTAAACCTTGAAGTATATATCCAGTGACCTATACAAGCCATCAAACAAAGTCCTTGAAGATTCTGGGAGGGCCTCTACAAGAGAGCGTATCTTTACTGGTTTTAAAGTCACATCTGAAGCAACCTCCGCAATATAGTTATCTACCAACTTTGCAACTTTTTGTAATGGTCTTGATGATGGTGATGTTTCCATGTCAAATGATGATGGAGAAAATGGTGTGACCTTTGATTCTGACGACATAAAATGATGGATTATCCGTTCAACACAGTCGGTATCATACAACGCGTCAGCATCTGAATATGTAGGAATCAGAAGGCCATCTAGGGTTGCCAACTCCAGTTGCCTTCCTATTCTCCTCTCCAAAGCATCCTTGCAGGTTTCACTGACACCCAATATTAATGCCACACGAAGTAGACCAAGTAGAAAACGGCAAAATGATTTCCCCTTCTTTCGAGGAAGAAGTTTTTCAATGGATTCTAAAACTACCCTTTGATCAAGGGCAATGGGTGTCAAACTAAAACTTGTAACTGTTCTTGGTATACCATGTTGTCCACCCTGCCATCGTCCCAGACCAGGTAGGTACTTCCTGGTATAGTGCATTACAGCACCCACTAGGTTTTCGGGTCTTATACCCCTTGTTTCCATTGTCTTGATAAGTCTCTCAAACAAACTCACACTGAGGTATGAGATGTCTTCGAACCACCAGTCAGACTCAGAGCTTCGAATTCTTGCTCCGGTGTTAATTCCATTCCATAGAATGCTTCCACCAGGGCTCTGCAAGCTACCATACATCATCATGGGCCATCCAAATAAACTAGGATCTGTACATACCATCACAGATAGAGCATTTACACATTTGTTTACTATGTGAAGTTTTTCTGCCCTTTGGATAACAGTCTCACAACTTTGAAGTGCCAAGATACAGTCCTTCCAGTTGTGAAGTATATTCTTATGGAAGAAACTCTCTGACTTTGAGAGCAAGTTGCCTTCTCCATACTCATCTGTCATTTCAAGGTAGTCTGCTGTACAGTAGATCATTACTATGTTTCTTGGAGTCAATTCAATCCGCACACCATAGCAGAATTTAGCTGCAATGAGGAATGTGTCAGGGCCACCAGGGAATTCTTCCAGAAGTGCAGTGAAAATCTTGTCATGTGTGCTTTTGGACTCCTCATACATACGTGCTATCTTCCCAGATTTTGATATGAGAGGAAACTGGACAGTTATGAATTGTCATAAGTGATAAGTCCTATTTAAATTCACTGTGACAGCTATGACAATATTTTCCATTATAAACATATCCTTAAAAGGAGGAAGACAGGAGAGACAACAACAACAGCAACAACAGATCACAATACAGAAAAAATCAACTAAGAAACATAACATAACAGTTTATCACTAATAGTGAAATGAAGCTATCAACAACATGTCTAGCATTAATGCTTCAATTTCCAGAATATAATCCTTAAAAAGATAGTAGGGGGAAAATAACCACTTAAAACCCGGCTTCCATTCGACAAATACCTTCTATTTTTGTAAGGGAAACATATATTGAAAGCTTATAGTGCACCACCAACTACCAGGGAAACCGAAAAGCTCATGAAAAATCTAGCATAATCTTAACAAGCCAGTCAACAACTTATTTCTGAAGTTCGGGAATTACCCAAACGTTTTTATCAGTTCCTATCCATTCTAAATCCCCAAAATTCCATAATCCACCACAGCAAATAATAGGTGCATACCTTGTGAAGATGGAAGCTCACGCCGTCCACCACAACAGTAATATCACTTGGCAATCCCGCTTTGCAAAACCTTGCGGGGAAAAAAAACACAATACATCAATCACAGTCTCTCCAACTCTTTCATATATTATTCAATGAAAAAATCAAACTTCATTCTAATAAAAATAACAAAAAAGGTGTATTGAGACTGAATTATAATTGAATTGTGGAAGTGAAGGCTGTAATTAAAATATAATCAGACTCTGGCCTCTCGCCTTAAAAGGGCCATAATAACAATAACCCATTTAATTAATCTCAAAAAGAACAATAACGGTGAGAATTAAAGCTTTCAACAATTGGGATTGTATTTCTGTGCTTGGAAGTGTATGCAGAAGACAGAGAGAGAGAGAGAGAGAGAGAGAGTACCAGTCATTGCCCTCTTTGCGAAACTCTGAAACCTTCCCAGCTGGAGGCATGGTTGAAGCGGGAAGAGAGTACCCTGTCTCTCTCTCTCTGTATGGCTCTCTCTCTCTCTCTCTCTCTCTCTCTCTCTCTCTGTATGGCTCTCTCTCTCTCTCTGTCTCTCTAGCCAAACAGTAGCTTCATTTTGGGTGGAGAACAGAGACCGAGAAACGATTTCTTTAATCAAAAGTGAAAAAAAGAAGAAGAGGTTAAAGATGCCAAGCAACGTAAGTAGGAATCCAAGTCCAGCATAGTCAAACAAAGGTCGTGTGCCCAAACACCAACCAGTGGGCCTTTACAGCTATGACTTCCCCTACTCTCTCCCTTCATCAAAGGACAAAACCCCAACCCCACACCACCACCACCACCACCACCAAATACCATGGGACCATTAAAAAAAACCCAACACAATTTCAAATTCTATAATCAAAACCCAGAAAAGGGTGCACAGATCACGACGCCAAAACAGTCCCAAGTGTGAGAGCCAAGCAAGTGAATTTTAAAATGGGACAAGCACAAGAGGCCGGCATGTGTGGGAACATAGCAATGGAGATCGAAGCGAAAGCATCAATCAGCGGTCGATGACTCGATGGGCTTTAGCCGGCCGAGAAATAATGGGGTTTGGAGACAAAGGTTAATAATAATGCGGTTTGTCTGAGGCTTTTTGTCAAACACCTTCCCTGCAATGATTTTCCCAAACGCGTGGTGTCTGTCTGCTTGTGGAAGATTGACTCCATCATATTCATATTCATCCGAGTAACTACGGTTTTGCAGAGAGTTTGTTAGTGTGGGGCATGGGACCCACCAGAAGCACATCATTCTTCTGGTTGTATTAGTGTTGTTGTGAATAAAAAATAATAAAAAATAAAATAATATCTTCTTCTTTTTTTTTAAATGAAATTAAAAAAAACAAAAGAATGTCTTTAGGAGTTGTAACTACCTCCACGGGTCCTACATGTGACGTACGTTGGGTAGAAGTGTTTTTTAATTTAGTTTTAAATATTATTATTATTACTAGATTAATTCCTGATGTTTGCCACCGTCCTTATCATCGTTGCAGAAAATGTCCATGTGTTGCTAAATATGAAAATGATTGGTACAGCTGGGCTATAGCTAGCTGCCACGGATCATAAAGATTGAATTGAGGGGATTTTCTTTGATGGGAAAACCTCTCTTAAATGGGACTTTTAATGGAGCAATGTTCTCAATTAAATCATTATATATGTCGTTGTTCATATTGTTGGTAGTGTTCTCAAATAACCCAACAGTCTTTGATATATTATGTTGAGATATCTCTCGAATAAGTTTATTAAAAAACTATATTTGTAAAATCTATTCTGCATTGTATTTCAATGATCTGTCAAATTTTCACGTTTTAATTCACAGATCATATATTCGAAAAAGCACCCAAATCATATGTTTGAGCATGGTTAGAAGGTAGGTAGCTAATCTAGTGTTTATTTGGAAAACTGTGTTGGTCTACTTATTCCATTATCACTAATGTCCAACGTTTTACGATTTGCTTAATCTTTTTCAATGATGATTGTGAATAAAAACTTAAAAAATAAACGGGTTTAATCATTCAAAAACCATGCAGAATGCACAACACATTAATTCCACTTGTTCATGAGTAGATTATAGGAGCAGCTTGGTTTAATGAGGGTTAGGTAGGTGCATTTAATGATCATTATCTATATACAGAACCAGAGAGCAGTAATGAGCACTATGAATCTGATAAGTTTATTATAATATTTTTATACTTTTTATACTCTTAAAAAAATCAAATATAAAAAGTATAAAAATATAGAAAATAATAATTACGTGTAGAGTAAGTAAAGAGAATTAAGTAGATAATGTAAGTAATTAGCTTAAATAATTAATTGTATATCGTTGTGTTACTATTATGATGATGACAATTGAGCATGGCATATGCATGGTGTTTATTGCATATACAAATTGTGAGATGTTGATTTGGTGAGTTTTACAGCAATATAAAACCACTTCATCCAATCCCAGTGGAAAATGCCCTTTAATTGTAGATCAATAATCTTAAGTTCGAACTTTATGGCACCTTGTCAGTGTGCGTGAAAAAAAAAACCCCATTCCCCAATATCGCTTGTATAAAGAAAAAGAAAAAAAACTCATTTCATCTAGTTGTCTTATTATATGCACGATCACCTCTAGTTTTTTTAAGGCATAAAATAGATCAATGCAAAAGTGTTTTAAGGGTCGAATGCGAGAGGTCGGGCACATGATTATGTATTGTTTGTCCACCAACCTCTCACTAATCGTAGTACTTGAACCTGAACCGATGCTATATGAGGCTGCATACGTCTGAAATGATAATGCTATAGGTAACAACAAAAATTATTCAAATATATTCTCACCAAATAAAAAGAAATTGGGAATGTATAGGTAAATTGAAAACCAGTTTTAGCGCCAGTGTTGGGCCAAAAAGCAGTTGTGGACCGTGGTTTTTATATAAATACATTTCGATACGAAACCTGAACAAAAGCGAACGCAAGGCACCCGTGGCCTAATGGATAAGGCGTCTGACTTCTAATCAGGCGATTGTGGGTTCGAGTCCCACCGGGTGTGCTTCTCTATTTTATTTTATGCTTTTAAAATATTAATATAAATGCCTTCCATGTTTGTAACCCACATAAATTACTGAACTATCCTCAGCGCCACGTGTTTTTAATTTGGGTAATATCCTTTTTTTCAATAATTATTTTATTTTTATAAATCATACATACCATTTGTTTCTAAAACTATGATTGCATACAAAACTGAATCATATACGTGTCTATGATTGTATCTGTTTCCTTTCTTCTCAAGGAAGGTAGAAGTTGGAAAGAAAGAAGAAAAAAAAAGTATTAGAGATTCTGCCAACTATATGAACCTAATTATTTGAAGGGAGAGTGTTCTCTTTCATTTTGTAATCAATTTCTCCTCTCCATCTTAAAATACCAAAAGACCTAGGATAATAAATTTTATTTATAAATATAAGCTATTGAATTGATACCAATCACCCTTCCCCCTACCCAACCACCCACTTTTATTTGTTACTTTTTAATATAAGCGATAGTCTAAACTACAAGGGAGGAGACTCACACACTATCAAAGTGCTATGAAAATTAACACCTGAGACATCTGCAAGTCAAGATCATTTTCTACTAGGAGCTGGTTGGCTCCCAACTCTCTCTCTTCATTATTGTTTTACATTTTAACCGGATAGTAACCGCTTCTACTTTTTAAGAACATGCATCTTTAATATCATACTGGACAAGATTCTACAATTGTTTAGAACATCATACTGGACAAGAATAAGATCAGATCCAGTCCAGTATTTGTCATCTCCCCAACCCAAACCAATGACAATTTCTCGTTTTTGCCCCAAACACAAAAACAAACTTCCAAATAGAAAAAAGTTTTTCTATATAAACCCACACTTCTCTTTGTTCATCCCAATACTTAAATCATTAAGTTGTTAAGTTTTATTATTGTGTAAAAAGACAAAAAAGTCATCAAACTTAATACTTAACCCTAGTATATCCATACACACTCCCTACTACTCTTCATATTAAGTTTAAAAAAAATACAAACTTCACTACATCTTATTGCCATATTATTATTCTCTTTTAAAGACGTAGAACGTTGAGAAACCTATCTCTTTAAAAGCTATGTAGGAGCTATTGGAAAACCTTATTGATTGCTTGGCTGTAATGATCTTATTCTCTTCCCTTTGTTTCATATATACTACAAATATTGTTTAATAATTTAAGTAGTATGAGGTTTACATAGAATTTTGTTTTAATTTTTTCTGCTAAGTGTGTATTTAAGGGTAGTTTAGAAACATAGTGGGATTTTATTAGAAATTGTGACAATTTGAATTAGAAGTTGGGGTGAAATTAGAAAAACTCAGAGAAAAATGGTCCATGCGCCTCCAAAATGAAACATAGGACCATTTTCGTTCTATTAATCTCACTAATAATTTTAGGCATTTTAAGTGGAACTTTCTCAATTCATCGGTACTCAATTATCCTCTTTTTTTTCACCTGTAAATGAGAACAAAAGCAGTAGAATGCTTGAAATAAATAAATTAATAATAATTTAAAAGAGCCAACAAGAGCCAGCGAGGGTTATCGAAAATGAATACAACACCCTAGTACAAAATAGAGGAATGGCAAGCATTCCCCTAAAGAAACAGAAAAACACTTCACTTGTATAATGTGGCCTATATAGCCCCCAGCATGTCGCAACAAAAGCTCTGGTGACAAATTACAGTAACATGATATATTTCCCTAATGAAATCTAGATATATTCTGCAGGCATATATCCAAAGCACAATTGTTGACCTCTACCATGAACTATTGACTAACAACACTGGTAACACGAAAAAATGTACTATATATTCAAATCAGACATTAAGATACATCTGAAGACTTCTTTAGAAAGAATTTTTAACACCTGTCAAACAACAGCACATCTAAGCAAGAATCCTCCCAAAGCCGTACTTATTTAGCTTGTAGCAGATGCTTGGGAGATGGCCTTCTTGACAGCTTCGGCATATGTCCTATGCTGATAGGTGAGGGTTGATTCAAGCAGGTCCCATAGCGAAGTCTTCGGGTTCCAGCCTGTCATACATAGCACATTACATAGTTAGAATGCCGTAAAGTCAGAGCTCATTTACATTAAAGATGGGGTAGAAGAAAGATACATACCAAGCTGCTTATTGATAATAGTCATGTCAGGAATTCTCTTGTCACTATCATCATATCCCACTCCATAGAATTCTTGAGAGCTTACATCGATGGTTGGTGTCTCCAGTTTTGGTTCACCACTTACCTTAACATAGACCTGCAATATGCAAGAACATCAATCCTCATATCCAAATATAAGACTGCTAATCCAACTTAATAAACTAAAGAAAAAAGGGTATATCAAAGACAATTCTTCACCTCAGTCATCATTTCACCAAGCTGCCTGACAGTAACTTCATTGTTAGGGTTGCCAACATTGAAAATGTGGCCATTGGCCCTAGCAGGATTTTCCTGTGGAAGATGTCACATTGATGAGCAACTTCTTTTGCATGCTAAATATTAATTTGAAAAGAGAGATGTTTTTCTTATAACTTACAATCATCAACATAACAGCTTCAATAGCATCCTTTATGTAGACAAAAGTTCTCTGGGATTGGCCACCATCTACAAGCTTGAGTGGCTCACGGCGAAGAAGATTCTGCAACAGAGAAAAGCAGGATGTGATCACAACGCAAATATGAAATACCAAATAAATAGGGAATATTACAACTAATATCGCACATACATTACTAAAGCAGGCTAGAACTCTTGGAACACCCTCACTTGGGCCGTCAATCCCAGGAATGAAATCCATTCTAGGTCCAATCCAGTTGAAGGGTCTCACAATGGTAAACTCAAGACCATTTTCCGCACCCTCAGCTGTAAACAAGAAGAAAGTAAATCAGAAGACTACATTACAAATACCAATTCATGAACAGCCAGATAAAAGTAAAACAAGGAGATCACCAACCATAAATCAACCTCTCGATCAATTGCTTTGCACATGCATAAGACCATCTCTGCTTCTCAATAGAGCCAAAAATGCAGGGGGATTCATCTTCTTTAAGCACATAATATGCAGGATCCTATTAAACCACAGCACACGAGTAAATTTTCCATTATCAAAAAAGCAAATTATACAGAATCAACAAACTTTAATGAAATAGTGACTTAATCTGAAGAAGCCACATTACAAACTGAAAACATAGACAGCATCATATCACAGGAAAATTGGAGAGACAAAAGGAACAAATAAAATGTTATACAATCTATAGGACACAATACTTTTTGTTTCCTAGAGTTCTTTCGTTTCCCCCTTTCCAAAAGGAGGCAAAAGTGATCACTTCCAATTAGCAATAACAGGTGAGCTGCAACAGACGAGAGCTGCAACTGATAAAATCGCATCACAAATGTTACTTTTAAAAAAGCATATATCCTTCATGAAAAAATCTAGAGTTCTTTAGAAAAATCTATATCACTATTTTTAACTGCTTTTACAAGGCCCAATTTACTACCATTTCTCCATCCATCTAAACACTCAAACTCTGTTCCACCAATGTGCCAGAACCTTACAACCTAAAGTTGCTATAAGCAAAATCTACAATAGACTTCCTGGACCACAAGAAACATTCATTGGATACAAAATTGAATTGGACATAACCATATCCAAGAAAATTGTACAAACCCCAAAGATATGAGATATGACAAAGTGAAACTCAAAACGTATGAGATGCTGCTATTAGGATGAGAAGACACACAAAACACATGAGATGCCATGATATGATATCTTTATTAGGCCTGGCCTGCTCAGGTCAGCCTTATACTTGTTTCATAGGCCTGAGCTCCACCTCAAGGAAAAGGATCAAGTCCAATCCCAGCACTTTCTTTACACTTTAACATATCCAGTACTATTTGTACCGAAATAAAGGACTACTATATAATAAGAAACTAGGAAAATGATAAAATAAGAACTATAATTATATTATGATATTAATATTCTCATAAGTATAATAAAAGGTCGGACCAGACTTGGCTCTTCGCTCTCAAGTCCAAGCCCGGTCCTACACAAACTCAGGCCTCTATTTTCAGGCTTACCCATCTTAAGGAATCCAATTTGTTATGCATGCAACAAAATGTCAGTATAAGATCAAATCACAAATTCAAGCATATGCTTAAGTATTACAGCCTAATGCCATACCACCGATACATGATTGTAGATCCCCAAAAGCAGAAAATTGCAATCAAAACATCTGAATTATGCAAAATGGAGAACTTTATCATAAAACAAACGTCAAGAAAAGCACAGATCTAAATCGTGCCCAATAAAACATTAAAAACATTATATAAAAAAGAAAGAAGAAAGAAAGGTGAACAAGAAAGGGAGTGGGCTACCTGACGAAGAGGGCTATCTTTAGGAAGATAGCTTCCAATGGTTTTCCCATACACTTCACAAGTAGAAAAGTGAATCAACCGCTTGTTGTTTTCCGAACAGTATTTCACCTAACGAAAAAATTTCATAAAAAAAAAAAAATTGTAAGAAAAACCCACATCAACTTCAATCAATTCACACACTAACAACCCAAAATCAAAAATTTCGCAATCAAACCCATAATTTCATTATCCCCAAGAAAACATAAAAAATGAAATGTAGTAGCTGAAACCCACCACAGGCAAAGCGTCAATGAAGTTGCTGTAGATGGTGTCGAGTGGGCGAGTGTTGTAGTCCGCGGGAGTACAGATCGCGGCGAGATTAATGGTCTGCAAAACCCACAAATCCAATCCATCAAAACCCAACCCACCATGAAAAAATGTTCAAGAACCGTCAAGAAAACAAGAAGAGAGAAAATGGGTTATACCAGATCTGCCATCTTGATGAGGCCTTCGAGACGCGAGTCTTGCTTGATGTTGAGTCGGTGGAACTGGATTCGATCGGACCATGGATGCGCGTTTTCGGGCTCAAGAAGGTGCTTGATCTTGTCATTGTAGACGTCCAAAGCTAGAACCTTGTGTGGGGTCTCTGACATCAGCTTCTCGCAGAGATGGGACCCAATGAACCCTCCTGCTCCGATCATGCATATCGTTATCGGCTTTATTGGGTTGCCGTCTAGATCTACTCTAGCCACCGACGCCATTCTTTATGACGACGTTCTGGGTTTGTGGGGGTATTCGATGGGCAAAATGAGAGAGAGAGAGAGAGAGAGAGAGAGAGAGAGAGAGAGAGGAGAGATTTCTTGGGGTTTGAGAAGAAGAGAAGAAGAACATGAAAGAAAAAAATGAGAGGTCGGAATGTATTTAAAGGGAGATTGGGAGGGAGGGAAGGAGACATTGACCTACACTCTTCGTTTTTACTTGCACATGCTACTCGCTCTATGATTGGCCACGTGTGGAGGTACAGTATTAGTATTCTGGGGTTGGTAGCAGTGGATTGGTGTGAAAA
Organism: Prunus avium; assembly: GCF_965620075.1. Classification (NCBI taxonomy): domain Eukaryota; kingdom Viridiplantae; phylum Streptophyta; class Magnoliopsida; order Rosales; family Rosaceae; genus Prunus; species Prunus avium. The sequence continues at coordinate 30,066,979 of NC_142289.1, forward strand.
CTTTGTTAGTTTATTGGAATTGGATCTCATATGCTCTCATGGAAAGTCATGGGAATGGTTTACAAGTTTTGGAAATTGCCAGAGTGATTAGAGCTGGATTTGCTTATTGCTTCATGGCAATCATAATGGGTTTTGTTTATTAAATGTGATCAATAATGTTTAAGCCAAGTAGATTCACTAATTCTCCAAAAACCATTCATTTTCCTTCCAGCTTTTAAAAGAAATTTTTTCTTATTGCTTCTTTGATCAAAATAGTAGCATTCAAAAATACAATATAACTCTTTTGTGTTACGAAGGAGTGTTAAATTCTTGGAAAGAGGACCTGAGCTAGAATGAGGGGTCGAGCTTTAAAATTGGGTGTCGAGATAAATACTCTGTACAAATAATGATACAAATCTCTACTATAATCCTTTGATTTTTAATATGCAACTCAATAAATTGCATAATAGAAACTTCAAGAGATATGCAATTTGGCATTATTCAATAAATAATTGAGCTTTGGAATTATTGAGGATTATTCATAAAACATATTATCATATTATCTAGAAAGTGTGTGTTTGTAGACATAGCAAATGAACAAGTGGTAAGGAAAGTGTTTTAGGTCCATTCAACGGATCGCAAAATACAATACAAGTGTGGTTTTCCAATGAACTGTCTCCCTTCTATTCTCACGTGGGTCAGATTTGGTTTTCAATTATAGAAACCTACTTGCCCACTCTATTTAATGCACGCGCTTTGCTGCACTGACTGTCCTCTATCTAAAACCCCCTTTCCACCTTTCTTTTTCGCAATCTCCTCTTTTCTTTTATAAATTATACCTTTTCTATATCTTAATTTCCATTGAATGAAGGAAAAAAAAAAAACACAAATTTGCATTTATAGCATATCCCAAGATCAAGAAAAAAACCACCAACCAAACTTACTTTCTAGAGCAAAAAGAAACTACCTACTCCTCACTCATTACATTTTTTAACCTTAAATTTGTACATATCAATGTGTTTATTGTGTTGATTAATTGGATTGGCTTGTAGATATCATCAATTTGTTTGTTGTGTTTCACTTGACATTAGTCTTCCCTGTATTATTCTTTTCCTTCTTTACAACACTATGCCTTACTTATTCTTTATGCAATTGAATTCTCCAAGGTTCTATTTGGTTCGCATAAAAGATTTGATAGGAAATAATTTCCCATGTCTTTTTCAAGGGATGAGAAATGGAAGATTTTTTTTCCTATGTTTGGTAATCTTGGAAAAGTAACCAGGAAATACCACTTTATTTCTTTTTGCATGTTTTGTTTGTGTAGGAATGTAAAACAAAGTTTGTTTAATTTTCCAATTATACCATATGAAATCAAATAATAATAAAAAAGATTGCATTTAATGCTATATTGTAATTTTAAATTGTTAATTGGGATAATAGATGTTCATATTAATTTACGATGCCTCTCAATGCTTATAGAGCACCTTCATTCGAATTGTCCAATGATAAGCAGTGAAAATACTAATTTAAGGGTCTGTTTGATAACCATTTCAGTTTTAGCTTTTTATTTTCATTTTTTGTGCTACAATATAGAGGAAAAAGAGGAATAATGGAAGTGAGAATGAGAGTGGAGATGAGATTGAAAAGGAACATGAGAGTGGAGGATGGCAAGGAAGAGTAACAAAAAGGAAAACCAAAAACTAAAATCAAATATACCAAAGTTTGTGTAGGAATGTAAAACAAAGTTTGTTTAATTTTCCAATTATACCATATGAAATCAAATAATTAAAAAAAAGATTGCATTTAATGCTATATTGTAATTTTAAATTGTTAATTGGGATAATAGATGTTCATATTAATTTACGATGCCTCTCAATGCTTATAGAGCACCTTCATTCGAATTGTCCAATGATAAGCAGTGAAAATACTAATTTAAGGGTCTGTTTGATAACCATTTCAGTTTTAGCTTTTTATTTTCATTTTTTGTGCTACAATATAGAGGAAAAAGGGGAATAATGGAAGTGAGAATGAGAGTGGAGATGAGATTGAAAAGGAACATGAGAGTGGAGGATGGCAAGGAAGAGTAACAAAAAGGAAAACCAAAAACTGAAATATATTTGAAATTGTTTTCAATTTTGTTACTCTTCTCTCTCATTCTCAATCTCATTTTCCTCTATACTTTAACCCAAAAAATAAAAACTAAAAACTAAAATGAAAATAACTCTAAACTTTGAGGCTTATACTTGAATTTGAAAGGCATCATATGACGTTGAAATTGTCATTTAACTTATTATTATTATTTATCACTAGTGACTTGTGAAAAGAAAACAAAAGTCACTAGTGATTTGAAATGTTCCCCCTGTCATGTTTTAAACACGTTTAGAATAAAAACAAATTCTTTCTTTGTCCAAAAGTCAAGTGGGTCAAAATCATAAAATAATAAACATTCCGCTTCCAAATCCAAAGGTAAAAATTAATGAAAAATATCTGAATTCTTTTTTATAAAAACAAAACCAAGTTCTTTGTCCAAAAGTGACAATTTTTTACTACTTTAGCAATTACGGTCTGCGGCACCGACAAATCCAAAAGAGAAAGTAAGTAATAGCACGTGGTTCTAGAGCGCGTCGGAGGAACAGGATTCTTTCTCTCGCGGTGCATCTTAGCGCGCGTAATTACAGTAGCGATGTGTGTGGATGTCGGAGATTTGGCACCTTTCTCGTCTACGCGGACTTTTGAGTAGCAATCCCCTGTGGTTGCATGCACTGGAGATTTCATCGTCTATCTTAGCTTTTGGTTTATTTTTTGGGCGGTGGATCTGAAGTCTATCTTAGCAAGTTTCGAACATGTGCGTTTTGGGCTTTGCTTAGGTCATATGAGTGGACCCATGATTCCATGAACTGGACTGAGTTATTTTGGTGACCCTAATTGGGTGGATCCAAAGAAACAGATTCTTATCTCTTTTTTAATGTACTCATAAAAAAGCAAATAGTGTTTTACATCAACTTGCTCGATTTGGTCTGTACAATAAGGACAACTTTATTTGGTTTTAGGTGCCTCCTGATTTTATTCAGAACATCCTATTATGTGACTCTTTGAGTCGGGTTCAGACGTTTTGTCCCCCATTGTAATTCTTCATTTTATCAGTCGAGGTTCTCTCGAATAAAAAATTAAAAAAATTGGGTGGATCCTCATTTTTTTCCTATTGTTTTCTTTCTTTGGTGTATCAATCGAGTAATTATAGTGTGGTACTAGAGTATGTTCACGTGGTAGTACTATAACTTTTACACGCGTCGTAATATAAGCAAGTATTTGTTGATACTATATCTTAAAAGTGGAAAAATTTAATCATATCGTCCACTCATATTATAACATATGAACAAATTATACCGTGTAACCATACTCCAATACCATACAATAATTTATCTTATCAATGGAGGTATAATTTCGTTTTGGTCATCTTGTTTCATTTCATATGCATGAGAAAGAGTGTTTTAATTACTGATTTATATTTATATTTATTTCAGTTTGCCTCATGTGCAGCGTTGCTGTCCATATGGTTTGGAAATACAAGAGCCCATCCCTGAGGATTGAAGATGAGTCCTCTGAATACATACAGACACCAAGGACATTACCGTTAAAATGAGGACGAGCCCTGAATAAAAGTGGAACCCATGGACCGCTTTACCTTAACTAAGTTTTTAAATGTCACCATCCATCCCAGGTAGTCCAGCTTAAGGTTTTCATTCTTATTTTGGAACTTTTTAAAACCCATAATAACTTCTATATTAGTGATTAATGTGAGTATTATATAAATATTTTTAAAAATACTTTCGTGTTCCGTACACTTCTCTCAAGTAGCACCCGATTACTTTTATTCGGATTTCTGTGGGGTTAGACCATCGGAGAAGGAAGATGACCGGGTAGCTCTCACTTCCAAGGGATTGAGATTGCCTTCCATTCCATGTGGTAAACTTCAACATCTTGAGACATGTTAATGTTCTTCCTGCAGCTTTTCTTTGATTACCATCGCCTTTTTTTTTTTTTTTTTTTTTTTCTCATGTCAAATAATTCTTATCTTTTCTTTTCCTTTCCATTTGTTCACCCCAAAGAAAGGAAAAATGAACTAGCGGAAAAGCAAATATTTTCTTTTCCTTTCCATTTGTACAACAGAGGCCAATAGGCCCAACCACAACTAAGGAAAAATCAAACAGAAGAGGCCAAGGAAGGAAATGATTAGAAAAGGAACCAAAACTCTGCAGCAACAAGAGGGGAGCCAAGGCTTAACCATTCTGCAGAAACAAGAACTAAAATTCTGCAGAACCCGGATAACCAAGAGCTGGGAAACTCGAGTAGCCAAGGACACCAACCAATGCCTTAACCATTCATGCAAAACAGAAAATTAGCTGAACTAAGCTTAGGCTTCAAAAAGATAGTCTGAGGGATGGTTTTAGGAAATCACAGAACAAGTATATTCAAGCTCTCACAGGCAGAAGTATTCTTTCGTTGGTTTCATTTGACTTAGAGAATAGTCTAAAAAGAAAGAGAACAAAAGACAGAATTATAAGAAAAAACTGTCTTACATAAGGCAGAAAAAAATAAACTGATCAAAATACTTACGGTTTACAAAATGTATAAGAATATAAAGTATGTATACATACAATCTAGGTTCTAAGCCTTCTCCTCATCATGGTCATGCACATTATTCGCATCACATAGAACCTATCTTGTACATTGTCTAGGAATTGGAAATATCTATATCGCCAAGCCGTCTTTAAAATTAAAGAACCACATACTCCCCAAAATCCTACAATAAATCCAAACACAAAGGAAATAAAAAACCATGGAATTTGATGCTCATTGTCCACATCTTGGTTGTTCTTGTTATCTGCATCATGTAAACTTTATTGACTGCACATAAGTAGAACACATATCTTTGGTATGTCGTAGAGACTGTTGAAATATCAAGAATATACACAAGAGCTCTTCTCCTCAATCCGATCCCTTCATACACTCATTCTAGATGGGGTGAATTCTTTTGTGTGGGTTGGCTTGATCGGTTGAGCAGGGGCACTTGTATTTATATGCATCTTCCTAAGAGTCTTGCCCATCAAGAAACTCTTAAGAAGTCCTTATTGCATTAGGTTTATAACTTCTAATCCACAATTAAGATAGGAATCCTTCTAGCTCTTATATTAGCCTTAGAACACTAACTTTAATAGAGCTGCAGGTTTAGTTGTATTTGAACTCCTAATTGATATCAAGTCTTAGAATCCTTTGATGATTATAAGACCACACTTTAATGGGTTAGACATCTCTACACGTCTAACATTCTCCCACTTGGTCTAATGATCATCAAGAACTCAATATCAATTACTGTAAGGCCTATGGAATTCAATTCAACTATAATTCCTAATCAAGTCACTGTCAATCAAAAGAACATGCATGGAACTATCAAGACTTATTGAACATTTCTATATTTCAAGGTCTTTACAATTACACATACAAGCTCTCAAGATCACATGAGACTTCCGTCAAGACTAGAATGCAGAATGATCATGACCAAACTTAATTTGTGTTTACAAAGGTCACTTTCATTCATACGCCCTCCCTTTAGAGATTACCAAGATCTCTCCTTAATGACTCTGGTATGAATTCATGTCTTATGCAGTGACTGTAGCTAGCTATACTGCATGATGACATGTAACTGGATTCATTTGTCAAGAATAATAAATATAAAACTGAAGTCACATAATTTATTAAAAGAATTGAACCAAACAGTAGTAAACAAAATAACTGAATTGTCTCCAAGAAAATAACGAAATTAAGTGGAATAAAACTCAGCTCCCACTAATTCTAAATATCAAAACTTGACGGCATAACCATAATTGAATCAAATTTCCCATTAATACTTTTGGGAATAACCTCATACAGAAAATCAATCAACCAATGCAATTTCCTTTCATTTACCTTCCACCTTAAAAGCTTGAAACAAAAACCTTAATGCTTATTAGTAATCATAAATTCAATGAAAGGTAAAAGTCATTGATTAACCACTGTTAACTGAAAATATGAATTAACAATAACAATTAACACATCCAAACAATCTTTGTTCGTATTAGCCTTAAAACCCTTAATAAAAAACTGGAACATTAAGTGATTAATCATAAACAGTCAAAGCTAAATGTATGCAACAAAGAGGATCATTGAATGCTCCCCCTCATCAAACATTTTGCACCAAAAATGTATCAAGAAAAGAGCATAGAACAAATCATAGTATTTTCACTGAAATTGTTTCCTCAGGATTAGGCCTCAACTTTAATTCCTTCAATTTATTTCTCAAAATAGCACTTTACTAACACATTTCTTGAAAAACATATAACATGTCATGCATATTGGACTTAGTTTGAGAAATAACCAAACTGTAATGAATGCATTAAACTTTATTCACTTTGTACTTTAAATATCAATTAAATTTTCTTTAACCAATGCATAATAAAAAGTGTAAGCAAGGTAAGAACTTTTAGTAGCCAAAAACGAAACAGCCAGGTATCCAAAAAATTGGTAATGAAAATATTTAGATGCATAAAACCAACACTTAAGATGTAAAACTTCAATGTGTAACAACCAGAAAACAGTTCCAAGTATGTTCCAAAAACTTTATGAGCTTTATCAAAATACAAGATATAAGGTCTTGAGTGTGAAGCCCAAAACTTTACATCACTTCTCCCACTTGGGCAAAACACTCACTACTTTGCTACTTCAATATATAGTGCAACAATAACCTTATGATTAGAAAAACTGTGACAAAATGGTGTAAAAGAACTTTCAAGGCGTGCTCCTAATGTACTTCACAGTATAAGCCTAAATGCACAAACTGTCAAGAAATTTCCAGCAATGACATGTGATTACTTGAGAATTTACCACAATTAATTTATAAGTCGGATTAGCATCAAATTTCATGGAAACAAACTAGAGACATTAATCTTCATACTTAAAAAATATAGAGTCATTTATAGCTAATTAGAAGGACTAGAATTGATCTACAAAGTTACTCAGAAAATCTGTCAGCACATACTTTTCCTGAACACAGATCACTAATAAAATTATCACAAATAAAATATACATCCAATAATCACGAAACTTTGCAGAATTCATGAGGACACGTATATGCTTAACATATCAAAAATTCAGGTTATTTCAAGATCTTTAGGTGAGTCATATTCAACAATCTTTATACATAATGCAGAAACTGTCAGGAAAATTCCTGTGGATCTGTTTCAACTTTATAAATTCACCAAAAAATCAATTCTCAATATATTTTCATGAATTCAGCGTCTAAAGAAAGCTTAGAAAATGATCCTTATCGCCTAATTTTATCACAAATTAATTCGTACTACAACATTATGTAAATAGACATCATAGCAGCATAGTTCAAAACTGAAAAATTAGTTAACTATAGAATTATGAATGCTAACAATATACTGTATACACCTCAGAATTTAGTTATCCTTATGCATTCTAAACATTCAACATTAAGTTCCATGTAGGTGCAAAACAATTAATACATATCACAAAGGTAAAATATAAAATATCACTTTATCAAGTTTAAACACTTTGAGCAATCAAAAGATCGTTCGTATGTACCTTGAGTATCTTATATATTGCAATGTGCCACTTTTTATTCAACACAAAATTAGTGAGCCTTAATTAGAAGTGCAATTTGATCCACGCAACTCATTCAATTAAGAAATAACAGTAATACAATATCCTTAAACATGATCTAAACTTCATATTGCATGACCTTACAAAACAGCCAATTTATTTTATGATGAACACAACCTTATGGATTAATCCAACTTTACATGATTCAATCCATCAAATACGAATTAATACTTTTAGACATGTGGATTAGTCCAACTATACATGGTTTAATCCAAATCACCTACGGATCAATCCTTTTAAATGTGAAGTTGCATTGATGCTACAAAACATTCACTTAAATGCATACAAAAGGCAACCAAGTCTCAAATATGTTCATACATAAACAAACAATATAGCCAAGCAAGAAAATTCCAAAATAGCTCACGTTTCCCTTTATGTGATCAACCAAAATTATCTTTCCTTGAGTCATGAAAACAACTTTTATGACTATTTAAGATCACTATTAATAAATTATTATCAGCAACTCAAGCAACGTGAGATTTATCAAAAACCGATAAATAGGACACGTATCATGTTACAATCCATATAACAAAACAAAACCGTATATGCGCCTAATGGAGTTAAGGTTCATTGTGACATTCCGAAAAGTTTTTAAAACACAAACATATCTGAATAAGCTGTCCCATAGTGCTTAAATATCTGTACATTATTGATTCACACCTGTGGGTTGAGAATCAAACATGTTTTTAGTGATCACCAAAAGAGTTCATATATGAATTCCTTTCATAGGTTAAATCCTCACATCTGTGGATAGAGAGAAATTCCTATTAATTCACATATGTTGTCTTTTGCATCACTCCACCATGAATATGCATGGATAAACTGTCCCCAAATAATCTGTACATTATCAATTTACGCCTGTGGGCTGAAAATTGAACATGTTATAGTGATCACCAAAATATTTGATATATGAATTTCTTTCACAGGATGATTTCTCACATCTGTGGATTGAAAGCAATCACTGTTTAATTCATATATCCCATATTTTGCACCACACCACAATGAATCACCATAACCATGATTAACCAACATCTGTGGACAGAAGGCAATCAAGATTACGATGGTCCATTGTGCAAGATTTCTCGATCATCTTTCTTGAATCCGAGATTCTTTTAATCAACCAAACCGCTGTAGCTCGCTTGGTTGATCCAAGATTTCTTGGATTCTTGATCGTGAAGCTTTCAAGCATGGATGATAAAAGCCTTATATCTGAAACATATGCTTAACAGATCTATATTAATAGAAGAGTGAAAATAGACACATACTAGTAAACTTTGAACTCAGATTATTGAAAAAAAAATAATTATGTGTCGTTTCAAAAATTAAGACTTTGTTAACATGCTTGGTTAAATTGCTTTTAGGTTCTAAAACATGCAATTATTCTATCTCTCTCTAGCCAGATTGCAAGCCAAGCACAAGTGCTCTTGATTATGATTCCATGTTTTCCGACATCAGCCTTAGTGAAAACATGTCAACTTGAATGAGATCTAATGCATTTAGCTTAGTGCTGGAATAAAATTACTTATATTAATTCATAAGAAAATAAGCATGCATCCAAAGTGCCAATTCTTTTAATAAGATCTGATATGCCATATATGAAAATATGCATGCCAACTATATCCATGATTGATTGACTCTCCCAAAGCAAGGTGCAAGCAGCCTTTATGCTAATTTGTCCCATTATGTTTCGTTTCCTAATTTCTAGGGATATTTGGCCAAAAGTTTAGGATCTAATAATCTTTAGAGCTGAACGAAAATAAACAATATAGGCGACTTTACCTTTTCAAGGGTCTGAAAGCAGTGTTAAGCTTCATGCTCTGTTGCCTATTATTCAGAACTTGAATTTCTGGATCAAACTCAACACCTCCCATGAAAACTGATAACTGAATCAATGGTTTCTGCTCAACGTCCGCCGAACGCGACTTCCTCTTCCTAGGCCTGCGGCTTTTGGATATCGGGTCTGAGAGCAAGCATCTTGATGCCGTCGTTTGAATTACCATTATCGATAGATGTCTAGTGATTTTGGGAGAGGTTTGAGAATCAGAAGCTGGGGTTTCAGAGGGAGGTGGTGGAGACGGGTCCTTATAATCTAAGACTAGAGGGAAGGTTGTACACCATTAGCTTTTTGAATTAATCAAAAATATCCAACGGCTTTGGTAGAAAAGATGGGAGAAAACTTTTGGTTCTAAGACATGCAGCCTAGGCTCTGATACCACATGTAAACTTTATTGACTGCACATAAGTAGAACACATATCTTTGGTATGTCGTAGAGACTGTTGAAATATCAAGAATATACACAAGAGCTCTTCTCCTCAATCCGATCCCTTCATACACTCATTCTAGATGGGGTGAATTCTTTTGTGTGGGTTGGCTTGATCGGTTGAGCAGGGGCACTTGTATTTATATGCATCTTCCTAAGAGTCTTGCCCATCAAGAAACTCTTAAGAAGTCCTTATTGCATTAGGTTTATAACTTCTAATCCACAATTAAGATAGGAATCCTTCTAGCTCTTATATTAGCCTTAGAACACTAACTTTAATAGAGCTGCAGGTTTAGTTGTATTTGAACTCCTAATTGATATCAAGTCTTAGAATCCTTTGATGATTATAAGACCACACTTTAATGGGTTAGACATCTCTACACGTCTAACACATCACTGCCATTAACTAGTCCACACTCATTTGGAAGCGGGGCACCGCAAAGTTCCAGATTCCCCTCAAATGCAGAGGCATTGAAACTTTGCAGCTGAGTGCTTGTTGGTATGGGTCCTTCAAGATCATTGTATGAGACATTCAAATATGACAAGAAGTTAAGACTCTTGAGTGAATCTGGAATTTTTCCAGTCAACTGATTCATGGAGAGATCCAATGTATCCAAGTCCTTGAGGTTAGATATTTGGTCTGGGATTCTGCCAGAGAAGTTGTTGAAGCTAAGATCTAACTTACGGAGAAGCCGCAGCTGGCCAATCTCAGTAGGTACATTGCCACTTATGCTATTGTTGTATAGGTATATAGATGGTGGAAAATAAAACAAATAATTGTACTGTAAAGCTTTCAAGTTGTCACGCAATCGGATGAAGATAGGCAGTTCAAGGTAATTATGATCTACTTGAGCTGCAGATCGTTCAGATAGCAACATTGCTAGTCTACAAAGTTGCTTTGGAAATTCACCTGAAATGAAGTTGGAGCCTAAGTTGATATAAAAGAGCCTTGGAAGAGTCCCTAACCAACTAGGAATTGATCCTGTGAGTCTATTAAGATCTAGGTTTAAGATCTCTAGCTTCTTGAGCTTAGATAACCATACGGGTATTTGACCAGTCAGCTCACAACCACACAAAGACAATATTCGAAGATTTTTAAATCCATCAAAACCAACCAGACCATCATCAGCTGGAATTTCCTCACCTATAAAGCTGTAAGAAAACGTTATGAATACGAGGCTTTCACAACGCATCAATATCTTCATTGCCCCTGTGATGTTGGTCCATTTGTTGCCACTAAGCGACAGGAAGGACAAAGATTTCAATGAAATAATCTCAGGCTGAATTTGCCCCTCTAGATCGTTTAAGCTCAATCGAATTGCTTTCAGGTACTTGCATGAGTAAAGGCTCACTGGAAAGGTGCCAGTGAAGTTGTTACTCCATAGGTCAAGCTTACTAAGTTGACTAAGTTTGGAGAAATTCAGTGCCGAGATATCGTTCTATGAGGTTTGTGCAATTCATCAAAGTTGGGGGCAAAGAACCTTCAAAATAGTTGAGAAATGAAGGAGGATGAGTTTCAACTTAGAGAGCTTTCCAATATGGAAAGGCAACACACCACTCAATTGGTTATAGTAGAGGTTAAGGATTGCAAGGTTGGTGAGGTTGACAATTCTATCACTAATGGTTCCATGAAGCAAATTCACATGTAATACAATCTCTTGAAGAGTGGTAGCATTATAGATATCTTCTGGAAGTAATCCTGAGAGGTTATTGTAGCCGGCACGAAAAACTTGTAGTGTGGAACACTCCCCTAATCCGCGAGAAATATTGCCAATGAATTTATTGTAGGAAAAATCCAACAGCTTGATCAAGGGAGAAGAATGGAGACAAATAAAGGAAGGGATAGGCCCTGAGAATGTGTTGTTGCTTAAATTGAAACTAGTCAAATTCCTAGCTTGTTGGAAGAATGAAGATGGAACCACTCCATGAAAGTGATTGGTGGACAAATCCACAATTTGGATATTAGATGGTAGAGAAAGTGGAAGCTCTCCAGAAAGAAGGTTATAGCTCAAATCGAGGATCTCAAGACAGTTCAAGGGAAAGAAGAATTCAATTTCGTTTGAAGTTGGGCAGTAAAGTGAATTGTGAGAGAGGTTTAGGTGGGTGAGATGTGTGAGATTTCCAAGTGAGGGATGAATGCCTCCCTTGAGCCCCTTGGAGGGTAAGTGTAAACGAGTAACCCAACCATCTTGATTGCAAGTGATTCCCTCCCAATAGCAACAATTGGTCATGGAAGTCCAATTTACATGAGGAGAAGAGAGAGTTAGGAAGAAGGACATGAGAGAGCTCTTCTCAATTTGGTGGCATGCATGATTTGTTGATGCAAAGTAAGAGAAAAAGAGGATGGCAAGTAAGCTAAGAGTCATTTGAGCCATTATGTTGTACAAGCATATATCTTGGTGGGAAGTATGAGATATGGTTAGGTTGCTCTTAGGTTGTATATACATTGGAGGCAAAATGGTTTAGTTAATCAAAGCTAAGGAAAAGCAAAAGAAAGATAAATTATATCATTTTAATTCAAAAGTCATGGAAGATACATAACCCATAATTTTTTATAATATCATTTTATTTTTCAATCTTGTCATGCAAATTTTTTATAATATAATGTTTGACCAAAGATTTGTTAGATACATGATTTTTGGTAGGCGTGTTGAGTGTATTAATATTTAGACTGTTAAAACTTCAATGTCCTCTATAATTATTCATATGCATGAATTTTCGGTGGGGTGTAACTGTCATGTCCGTGTACGTGTTGCGATTTTTCCTGTAAAAGCTTCAAGTCTCCTGCGAAAACTTCAAAGTCTACTTTAGATTCTTTATAGGCTTAATTCCTGAAAGTATAATTAAATCTCACATCATTTTCGGAAGTTAAAGTGTCCCACTCCGTTAGTTGGGTCCTAAAATTGTTCAGCATGTTGAGTGATATAATTTTGAAATGTATTGGGGTGGGTGGGTCTGGAGCTAGGGGATATCGGCTGGGACTGGGCAAGGAAGGATGGGGAGAGATAATGATGGAGACTGAGGAAGAGACAAAAAAAAAAAAAAAAGAAGTTAATTTATTATAATTTTCCATACATGTCATCCATTTCAGCGAAAAAATAGGTCCTACCCGTGCCATGTCATTGTTTTTAACTGATAATTTAACAGATTTGACGGTTGGGGGCAAAGTAAGACGCAAAATAAAAGGTCAAAGAAGCAAATTGAGCCACTTTAACTTCCGGAAAAAAAATATGAGATTTGACAATATTTTCAAAGCGCACAAGTGTAATTAAGCATTCTTCATACCTATAGTGATTTGGCCTGTGTATCTCTCTTTTTCTTTTATTTTTCTAATTTTGATTGTCCACCTACTTCAACTCCAAAGTACTTTAATTATCGATACTTTTTTCTTGGGTCAACTGAGAACCTTATTAAAAAAAGGAGAAAAACACAAAGGAAAGTGCATACAAAAAAAATCCAAAAACTAAGGCCATCTTCAGTCATAGTGCTAAATGTAGTCCAAGGCTAAAAATTTAGCCCTCCAAAATATTAATTTTTAAAAAAATAGTGCAATGCTAAATTTTTCCATCTTTAGCCATGTATGACTATATCTTAGGGCACTTCATATTTTATTATTTTGAGAAAAATTATGGTACAACACTCATATATTCCACAAGTATGCATTGTTTAATTTAATTCAACTACGATTTAGAGACAATATTTTTTAATTTATATATGTTTTTTAAACAAAATGAATTTAAAATATTTAAAAAGATTTTAAATAAATAAATAAATAATAACTTTTCAAACAATGATTTTGACCTCCATCGATAAGAAACCAATTATATATATATATTAAAAACAAAACAAATTTAAAAACATTTAAAAAGGTTATTAAAAATAAAATAAAAAACCTAACGGCTAGCTGCTATTATTGATGACGTAAACAAGCCTTTAATATTGGCTGTTGGATCTGCAGTTGCACGAGATGTTTTGTGCTCTTGCCCACGCGTGATACTTTCTCTTCTTGAAAAGCACATTGATCGGTTCATAATTGTATATCATTTTGTACCCTTCTAGCTTATGATTTGGTTATTTTTTGAGTTAAACTTGTGCTTTTAATCCTTTTTGTGTTTATCTTTCAGTTAATTGACATTTAGGTAACAATGATGACTTTGGATAGGAAATGATGCAATCCATGCATGTTATGGGCTGATTGGCATATGAGGAATATGAGCTTAGAGACAAACTAATTTTGGCTACAGCCCATTTCTAGTCCAGTTTCGTAGGTCAACTTCTTGGCCTTGGATCAGAATGCTGTGGGGCTCGGATGAGGTGAAGATCTTCATGAAAGTTGTTCCATTGGGTGTGTACTATAACATATCCAAATTTCAGCCCAATTGAACATGTCTGGAGTCCTTAGCCCGTCTAACACTGAACCATGGTCAGGAGGATTTGCAGCTGCCAGCTTTGAGCCTTGTCTCCTCCTTTAAGCCATGTGCCTCACCCATGCTGCAACTGACTTTGGATCCAACATAATGAGTGAAGTGGGGAGGCATTCCAGCTATGAAAGTCTAAAGGATCAAGTTGGTACATGCTGGAGTTATTATAGAGAAAGCATGTGCATGCATGTGAATCAAAAAGGAAAGAAAAGATGAAATGAAGTCAATTCCAGTCTCTGTTCGGCTGCCAACTTGCAAGGGCACACTTCTACTGGTCCGATGGAAATACTTTCTTCATAGAAGTTGTTCCAATGGGTGTCTAGTATAACATATCCAAATTTGAGCCCCATTGGATACGTTTTGAAACCTCTGGCCTTCCTACACCAAGACTGGTTCAGAAAACTCATTTTTCAGCAACCAAAAGGCAATCACATGGGTTGGCAGCAAAGGGCAGCCACATCTGACCACCTTTGAACCCATGTGATGAAAGCTTGAGGTGCAACAAAAGATGAAGGATGGTGTGGGAGTTCATCATGATGTTCCTCCCTCTTAGCCCTATAAATAGAGAAGCCTTCAAGATTCAAAATACACCCCAAGGGGGGGAGCTCTCAAACACTTCTCTAGAGCTCCCTTCCCTTCTCTCCCTCAAATTCTCTTAGTTTCCTTTCAAGTTGTCAATTGTTGTAACAAAATGATTTTACTAAATTTTCCTTCAAGTTTTCTTAGTTCCACTTTACTTTTATTTGTAATGTACATTCTTTCTTAAGTATTCAAGTTTAATTAGTTTCCAAGTTTCAATTATGGTTTTTGTTCTTATTCATTATGCTTATAAGTTAATATGCTAGTTTGAATGATTGATCACCATTTAGGCTTGCATGTTAGCTATCTTGGTTTGAATTAAGAGTAGACACCATGCTTTAATTCGAATTGAACTATGAATAGGAAGAGTATGTATGGACATTCGACAACAGGGATTAGATACATACTTGGTTGTTTAAATTGTTCTTCTATGCTTAATGGGTTCCTAATGCTTAATTTTAGGTTAGACAACAAATGATCAAATTAGGGAATTAGGAACACAAGGTTATGACCACACACCATGGCTTAATCATACTTTAGCTAGAATCAATCCATTAATCTAATTGAACTTGGGAACTTATTTGCTTGAGTTATTTCCTTTTTCTTGTTTTATTTATTTTCTTTTTCATTTCTATTTTGTGTAGGGGAAACAAATTGGATCATTCAATCACCAATCCTCGTGAGATCGACCTCGCACTTACATATGCTATACTACCAAACGGCTCGTGCACTTGCGAGTATCACAAGTTGAGGATGCAGCTGAATCTATTTTGGTGCAGCTGAATCGAAGCAACACACATGCGCTGGGACCACAAAAAAATTTGGCCAAGGCCAAATGTGGCCCTCCAAATTTGGCCAATTTTTTTTTTTTTTTAGCCAATAGCTGGAGATGGGTTTTGCATTATTTTAGGACTATATTTGTGTTTGTGCCTAATAAATCACGGCCATGAACTGACCGAAGGAATCCCTTTTTCGCGGCCCAAGCACTTCCTTGAGAAGCTAAAGCGCAGGGTTTCGCCAAAGTGTTTTGTCTTCCTGAAAACAAAGGAAAAGTTGCCAAGGCATGATCATCTCGGCCTCGATTGTAAGCCAAGGCCGAGGCCGGGCAAAATCACGGCTAGAGATATCAGAATCAAATCATCACGTGATAGCAGGGTCCCATGCTTCATTTAATGAAGTAATGCCTCTGTTTAGTGCAGCAAACCCACTGGCCACGAATAAGCATTTAATGCATGAGGGAAGGTGGGAAGTGACTGAAGTCAGGGTTTGGCGACAGGAAACAGAGTGATTAGACGTGGACATTCTCACAAGAATTCTTGCAGCTTGAGAGAGTAGGTCACTAGCCATCAGAGCAATAAATGCGTCTCCACGGCCAGAGGCGCAGAACCCACGATCAGGGCGGCGACCGAGATTTACCAAGATTTATGGAGTCACACCACCATGCTTCACAATCCCAAATGTCGATTAGACTACCCACTTGCTCTGATCAGGCTCCACCATGCAGGTTTTCAGCCTCGATTCCTCCTCCAGAGCCCTTTCTATAAATACAAGGCTCAAACTATGATCAAAGGGTTCAAACACCAAACCAAAGTCTCCCACGGAGCAACTTATATTTTCATGTAATGCACTTTCAATATCTTTACTTGTTTTCCTAGGAGTAGTGTTAGACTGTAAGGAAAATTCATTCATCAATATATCATACGACCCTTGATTTTCAAGGCGCCGGAGTATCATCCTTGTTATTCGCTCATTCACCCCATATATCATACGACCGTCGCTCCCTGAGCAGTGCGCCGGAGCACCGCCCAAAACCCACCAACACCATCACTAAACGGCCTTGTAGCTCAGGCCGTGAACCTAACAGCCGAGATTAGTTCCTCTCTCGGCTACAATCGTTTGATTAGAAGACGAGTCCAAACAGGCGCACCACTAAACCATTCTATCCACATCAACCATCTCGACGCACGGTAGACCGTGCTGGCACGCCCGCGCACAACCGCACCGCACCCAAAAGCAGGAAGTCGCGTGTCAACGCATATCCCCTCGGCCCGGAAACCCAGACCGTGAGATCTGCGCGGTAGACAATTTGCCCTATGGCCCATGGCTGGAAATGACCTAAACACTAAGGCTATCTCCAGTAGTGACTCATAAAATTTAGCCCATCATTTATAGTGTTTTAAGGAATAGTGTTGGGCTATATTTTTACTTCTCCAGCAATGCATGACTAAATCATAGTCCCTCAATAATTTATTAGTTTTTAGTATATTCTTTAAATATATTAAATCATTTAATTAAGGTACTACTTTAGACCCTATTTACAATTTATTTTAGAAGAGAAAAATATTTTCGAACATGATTTTTGACATTCGTTGTCGGCATGTGATTCGCCCCTACATTTATGATTAGATTTTTTGTCCACATGGCACATCTTATCTTAACGAAATCATAAAAAAATTTAAGATAGGATGCCACGTATCTGTACGTGATTAGCATCCAAAAGTCACTAGTGATTTGAAATGTCACATCTGTCATGTTTTTAAGCACTTTTAAAATAAAAACAAGTTCTTTATCCAAAAGTCAGGTGGGTCAAAATCATAGATTCCTCCTCCAAATCCAAAGGTAAAAATCAATGAAAAATGTTTGATTATTTATTTATATTTTTTAAAAAATCATCTTCTTTGTCAGGGACGGACCCAGGATTCCAAATTGGGGCGGGCTAAATCTTTAAGGTACGACGGTACGAAAAAATTACATGTTAAACTCGACGGTACAAAAAAATTTCATGTTCAACTCAATGGTATAAGTGAATTTTATTTTATGTTAAACTAAGCAAAATTTACATGTTAAATACTAAATTTTTTGTTGTAAAGAGGCAACGTCTGTTTTTCAAAAAATGAAGAAGAAAAACAAGCCTAAATACAACACAAACAAAAAAAAATATTAAAAACACACACTTTCTCTCATAAGCTCTATTTCTCCCTTTGACCGAAAACATTAGGGCTCTCTTATAATAAAATTATATAGTATTCTTTACCAACAAACAATTATATATAGTTTGTTTATTTTTATACTACCCATGCGTGTAGGCCTGCCCAAGCCCAGGGCAAACATTTGTTATTTTTTTATTCCTTTAACCTATATATCATATCTATTTATGCCCTAGCCCAAGACATGTGGGTATGTTTTTAAAGAGTAGGCGGGCTAAAATTTACTTTTGACTGTAAAAAAATTAAAGCCCCCCAGGCTGTAGCCCAGGTGAAGCTACACTAAGGTCCGTGCCTGTTCTTTGTCCAAAAGTGACAATATTTTAACTACTTTAGCAATTACAGTTTGCAGCACCTTCAAATCCAAAAAAAGAAAGTAAGTAATAGCATGCGTTTCTAGAGCGCGTTGGAGGAACACGATTCTTTCTCTCATTGTGCATCTTAGCGCGCGTAATCATAGTAATGATGTGTGTGGATGTCGGAGATTTGGCACCTTCTCGTCTACTCGGCGTTTTGAGTAGCAATCCCCTATGGTTGCGTGCAGTGACGGATCTAGGAATCTTACCTCATAGGGTCATATTGTAAAAGTTCCTAATTTTTTTTAAGATGAAAATAACATTGAAGGAACCACAAGGTGTGGTGCGGTTGGCAAACTGCCACCTTTAGCTGGCGAGCTACCTGGTGCCTGGTGCCTCAATAACAGGGGTTCGAAACCCGTTAGAAGCACTTTTTGGCCAGGGGCAAGTTGAACCTCGAGTGGAGATTAATCCCACCCTTCGAGTGTAGGGACACCTCGTGGTATTTACCAAAAAAAAAACATTGGAGGAGATAGGAGGTAAAGGTTTAGGGGGAGATTGGGGATTTAGGGACTTTTTTTTGGTCAAAAATATCTCAATTCCAAAACGGAGGGGGGAGAAAATTCCAATACAAGCAAGCAGAATAAAAGGCCAGATAGCCAACACCAAATCACAGGCCAGCTTGGTGAAACATGCGACACTTGGAAACAAAAAATAACTCAAAGAAACTAAAAAAATCTTGGAGGACCTGGGAGAAAAGAATCGGGGTTTTGGAATGACTGGGATCGGGTGGGAGGAGTTTTAGAGTGTCTATTGAATTTTTTATTTTTTATTTAAAGACCTGGACCAAAACGGCGCCATTTTGGCCAGGTAATTTAAAACAAAATTCTCTGAGCCAAAACGACGTTGTTTTGCACATGGTGTTTAAAAAAAACACAAAGCGTGCTGCGCTTCTTCTTCTTCCTCGCGCAGCTCCATTCCTTGAGGCCAACCATCAAGCAGTTTGAGGGCGTTTCATGGCGTTGCACAGTAGGCTCAAGTGGACCTCCAAGCTTAATCCCATGGAGTCCATAGGGTCATTTGACCCTAGTGACCCCACTGTGGGCCTGTCCATGCCTGCTCCTGTTGAAGAAGAAGCTCATTACACAGGTTCCATCATTTCCCAAATATTTTCTATATTTGTATTTATTTATATACTTCTTAGTGCTTATCTGTCAAACAAAGTAGGACAAATATTCAATTATGCTCATATATGCTCATATTTTTATTCTTCTCCAATATGGAGGATATGACTAGATAAATGGGTAAGGAACCAAAATCCTAACATAGTAAGGAACCAAAATCCTAACTAAGTAAGGACTTGCCAACATTATCAAATGCTTTAAATATTAAGTAAACGTGAGTTATACCAATTGGGCAGAATAGTATATCCGTCTTCTTAATTCTGAGCTCGAATTCCCTCTTTTTTAATATGATTTTGTAAAAAATTAAATTAAAAAAAAGGGTTTAAGTATATTAAAATTTAGAAATCCAGCCGACACAATTTTTTTTATATATTTAAATTATTAGGAGAAATTTGAATTTTGTAATGCTAATACCTAATTGGTACAAATTATTCAAGGTTGGATATCTTTACTGGTTTTGCTCTCACTCACCAATTATAATGAATAAATAATAGTAATCAAAACTAGATAACATTTATTTGGCTTTGTAATCAAACTATATAATAACAACATTTTATGATCGGGCTCCAACAATATTCTCAATAATACTTGTTTTTGTTATATAACTAAGGGGAAATTATAAAGAAATAAGAGAAAGAGGCAAGAGAATTTGTTCTCTCAAAACTTCTATCATTCATCTTTGATAAGCATTTATTTATAGGCTTACAACTATAGGTATTTAACCCACAAATTATAGCTACTAATTACAACAATAAGAGCATATGTTACAAATATGATAAGGTGGAGATAATGAGTGTTATGATGGTCATCCATATCCCATATATTTATAACACTCCCCCTTGGATATCCACCATGCATGGAGTATGCCTCGTTAAAATCCTTGCCAGTAAGACCCAGTGGGACAAAAGCTGATCGAAGGAATATATAACATAAAATTTTGCATATAGAACACTGACACGCGTGAGACACTGCCTCGTTAAAACCTTGTTAGGAAAAACTAAGTGGGACAAAAACCTAAACGAAGGGAAAAGAATACAGTGTGTAAATATCTTATTAATGGCGTGCTCCCCTTGATGCTGACAAAATATCTTTAAGCCATCCACATTCCCATATAGTTACAATAGTTTTGTTTTTGTCTTGTATTTATTTTGTTTGTTATATTTTTTCAGCGTAATATATACTTGTTGTGAAATTATTGCAAGCGCACAATCTGCACAAGTAATATAGAGATAAGTGAAGTGTCGTTCCCACGAAGACAGTAATTTCATTTTAATTACCAATTATGATTAATGCAGAAGTTTATTTGAATAGTTAATTATGAAGACTGATTGATTTAATTAAACTAAAACAGTTATGAAAAATAGCAATTTAATTAATGATGGAAAATTAAGTTGATGAGACACTAGAGCATCCGATTTCACCATAACCAATTTCACTTAATTCTTATAGCCAATTAACCCAAATTACTACCCATGTTGACAGTTGGTTTCTCCTAATTCATTCGATATCCCCTCTCGGGCTCAACCAAAAGTATTCTTAATTAACAACTCATTCTCTCGTGCGCAACGGATTTAGAAAATCAATAACCCATTAAGTTCTATGAGAACCTGTAAGAAAACTGCATGGGTCATGTTAGTTCCTCTCGGGCACTCATTCAAGACATGGTATTTGTTACGAGAAGCAAACACCAAACATCTCCTCTCGGTCTCCGCTTGAATCATCAAATCAATTAAATATTGGCCAGATATTCAAAGCATTAAGAACAGTAACAAATACTCAACATGGAATAGTAATCAGAAATTAATATAACTATAAAAATTAAGTATTCATGGTTAGGCTACATCGTAGCCTGATCGGTGCATATTTACATATCATTTTGTACCCTTCTAGCTTATGATTTGGTTATGTTTTTGAGTTAAACTTGTGCTTTTAATCCTTTTTGTGTTTATCTTTCAGTTCATTGAGCTTTAGGTAATAATGAGGGCTTTGGATAGTAAATGATGCAATCCATGCATGTTAGGGCCTAATTTGGATGAATGGATGAAGAGCTTAAAGACAAACTCAATTTTGGCTACAGTCCCCTGCCAGCCCAGTTTCGTAGGTCATATTGCAAGCTTTGTTTCAGCAACCTACATAGCTCGGATGAGGCCACATTCTTCATGAAAGTTGTTCCAATGGGTGTGTAATATAACATATCCAAAATTCAGCCCCATTGGATAAATATGGAGTCTGTTACCTAGCAAACACAGAGCCATGCTCAGGATGGATTTTATCAGCGCGCAAAATGAGTTAGCAATTTGTTTTGGCCTTAACTTCCTCCTCCGACCTTGGATTGGCCCAAATGATATATGGCTGGAAAGAAGACATTCTGAACTTCAAGTTTGAGTGCTTAAAGTCTTAATTTGCTTAAGGGAAGCCCAATTCGTAAGCCCTTGAAGTTGTTGGTCATGCTGACCTCAGGATGAGCTATTATTTCTGGTTGGAAGCTTGGTCATGGTGACATGAAGATGAGCTAGGGCTGCTGGTGGGATTTATTAGTGAAGTGCATCAACCATTTCAGATTTTATAATGGAAGTGTTGTATGCATTAGTGAAGTGCATCAACCATTTCAGATTTTATAAAACAAGTGTTGTATGCATTAGCCATACTTAATTCAGATTTTCAGCTTCCTTAGGCCTATATATAGTGAGGTTTCCCAAGCTTGTAAACACACCCCAAGGGGGGGAGCTCTCAAACACTTCTCTAGAGCTCCCTTCCCTTCTCTCCCTCAAATTCTCTTAGTTTCTCTTTCTAGTTTTCAATTGTTATAATGAAATCTTTTGTGCTGAAATTTTCTTTAAGTCTTTCCAAGTTCTACTTTACTTTTCATTATGTAAATTCTTTTCTTTAGTTTCAAGTTTGATTAGTTTCCAAGTTTCAATTATGATTTTTGTTCTTATTCATTATGCTTATAAGTTAATATGCTAGTTTGAATGATTGATCACCATTTAGGCTTGCATGTTAGCTATCTTAGTTTGAATTAAGAGTATACACCATGCTTTAATTCGAATTGAACTATGAATAGGAAGAGTATGTATGGACATTCGACAACAGGGATTAGATACATGCTTGGTTGTTTAAATTGTTCTTCTATGCTTAATGGGTTCCTAATGCTTAATTTTAGGTTAGACAACAAATGATCAAATTAGGGAATTAGGAACACAAGGTTATGACCACACACCATGGCTTAATCATACATTAGCTAGAATCAATCCGTTAATCTAATTGAACTTGGGAGCTTATCTGCTTGAGTTAGTTATTTTCTTTCTTTCTTGTTTTATTTATTTCCCTTCTTTTTCATTTCTGTTTTGTGTAGGGAAAATGAATTGAATCATTCAATCACCAATCCTCATGGGATCGACCTCGCACTTACATACGCTATACTACCGAACGGCTCGTGCACTTGCGAGTATCACAAGTTGAGGATGCAGTTGAACCCATTTTGGTGCAGCTGTATCTACACAACAAGTTTTTGGCGCCGTTGCCGGGGATTGGCAACATAGTTTGGTTCTATTTCTTTTCCCTTGTTTTATTTTTATTTTTCAGTTTCATGTTTTTCTAGACAATTTCTTGTTTTAAAGTTAATGCCATTGATGGACAAGTTGTGTTTGTAGTCCAACAGAAAAGGACAATTGCCCAACAAGCAAGAGAACTGGGTTTAAGTCCCTGCTTACACAACCCATTGATGCTTGTTGCTTTGAAGCATGGAATTGGACTTGTGTTGATTTTTCCTTTTCATTTTTAGTTTTTTTTATATATTTCGTAATCCTTTAATTCCGTTTCAAGTTTTTGTGTGTGTTTGTTTTAGCAATTTATTATAGCTCAATAATAAATGGAGAGAGATGGCAACCTCAATCATAAGAATAGGAAGTGTGGAGCAATGGGAGAAGTCGCGACCTCCAAGTGCACCACTCTCCAGCTAATCGCTTCAAGGGGGAGCATTTCAATCCTTTCTCTTCTTTGAATTCTGTTTATTTTCGTAGTTGTTTTTGCCTTTTGGTCCGCGTTGAGTTCTTTGTTTTTCTATGCTGAATCCAACTATATAAAGAACGTAAAATTTGGACTTACGGTTGGAAAGTTATAGCCTAAAAACTGAACAGAGGTCGAAGCTGAAAAACATAGAAACGAATCTGTCCAAATGGTGATAAACGGGTGATAGCAAGTGCTGTTTGTTTTTTTTTTTTCTTTGGTTTCTTGGTTTGTTTCTTTTAGTACAACAATTTATGTTGTTTGTTTGAATTTGTTTAGAGTACTTAGTTCATTTTCGTTTATGGTTTGTTGTTCCATTTTATCTTAATTTGTTTTTGTTTCTTATCTTAAAAATTTTAAAATTTTTTTTCATATGAGCTGACTTATGGTAACTCCAGTGAGCACTTCCGTCAATACAGTGTCTAGGAGTTCTATAGGCGACACCTTCGGTGTCTAAGAAGTTTGGGTTTTAAGCGGGACCATTGTGACCCCTCCAACCTCCCCGGATCCCCTGGCTGTGTTTTCTGAGGCCCTTAACTGGTCATCCGTGAGTTGCTTGTATATTTGTGTGTTTTAAAAACAATAATAATAAATATATAAAAAAAAAAATTGAAAATTGAAATTTGGGTTTTTATTTTTCCTTGTAAATTGCAATTTGGAACTTCTTTGTTTTCTTTTATGTTTTTTTTGTTGTTTTATTAGGTTAGTTTATTTATTTACGTGGTGTGGTTAATTAGTTTATTTCTGAGTGTTAAAAACACATTTTTATTCAAACATTGCATTCAAAAAGATAAAAAGTTTAAAAAAAACAAAAAACAAAAAAAAAAAACAAAAAAAACAAAAAAAACAAAACAAAAAAACATTCAAGTAAATTAAAAATAAAAACAACTTCTTCATCTTCATCTTCATCTTCATGGCATGCCTCTGTTTTCTCTTACTTGCAGAATCTGCAGCAGCTCCACATGGTCCTCATTTTTTCTCTGCAGTGCTTCCATGTGCTGATTGGCACAATAGAGCCGCTTCTGCAAGTCCGCCACCATAGCCTTCAAGGAAGTTATTTCCTCGCTCATCGCGGCACACTCCCGTGTTCTCGCCAGCAATCGCATGCCCAAATTGGTAGCCGAGACCGCGTGGAGTACAGTTAAATTGTGGGACTCCTCCACCGCTGCCTTGTCAGACCTCTGTGCCACATGCAGATGATCTGTCGGTGTGAGCTTGTTACCAATCATGCCTCCCAGCAGCGCTGCTCTGTTCGGCATTGCCTCAGAAAAGTTCGGTATTATCTCAGCAAAGTTTGAGGCCGTACCGTGATGATATGTGGAGTTTGGGAAGACAGGAGTTGGAGGAGCCCTTGTCTGGGCATTTGGTGGTGCAAGTGAGAGCTCAAGGTTGAGATCATCAAGGTGAGTGCATGAGGATGCCATTTGTTTTGCTTCTAAATTTTTTGATGTTTTTCCTTGAGTTTGCATGAAGAAATGCTGGGTATCATGCGCTTGCAGAGGTGTGGTTTAAATAGACATATGCTGATGAGAGAGAGCCAACACCATTTCGGATTTCCCGGGCATGCTCGACCTAATCGCTTCAAGGGGGAGCACCTTTACTTTTACTTTACTTTTCTTTTTTCCGTGTTTTCTGGTGTTTAATGTTTTTGCCCGTTACTTTCATTTTCTAGAGCTTTGTGTTTTTGCTTTTCCCTTTCGGCTATCATCTTTATCTTATTTTAGTTAGGGAAATGTGTTTTCTTTTCCGTTTGTCGTTTTTTTTTCTTTTTCTTTTTCTTTCTGCAACCTTACTCTTTTATTTCCGAAACAAAATAACGAAAATACAAAAACAACAAAAGAAAATAAAAACAACAATAATGCAGTAGGAAATCATTTCTTCTCGATGCTTGGTGTCTCGACCATTGGAGCTTTGAGTTTGGCCCTCTGGCTGTCCTCTTCCGGGGCTTCACGCATAGCTTCTTGGGGCTCATCACTTGAGCTCCCAAAGATCGCAATCTTAGCTTGAGCGTAACTACTCTCGCGATCTGCTTGTTTGCGTTTACCCGGTCGGTCTAGGTCTTCCAGCTGTTTTCGCATGTCGCGAGAGTACAACTCTACCATTTTTGATAGGTTTTTATTCTCGTCCCGCAATACTTCTAACTGGTGTCGATTCACCTCCACTATCCTTGACCTCTCCCTTTTCAAGCTTTTTATAGCAGTCTGACACTCCTCAACCATACTTCGCTCCGCCGCCAACTGACCTTTCAGCACCTCTACCTCATGGGACTTCGCAAGTAGGCGATGACCCAAACTTGCGACTGTTGCTGTACTCTGCACGCTCAGTGCTAGGGCATCGCTCACGACCCGGTTGTCATCCCTTGTCCCCAGAACACGTATATCTTTAGGGGTCACTAAATTTCTAGCCACTCCAATGGCAACATCGTTGTCCAGGAGTATTGAGTCAGTTACTGTCACAGGCCCCCGTGCGGAAGCAAAGTAGGGCATCCATACTGGTGCCGCTGCTTGGCCTCGTGTCTGAGTCGGTGGAGCTAGGTTGAGATCCAACGAAAATGGGTAGTTAGAGGCCATTTGATTTCTCACTCTCTTTTCTTCTTTCTTTCTTTTCTCTTTTGTATGTTTCTGAGTTTGCGTTTTTTTTTCACCCTTTCTTATAGACTTAGTCTTTGACAAACCCTAGCCATTACAGCATCTGAGCATTTTCTGAATCTCCAGCATTCCTTGAGTCCCACAACCTTCTCGCCTTCCAACCATACCCAACTCATTTATCACGACGTGTCTTTTCTGAACGAACGCGTTCAGTAAAGTCTTCGCGCCTTTCCATGAGCCCGTAATTTTTGCTTGTGGAGTCTGCGGCGCCTCTACGCGTCAACACGTGTCTCGCCCTGTCAGTTGGTCCCTTACACTGAACCGAGACATCATGACCCATGTTCTCTTAAAAATAAAAAATAATAAAAAAAAAACGTGTGGGCTTCGGATTTCATTGTGGGTCGGGTTTTCACCGTTGTTTAGGTTTCAAGGTGGGTTAACTTTCTTTTGGGTTGGGCTTTCAATTGTTTGGGTTTTGGTTTGCGTAAGACTGTCTGTTTAGGGCTTACTGTTTTGTCTGTTTAGGGCTTTCTGTTTCGAGTGTTTTACTGTTTCATTTTTTTTCTTTTTTGTTTATTTGTTTGTTTGTTTTGTAATTTTTATTTTTGTAATTATTTTATTTGTGTTTTTTTTTTTTGTGTGGTTTATATTTACTTTAGTACCTTTCATTTCTTATTATGACATTGCTTGTTCCTAATTTTTAAACATTGAGGACAATGTTCATTTCTAGGTTTGGGGGTATTGGAGTTTAGCATGTAAAATTGGTTTTTCCTTAATTTTATTTAATTTTTTTTTTATTTGCTTGTTTTTATTTTTATTTTATTTTGTTAAGTCTTGCTTTTATTTTGATTTTGATTTTATTCACTTTCCGAACACATTTGATGAGATTGTGATAAATGTTTGCATGACTTAAATGAAAATTGAATTTTATTTATTATTTATTTTTTTTCCTTGTAAATTTTTATTGTAAAAAAAAATTAATTAATTAATTGATTAATTTGGCATCGTTCTAGCATGATATGTTCGAAACCTTCTTTGCACTTGCCATTTGTTTCATAATTCTCCAATTAAAGGATTTGCATGACCCAAAGAATTGTATCAAGCATAAATTAGACTTATATAACCATAAATGTGAGCTTTTGAGCCTTGTGCTTCATTTCATGAGTGTTATACACATACTCTTATTTTCTTGTCATCAAAGTTGTTGTTTGATCTCATTATTCATTGATTTGGTTGAATACTTAAAAGTCATTCATTCTTTTGCAATTCGATTTCATGACATTTAAGAAATGATATTAGGCCCTCTTTGGATCGTTTGTACCTTTCAAGCTAACCTTATGCATGCTTAAGCATGATTTTCCATTGTTAACCATTTTGAGCCTACATGTAAACCTTTTCTTTCATTTACCAATTATATTTCCTCGCCTTAGCCTGAAAAACAAATATTTACCTTTCTAAGGAACTCATGAGCTTTAATTGGGATGTGTTTTTCATACTAAGTTTAGGAATTGGTGTTACATTTTGAAGGAAAAAAAAAAAAATCACACAATTGGTGAAAGAAAAGAGAAAAGTTGTGATTAAGTGGTGGTTGAATGAAATTTCATTTTTGGGTTTCATTTTTGGGCCTTCAAAATAAATTGGTGTTTAAGGAAAGGAGTGAATCAATGTAAATGAAGGTATAAGGAGTTTTGATCATGTAAAAGAAAAATAAATTCTCATTGTGATGATTCGAAGTCTTGTAAACAATTGTTTTATGCTCTTATATTTTGAGTTCCTTGGACTTTGTTTTATCCATACCTTTCATTTCTTACTCACCTTACACCCTTGGCCCCATTACAACCTATGTTAAAGACCTAAATTGATCTTAAATGTCATGTGGTTGAATTGCATTCATTTTTCTACTTTTAAGTGTTTGGCATCCTTCTTGAGATCATATTAATGCAAGTTCTTCATCTTTCTATTTCGAGTTAAGTCTTTATGGTTTAACTCTAATCTCATGTTTATAACTGAGTGTTGCATTATAGCCCTCTTCCGAGTGATTCCTTTGTGAGAGGACAACTTTGGTGAGATTTGAAGTTGAACTTGTGCTTTGTATGATTTTTGAAATTGTGTGAAAACTAAGATTGGGGAATTTGTTGCATTTGGCTATCACACTACCACACTTTGAGCATATTATGTTTTGAACTTTGCCGCTTTGTGAATAATGTTTAAAATTGAGCTTTTATTGTTAAAACTTTTGAGTCATGTGCATGAGTCATTTCTCTTCAGAAAATGTTCGGAAAGATTGTTTTGAGTTCTTTTTATTTTTGTAATTTTTTTTGTTTTGTTTTGTTTTGTTTTGTTTTTTTTGTTTTGTTTTTGTTAATGTAATTATTTTTTTTTGTTTTTGTTTTTTATTTTGCTTAAGGACTAACAATCTTTTAAGTTTTCTAATTACCTTGTTTTACAGAGTCAGTAAAACGTTTGTGGGTATCGTATCTGTTAAACCCTCAGGAGACACAACTCCTCCTACTAGGGATGCCTAGAGGTTTAAAGGCTTGTTGCATATGCTCAATGCAATCGAGTTACCTACGAAAGTGGTCTAGTTAACTTCTTGTTTGTTTTTATCTTTGTTTTCCTTTTGTTTTGCTCGAGGACTAGCAAAATCTAGGTTTGGGGGTATTTGATCGGTGCATATTTACATATCATTTTGTACCCTTCTAGCTTATGATTTGGTTATGTTTTTGAGTTAAACTTGTGCTTTTAATCCTTTTTGTGTTTATCTTTCAGTTCATTGAGCTTTAGGTAATAATGAGGGCTTTGGATAGTAAATGATGCAATCCATGCATGTTAGGGCCTAATTTGGATGAATGGATGAAGAGCTTAAAGACAAACTCAATTTTGGCTACAGTCCCCTGCCAGCCCAGTTTCGTAGGTCATATTGCAAGCTTTGTTTCAGCAACCTACATAGCTCGGATGAGGCCACATTCTTCATGAAAGTTGTTCCAATGGGTGTGTAATATAACATATCCAAAATTCAGCCCCATTGGATAAATATGGAGTCTGTTACCTAGCAAACACAGAGCCATGCTCAGGATGGATTTTATCAGCGCGCAAAATGAGTTAGCAATTTGTTTTGGCCTTAACTTCCTCCTCCGACCTTGGATTGGCCCAAATGATATATGGCTGGAAAGAAGACATTCTGAACTTCAAGTTTGAGTGCTTAAAGTCTTAATTTGCTTAAGGGAAGCCCAATTCGTAAGCCCTTGAAGTTGTTGGTCATGCTGACCTCAGGATGAGCTATTATTTCTGGTTGGAAGCTTGGTCATGGTGACATGAAGATGAGCTAGGGCTGCTGGTGGGATTTATTAGTGAAGTGCATCAACCATTTCAGATTTTATAATGGAAGTGTTGTATGCATTAGTGAAGTGCATCAACCATTTCAGATTTTATAAAACAAGTGTTGTATGCATTAGCCATACTTAATTCAGATTTTCAGCTTCCTTAGGCCTATATATAGTGAGGTTTCCCAAGCTTGTAAACACACCCCAAGGGGGGGAGCTCTCAAACACTTCTCTAGAGCTCCCTTCCCTTCTCTCCCTCAAATTCTCTTAGTTTCTCTTTCTAGTTTTCAATTGTTATAATGAAATCTTTTGTGCTGAAATTTTCTTTAAGTCTTTCCAAGTTCTACTTTACTTTTCATTATGTAAATTCTTTTCTTTAGTTTCAAGTTTGATTAGTTTCCAAGTTTCAATTATGATTTTTGTTCTTATTCATTATGCTTATAAGTTAATATGCTAGTTTGAATGATTGATCACCATTTAGGCTTGCATGTTAGCTATCTTAGTTTGAATTAAGAGTATACACCATGCTTTAATTCGAATTGAACTATGAATAGGAAGAGTATGTATGGACATTCGACAACAGGGATTAGATACATGCTTGGTTGTTTAAATTGTTCTTCTATGCTTAATGGGTTCCTAATGCTTAATTTTAGGTTAGACAACAAATGATCAAATTAGGGAATTAGGAACACAAGGTTATGACCACACACCATGGCTTAATCATACATTAGCTAGAATCAATCCGTTAATCTAATTGAACTTGGGAGCTTATCTGCTTGAGTTAGTTATTTTCTTTCTTTCTTGTTTTATTTATTTCCCTTCTTTTTCATTTCTGTTTTGTGTAGGGAAAATGAATTGAATCATTCAATCACCAATCCTCATGGGATCGACCTCGCACTTACATACGCTATACTACCGAACGGCTCGTGCACTTGCGAGTATCACAAGTTGAGGATGCAGTTGAACCCATTTTGGTGCAGCTGTATCTACACAACAAGTTTTTGGCGCCGTTGCCGGGGATTGGCAACATAGTTTGGTTCTATTTCTTTTCCCTTGTTTTATTTTTATTTTTCAGTTTCATGTTTTTCTAGACAATTTCTTGTTTTAAAGTTAATGCCATTGATGGACAAGTTGTGTTTGTAGTCCAACAGAAAAGGACAATTGCCCAACAAGCAAGAGAACTGGGTTTAAGTCCCTGCTTACACAACCCATTGATGCTTGTTGCTTTGAAGCATGGAATTGGACTTGTGTTGATTTTTCCTTTTCATTTTTAGTTTTTTTTATATATTTCGTAATCCTTTAATTCCGTTTCAAGTTTTTGTGTGTGTTTGTTTTAGCAATTTATTATAGCTCAATAATAAATGGAGAGAGATGGCAACCTCAATCATAAGAATAGGAAGTGTGGAGCAATGGGAGAAGTCGCGACCTCCAAGTGCACCACTCTCCAGCTAATCGCTTCAAGGGGGAGCATTTCAATCCTTTCTCTTCTTTGAATTCTGTTTATTTTCGTAGTTGTTTTTGCCTTTTGGTCCGCGTTGAGTTCTTTGTTTTTCTATGCTGAATCCAACTATATAAAGAACGTAAAATTTGGACTTACGGTTGGAAAGTTATAGCCTAAAAACTGAACAGAGGTCGAAGCTGAAAAACATAGAAACGAATCTGTCCAAATGGTGATAAACGGGTGATAGCAAGTGCTGTTTGTTTTTTTTTTTTCTTTGGTTTCTTGGTTTGTTTCTTTTAGTACAACAATTTATGTTGTTTGTTTGAATTTGTTTAGAGTACTTAGTTCATTTTCGTTTATGGTTTGTTGTTCCATTTTATCTTAATTTGTTTTTGTTTCTTATCTTAAAAATTTTAAAATTTTTTTTCATATGAGCTGACTTATGGTAACTCCAGTGAGCACTTCCGTCAATACAGTGTCTAGGAGTTCTATAGGCGACACCTTCGGTGTCTAAGAAGTTTGGGTTTTAAGCGGGACCATTGTGACCCCTCCAACCTCCCCGGATCCCCTGGCTGTGTTTTCTGAGGCCCTTAACTGGTCATCCGTGAGTTGCTTGTATATTTGTGTGTTTTAAAAACAATAATAATAAATATATAAAAAAAAAAATTGAAAATTGAAATTTGGGTTTTTATTTTTCCTTGTAAATTGCAATTTGGAACTTCTTTGTTTTCTTTTATGTTTTTTTTGTTGTTTTATTAGGTTAGTTTATTTATTTACGTGGTGTGGTTAATTAGTTTATTTCTGAGTGTTAAAAACACATTTTTATTCAAACATTGCATTCAAAAAGATAAAAAGTTTAAAAAAAACAAAAAACAAAAAAAAAAAACAAAAAAAACAAAACAAAACAAAACAAAAAAACATTCAAGTAAATTAAAAATAAAAACAACTTCTTCATCTTCATCTTCATCTTCATGGCATGCCTCTGTTTTCTCTTACTTGCAGAATCTGCAGCAGCTCCACATGGTCCTCATTTTTTCTCTGCAGTGCTTCCATGTGCTGATTGGCACAATAGAGCCGCTTCTGCAAGTCCGCCACCATAGCCTTCAAGGAAGTTATTTCCTCGCTCATCGCGGCACACTCCCGTGTTCTCGCCAGCAATCGCATGCCCAAATTGGTAGCCGAGACCGCGTGGAGTACAGTTAAATTGTGGGACTCCTCCACCGCTGCCTTGTCAGACCTCTGTGCCACATGCAGATGATCTG
Organism: Prunus avium; assembly: GCF_965620075.1. NCBI lineage: Eukaryota > Viridiplantae > Streptophyta > Magnoliopsida > Rosales > Rosaceae > Prunus > Prunus avium. The sequence continues at coordinate 30,099,027 of NC_142289.1, forward strand.
TCGGTGTGAGCTTGTTACCAATCATGCCTCCCAGCAGCGCTGCTCTGTTCGGCATTGCCTCAGAAAAGTTCGGTATTATCTCAGCAAAGTTTGAGGCCGTACCGTGATGATATGTGGAGTTTGGGAAGACAGGAGTTGGAGGAGCCCTTGTCTGGGCATTTGGTGGTGCAAGTGAGAGCTCAAGGTTGAGATCATCAAGGTGAGTGCATGAGGATGCCATTTGTTTTGCTTCTAAATTTTTTGATGTTTTTCCTTGAGTTTGCATGAAGAAATGCTGGGTATCATGCGCTTGCAGAGGTGTGGTTTAAATAGACATATGCTGATGAGAGAGAGCCAACACCATTTCGGATTTCCCGGGCATGCTCGACCTAATCGCTTCAAGGGGGAGCACCTTTACTTTTACTTTACTTTTCTTTTTTCCGTGTTTTCTGGTGTTTAATGTTTTTGCCCGTTACTTTCATTTTCTAGAGCTTTGTGTTTTTGCTTTTCCCTTTCGGCTATCATCTTTATCTTATTTTAGTTAGGGAAATGTGTTTTCTTTTCCGTTTGTCGTTTTTTTTTCTTTTTCTTTTTCTTTCTGCAACCTTACTCTTTTATTTCCGAAACAAAATAACGAAAATACAAAAACAACAAAAGAAAATAAAAACAACAATAATGCAGTAGGAAATCATTTCTTCTCGATGCTTGGTGTCTCGACCATTGGAGCTTTGAGTTTGGCCCTCTGGCTGTCCTCTTCCGGGGCTTCACGCATAGCTTCTTGGGGCTCATCACTTGAGCTCCCAAAGATCGCAATCTTAGCTTGAGCGTAACTACTCTCGCGATCTGCTTGTTTGCGTTTACCCGGTCGGTCTAGGTCTTCCAGCTGTTTTCGCATGTCGCGAGAGTACAACTCTACCATTTTTGATAGGTTTTTATTCTCGTCCCGCAATACTTCTAACTGGTGTCGATTCACCTCCACTATCCTTGACCTCTCCCTTTTCAAGCTTTTTATAGCAGTCTGACACTCCTCAACCATACTTCGCTCCGCCGCCAACTGACCTTTCAGCACCTCTACCTCATGGGACTTCGCAAGTAGGCGATGACCCAAACTTGCGACTGTTGCTGTACTCTGCACGCTCAGTGCTAGGGCATCGCTCACGACCCGGTTGTCATCCCTTGTCCCCAGAACACGTATATCTTTAGGGGTCACTAAATTTCTAGCCACTCCAATGGCAACATCGTTGTCCAGGAGTATTGAGTCAGTTACTGTCACAGGCCCCCGTGCGGAAGCAAAGTAGGGCATCCATACTGGTGCCGCTGCTTGGCCTCGTGTCTGAGTCGGTGGAGCTAGGTTGAGATCCAACGAAAATGGGTAGTTAGAGGCCATTTGATTTCTCACTCTCTTTTCTTCTTTCTTTCTTTTCTCTTTTGTATGTTTCTGAGTTTGCGTTTTTTTTTCACCCTTTCTTATAGACTTAGTCTTTGACAAACCCTAGCCATTACAGCATCTGAGCATTTTCTGAATCTCCAGCATTCCTTGAGTCCCACAACCTTCTCGCCTTCCAACCATACCCAACTCATTTATCACGACGTGTCTTTTCTGAACGAACGCGTTCAGTAAAGTCTTCGCGCCTTTCCATGAGCCCGTAATTTTTGCTTGTGGAGTCTGCGGCGCCTCTACGCGTCAACACGTGTCTCGCCCTGTCAGTTGGTCCCTTACACTGAACCGAGACATCATGACCCATGTTCTCTTAAAAATAAAAAATAATAAAAAAAAAACGTGTGGGCTTCGGATTTCATTGTGGGTCGGGTTTTCACCGTTGTTTAGGTTTCAAGGTGGGTTAACTTTCTTTTGGGTTGGGCTTTCAATTGTTTGGGTTTTGGTTTGCGTAAGACTGTCTGTTTAGGGCTTACTGTTTTGTCTGTTTAGGGCTTTCTGTTTCGAGTGTTTTACTGTTTCATTTTTTTTCTTTTTTGTTTATTTGTTTGTTTGTTTTGTAATTTTTATTTTTGTAATTATTTTATTTGTGTTTTTTTTTTTTGTGTGGTTTATATTTACTTTAGTACCTTTCATTTCTTATTATGACATTGCTTGTTCCTAATTTTTAAACATTGAGGACAATGTTCATTTCTAGGTTTGGGGGTATTGGAGTTTAGCATGTAAAATTGGTTTTTCCTTAATTTTATTTAATTTTTTTTTTATTTGCTTGTTTTTATTTTTATTTTATTTTGTTAAGTCTTGCTTTTATTTTGATTTTGATTTTATTCACTTTCCGAACACATTTGATGAGATTGTGATAAATGTTTGCATGACTTAAATGAAAATTGAATTTTATTTATTATTTATTTTTTTTCCTTGTAAATTTTTATTGTAAAAAAAAATTAATTAATTAATTGATTAATTTGGCATCGTTCTAGCATGATATGTTCGAAACCTTCTTTGCACTTGCCATTTGTTTCATAATTCTCCAATTAAAGGATTTGCATGACCCAAAGAATTGTATCAAGCATAAATTAGACTTATATAACCATAAATGTGAGCTTTTGAGCCTTGTGCTTCATTTCATGAGTGTTATACACATACTCTTATTTTCTTGTCATCAAAGTTGTTGTTTGATCTCATTATTCATTGATTTGGTTGAATACTTAAAAGTCATTCATTCTTTTGCAATTCGATTTCATGACATTTAAGAAATGATATTAGGCCCTCTTTGGATCGTTTGTACCTTTCAAGCTAACCTTATGCATGCTTAAGCATGATTTTCCATTGTTAACCATTTTGAGCCTACATGTAAACCTTTTCTTTCATTTACCAATTATATTTCCTCGCCTTAGCCTGAAAAACAAATATTTACCTTTCTAAGGAACTCATGAGCTTTAATTGGGATGTGTTTTTCATACTAAGTTTAGGAATTGGTGTTACATTTTGAAGGGAAAAAAAAAAAATCACACAATTGGTGAAAGAAAAGAGAAAAGTTGTGATTAAGTGGTGGTTGAATGAAATTTCATTTTTGGGTTTCATTTTTGGGCCTTCAAAATAAATTGGTGTTTAAGGAAAGGAGTGAATCAATGTAAATGAAGGTATAAGGAGTTTTGATCATGTAAAAGAAAAATAAATTCTCATTGTGATGATTCGAAGTCTTGTAAACAATTGTTTTATGCTCTTATATTTTGAGTTCCTTGGACTTTGTTTTATCCATACCTTTCATTTCTTACTCACCTTACACCCTTGGCCCCATTACAACCTATGTTAAAGACCTAAATTGATCTTAAATGTCATGTGGTTGAATTGCATTCATTTTTCTACTTTTAAGTGTTTGGCATCCTTCTTGAGATCATATTAATGCAAGTTCTTCATCTTTCTATTTCGAGTTAAGTCTTTATGGTTTAACTCTAATCTCATGTTTATAACTGAGTGTTGCATTATAGCCCTCTTCCGAGTGATTCCTTTGTGAGAGGACAACTTTGGTGAGATTTGAAGTTGAACTTGTGCTTTGTATGATTTTTGAAATTGTGTGAAAACTAAGATTGGGGAATTTGTTGCATTTGGCTATCACACTACCACACTTTGAGCATATTATGTTTTGAACTTTGCCGCTTTGTGAATAATGTTTAAAATTGAGCTTTTATTGTTAAAACTTTTGAGTCATGTGCATGAGTCATTTCTCTTCAGAAAATGTTCGGAAAGATTGTTTTGAGTTCTTTTTATTTTTGTAATTTTTTTTGTTTTGTTTTGTTTTGTTTTGTTTTTTTTGTTTTGTTTTTGTTAATGTAATTATTTTTTTTTGTTTTTGTTTTTTATTTTGCTTAAGGACTAACAATCTTTTAAGTTTTCTAATTACCTTGTTTTACAGAGTCAGTAAAACGTTTGTGGGTATCGTATCTGTTAAACCCTCAGGAGACACAACTCCTCCTACTAGGGATGCCTAGAGGTTTAAAGGCTTGTTGCATATGCTCAATGCAATCGAGTTACCTACGAAAGTGGTCTAGTTAACTTCTTGTTTGTTTTTATCTTTGTTTTCCTTTTGTTTTGCTCGAGGACTAGCAAAATCTAGGTTTGGGGGTATTTGATCGGTGCATATTTACATATCATTTTGTACCCTTCTAGCTTATGATTTGGTTATGTTTTTGAGTTAAACTTGTGCTTTTAATCCTTTTTGTGTTTATCTTTCAGTTCATTGAGCTTTAGGTAATAATGAGGGCTTTGGATAGTAAATGATGCAATCCATGCATGTTAGGGCCTAATTTGGATGAATGGATGAAGAGCTTAAAGACAAACTCAATTTTGGCTACAGTCCCCTGCCAGCCCAGTTTCGTAGGTCATATTGCAAGTTTTGTTTCAGCAACCTACATAGCTCGGATGAGGCCACATTCTTCATGAAAGTTGTTCCAATGGGTGTGTAATATAACATATCCAAAATTCAGCCCCATTGGATAAATATGGAGTCTGTTACCTAGCAAACACAGAGCCATGCTCAGGATGGATTTTATCAGCGCGCAAAATGAGTTAGCAATTTGTTTTGGCCTTAACTTCCTCCTCCGACCTTGGATTGGCCCAAATGATATATGGCTGGAAAGAAGACATTCTGAACTTCAAGTTTGAGTGCTTAAAGTCTTAATTTGCTTAAGGGAAGCCCAATTCGTAAGCCCTTGAAGTTGTTGGTCATGCTGACCTCAGGATGAGCTATTATTTCTGGTTGGAAGCTTGGTCATGGTGACATGAAGATGAGCTAGGGCTGCTGGTGGGATTTATTAGTGAAGTGCATCAACCATTTCAGATTTTATAATGGAAGTGTTGTATGCATTAGTGAAGTGCATCAACCATTTCAGATTTTATAAAACAAGTGTTGTATGCATTAGCCATACTTAATTCAGATTTTCAGCTTCCTTAGGCCTATATATAGTGAGGTTTCCCAAGCTTGTAAACACACCCCAAGGGGGGGAGCTCTCAAACACTTCTCTAGAGCTCCCTTCCCTTCTCTCCCTCAAATTCTCTTAGTTTCTCTTTCTAGTTTTCAATTGTTATAATGAAATCTTTTGTGCTGAAATTTTCTTTAAGTCTTTCCAAGTTCTACTTTACTTTTCATTATGTAAATTCTTTTCTTTAGTTTCAAGTTTGATTAGTTTCCAAGTTTCAATTATGATTTTTGTTCTTATTCATTATGCTTATAAGTTAATATGCTAGTTTGAATGATTGATCACCATTTAGGCTTGCATGTTAGCTATCTTAGTTTGAATTAAGAGTATACACCATGCTTTAATTCGAATTGAACTATGAATAGGAAGAGTATGTATGGACATTCGACAACAGGGATTAGATACATGCTTGGTTGTTTAAATTGTTCTTCTATGCTTAATGGGTTCCTAATGCTTAATTTTAGGTTAGACAACAAATGATCAAATTAGGGAATTAGGAACACAAGGTTATGACCACACACCATGGCTTAATCATACATTAGCTAGAATCAATCCGTTAATCTAATTGAACTTGGGAGCTTATCTGCTTGAGTTAGTTATTTTCTTTCTTTCTTGTTTTATTTATTTCCCTTCTTTTTCATTTCTGTTTTGTGTAGGGAAAATGAATTGAATCATTCAATCACCAATCCTCATGGGATCGACCTCGCACTTACATACGCTATACTACCGAACGGCTCGTGCACTTGCGAGTATCACAAGTTGAGGATGCAGTTGAACCCATTTTGGTGCAGCTGTATCTACACAACATAGCCCTAGCAAGGAAAATTAGCTCATGACAAAAGAAAAGATAAACAAGAGAATTGTTGTCATAAAACCGATTTGGCAGATGGATTTGATCTCTGGATTCTCCACAGTAACACCTTCTTAAGCTCCAAAAGCACCACGACAACAACTCTTGGCTTTCTCTTTGATATATTTGTGGATGTAGTGAAATATGGTGAAAAGTCTATGGTAGAAAAGATGATGATAGAGAGAGCTTAGGGTGACCTTATATAGTTTAAAACAACTAAACCCTACTCTAAAAAGGTTTGGAAAAACTCTCCTAAAGCAAAACAAAATCTCAAACAATCAGGGGCGTTTCTAGCCTATGGCAGGTTGGCCTCATGCTCGACCCAAATTTTTGTTAAAAAATTCTTACCTACACTACATATGTCCCCCACTTAAATTAAGCATATACAAACCTGTACAAACCTTTTTTTCTTTCTTTTCCTTCCCTCTCTCTCTCTCTCTCTCTCTCTCTCTCTCTCTTTTCCGTTCTTTTCCTTATCTCTTCTCTCCTTCTTTTTTTTCTTTCTTTTCCTTATCTCATCTCTCCTCTTTTTTTTTTTTTTTGCTTTTCCTTCTATCTTCTCTCCTCTCTCTCTCTCTTTCTTTTTTCTTCCTTTTCCTTCTCTCTTTTTGTTAAAAAAATATTACCTACACTACTTATGATTATTAATTTTTTTTGTCTCACACAAACCCCAAGCCTGCTTATAATTTTTTTTTGTCTCGCACAAAGACTGCTGTTTCAGAAATTTCAGAAATTAGTTTTTGTATTTGTAGATATAGATGCATTTGAGAGTAAGGCTCATTACGTCCCCCTCACTATGTGTATCTTTTTATGTTTATTAATGAAATTCACTCCTACCGTCGAGTTTAGTATATAAGTTTTGCCCGGTCAGCTTTCGAATCTTGGAACTGCCACTGCAAACAATTAAGGAAACAAACTAGGAAAGAATCCTTCTTTGACTTGGAAACACGTCAGCCAACTTGAACACATGTTTTGGGGTTGTTCCACTTCCTAGACAATTTTGGAAAAATATGAGAAACGTAGCTTGATCTCTAAGCTTTCCAAGCATATATCACACGCCACTAGGAAAAATTGGAAAGGTCTTCAAATCTTCAATCTTCAATCTTCAATCTTCCACAGCAGTGCAGTTCTGACGGGATTTTAACTTAGGATGTCTTGACTTGCAAGTTTGGAGCATTTGGCTTGGTAGAAAATTATGAAACTTTGACACAATGATCTTCAATGTCTTAGCTTTCTTCTACAATTGGTATTGTACTAAAATTCTTTCAAAAAATCGATTTTCAGTCGAAATCCTTCCAAGAGTGCAGAATAGTTGAAAATAAGGAAAGTAAGATAATAATGCTCTTTTTAATTAACTTTCCCTATCAAAACCAAATATTAGAGGTATAAAATATAGGAAATAATGCACTTATCAATACTTAAATTTATTAAGCCCGGCATACCAAGTGACTGGATTTTGGAATATGGTGGTTTGCAAGGATGCTTCCAAGTAGACGACAGGTCGTGTGGATCCCACAATCCCACTCACTCTCTTAAGGTTCATTGACAGAAGTAGTCTTTAGCTGGTTTCATTCAACTTAGAGATTAGTCTGAAAAGAAAGAGAACAAAATTATGAGAACAAACTGTCTTACATCACACAGAAAAAGAAAACTGATCAAAATACTTATGGTTTACAAAATGTAAGAATATAAAGTACATACAATCTAAGCTTCTAAGCCTCCTCCTCATCATGGTCATGCACATTATTCTCATCACATAAAGCCTATTTTGTACATTGTCTAGGAATTGGAAATATTTTTATCGCTACACCATCTTTAAAATTAAGAACCACAGACTCCCCAAAAGCTTACAATAAATCCGAACACAATGGAAATAAAAAACCATGGAATTTGATGCTCGTCGTCCACATCGGTTGTTCTTGTTATCTGCATCACCGCCATTAACTAGTCGACACTCTTTTGGAAGTGGGGCACCACAAAGTTTTGGATTCCCCTCAAATACATAGGCATAGAGACTTCACAGCTGAGTGCTTGTTGGTATTGGTCCTTCAAGATCATTGTATGAGGACATTCAAATATGACAAGAAGTTAAGGGCCGTTTGGTATCCTGCTAAAAAAAATGAACTAAAAAATTATGATTCTTTTTAAAAACATGAGTTTTCAAATACTAATTTTAAGATCTGAAAACTTATTTGGTATTAAACTTCAAAACCATTTTTAACAATATAGCCACAAACTTATGGTTTTGAGCATTCGGTTGCAAAGTACAAAGCCCATTCACTCGGCTGATTAAGACCATAGGCTTCTCAATAAGGGCCCACATGGCCTTAGTTTTAGATTTGAGAGAGAGAGAGAGAGAGAGAGAGAGAGAGAGAGAGAAGAGAGAGAGGGACGAAGATAGCAAAAAATTCTAAAAAAACCAACTTTTTTTTTTTTTTTTTCAAATTTTGTAGTGTTTTTGAGTTTTTAAAAATAGGCCTACCAAACAAGTCTTTTTTGGTTTTGGACTCAAATTTTATTTTTGAATTTAAAAAGTTGGATTCAAGTTGAATACCAAACGCACTCTTGAGTGAATCTGGAATTTTTCCAGTCAAATAATTAATGGAGAGATCCAATGTATCCAAGTTTTCGAGTTTAGATATTTGGTCTGGGATGCTGCCAGAGAAGTTGTTCAAGCTAAGATCCAACTTATGGAGAAGCCGCAACGGGCCAATCTCAATACATTGCCATTGATGCTATTGTTGTATAAATACATAGATGGTGGAAAATAAAACAAATAATTGTATTGTAAAGCTTTCGCGTTGTCACGCAATTGGATGAAGATAGGCAGTTCAAGGTAATTGTTTGGGCCTAATTTCTGCACGCCAGCCCAGTCAACTTATGGGCTCTTTCTTTACAAAAGGATCTGGGCCTTATTTGCGAAAAGGGAGAAATGACCCATATCATCTAAACAAGTGGGGTGAAATTGAACCAATTACCCAAAGTAATTTTCATAAATTGAATTTTGATTACCACCATTGGTAATTTAATTCCAAAACCCAAGATTAATTTGTTTAAATATCTAGCCCAACCCATCTTGTTTTTCGAGGGAATTAATCACCACCGTTGGTTATCAACTCAAAACTAAATTGGCAACCTTGGAGCTAGAAAGGTAAAAACATGGCACTATTCTCAATCACATAGCCAGTGGCTTCCCAGGAAAACAGGCAACTACAAGCCAAATGAACAATCAGTCAACATGAGGCTTTTACGGAAATTGATTGAGAAAAGCAAAGCTAATCATCAAAACTGGCTTATTCTCTTCTCTTAGCTGCCAAGGATCAATGGATTAATACTTTACAGCAATCATGCTCTAGTTATTCAGAAATCATCATGCATTCCCCTATAAATACAAGAGTATGTGAACTGGAGAAGGGATAGCCAAATCAATCCAACAAAACAAATAACCAAAAACTCTCACTCAAACTGATAAAAATCAAAGATCATATGATCTCAAAAGCCTTCAAATTCAGAAGCAATCCAGCTTTCAAGAAAACAAGCAGAACTCAGACTTTTGATTTCAATCCAGCTAAGACAAGTAGCTCACCAACAAGTAAACGAGGTTTCTCTCGTTGCAAATGCGATTTAGCTCAAAAGAATCAAGCTGAACTCAGTTTTCTGTCATTACAAATTCAGTTCAAAACAGGTGAACCAGGCAAAACTCAGGTTATTCATCATATGACAACTTCAACAAATCCTCAAAGACACCTTAATGTCCTAAGCTCACCAGAATAGCTTACAGGTGATCCCCAATCAAGCATAATAGGTACTGAAGTGCAATTCTAGGCTAGCAGCTGCCAATCTAGCCACTTCCAATCTAATCCAGAGTGGAGAAATTTCGATTCAACCATAACAGAGAAACTAGCATGTCTTAATCTCATTCAGATAGTCCCCATAATAGACAGAATGGACGCAAACTCTCAATTCTGCCCATTTGTCAAGCCTCTTCATGGCTCAAACTAATTATAGCTATGCCAATTTCAACATTGGTATCGATTTTCAGCTAATCTTTATTAGTTGAAGGTGTTGAAGGTGCTGACGTGCAATCTCAGTACAGATAAATCCAGTCCATCCTAAGTCACAGATGACAATCCAAGCAGAAATCAAAGTCCAATGTTCTGATGTCTTCCCAGACTTGGTAGTTCCTTTCATTTCATGTATAATAAATAGTTCTCCTTGAACTCGTTTGTTTTATTTTTCAAACACTTATTTTTGGCTAAAATTACTAATTTTTACTGTGAGAAATTATAAAGTCCTCACCCGTCTGAGGCAAGAAAAGAACTTACTTGGGAGATATTCCGCACCCAAATTCACAATCACTTGATCAAAGTCAATAACTTGAGCCAAGTTATTATATTTTACAGTCTATTAGGGTTTTTAACTGCGAACAGTGACACGCTCAAACATAAAAGAAAGTTGATTTGTTGACCCCCGATGGTTTTCAAGTCAATGGGGAACTTTAGCTTACCACCACATGAACTACGTCAAAACGGGTAAACAGTAATTATGGTCAACTTGAGCTGCAGTTTGTTCAAATAGCAACATTTCTAGTCCACAAAGTTGCTTTGGAAATTCACCTGAAATGAAGTTAGAGCCTAAGTTGGTATAAAAGAGCCTTGGAAGAGTCCCCAACCAACTAGGAATTGATTCTATGAGTCTATTAAAATCTGGATTTAAGATCTCTAGATTTTGGAGCTTAGACAACCATAAAGGTATTTGACCAGTGAGCTCACAACAACTCAAAGACAATATTCGAAGATTTTTTAATCCATCAAAATCAACTAGGCCAACATCAGTTGGAACTTGGAATTTCCTCACCTATAAAGCTATAAGAAAATATTAATGAATACGAGGCTTTCGCAATGCATCAATATCTTCATTGCCCTTGTGATGTTGGTCTATTTGTTGCCACTAGGTGAAAGGAAGGACAAAGATTTCAATGAAAGAATTTAAGGTTGTATTTGTCCCTCCACATCGTTTAAGCTCAATCAAATTGCTTTCAGGTACTTGATCGGTTCATAATTGTATATCATTTTGTACCCTTCTAGCTTATGATTTGGTTATGTTTTTGAGTTAAACTTGTGCTTTTAATCCTTTTTGTGTTTATCTTTCAGTTCATTGAGCTTTAGGTAATAATGATGGCTTTAGAGAGCATAATTCATGCAATTCAAGCATGTTAAGGCCTAATTTGGATGAATGGATGAAGAGCTTAAAGACAAATTCATTTTGGCTACAGCCCCCTGCCAGTCCAGTTCCGTAGGTCATATTGCAAGCTTTGTTTCAACAATCTACATAGCTCGAATGAGGCCACATTCTTCATGAAATTTGTTTCAATGGGTGTGTACTATAACATATCCACAATTCAGCCCCATTGGATAAATATGGAGGCTGTTACCTAGCAAACACAGAACCATGCTCAGGATGGATCTTATCAGCGCGGAAAATGAGTTAGCAATTTGTTTTGGCCTTAACTTCCTCCTCCGACCTTGGATTGGCCCAAATGATATATGGCTGGAAAGAAGACATTCTGAACTTCAAGTTTGAGTGCTTAAAGTCTTAATTTTCTTAAGGGAAGCCCAAGTTGTAAGCCCTTGAAGTTTCTGGTCATGCTGACCTCAGCATGTGCTGGTTGGATGCTTGGTCATGGTGAGCTAGGTATTAGCTATCATTTCTGGTTGGAAGCTTGGTCATGGTGACATGAAGATGAGCTAGGGCTGCTGGTGGGATCTATTGGTGAAGTGCATCACCCAATTTAGATTTTCTAATACAAGTGCATCAACCATTTCAGATTTTATAAAACAAGTGTTGTATGCATTAGCCATATTGAATTCAGATTTTCACTTCCCCTAGGCCTATAAATAGGGAGGTTCTCTAAGCTTGTAAACACACCCCAAGGGGGGGAGCTCTCAAACACTTCTCTAGAGCTCCCCTCCCTTCTCTCCCTCAAATTCTCTTAGTTTTGCTTTCTAGTTCTCAATTCTAGCTTTCTTTAATGTTTTCTTAGTTGTAATTTATTTTTCTTGTAATGTACATTCTTTTTTAAGTATTCAAGTTTAATTAGTTTCCAAGTTTCAATTATGGTTTTTGTTCTTATTCATTATGCTTATAAGTTAATATGCTAGTTTGAATGATTGATCACCATTTAGGCTTGCATGTTAGCTATCTTGGTTTGAATTAAGAGTATACACCATGCTTTAATTCGAATTGAACTATGAATAGGAAGAGTATGTATGGACATTCGACAACAAGGATTAGATACATACTTGGTTGTTTAAAATGTTCTTCTATGCTTAATGGGTTCCTAATGCTTAATTTTAGGTTAGACAACAAATGATCAAATTAGGGAATTAGGAACACAAGGTTATGACCACACACCATGGCTTAATCATACTTTAGCTAGAATTAATCCATTAATCTAAATTGAACTTGGGAACTTATTTGCTTGAGTTACTTATTTCTTTCTTCCTTGTTTTATGTTCTTTGTTTTTGTTTCTATTTTGTGTAGGGAAACTAAATTGGATCATTCAATCACCAATCCCTGTAGAATCGACCTCGCACTTACATATGCTATACTACCAAGGGTTCGTGCACTTGCGAGTATCACAAGTTGAGGATGCAGCTTAATCCATTTTGGTGTAGCTGTATCTACACAACAAGTTTTTGGCGCCGTTGCCGGGGATCGGTAACATTGTTTGATTCTATTTGGCTTTCCTACTTTATTTTATTTGTTTTTCTTAACTAGACAATTTCTTGTTTTAAAGTTAATGACGTTAATGGACAAGTTGTGTTTGTAGTCCAACAGAAAAGGACAATTGCCCAACAAGCAAGAGAACTGGGTTTAAGTCCCAGCTTACACAACCCATTGGTGCTTGTTGCTTTGAAACATGGAATTGGATGTGTGTTGATTTTCCTTTTCATTTTAGTTTTTATTTCCTAATCCTTTTAATTCTATTTCAAGTTTTCTATGTTTGTTTTAGCAATTTATTATAGCTCAATAATAAATGGAGAGAGATGGCAACCTCAATCATAAGAATGGGAAGTGTGGAGCAATGGGAGAAGTCGCGACCTCCAAGTGCATCACATTCGACCTAATCGCTTCAAGGGGGAGCATTTCAACCCTTTCTCTTCTTTGAATTCTGTTTATTTCCGTAGTTGTTTTTGCCTTTTGGTCCGCGCTGAGTTCTTTGTTTTTCTATGCTGAATCCAACCATATAAAGAACGTAAAATTTGGACTTACGGTTGGAAAGTTATAGCCTAAAAACTGAACAGAGGTCGAAGCTGAAAAACGTAGAAACGAATCTGTCCAAATGGTGATAAACGGGTGATAGAAGGTGCTGTTTGTTTTTTTTCTTTGGTTTCTTGGTTTGTTTCTTTTAGTACAACAATTTATGTTGTTTGTTTGAATTTGTTTACAGTACTTAGTTCATTTTTGTTTGTGGTTTGTTGTTTCATTTTATCTTAATGTGTTTTTGTTTCTTATCTTAAAAATTTTTTAAAAAAAAGATTTTTCATATGAGCCGACTTATGGTAACCCTAGTGAGCACTTCCGTTAATACAGTGTCTAGGAGTTCTTTAGGCGACACCTTCGGTGTCTAAGAAGTTTGGGTTTTAAGCGGGACCATTGTGACCCCTCCAACCTTCCCGGATCCCCTGGCTGTGTTTTCTGAGGCCCTTAACTGGTCATCCGTGAGTTGCTTGTATATTCGTGTGTTTTTAAATTAAGTTTTCTTTATTTTCTTTGTTTTCTTTTCTGTTGAGTCTTTGTTTTTGTTTTGTTTCTGTTTTTGTTTTGTTATGTTAGTTTATTTATTTACGTGGTATGGTTAGTTAGTTTATTTCTGAGTGTTAAAACACTTTTTTTTATTTCAAACATTGCATAAAAAAAAATTATAAAAAAAAACAATAAAAAAAAAACAATAAAAAAAACAATAAAAATAAAAAAAAACAACATCATCATCATCTTCATCATCTTCTTCATCTTCTTCATCTCCATCATCATCATGGCTTGACTCTATTTTCTCGCACTTGTAGAATCTGCAGCAGCTCCACATGGTCCTCATTTTTTCTCTGCAGTGCTTCCACGTGCTGATTGGCACAGTAGAGCCGCTTCTGCAAGTCCGCCACCATAGCCTTCAAGGAAGCTATTTCCTCGCTCATCGCGGCACACTCCCTTGTCCTCGCCAGTAATCGCATGCCCAAATTGGTAGCGGAGACCGCGTGGAGCACAGTTAAATTGTGGGACTCCTCTACCGCTGCCTTATCAGACCTCTGTGCCACATGCAGATGATCTGTCGGAGTGAGCTTGCTGCTAATCATGCCTCCTAGCAGCACTGCTCTGTTCGACAGTGCCTCAGAAAAGTTCGGTATTGCCTCAGCAAAGTTTGAGGCCGTGCCGTGATGATATGTGGAGTTTGGGAAGACAGGAGTTGGAGGAGCCCTTGTCTGGGCATTCGGTGGTGCAAGTGAGAGCTCAAGGTTGAGATCATCAAGGTGAGTGCATGAGGATGCCATTTTTTTTTTTTCTGTTTCTGGATTTTTTGATGTTTTTCCTTGAGTTGCAGGAAGAAATGCTGGGTATCATCCGCTTGCAGAGGTGTGGTTTAAATAGACATATGCTGATGAGAGAGAGCCAACACCATTTCGGATTTCCCGGGCATGCTCGACCTAATCGCTTCAAGGGGGAGCACCTTTACTTTTACTTTACTTTTCTTTTTTCCGTGTTTTCTGGTGTTTAATGTTTTTGCCCGTTACTTTCATTTTCTAGAGCTTTGTGTTTTTGCTTTTCCCTTTCGGCTATCATTTTTATCTTATTTTAGTTAGGGAAATGTGTTTTCTTTTCCGTTTGTCGTCTTTGTTTTCTTTTTCTTTTTCTTTTTCTTTCTGCAACCTTACTCTTTTATTTCCGAAATAAAATAACAAAAATACAAAAACAACAAAATAAAATAAAAACAACAATAATGCAGTAGGAAGTCATTTCTTCACAGTGCTCGGTGTCTCGACCATTGGAGCTTTGAGTTTGGCCCTCTGGCTGTCCTCTTCCGGGGCTTCACGCACAGCTTCTTGGGGCTCATCACTTGAGCTCCCAAAGATCGCAATCTTAGCTTGAGCGTAACTACTCTCGCGATCTGCTTGTTTGCGTTTACCCGGTCGGTCTAGGTCCTCCAGCTGTTTTCGCATGTCGCGAGAGTACAACTCTACCATTTTTAATAGGTTTTTATTCTCGTCCCGCAATACTTCTAGCTGGTGTCGATTCACCTCCACTATCCTTGACCTCTCCCTTTTCAAGCTTTTTATAGCAGTCTGACACTCTTCAACCATACTTCGCTCCGCCGCCAACTGACCCTTTAGCACCTCTACCTCATGGGACTTCGCAAGTAGGCGATGACCCAAACTTGCGACTGTTGCCGTACTCTGCACGCTCAGTGCCAGGGCATCGCTCACGACCCGGTTGTCATCCCTTGTCCCCAGAACACGTATATCTTTAGGAGTCACTAAATTTCTAGCCACTCCAATGGCAACATCGTTGTCCAGGAGTATTGAGTCAGTTACTGTCACAGGCCCCCGTGCGGAAGCAAAGTAGGGCATCCATACTGGTGCCGTTGCTTGGCCTCGTGTCTGAGTCGGTGGAGCTAGGTTGAGATCCAACGAAAATGGGTAGTTAGAGGCCATTTGATTTCTCACTCTCTTTTCTTCTTTCTTTCTTTTCTCTTTTGTGTGTTTCTGAGTTTGCATTTTTTTTCACCCTTTCTTATAGACTTAGTCTTTGACAAACCCTAGCCATTGCAGCATCTGAGCATTTTCTGAATCTCCAGCATTCCTTGAGTCCCACAACCTTCTCGCCTTCCAACCATACCCAACTCATTTATCACGACGTGTCTTTTCTGAACGAACGCTTTCAGTAAAGTCTTCGTGCCTTAACATGAGCCCGTAATTTTTGCTTGTGGAGTCTGCGGCACCTCTATGCGTCGACACGTGTCTCGCCCTGTCTGTTGGTCCCTTACACTGAACCGAGACATCATGACCCATGTTAAAATCCCGCTCTTTGTGTTGCTAATCACGGTTCGATAGTTTGTTTTTACAAAACTAAATAATAATAAAAAGCCGGAAATGAAAACAAATTGTGGGTCGGGTTTCACTTTAGTTTGGGTTTCAAAGTGTGTTAAATTCACCGTGGTTTGTGTTTCGAAATTGTGGGCTTTGGGCTTCAAAATTTTTTTTGGATTTCAGAATTGTGTGATTAGGGTTTACTGTTTCATTTTTTTGTTTGTTTGTTTGTTTGTTTGTTTGTGTTGTAATTTTTATTTTATAATTATTTTGTTTTTGTTTTCTTTTGTGATTTTGTGATTTTTTTTTTTTAATTTGCTTTAATACCTTTCATTTGTTGTTATGACATTGTTTGTGGCTAATTTTTAAACATCGAGGACAATGTTCATTTCTAGGTTTGGGGGTATTTGAGTTTAGCATGTAAATTTGGTTTTTCCTTAATTTATTTATTTATTTATTTATTTGCTTGTTTTTATTTTTATTTTATTTTGTTAAGTCTTGCTTTTATTTTGATTTTGATTTTATTCACTTTCCGAACACATTTGATGAGATTGTGATAAATGTTTGCATGACTTAAATGAAAATTGAATTTTATTTATTATTTATTTTGTTTTCCTTGTAAATTTTTATTGTAAAAAAAAATTAATTAATTAATTAATTTGGCATCGTTCTAGCATGACATGTTCGAAACCTTCTTTGCACTTGCCATTTGTTTCATAATTTTCCAATTAAAGGATTTGCATGACCCAAAGAATTGTATCAAGCATAAATTAGACTTATATAACCATATAATGTGAGCTTTTGAGCCTTGTGCTTCATTTCATGAGTGTTATACACATACTCTTATTTTCTTGTCATCAAAGTTGTTGTTTGATCTCATTATTCATTGATTTGGTTGATCACTTAAAAGTCATTCATTCTTATGCAATTTGACTTCATGACATTTTAAGAAGTGATATTAAGGCCTTCTTTGGATCGTTTGTGCCTTTCAAGCTAACCTTATGCATGCTTAAGCATGATTTTCCATTGTTTACCATTTTGAGCCTACATGTAAACCTTTTCTTTCATTTTACCAAATATATTTCCTCGCCTTAGCCTGAAAAACAAATATTTACCTTTCTAAGGAATTCATGAGCTCTAATTCGGATATGTTTTTCATACTAAGTTTGGGAATGGGTGTTACATTTCGAAAAAGAAAAAAAAAATCACACAATTGGTGAAAGAAAAGAGAAAAGTTGTAATTAAGTGGTGGTTGAATGAAATTTCATTTTTGGGTTTCATTTTTGGGCCTTCAAAATAATTTGGTGTTTGGAAAGGAGTTTGAATCAATGTAAATGAAGGTATAAGGAGTTTTGATCATGTAAAAGAAAAAAAAAATCTAATCGTGATGATTCGAAGTCTTGTAAACAATTGTTTTATGCTCTTACATTGCGAGTTCCTTGGACTTTGTATTATCCATACCTTTCATTTCTTACTCACCTTACACCCTTGGCCCCATTACAACCTATACTAAAGACCTAAATTGATCTTAAATGTCATGTGGTTGAATTGCATCCATTTTTCTACTTTTAAGTGTTTGGCATCCTTCTTGAGATCATATTAATGCAAGTTCTTCATCTTCCTATTTTGAGTTAACTCCTTTATGGTTTAACTCTAATCTCATGTTTATAACTGAGTGTTGCATTGTAGCCCTCTTCTGAGTGATTCATTTGTGAGAGAACAACTTTGGTGAGATTTGAAGTTGCATTGTGTTTGGTATGATTTTTGAAATTATGTGAAAACTAAGATTGGGGAATTTGTTGCATTTGGCTATCACACTACCACACTTTGAGCATATTATGTTTTGAACTTTGCCGCTTTGTGAATAATGTCCAAAATTGAGCTTTTATTGTTAAAAACTTTTGAGTCATGTGCATGAGTCATTTCTCTTCAGAAAATGTTCGGAAAGATTGTTTTGAGTTCTTTTTATTTTTTTAATTGTTTTTCTTTTTGTTTTATTTTTTTGTTTTTGTTTTTTTGTTTTGCTTAAGGACTAACAAATCTAATAAGTTTTCTAACCATTTTGTTTTGTAGAGTTAGAAAAACGTTTGTGGGTATCATATCTGTTAAACCCTCAGGAGACACAACTCCTCCTACTAGGGATGCCTAGAGGTTTAAAGGCTTGTTGCATACGCTCAATGCAATCGAGTTACCTACGAAAGTGGTCTAGTTAAACTTCTTGTTTTGTTTTTATCTTTGTTTTTCTTGTTGTTTTGCTCGAGGACTAGCAAAATCTAGGTTTGGGGGTATTTGATCGGTTCATAATTGTATATCATTTTGTACCCTTCTAGCTTATGATTTGGTTATGTTTTTGAGTTAAACTTGTGCTTTTAATCCTTTTTGTGTTTATCTTTCAGTTCATTGAGCTTTAGGTAATAATGATGGCTTTAGAGAGCATAATTCATGCAATTCAAGCATGTTAAGGCCTAATTTGGATGAATGGATGAAGAGCTTAAAGACAAATTCATTTTGGCTACAGCCCCCTGCCAGTCCAGTTCCGTAGGTCATATTGCAAGCTTTGTTTCAACAATCTACATAGCTCAAATGAGGCCACATTCTTCATGAAATTTGTTTCAATGGGTGTGTACTATAACATATCCAAAATTCAGCCCCATTGGATAAATATGGAGGCTGTTACCTAGCAAACACAGAACCATGCTCAGGATGGATCTTATCAGCGCGGAAAATGAGTTAGCAATTTGTTTTGGCCTTAACTTCCTCCTCCGACCTTGGATTGGCCCAAATGATATATGGCTGGAAAGAAGACATTCTGAACTTCAAGTTTGAGTGCTTAAAGTCTTAATTTGCTTAAGGGAAGCCCAAGTTGTAAGCCCTTGAAGTTTCTGGTCATGCTGACCTCAGCATGTGCTGGTTGGATGCTTGGTCATGGTGAGCTAGGTATGAGCTATCATTTCTGGTTGGAAGCTTGGTCATGGTGACATGAAGATGAGCTAGGGCTGCTGGTGGGATCTATTGGTGAAGTGCATCACCCAATTTAGATTTTCTAATACAAGTGCATCAACCATTTCAGATTTTATAAAACAAGTGTTGTATGCATTAGCCATATTGAATTCAGATTTTCACTTCCCCTAGGCCTATAAATAGGGAGGTTCTCTAAGCTTGTAAACACACCCCAAGGGGGGGAGCTCTCAAACACTTCTCTAGAGCTCCCCTCCCTTCTCTCCCTCAAATTCTCTTAGTTTTGCTTTCTAGTTCTCAATTCTAGCTTTCTTTAATGTTTTCTTAGTTGTAATTTATTTTTCTTGTAATGTACATTCTTTTTTAAGTATTCAAGTTTAATTAGTTTCCAAGTTTCAATTATGGTTTTTGTTCTTATTCATTATGCTTATAAGTTAATATGCTAGTTTGAATGATTGATCACCATTTAGGCTTGCATGTTAGCTATCTTGGTTTGAATTAAGAGTATACACCATGCTTTAATTCGAATTGAACTATGAATAGGAAGAGTATGTATGGACATTCGACAACAAGGATTAGATACATACTTGGTTGTTTAAAATGTTCTTCTATGCTTAATGGGTTCCTAATGCTTAATTTTAGGTTAGACAACAAATGATCAAATTAGGGAATTAGGAACACAAGGTTATGACCACACACCATGGCTTAATCATACTTTAGCTAGAATCAATCCATTAATCTAAATTGAACTTGGGAACTTATTTGCTTGAGTTACTTATTTCTTTCTTCCTTGTTTTATGTTCTTTGTTTTTGTTTCTATTTTGTGTAGGGAAACTAAATTGGATCATTCAATCACCAATCCCTGTAGAATCGACCTCGCACTTACATATGCTATACTACCAACGGTTCGTGCACTTGCGAGTATCACAAGTTGAGGATGCAGCTTAATCCATTTTGGTGTAGCTGTATCTACACAACAGTACTTGCATGAGTAAAGGCTCACTGGAAAGATGCCAGTGAAGTTGTTACTCCGTAGGTTAAGCTTACTAAGTTGACTAAGTTTGGAGAAATTAAATTCCGAGATATCTCCCTCCAAGTTGTTGTCTCCAAGATGTAGTTCTATGAGGTTTATGCAATTCATCAAAGTTGGGGGCAAATAACCTTCAAGATAGTTGAAATGAAGGAGGATGAGTTTCAACTTAGAGAGATTTCCAATATGGAAAGGCAACATACCACTTAATTGGTTATAGTAGAGGTTAAGGATTGCAAGGTTGGTGAGGTTGACAATTCTATCACTAATGGTTCCATGAAGCAAATTCACAGGTAATCCTGAGAGGTTATTGTAACGAGCACGAAAAACCTATAGTGTGGAACAATCACCTAATCCGTGAGAAATATTGCCACTGAATTTATTGAAGGAAAAATCCAATAACTTCATGAAGGGAGAATAATGGAGACAAATAAAGGATGGGATAGGCCCTGAGAATGTATTGTTGCTTACATTGAAATTTGAAACTAGTCAAATTCCTAGCTTGTTGGAAGAATGAAGATGGAATCACGCCATGGAAGTAATTGGTGGATAAATCCACAATTTGGATATTAGATGGTAGAGAAAGTGGAAGCTCTCCAGAAAGAATGTTATAGCTCAAATCGAGGATCTCAAGACGGTTCAAGGGCAAGAAAAATCCGATTTCATGTGAAGTTAAGTAAAGTAAAACGTGGGAAAGGTTTAAGTGGGTGAGATGTGTAAGATTTCCAAGTGAGGGATGAATGATTCCTTTAAGCCCCTTGGAGGGTAAGTGTAAATGGGTAACCCAACCATCTTGATTGCAAGTGATACCCTCCCAATAGCAACAGTTGGCCGTGGAAGTCCAATTTAAAGGAGGAGAACAAAGAGTTAGGGAGAAGGACATGGGAGAGCTCTTCTCAATATGGTGGCATGCATGATTTGTTTTGTAGATGCAAAGTAAGAGAAAAAGAGGATGGCAATGAAGCTAAGAGTCATTTGAGTCATCAAGTTGTCACAAGAAATAAGTCATGGCAGCTACATAAGTAAAGATATATACCCTCCCTTGTTTTTTTCAATTTTGTCACACAAATTTCTGGGCAACTACATATGCGTGTAAATTCCAAGCTTTCTTCTTGACTAGAAAAAGATAAAAAAAAAGGAAAAAGATTTTCAAGCTTTCTATGCTCTCCCATATGCGACTAGACATATATGTTTGACCAAAGAAATCTTTAGATGCATGATTTTTGGTAGGCCTGTTGTGTGTGTGGATATTAAGGCCATCTCTAACCATGGGCGTTATCCCAAATATAACCCTAAAATAATACAAAAACCATCTCCAGTCATGGGCTAAACAAAATTTTGGCCAAATTTGAAGGGCCACATTTGGCCCTTTAGCCCTCCAACCAGGCCACATATAGCCTAGCTTTGGGCTAGGCCAAATTTCTAGTGGGACCCATACATGTGCTTTTCAACAACCCCATTAAAGCATGCTGGACCTTTTTGAATGTTCCAATTCGTAGTGTATGAAAAAAAAAGTCTAAAAAATTGTTGGTAAATGACCATTGGAGGTCAGACCTACCCACTCCCCTTTTTTATTTTTTAATTTATTTAAAATAATAAATGTGGTCAGCTTTTCAAATCTTTCCAGTGTTGTTTTAAAAAAAAATTATAAAAAATTCTTGTTGATGACCGTTGGAGCTGAAACATTGAAACCCATCCTTTTTTTTTTTAATTTTATAAATGTCTTAACGTTTTTAAATGTTGTTTAAATGTCTTCATGTGTCACTCGAAAATCATAGCCCAAAAATTTATGGAATATTGTCTCTAAATAGTAGTTTAATTAAATTAAACAATATGTAGTTGTGGAATGTATAAGTATTGTACCATAGTTTTTCTCAAAATAATAAAATATGAAGGACCCTAAAATATAGTCCTGCATGGCTGGAGATGGAAAATTTTAGCCCTGCACTATTCTTTAAGAAATTAATATTTTGGGGGGCTAAATTTTTAACCTTGGACTACATTTAGCCCTATGGCTGGAGATGGCCTAAAGATTTGGAGTGTAAAAACTTCATAAGTCTTTTTATTTTATTTATTTTATGATTAAGCTTCATAAGTCTTCTTTAATTCTTTATATCTGATGCATGAATTTTCGGTGGGGTGTCATGTCATGTCTACGTGTATGTATTACGATTTTGCCTCTAAAAGCTCAAAAAACTTTGTATGAGATGGAGATAACATTGTTTTGTTATTCCCAACAAATCCCACATTGCCATGTAAAAAAGTTATCACGCATAACATATCGTGATTGGCCGAAAATAGCAAAATAGTGCTATCCCCTTACGTAAGTGTTACTAAATTATGTAACACTTCTCCTATAAAAAAAACTTAAAAGTTCTACTAAATTCTTTATATATATGGTGATTTGGCTCCCTACATACCTTTTTCTATCATTTTTTTTTTGGGGTCAATATAGAACATTAGAAAAAGAGAAAAATACAAAGGAAATTACACATAAAAAGCACTGGAAACTGAACACTAAAATGTTTCTTAATAAGCAAGGATTGAAAAGAGCTAAACTTTCTGAACTTTTTGAACATGTTAAAAAAAACTAAGTTCCAAAATTCACATTTGTTAGATGAATCCAAATCCAAAAAATATGTTTCAACACAAGGCCCAAACAGAAAATAGAAAGAAAACAAAATACAAATAGAAGCCCAAGAGAAAGCAGGAGGCAAATGTACATAAAGTCTTCTTCTTTTCTGGGTAATAAAATTAAACTTTTCCATTGACAAGAAGGCTCGACTGAACACAACCGGTAGAATCCAAGTCAGACAAAAAAGGAGGATAGAATTCAAGCCTTCTATGGCCCTACTGATATGATTCTTCTCTGCAGAAATTGTTCCTCACCTGCAAAGCTAGCAAACCCCTGGATCCAGACAATACTACAAAGAAGAATATACCCATAATAATTCAGACCCCAATCTCCTTGACCATTTTGCCTTCCTCCCCACAAACACAAACACAAACACGCACAACTCTCTAAATACATACATATATACTAGTCATACAGAAATTTTGGTATGAAAATTTGGGTCTGTGTTTTTTGTAGTGCGCGCTAATTTCTCCATATGATTTTGGGGGTGTACCATCAATTTTATGATATGCCCACCCACCCATTCTTCTTTGGATTCTCTCTGTTTTCTCTCTTTTTGTAGACGTCTCTCGCTGTCTCTCTCAGCTCCACTCACTCTCTCCAAACAGAACGCTACCTCGCTGCCGACCTCGGGAATTACATTTCAGACCAAACCCAGAAAAGGGCTATCCTTTCCCCTGACCCTGTTTTCCAGTCCTCGGTCCTCAGAGGTGTAGCAAAAGACCCAAAAAAAAAAAAAAAAGCCATCCACGTCAAAAGCAAAGAAGCAAACGTCTATGCCTAAAATGATGACAGCTGATAAAGCTCGGCAAGCAAAAGCCAGCACAAGTGTCTGTGTGAAAAACCAAACAGATTTAGGTGTGGGATTCATCACATAGCCATTTTCTCCAAAACCCCTTTTGATCACTCTCACTGTATTTTGTGGCAGAAGGGAAAAAAACCCAAATTTTCTTCTTGGTTTTCTTTTGGGTTTGTTTGTTTCTGGTGTGTGCAAGGAGGACAGACTAAACCCATATCTCCTTCTTCACCACGTGGCGTTAGCTTTTTCATAGCGGCCATGTAAGCCCATAACCTTGTTTTGCTCTATAATTCACCACCAGGGCCTCACTCTGTGCCTCAATCTCTCGTTTTCCCTTGATGGGTTGCTCTTGTTCTTGTTCATTGTATTGAGTCTTCAGCCATCTTGGTCACCCATGGCTTCCATTCTTCGTTTTCGCAAGCTGTGCTATGTTGAGCCTTGCTCTTCTTTAAAATTTCAACCTTTTGAAACCCCCAAAATTGAAAATAGAGATGAGGGTGGTGTTGGTTCCAAGATTGAGAATTTATTAGAGAAGAAGCAGAGGAAAAACAAGAACAAGAAGCAACACAGAGAATGGAGGTGCATAGATAGCTGCTGTTGGGTAATTGGGTACATGTGCACAACTTGCTGGGTTCTCTTGTTTTTGTATCACAGCTTGCCAGCTACATTGACTGGTTTTCCAGTGCCAGAGTCACCTGGGACAAGGCTTAAAGCTGAAGGGTTGACACCTCTTCACCCTGTTGTTTTGGTGCCTGGCATTGTAACTGGTGGCCTTGAGCTTTGGGAAGGGAGGCCTTGTGCTGAAGGACTTTTCAGGAAGCGTCTTTGGGGTGGCGGTTTCACAGAGATCTTCAAAAGGTTTGTTTGTCTTCATAATTGAATTACAGTTAGTGTTTTTAGATGGTTTTTAATCTTATTGCAAATTAGGCCCTTGTGTTGGTTGGAGCACCTATCTCTACACAATGAAACAGGGCTTGACCCTCCAGGAATTCGAGTCAGAGCAGTTCCAGGACTCGTTGCAGCTGACTATTTTGCTCCTGGCTACTTTGTTTGGGCTGTTCTCATTGAAAATTTGGCAAAAATTGGTTATGAAGGGAAGAATATGCATATGGCTGCGTATGATTGGAGGCTATCTTTCCAAAACACAGAGGTAAAAATTGTTCTCCTGCAGCTTCGCTGCATACATATGCTGAGTCGAGTTTGTACAAAGCCTGTATTGAATCATCGTCAGCATACTTCGTTTATTATTATCATAGATGATTAATTTTTTGTGTGTGATCTCAATGGCTTATTTTCTTTCAGAACTCCAAATTCATGTGTTTATTGAATGCATTGTTGTTCCATTTGTCATATTTTTAATTCAATACTGTTTTAAATTTTTCTTTTTCCATACACTATATGAAGCAGAATTGATCTTTTCGTTCTCGTGTCCAAATATGTCTTTCCATTTCCCACTCTTCATATGCTCCATTCTACAAAGCTGAAAAATCTAAGCTGAGTCCCACTAATATGTTTTTTAATTGGGAAAAAGCAGATTCGAGACCAAGCTCTTACAAGATTGAAGAGTAAAATTGAGCTTATGTACGTAACCAATGGCCATAAGAAAGTGGTGGTGGTACCTCATTCTATGGGTGTAATTTATTTTCTCCACTTCATGAAATGGGTTGAATCACCTCCTCCTATGGGAGGTGGTGGTGGTCCAAGTTGGTGTGCCAAGCACATCAAAGCAATCATGAATATCGGTCCAGCATTTCTTGGTGTTCCAAAAGCCGTTAGTAATATATTTTCTGCTGAGGGTAAAGATGTCGCATATATCAGGTTTGCCTTTGCAATCTATCCCTCATGTGAACTGGCATTCTGATATTGCAAATTGTGTTACACAATATAAGATACTAGCCCTTATGTGGATAATTATTTAGTAATGTATGTGGTCTAAGATATGATGTGTTCAAATTCTTAGAGTTTTTCAAAGCCCTATGAGAAATTTGACAATATGACCACTGCATGATGGAATTGACTGTTGGCCCTTGCAGAGCTATGGATCCTGGTGTTTTAGATTCTGAAATTCTCCGGCTTCAAACCCTTGAGCACGTCATGCGGGCGTCTCGAACCTGGGATTCCATAGTTTCCTTATTGCCAAAAGGTGGAGATGCCATCTGGGGCAATTTGGACTGGTCTCCTGAAGATGGGCATAGCTGTGACCTGGCAAAGAAAGGATATCTACAGACATCAGGTGACAATAATTTCAACAACTGTGATGAAAATAGAGTTTTCCAAGTGAAAGAACCTGTGAAGTATGGAAGAATAATCTCTTTTGGCAAGGAAACATCACAAATATCTTCTCCACAGCTTCCTAGGCATGATTTCAAGGTACTCTTCTTTAATTCTCTGTTGTTCTGTTGAAATTCATAACCAATTATTCCACACAGGGGTGCAGCTAAGATACTTAAACAGCTAAGGTGATGCAACTATGACAAAAACTTTGATGCCGGTGGCCCTTTTAATATTTTTCGTCTTTTACTTTGATGCCTGTGGCCCTTTTAATATTTTTCTTCTTTTTTTTTTTCCAATGAATTGACATGAAGATATCTTCTAATGACGTGATTATTGTCCTTCTAAATATTTTTTTATTGGAAGTTTGGCAGTCTCATGTGAATTGAACCTATCTGCCATTCTTCACAAATGATTCAAATGACTGTTTGTGGCAGTAAAATCAATCTATATTTTTTATTTATTCATCTCCTTTCTTCCAACTGATAATACACAACTCTCCTACAAAAGGAGAAACGTATAGAACTCTGTTATCAAGAATTAATTTGATGCCATCCAACCTTGAGGTTGAATCTAGAAACATCCTCTTACACAAATCATACTCTAGTAAGTGGATACTTGTAGATCCTCCATTTGCATGTTCTCTTAAAAGTCCTGATTTATTTTCTGTAGTGCATTCAGAATAGATATTATTAGTTATCTTAGGTTAACTTTTTTCTGGGATAAAAAGGGTAGAACATTTGATTACCAAACTTCACACTTGAAAAACATCTTGATGCATTTACTTTGAAGAACCATTTTTCAGCATGCTTTCTATTAACAGAGCAGACCAAATTAAATAAAAAAAAACAGTTTCTGCATGAAGTTCCCCTTGAACTAAACATATAGACACATGCCAGGACGAAGTCCCCCCTGAACTAAAAACAAGATAAACAGCAAATGCATGAATTTTTCGTATTACTTTAAAACTTGAAAAGTCATTGACGGGCATTCCACTTTCATATACAGCACAGGCTAACATATGCCCAACTTAATACCATTGCTTTCTGATCGATCATTTCAATTTTTTTTGTTGTTGTTGAGAAACTATCATTTCAGTCTATATATTAGTATGGTGGTCTTCCTTAATAGGGATGATATTAATTATTTGCTTAACAGGTTCTTCTGCACAAAGATTCTGCCACAAATTTCACATCTTCATGTGGAGAGGTGTGGACTGAATATGATGAGCTAAGCAGGGAAAGCATCAGAAAAATTACAGAAAATAAGGCTTACACAGCTCAAACTCTTTTTGATCTACTGCGCTTTGTGGCTCCAAAAATGATGCAACGGGCTGAGGCTCATTTCTCTCATGGGATAGCTGGTAATCTTGAGGATCCCAAATATGCCCATTACAAGTATTGGTCCAATCCACTTGAGACCAAGTAAGCATACATATCGTTCAGCACTGTTCTGATAGAATTTCACTTTTCTGACCAATGCCTACTCTTCTTTGTATAGCATAGACAACCTATCTGAGAGAATAAATTTAATTAATTATTTCTAATTGATTTTTCAAAAACTATGCATAGCTATCAGAAACTAAAACACACAATTTAGAATTTTGCACTTAATTTCTACAACTAATACTAATTCCTTGGTGTTGAGAACTTCTTTTCATCCCCCTTCTTTTTCTCTTGCAAACACCACATTTTGCTTCCAAATGATTCTATTATGGTCCAGTCTCCAATTTGTTACCAACATTTTGAATCAAGTGAATCACAAGTACTAAAGCAACTACTGCTTCCATTATGGAATGCATGCTGCCAAGCAATGTTTCTCAAACCATTTTCCTTCTGCACCTTTCATTTGCTTGTTTTTCGGTTCCATTGAACTTAATGGCATTAATGATTAATTTGAATACCCGCTTTAGGCTACCAGTTGCTCCAGATATGGAAATATACTCCTTATATGGTGTTGGAATCCCCACCGAAAGATCATATGTATACAAGATGTCTCCTTCTGACAAGTGCAAGAGCATTCCATTTCGGATTGATGGCTCAGCAGATGGAGAGGAAGGCAGCTGTCTGAAAAATGGAGTATATTTTGTGGATGGCGATGACAGTGTGCCTGTATTGAGTGCTGGACTCATGTGCGCCAAAGGGTGGAGAGGAAGAACCAGGTTCAACCCATCTGGTACTGCTACCTACATAAGGGAGTACCGGCACAAGCCACCGGCTAGTTTGCTTGAGGGAAGGGGTATAGAGAGTGGTGCACATGTTGACATCATGGGAAACGTTGCACTAATTGAAGATGTTCTACGGGTTTCTGCCGGAGCAACTGGTGCACATATTGGAGGTGATAGGATTTACTCAGATATTATGAGAATGTCTGAGAGAATAAATCTTCAGCTGTAACCTGTAAGTAAAAAATGATCACCTTTACAATTAGGCAATGAGAGGCACACAAGGCATATGAAGACAAGTACCAAAAACAGAGAGCAGCTATGTTATGGACAACTATCTTAACTGCCATAACTGTCAGACTTAGCACTTTAGAGTAAGGCTTGGCTTTGGGAAGAAAAAAAAAACTCTCTTGGTAAGATGGGGTAAGGTAAATGGGAATGCAGTGTGGAATTAGGAGCTAAAATTGAAGTATTTTGATACTGCTTGGGATACCCAATATTCAAATTGGCGTTTTCCTCTCATCCTGTAATCATATGACAATAAGAGCTACACAATAAATAAAAAAGAGCGATAACAAGAGCCTATCTCGTTGTAAACAATTTTTTCTTTCTTTATATTCAAATGTAGTACATCTTGTAATTTGTGTGTGTGTAGAAACCCCTTATTAGGATTCACAAAATACTAATGACATGTTTAATTAAGCGGGATGTATTCAATTTAGATTTTAAAAGATTTTAAAGAAGTTTAAAAGTTAGGTGTATTCAATCACAATTTACAGAAGTCTACAATTTTAGGTGTATTCTATTCAGACTTTTTAAACTCTATTCAAATTTAGATGTATTCAATAACGACTTTAAAAGATTTCAGAAAAAGTTTGGGTGTATTCAAAAACTCATTGATTTTAAAGGAAATACAAAAAGTGGTGGATTTCGTTTGATTATAGCCTAATTTTAGGTCATGACAAATCTTTGTTTTTCTCCAAAGATTTTGATAGATATATTATTTTTATTCTCAAGATATGATTTTACCACTTCTACTATCACCATCTTATCATGGCTATCACCACTGCTGCTGCCGCCATCACCACCACCACCACCACCACCACAATCATCGTCATCGCTGCCACTACCACAACCACAACCACAACCATCGCCGCCAACCCCCAGCACCAGCACGCCTCTATCAACACCCACCACCGCCCCCACTATCAGCCCCAACTGTCACCACTACCACCACCACCGCCAGCACCATCACCATTACCATCACTGCCACTGCCACTGCCACCGCTAGCACATCCACCGCCACCCTTAACCCCACCGCCACCACCAGTACCACCCCCACTATCACCACAACAGCCACCGCTAGCATCATCACCATCACAGCCACCACCGTCACTGCCACCGCCACCACCATCTCACTCCCACTGCCACCACCAGTACCACCCCCACTATCACCACAACAGCCACCGCTAGCATCATCACCATCACAGCCACCACCGTCACCGCCACCACCATCTCACTCCCACCGCCACCGCCACTACCACCCCCACCTCCTCCCCCACGACCTCCCCTACCATCACCCACAAACCACCATCACCACCACCGTCATCACCCCTAAATCCTTTGTTCTTTGAGTGCTATAAACTCCATTAAAATCAATAATAAAACTCTAACAAACTCAGTTAAAATCTATACACGAATTTAGTCAAAAACTATGTGGAGTTTGTAGAATTCAGTCAAACTCAATTAAATTCAATTAAACTTCATCAACTTTATAACTCTTTTAAAATCTAAATTGAATACACCTTTAATAGGAGTAGGGGATGTCATGAATTGGGGAACTTAGATGGGGTAATTAAGGAATTGGAATCAGATCAACTACTTCTTCTAATTGATCACAATCTGATTTTGAGCATAGGTGTCAAACGAATTGGGCCAACCGATAGATATGGCATGACACGACACGACTTGTATCTTTAGGTGGGTCGGGACGAGATAATTTAGCCTGAGGTTCGTCGTGGTTGTGACAGATATTAAATTATATTTGTTTTAGAGAAAAGTAGTGCATAATATTATTATATTGATATATTTCTCTACTAATTTAATTTAAAAAACAATGATTTTTTTTTTTTATAAAGAAAATAATGATTTTATTTTGCAAGTCTTAATTTTTGAAACTCGAACAATAGTCTAGCCTTTTATATTTAAATGCGCTTAAAGAAAAGTCATGAACAAAAAAAATGTAATATATAAGTTGAGCTTGGTGTGGACCCATATCGGCCTGACTCGATCCTATATGGGCTAGGGTTGTGTGCTTAGGTTGGACTTAATGATGTTTATAAATAGGCGGACTCGGCTTGTCCCGTTTATTAAATGGGCCGACTCTAAATGGGCCTATAATTTTGAGGGTATTTGATTACAAATTTTAACGTGGAAACTACATAGTTAGCCTGAGCAGTGAGGCAGCCTCCTTACACCCAAGTTTGAATCCCCTTACCTCTATATTAGATTAGTTTAAGAGTAGTTTAGACTATCATTTGTATTCATACCCCAAAAAAGAAGATTATCACTTGTATCAAAATAAATAAATAAAAACTCGCAATGAGCTAAATGTAGAGGCTACTCCTGTACCGGAGGTCCTAATTTCAGTTCCCCCTTCCCCTATATCGCTTGTATTAAAAAATAAGGCAAAAAACTCATCCTTTGTACCTCATCGTTATCACTTTCTATAATCATATGTTTTTCTAATTTTTTTTTTCTTTTGGTTCTTCACCTCCTGTGCAGTCTCTCTCGTTGTTTTCATCTTCCATATTTCATATTGTCTCCATTTTAAAGCCAAAAAATCCCAATCCGTTTTTTTAGTTCTCTCCTCCTCATTTTTTCGGATCTCATCTCGCCAAACCAAAGTTTTCCCAAAAAAATTTCAAGCCATCTTTCTTATCTCTCTCTCTCCCTCTTTTTTCTTTTTTTCTTTTGTTGTCACGTACGTTTGTCACTTTCTCTTCTCTGGTGCAATGTCTTCATCTTTGTTTATCCACTTTTCCAATCACAATCTATTTTTCTTTCTTCAGTATGTTCTCATGAAAATGACACTTATGTTTTCTGAAATCAGCTGAAGATGTTAAGAGAGTAAAGCTGACCCAAATGAAATTAAGAAAAAAAGGTGGAAAGTTGGAGAGGAGAGAGAAACAACCACTCTTTTCTTGGCGCAAATGGCCTTTCAGTTTATAAAATCAAATTCCTAAGTTTGGATAATTATGAAAATGATATAATTATGGGAGTGAAGGACCAAGAAGAGAGATGGGGAAGTATCAAACGATATTCTATTCTAAACTAATCTAAATTACGAAGAGGGGGATTCGAACTCTTGGTTGCATATCGGGAAAGTGAATTAAACAACACAAAAACTTATGAATCTTTTTTTTTTTTTTTAAGATAATAAAATGATAATTAAAGATAACATTAAAAATAAGAGAATTTAAAAGTAAGAAAAGTTGAAGTGATACCAAAAGTAATAGAGGAGGGGAATTAGATCCTATTTCCAAACCCTGGAGTCCCAAAAGATTAATTCTTAAATCAGTAATGCCAAATTCATTGCATTTTAATATGCTGAGTTGCAGACCCTCACACCACAAACAAAACATTAATGGCATGGATTGCTTCAATGTTCATGTACCTCTCACCACCTTGGATTGACTGATGTGCAATGGTCATTTTAAAACATAGATTTTGGAAAACTAAAGTGATGTGCAGTTTTTTTTAGTCCTTTTTGCATGTTAGTTGGGATTTTTTTTTTTTTTTTTTTTTGTCTGAACCATGAGGTGGTCCTGGATGGGCCCCAATTATGGGTGGCACCTTTAAGCCTTAACCACAACCCAGACTAATCCCCACTCACACCGGGTCGGCCCGTAAGGGGTAAAGTGTTGGCCAAAGTGATGACTCCGTACGAGAGTTGGGATATTTTTAATTAAAGGCTTTTGGGGGTCGTCTTATGCCCAAGTCCGGTCTGTTTTTGGACATGCTAGTTGGGATATTTTTCATTATTTTATGGGAAAATAGCGGTTTTGTCCCCTCAATTATACCATAATTGTCAATTCGCATCCTTAATTATTTTTTGGTAAATTAATGATACGAATTTGTTAAAAATAGTTAATTAGGTACCTACCGTCAGATTTTGACTGATTTCTTCAATTTCTCAGTTATTCCTCCCATGTAATGCACACGCGTTAAGAAGGGCAAAATCGCCACTTCACCCTTCACTTCAACTAAATTACACAAAACCACCGAGATCGCGTCATTTGGGCAAAATCGTGTTTTAGGGTTTCAAGAGCAGGTAAATGCGACTTCAGGTTTGAGAGGTTTCGATATGATTGCTGAAACTAATTGGGCAGAGTGAAGATTCATTTCAAATTTGGGGGATAATACAGAAATATTCTTATCTACTTTTAGAGCGATTGTTCGAGGAGATGTCTGTTGTCCTATGAGATGGTGGAGAGCATCCGAAGAACTGTAAGTATCTACTTTCCTAACTTCTCCCCACCTCATGAGTTTTGACGAATATTATACCATCATGTTTGTATGAATCGATGAAAAAGAGAGTGTTTTTTTTCTTCAGCGATCCCTTTTATGTCGGTTTTGGGTTCAAATTATCACAGACGAAGATTATCTTGAGTTTGTGAAGCACCATTCCTCAGGACAACTAGTTGTGATATACATTACTAACGTCTCACAACAAGGGCATACATTAGATAGCTAAGCTTCTGTTCCAAGTGGTGCAGCACAAGGCAACAAAGGTAAACAATAACCTGCCGTTGAACATGTTGATGTGGGTGGTGAGGGTTTTGTAGATGTGGATGTGAATTTAGAGACAGATGATGATGGAAATGTATATGGTTATGAGGGTGATGAAGAGATTGTCAATGATGACTGGTTCGGTGAAGCTTTTGTAGTGCCAGTTGCTGAGCACATACATTGTGTCAGGCATCTCCATGCAAACTTCAGGGCATCTGGTCATGATAGTTTGGCTTTGAAACAGAGACTATGAGCTGTAGCTAGAGCCACTAAAGTTCCGTGGTGGGAAGCAGAGATGGAGAAGATAAAGGATTTGTCTGGAGAAGCTTACAAATGGCTGGAAGATAGGCCTGCAAACCATTGGAGCAGATCACATTTCAAAACTGGGCCAAAGTGTGGTATGTTGCTCAATAATTTATGTTAGTGTTTCAATTATGCTATTTTAGAAGTTATGGACAAACCAATATTGACAATGCTAAAGAGATTAAGATGTTATTTAATGTTGAGAATGGCAAGGCAAAGAGAAATGCAGTGGACTCAGAAGGTTGGACCAAGGATTGTAAAGATAATGGAAGAACCCTTGAATGAGAGTGGGTCATGCAATTATGCTATGGTTAAGCACCCATGATATGGTATGCACTTTTGTACTTCAAAGTGTTAAATGCAAACTCATTACTTCTTTTCGAAGTGATATCCAAATGGTCAGATTTATTCATGCCCAATTGCTATGAGTACATCAAATTGTTTCAAATTGCACCACTTCATTCCGAGCTAGCCAAATTTTTTATACAGGAAATGGCGTCAAAAAATAGATACAAAAACCCAACAACACCACTAACACATATACATACCCAAAACCACAAAATACGTGCCCTTAAACCCTTACATCACATTAATTCCAATTTCAGTTGTTTCCCATCCCTGCAATTTAGTGTCGATAACACAGGAATGCCCAAAATTATCATCACAATCAAGCAGCTGCCAAACTAAAACCTAATCTTCTTTACTTTAGCTCTCTGCAACTGAAGTCCCTCCTCCATGGTTCTAATAGACCTTAACAACCCAAGAATGATATGCTTGGAACGATTGCACATTTTTGGGTCCGCCCACTCTCACAAATCATACTTTCAACCTCTATGCATCAGTCATGGAATTGGATAAAAGAAAAGAAAAAATTCAAATAACCAAAAGCATCATAAAACTCACCCCTTGTGTGCCACAAACATAGAACAGTCTTTCAGGGTTTAAATATGTCCACGATGTCATTATTAACACCTCTTTTCTACATTTACAGTATCTCCCCAACACGGCTCCTCCATGTTCACTTGAGGTTTGATGTCTCGCGCCTCATTTGAGCACCACCACTGGTCTGGGTTACAAAATTGGGGCTTTAGAGCTAATTGGGGGGATTTAGTCAAAGTGAAGGGTGAAGTGGCGATTTTGCCCTTTTTAAACTTGTCGTGTGCGCATCACGTGGGAAGAGTAACGGAGAAAAGGATGAAATTAGTCAAAATCTGACAGTAGGGACCTAATTGACTATTTTAACAAATTCGTGTTCTTAATTGACCGAAAAAATAATCGAAGGTGCAAATTGACAATTATGGTATAATTCATGGCAAAACTGCATTTAAGCCTTGTTCTATTTATGTGATATACATGATCTTAACTACAAAAAAAATCATGCATGATTGTGTATAGAATAATTTACGTCGAGTACACTTATTTTATTATTTCCTTGAAGACCAATGACTTGCCCAACTTACATGTGAAATTGAGGTCAAGCAACGTGCATGTATATACTTTTTTTTTGGAGGGTCAAATCGGTTATATACATAGGCTTTTAATTTAAAATAACATGAAAAATCAAAATGCGCATAAGTAAGAAGAAGAAGATGCAATCATGCAAGAACGTAATAAGAACAGAATAATGGTTGTTTAAGTTGACGTGAATCGAATATGTTCGTTTGGGAATTGGAAATATGAGGTGGTAATTTCCGATACAACCTGATATACGATTCGAAATCTGCACGGTAAATTAGCGAGTCAATCCATATGATTAAATTTTTGGGTCATTTTTAGGTCAACCCGCCAATCCGCTAAAATACCTATATAATCTGTTTATTAAACGGATTGTGTTAACTTATGTAATATCCATAACATGTTTCTTTGTTTATTCTTCATTTTCTTTATTTTCTTTCTCAATCTTCATACATATATATTGATAAAATGTAATCACCATTTTTTTTATTATAAAAAAATTGCAAATTGCAATTACTTGATTAAATTATCAAAATTTAGATTTTTTTAATCATGTGGCTGTACTACCGTAATATTCTATAATTATTCTTGAACCAGTTCCATACTCAGAACTCAATCGGTTGAAAGTTAGATTTTTTAAGGTGCAAGTTATTACAAAATCATTCATTCTATTAATATCTTTGTAGAACTAATAATGACACGCTCATAAATTATACAATCTTTTGACCTATTTATGAGGCTAAATGACGCAACGTGACAATATGAACGGCAATCAAACAATTAAACAAAGAGAACCAACACCTGTAATCCACCAGTTATAAGAAAACCTTAGGTTTATTAAATTCAGAATGATAACATAATGCCCTAGTCACGGGCTAAAATTGGTTTAAATACTCCTACAAACCCTAGGAAATCCAAAAAAATTAAAAAGGGAACTTAACAAAAATTTCCAAAAACTAGCAAAATATTGAAACGCAGTTTTGAGTTGCTAAATGATCTTAAATGCCCGAAAAAAGCCCATACATAATAGCAAAGCTATGATTAGTGGGCCCAAATCCGAGCTTAGGGCCCAAACTTACAACTTTCCAAGTTTGCCTTTGCATACGCGATGCTTGAACTCCTCTTCTATTGTCTCAGCCTTTGCAGCGTTTAAGATAATAACACCATTTGCAATTAAATTTTAATATTGGCTCCCCAATTTAAAAATCCTAACTCCATCACTGTACATAATATTTTCTCTACGCCCATCTACTACTACCGTCTATCCTTATCTCTCAAATGCACACACTTTGTTTGACTAAATATCCTGGATTCCAACAATCACAAGCTTATTTTGTTGGAGGAAAGAAATCCCGGAATTTCGAAACTGGGTGCCGAACAGGGAGAAGGGGGAGGGCCACCAGCACGTGGTAAGGTAAGCCCGCTCGACAATAATCACGTACTTTCATTTTCTCTGCTTCAATATATTTGGCAATGTCTAACTGAGAAAACTAGCGTATGAATTTCATTCATTTCGTTTTACATGTTTATATATTTTCCTTTGACCAACGACATAATGTAGTTTGGACTCTAGCAACCAACCTATCTAATCTGTGAAGCTTTTCTTTTGATGTGAATCAAATATGTTTGTTCGTGAACCGAAAGTATTACCTATGTTGGGCACTAATTAGTAAGTTGAGTAAAGTTCACTTTGAACTCAAAGTATTATTGTTGTTGTTGTTTTTTTAATATAAGCGATAGTCTAAATTACAGAAGAACGGGAATTTCTCACACACACGTTGACGTGGTAGGTGGCTCTAAACTCAACTTTATTAAAGTATTATTGTTATTGTTGTTTTTTTAATATAAGCGATAGTCTAAATTACAGAAGAACGGGAATTTCTCACACACACGTTGACGTGGTAGGTGGCTCTAAACTCAACTTTATTAGTCATTAAATCTTTATATGGACCCAATTCCTAACACTCAAACTCGCAGAGCTGTCTCTTCTTGTGACTCATTCTTTCTCTCTAAATTATGGAGATGCCCTGCCTGGCTCCTTCACCCTCATCTCTGCTTCTCACAACACGGCACAATAATCAAAAGAAGAACCTTAGACACCAACCATGCACCATCACTGCTGTGTTAACAAAGCCAGCAGAAGTGATTTCCCTCAAACCTTCAACACCACTCAACCCTTTCGAAAAGGCACCGCACAAACCCTTCCACCAAACTCGGCCGTTGAAGAAAGTCTCCGCGGAGTCGTTGAAGTACGAGAGCGGCTTTCTTGGTGCGGTGCCTAATAAGTCTGGCGGAGATAATGGAAGAGAAGGAAACAATAACATTCATGACGCCATGAGTTACTTGACAAAGATTTTGATGTCTAATGTTTATGATGTTTCCATTGAGTCGCCATTGGACTATGCTCCAAAGCTCTCTGAGAAGCTCCATGCTAATCTTTGGCTCAAGAGAGAGGACCTACAACCTGTAAGATTCTTTTTCCTCTCTTTTGTTTTTGGCTTCATTTGGAACATGACATTTTGTAAGCATGAAGTTGCGATAGAAAATATATGTTGCCTAAGGGATGACAATGACGTGCATATTGACACACTTTACAAACATGTTTATTTGGTGATCAAATTTTGTGACTTTAGCATCGAACAAACACTAATAGTACTAGTTAGAGTTTTGGATTTTGATCTTAAAAGAATATCACTGCTATTAATTTTGGTGCATACATCGATCATATACATAACACTAGAGTGTACGTATCTTCCATATGATATATGAGATTATTTCGTAAAAAAATGCTAGTCATACCTAGGGACGAACTCAGGATTTGAAAATTGGGTGGGCTAAATTTACCTTACATACAAACCTACTAAATTTCAATGGTTTCAAATCGGTGGTCCAAAAACTAGAAAATACCAACAAATTATTGATATCGATACAAATTTGATATAATAAAAAATGAAAATTGTGAGAAAAATATGGAAATTGTTAGTGAAACTTTAGAAAATGTTACATATTATTTTAACACAAAAGAATTGAAAGAAATTTATATAAGAAAAGGAATTGAAAGAAATCTATTGCATAGTGAGTTTGAGTGATTTAAATGAGTATATTGCGAGTTGATAAATACTGTAATTTATATAATATTAATGTATATTAATTGATAAAAGAGTATTAAAACAATATATAGAAGCAATAAATATTGGAGTGTGTTAAATATTTAAACAAAACTTGTAGTTAGTTTGTTGATTGAGTCTAGTGGGGATTGCCAAGATCGACACATTTTGGTTACGAAAGTTACTTTTTTAGCATTATTTTTTCTTTTTGGATGGATTGTGTATGATATTGTGGCCTGGTGAAAAGAAAGTCACCCAGGCCATAGCCCAGGTTAGTTCAAGGGTAGGTCCGTCCCTGGCCATACCATATTTATATACAACATTGTTACATCCACATAACCCTAATTAATTACATGTTGGAGTAGATTATTTATTGCCGACAATTTTCATATGAAAGTTCGGAGTCGTTTTAAAAAAAAACCAAAAATAGAAATGTTATGCAGGTGTTAATTTATCTCTTCAGATAAGTTAACCAATAAATCTTACGGTTATTATTTTATACAGAAAACGACAGTGACTATATAGAGTCTTAAGTTTTTGTTTGTTGCCTCATCGTCATGCACAGTGCATACAAGCTGCTAGGTTTTAAAATCCCAAAGTTTGAATCCCCCCTCTTCCCTTTAAATAAAAAAACAGCCTTCATATATTAAAATCTCTTGAGATATTTAGTCATATACCTATTCTTAGCACTAATAATATAGATAAACCATACATCATTTAATTTTTATAAACAAACCCAAAAAATGATAGCTGACCCTATTGAATTTAATTTTGATTATTAAATTACTTTGATGCCCTGTATATTGAGTGTTTTGGGATTTTTTATGAGGTTTTCGGGTTGGGTTTGTTTTATGAAATCAACGACAGTTTTGTAATTTAAAAGAAGTTAAAAGCTTTTTTGTTATGTTGTAAATGAGCTTTGGGTGTATTTCTAAAGTTCATTTCATATATGATTTTTTTATAATTTGGGCTCCTATATTGGGTATAATAGTGAATCTCCCAAATCTCTTTGCATAGCAGCTTCTTATTATTTTTCCTTTCGCTCTCAATTCTTTCAACTTAAAAGCATGTAATTGAGGGACCTAATAATCACACTTCATGCAGGTCTTCTCCTTCAAAATTCGAGGAGCTTACAATATGATGGCTAAGCTTTCAAGACAACAATTAGCCAGGGGTGTCATTTGTTCATCAGCAGGGAATCATGCTCAGGGAGTTGCACTATCAGCACAAAAACTTGGTTGCAGTGCTGTGATAGTCATGCCTCTTACAACTCCTAAAATCAAAGTGTGACATCGTAAAATCTTACAAGTTTCAAATCTATTTTGACAGTTTCTATATGTCATAATTATAGGTTCTACTCTGTTTTTTTTTACCAGTGGAAAACAGTGGAGAAGTTAGGGGCAACAGTTGTGCTTATAGGTGAGTCGTATGACGAAGCCGAAGCATATGCACAACAAAGGGCCAAAGACGAAGGCTTAATATTTGTGCATCCTTTTGATCACCCGGATGTCATAGCAGGCCAAGGAACCATAGGAATGGAGATCATGCGTCAAATTCAAGGCCCATTGCATGCAATCTTTGTGCCTGTTGGTGGTGGTGGACTCATAGCTGGTATTGCTGCCTATGTGAAGAGAGTTCATCCCAAGGTTTGTATGGCTTACCAAACAAGTCTAATGATTTTCCCATCTCTTACAAATGGTTTTCTACTCTTTTTGTTTATTTATTTTTCATTCTAAACATTTTTTTTATATGTGTGCATTGATGCCTAGTTTTATGTGAAAAGCACTCATCATCAATATCTCTTTGTTGATATACAACACTTACTGATTTTTTTTTTCTTTTCAATCATGCAGGTGAAGATTATTGGTGTAGAGGCATATGATGCAAATGCAATGGCACTATCCATACACCATGGGAAGAGAATTATGTTAGAAAGAGCGGGAGGATTTGCAGATGGCATAGCAGTAAAAAAAGTCGGGGAAGAAACTTTCCGTTTATGCAGAGAACTCATAGACGGAGTTGTTCTTGTCGATCATGATGCCATTTGTGCATCAATTAAAGTGATTCTCTCTTAGCTTATTCATGGTTTTTCAAGTTTCAAACCTTTTTTTTTTTTTTAATTATAGCCAATTCAACTCTTTATTTATTAGGTTTAGCTTAGATGGTGTTTCTTCTGTTGCAGGATATGTTTGATGAAAATCGGAGCATACTTGAACCAGCGGGAGCTGTAGCCATAGCTGGGGCAGAAACATATTGCAAATATTATGGGCTGAAGGGTGAAAATGTTGTGGCTATAACCAGTGGAGCTAACATGAACTTTGACAGACTAGGGCTGGTATCCCAACTTGCTGTTGGTAGATGTGAATAAATTACTAGTGACACACTTAAATTAGTAGTACGTAGCTATGTGTATACGTATAATAAACTATCTTGCATTTTAGTGCAATGGGACTCTCTTGCCTAACAACAATATTTACCCTTGGAGCATGTCTAAGGCCACTTCCAGCAGCCCCCTAAGGCTTGGGCTGGGGGGGAGAGAAGAGCCCAAAATGGTATTCCAGCAGCAAAGGCTGGCCCGGGCAGGAGGTGGGGTCCACCAGCTTGGCTGGCCCGAAGGCAGAGGGAGCCCGAGCGCGAGCCCGAAGGCACGGCTGATGTCATTGCTGATGCTAGCGTGACGTCAGCAGGAAGGTTTGAAATTTTTTTACCGTTGGCACGTGTAACGCATGAGCCAACGTTAAAAAAAATTTGCGACGCTCGCGTCAGCTTTCTGCCAACGACTCTATGCCACGTGGCCTCTTCTAGTCCTTCTGATTCGTTTTGTCATCCAATCCAACGCCCTGATATTTTTCAAGGCAAAAAATTTGGAATGATGGAAACCCTTAAGTTAGTTTGTTTACCTTTTCATTTCATTGTATTTTAATGTTTTGTTTTAAAAATTAGTTGTAATTCATGTATTTTATTTTATTAGTAGTATTGGTTTTCTTTTAGTTACCAACGAAACTATTAAATAAAATTCCTTTTTATTCAAAACATTCCATACATAAAAAAACTAACCACAACCAAAGCATTAAAAATATAAAAACAAATAAACCACACGCCAAAGCATAAAAAAACCAAACATAACTAAACATAAAACATAAACATTAAAATCTTAAAAAACATCTTCACTTTACTTCATTCACAGTCATTGCCTTTCACCGCCCATAAATGCTCCATTAAGTCAACTTGACGGCGTTCATGAATATACGACGATTGCATCTCCGTATATCGATCAATCATACGGTTCATGAAACGACCATCTCTAACCAACGGTTCATGCTCCAATGGTTCTCCATTTGGCCCTATGGGTTTTTCATAAATTCTTGTCAAGGCCGTGTTCATGGGATCCGGTTCGTACACCTTTTCAGCACCGTAATCATACTCATCCTCCACAATCATGTTATGGAGGATGATGCATGTCATCATTATGCTCCTCAACACCTCCTCATCAAACATACGCTCCGCACCCCTAATGATCGCTCACTGAGCTTGGAGGATACTAAAGCACCTCTCCACATCTTTTCTGTAACCCTCTTGATAGACAGCAAATAATTTTTGCTTCTGGGTTCGGGGATGTGGAAGTGATTTCACAAATGTTGTCCACCTTGGGTAGATGCCGTCAACTAGATAATACCCAGTCTGGTAGATGGTATTGTTGATTTCTTAGGTGATAATACCCAGTCTGAAAATCTTATCCGAATATTATATCAGAAAATCTCATCCGAAAATATTGTCCAAATTAATTATTTAGGTAAACAAATTTGTGAAAAAAACAAAAAATTGAATAGTACTTGCCCTTTGCTATGGCAACTGCTGGAAGTGCAATTTACTTTTTGCAAGGGCAGACACTATTCATGTGAATAGTGTCAGCCCTAGCCCCCCACCCCCCCTTTCTGCCATGGCAAGGGTTTCACTGCTGGAAGTGCCCTAATGGGACTGATCAGGTCTGGGCTAGGTCCACATCTGACTTCAAATGAAAAAAATTCACTTTCTAATGCATATGTTTAGTTTAGTCCAATTTGGCCTAATGCAGATGACGGGCTAGTTTTACCCACCTGTTGGCTCATGCAAGATAAGGGGCCCACTGTCAGTTTCTGAAAAGAAAAAAAGGAGCAGCAAAAGCTGACTCCAACAACCATTGAGGAGCTGTCATGTGGTGCTCTCAAATGCAATGGCCCCTAGTTGTTGGCCTGCTATTTTTTTTTCTTTCTTCAGTTCCCAACTAGTTCAGCATTTTTTTTTTCTCACAACTCTATAAAAACCTAACTATTTGTTCATCATGTTCTCACCTAAAATATCTCTCAATTACTCGAAACATTTCTACTTGTTTATCTTTTTTCGTTTTGCTCAAAATTGTTGTTCCAAAGTATGGCTCAAAATTGTTTCCAAAATAAATTTATGCATGTTGCTTTTCTTATGCTTTGATTTTTATCACAAATTAAATAATAATAAACTAAAATAAAAAGTTTTGAGTTTTAGCCCATAGCCCCTTCACAAATACAAGAACCACAAAAAAATTGAGAGGCTAAATTTTGTGAATAGTACCCATTTTGAGGGGCTAAAACAGCACCTATCCCCTCGCCCTTATTAGACATGCTCTTATATCGAAGTCTTTCTTATCCAAGATAGAAGTAAAATAAAATTTTGCCTTCGGCCATTCCCAATGGAGTGTCTATTTAGGGCTCAACCACTATGGGGCTCTCAAATATACAGCCCAGGACCAAAAAGGCATCCCTAATGGTGAGTCATTCTATAGTGAGGTCTTCTCTCTTAACCGGTGGACCAAACTAATCAATTTGATCCAACAACTAATCAATTTAATCTAACAGTTAATAGATAAAATCTCATATAAGAGGCTTATAAGGGCATCGCTATAGAATTCTTGCCCTAATAGTATTAATTTCGGGCTCTAAATGATGACACTTGGCTAATGAGGGCCCAAAAAGGTCTATTTAGTTATAGACAATGGGCTCAGTCAAACCAAGCCCAATGGGCGTAGTCTATTTAATTATTATATGAATTAGGCTCATTGGCGGAGAATTCCATGTTCGCTAGGAATTCTTAATAGGTTTAACTAGTGATTTGTCCCATGAACTTGTACTTAACTTTCAATTCACCCCTTATCCTTTTTTTAAGAAAATTAAGGATATTAACTTTTTTTTCCTCCAATTTCCCCCTACCATCTAAATCATCAACATTTCATCAAATTTTCAGTTAAATTATTTTAAAAAATTATTTTTTAGGGTTTAGGGTTAATGGAGTTGCTGGAGAAGATAGAGCTGGGGAGGGTATAAACTTTCACTTTTGACGTGGGATAGTACTCTCAAGACCTTTTTTTTTTTTTTTTGGTCTAAACCATGAGGTGGTCCTGGATGAGCCCCAACTATGGATGGCACCTTTAAGCCTTAACCACAACCCAGACTAATCCCCACTCACACCGAGTCCGCCCGTAAGGGGTAAAGTGTTGGCCAAAGTGGTGACTCTGTACGAGAGCAGGGATCGAACCCCTGACCTCTCTTAAGGAATGAGAGTGCCGAACCACTCACACCAACCACCTTGGTTTAAGACTTTTCGATACTGTGTCACAATTACTTTATGGTAACCTCCTGATATATAAGTTTTATGACTTCATTTTTCATACATTAATATGTGGCTGTATTGAATATTTGGGTACCTCTGGTCGCTTGCAAGTATGTGGTGTGTTTAATTCAAGTACTTAATTAATTGGTTTGTTTTGCATGCATGTTTATGCTTGGTAGATTCCGGAAGAATCCACCAAATATTGAGATTATTTGGTACCTTAGCTCTACCATATTCGGTTGGAGCAAAATTAGGGGTGGACATTTTAATCGATGAACTTGTGAACTAAGCCAAACTAAGTCAAAAAAACTGAAAAAAGACCTTGTTGACCAATAAGTCAACCTATGCTCAAAAACCGAACTGGATCATTTTGGATCGGCTTCCGTTTCAGTTCTTATCTTGAAAAAATAAGTCTAAACTGAACCGAACTGGTTATGTTAAGTTTACTTATTCATTTATATCCAAAATTATTAATATGCCTAATTAATACTCAAATAAAACATTAGTAACTCTAGGTAATATCTAGATATTTTAGGCCAACTAATACACAAATGTCTTAGTTATACTCAACTAAATAACTACTCTAGTCCAATTTTTTTTCTTTTCGGTGAACCATACCTGTTCTTGGTGCGCTTTCGTCTTTCTCTTTTCCACCTATTTCTTTCTATTTCTCTTCCTCACTATCTCTTCACCTCTTTCTCTTTTATTTTATCTCTTTTACATCTTTCTATCTTATTTTATCTATTCTACATATTTTTCTTTTCTTCCTATTTATCTCTTCTCCACATCTTTATATTTTGAATTTCCAAACTAGAAATAGGGTTGAACCTAATCGGAACCGCTTAGGTCTGGTTTGGCCGATTCCGATTTGATTCGATTCTTCTATACACTTTCTATAAAAATTTAACCGAACCGAATTGGACTGTGTATAAGTTTTGATTTTAGTTCCAATTCGAGAGAAAAACTGGACTGAACTGGATCCGTCGTGGTAGCTCGGTGTTCCAAATG
The DNA here is from genome assembly GCF_965620075.1 of Prunus avium. Lineage (NCBI taxonomy): Eukaryota > Viridiplantae > Streptophyta > Magnoliopsida > Rosales > Rosaceae > Prunus > Prunus avium. The sequence continues at coordinate 30,142,999 of NC_142289.1, forward strand.
CTACCTTATTCGCAGGGAGCCTCCTCTAAAATGTGATCTGCAAGAGATGTACATGATGTTGCATGAGGCTGTGATTGAAACATCTTCATTAGAAGAATAGCGACTTAAGGCAATTGTGGAAATAGTCCACTATAGTTCTTGGAAAGTGGCAACTTATCTGAAGCTTTCAAGGATAATAATACAGTTGTCGTTTGCAAAATTTTGAAGACATTACCTATCAATGGGCTGAAATTTAGTAGGCCTCCTAATGGCTTGCTGAGGACTCTTTTCAGGTATAGCTAAACCTAACTGAGCCTTTTTTCTCTTTTCTTTTTTGAAAGTAGCTAGCACCATGTGATGATTAAACTAATCATATAATCTTAACAGCTAGCATACAAATCAGAAGAAGTTAAATGTTAAAAGAAAAAACAGGTCATACTCTATCATATACCAGAAGATCTTGAGGAACAAGAAAAAAAAAACCCAACAAAAACCTGAAACTATTGCAGGTGCCACCAATAAATGAGCAACTGGAAGTCTCAATAGCTGTGTTTCAGGTATGCAGTAAATTTTTCTAAGGGTTCGACAGTGATTGGAGAACTGCCATTGAAATTGGTAAGGGCACACTATACAAAATTATTGAAGGGGAAAAAACTTGTCAGCACTGCTTGCAGCAATATATGTGTCTTAAATTCAAGTGCCAATGTTCATTGAAGTTTTCTCACTTTGAAAAAGGGTATGCTAAAAGGTATACTAGAAGCCATGACAGCTCAAAGAACAATTCACTAGGACACTCCACGAACCACTCCCTTTGTTTTTTTTTTTTTTTGAACCTCTATTGATTTTGGAGTTAAATGACATTTTTGCCCCTATCAAATTGTGGATCTATTATGAATGTCAAGAGGGCAAGTTTGGTTTTTCAGTTCTCCCCAATCAAATATTAGTGGTAGGTGTCCATATGTTTATTCTCTAGTTACTTACTGTCTAGCATTTCTGCCTAACTAGCAAGTACCCCAAGAAATCTCACAACGCACTGTCAAAGATTTCTCTTTAAAGGGTTTATCTCTTCTTGAGGCAATATTATTGCAGTGTTACACATGGCCTAATATTACAAAATATTTGTGAAAGGAGCTTGTAGCTAAGTAGTTAAGAGCATTTACCCCTGCACCCGTCTTAGGTTCGATTTCACCCTCCACTAGTTTAATTTGGACTTTAATTATAACTTTAATTATAGCCCCTTCTCCAAATTCTTTATAAATATCCCCCTTCCTCAGTAACCCATCTTCAAATTCTTTCTTGACCAAAGTCTCACTTCTGACTAATCAAAAAGGCCAAAGAAAAAAGAGTCTCAACTCTGCAAAAAGATTCTGAAAAGCATGGGCTCTTTGTGCTCTTTCTTAGCTTCCTTTTCTCTTTTGATTATGGTACTCTCTCTGGCTCATGGGCAGCCTTTGGTTCCTGCATTGTTCCTATTTGGAGACTCTGTTGTGGATGCTGGTAATAACAACAATGTCAAAACCATAATCAAAGCCGACTTCCCTCCTTATGGAAGAGACTTTGCCAACCACAAGCCAACTGGGAGGTTCTGCAATGGAAAGCTTGCTTCAGACTTCACTGGTACCTACTTATCTCAGAGAATCCATGCATTTCTCACTCTCCTTTTTAGACAATATCTTTTGGTCCTCTAATTGGGTTTTGTTTGGTTTGCTTGTTTGCTTTGTTTTCTTTGGCTACAGCTGAAAACCTTGGCTTTACTTCCTACCCACCAGCTTATCTTAGCAAAGAAGCTGCAGGAAAAAACCTCTTGATTGGTGCCAATTTTGCCTCAGCTGGTTCTGGCTATTATGACTCTACAGCAAAATTATATGTAAAAAAATATTTCAATATTGCTAACTAGCTAGTTAAAAATCTCTCTTTCACACAAGCACATTGCATGATGTTTATAAATTGTCTTGTATAAATGTTGGGTTTTTGCAGCATACAATTCCACTAAATCAGCAGCTGGAGAACTACAAGGAATACCAAAACAAGGTGGTGGGAATTGCAGGAAAGGCCAATCTTACATCAATCATATCTGGTGCTATCTACCTTGTTAGTGCTGGCAGTAGTGACTTTGTTCAGAACTACTACATTAATCCTCTTCTTTACAAGGTCTACACAGCCAACCAGTTCTCCGACATTCTCATTCAATCTTATGCAAAATTTATTCAGGTAGATCACAATTCTTTTTCCTGCATATTTCGTTTCGAATCAACGAGGAGGTGGTATTTTGAACTTGGCACTTCTTCTAACATTGGGAATTAGAGAAATATCACTGCCACCGTCCAGAAAAAAATAACAGAATTTTGATTTTGGGACCAATTAAACCAAGGCCAGATTACATTGGTTCTCATTGTACGTAACACTCCAGGTTGGCATGTTAAGTTCCACATCGATAAACTGCTGGGTCAATCTGGGCTTCATAAGCGATTGCAGAAAGCCTTATTAGCGACTAGTCCTTTTGAAATATAGCGCTGAGGTGGCATGCGCTGGCTCGTGACACTTTAGTGTGGTTACATTTAGGGGACATTTATTTATGCAAACACTAAACATCAAGAAACTAAATTAAATTGCCTTTGTTACAGAATCTATATGCATTGGGAGCAAGGAAAATTGGAGTGACCACATTGCCACCACTAGGATGCTTGCCAGCAGTCATCACAATATTTGGGGAGGATAGCAATGAGTGCTTGGCTAAGTTTAACAAGGATGCTGTCTCATTTAATAACAAGCTCAATGCCACATCTCAGAACTTGCAAAAGCAACTTTCTGGTCTCAATTTGGTCATCTTTGATATCTACCAACCTCTCTACAACCTTGTCACAAAGCCTGCCGAAAATGGTACGTCAAGGCGCCCTTTTTTATGGAGCTTCTTCAATGAGGGGGTGGAGGTGTGCTTAGGGGTTCAATAATAGCTCTCCAATTGACCTAGTGCCTATTAATTAACCCCCTTATTATAACCCTTTCTTACGCTCTCTTTGCCTTCTTTTATTGTTTTCGTTGTTATAAGTTATTTTTGCACAATATCGTCAAATGTACTCTCGAATCTTAAAAATACAAATTCGTTTTCTAATCTTTACTTTCCAAAACTAATTTTGTAAATGTTGGTAGACGAGCCCACACAACTTTATTAATAATTTGTGTGATTAATTTACAGGGTTCTTTGAGGCAAGGAAGGCATGTTGTGGAACAGGCCTGGTAGAAACATCAATACTGTGCAATGCCGAGTCAATTGGCACGTGCGCTAATGCATCAGAGTATGTGTTTTGGGATAGTGTTCATCCTTCGGAAGCTGCAAACAAAGTTTTAGCCGATGATTTGCTGAGCAGTGGCATCTCCCTCATCTTCTAAATTAAATTATTTACTTTTTCCTGTTTGATTTCGAATTTACAATTAATTAATTGGTGTTGGGGCTGTTGGCTGTTAATTACACCACATAATGTAATGAGTTGGTGTGCTTTTTTATTTTTTAATTAAAAAAATATTGTCGAAGGAATATAAAGTGACAACAAAATTATTTATTTTTTGTGCATCAGAATAGATTGTGTCTATTAAGTGGGAAAAAAAAAAAAGGAATAAGATTTGTTGCATTGAGAGACATCTATATACTGCCTAGCCTCCTAGTGGAGTAAAACCTGCATATCTCATGTTTCATACATATGTTTCATCACGTGATAAGAGAGATAGAGAAAAAAAAAATTGAAAATATAAGATAAATAAGTTTTTTTTCGCTCTAGCCAGATTGTAGTGGACTAAAAGAAAATAGGGCCGCATTTGTTTATTTCCAAGTTATCAATGTGAAATTTTTATTATCAAATCAATTCGGTGAAAGAATAAAAGGATTCTAATGATATTTGCAATTTCACCCATGATACAAAATTTTTAACATTAATTTTGCAGTAGCCAATGGGTGTTTACCTCAGTTGTAGAGGTGTTTGTTTGCAAACCCCATGACACCAGTTCAAATCCCCTAGTGTGCACCTCCAACCCCCAGATTAGTTGATCGCTCTATCTAAAAAAGACATTAGTTTTGTAATAATTGTAAAGAGCAATGCTAGGCATACTACATTTGCATACCATATTGTATACCACTTCTTTAATAAAGATGAAGCCCACCAATACAATGGAACTCACCTCTATTAGAAAAGTGATACACAATGTGGTATATAAATGTGATATGACTAGCGTCTTTTATTTGTTGAGAACGTGGTACCAACCTTCGAACCCAAGACCACAAGGGCACTTTAACGGCCAGTTCTTTTGTTTTTTTTTTTTGGGTAAAAGCAAAAGAAAGCGCATACAACAAATAGCAGACAAATCTTTTTTTTGGTTGACAAAATCTATTTATCTTCCTATAATTTATGTGATGAAGAGACTAAAATGCTACCCAAAAAAAAAAGAAAAAAGAGCTAAATGGGCTGATAATGTACTTTGGAAACGACACCGCTGCTTCATTTCTCATGGAATTTGAAATGCAACAATTTGGCTCTCATTTTCCTTATATAATCCCAAAACGCACTCTCTCAAGTTAAGCGTGGTTGCGTTTTGGGTTTCAGAGAGAGAGAGAGAGAGATGGACTACAACCTAGCTGCTCTGAAGCTGCTGTGTGTCCAACTGAAAGACGCGCAAGAAACTTCTTCCGAGAATGCCATGGAATTGCACAACATCATATTCCAACGTGCCTGGTTACAGGTTCGAAGATCACCTTCCTCTTTCTCTTTTCCTCCCCCCACCCCCCCTTTTTTTTATTTTTTTATTTTAATTTTAATCTTTTCATTTTTCCAATCTTCCCAAATTAGCCCTCTTCTTTCCCTGTTATTACTTCATTACCTCCGGCAGGGCATTTTGGTCCACATCTCCGCCGACGGAGAGTGCTTGTATCTCGACGACGGCACCGGCGTCATCGAGCTCTCCCTCAGACCCGAGTTTCGCGGCCGCCCTTGGAATATCGGTAACCTCCACCCCCGGTGCACTTTAGCATTCCCGCGTCCTCTTTGTGCTCATTTTAGCACCTGCTAATTTGTATTTGCTTTTTTTTTTTTCGGGGGTAATGCAGGAATGTATGTAATGGTTGTTGGACGCTACATGGTCCGTACGGATGAGCCCCCAATGATCCAGGTAAATATAAAAGATGATATCAAGATTAAGCTACAAGTAACTTGTAGCCTTATAATATGTTTGATTGAAGACAGGAATTGAATTTGGCTCATAGAAATGTTAGTGGAAGTCTCAAGTAAAATCATTTACACCACATTTATGATCACATTGTAGGACCCAAATAAGACCCACTTATTTGGGTCGTACTGAGCTATGTGAATGTGATCACTAACTTGATCTGTAAATGTGATACATGTAATGTTGTTTCAAGTCCCGGCATGGTTACCAACTAGCTCTTGGTCTAGTTGTACCCTCTTCCCTCAGTGGAAGAATTCCCAAATTCAAAACCCTTTTCCCTAGTGGTAAAATAAAATTGAAAATTCCAACCTGGGGGAACTAAAATTTTTGCAGTAATTTCCCCTTTGTACGAAAGATTTGAAGAAGCTTGTCGGAGATTATACCATTCTTAAAATTGCGACTTTAATGAAGTCCTCTTCATTTGAAGCATATTTTTGCCCAAATGGGCATTGCATACCATACATGAGCAATTTCAGGTAATTTGAAGAACTGAAATTTAAATTGCCATTGTTTCTGAATATCAGGTTCACAAGATGGTTGATCTTTCGGCTTCCCCTGATCGAGAGGCAATGTGGTACCTTGAAGTTTTGGAGGCGTACAAAATGTTCTATCGGCCCTTAATGGAAGGACCTGTGTAACCTTGTTTTTTCTTTTTTGTTTTTCGTAGACGATTTAGCAGAGATAGAAAGATGATTTACCACATGTGCAGATCCCAAACAAAGAAAAATTTGTTTTTATTAAGTGCCTAAACAAGGTGAAGACCCTTCACATTTTGAACTCTTTGTTTGACAAAATGTCACATGTACAAGATCGGGGTTGATAGTTACATAGCTCATACAGACCCTGGAGTACCTTTGAACTGATCATATTTGGCCCCTCTGCTTAGTTTATGAGTACTTTGTATGATAAGGTGGACGGTAGGTTGACAGTCCCACCATCTGTTCCAGCCTTGCCTCGGCGGTGTTTGAGGTGCAGTTTGGGTCTTCGGCAATGATGTTCTTACAACTTGATGTTCTTACAACTTTATGTTCTTTTTCCTGTTGGAGATCCAAAGAAATTGTGTTCCTCCTAGTGATATTTTGTAACAAACCTTTGTCGCTGTGACTCTGGTCTATTCTTTGAAGTCCATGTCCTGAGAAACTGCAGGCTGTACATACCTGAAAGATACAAAGTCATGACCTTGTCAATAAAGATCAGTGGACAAAAAATCAACCAGCATCAATGAACCGAAACTTTAAAATGTCGTTCCAAACAGGATATGTGATCTTTCATAATTAATTCATTTGACACAAGAAAGTACGCACAAAATCAGAGATAAAGAACAGTTTATCGATTCGGACCAAAAAAGAAAAGGAAAAATTTATCTATCTCTTCTGATTTTCTTACCATCCAAGCACACACCAGAAGGCCAAACAAAGAAATCAGCTTTCAATTATTATGATCAGATATCATATTATAAGACATCAACAAACACTATGAAAACAACACAGAGAAAGCAGTATGATTTGCCAATTACTTTTGATGTCAAAATTAGAAGATTTTTATACAGCCCACAAATCACTCTGACCATTACAAGATTGGCTTGGAAATAATTAAATTCAACCAAGTACTCTTGCCCTCTCGCCCCAAATGCCCTTCCGTCTTCTTCATCTTCAAACCTCGCTTGGATTTCAAACAGACTACAAAGCCTACCAGTACCAACTGCCAAAGTTTCTCCTGGCCAAAGGTGTCCGCCCAATCCAAAGTCAGGCCTCCTCCCAAGGAGGTAGCCAGAAAATGCTTGTGTATAGACCTAATCTAGTTAGGCTCTGCTTCATTTTTCAGAAGATAATAGGGAGTACACACTGCTTTAAAACTTCTCCATCTCTCCCCTCCTAGATTTTCTTCACACGGAGGGGGCATAAAAGGACTTGTTAGCCTATTTAGATGAGAACAGATTTGTTAGGCCTTATGAAGAGAACAGAAACAATGGATGAGTACAGGCCTTTAGATGGTTAGGCCTTTAGATGTGACACAAAGATAATGATGTCAAGTAATGAGAACAGTTTAAAACAAGATATCTTTGAGGATTCATAAAAGCGTGAAAAATTAAGAACAGAGGAACACAACTTACTCAGAATGCTTACAACAGCAATCCAACAATCTATCAATGTTTATATCATCCGCATGTCGGTTGCCCATCATTTCATTCTCTTTGTCATCATCCTTTGAAGCAGTCCACTGATTTAAAAGACTGATGATCCTTCTAAGCTGTAGCAAAAGTAAAGGAAAAAGAAAATATTGCAGGACACAGAACTTGATATGTGAAACAATACGAACCTCACATAGGGCAGGAAAATAAGATTATATTGCCAATTTATTGCGTTGTTACTGCTAGTCAGAACAGGATACAGATGTAGTTCTAGCTTTTGAGTTTAATTCATCTAATTGGGAGTCCAGAAGATCATCTTCAATCACATCAGATTTGCTAACTAGAACCGAAACATACTGCTGGAGAGCTGATCGGCTCATTTCATTTTCCTGAACTCTAACCAGTAACCTTGCAATGATGTTCCAGAGTGCACTCCTAGCTTCCAAATCCTCCGAAGAAAAGGGAAATATGTCAAGCAGACCCTGTAAGAAAGGCAAATCTGGATGGATATATAGTGTCACTTCCACTTCATTTGGTGTTATTAAACCAAAAGAATCAGATGGTAACTTTAAAACAAAAGAAAAGAAAACAATTTACCCTGTGATATCTCTGAAGCTAGATTTGGTTCATCTGAAAGAATGTTTGCAATTAGAACTCCAGCCGTGACACAAGAATTTGCAACCTACACAAGAAATTTTTTGTCCAGTGGTAGTTGATCACCATATAAAGTTGTTTTTCCAGCATATGAAATGGTGAACTAGAAGGAAAAAGTAGGAAATACTTTAGCATGTTTCTTTGTCCTTTTTAATGTCTTTATTTTCGGCTCAACAGTATTTGATAACTACATTTTGAATTGTCGCACCTCCCTTTACTTCACAAGAATTAACTGGCTCCAACTTTGAGAAAAGATTCTACTATCTCGTGGTCAACAGCATTACTACACTTAAGTCAGAATATCAATATCCACACATCTATTGCATAATTCAGTTTAAGATATTTACATATGTCATAATTCCGTTATTTATTATCAAGATCTTTGCTACATCATTTTCTTTCTTTTCAAAGCCCTCATTTTCGTGCTCGTATTATTTTTGAAAAATTTATTAAGAATTACATACTGCACAGAGGTTTTTTTTTCCTTATAAATTTTGGACAAGTTACCAAAATATCTATTGAATCAAAGATCCAGTTGCACAGATTACTCCCTGATATAGAATAACCTTTCCAGAACATGGTTTCAAGAAAGGGTAGCATTTGTAAGCAGTCACTTCAACACACATACTGATTCGTATGTTAGCCTCTAGATTTCTTTAATACAAAGAACAGATAGTTCTTAAAATTTATAAGAAAACAAAGAATATTAATCCTGTATGTTGAACTGTTGATTAGTTAAAAGAATTCAGCAGAATACCAATTCCCAGATTATTAGCCGAAGCAGTGAAGGAAAGAGCACCACCCAACAATTTCATAAATATGGACGTCATATAGTATACCCACAGTTCAAAGTTTCCAAGTGATAATGTACCTCAACTTTATCAGGGAGTTTGACCAGGTCACAAACTAGCCGAAAAAGATCCTTGTTTGAACAAATCTCTTGGGAATGACCATCAATAACAGAAAGAGCTTCAATGGAACGGAGGATTACATCAAGAACCGGGTACCTGGTATTTTACCAAAATGAAAATATATCAAATAAATATGCAAGTAGACTTCAGGGAAAAGACTTACAAATACATTTTATATAGAAAACTTCACACGAGGCAATAAGTTGCATATGGAATTATCATGATCAACAAAACTACTGTCTAGAAAAACTAATGTAAGACAACCAAATTTTTCTTCAATATCAGTCAAAAAGAAAACATCAAAATATCTGTGAAATAAATGGAGAACCAATTTGAGGCATACATAATATAAACATTAAAAGAAACAGCTTCCATGAAACATGAAATTACCCACACACAAAAATGTGCACAGTTTTCCATGCACATAAGAAAAAAAAATTAATCTAGCAATTGTGTATTTATTTTGTTAGCTCTTTAACTGCAGATGGAGTGTCTACACACCTTTCAGGCACTCTTTCACTCAATAATTGCCTCATTTCAAAATCCAAGAGATTTATTAATAGACTTGCTAAGCCCAGCTTCATTAAAGGTGGAAGGAGAATAAGCACAACTTCCTCTGAACTTTCAATGGTGGCTAACAAGAGTTCAACACTCTGATAAAAAAGCAAGGTCAGCAAGGCAACAAACTTACATATTCCAACTTGTAAAATAGAAAATAATAAGTGACTCATTGATATGTTTGAACAGTCTTTGGCCATCTAAAGTATCAATACCAAGAGAGTAATTGACACCATTCAAGGTGTACATCCTAAGCATTTTCTTATCAAGGTGTTGTTGACACCATATGATTATTTCAAATTACACACAATTTAGAAAAATTTAAACATTAAGCAAACCAGTAAAATTAATATTAATTTTAAAACTTTCCAAAGTTATCACTGTTTCTTTGGTCAAAAGTTGTTTTGACCGTAAGGTCCTTTAAACAATTTATGATTTTAGAAATCAATTGATTAAGCTCTATCCACTAAATAACAGTATATTAATTACATAAAATAAATGTATTTTATAATTAAATGCTCTCACTTTCCAGTTTCTTTAATCCATATTGTGATTAATCAAGCAACTCTGTAGCCACTACGGATGCCACTCCCCACATTTTAACAGAGTTGACAGAGAGACTTTTTGACTTTATAGTTGATGATATTCTCTTTGGTGAAGTGTATTGGTATATCATTCCTAAGACTGCTTTTTGTAAATTATTCATCAAAAAGTGAGAAACACTACAAGCGTCGGGCAAACACTGCCATGACATAAACAAGAATAACCAAAGGACTCAGGCAAAAAGCTTTTCACACATGCATGTGTCTACAAAAAGTGATGGCATACCAAATTCATATGAGTGAAAGCTGAATATATAAGATATCTGCTACCTTTTCTATAAGCTGTGCATTTAAGCTATTTTCCGCAATCCATAAAATGCGGCTCAGATTATGTTCAGACTGCAATTCTTTGGCCCAAGATGAACGTTCACTACTTTGAAGACCCACAGTTAACAGCCTGTGTCAATATAACAATTGTAAGAGTAGATTATAGCGTGACTGTAGTATGATTTAGAACATGTAAATTATTAAACTCTGTATCATACACTAGTGGTACTGGAATATGAAAGATAGAGTATGTATTGTCCTTGCATACCACACAGATAATGGTTTGTAACAACAGGATTAAAAATGAATTTGAAGGTGATAAATTTCCTCACCAAGCCAAGGAAAATGCAGGAAGAAATGCAAAAGAGGGACAATAATACACACATGATACAACATAATAGAACAGAAAACGAGGAAACATAAAATATCACATACCAAATCAAGGGAAAATAGATGAAACTTGTACATACCTGCAGGCTTCACATAAGCACTGAGCATCCTCTGAAAATAACTGATCCACAACCGTTCCAATTAATCCAATTGTAGAGACTATATGTTTCATGGGAACTTCGTGACAGGCAAGGTTTCCAATAATTCCAAGGGTGATTTCCTGGAATAAGAAAAGAGAATATAGCCAAATGCACAGAACTTCAAACACTGCATTAGCAATGACATTAGTTTCTACACAGAGAGAGAGAGAGAGAGAGAGAGAATTTCAACTCAAAACATAAAAAGGATGTCATAGAAGAGGAGGAATTTGTCTAACCGTGGCACGCACAGATTGTGAAACCATAAGGTTCGCTAAAAGCACTTCAAGTATAAGGTTTTGCACCTGCACAGATAATTTTAAAGTCTACCCCAGTAAATAAAATATGAAAAAAATACAAGTTTAGACTAGAGAAACAATAACCAGATAGCTACATGTGAAGCTAGAAGCCTAGAACAAAACAAAACTACAAATCCAGCACATATTTTTTTGTAAAACCACTAAAGTATGGCCATTGCATATGATATTCTTTACAATAAATAGTTCTAGAGTTGACACTGCAAGAAGTTGAAATGATAAAGTAGCAATTGCCTTTATCATTGTTAAATGTCATAATCATCACATCACATTAAGAATCAATATTGCGAAAATAAATAAATAAATAATGACTAAGGCTACAGTTTCTGGTTTTTGCATCAAACGAACTTGTCTTCCAATTAATTGGGCTCAACATTATGAAAACTGAGAATGACGCATCAAATTCCAAACAAATCAAATTAAAAAAGAAGCAATCAAGAGAAATCAACAATGAAAAAAAAATCCCACGCACCATGAGTTCTGCATGAGTTTTACTTGCAGCAAGATCCCATAAAATGCAACCATATTCTTCCCAAGCCTCTTCAGCCAATGGGACACCATGGTCACACTGTTCAGCTCCATCATATGAACCATTGTTTTCTCCTTCATCAGGAGCACTTTTATGAAAATCATCCGCAATTTCCATGCTCTCAGGTCCATCATTTGATACGTGCAGAAGTCTATCTCCAGACAGAGTGGGAGCAGTCTTATCTGTATGATCAGTATCTAATCCTCGCACATGGGCATCAAAAACATCACCATGCGAGTTGTGATTATTACTTGCATTAGCCGGTAGAAGCTTCCGTATCAGAGAGATAACATAACTAGGATCTACTGTTGTTGAGATGTCAAATAACTGGAATGTATGCACAGAAACACATTTTAAACATTAAAATTATGTCAGTATGCACGAAATCTTACTCTTACACAAGTTTCCATAACTTATGTCTATGTATGCACGCATATATACATGTATTTGTGTGTGTGCAGCATGTGCTTGTCATCAACACAAATTTGCGTGCTTAGTCAAAATATGATGAAATATACTAGGCTCACTGAAAATGTAACTTTGTGCCATGGCCAAAGACTAAAACCCACTTTACCTTATTGAAAGAAGGATTCATGGATAGAGTGACGAACAGCGTCATTGAGTATACAGAAATAATAATAATAATAATAATAATAATAATAAGACTAGAACAATTAAATGCTTAAGGACTAGGATGTGTAAGCATAATTTTTACTAATATCAAAATGCATTTCAAATGTAATGGGTCAGTAGTATTTAGTAGAGGTAATCATTTTTCATATCCTAACCAATATATAATTAAGTTGCATAGACATTTTAACAGTGAATAAATTGGAAAAACATATAATACCCACATCATAGGTGCCCTTCTAGTCGATGTTTTTAGTCAACTAAAACCCAAATTCAAGAGGAATTTAAATTCTTAGCTTTCTTATAAATTTCAAGAAGAATAATCGAATCCCAGAACCCCAAATACTCCAAAACTATTAAGGGTTAAGTGCAAACTGAACGGAATAATTGAATTGAGAAAAACGAGAGCCGTTGATGGCTACCTCATCAGGCGGAGCAGAAGGGTTATGTGCAGGTGCATCATGGCGCTGCACTTGTCGTTCTTGTTCTTCTTGGTCTTCTAAAGGTACTGATTTTGCGTCCACCGCCATTACCACCAGCTTAAAACGAGCGTCGTTCTGTTTGTCTGCTTAGGTTTCCCTCTGTTTTCAAATTTTCCGGGCAGTTCTGTTTTTATCTTCTCTCTTCGGATCAAATAGATTTTTTTTTTTTTTTCTTTTTCCAGTAATCCATTCCACACTATTGACCAAAACAACTTACTTTAATGGTAAAATACTTCAAAGTACTTTCTTTTGGATTTAATAATTGTTCCTTTCATTGCCAAGTTGTTGCTAAATTTTTGCAACCCATAGGAGAAAAACTAGAAGATTTTATCCACACAAAAAATGAAAAAATAGAAAGGAAAAAGAAAATGACAGAGTTACATTTTTGTCATCCTAGTCGACTCAACTAGCAGAAAACTTGTAGCTCAAAATGTTTAAGAGTAGTTATCTTGCACTCATTGTTTTGCGCAATATTATGATATCAATGTAAAATGATTGTTTTGTGAAATACTATGATGTCAGTTCTAAATGGTTAAGAATAGTTACCTTGCTATTGATGTCCTCTGGAATATTATGATGCTAATTCTCAAAAGTAAACCGTCTCCAAGAGTGGGCTACACAAATGGCTACGAGAAAAAGGGAGGGCTACATAAAGGGCCAATTCCTAAAATGAGGGCCAAATGTGGCCCTTTGGCCAACCCGGGTTAAATAATTGGATGGAGCCTAGTTGATGTCACCTAGACACTAAGTGACGTCAGCTAGCTTATTTTGTATTTTTTTAATATGAAAAAAATGATTTTACCTACCTCATTCTTACATAATTTCTCACAACATCTTCATCATATTACATATTATCCTTCCTCATTTTCATCCTTCAACATAATTTCTCAAAATCCTTTTCATTCTTTTACAAACTATCATTCATCTTTTTCCATTTAAATTAATTTTTAAGTTGTTTTTAAGCAAGAAAAAAATCTAATCATAAATCTATAGCGCTAATCACGTATCGACAGGTGAATGTCAAAAATCCTATCACAAAATATTTTTCACTTCTAAAATGTATTTTATATAGGATATAAATAGTAGTTTAATTAAATTAACTAATAAATTTACATAATATACTAAAAATTATTAAAATATTAAATTTAGTTCTTTTATGATGGAGACGGTTAAAATGCAGTCTAACACTATTTCTTATAAAATCATTTTTTAGAGGACTAAATGTAGCAAAATGTTTAGGAGAAATATTTAGAGTGAAAATTCACTCCAATAAAAGAGTGCTAAAATAGTAAAATGTTTAGGAGAAATATGACCCCAATCTTTCCCAAAAAGAAAAGAAAATGACCCCAATTTGATAGGAGAGAGTAAAAATCATGTTAAATATTGTAACCAGAAAACCGAACACCAACTGTAATAAAATAAAATATATAAAAACGAGAAAAATTAACGAATGAGGATATTTTAAAAATAAAATATCCACAATAATCCATTTGTTCGTTGCGGAGACCCAAACCCCGCCCAACGACCCCATATACATGGTCGCAACCAGAGCTCTCGCACTCTGTAATGGCTTTGAATCCATGGCCGCTCCTCCACCACCTCCCGCTCCACTCTTCATCCCACTCCTCTCAGCTCTTCTGCTCCCAACTCAGATCAAAGACCGAGCTCTCTGCATTCTCTCCAATTTCGCTCAAGCTCTCCGTCTCGCTCTCGCCGAGACCTAAGTGCTTCAGATCGGCGACCGAGGAGGACCGGTTCAGCGAGCCTGAAACCCCATCCGATGACGAAGAAGCTAGATCAGACGACGAGGTTCAGGTCAACAGCCAGCACCAGGCCTCGACGACGACGAAGACGGCGACAAGGAGTGGTGGTTCGTTGAGGGTTACGACAAGTGATTCTCTGTCGCTTGGGATTCGTGAGCCGGTCTACGAGGTCTGTTGTTGCAGGCAGATTTCGTATTAGCGCTTGTGAACTGTGATTAATGAACTAATCCACATCATTAACCAATTATTTTTAATTTGTTTATTTTGTAGGTGGAAGTAGTGAAGACTAATGGGACGATATCTACTAGAAAAATCAACAGACGTCAGCTATTGAAGTCAAGTGGTGAGTATATTTAATTAATTAATCAATTTATTATAGAAAATTGCACGTGTGGTGTTGTTGAAAATAAATATGCTTATCCATGACCGTTGTATTTAAACTGCTAGCAACATTAATGTGGGTTTATTGCTAAAAAGTGTTTGCCTTTTGGGACTTATTTCTATTGCTGTTTTCTGGGTTATGAGTGTTAATTTTCATCCTCAGGTCTTCGTCCCCGTGATATCCGAAGTGTTGATCCTTCATTGTTTCTGACAAATGCGGTGCCTACTTTGCTGGTATGATGCCAACTTCCATGCAGTAATATTTCATGCAAGTTCTTGTAAGTTATGTTTTGTGTGTGTTCTCACACAGTCGCCTGTATACAGTGTTTAACAAATATATCTTCTTCCTTTTCTTTTTTGGCTGTCAATGGCATAGATAATAGCATTTAAAGTCATTCTTTTTCTTTTTCTTTTTTTTTTTAAATGGCTGATGTTGAAATCATATTTACGAGCTTGTTTTGATCCACCTCCTAGGTCCGTGAGCATGCTATTCTGTTAAATCTAGGCTCGTTACGCGCAATTGCAATGCAAGAGCGTGTCCTGATTTTTGACTACAACAGGTGAGATTTGTCTTTGGGAGCAGAGCAAATTTTTGCATCCATTGACTTCCAGTTTTTGCTTATGCAAATCAAAGCATAATAATATTGGAAAATTGGTTGAATGTGCAGTATAGGAGGGAAAGCATTTATAGAAGCATTGCTGCCTCGATTGAACCCCAAAAATATGAATGGAGGACCATCTATGCCATTTGAGCTTGAGGTTAGCATTCTGATCACCCTTAATATCTTCATACTGACTAGCAAGGCAATTAGATGCATACATGTCTGCAAGATCTGTCTCTCACTTCATCTTTTCTAACTGTATTGAGATTGCAAGAAAACCACTTAAGATCAGTATGGAAGATGATAGTGAGGACCAGTTGGGGGTCAGGATTGTCACATACCCTAGGCTTTAGAAGCTTTCCAGAGTAATGTGTCTTTTAGGAACATTGAGTTATCCGGTAAGTCATGGTAAATATTTTGAATAGAACCTGACAGCTTGTGGCATGCAGTGTGAAATTACCTATAGGAAATGAGAGATCAATTTTGCTTCAGAGAAATTACCTAGCTGGAAATAAGAGACATCAATTTTGCTTCAACCCTACAGCTAAATGACACTTCCAAACCTGTACTAAGTTCTAGGAAATGCCAACACAATTTCATAATAACACAGTGAATTGCATAATATGCCCATTCCATTACAAGTTACAACAATTGAAATGAAGGTAAAGAAGAAAAAAAAAACATTTTCCTTTTTGCTTTAGGTGTGAGTGCGTATAGCAATATCAAATTCCGAAGGTCCACGGTTGAGTTTCAAAACCTGAAATTTAAAATAGATTTTATAATGTTACCATGTATCTCTTCTCTCAAGAAATTAGAGCGACCTATGGTTTATGGTCCTCTGCTGAAAGGGTTCACAAGAGGTAAAAGTGACCTTATCTATCATGCGTATGGCTCTTCTACCAAGATGTTTGGATTAATCAAAAGAGCAGTCACTGATATTAAAAAGGACATTTGCGTTACAAATCATATTTATACTTTCTATACCTAGGGCAATGGGTATAAGTCCTTGGGAGCTTTCTTTGCATTTCTATTCATGGTCTTGCATATCTGAGTGCATGCAGTATCAGAATGCGTGAAAGAATAAAAGATCTTTGTGGTAGTATCAGAATGCGTGAAAGAATAAGAGATCTTTGTGGTACTTTCAGGTTGTTGAAGCAGCATTACTCTCAAGAATACATCGTTTAGAACAAAGATTAATGGATGTAGAACCTCGTGTGAGTATGGAGACATAGTGAGTATTTTTTTTATTTTTTTTATTTTTTTTGCTATGTTCTTCAAGTCCCTTTGGCAAATATCTGTCTTAAACCTTGCTTCTTCTCTCTGCACCTTGCCAACAAAATACTTTTGGGTTGACCAATCTAAACATCACATGTTCTGTTACTTTTGCTAATTATTGTACTGGTTATATATATATTTTTTAAACTTCATGTAATTGTTTATGTTATAACAGTTGTCTCTAGAGTGGAAATGGAAAAGAAAAAAAGATTTGTTGAAGAAATAATATAATAGGGATAAAAACCACTGGTTCCAGTGGATATATGTTTAGTTTTCTTCAATTTGCTTCAGGTTGAAAAGTTACTTGAGGTTTTGCCGAACCGGTTAACTGCTGACATACTGGAGCAGCTTCGGATTAGCAAGCAAACCTTGGTAAAGTTGTTGATTTTAATTTAAATGCTAAACCCGGTTTTACTGGCATTGACAAACGTCAGTATTAATATTATTCCTTTTCCTTTGTTAATGAAAGGTTGAATTGGGCTCACGGGCAGGGGCTCTCAGACAAATGCTGTTTGATCTATTGGAGGATCCCCATGAAATACGCCGTATATGTATTATGGGGAGAAACTGTACACTCAAGAAGGGAAATGATGATGTTGAATGCGCAGTTCCTTTAGAGAAGCAGATCGCTGAGGGTAAATTTTAGTTACAATTACTGTAATTACTTTGGGAATGTATAAATTACATAAACCGTCAAAAAGTATTAAATTTTTATTTGGTTTGATGTTATATACAGACGAGGAGGAAGAAATTGAGATGCTCTTGGAAAATTATCTTCAAAGGTTACGCTCCTTCTCACCCTCCCCCAACAAAGAAAAAAAAGGAAAAAGGAGATTTCATTAGTGCTAAGATGAGCTTGATTTGAAACTTGTGTTATGACATTCAGTGTGGAAGTTGACCTTAGTGCTTGTTTCATTTGCAGATGTGAATCTTGTCATGGACAGGCCGAAAGGCTTCTTGATTCTGCTAAAGAAATGGAAGATTCTATAGCTGTCAATCTGAGGTCTGAAATTTTTTGTTGTTTTTGGTTTGTTTATAGAGTTTCTTCCTGGAAGTGAAACCTTTATTGATTGTTTTGTTTTGTTAGACAACCATTGTACTCCAAATGTTTATGCTTTTAGAAAATTAGGCCAACAATGTATTTCAAAATAGCATCCTACTTCACGTGCAGCCCCATCTTGCAAGTGGAGAGGTAAACATACATGCAAATGGAGTAACACATAGGTGCAGCTCCATTCCTCACCTTACAACCCCACCCGGAGCTGCATTAGTATTAGTTAATGTGTCATATAGTCGTGAAACAGAAAAATTAAAGATCTCCTTTCTGTGAATTATGTTCAATGATCCATATCAGGTGATTTTCATTTGTCTAATACCAATTTTAACTGATTTCATCTATCAGTTCTCGGAGGCTTGAGGTTAGCAGAGTGGAATTACTACTTCAGGTTGGGACGTTTTGTGTGGCGCTTGGCGCTTTGGTTGCAGGTCTTATCTACAAATAAGTTTGGTTATTTATTTTGTAAATTCTGTTCCAATGTGTATGGGAATCTATTAGTGTTCATAATCTTACCTTGTTGCACATCATCTCACTACCTAGAAACGTGCAATGTGTTTGATGTCCATGATAAGCCTTATGATTTCCTTCTAATTGCAGGTATATTTGGCATGAATTTGAGGTCCTACCTTGAAGAACATGTGGTACGTTAGTTTTTGAAGTTAACTTAATGTGACTCTTGTCCCATTTTCGCTGGGGTGATTGCAACTTGACCATTACTTATTGCTTAACTTGGTGCAGTTTGCATTTTGGCTTACAACAGCAGGGATAATTGTTGGAGCTGTTGTGGGATTTGTCCTCATGTATTCCTATCTCAGGACAAGGAAAATATTGTAACTAGTAGAAAGTGATTCAAGTATAGGTAGAAGTTAGTCCTTAATCTTCTTTTTGGTTTTCCCTTATGAAACTTGGTATGCAATGTTACCAATATGGCGTCCGGTGTGTAGGGTCAACGACTTCCAAGTTTTCAGTTCAGGGATTTGATTTTGATTTCCTTTGTTACAAAATTAAGTCCATGATATTCAAGTGCTTTTCTTTTATGAGATCTGGAAACTTAATAGCATCTCATCAAATTTACAGGACATTTCAGAGGCCAAGAACACTCAGCTGCCAATGCTTTGATATGATTAACCAGTCCTTTATGCAGCAGTACTATTTCCACATTATTTATGGGCCCTATGAACTTGTACTCAGTTTCTCCTACAAGATTGCAGCAGCTGTCGACACGTGTGAATCGACGTGATCCGAATGCCAAATGCTGGATGGATCCAGAGCTGGTCTTATTGTGTATGCAACAAATGTTTGTGGGGCTTGTATATTTTTGCCAATCTGAATGCAAGGTTGTATTATTTAACTGACTAAATTTCAAGAGTAGAACTAGTTTCATCCTTATAATAAAATTTTGCTCTTTGGTAGGGGGTGGTACTAATTTTATTTGCTTCTCCCTCTAATAGACTTATCCATCAACTAATCCTTTAAACGGATTGTAATCCCAGGTGCTCAGCCCATGCACTTGTCACGGGCGTGGCAAACAAATCTGGGTATGAACTCTATAATTTTAATTTGTACTTTTTGAAGTTGGACAAAAATACAAACAAAATTAAAATTAAGGGTATAGAGAAGTTGTTATGAGGGGAAAAGACATGTTATAAAAAAGGGAAATTAAATTAGATCTAAGAAAAAGAACAAAAGAGCTTTGAGCATGATTTAGTTTTCCCTTTTGGGTTGTTTTTCCTTTTCAGGTTGTTTCCCCCTTTTTGGGTTGTTGCTTTTACAGTCATGTTGAGATTCATGTTACACGTCTTTGATGTGTTGCTCAAGTTTAATAATGAATAAATATGAGAGAATTTGTAAGAGCAAAGGTGTGCTTCAGAGATGTATTTAGAAATTTGAGCATGCTTGATAAAGATTTTTCTCAAAGGATAGAGCAGACAACCGGTAAGTAAGCACTAAACAAACTCACATCCCCGCATCACAAAATAAATATCAAAATGAAATGTGGAAAGCGCATAAAGCTCCCTCCACACCAAAAAAAAGAACAAGAACAAAAGCTAAACTCTATGCTAAAGAACACAAAAAAAAATATTGCATGAAACATGGAATAGAAACACCTGAACCAACCGGTCATGCCTGTTGTGAATCCTGTGATGAATTTAGTGCATGTTTGGATTCTATAACAGGTTTTGAAGATTCATTAATGGCCATATTACCCATTCCGACCTCAATTGCTTCCCTCTCTTCCTTCTCCCTTTCCTCAGAAATACTCCCATTGGAGGCGTGAGGTTCCATACCAGCCACGGAAGGCTCAAGGAGTCGAGGGCCTGCACTGATCCATGGATGAGTAAGACATTGCGCAGCTGTTGGCCTCTTTTCAGGGACAAAATCAAGTATGGGAACAAGGAACTCAGTCATGTCATTTGCATCTTGCTCGCTGAATGAGTACTTCTCCATTAGCACCTTATTTAGAGGCCAGAAACGCAATCGACGGATATGCTTCAAATCCCCATGTCGGTTAAAGAAGTCCCGCGAATAGCAACCACCTAATGCAGTCTGCAAAGAATATGTTTATGAATACTATTATTTGACCAGATTTATTGTCAAACAGTGAAAATTCTCACATTCTTGATTCCTTAAAATGTCAGTGGAAAATTGAATAGTAAGTATCAAGTTCTTACCTTGCGGGGAATTGTTCCAAGAAGTTCCATCATCAGTGCCAGGTGATCCTGCAAAATACGATGAATTTTATTAGTTAGATCGTGCTAATGATGTCACAAAAAGAAATATACAATTTGCAACTACAATGGCCCTTTCACAAGTATTAAGAGCATCAGATCACATTTTCCCTTTTCTTTTTTTATTTTGGGGGAGGGGTCGGTTACAAATCCAACAATGATAACAGAATCATATAACATAGAAAAATATTGAGGCAGTGCGGTTACAAATACAAGATCTGGATAATGAGGCAGTGCGGTGCTGCAGAAGGGGCATAGCTTTTAAGAATCTTAAAAAAAATACTGTAACAATTCCCAAGGGAGAAATCAAGAATATGCACATACCTCATCCCTATCATAATTGTCACCACTGTGTGGATCAAAAAGAACGTCCCCAGTGGCTAGCTCAAAGCAAACACAAGCAAAGGACCACAAATCTGCTGGAGTGGAGTATTTAGCTCCAAGTATAACTTCTGGGCATCTGTACTGCCTTGTCTGAATATCACTTGTAAACTGCTTATATGTCCAACACGCATTTCCAAAATCAACTAATTTGCATTTAAGGTCAACAGCTGAGAACAGCTTCTGCCTTGCAGCACGGCTGGCTTTTTCTTGTTCCATATTTCCTTGCTGAGTTTCTTCTGTTTCTTCACCCTTTATTGATTCGTTTCCAACTACAGAATCCTTCACTTGTTCTTCAAGAGAATCGCCATTCGATTTCACTTCATTAATGGAATCTTCTGAGGCAACTATCGTGGAATCTGCCTCATTGTCCTCCAAAGTTTCCATCCCTGCACAACCATGAGCTGTCTTCTTAGCCTTTTTCCGGATCTTCTTTTTCTGGTTCTTTGTGAGATCTCCGTTTAACTTCTTAGTGTCTTTCGCAGCGGCAGAAACAGATGCAGTTTTATCCTTACCGGTTGGAAGGATGAGAGGAGCACCTGATTTCCTGGGATCTTTAGATGGATCGATCATCGACAAAAGCAAGACATTCTCTGGCTTCAAATCAGTGTGTATCATCGAAAGTTGACGATGCAAGTAATCCAAACCCACTAACATATGGAAACAAATTTCTTTAACCATGTGCACGGGAGCTCCTCGGTAATCATTATACTTAATAAGGGTCAAAAGGTTATCCCCAAGGTACTCAAAAACCATACAGACATGCTGCCCATTTGGGCCTGAATGCTTGAAGTGATCCAAAAGCTTCACAACACACTTCTTGTCACTAGGGTCTCCCTCGGCAATTTGTTTGAGAATCTTTATTTCGTCCATTGCAGCTTCAGTGTAATAACGAGCACTCTTTTGAATCTTCAAAGCTACATAACGCTACAAACAATGAATTTCTCATGTTGTCAAAGATTTGAACAATGAAACTGTAGGTAAGTTCTCATTTAGTTTTCATACATGACAAGACAGAGAATCTCAATTTAAATGCTAGGTAAAACAATTCGGGTAAAGAAACTAGTTCAAATTACTAAGAGCTACTACTGCAATGAATAAAAAAAAAATCATTGCTTTATTCCGAAAACGAGACAAATAATACAAAGTTGAGGACTTGCGTCATACCCAACATTTGTTTTTTCTTTGACTCTTCTCTAGAATTTTCATAGTGCACAGACATTTTCTTACTATTCTTTTCTTTTCGTTTCGTAATCAAACAAACTGTTTTGTATTGATTTATTGCATTTATTCACAAACAAAAATGAAATATACTTTCAACGACCTTTCCTTTCAGTTCCTGTACTCTTTTATTTTCCCTCAGTTTCTCACTAACCAAACAACTAGCTTCACATCAAAACACAGATAACATACCGAGTTCCGAGTGTCCCAAGCAAGCCAGACAGTGGAGAAGTGACCCCAGCCCAGCTTACTCTGCACCACATAGCAGCCATTCTTGAACGAGTCCCCAATAGAGACCGCATGGTACCCTCCTTTCTTGTAGTCCTCAGTACCCTCGTCCTCCGATGAGTAATCGCTGAGCTCGTCCCGATCCCGGGCATCCGCCATTGAAATTCAGAATTGGGTTCGATTGGGTTTTTGGGGTTAAATGTCAGTGAGAAACCCTAGTGAGGTTTGTTTGGGCAAGAAGCTGGAATTAGCGTTGAGAATGAAACTCTTGGGACAAAGACAAAAGGCCTAGGGCCTTTTCTGTTGGAGGACTTGAGTGGGGTGCAAGACCATAAGATTGTACTTTCCCTGGGCTTAGTCCCATACAACCAAAAAAAAGCAACAAAAAAATAATAAAACATTATAAAAGAACTTGATACGTTCGAACCGAACCGAACCAAACCAAACTAAACACAACTCAACTATTATTTTAAACAAAAAGTGTCCATTTACCTCTGAATTATATAGAAATATTTAAACCTCCTGCTCCATTTTCCTTTATTCCTCACCAAAAATAAAGATGTAATAATATAGCGTGAAATGATAAAGAGATTCTCAAAAGTCAATCACGTGACTTTATTTGACAGTATCTCGAGTGAAATTACTAGGAGTCTAATAGTGGAATAAATTAACCATTTTTACATAATTCAAAGAAGAAATTGGATGGAAAAAAAAGTCAAGTACATTAACATTATGGATACAAATAAAAAGAGAAAGCGGTAAATTACCCGAATTTTTTTCTTCCAAAAAAAAATCTTATCATTGTAAGGGGCTTGTAATAAGTAGTTAGTGACCGCTATTGTGTTTCAATCCTCGCTCCCTCATCACTTGTATCAACAAAAAAATAATAATAATATCCCTTGATTAAGGAATTCCCTCTTAGTTAGGAGAATCACTTTCCAATTACTCCATAGGTTCTCAATCATAGGAATTGGCAACAACTGTTGATGCTCAAAATGGTTGGGCCATTATTGAGTCCAACTTAGTGATGAGGTGTGATGGATGATGGGTGAAGGCTTGGACCTTCAGCAGGTATGTGAGGGCTTTGGCCAATTTATAAATATACAAAAGACAAGATATATGTGGTTCACCCTTAATGAATGGGCTACGTCCACAGAGAAGATGTTCTCATTATGATATTGTTTACATTTGTACAAGGGGGTTAGACCCAAAGATAAATGGAAGAAGGCCTAGGGCCTAAAGTACAAAGCTAGGAGTCTGGAGCCCAGGGGTCAAGTCCCCGGGTCTGGAGACCCAGGACCCGAAGGCTGGACTAACAGGAGAGTCCTGAAGAGGGAGCCCCCAGCTCAGTTTTTCATCCTCTCTTAAGTGGAGAGTGGTATGCTTTTATAGGTGAGAGGGAGCCTTCACTTCTTGTTGTTTTCCGATGTGGGACTCCTCTTGCTTTGCTTAGAGTTCCTTTTAGTCTTCTAGTTGCTTGGTCAGTTATGGTGTCAACAGTAGTCCCCCAAGTTCGCGAGTAAGAAGATACTTCTTGCTTGGGGATTTGTAATTTTAAGTGCACTGGCCGAGCAACACCGTAGTTTGTCTTCAAAGTTGTATAGTGCACTATCCCCAGTCCCCCAAGTCCCCGGGTAAGAAGGACTTTGGAGGGAGAGAAGTTGCAACAAGAACCTAAGTGGTTTGAAGGGAGAGAAGTTTTTTTTTTTTTTTTTTTGGGCTAGGTCAGCCAATTGGGTAGTCCCAAATTCCTTCTACATGCTGCCTGCCGTTCGGCAGGTTTCAGTTTTTTTTTTTTTTTTTTTGTTTTTTTTTTTTTGAGCTAGGTCAGCCAAAAATTGGCAACTCCCCCAAATTCCTTCTGCATGTTGCCTACCGTTCGGCAGGTGCAAAAATTTTTTTTTTTTTTTTTTTTTTTTTTGGGCTAGGTCAGCCAATTGGGTAGTCCCAAATTCCTTCTACATGCTGCCTGCCGTTCGGCAGGTTTCAGTTTTTTTTTTTTTTTTTTTTTTTTTTTTTTTTGAGCTAGGTCAGCCAAAAATTGGCAACTCCCCCAAATTCCTTCTGCATGTTGCCTACCGTTCGGCAGGTGCAAAATTTTTTTTTTTTTTTTTTTTTGCTTGGTCAGCCAAAAATTGGCAACTCCCCCAAATTCCTTCTGCATGTTGCCTACCGTTCGGCAGGTGCAAATTTTTTTTTTTTTTTTTTTTTTTTTTTTTTGGGGCTAGGTCAGCCAAGTAGCTAGCCAATTGGGCACTTTCACTTCCCAAATTCCTTCTGCATAATGCCTACCGTTCGGCAGGTGCAAATTTTTATTTTTATTTTTTATTTTTTATTTTTTTTTTGTGGCTAAGTCAGCCATTTGCTTTGGTAAGGGAACAAAGCTTGAGGGTTTAGCTTCCTTGCCGAACGGTAGGGAGCGTGGAGAGGAAAATAGAGTCCCTCACGGGGTTGGCTTTTGAGGCTTCGGCAAGGAATTGGGGCCAACATCAAGGGCTGGCCTTTTAAGGGGCCGGGCCATTTGGTGAGCTAAGATTTATGGGAGCCCCCAAAAAAAGTTGCATGCCCCTTGCCGTTCGGCAAGGGGTTTAGAAAGTCCCGGGCTTGGGCCTAGAGATGAGTCTAGTCCCGGTTTTTGTTTGAGCGCCAGTTTTTGGGTTTGGGAATTTTAGCGATAGTTGGTAGGTGAAATAGGGCTAGGCCCAAGGTGGGCTTTTGGAGCTAGGTTAGCAAAAAGGAGCTAGGTCATTTTGGAGCTAAGTCAACAAAAAGGAGCTAGGTCATCTTTTGGAGCTTGGAGCTAGGTCGGCAAAAAGAGATATGTCAGCAAGTGGGTGAGTGTGAGCTAGGTCGCATTTTGGAGATAGGTCAGCAAGTCGATGAGCTAGGTCGCATTTGGAGCTAGGTCAGCTAGGAGCTTCGGTACATCCCTTGTCGATCGGCAAGGGAATTTGTTGGCAAATTTTGAGGCCTTGTGGCCCATTCTTCGTCATGGTGAAGTAGTGAAGCCTTTGGGGATTTTGACATGGATTTGGAGCTGGGCTCTGGAAGAAAGAGAATGAACCTTCAGAAGGGCCTGGGTGTGTTTGGGCTAGGCATGTGTCGTGCCGTTCAACAAGGGGCCATGTGGGCTTGGGTTGAGCCTAGAGTGTTAGGCTAAGCTAGGCAAGGAGCCAAGGTGTCGGTCCGCAAGGGGGGGGGGGGGATGTCGAAGGCAAAAGGGATGCTAAAGGCACAAGGGTGCCGAAGGTGCCAAGCTTGCATGTCGCAAGAGGAAGGGGCTAGGCATGAGGATGCCGAAGGCATAAGACTTGCTTGTCGCAATATAAAATGCCGAAGGGCACGGGGTGCCGAAGGTGCCAAGCTTGCATGTCGCAAGAGGAAGGGGCTAGGCATGAGGATGCCGAAGGCATAAGACTTGCGTGTCGCAATATAAAATGCCGGAGGGCATGGGGTGCCGAAGGTGCCAAGCTTGCATGTCGCAATAATGCCGGAGGGCATGGGGTGCCGAAGGTGCCAAGCTTGCATGTCGCAAGAGGAAGTAGCTGGGCACGGGGGTGCCGAAGGCATAAGACTTGCTTGTCGCAATATAAAATGTCGAAGGGCACGGGGTGCCGAAGGTGCCAAAGGTGCCAAGCTTGCATGTCGCAAGAGGAAGGGGCTAGGCATGAGGATGCCGAAGGCATAAGACTTGCTTGTCGCAATATAAAATGCCGAAGGGCACGGGGTGCCGAAGGTGCCAAGCTTGCATGTCGCAAGAGGAAGGGGCTAGGCATGAGGATGCCGAAGGCATAAGACTTGCGTGTCGCAATATAAAATGCCGGAGGGCATGGGGTGCCGAAGGTGCCAAGCTTGCATGTCGCAATAATGCCGGAGGGCATGGGGTGCCGAAGGTGCCAAGCTTGCATGTCGCAAGAGGAAGTAGCTGGGCACGGGGGTGCCGAAGGCATAAGACTTGCTTGTCGCAATATAAAATGCCGAAGGGCACGGGGTGCCGAAGGTGGGCTTAGGTAAGAAGATGCCTAAGGCGAAACAAGCTTGCATGTGGCAAGGCATGGAGGTGCCAAAGGTAGGCTTAGGCACGGGGGCGCCGAAGGTGAGCTCAGGTACGGGGGTACCGAAGGTGAGCTTGGGCACTAGGGTGCCGAAGGTGGGCTTAGGCACTAGGGTGCCAAAGGTGAGCTTGGGCACTGGGGGTGCCGAAGGTGGGCTTAGGCAAGAAGATGCCGAAGGTGACACAAAGCTTGCATGGGGCAAGGCAATGTGCCTGGGCACGAGGGTGCCGAAGAGAAGGAATGCATATGTGCAAATTTTATTATTATTTTAAGAAATTTGGGTACCTTGTGGATATTTGAGCTTGTGGCATGTCCTTGGAGCTGGGCCTTCAGAGCTTCGGCAAGGGCTTGTCCTTCGGCAGGAAGAATGAGGGGCTTGATCCCGCGAGTTTCCAAGTTCTTGGTAGGTGGGCCTCATGAGCTGGGCTTTGGCAAAGGCCTGGGGTTTGTGCTATGTGGAGCTGGGCTTCAGCGGGGGCTGGGGGCTTCCAGATTTGGAAAGGGTGTCTTGGGGGGCACTTTACGAGCTGGGTCCATGGGGGTCCGAGTGTTCGTTTAGTAGAAAGGCCAAGGTGGCGCGAAGGTGTGTTTGAAACTTCAGCAATGGAGTTTTATGCGATGTTGGGCTTGAGCAATGGCCTTGGGGCCGGGTTCCAAAGCTGGGCTTCGGCAAGCCTCCTTGACCCAGGTGGTGGCTAGGGTTTTGAGGGTAGATTCGGATTTTTAGAGGCTGGGTCCTTCCGTTTTTGAAACGTAGCTGGGGCCTTTTTGTAGCTGGGCCCTTGTGCTTTTATAGCTAGGGTTTTTATACCTTCGGTAAGGGAGTCCAAAGATTGGAGATAAGGGCCAGGGTTTGGGGAGAGGAGGTACAAGTCCCCTATTAGCTTAAGACATGTCGTCACCTTTTAGCTTGAGGGGCTGGGTCAGCCAAAAATTGGTAAGTCACTCCTTCACCTTCTGCATGCTCCCTGCCGTTCGGCAGGGAAGCTAGGCTCCAAAATATATTCGGAGCTGGGTCCGTAGTTCAGCTCGGAGGAGGTGCCGATCGGCAAGAGATATTCGAAGGTATTTTGGTGAGGGGCTGATCTGTCTTCGGCGAGGAGTGGGTCTAAGTGCCTAGTTTTCGCATCGAGTTGGAGCTGGGTCCGTGGTGTCGTTCATCATTTGTTCGTGGAGGGGGGTTCATCCAATCTAGGACCGTCTAGGGTCTGGGTCCTTGACTGACGGCAAGGAAGTGATTGGAGCCTTTCGATCCTTCTGAAGTGTGGGCAAAGTTTTTAGCTGGTCCTTCAAGGCGTTCGCGATTTCTCTTGGCTTCAATTGGTGCCGTGAGGTTTCAAATGCTTTTGCCAGAGCTGGGGTGTCTTTGGCAAGAGCTTTTGAAAGATAGATAGATGGCTGCAAGGGTTTTTGCAAGGAGAAGACTCAAGTTCGTTCGGCAAGCTCCGACTGATAGACCTTCGGAGCTAAGGCTGGGGTCTCTTGTACTGTTGTAAGGAACCTGGGTCAGCCAAGCAAGGGTGTCGTGACCATGGCAAGGGTATGGTGGGGTGCCGAAGGCAGCGCACGCCGAATGATGGAGCTTGTGGGACAAGCTCAAGTCCCCATATTTTTACTCTTCAAAGAAGTGTCGGTCGGTACTTTGAACTGAGATGTTGGGTTGGCCCTGCAAGCCATGCAAAGTATAGCCACACTGATTGGCTTTCTTAAAATATCATCTTCTGCAATTTGTTGACCTGGCATTCAAGGTGGCTCCAGTAAGGCATTGCCTAACGGCAGCCTAGGTGATGTTGATTGTATGGGTGCCGAAGAGCACTGGAGAGGGGAGAACGACAGAAGCCTTTTGTGTCAATTCCCACAGACGGCGCCAAACTGTTGATGCTCAAAATGGTTGGGCCATTATTGAGTCCAACTTAGTGATGAGGTGTGATGGATGATGGGTGAAGGCTTGGACCTTCAGCAGGTATGTGAGGGCTTTGGCCAATTTATAAATATACAAAAGACAAGATATATGTGGTTCACCCTTAATGAATGGGCTACGTCCACAGAGAAGATGTTCTCATTATGATATTGTTTACATTTGTACAAGGGGGTTAGACCCAAAGATAAATGGAAGAAGGCCTAGGGCCTAAAGTACAAAGCTAGGAGTCTGGAGCCCAGGGGTCAAGTCCCCGGGTCTGGAGACCCAGGACCCGAAGGCTGGACTAACAGGAGAGTCCTGAAGAGGGAGCCCCCAGCTCAGTTTTTCATCCTCTCTTAAGTGGAGAGTGGTATGCTTTTATAGGTGAGAGGGAGCCTTCACTTCTTGTTGTTTTCCGATGTGGGACTCCTCTTGCTTTGCTTAGAGTTCCTTTTAGTCTTCTAGTTGCTTGGTCAGTTATGGTGTCAACAACAACTATTAAGATTGTGTTCATATATAATGTACGGGATTTCTCACAATTTAGGGTTTAGTTCCCCCCCAAAATAATAAAATTCAATCTAACCAATTACCAGCATTGTCCTTTGCTTCAAATGCTCAGGTAGTAGAAGTATTTTCTGTCACGCACACACATACTAAACCTTTTGCAGCCTTCTAGAAATTAGAAAGCTGTGCAATATTTCCTAGTGCGATTCGTAAAATTAAGGACTGGGAATTTTATGTAAGAGCATGCCATTTGCGTTTGGAAATTAATTCTTCTGTATTTTCTAACATAATATTAACAATACTCAAAGTGGAGACTTTTAGGAAGAGAAAAAAAGATCACAACAAAATGTTCTGGTCTCGAAAACACACAACACATGAACAAAATATAGAAGATTATTTAAGTCATGCTTTTATACCCTTGGGTGAGAAATCATTAGTTTGCATGATATATTACAACAAAATAATTTTTGTGCTCGATGGAATTGATATATAAGAGTAAAATAGAACTTTTATATGTATTAGGTGAAATAACAATTTAGGTTTTTAGATACTTCTTGATTTGAATATTTTGAATTTTTTAATGATTTTTTTTATACCAAATTTTATAAGATATTGGAGTGAACTAAATACACATTTGGCAAACAAAATTGAATACGAGAGATCTCCACAAGCTCAACTCTTTAACAAGCTTTACCTTGATGCATACAAGTTAATTCTGTAATATCTTGAACTTTGTGATTAAATGGACAAAATGTATTGTAAAATCGTTGGGCAAAGGGTGGATTTACATTGGGCCAATATTGCTAAGATTGTGCAATCTAATCTTGAAAAAAGTATCGTTCCAAACTTTTTTGTCTCCACAAACACAAGCCGCACCTTATCTCTCAAACCCTAAGAGCCTTTGTCATCTAGGGGAAGGTGGTCACTACCTCCCCTGATACTCCTTTCATTTTCATATTCCTCTTCAACCCAACTCTCTTATCATCCCTCATTTTTATTTTTATTTTCCAAGATCCTTTTAAATTCCTCCTTCTATATATGGCCCCTTCAAGATTTATCTCCCTCTTGGATCTATCGACCCCCATTGGATGCATCGATTACTCTCAAACACAATTTTTCATGTCATCTTCGCAAGATGTGTAGAGCTCTTGCTCAGGTCCTCCTTCCATGATTAGGATGTCGGTTTCTTTGGCTTTGAGAAGTATTTCTCGAATTTGTTCTTGGATTGGTTGATGTTTCCTTCTTGGTGTTTTGGTGGTTTCGTTTTTAAAGAAGGTAATGAGTCTTTGAGTTTATGTATTGCGAGGGATTATCAAATTTGTTTGGACTTTTACTATTGCATTTGTTTGGACTCATTTTTTTTTAGTTTAACTATGATGTAATTGGCATTGGCTTTCTATTAATGAAACTTGATTTCAACCAAAAAAAACCTCCAGGTCAATATTGTCATTTAGAGAAAAAAAAATTTATGACATCAACAATTTTTAGGTAGGAAATGAAATAAAGAGGGTTTGCATTCATGTATTTTTTTTTAGTAATTTCACTTTGGATGCAATGTTTAGATTACAAGGAGACTTGTATGATATTAAGATCCCAAAGGGATCTAACTGCTTGTAATGGTTTTTTCAGTCTTAAAAAAAGAAAGAAATAAAGGGGTTTTGTGAAAACTCATGAGATTCTATAAAAATAAATAAATAAAAAATCTCATAGGTTAGTGTAATTTCCGAAATTTCAATGGATTTTATGAAAATACCAAAAACCTAGTGTAAATAATTTTTTTGTTTCCTCAATTCAAATGAAGATATCATATTATGTTGAGAGGGACAAATTACTTTTAAATTGTTGGGCTTTTAGTGATTAGCAGCTCAAACTTAAAACACAAAACGAAAACAGAAAAGTTGTAGAAGACCCATGCTTTTAGTCAATTATGAAGTATCCGGATTCAACTTGTTCAATTAGCTAATAATCAACGGCTATAATTAGTTCCCCAAATTATAAGGTCTGTTTCTCAATCGTAGGGGTAATTAGAATGGCACTTAATTATTGGAAATTCCCTCAAATTATGTGTTCATTTTAATGTTATTTCCACAAATGACTATTGATATTTTGCTTTTATACCCAAATGAACAAAGGGTTTGAAGACATAGCAAAAATTATTTTCCTCTTCTTTCGTGATTCATATGTACATAAAAAATAAAAAAATCTAGTAGAGAGAATGATAAGTGCCGTGGAATCAAGTTCCACTAGTACTATGAATGATGTTCATGCTTCTACTAGTTGTACTTGTAGTGCAAGCCAGAAATCTACCAAGCACAACTCCTCCATCAGCCCCTTCCAATATTCCATTTTATCATTTAACTCTTCCCATCAAGATTGGATGGGATCTAACTCCAAATTACACGATCTCTCCTCCAAATACAATTGATGAACCATCATCACCTGAAGCACCGCCGGTGGGGGGTGTTGTGAATAAAAATACTCTATGTCCTGCATGGTGTGATTTTGATTGCCACCGCGTAAGTGCGGCTAAGTATCACCCTAGCCACGGTATTGGCGGGGGTCATGCCCGGGGGCATGAAGGGCATGAAGGTAAATACCGTGGTGGTCATAGCCGTCTCCGTCCCAGTTATACAGTGTGTTACACTCAATGTGTGCAACAAAGTTGCAACATGGTGGGAGCAATACCAACCAACCTCTATGATTGCACTCTTGGATGTACAGAAGCAGCTGATTCCATTACTGCCACAAACAACTTCCCCAAAAATCAAGTCCTCAACTATGTTGGATGCTACAACAAGTGCCTTCACAACAATTCTAATTAGTCTCTAATTTGCTGCCTTCGGTGCATCCATCGACAACCTTAGTATCAAATTGCTATGTACGATAATATATTCTCATCTTTAATTTGCATGTGTATTTGCTCTGATAGCAATAATATTTGCATTGCTGCTACTTGAGTCCCACCCTTCTGTTTTGGGGTAGTTTTCCATGTTGATTTCTTGCCTTTTTTTATAAAAAAATTCAGTTATACGTGTGATCATTTTGTGTGTGTGTGTGTGTGTTTCTAATTCAATTTTTTTCCAATAATACCCATTTTATATCCCTAGCAACATGTGTGTGTGTGTGCGCTTTTTTTCATTGAAACAACATGTGCGTTTGTGTAATCATCTTAAACCTAATAGGGAAATTATCAAAAACCCCTTACTTAGTGGCTTGTTATTAGTTAAATACCTCATCTTATACCATTTTTCATGCAACCCTATGTTGTAATTCATTTCTTCTAGCCCCTAGTCAACTCCTTAATTATAGGGTTGGACACATGAAAATTCAGTTTGACCCCTGATAAGATAAATAATAATATTTTCGTCCCAAGATGTATACAGAAGCATTGCAGACCAAGTCTGCACATGTTTCCCTGTTAATTAGTATCCTTATAACATTTTACAGATATCCACAAAATTAAAATCAAAAGACAGAAGTGTATATTATCAGACAATTCCAATTAAAAAGTGTAAATATAATTGTGCAAGACAAAAATAAGAGTGTATATTATTAAACAATTATAATACAAAAATGTATATTGGTTAGTTACAAGCTAGGACTCAAACCCATAACCTGGGGAATCAATTACTCTAAACCACTACACTAATGGGTCCTTTACAAAAATTAAAAATTAAAAATTCAACGTTGAGATAACAATATATTAATAGAGCATAAAAAATCTATAATCTATAAATATTAATATATTTTTAAGGATTTTGCAATAAAAAATATTTAAAATATTAATAATAATGAAAGTGGAAAGTGTCAAAAAAATCACAGTAAAATATTGTAGTCTCAAAAACACAAAATATACGAACACAGGATGAAGGATTATATAAGTCATGCTTTTATACCCTGGATAACACATGATTATTTGCATGATATGTTACAATTAAATATTTTCTAGCCTTGGTGGAATTGATATATTAGAATAAAATAATTTTTCAATGGTCCTTTGTATTTGTATTAGGTAGAAAGAACACTTTCCTCTGCTAAGAATGTTTTGATTTTTGTAAGATATTGGAGGGAATTAAAAATGTTTGGAAAACATAGAATGGCAAACAGTCCAAGTTCTACCAGCCTCTACATAGCCTTTACATGTTTCCATTGATGGACCTATTTAAGGCGCAAGGAAGTGCCCTCGCCGGAATAGCCTCTATAGGCATTGCATCTTGCCCCTCTGGTGAGGTTGGGTGGTGCACTCAACCAGTTCGATGAATTGCCTCAACCAAAACCAAGGCTTGTTGTGCTGCGCACAGTGGCGGATCCACTTAAGGGCGAGTGTAGGCTATTGCAAAGAGATGGAAGGAGAGAGAGCAATGGAGAGAAAGAGGGATGGAGGGAGAGAGCAATGGAGGCCTTGAAATTGGGTCTGAAGTGATGTAAAGAGGAGAAATGGGAAAGAAGGCACGGGTCTTTCAAAGACCCTTTGAACTTCCAACTTATCATCAAATGAATAATAAATTAAAGCTTTGAAATTGGGTCTTCCTAAAAGGCATCTGTTGAAAATGAATGCACAACTCTTTCAAAAACCCTTTCAACTTCCGACTTACTATTAAATAACTAATAAATGAAATTACTCCCGTTATATTTTTATGATGAAATAAACTCCCTTTTTTTTCTTCAAACGATAGGAAAGATGAAATAAACTCCCCCTTAATCAAAGTTCTTTTGATCATTTTAGATTATATAGTTATAAAAAAAAAAAATAGATTACATAGTTTTTTTTTTTCAAATTTGATTGCACAGTTAACCTACCATACATATGTTTCCGCCACTAGCTGTGGGCTTTTACCATTGAAACATTAATTTAGTCCGTTGAGCTTCTAAACTCTTTTGTCATCTTGGCCAAAATTGCACCTCCGTGAAAAAATTTCTGAGTCCACCAGTGCATGTTCCTTCCATGTCTTCTACATTTTGTTTATTTGTTGTTTATGTATATGCTCTAGCATTAGAATCATGGAAGCCACTGGTGATTGAAGAAGTTGAAAATCCTTCATACCTCTTTGAGCCAGAAAATTTTCTTCCTTGCGGAAGCTTATTTGCGTGCAACAGTTATACGTTTGTGTTTCTATAATTCGATTTTTCCCATTAATAATACCCATTGGCAGTGGTGAAGCCAGAATTTCACATTAGAGTCCTTCACAATTTTTTTTATTATAAATAATTCGAATAAGAGCGCTCAAGCGCTAACTGGATGAATAGGTTAATAATATCATTTCATATTGATTAATAATTTATTCATTTATTACAATCATAATTGTCTTGAATTTCATATGTTAA
The DNA here is from genome assembly GCF_965620075.1 of Prunus avium. NCBI lineage: Eukaryota > Viridiplantae > Streptophyta > Magnoliopsida > Rosales > Rosaceae > Prunus > Prunus avium. The sequence goes on from NC_142289.1 coordinate 30,177,221, forward strand.
AATGATTGAATATATATTAATCTCATCATCTACACTATTAAAGACTCAAAATTTAATAATTTATACTTCAACATAGAGAAGAAATACAAAAAATGTTCATAAATCCCAATATTAAGGTGCCCTACTTGGACATGTAAAAAGGGGAATTCACAAAGTTTAAGTTAATCAAAAGAAGAAGAGAGAGAAAAAGAAGAAGAAGAGTTTTTACTCCAAAAAGCAAACATACAGCAACATATATAAGTAAAAATATGAGAAAATAACAAATATGAGAAGGGGCCTGGGCCCACACTGGTCCTTAGGTGGCTCTGCCACTTCCAATTGACAATCGGGATAGTAATTGATCAACTCCTTGTAAATGCATGTTAAGTCCCTCAACTTTTCGATATAGGACATTTCTTTAAAAACTCACAATCTACCACTACCACCAATATTTAATACATAAATGGTGTTTTAGAATATGAGGGATGCCCATAAAACCTGTGGTTTGTGTTTGTGCAAATTTATCATGGTAGAATATTCGCGTGTATGTTCTTCATCCTTCGAGCTTCCTTCTCTCTCTCCCTTGATTCCTGCGAAACAAATAGGAGTAAAAGACCACACCCGGGGGGTGTTTGCCAAAGGCCCTCTGATGCCTAAGTTAGTTCGATTGGATCTTTGAGAAAAGATGTGGCAATAGCTAAATTGGACAGAGTTTTCTCTCACGGGGAGAGCTTGGTGGCCGGAGCAGTATGTGGTGGCACTTAACCGTGTAAAGAGAGTGGGAGAGAGGGGCGGTGAGAGAGAGAGAGAGAGAGAGAGAGAGAGAGAGAGAGAGAGAGAGAGAGAGAGAGAGAGAGAGAGAGAGAGGAAGATAGGGTTTGCATAGGGTTTTTTAGTGTGATTTTAGAATTACATTGAATGTCTTATGTGACTATGTATTTATAGCTTCCTTGTGTGCTAGGGTTTTGTGAGAATAATCATTATTTGGTTAGGATTAGGGTTCAGCTTCCTTGTGTTTAGGGTTCAGGAATTAATTAGGGTAATTAGTTTGACCTAAGGAATTTCCTTTTCCACGTGTTGTCTTCTTATTGGCCGGTGAAATATATGTTCTCACAAATGCCCTATAGCTTCTGCATGGCGCTTGCGTGGCATGGAGGAGATGAGAAATATCTTTCGGGCTCTCCAACTGCATCTGGGCTTTCTTCTTTGAGTTGGGCTCCTTTTGAAAGTTGGGCTTCTAATTGGACTAGGCTTTTGATTTTTTTTTTTTTTTTAGTTGGGCTCCCAATGGGAAGAGGCTTGTGATTCTTCCTTGACCTAGGATGCCCAATCTTTATAAATACAAGGCTTCTCTTCACTCATCTCCAAATTGCACACTTGTCATCCTCTACTTTTTAGCTTGCGGGAGAGATATTGAAGGAGTGTACTGCTTGTCGAGGAGAGGAGTCGTCGTGCACACCAAGGTACGTCAAATTTATTTATTTATTTATCCTTTTTCTTAGCGGCAAAGACCAGTTGGGTGGGCCCGGCTAGTTGTCGTCGTGGCGTGATGGTACTGGCGGCGAAGGTGGCATCACGGTGGTTGCCGCGATCCTTCATTCTTCCTTTTTTTTCCTTTGCTTGCAGTGAGGAACAGCTGGCGCGGGCGTAGGCTAGCTGGTTGTCGTTGCAAGTCGATGGCTGGAGCGACGGCGCGACTTGGTGGTGGCAGCGCGGAGATGGCTGTCGTCGCATTTTCTGTCTAGCGTGTCCCGAGCCTGGTTGCTGGATCACGACTTTTGTTGCGGTTCAGCAATTGGGCAGGCAGGCTTTTGCTGCATTGTCGGTTGCGGCTGGGGCCAACCACGGCGACTGATTGGTTTTTATTTTATTTTATTTATTTATTTATTTTTTAAGCTGGCTGCGCCGTGACCTATTGGACAGGTTGCGGCTCGACTCGGGCTGAGGTGGTGCATCAACAACTAAGGCCGCGTGGCCTTCTTGATATATATTTATATTGTTGCAATTTAGGGTTTTGATATGTTATTTGACTTGCAATTTTCTTCCTTTTTTGCAGTTATTCGTTGATCATGTCTTTCTGATCACCAAGTTCGCGAGTGCCTTTCTACTTGTGAAGTGGTTCCAAAGTGCAAAAGAAGAGATTCGTGGCTAATCTGCATCGCGTTACGTATGTACCTCACTTCCAGAAGTGGCGTGCCACCTATGCTGGCCACTACAGTTTGAATCGACAATTTTGTGGGTTCCGCGAGATTGATGCCACCCCTACTTGAAATTATCCAAAAAAAATTATGTTTTCATTATTAGCTAGTTCTTTAAAATACAAAATACATTAATTAGTTAGGTGTAAATACAAAATACGTTGCTTTCGTTCATTACTAATACATTGGTTTCTTATGATTAATAACGACTAAAATATTGGTAGGTTCAATATATTGAACAATTCGAGACCCGTTTGATAAAATTTTTATTTTCTTATTTCATGGTTATTTTTTGTTATTAAGTGGAGGGTTTGGAACAATTTATTTAAATTGAAAAGGAAGTCCTTAATAATTTATGATAGAAGCTTGAGCAATGCAAAGTGGTTTAACACTCCTTCTACGCCCTCCCTCTCTCTTACAAGTTAAAACCATATTTTTCCATGATTTTAAATAATAAGAAATAAATAAAGAGAGAAAATAAAGAAGAAAGCAAAACATGACTGGATCAAGCAATCTGTTTTAGTTGTAAAATGTGTACGTAATTTGATAACGGGCCGTTTGCATATAATGTTACACTATAGTCCCAATCGTCATGGCCGTATAATGTGATGCTCATCCCAGAGTGGGCAGGAACATGTTGCTCTCTTGTTCTTCCATTCAGCTCCGCAAGTATAGCAAAACTGATGTCCACATCTACATGAAGACATTGCAATTTGCAAACATGAGACAAACACAAAGGATTCGTACAAGAGATGTCACTGTGTGCATTGCCATGCGGACAGAGTCATGAAAATGTAGCAAATAAAAATGCACACAGTGGCATCTCTTGTACGAATCCAATTGCATGAAAGTTTTTCTATTGGGACGGAGTTATGAAAATGTAGCAGCATCTAGTAAAGGAAAAAAAAAAGAGAAAAGAACAAGGGTGAAACCTTTTCTTAACTTTCCTGGTAAGAGAAAAAAATAAACAAAGTGAAACCAAAGTAACTTTGCTAGCAAGTTTGATGTAGTGGCCACTCCCTTTTACAGCTAGTAGTAAAGGTAATGGATATTGAAGTATCCAACCCCAAATTTTAAAACTTTTATATATATGGCTTTATCAAATACTCGAGTCCTAACATCCCTGTAGTGTGTGAGTTTAGTATATTATTGCCCCTCTTAATAGGAAAGGTCTTTAAAAAAAGAAAAACACTCCCCTCATTTGAGTAACAGGGAAATCTTAGTACCTTGCTTTTAATGTGTTTTCTAGTTGATTTTGGTTTTGGTTTTCAGTTCCAACTAGGATTTGAGGGATTCCTTTACCTACAAACTTGGAAATTTAAATAGGCATTTAACAGCGTTACAGGTTGAACTTGAGATACACCAACTGAGGGAAAATTTTAACAAATTGTGAATTTGGATATATTTGGTGTATTGGAGATTCTATTGATAAGGGTTGAGATGAGTGACTGAAAAAAAAAATTATTTGCCTTTTTATTGTACATTCTTCCCTATATGGCATAGCTAATTTTAGAAATGATTAAAAAAAAGGGGACTAAAGCAGGACATAAGAAACCAAAAGATTAATCAAATTGGAGTGGATGAGAGTAATGCACCTGCAAATGATGTGGTAGCAACCACTATCAAGTTCAACCATATGTTTGCATTTCGAACACTGGCGCCATAGTTTCTTCATTGCAAGAGACTTTACCAATTGGTCTTCCGAGCGGGAATAGGTTTCTGATCCTTGGTAATCATAGCAGCTCATATCATAGTGCCAAGGCACCCTGCAATTGATACAAAAATACTGATGGCATTTCATGCACTTCCTGCCCCCCTCACTAGCAAAAGAAGTCTTGGTATGTTCCAAGACTTCCTGTTTGGACATCAACGCAGAACACCTCGGAAATGTGCAGTACACTTTCTCCGTAACAGGAATAGAAGATTCCTTGATTCGTTCGATCATAATGTCAGCAAGTTCAGGTGACAAGAATTTTTTACAGGTTTCAGTATTCACTTCACACTTACAGTCTTTATGAGGGCATTGTGCCACGATCCTGCTTTGCAATTGCACTTCCACATGATGTTTCATACAAGACAAGCAATATTTGTGATGACAAGTACCAATTGAAAACATTCGAGCAATAGGATTGTCTTCAAAGCAAATCAAACAAGTCTCCTTCACACTCATGGCTTTGCAAGTTGCTGCAGGGGAGGTGCTCCGAGAAGCTATAGTTTCAAATTGCAAGTTTCGAAGCAAACTTAATGCCACAACTAAACACAAGCTGCAAAGTTTCTTTCCAAACGAGTCACTTGATTGACGAATGCCGCAATCTCGCTGCTTCCAGGAATTGTGCTCATGACCTGTGACAATAAAACGTCAATCACCTCTATCAATTATTGCATAAAACTCATGTGAGCATGGTTTTTTAATGAATGTGAACTGCAATAATGAAGATCAGAATTAAATGAATAATACAACTTGGCTTGCTGAAACTCATTTGAATCCTCTTTTGGATCATATCATCAAGAAAAAAAAAAGTATTAGCTGGACAAAATGGTGTTAATACATGAATCCTTGCTCAAAGTAGTGATATAATTAAGAAATCTAACATAATAAATCTAATAATTTTCTTTGTCCCAGAAACAAATTTACAGAAAAAAATGAACTTAATAATAAGATTGATAAAAGAAAATGAAGATTAGTACTTTAAAAACTCACATATTGGTAAATCAGATAATCATCACAGAGAATATGACCCTTTTCAACTTCAAAGTGAGAGACGTCAATGAGAGCCAAAAGCTCAGCTGCTTTCCTGCTCCGCACAGCAAAATGATTCGAACTTTTGAATATCAATTTGTCCCTGCGATCACAGATGGCAACTCCAGCTCCAACCACCACCACCTTCCTACCCCCCAAATATCAAAGGTTTCCTCCCTCAGCAAACCCTTGCAGTACAATTTGAAACAGTCGCTCGTCACCAAAGCCTTTGATGATGATGAAGGTGGAGGTGACGAGGCCTCGAAGGGTTGAGAGGGAGAGAGAGGTGTGCTAACTATAACAGAGGAAGCAGAGAGAATTAAAGAGAGAGAGAGTGAAAGAATCGAAGCTTCTGTATATTTCTACAGTATATCAAGAAATACAATCCTAGGCTTATGTACCTAGTCTTTACCTTACTGATTAAGCAAAGGCGTTAACAGGCTTCTAACTACTTCACGTGATAGCACGTGGCTTTTACAACCAGCTTGGCACCACTATCAGCAAACCACACTGTATCAGGATGATAAGAAGTTTGAGCAGTCATGGCAGTGACTGTAGGTAGAGGAGAAGACTTTGGGGCATGTTTGGTACACCGACTCTGGATATGAGTAAATAGTCTATGTCAATTGTTTGGTGCAACTTGTATTATTTAATTACTTGACTATTTTTAAACGGGTTGAGCTTTTAATATTCTCCTAACCTTACTAACTAATATAACCTACACACAACGATTTAGATAATACACGCTTAATTATACGACTAGGAAAAAAAAACACGCACGTTGACGTGAAAAATGAGACGCCATTTTCATCTTCTTCTCCCTAAGGTTCTTCTCTATTATCTTCTCCATAGGTTATTCTCTTCACTCTTCTCTCTCTCTCTCTCTCTCTCTCTCATGCGCTCTCCAAGGGTTAAAGAATATTGAAATTCAATTTAGTCATTGAGAAAAATATTTAGCCAAATTGGACATTGTGTTTCCCAAAGTTTATGATTCATAGACATTTCGTAATATTTTGTTAAGTGCATTATTTTTTAGGAAGCACCTTCAGTAGTTTTCTTCCTCTAGCTCAACGAGTTAGGGTATAGTGAGGTATAAGGAAAATAAAAAAGCCAAACCAAATTAAAATGGAATCAACGACTTACCAATATATTTTGGTGCTCTATCACCTTGATTATGTCTCCTTGTCATCCGAAGTCACAATATTGTTCTCACTCAAATTGAGTTAGGCTTCAATATAGCATCCAATCCATGACCTTAATTATACCTCATAATTTCGATTTCATCCCAAGATTTTTCCCAATTCGTTAAACCCTAATAGCGCAATATGTCCTAACTCGTGGAGTTAGAGAAAGAAGACTAAACGTGCTTTCTAAAAAAAATAAAAATAAAAATTGCACTTAACGGAAATTAACGGAATGTCTATAAGTTGTAAATTTTGGGAAACACATTGACCAATTTGGCTAAATTTATTTCTCAGTGACCAAATTGAATTTTTGTGTAAAACTCAGTGTTCAAAAAGGTATTTAACCCTATAATGAATAGTTCTGCTACTACTAGTGTCGAGGCCTTATGTGATAAACCCCACACCTACTGCTGGGCTTTGTACTCTCTGAAATCTTAACACTATCACGGTTGAGTCTCTTAAAAGGTGGTCATTTTACATAACATTAAACTTGTCATTAACATTTTCACTAAATGGTGGCTAGGGAAGTAAAACACGCAGGTGAAAATAGCAGCACTCAAATAAAATCATGTGCTTTAAGAATGACAATCTAATTTTCTATAGTGTATTTTATGTTTTGTCTGATTGATCTGATTATTATCTTGATCCTATCCTATGTACTTCGCAGCACTGCCACCACCAGCAGGGGTACATACACCCTCATCCAGTGAAAGTCTCTTCGCAGCACCGCCACCAGCAGCAGCAGGAATACATACATCCTCTTCCAGTGGAAACAAGGAGTGTGGTACTGACAAGCTTCATATGATTCACATATCCGTTTTCTATTTTATGTTCAATAACTTTTAAAAGATTTGCAAATGAATCTTGATACTAATAGTCTACTTTTCCAAGCTACATATGATCCTAAGTTTGCAAATGAATCCGAGAGATCTAATCGCCATGGTTTCTTATGATTAATAATGACTAAAATATAATATATTGGTTGGTTCAAAATATTGAACAATTCGAGACATGTTTGATATTGTTTTTATTTTCTTATTCATGCATGGTTATTTTTGTTATTAAACATAGGGTTTGGACAATTTATTTAAATAGAAAAAGAAGAGTTTGAAAATAATTTATGATAGAAGCTAGAGCAATGCAAAGTGGTCTTACAAGTTACAACCACATCTTTCCATGATAAATAAACTAAAAGAAATAAAAGAAGAAAGGAAAACATGACTGGATCAGCCAATCTGTTTTACACTTCTCAATATCGTTATGGCCGTATAATGTGATGCTCATCCCAGAGTGGGCAGGAACATGTTGCTCTCTTGTTCTTCCATTCAGCTCCGCAAGTATAGCAAAACTGATGTCCACACCTACAAAGACACTGCAAAATATTAGAGACAAACAACAGAGTAAAGGGAACGGATATTTAAGTATCCAAAACCAAAAACTTGGAACTTTTACTAGGAGCAACCCAATTATATATATGGCTTGATCATCAAATAATTGGATCAACCAAATAATGTGTGGTTGTTGGTCAACCATCCCCCTCATTTGAGAACTCTCCTTCAAGTTATTATATAAATGGTCAAATAGCGTATTGGATTAGGCCAATTGGCTAGGACAGCAAGTCAGTCCCCTTGCACATAGGTTTGAATCTTCCTAGTATGTTAGATTATTTTAGAGTAGATCATCGCTACTTTCACATTTTACTTTTAAGGTGATTTAGTTAATCCTGAGTTTTTGTTTTTTGAAGGAACTAAAGCAGGACAGAAGAAACCAAAAGATTGATCAAACTTAGTGGATGAGAGTAAAGCACCTGCAAGTGATGTGGTAGCAACCACTATCAAGTTCAACCATATGTTTGCAGTTGGAACACTGCCGCCATAGTTTCATCATTGCAAGCGATTTTAGCAATTGCTCTTCTGTGAGGGAATAGGTTTCTGATCCTTGGTAATCATAGCAGCTCATATCATAGTGCCAGGGAACCTTGCAATTGACACAAAAATAGCGCTGGCATTTCATGCACTTCCTGCCTCCCTCACTAACAAAAGAAGTCTGGGTATGTTCCAAGACCTCCTTTTTGGACATCAAGGCAGAACACATCGGAAATGCGCAGTAAACTTTCTCCGTGACAGGAATAGAAGACTCCTTGATTCGTTCGATCATAATGTCAGCAAGTTCAGGTGACAAGAAATTTTTACAGGTTATAATATTCACTTCACACTTACAGTCTTTATGAGGGCATTGTGCCACGATCCCGCTTTGCAAATTTACTTCCACATGATGTTTCATACAAGCCAAGCAATATTTGTGATGGCAAGTACCAATTGAAAACATTCGAGCAATAGGAATGTCTTCGAAGCAAATCAAACAAGTCTCCTTCACACTCATGGCTTTGCAAGTTCCTGCAGAGGAGGTGCTCTGAAAAGCTGTAGCTTCAATTGCAAGTTTCGAAGCAAACTTAATGCCACCACTAAACACAAAATATGCACACTTTTTTTCTAAACGAGTCGCTTGAGTGACGTCTAATGCTGCAATCTCGCTGCTTCCAGGAAGTGTGCTCGTGACCTGTGACAATAAAATGTCAATCACCTCTATCAATTATTGCATTAAACTCATGTGAACTACAATAATGAATTAAATTAATAATAAAACTTGGCTTGCTAATATCATTTGAATCCTCTTTTGGATCATATCATCAAGAAAAAAAGAATTTCTTAGATGGACAAAATGGTGTTAATACATGAATATAATATTGATAGGAGAAAATGAGGCTAAGTAGTTTAACAACTCACATATTGGTAAATCAGATAATCATCACACACAAAATATGACCCTTTTCAACTTCAAAGTGAGAGCTTCTTTAAGGCCGTCAATGAGAGCCAAAAGCTCAGCTGTTTTCCTGCTCCGCACAGCAAAATGATTCAAACTTTTGATATTCTTCCTACTTTCGAATATCAAGTTGTCCCTGCGATCACAGATGGCAACTCCAGCCCCAACCACCACCACCTTCCTACCCCAAATATCAAGGGTTTCCTCCCTCAGCAAACCCTTTGAAACAGTCGCTCGTCACCAAAGCCTTTGATGATGATGAAGGCGGAGGTGACGAGGCCTCTCGATGGGTGTGAAAGAGAGAGAGAGAGAGAGAGAGAGAGAGAGAGGTGGTCATTACGACTTCCTTTTTGTATATGGAAACTGGAGAAGGAGGAGAGCATGTAATTAAGGCGGGTTTATGAGAAGAAACGAAGGGGTTTTAGTCGTTCGTTCGTCCCTTGGAGTTCTGCTCCACGTCAGTCAACAATAATTTCCTATTTCTAGAGAGAAAAAATCTATCATGGTTCTCTTTAATTGATAAATTTAAATCCTTTATTTTTCTGAAGTTAATCTTTAATATATTTTTCCAAGTCTTATATATTGATCTTATCTCTTTGATCTGTTTAATGGTGGCTGGCTTTTTCCAAATTCTCTTCTCCGCAATTCTTCTATTAATAACTTTCAGTTTCATTGTTGCAATACTCTCTGCATGCACCTTGTATTTGTTGTACACAAGATTTAGTATTCCAGACAATTTAGAGGCTTCTCATTAATCCGTAGTTTTCTTGAATTTATTTCTTTATTTTTAAATCTTATATTCTTACTGATTACAAATTTTAGAATTACATTTGTGAAAAAAATTTATTTAACTTTTTATTCTATGTGGCAAAATATAGACGAATCATTAAACCACATCATCGTTTGAGAAAACAACATGCCACATCATGTGGCATAAAATCCTTCCATGTCATCATTTAACAGAGTATTTGACAGAATGACTAACGGATATATGAAAATGGTAGAAAAGTCAAACTTTAGGTACGATTTGATACGAAAAATACTTGATGTAGTAAAGTCTGAATTTCAAGAAACTTCCGAGTAGTAAAGTGAAATTTACCCATATTAATAAAATAAAATAAAATAAAATAAAAACATAATAATACGTAACAAGTCCCATTTCTTCAAATGTTGATTTTGGAAGGTTTCATCCTTGATCAAGTTCCCCTTTTGTTGAAGGGGTTGACAACCTAGTTGTGATGAATCTCCCTCCTCATGAAAGGACGACAAATTGTTGTTGCAATGTTCGGTGCAAGGTCCAACTGGTTGTATCTACTCTCTTAAGCTTGTCCAAAATTCGTTGAGGACCATGACAAGGTTATCAAGAAACTCAGATTTATAGGCATATCTTACAAATACATAGAGTAACCACGATCAATTTCATTATCTCACAAGAATAATTTCCTATGTCTTGAAAGAAGAAAAAAAAAAAAAAAAAAAGAGGTTAATTTAAGTTTATAGAATTATCTAAGTATTCATATTTTTCAAAATTGTCGTAATGTAGTTCTATCTCTTGAAGAATATTGAAGTCCAACATCGAAAATTTAGCCAAATCAAATATGAATGGTTCCACTATTAATAGCATCGAGGCTTTTTGTGATAAAATTCCACACCAACTAGGCTTTGTAGATGGTTAAGTTGGGGACAATATTGATATTGCTAGTAGTGCACTTCTATCCCGTCTCCTTGAAATCTTAACATGGTATCAGAGCATGCTGGTTGATTGGGCCTGATTGAACCCAAACCCCGAATCGAACCCCAAACAAGCAAACCCCAAAATTGAAGCCCTGAATTAAACTTGAATCAAACAAACGAGTGTTAAAGAATATTGAAATTCAATTTAGTCATTGAGAAAAATATTTAGCCAAATTGGATACTGTGTTTCCCAAAATTTACGATTCATAGACATTTCGTTATATTTCGTTAAGTGCATTATTTTTTAGGAAGCACCTTCAGTTTTCTTCCTCTAGCTCAACGAGTTAGGGTATAGTGAGGTATAAGGAAAATAAAAAAGCCAAACCAAATTAAAATGGAATCAACAACTTACCAATATATTTTGGTGCTCTATCACCTTGATTATGTCTCCTTGCCATCCGACGTCACAATATTGTTCTCACTCAATTGAGTTAGGCTTCAATATAGCATCCAGTCCATGACCTTATACCTCATAATTTTGATTTTATCCCAAGATTTTTCCCAATTTGTTAAACCCTAATAGCACAATATGTCCTAACTCATGGAGTTAGAGAAAGAAGACTAAACGTGCTTTCTAAAAAAATAAAAATAAAAATTGCACTTAATGGAAATTAACGGAATGTCTATAAGTTGTAAATTTTGGGAAACACAATGACTAATTTGGCTAAATTTATTTCTCAGTGACCAAATTGAATTTTTGTGTAAAACCCAGTGATCAAAAAGGTATTTAACCCTATAATGAATAGTTCCGCTACTACTAGCGTCGATGTCTTATCTGATAAACCCCACACCTACTGCTGAGCTTTGTACTCTCTGAAATCTTAACACTATCATGGTTGAGTCTCTTAAAAGGTGGTCATTTTACATAACATTAAACTTGTCATTAACATTTTCACTAAATGGTGGCTAGGGAAGTAAAACACGTAGGTGAAGAGGATTGAAGAGAAGTTTCTATGTTCTTAAGCCGTGTTCACAGGGTTTCTGTGTCCTTAGCCGTGTTCGCAGGGTTTCTGTGTTCTTTAAACTCCTCAAATCAAATTCCTCATATTTTTCCCCAAATCCAAATCCCTCAAATCTAAAGTCCTCAAATGCCTTATCTCAAATTTCTCATATTCAAATCCAAATTCCTCAAATCTTATACACATACCTCTCAAATCCAATTCCTACATCAAATTCATACATCAAATTTCTCAAATCAAATTCCTAAATCAAACGGTCGGTCGCCAATGGAAAGCGACCGGTCCCCCCTTAGTTCTTCGAACACGGAGAATCTGCTTCAAAACTATTAGTTGCCAGTGGAAAGCGACTGGTAGTTAGAGAAGCTGTTTCAAACCGACCGGTCGCCAAAATCCAGCGACCGGTCACCAGAGGAAAACGATCAGTTTTCTCCACGCTGTCAAAATCAGGAGGAGGAAATTGAACTGTCTTATGAGATTTTTCCCGCTTCAGCTCCAGTACCACACCAATCACCTGGTGAGGAAGTCATTTAGTGTGCCGGCTGACACACCTATTGAGATGAATCACAAGTTGTGTGAAGACATGGACCAAGAACCAACCAATAAGGAACAATATCATACGCCTTGTTGGAAGGTTGATATACCTGGCACACACAAGACCAGATAGTGCATATGCTGTGAGTGTGGTTAGTCAGTTTATGCATTCACCCAGTGTTTCTCATATGAATGCTGTTGATCGAATCTTAAGATACTTAAAGTCAGCCCTTGGAAAGGTTTTAATGTTCTCAAAACATGAAGATCTTGAAGTTTTAGGATATACATATGCTAATTGGGCTGGGTCCATTATAGATAGACGCTCTACTTCTGGTTACTTTACATTCGTGGGAGGTAACCTAGTCACTTGGCGGAGTAAAAAATAAAATTTGGTTTCTCGATCTAGTGTAGAAGCAGAGTATAGAGGAATGACTCAAAGAGGTTGTGAATTATTGTGAATCAGAAGACTCTTGACAGAATTGGGTTTCAAGCCAGAAAAGCCAATGGAGTTACATTGTGATAACAAGTCAGCCATTGATATTGTCCATAATCCAGTTCAACATGATCGAACCAAACATGTTGAGGTGGATAGACATTTTATAAAAGAAAAAATTGAGAAGAAGATCATCCGCCTACCATTCTTAAAATCAGAAGATCAACTGGCAGATATCTTAACCAAAGCTGTTTGTGGCAGAGTATTTCATGACTCACTTACCAAGTTGGGCATTTGTGACGTATATGCACCAACTTGAGGAGGAGTGTTGAAGTGAGTCTTCTAATTAATCAAGGAAATTTATTTCCTTGATTAATTAAGGGATTTACTTTCGTATTTTTATATAGTTGTCAAATCATTGTATAATTAGGAGATACTTTCCTAATCCTTTACTTTATCTAATTCCTTGTAAAGCACTCATGTAAACTCCTATATATACCTCCTTATGGAGAAGAATAAAGATAACAACCTAGCATATTCAAAACCAAATATTCATATTTTAGCAAATAGCAGCACTCAAATAAAATCATGTGCTTTAAGAATGACAATCTAATTTTCTGTGTATTTTATGTTTTGTCTGATTGATCTGATTATTATCTTGATCCTATCCTATGTACTTCGCAGCACTGCCACCACCAGCAGGGGTACATACACCCTCATCCAGTGAAAGTCTCTTCGCAGCACCTCCACCAGCAGCAGCAAGCTTCATATGACGCTTGGAGCCATGATTCGCATATCCGTTTTCTATTTTATGTTCAATAACTTTTAAAAGATTTGCAAATGAATCTTGATACTAATAGTCTACTTTTCCAAGCTACATATGATCCTAAGTTTGCAAATGAATCCCAGAGATCTAATCGCCATGGTTTCTTATGATTAATAATGACTACAATATAATATTGGTAGGTTCAAAATATTGAACAATTCGAGACATGTTTGATATTGTTTTTATTTTCTTATTTCATGGTTATTTTTGTTATTAAACATAGGGTTTGGACAATTTATTTAAATAGAAAAAGAGGAGATTGAAAATAATTTATGATAGAAGCCAGAGCAATGCAAAGTGGTTTTACACTCTTTCCACCCCTCCCTCTCTCTTAACAACTTCACAAGTTACAACCACATCTTTCCATGATAAATAAACTAAAAGAAATAAAAGAAGAAAGGAAAACATGACTGGATCAGCCAATCTGTTTTACACTTCTCAATCGTTATGGCCGTATAATGTGATGTTCATCCCATAGTGGGCAGGAACATGTTGCTCTCTTGTTCTTCCATTCAGCTCCGCAAGTATAGCAAAACTGATGTCCACACCTACAAAGACACTGCAAAACATTAGAGACAAACAACAGAGTAAAGGGAACGGATATTTTAGTATCCAAAACCAAAAACTTGGAACTTTTACTAGGAGCAACCCAATTATATATATGGCTTGATCATCAAATAATTGGATCAACCAAATAATGTGTGGTTGCTGCTCAACCATCCCCCTCATGTGATAACTCTCTTTCAGGTTATTATATCCACAGTCAAATAGCAGATTGGATTAGGCCAATTGGCCAGGACAGTGAGTCAGTCCCCTTGCACGTAGGTTTGAATCTTCCTAGTATGTTAGATTATTTTAGAGTAGATCATCGCTAATTTCGCATTTTACTTTTAAGGTGATTTAGTTAATCCTGAGTTTTTGTTTTTTAAAGGAACTAAAGCAGGACAGAAGAAACCAAAAGATGATCAAACTTAGTGGATGAGAGTAAAGCACCTGCAAGTGATGTGGTAGCAACCACTATCAAGTTCAACCATATGTTTGCAGTTGGAACACTGCGGCCATAGTTTCGTCATTGCAAGCGATTTTAGCAATTGCTCTTCTGCGAGGGAATAGGTTTCTGATCTTTGGTAATCATAGCAGTTCATATCATAGTGCCAAGGAACCTTGCAATTGATACAAAATAATTGATGGCATTTGATGCACTTCCTGCCTCCCACGCTAGCAAAAGAACCCTTGGTATGTTCCAAGACCTCCTTTTTGGACATCAACGCAGAACACCTCGGAAATGTGCAGTACACCTTCTCCGTAGCAGGAATAGAACATTCCTTGATTCGTTGGATCATAACGTCGGCAAGTTTAGGTGACAAGAATTTTTTACAGGTTTCAACATTCACTTCACACTTACAGCATTTATGAGGGCATTGAGCCACGATCCCGTTTTGCAAATTTACTTCCACATGACATTTCATACAAGACAAGCAATATTTGTGATGACAAGTACCAATAGAAAACATTCGAGCAATACGAGTTTCTTTGAAGCAAATCAAACAAGTCTCCTTTAGACTCATGGTTTTGCTAGTTCCGGCAGGGTAGGTGATTCGAGAAGCTATAGCCCCCATTAAACACAAGAGTTTACTTGATGGACTATATAATAACCGCTATCTCACTGCTTCCGGGAAGTGTGTTTGTAACCTGTAATCTGTAAAATGTCAATCGCCTCTATCAATTGCATTGAACACAAGTTTAAGGATGTGCCACTGAGCATGGTTTTCTTTTTATGAAATGTGAACTACAATAATGGAGATAAGAATTAACTGAACAATATTTGAATCCTTTGTAAGTCTTCAAGCATAAACAACTGAAAACACTAACCCATGCGGCCGTATGAACAACACAAAAGTCTTCTCCCTTTTGCAAGCCCTTGATCACACTCTCTCTAAATGGGGTTTGAGTACTTCATGTGTGTAACTTCTTGCAAAGACAAGGACCTTTCTTTTTATACTTAATTGGCGTGTAACCCTAAGTGAATTCTTCCCATCAACAAATTCAATGAGGACTCTACTTCATCACCAAGCAAACTGGATATTCATATCAGTTATAATAGAATTAGGACTCCTTAATCACATACTATATGAGCAACATGATATTGGACTTAAACTTAATGTCTGCCAACACAACTTCAATCTGAATACAACATGTGTGATGCCCTAATATTGCTTATATCCCTTGGAAGGAAAAGATGAATTTAATACATGAATACTCAAAGTGATATATGAAATTCTAACGTATTAAGTATTAACCCTAACAGTTTTGCTCTCTCACACAAACAAACTGAACTAACAAATGGTTGGAGGCTGGGAATCAGTTTAATTAATAGGTATATATGTTACGGGATAAATGTTAATTCTCCAAAATTTTATTCGTTTGGGATTGGAATTTGCACCATCTGAATAAAGCGAAGTTTGCAAGATCTATGGCCATGTCACAGTAAAAGACAGACTAGTTATCTTGCAAAGCATTCATCCAACAAAAAAAAAGGTGCCAAAACTCCATACCAAATATTTCACCAAACAAAGCATATCAGTCAACACAACTATCATCAACATAGTTAAAAAGCAATCACACCCAGAAATTTCCAAAACAAAAACAAAAAAGGAAAAGAAGAAAAAATCAAACTTTAAAAAAGAAAAGACGAATAATAAACTTAATAATGAAGCTTATAGTTCTTTAAAACTCACATATATTGGTAAATCAGGTAATCATCACAGAAAAAAAAAAAAAAAAAAAAAAAACCCTTTCCAACTTCAAACTGAGAGCTTCTTGTAGCCGTCAATGAGAGCCAAAAACAGCTGTTTTCCTGCTCCTCGCTGAAAAATCAAGAGTTCCACTCCGCGCAATCGATTTATTATCTCACAACAATAATTTCCTAGCTCTTGATAAATCCGATATGTAATCCTTTATCTTTCTGAAGTTAATCTCATAGCTC
This sequence comes from Prunus avium, assembly GCF_965620075.1. Lineage (NCBI taxonomy): Eukaryota > Viridiplantae > Streptophyta > Magnoliopsida > Rosales > Rosaceae > Prunus > Prunus avium. The sequence goes on from NC_142289.1 coordinate 30,193,614, forward strand.
GGTTTATCTTTAATATATTTTTTCAAGTCTTATTACTCTCTCTCTTTGATCTGTTTGGTAGCTGGCTTTTTGCAAATTCTTCGTCATTTCATTGATATATATTAATTACATTAGTTTGTACTTTATAGATATTAATTTGCTAGTTTCAACATATCCGTGCGGCTGTACGATTTATTTATTTTATTTTAAAAAAAAGACCCTCTAGCGAGTAAGCGCCACGTGTCAAAAATAAGTATAGCCGACCTGCTATACTTGTTTTTTTATTTCAAAAAAAAGCATAGTATAGCCGGCGGCTATACTATTTACTATAAAAATATTAATAAAAATGGACCCTCCTAATTGCATTTGTTTGTACTTTATAGATATTAATTTACTAATTTCAACATATCCAAAGTATATATTAATCAGCCAATATATAATATTTTAATATAACTTTTATAACATATATTATTCTTATTCAATAATGTGTGAGAATTATTTGTGTAATACGTGAATTTTGTCTGTCTTATTGAAAATGTTGTAAAAAATACGTGTATTAAACATTAGAAATACGTGTGTACATTTACAATACGACTATTGTACATTTGCTTTTTAAAAAACGTGAGATGTGTATAGAACACGAATGTATTATTGAAAAATACATACGTACATGTATAATAAAGTATTAAACGTGAAAGTGTTAAATTCTTTATACGGAAAAAAACTCTGAAAAAGTAAAAAATTAAAAAGGGACAATAGAGATTAGGGTAATGGCCTAATAGTAATGGATAACTACTCTTATCGATGAGAAAAAAATTATAAGAAACAAAGGATCCTAGTATATTCATAAAAGACTATAGCCGCTCGTCTATACTATTTATTGAAGACAAGTTTTTTTTAAAAATTTTTTAAAAATTTTTTAAAATTTTTTTAAAAAAAACTAGTAAGGCCGCCCGGCTATACTATTTTTCTAAACATTTTAAAAAATCAAGTATAGCCGCACGGCTATACGATGAAAAAGAACTACCTTTTTTAAAATAAAAAAAAGGAACCCCACCGATTAGGCGCCACGTGTCAAACTAGTCTATTTTTTAAAAAAAACACAGAGTATAGCCGTGCAGCTGTACGATTTATTTATTTTATTTTTTTAAAAACACGCTCTAGCGAGTAAGTTCCACGTGTCCAAAATAGGTATAGCCGCCCGGCTATACCCTTTTTTTAAAACTGAAATCGTAGTATAGCCGCCCGGCGATACTATTTAAATACATTATATTCCAACGTTATAGCCGAACGGCTATACTATTTACTAGAAATAAAATTAATAAAAATGGACCATCCATCCTAATTGCATTTGTTTGTACTTTATAGATATTAATTTGCTAATTTCAACATATCCAAAGTAGATATTAATCGGCCACTATCTAATATTTTAATATAACTTTTATAACATATATTATTCCTATTCAATAATATGTGAGAATTATTTGTGTAATATGTGAATTTTGTCTGTCTTAATGAAAATGTTGTAAAAAATATGTGTATTAAACATTAGAAATACGTGTGTACATGTACAATACGACTATTGTACATTTGCTTTTTAAAAAACGTGAGACGTGTATAGAACACGAATGTATTATTGAAAAATATTTACGTACGTGTACAATAGAGTATTAAACTTGAAAGTGCTAAATTCTTTATACGGGTAATAACTCTGGAAAAGTAAAAAATTAAAAGGGGACAATAGAGACTAGGGTAATGGCCTAATAGTAATGGATAACTACTCTTATCGATGGGAAAAAAAGGATCCCAGTATATTCATAAAAGACTATAGCCGCTTGTCTATACTATTTATTGAAGACAATTTTTTTTTTTAGACAATCTTTTTTTTTTTTTAACAAAAAAAAAACCAGTAACGCCGGCCGGCTATACTATTTTTTTAAACATTTGAAACAAATCACATATAGCCGCACGGCTATACGATTTACTAATATGAAAAAGAGCAGATGCACAGCCCCTTGGTGCCACGTGTAAAATAGTATAGCCGTGCGGCGATACTATTTTTTAATACAAAAACCCACCGATTAGGCGCTGTACGATTTATTTATTTTATTTTATAAAAAACACGCTCTAGCGAGTAAGTTCCACGTGTCCAAAATAAGTATAGCTGCCCGGCTATACGCTTTTTTTAATCGGCCACTATATAATATTTTAATATAACTTTTATAACACATATTATTCCTATTCAATAATATGTGAGAATTATTTGTGTAATACATGAATTTTGTCTGTCTTAATGAAAATGTTGTAAAAAATACGTGTATTAAACATTAGAAATACGTGTGTACATGTACAATACGACTATTGTACATTTGCTTTTTAAAAAAATGAGACTTGTATAGAACACGAATGTATTATTGAAAAATACTTACGTACGTGTACAATAGAGTATTAAACTTGAAAGTGCTAAATTCTTTATACGGGTAATAACTCTGGAAAAGTAAAAAATTAAATAGATATTTATAAAAATACTCAATCCTAGACATGTATTTATAAAAATACCCAAGCACTATTTAAACATAGAAACATACCCAAAATGAGTTTTGGGTATGTGTGTAATGATGGGTTTTGGGTATGTTTATAAATGGGTTTTGAATGTGTGTAATGATGAGTTTTTGGTATGTTTATAAAGTGTTTTGGGTGTTGGGTATTTTTATAATTTCAGCCCCCATTTTGGGTATTTTAGTGAAACTCCCAAAATTAAAAGGGGACAATAGAGACTAGGGTAATGGCCTAATAGTAATGGATAACTACTCTTATTGTTGGGAAAAAAATTATAAGAAAAAAAGGATCCCAGTATATTCATAAAAGACTATAGCCGCTCGTCTATACTATTTATTGAAGACAATTTTTATTTTTTTTTCAAGAACAAAAACCCAATAACGCCGGCCGGCTATACTATTTTTTTAAACATTTGAAACAAATCACGTATAGCCGCACGGCTATACTATTTACTAATATGAAAAAGAGCAGACGCACAGCCCCTTGGTGCCACGTGTAAAATAGTATGGCCGTGCGGCGATACTATTTTTTAATACAAAAAAAGGAACCCCACTGATTAGGCGCCACATGTCAAACTAGTCTATTTTGGGGGAAAAAAACACAGAGTATAACCGTTCGGCTGTACGATTTATTTATTTTATTTTTTTTAAAGACCCTCTAGCGAGTAAGTGCCACGTGTCAAAAATAAGTATAGCCGCCCGGTTTTCAAAAAGATCCTTTATTTTTCTGAAGTTAATCTCATAGCTCGGTTTATCTTTAATATATTTTTTCAAGTCTTTTTAATCTATCTCCTTGATCTGTTTGGTGGCTGGGTTTTACCAAATTCTTCTCCGCATTTCTTTGATTAATGTTAACTTTCAGTTTCATTTCTGACCAAACCAAAAAAAAAACTTTCTGTTTCATTGTGTTGATAATTAGTTCCACTCTTAAACTTTTGATTATCATGTTGGAATATGCACCTTAGATGTTGAAAGTTTATTTATTATCTTGTATTTGTTGTCCACAAGATTTATTCCAGGCAATTTATGGCATGTTTATTAATCCATATTCGGGATGAAAATGAATTGGATTGAGAATGAATTGAATTGAGGAGGAGGAGTTAATTTCAATTACGGATTAGTAAACATAACATTAGAGGATTCTCATTAATCTATTGTTGCATCTAGTGTACATACAATGGATAGTTTTCTTGAATCTTATACTTTATTTTTCAGCCCTATCAAGTAAGGGGGCGGATCCGTGGCACCATATTTTTGACACAAGTTTTGGATCATTAGATTACTCCACTTTGGCTATGATGTATCTTGGACCAAACTTTTGGAACACACAAAGAAAAAGCTTACACATAAAGTTGTAACTGGAAATTTGCTGGATGCGATTTAATTTGGTTTGGAGTTTAGGCATGAGTTTTCGCGGGTGTTTTCATATGAAATATCTTCTTCCTTCTTCCCCTCAGTCGGTCAGGCATTTTCTTTGCTTTCCAATTTGTGCTTAAAATATGTTTCACTAAATAATGGTTAGATGTGATCAATGTGAGGAAGCTTCCTGATTTCTGTGTCATTTCCAGAAGGAATGTGAGGAAGCTTCCTTCTTTATTTCTTGGTTGGTATATTGGTCTTTATATTCTGTTTTTTGGGCTGTGACAACGTGACAGTGCATTTGTTAGGTTGTTGTCTCCAAAGAACAATATAAAATGGAATTAATCGAAGATTAAATAAAATTTGACCAAAAAAGGAAAGATTAAATAAACATTATCTTTGGTTTAGCTAAATCACAAGTGCTTGCATTCGAAGAATCAATCCATGTAACTTATATTTCTTGTGGAGTGTGTGTTTTGTTAAGAATAATATGACAGAAAATCAAGCAATTCAATGTCTCAAATAATCTCTGATAACCCATATCCAGTACCAATGGTTCCTGTGCTGCCTCTACGAGACCCATCCACGTTTAGCTTAAGAACCCCAATATCAGGAGGAGTTCAAGCTAACATAATCTGAACCTTACCAATTCCAGTATGAATATTAGTTGTAGCCTTTACCCAATCTTAGACGCATACATGATCAATTCACGAGAGTTAAAAAGGCAAGGCTACTTCATCATTAAAGATAAAATCATTCCCCCACTTCCAAATGTACCAGCAGATGAAAACAAACATCAATCTCCAAAGGATCTGAGCAAACTGTTGCCACGGTTTTGATGGAGATGGTGACTGGAAATTCTCTATTTAGGAAACTGAAGGGGGAGGGGAGATAAAGGAAGAGAGGAACAAAGAGAGAAAGAGGCTGGGAGAGAGAGGTTTGGTGAGTTAGTTTTTTTTTTTTTTTGGTTTACTATTTTTTTAGCTGTCAAAAGTCTTATTTACCTCCACAAATGTAGCATATGCTGCCCACATGATTAAATTTAACAAAAAATGTAACAGTAGGACCAATTCGTCAATTAATAAAGAGTTAGTGGACCATTTGAACGAATAATTTAGCTGAATGACCAAAATGCAACTCGAATATAAATTTGAGGACTATTTGAGTAAATAACTCTGAAATTTTATAAGAACCAATTAGAAAATAACAAGTAGCTAGTTTGGTTTTTTCACTCCAAATAAGCTATATAAGGGCTTTTGTATATTATGTCATGCTAAAATGGATTTATTAGTGAAATCCTGAAGAAAAAAAAAACCTGGGGAAACTGATACCTTATCTATCAAAATTAAAAGGAGACTACACATGAAGGGAGCGTGCCAAATATGTCAATTAGAACTACAACTTTGCTAAAGCATCCGCAACAAAGTTAGTTTCTCTAAAGATATGTTTACATTGAATTAGTAAATGTTTTTGAATCTCAAGGCTACCTAGTTAGACCGACGACCAAGCTCATATGTGTAGAGACACTCGCCTAATCCTCAACAACTCAATTTTTATAACTCACTGCTTATCCTCATATCAATAAAATACTATCGCTATTTACTCCAAACAAAAAAGTATCAATGTATTTATGTATGTTTAAAAAATATATTAACTATTTGATTAATCTAATAAATTTTAATCAGTGGACATTAACAAAGTTGTATAAACTCCAACTTTACAACTTATCATTATCACTTCTTCATATAATTGTAATTGATACCACCAAGCTGCTCACATGGTAGCTTCTTTTGATTCTAGATTTAAGAGGGGTGCACTTATTATGATAGCTCTTTAATTGGTCAAGGGAAGATGTAAACATTAATATTCACATTCAATAAAATTTCTCTACTCTTTCGCTTAAAAAAAATTTATAAAAAATTTAAAAAACAAGAAGAAGAAGAAGAAGAAGAAGAAGAGGCAGAAAGTATAATTCCAATTAAATCTAAACAACCCTCTAAATTAATTCCAATTGAACTGGTAGAAATATTGATGGGTGTGTTGTAATCTAATGTGAGTTATGCATATGGTGACATGTGGTCAAAAACTAATCTAAATTATATCTTATCCTATAACAAAAGGAAAAAATATCTTATCCCATGATTTATTTTTTTTTTTTTAATGAACTTATCCCATGATTAGTATCCTCTTTTTTTTTTTTCCAAAGAAAATCTCTTTTTAAAAATAATTGATATGTCTCATCAATTTTATTTTCTTTTTCCTTTTCTTTTAGGTGAAGTTTTTGACTCGGAGATTGGTTTGAAGTCATGTTGCGGTACGTGGCAATATGCAGTTTCTGTTCCTAATGCGGCTGCGACGTTGCCAAGTTGCCGACCAAAAAAATAAGTCCAGGTGTCTCACTGCTGATAAAGCAGAAAAGTAGTAAGAGTGTTTCAACTCTAAATTAAACCTATTTACTTTCTTCATCTGACCTAATTAAATCGATTCAATTGAAAACAATGTCTTTTTAATCTATTTTTTCAAAATTATATTTCTTATTTAATTGTAAATTTATCAAGAATTCTTATTTTTTATATACAAGTAATATTTTACTTTAATTTAATCTAAACTATGAGAAGTGAAATTCAAATTCAGGTAAAGTAGAATGAGCTTATCCAAGTTGATTAGTTCTACTTTTATACTTGTGAAAGTGTATGATGAACCCACTAAAAAAATTCCAATCTAAACAAATCTTTTTCTTTTTTTTTAAAAAAGCCTCACGTACATGGAGAGAGTACTCATAATAACAAAGCAAAAGGACGAGGGGGCAAAGAGCCTGACCTCGAATACAACTATCGACACCAAAGGCATCCTAGATAAAACCAAGGTATACCTCGACCTACTCACATGGGTGCGAACAATTAACAGTAAATTTAGCTAAACAATGAGCTACACCATTGGCCTCACGGCGAACAAAACTAATCCTTCATTTAGTTGTCTAATGTTGGAAAAAAGCCTCCTAATAATTAAAAAAAAGTATTGGAAAAACAGAATTGGATGGCTTTCAAATTAAGAAAAATGAAGAAAGCAATACCCCTTACCAAAAAGTATACGGGGGTAAATTAGTCATTTAGAAAAAGTTAAACCTGCTTTGCTTTTAATAAGTATATAATAAAAGAGAGACTGCAAAACGTGGACTGCTTTAGCTTTAAAAACCGACCATGTAAAGGAAAATGTGAAATAATTGTGCATTTCTTTTAGCCAAAAAGAAGAAATAATTGTGCATTGGTTTCTGCTAAAGTTGATATCAAAGATAGGGGCTATATGGGCATTTAAAAAGATAGTTGAATTGGAAGATTTCGGCTCCTTTGGAGGCAACAGTGGGCATTGGGCCCTCTTCTTCAACCACAGAGGAGGGATGTCCCAAGAAAGGCTGAAGAAAATGAAATCGTACGGTCAGCAAAAAAAGTCAATTTATTATCATTTTCATGGTTTGTACTTTGTACTCCTTGTACTCAATAATGCATGCATTGATTCAAAAACAGTCATTACAAACTTTTGACAACCAAAGAAATAATTCTTAACTAAAAACTAATGGTTATTGCAATTCCAAGAGTTTAATTACAGATCCATATGTGTAGAACGGTGCAAGTAGAAGAGATCGTAGAGAAATAGAGGAAGATGATAGGTTTTGTGCTTAATACTTTAGAATTTAGGCGCAGATTTTGCTTGGGTTTTTTTTTTTCTCTATTGTATTTGGTTAAATCTATAAAAATTAGCTACTTGGGTTGTGACTTGAGAGTTTAATGAATTCTTGGGGCTTTTTGTTTTTTGAGAACCTCGACGGTATGAGAATATTTTATTATCAATGGAAAAAATTGGGGGAACTTGGTGCCTTAATTCAATTACATACATCATAAATCAAAGTGTCTTCAATAATATCTAGTGGGTCCTCAAACCACTCAACTCTAGAATTACAATAAAGAGCACTCCTATCAAGTCTATGTGGTGCACTCCTATCAACTCTAGAATTACATATATTTATTATTTAATTAGTTATTGGGATATTTGTAGAAATATCACCTGAACTTATACATCAGTTTCAATTTGTCACCTTAAAGAAAAATTTAAGCGAAATGTCACCTTAAGTTTTGAAAATTCATGATTTATCACCTGACTTTAACATCATCTAATTTTTCATCCATTTTGAAGGGTATTTTAGTCTTTCCAAGCAAGAGGGTTTACATAGCTTTATATTTAAATTATATAAAAAAGACAGTTTACATATTGGAAAGACTAAATCCTCATCACTATTCTAGGTTAATGAAGTGGGAGTTTTTTTTTTTGTTGCACTATTTTTACTTGTAAATAGAGCTTTAACAATGAGTTCGTTAATTTTGCCCCAAGGTTAATATATGAAGGGGAGCTTGAGAGAATTGCCTCATTTGGCCGGTTCGACACTTCTAGGCTTGGATAATGAGATGCCTTTCAATAAGATACTTGCTGTGAATTTCTCAATTATGGGGAAAATTAAATTAATGTCATTTGAACTATAGCTTTTGTTACAATTTGCCACTAAAAAAATTGAATCAATTTGGCATCTCAACTAAAATCTTGTTGCAATGTTTCATCTACGATTAAACTCATCTATTTTTTTCATTTGAAAAATTGCATGTGTTTCGCTTGTGATTCTTCAAACAAAATGTGTATCGATATTTTAGACGTTAAAACACAACTCAAATGGGTCACGTACGAATCACCAGTCATCTTTGTGGATGAAAAATAGACAAAGCAAACTAAATAGATAAAGAGAAATTCCCCTCGCGTGATACAAAGAGAGATCGAGATCACATTGCATGCAGACTTTTCTGCCATTACAACAAAATATACATTAAGGTGACAAATGCAAACAAGCATATATAGTTTAGGTGGCATTGCTATAAAGTTCCCCTTACTGGTATCACCAACTTGTTCATCTTCTTCCACAACAATCAACATCCATAAAACTCAGGCTGAATTAAGAAAGAAAGGCAAAGGGCGTACGGCTTACGCGCATGATTTTGTAGCTCACCAAACAGGAAACCGCATCGAAGATCCCACTTGTCCACAGCGCATACTAAAAAATATGTACTTTCAAAAGTAAAAGAAAAAAGAATGATGAAAGTTAAATAATAAAAATAATAAAAGCAAAAGTAAAAAGATAAACAAAATTAAATTAATAATATAAAGGAAGGTAACGTAATCCATTTCCACAATTTTGAACTTCTTGTTGCAGAGCAAGCACCTTTCCTCAATTCCCATCTCTCTCTCTCTCTGTCTCTCCCTCTGAAGAAGAAGAAGACTCTTGTCTTTCCTTATTCTTCAAAACCCACAACAGAGATACTTGCCTCAATCTACATTAGTGTTTAAGAAAACAACACGAGGCTTGTCTGCTCTTGGAAGCTCTGAGCTCTTAAATCTTTTGTTGTTATTTCCATAATTGTTGTCATTGGTTTTTAGGTCTGATTCTGACCCAGACCCGCGAAAATGGGCTTTCCAGCCGGAATTCTAATCGCCGGCGCAATTCTGATGTCGGCGGCTGTGGTGCTGTGTAGTTTCCCGGCCGCCCTTAGCCTCGAGAGGGCTTTTCCTAATAGCCACCGAGTGGAGTTGAGTCAACTCAGAGCTCGGGACAGAGCCAGGCATGGAAGAATGCTTCAGTCCTCTAATGGTATCGTTGATTTACCTGTTTGGGGAACCTTCGATCCGTTCCGCGTTGGGTAATTTGCCACCTTCTGTGCTTCTTCTTTTATGGTTTTGTGAGATGGGTTTTCTTTTATTTGTGTGTTTCTGGCTTCGTTTCATTTAATTGACTTGTTTGGTTGTGAAGGATATATGTGTTTTGATTTGGTTTTGTGGATACCGGTTTCCGTTTTTATATTGGGTTCTTTCCTTGTAATTAGTTCCCTTTTGTGATTGTTTGTTAAGTATCTCTTCTTTCTTCATTTGTTTCTTTAAAATTTCTGTAAGTTTTTTGCTCATTTTCTGCAAGTTCCTTGCTTTGGATTTGCTTTGGCTTCTGTTCAGTTTCAAGTTTACTGTTGCAGCGGTAGTGGTATCTATCATTTTAACGTTTGGAGGATTCTTACTAATTCTGTTGCCTTTCCTGGGATTTATTCCTCTTTTACAGGCTCTATTATACAAAACTGCAATTGGGATCTCCTCCTAGAGATTATTATGTGCAGATTGATACTGGAAGTGATGTTCTGTGGGTCAGTTGTGGTTCCTGCAACGGTTGCCCTGAAACAAGTGGACTCCAGGTAAAATCACATTTGTTTGCTCTCAAAATTGCATTTATAGTTTCAGTCTCTCCGAGTTTGTGAAAGCTTAGGAGCCATGTGCTGCTACAATTTTCAAAAGGGTTGCTTGTAATTCTTACAGATTGAGCTCAATTTGTTTGATCCTCAAAGCTCATCAACATCACAATTCATTTCTTGTTCGGATCGAAGATGCAGTCTTGGCATTCAATCATCAGATTCAGGTTGTTCCACTCAGAGTAACCAGTGTTCATACACATTCCAGTATGGAGATGGCAGTGGGACATCAGGCTATTATGTATCAGACTTGTTGCACCTTGAGACGATTCTTGAGGGTTCTGTAACACAAAATGCTTCAGCTTCCATTGTCTTTGGGTGAGTTATAACTAATCTTTCCCAGTTAAATAATTGATTTATACTCTTTGTACATTTTTCTTGAATCTTGAAAGTCATTCTCTAGGATGGTAAAAACAGGTGTAGCACCTTGCAGACTGGTGATTTGACAAAGTCAGATAGAGCAGTTGATGGGATCTTTGGGTTTGGCCAACAGGGTATGTCTGTCATCTCTCAATTGGCTTCACAAGGAGTAGCACCAAACGTCTTCTCCCACTGCTTGAGGGGAGATGATGGTGGTGGAGGTATATTGGTTATCGGCGAGATTGTGGAACCAAATATAGTCTATAGCCCGCTCGTCCCATCACAGTACGTTCCTTTATATTATGATTACACTGCACATCTTACAATGTTACCCTGAACCCAATACTATTTTCTGGCCTTCTGTTATTTTCACTATCGTCAAGGAATCAAATGTAAATCCCTCTCTGTTATAGTAAATTATAGTTCAACTGAAACCTAACAATTATGGAAACACAAAGAAACTACCTTCAGAAGATTGTTTTTGTATGAAAAGAAAGAGCCTTGAGTACGACATTAAAATGGAAGGTCACTTGACCATTTGGAATCCTCGACAAGTTAACTAGTCATTGGACATCATACTTCTCTACAAACTTATTAACTTGTAGTTCAATTCCAATAGGTTCAATGTTAGGAAATTTTTATTTTGTTTTTGTTTTCTACTAGAATCCATGAGATTTAGATCATATAAACCTCACTGCTCTGTTTTGACTAATCATTTGGACATTAAATATTTCAGGCCTCATTATAATTTGAATCTGCAGAGCATTTCTGTCAATGGGCAAATATTACAAATTGATCCATCAGTGTTTGCAACATCAAGTAATCGAGGAACCATAGTTGATTCTGGTACAACTTTGGCATACCTTGCAGCAGAAGCTTATGATCCTTTTATCAGTGCTGTAAGTCTTAGTTATGACTTGTGTGATTTCCTAGTCAAAATTAGTCTGTTTAGACCATAATTCTGATGATTCAAGTGAAATAAATGAAAACTTCATGCTCTTTGACATGTTTATCTAGTCAACCTTTCTGGTGATGAGACTGAGTTTTAAATTTCAGAAAATTTGGGTAAGCATAAGTTAGAAGTATCTTGAATTATATATATTTTTTCTTGTCGTGCAGATTACTGCTTCTGTTTCACAATCCGTGCACCCTGTTGTTTCAAACGGAAACCAGTGTTATTTAATTACCTCCAGGTTAACTTTCTGGATTTTTTTCTCCATTCTTTCTTCCTTCAGTGCTTTCTCTTTTGCAGTGATTTTACTCTAAAATGTATGCTTATTTGTTGTTCAGTGTCAGTGATATATTTCCTCAAGTTAGTTTAAACTTTGCTGGTGGTGCATCCATGATTCTGAGACCTCAGGACTACCTTATACAGCAGGGATCTATTGTAAGTTTTCTGTTTAGTTATTTTCAGTTTCTAAGCACTTGCTTGGACATTTTTTTTTCACCCAAAATGCTGTTGAGTTGGGGTGAAATGCATCTGCTTCTATTGAAGAGGCCTTATGATTGATTCTACAATTGCATATATGTCTGCCTTGACTATTCCTTAGTATTCATCCTGCGAATTTTTCTTCACTACTTGCTGCATTAATGGTTGCTCCCACTCGGAGCATTTAGCACTGGTATTTATTGGAAAGGGGAAATGGTTTTCCAATTATACATGCTTATTCTTTCTTTATCACCTTGTACAACTGTAGTCTTGCTGTCTGAATCTTTAGCTGAGATGGCTAATTTTATTATTACAGAGTGGTGCTGCGAGGTGGTGCATTGGCCTTCAGAAACTTCAAGGTTCAGGGATAACGATTTTAGGAGGTATAGACGCCAAATTGGAAACTTTGTATTGACTAATTAGTTTTGTAGGCTCTAGACAGTTCCTTTCGAGGTTGATATTCCATTATCTCATGAGCTTTGTCAGTGGACATACATTAGAGTAGAAATCATTGTGCATGAGAATTTTTAATACATTCTTTTCACCTACGCTATCATCATATTTGGTACAACTCTCTCTCTTTTTCTCCTGCTTTCTCCACCCTAAAACCCTTGCCCTTATTTATGCATAACGGTGTCATATCTATGTACGTTAACATTATTTCAATCTTCCTTTTGCCAGACCTTGTGCTAAAAGACAAAATCATTGTTTATGATTTGGGTGGTCAACGAATTGGATGGGCTAACTATGACTGTAAGTTTCAGTAATCCTGCCGGAAATCAATTTTATGCAATCATTGGTTGTCTGCTATCCACTGTCCATGCTTTTAGATTATGCCACACTAAACTTTGATACGGTGCATTATCGTTTTAGGTTCAATGTCCGTTAACGTCTCTGCAACAAGTAAAACCGGAAAAAGTGAATATGTCAATGCAGGACAGATAAGTGACAGCAGTTCGTTGCATCTCCATCCCTACGATCTGATACCAGCAAGCATAGTGGCCTTCCTTGTGCTCATCGTATCTCAGCAAGGAAACTTCCTGTTTTTATAGCATAAACTTGAAGATATATGGGGCTACCATTCTTTTTTTTGTCTATTTTTTTTCCATTGTATATGTAGTCTCTTGCTGGTTTATATTTATAGCAACCGGCAAGACCTTATGTTATAATCTTCATAACCCCCTTTGGCTGTTCAGTTGCAATAGGTTTGCGGGTTCTCTCTTTCTTGTGTTCTGAGTCCGAGTAGAATTACACATTGCCCTGTTAACACGTTGTAAATTACATTTACATGTAATTGGTTTAATGGGATATTAGTTTATACAAAATTTGCTTCGTGTCGTGTATTAATTGGGCTGTAACTTCAACACGGAATTTAAATCTTAAGAGAGTAGTCGGCTTGGCAAATTGGAAATGTTTACAAAATTTGAAGTGACTTGAGTGGTTCAGTGGTCGCACCAACCAAAGCCCTAAGCAAACAAAATGCCCAAGGCACAAAGGCATAATTCTAAACTCTATAATAAGATCAAAGTAGGACTAGCAAGAGAGAGAAATATATGTGAAAAGGGCGAAAACACCCACAAGAGAAGAGTGAGAGCCAAAAACAAACTTATAACACTGGGACATGATTATATATGTGCACACGATTGAATCCCATCAATCAAATAGAAAAGTCAAACAATTATATATGTTTGAAACTCTTCGTCCAAACACTCACACACTCAGAGTTGACTTAACTATTTTATGCATAAAACTCCATTGAAAGAGATTCCAATTACTCAGATTTCCGGCTCAACCTTAGGCTCCAACACCGGAAGGAAGCTATGCGGTGCACAGTGGAAGAGCAAGATATTGAGCAGGAGTCGGAGTAATCACAGAACATCAGGCTCTTCGTCTACCGCGGCTTGATGTTTTTAGTTGGGAGAGAAAAACCAGAGGAAGAAAGAAAGAGGTGAGAATGGGAGTCAGAACAATCACAGAACATCAGGCTCTTTGTCTACCGCAGCTTGATGTTTTTAGTTGGGAGAGAAACTGGAGGAAGAAAGAAAGAGTTGAGATTTGGAATGAAAGGCAGTGTAGATTCACTATATACCCAATATAAGGGCTCAAATTCTTAAAAAAAACCCCTTATATAAAATGGACTTTAGAAACACACTCAAAGTCTATTTATAACATAACAAAGAGGCTTTTAACTTCTTGTAAATTACAAACTGCCGTTGATTTACTAAAACAAGCTCAAAACAATTCATGCGATGGGCTTGGTTTTAGCCAAATCTGTTTGAAAAAGGCCACCGGACAAGTACTATAACTCAATTCGCAAAATCTCAAAACCGTCTCCTCGCCTATTAAAATATGAACAAATTCATATCCAATTACAGAAATTGGCGGTTGTATCTATTGAAACCGAGTCATATCCAGCAGCTCCAAAATAGGTAAGGATAAAAGGCCAGATCTACAAAATCATAGGGCCATTATAGTTACAAGGAAACCATATTCACTGTGTCTGTAAAGATGTCATATACCAAAGAGGGGCCTAACAAAACGCAATCGCCCAAAAGCAGCAAACCAGCTTTACCACCCCCAAAAGTATTCTCTCCCAAATCAGCAGTAAAACATCACATCCTTAACATTTTCTTTGATCTGAGGAAGGGCTCGAATCAGCACGCTGCCGCTGCCTCCACCGCCGCTTGTCGAACCTGCTGTTGTTGAGGCTACATCGGAATATTCTCCCTCAATGTAATATCGTGCTCGGAATGCAGCAAGATGAGCATAATAAGCAGGCGGAACTGCACGTAAAATCATCATAAACACCAGTGGAGAGCAATAGGCAAAAGCATATGCTCCAGAAAATGAATTAGAATATAAAAAAAATTAACACAAGTTTGTACCTATTGAAACCGAGCGGGTACACCTTGCATACCTGAAAAATCACACCGCATAAACTTGTTAAGTCAACAAACAAAATACTAATTTCAAAATGCGCAACAAGTGCCAAACAAAACAAGAATTGAAATCATTGTAAACTCACGTGTAGCATAAATTATTCGTTAGACTTTGCAATTGATCAGCAGTGAACCTGTTCTCATCAAACAGCACATGGTAGTGCGCTGGCCGGCTAGTACCCTACACACATAATAGACAAGACGGTTGAAATTATATACCAAAACAGAAGATTTACAAATTCAGAAGAGCATGGAACCAAATAAATCCTCAAAACCAGTCAAGGAACCTACAACCAAAATGCAACTAGCATGTTTAAGTCAGCAACACAAAGTACCTGAATTCCAGCATGACTGTTAAGAAAAAAATCAAACTCTGTAGGGTGGCAAATCTTGGTGTCAACAACAGTGCCTAGACAAGGTAGAAACAATTAGTGCTCCAAGAGGAAAAAATATCATATTTATTTGATGAAAATGAACCAAAAATATTTGAAACCTGGTTGAATATTGCCACTCCTATCCATTTGATCACGTCTGTTATGATCAGCAGGGAACAGGCGAGTATGATGTCTTTTCTGCACCACTACAAAAGTAACTGGTGGCAGATATCCCTCCTCCAAGGAAGCACAAGCCTGGAAAAATAGTGAAAAATATTAAATAAAAGTCACCCTTCTCAAGAATTTGTTATTCTATTATGTTCTAAAATCTTATATTTCAATCAATCTACCCAACCCCACAAATGATGGTAGAATTCTAGTAATCAACATACCTTTCTTATAGCATCCATTTCATAGAGCAGAACTTGACTAAACTGACCTTCACTAACTCCATCTCTGTCAAAAAACCATCAAAATAAATACTAAACTTCAGATGCCGCATTGCATATCACTGAACCAGTAAACACATTATTTTAAATATTTACACTATAAAGTTAACATGTCAATATGAATTCCTCATAATGCTGCAAAACCACTTCAATTGCAGAAATCTTGCTTTTGTTACCCTTAAACACATATTGAAGATTTCACAACCATGAAAGAAAGAAAAAAAAAACACACACACATTACAGAAGTTTAGACACATGCATTGAAGTTCAACATATGCATAATTTACCTGTAGAAGATAATTCTCTCTGGTTTTCGGCCAGTTGATCTTCGAAATGCTCTAAAATGCTCCCTAACACAATGACAATAAGCATGATAAGAAAATGTCCTCACTATCAGCCAATTGAAAGGCGCAGGTGCAGATGTTGGATATAAATTATACTGATCTCAGATTATTTCCTGATATATATATATACCTGATCATTCCTCCATGAACTGAACCCTTCTGAGGATCCTGATATAAACTATACAGATCTTGGATTATTTCCTCACGGTGAGCCTGTGCAGAAACAATTCCTCGGTACTTACTGACCTCTGGCCAATCCATGGAGGCCACGACCTGTTGGAATAAACTAACAGGTTAAAACACAAGAAGTTTTCATTAAAAGTAGAGTTGAAGACAGAACTTACAGCTGCAATTGACGGGCTACTGTCCTCCCCAGGCTGTGGATGAGTAACATCCGCACCAATAATAATTGTGGGGATATCAGTAACCAGAGGAATCCTCCGGAAAATGGCATCATTTAGAACAGTGTTTCTTCCACCAACCTACAAAATTATAAAATTCCATGTGTCAAAATTTGCATGCCCAAGGAAAACAGTGAGAAACATGAAACACAAAAGATAAAGAACAAACCTTCACATTTATCTTGAGGGCTAAATTTTCAAGATATTGTTTACTAAGCTTGGATGCTGCCCTAGGCTGACAGCACTGAGACACAATTCCAAGCTCAGTTTCACATATTCGCTTAACCATCCCTATAAAAAAAGGGATATAAGAAATCATATATAAAAAATAAGTTTTCTTGCAAGTAAAGACAGCCTTTTGGTCCTCGTTTGATTCTCACCATAAGACCCAGTGACATCGGGCAAAATGATAATCAACAGCTGAAGATACTTCCCCTTATGTCCAATTTCTTCAAGTCTCTTAGTAGACTCCCTATGAATATCTTTGAGCACCTTCTCAATCTGCCTAGGATTGGCTGATTCTATGGGAATTAAAGGTTGGACATGGAAATCCTGGGAAGATAATATCGTTAGAAAATCGACAAACAAATATTTCAAGGCAAGAATGGAAAGAAATAAGAATTAAAGTCATACCACGCCCTTGCTTTTGCACATATTCACCAAATCATCACAGAATCGGAAGTTAAAATCTTCCCTCAATCCCGAGAAATTGACAAACGCCCAGAAATCCACTCTTCCACCATTTACCATTTTCTACAAAACCAGCACACAATGAACAAAAAGTAAGTAACAAAAACTTCTTTTACTTTTGATGCAGCCCCACACCAAAGAACAACCAGAAACACGTTATTTTAAATATTTACAGTCTAAATTAACATATCTTATATGAATTCCTCCTAATGCTACAAAATCACTTTCCAGAAATCTTTGATTTCTTACCATCAAACCCAAACTGAAGATTTGACAATATAAAAAAAACACATCACAGAAGTTATGACACAGGTATTAAAGTTCGACAGATGCACAATTTACCAGCAGCTTCATCTAAGGAATAAAAAACCAACTACCTCACCTTGTTAATCATGTTCCATTGCCCCATCCGTGGAGTTTCCCTTGTTTCACGACCTTGGTCATGGTATTTTAGCTGTGCCATTCAATACAAACATTAGTAGGAAAACAAGTTCAATGACGCTTGTAGTGCCTGAATAAAAATGGAGGCAAATCATTACCAATGGAGGAGGCAAAACTCGAGCATCAACTAAAGCCATATCCTCTCTTACTTGCATCCCAAATTCATCTTTGATCAGTTGATCTCCATTAAAATTACTTTGCTTAACCATCTGCATAAATGCACCAATATGATTCCAAGAGACAAGATAAAAACTCAATGTACATTAAAAAAGAAATACATTCATTGTCAAGATAAAAAAAGAAAAGCACAGCTAGACCTGCTTTATGTTCCTCTCCCGATCGCTAGGACGTTGACAAGTCGCTCTTAGTAAGGCTGTGACTTGTCTTTCATTGAGCTTCCTCGAGTATCGTTGCCCAGCAACAATTGAACAAAGCTGCCAGAAAGGAAAATAAATCAATCATGTCCTAAATACTAGTACCATGCTTAGAAGAGAATCAAACTGGAAAATAAATGCTTAAAATATCAAGAAAGGTACCTCCATAGGTAAATAAACAGGTTTCGAATCGCTCCCAGCTTGTAAAGCAGGCATAGCCACATTTCTTAGTACAATATTGTATTTCTCACGATAATATTGAACTACTGAAGTTTGGGTTTGGTTGTCTTCTAAAGTAAACCTGAATTGCAAAGTTGAATATTAAGTTACTTATCAAGCTGCACATATTAACACGTACAAACTACAAGCATAAATTATTACAAGACTCACGTTAAATGGCTCAGTGGTTCTGTGGACACTCCAGTGATCCTATAACTCCTATTATCCCTGTAAGCAAGTGCAACCTTAACCCCCTTCAAGGCCTTTTTCACCTGCAAGTAGAAGAATACCCCAATAAAAATATTGCAATAAGGGGCCTTGAAGACAATGCATTATAAGCAACTGATTGCATGCTAAAATTAACCCATTGAGCCCAAATACTAGCAGCTGCACATAAAAATATCCAATTAACCTATAAAAATATTATGACCAACTTTTACTTCTCGTTCAGAAAATTAGAAAATAATTTAAAAGCTGTTGAATTAACAGAGTGTCTCTTCTTTATATTACTCTACTTCTTCGCAATTTGCCTCTAAAAACCGCATTCCAGACCAAAAAAGAATTGTGAATACCTTCAAACGATCACGATCAAACAAAGGCCTGGATAGATCCCTGTAGTTAAAATGTTTTTTAACAAATTCAGTCACCAGAATGGGTTCATAAAAAGATCTGGCCGATACATCTGCAACATATGAATTAAAGTATTAGGCAAGGCATTTTTGTTACTCGGCTTAGTATGATTCTCAAAACAGCTGCAATTAGGTAAATGGAAAACCTATATTCAAGGAAAGTCCAAACTGTGTTGGCCTTAAACTCTGGTAAAATCCTCTCCAATATTCGAGACCATCACCAAGTTCTCCTTTCGGCCCAAGCTCAATGCCAAAGAAAGACCTCCCAATGACAGTGTACCTATGATAGAAAATACAACATTCAAACTATCACAAGTTAGGAAATGATTAATACAAGGATATCAGAAATCATATGCTCTTTCTAACAAACGGAAACTAATACTTGTCAGATGGTGCGGCCCTAAGAGCAACATCAAGAACTTGTATGGCTTCTTGAGGCGACTCATGTTGCCTGCTGTTTAAGAACTGTTGTAATTGATGAAGGTCTGGTTTGTTGGCCAATTTTACAGCCACCTTAAACTCTCTGTCCTTTCTGCAAGTCATTCAAACATAACATAAAAATATTCAGAGAACAGCCAACTATAAAAAATCCAAAAAGGAAACAAACACAACACACTAAACTCTCATCCGAAAATACCTTTTGGAACCAGAAGACCCATCACGACCATCTCTCTCACCCAACTTGACCACAAACTCTTTAGAGACAAATGGCAATGGCCCAGCTGTGTAAATGCTTTTCATACCATCATAAGCCGGGGTTCTCTTTCCCAAGTGTGAATCTTTGTACAGATGAACAAGCTGTTTAACCACATCTCTGTTGGTCTTTTTTGAAGTAATTTCAGGGGTAATTGACACCTAAAGCCACCAAATGAAATTGTCAAGACAACCCCACCCATAACCACAAAACAGAGAACAAATAATAATCTTGTGAAACAGAGCAAAAAAATACGCCGAAACATCAAATCTCAAAACAATTTGAGTTTTCTGGAGATAAAAAGAACTGTCTCTAAAACAAAGTTTCTTACTACTGTCACTCAGAAAATACCAAAACATTTGCAATATTCCCACAACACCTTTCTGAGTCAAAATACTGAACAGCAACCTATTTTAACGACACTTCCGATGAAAGGTGTTTTGATATTCAGTAATCTGACTCAGAAATGTGGTAGAGGAAATACGAAAGAAATTTGATACAAGCAAATGTTTCAGTAACATTCAAATATAAAAATATTTCTAAAACACATTTCCGTTCAATTTAAAACAAAAAGAAAATATAACAGACAATTTACCGGAAAAGAAGGTTCTGGATTAGCTTTTGTTTGCTATTCAGTATTTTGACTACAAAAGTCGTTTACGAAACATCAAAACACCTTTACGAGTCAAATTTACAACAGTGGAGAAAAAAGGGGAGGATGAAAGAAATTTTGTAGAAGAATATGAAATAGTTTTTGCTTCCGAAAGAAAGTTTTTGGAACATCAAATAAATTTTGGGTCCCAAAACACCATTCTCGGTCAAGCTTACAACTACAGCAGAGCAAAATTTAAATGGAAATATAAAATAACTTTTACAGAAACAAAAAGGAATAAACAAAAGATATCGAAAAAATAAAAGCATACGCAAAACAACAAGTAAGAGTCCAAAATGGACATGAGAGAGATAAACTCAGAAATATTAAAAGGGAAAACTTATCAAAAAGCAAATAGAAATTAATAACAAAGAGGCTTACATCGTAGTGATGGAGATCTCTCTCCTTAACCTCCACCAAGAAGTGGTTAGCCCTCACTTGAATCCGCGTCCCCAACGTCCCAAATCCTGGCCTCGCCGGAAGTCTAATGGCCTTGGACGACGCCGGTGGAGGTGTCGTCAATGTGAGCTTCTGCTCCATCTCAGCGATCAGCGGAGCCACCGCAGACGGAGGAGCCGAACTGGACGAAGCCTGAACCGTAGCGGGCGGAGGAGTGTAAGCTTGAGCCGGCGGTTGAGGAGCGTGAGTTTGAGACGGCGGTGGAGGAGCGTAAGCTTGAACCGGCGCCGGAGCAACGACGCCAGAACCGCCGGCTCTACCTCGGCCGCGCTGGCTGGGACCCGATTCGGACGGAAACGACGGTGGAGCACCGCCGTCTCGTCCTCTACCGCGTCTTCCGCCACCTCCGCCGCGATGAAACGACGGGGCGTCGGAGCCAGACGACTGGTCGTAATGGCGGCCTCGGCCTCGGCCACGTTGAGACATCGAGTCTCTTGTCGTTCTGGTTTCTAGAGAGAGAAAATGATGTGAGAGAGAGAGAGAGAGAGCGGAGTTGTGGGGGGAAGTGAAGAGAGAGAACTTTAGTGTGAGAGGGGGAGTGGGTGTGTATATGCATGTTATTATAATCAAAGAAAACGAAGACGTACAAAGGAAGGCGTGGGATGAAGGCGGCTAATTTCTTGTTTTAAGAAATGCCGATTTTGCCCTCCCCGCATTTCCGAGACCATTGCTTAGAGAGGACCCACCGTGTTTTTGGGCAAATGTTCGGGCATTGTTTTATTGGGAGAGAAGACGCTTTGGCTGCTAATAATAATAAAAGCCTTGTCATATTTTCTGTTTAAACTTACTTTGAAAATGGTGCTACTGATTTTAGCATTTTTCCGGCAAAAGAAAATTTTTATGCATTGCCTGTTTAGCTTTTAAGATAAGTAGAGAGACGACAGTTATATTTTAGTTGAGAAATGCAAAGAAAGGGTTGCAAGTGTGTGTACTAATATTTTTCTAATATTTATGTGGATGACTTAAATCTCAATTTTATAATTAGGATTTCATATTTTTTAGGTTAACTCTTTTTACCTAGGTTTATGGGAAGGAATTGCATGTCTTGACAAATTATAAATATTTGTTTTTCGTAATATAATAATGACATATGTGAAATTAGATTTTTATTTACTTTTTAAGGTTTTTAACCTAAACAATATATAATACCAATTTAAGATAATTGTGTATGAATCAGTTGCGCGCGTATCTATCAATCACCTGACATTATATAATACCCAAAAAAAAAATTCCACCTAAGTAATTATATAGAGAAAGTTACTCCCCCATTTCATCCACATTCCTCTTTTTACTCCCACTCCACCCACATTCTTTTTACTTTCTTTTCAGTTTTTTTTATTATTTACATCTGTAAATATCTATATATTTACCTGATGTAAAAAAGAAATGATATTTGCATATGGAATTTAATACAAATAAAAATGACAATTGGCATAACTTTTATTATCATGATTAACAACTCATAATTACATTAACTTTATGGCAGAGATGGTTGTAACAAATAAATACTTGTAGCGACATTGGCAATTGAAACGATTTTTCGATTAAAAAACGAAACGTCGGTAGGAAATCATTCCAAACGTAAAGGACCACTGAAACCTCCTAGGCCGAATCCCGCAACGACGACGATCCCAGCCGCGATTTTTACGGCTTACACCTTGCCTTTGCTTTCGTCGTTGTTGCACATTTGGTGTCGTATCCAAAAATATGTGCTTCTTCATTTTATTCTTTGCGTGGGGATCCTCGTCCGTACACGCTTTCTGTCTGTTTTACACGTAAAAGAAAAAACTGACCTGTGCACTGGGGAAAAGAGAATCGGAAAAAGCAGAAGAAAAAAAGAAATTATTTGAAAATTCTGGAAACAAAATTTGAAAACATGGTTGTTTGCATAAGTATCGTGGTCAAGCATGTCGTGGATAAAATCCGAAACTTGTGGGACCCAACTGTTTTGACAAAAGGTACCATCTGAACTCTGAGCGCAGATCAATTTCCCTGCATGGCGGCATGGCAATGGAGGATATTAAGGGGTGGGTTTACCATACACCAAACCAAACATTTTGTCCTCATCTTGTGATTAGTTTTTAATTTTTAACCCCAATTTAATGCTCCATTGTATTCTATTTCTATATTATTTAACCTAACTCTCAAGTTCCTCTTTATACGGCATGGGTTACAATACAACTCGAAGTAGAAAATAATTTCTCATTCGGGTTTCGGATTATTTTTTTGCTATCTTTTAAATACAATTAGACTTGTCTTTATTCTTAAATAGAAGGCAAGGACTCATTCCTTCTTCCAAGTTTTTTATATCAATGATTTGACATTGTTCATTTTCATTTAATATGATTAATTATCACAAAAAAATTATAATTACAAAAATTAATTAAATGACCCCCTCGCACCGGATTATTTGGTTCATCTAAAATGACCTCGAGACGAATTTATCCACGATCGTGGCGGGACCCACGTCCGTACAGCCTCGTTCATTTGCAAAACATCGCCTTGCCCTGACGGTTTGGGCTCATGCGTATCCCACGAGCTTTGTGCGCGGGCACGTGATACGAGGGATCGGATACTCGCTGCCTATTTTTAAACGTAAAAGGAAAAGTGAACAAGTGTATTGTGCTGATATAAATGGAAATTACAATTAAGATGAAGGACACGTTTCGAGATCCTATTGGTGAACATTCCGGAGAAATTACGAACGTGATCTTTTGGGACGCGTGGCGGTGGGATATGATACACGCGTGGCGTTACTGTGGGTTAGCATGTTGTGGATAAATCCAAACCTTAGCGAGTAAGCAGCTTAGAGAAGGAGGAGAAGAGGGTGTGTGTGTGAGCCAAGCTGTAAAATGCAAAGTGAGTGGTGGGCCCCAAAAGTTTGGACATAAGGGAGGTATTTGAGCTGTAGAATCAGAGCTTTTCCATTACCGCATGGAAAAGTTCGACAGTCAGCGCCCACAAGCATACCAAACCTCGTCTTTATATATTTTTTTTTAAAAATTAACATCTTGTTAATTAAGGTTCCTAGTATAATCTAATAATATTAGTATAATCCATTTTAGTCTATGATCTCAATCAAATCCTACTCCCAAAATTCACTCCCTAATGTCGCTCATGTTGTCTAAACTTGATTCTATATCGTCTTTGACGGAGGTTGCTGCAAATCACCAAATTGTTCTTTAACAAGGTTGTTGTTTTCGTTTATTTATTCGCTCTTATGAGCAAGTAGATCGCTAGAAATCATATTTTTCTCAGATCTGTTACGAATGCGGTGGTGGGTGTGGCTGTGACGGTGCTTCTTCAGGTGATGGTGATAGGGTTCGTTTAGGCTCATAGGTTGTTTTAGGGTTTTGGTTATGTTTGATTTGTGGGCTTTGTTTGGGCTTATGGTTAATTGTGGTAATGTGGGCTAGTAGTTTTAATGCGGCTTTTGTCCGTGTTAGTTTTGCTTTTAGCATGTTCGTTTGTTGACCTCTTAGGATTGATATTTTAGATGTCTTGTTTATGTCTTTGATTGTATTGTTGAAGTTTATCTAATGAAGTTTTTATTTGATTAAAGAAAATTATAAAATTCAATTTATTGACTCAAAATAATCTCAATTTAATTTGACAAAACTAAATTATATTGTATAATATTGCCTTCATTTTTAAGGAAAATATATCAACTACAACAAATATTCCCTTATACACTTGCAACCTTGTTTATGGCAGCAATTTATGATACATTTTTTAAAATTATGTTATGTTAGATAATTTGAAGATTCCAATTTAAATTTTGCAAAGAGCGCTAAAAATCTTTCAACCAGCCCTAGCCCTACTTTCATCGTCAATCTTCAATTTCAGAGTGAGCTAAGCTTTATCAACCCAATTTATAAGGCCCTTCTAGTAATTTTGCCCTGAAACCCTTTGTCGTTTTCCTTAGCTTTTGACAGTGAAAGTTTAGATTAGCATCGCAATTTTAAAAAAGATAATAAAGACTGGAGAGAAGTAGAGTTGAAAATTAACCTAACGACGAAATACTTCGTAGGTTTCGTAGCGGTTTCGATGAAACTAGGATGACGTGCGGTATATGATGCCACAAAACGCGTTGGCTTTGTGACCTCTGTTTTCTTTACAGGAGTTTAAGAAAATCAGAATATGTGGGGACCTATTGTCTACTTGACCATAAATCAAAGCGTAGAATATATCTTTTGGAGGGGACAATTTTACCCGGATCGAAAGTTCTTGCGAGCAACCTTTCTTTTTCTTTTTCTTTCTTTTTAGTTAATATTTGGACAGATGGATTCATTACCATTGAATAACATTATTACAAGTTATAAAAAAAGATTAGTTGCGGGTGGGATTGAAACGCTTTCGTAATCACATTCATGTCTGCCTGGTCCTTACAAAATCCAATAATCAAGTATACCTTGTAGTTTTCTTTTTTAAGTCTAGTCATAGTCTAGTGTCATAGGAAGAATATCCCAACTCCAATTCAAAAGTTTCTTAAGCTTTCACTTTATGTGTGTGAAGCAGGCAAAAGAGAGAGTGAAATACTATCTTGGTAATCTATCACGTTAAGTAAAAGAGAACAACAATCATTTTAGAAATTTCAAAAGAGATTTTTTATTTAAACCCCACACTTCTCTTAGTTCACCCCATGTTCTAAGTTCACCCCATCTTTTAATTTAAATTTTCATAATTTCTAAGAAAACCCCATTATCTTCCCAAACTACCCTTAAATACACTCCAAACTGAAGAAAAAAAAAAGAAATAAAAGATATTTTCTATTTAAACCCCACAATTTTCTTTGTTCTTAGCAAAAAAAAACACAAACAAATGGAACCCCAAACCCGAAATTTAATATTTCTAGAGAAAGAGAACAACTTTACCTCTCTCAAAGTAGAGGAGTTTGTCCTGATCTGATCCAATTTATACTTTACATTTGTCATAATCCAATTTAAATAGGATGTAGAGGAGTTTGTATTTTTCTAAAACTTAATATAAAGAGTGGTGGGGTGTGTGGGGTGTGTATATAGATGTACTAGGGTTAATTATTAAGTTGGATGACCTTTTTTTGTCTTTTTACACAATAATAAAACTTACAGCTTAATGATTTAAGTATTAGGGTGAACAAAGAGAAGTGCGGGGTCTAAATAGAAAATCTCATTTCTATATATATATATATATGAATAGATATATGATTGATTGCTTATATTAGTGATGGGTCAATGGGTGCATTGTGAAACAGAGTTATCTTTTGAAAAGTATCCCAACAATTGTGAATTTTGGGTATTGGTAGTTATATTCAATAAGAGGCATCTATCCACCGAAAGAGTGCTTTGGCACCTCTTCACCAAAATCAAATGGGTACTTTTGATACTCACTCGAATCTATAAAAACCCCACAACGTGAGACTTCTAAACACAACAGAAATCAATCTCTCTCTAACTCTTCTTCTCAATATATCATACAATTTCCTTGTGGAAATTCTAAGGGAATTTTAGTTTTTGATAAACTCTATAATTCCAATCTTTGTTGTATCCTGGAAGTGATTTGTCTAGAACCCACAAATATCACTTTAAGGAAAACATAGTAACGTGCCTCAAAGCCAAAATTTCTGTCTATTCTCAATTTAATTTCCAACAATCTTAAAGTGATTTGAATAAGCACTGAATAAATTTATAGAAAATTTGGCATAAGTCCAATTATGAGGAGAGATTTTGGGTGCAATCCACGCAAAAATTATTGTTGATCTAAGTCCTTTGACTTTTGCGCCACATAAGATTACATGCCTATTTCAATTTATTGATATTTACTTTCTTTTTTTTTTCTTTTTTTGTTCCAGTTATGCACCTAAAACATAAATAAGGTAAATTATGAATTCCTAAAACTGGTAAGTTATTGATTTGTAGGATATTTATTATCATATTTGATTTGAATTTAATTGCAAATCTATTTATTCAATTCTGATATTTTCCCAAGGTATGCCAACATCAAAATTTGTAATAAGAGTTCATAAAAACTTCATACCTTAACAATAGGTAAGGTACCTATGCATACACCTCGTATGCAGTATGCAGGTAATTAAACCCATAAATTACCTCTGGTCCAGGTAATTAAATCCATAAATTACCTCTAGTCTAGGTAGTTATACCCTCTAGCCCAGCTAATTGAACTTATATAATATCTTGGTATGGATCTTTAAACTCAACTGAGATAAAAATCCATACAAAATTTCTTTGGAAAAAAAAAAACACTATTACATGGAAGACATGTACATATGTATATAAATATGAACCTCCAGAAAAAACTGCTTAAGAAAACTCAAGAAAAAAACACTTACTTGTAAGGCAGGTACATATATACCTGTATATCAGGTACATATATACCTGTATATCAGGTACATATATACCTGTATATCAGGTACATAATTTAATGTGGGTGCTTGTCTGATCGATTGGTATAATATGTGAGTCTTTACTTTTTATTGATTAAATTGTATTTTATCTATATATTAGGAATATTATCAAGGAAAAAAAATTCAAAATTCAAAATTTGGAATTCAATTTCAAGGAAATAATGCATTAAATTTAGATTTTCAATGTGTTTTCCTTATTTACCTTAAGGCCCCGTTTGGTTCATGGGAAAGGAGACTTGGGAATGGGAATTCAATTCCTTTCCCATGTTTGGTAAGTCCGGCATGGGAAATGGATGCCTTGCACATGGGAAAGTAGGGGGGAAAGTGATGCCCTCCTCTTAACTTGGGTTTTGGTTTCCCTCCTCATGGGAAAGTTTGGGAAAATGAGCCAACATTCAATGCACAATTTTCATGACTATTTTGTCCCTATGAACAATTTATAATTACAACGTATCATTAAATGCATTCTTTTTTTTTTATTTGATTTAATATGGATATAATTGGAAAATTATACAAACTTTGTTTTCCATTCCTACTCAAAACAAACATGGGAAAGGAAACAAAGTGAAATCTCCCAGTTACTTTCCCAACATTACCAAACGTGGGAAAGGAATCTTTCATTCCCATTCCTTGGGAAATGACATGGGAGTTGATTTCCCCTCAAATCCATTTCGTGAACCAAACGGGGCCTAAAGGGTAAAATCAACACAACAAAAAAGTAATAAATGTCAAAGGACCTACATCTAAAACCAAAAACACGAGAACTAGACCCAATGACAGCTAATCGTTTTGGACCTAAATCTAAGAACCCCATAAATTTATATACCATATTCCAGGTTGCTCAATGCATACTGCTATGATAGAGAGGATGAGTTTATTAAACTCTTAGTAGAGATAATTGTTTTTCATGTCCTCAATAACAGGGACATATCATGAGTAACCTCACCTATATAAATATAAGAAGTGGTGCCGCTTCTAACAAGAGTCTTTTGGGTGTTTTTTTTGTAAATATTTATGAAACCAAGAAGTAGCACACGACCATAATAGTGCTTACTCAATTCAGAATTTTTTACAAGGAAATTTTAATGTGATCATGTGTGTGATATTATCTGGTTTTGACAAAATGGACACACGATTTAAGGTATAGAAAGGCCACCGCTGTCTCCGTCAAATCTTTGAAATACTTACACTAATTGAAATATATAGTCCCAATCTCTTGGACCACAGGGGTCCAAGAGATTTGTGGTCACTCACCGTTGGATGTAAATTCAACGGTTCACTCATTCTTGCACTCCTTTTAAGAAACTTTTTTTGAACCATTGGATTAATATCCAACGATAGGTGACCACAATTTCTTGGACTCCTGTGGTCCAAGAGATCAGGATTGTTGAAATATATATATATGAATAAATATGTAACTGATTGTATATATTAGTGATGAGTCGGTGGGTGCATTGTGCAATAGAGTTATCCTTTGAAAAGTATCCCAACATTTGTGAACTTTGGGTATTGATAGTTATATTCAATAGGAGGCATCTGTCCACCGAAAGAGCGCTTTGGCACCTCTTCACCAAAATCAAATGGGTACTTTTGACACTCACTCAAATCTATAAAAACCCCACAATGTGGGACTTTTAAACACAACATAAATCAATCTCTCTCTAACTCTTCTTCTCAATATATCATACAATTTCCTTGTAGAAATTCTAAGGGAATTTCAGTTTTTGCTAAACTCTATAATTCCAATCTTTGTTTATCCTGGAAGTGATTTGTTTGGAACTTATTAGCAAACTCTTTTGAGTCGGGGCAAATATCACTTTAAGAAAAATGTAGTCACATGTCTCAAAGCCAAATTTTCCGTCTATTCTCAGTTTAATTTCCAACATAATATTATCATACAATCAAACTAATTCAAAAGATGTTCAACTCCAAGATGTTGGCCATGTGTTGCGTTGCTATTTCTTTAAAGGTTGCACGCATTCACATGGGGAGATGTATAGGGATGTAAAGGTTGCAACGGTCGACTCTCCCCAAGATCCAAGGGTTGTGATTCATCTCCATTCAAAATAGAAGGCTTGGATTCATTGACCTTTACAAACCAAAAAAAATAGCGAAAAGTTCTTAAAATTTACCTAAAAAAATCCACCTAGTCCTTATTTATTTTTTAGTACTGCTATTTCCACTCACCTGTCCTATTTCCTCACCCACCTTATCTTCAAAATTTAAAAACAAATTTATTCATTTGTAAAATGACTTTTAAGGACTTTAGATTAAAAAAAAAACACCTATTCTCCTTCATCCTTGTCAAATCCCAACCCCCCCTCCCTCCCTCATCCTGACCAAACCCAAATCAAAATTCCAATAAAGCTTCAAAATTTCCAATTGGGTCCAATCCAATTCCATCAGATTTCTCCTCAGTTTCTGAACCCAAGGGCACAGGCTTTCTGTTCCATTTGCTCATTCTAATTCTGGCATTTCTCTCCGTTATTGTTTTCGTTTGGTGGAGAGACGATGAACATTAAGAGCGATTTTCTTTATTTTTAATTTTTAATAATACTTTACAGAGGATCCTACGCGTTTTGATTGACAGGGGTTGAAGGTTTGAAGCTTGCTTTGAATGAAAGTAATGAGAATTTGCTTGAATAAATAATTAAAGGGTATTTTAGGAATAATGGTGGGTGTAAAAATAGGATTATGTTTTTTCAAATTTACATGGTGGGTGGGAAGATAAGGTGGGTGGGAAAATAGGACTGGGAGTGGAAATAGCAGCACTCTTATTTTTTCAATATACTCCCATAATTACCCAATGGTCCTAAAAAATCAAAACTAAACACCTACAATGTTATTTTCGGAATGTTGTTGAAATTATAATATTTAGGTTGATTTGTTTGGAAAAAAAAAAGTAACATAACAAAAAGGACACAAAAAGTTAACACAACAACGTATTAATACAAGAAAATCAAATTTATATATTCGGATTTATATATACTAATCAGAGTAAAAACCACATTTGCATCACCGGAGATGTAAATGGGGCTTTACGCCTCCAAATTTACATATCTTCACGGGAGATGCTCTTTAAAATCCTTTATCAAGTTTCCCTTACAAAAGCTAGTCAAATTATTAGCACTTCCCGAATTAGGAGTTGAAGCCCAGCCAACTTTTGTTTTGACCCAACCCACAAACTGACTCTAATAAAGCAACTCAACTCAAATTTCGGTTATGGTTTTCTATTTTCCAAACTTAAACAGAAAAAAAACTCAAATGTTATTATTGGAATTGTTATTGACACTCCATAGGGCCACTTTAGAACTGTTTCTATAGGAAAAGCTACTACTCATAAGTGCTTTTTTAAAAGTGCTTCTATTAGGAAAACCCAAAATTTTATTGAAAAAGCACTTGGAAGTGATTCTACAAGAGGCACCTACTAGTTGCTTCTCCATAAAGTACTTTTGTGACACAAAAACACTTACAAGTTTTTCTGCCAAACACTATTAGAAGCGCTTTTGGTTATCAGAAAGCTTTGAACCATTTCAGAAGTAGTCCCAAACATGCACTAAGCTCATTGAAACACGGATTTTCAATTTGATCCATTTTTGAGTTCAAATCGGAAGAGCTCACAATTGCTGGCAAGCATTCTTCCAAGTGCTGGTGTTATTAATTTCCCACTAAAAACTTTACAATGTAAGAAGGTAGCGCTAGCTAGGTGTAATAAAAAGCGCAAGGAGACAGACTCACTACCTAACTAACGGCCAAACCCATATATACGCTTTCTTTCAAGTTTTTCGAAACAGCTTATAGGAGTACAAATTTTTACTCACCATTTCCAGGTGGAATTGTCTTTTAGTTCGCACTCCATGTGATTATGTGCATGTCCAAATTAAACCTTGTTTCAGGCTTTTATTAATTACCTTTTGAACATAAATTTTAAGCACTGAACCATATAAGAACACCAATATAATTTAGTAACCAAAAAATGATATCATTTCTTTGTACCGAACTGTAAAACAATGTCATTCTTGACGCGGCCTACCCCCGCCCCAAAACAAAAACAAAAAACTTAAACAATGCCATTTAGGACACTGGATTATTTCAGTATTTTCATTTCAACACAATTAAAACGATAGCCCCTGGGAATGCATGTCAGAGTTCCTGTGACAAAATCACTATTATTTGATTCTAATAAGTTGAACAAATTTGTAGCCCAAAAACAAAAGGCAGTTGATCTAAAGAAGAAACAAAATTGCATTCAATAGCCAAATGCGAGTATATATATTAAAACTATACACAAAATACACATAAGAGATGAGGTAAAATGCTACAGTCTAGCATTCTTGAATTTGGAACTCGTGTATCATCTCAAGATGTATGTAGAGAGCCTCAACTGCCTCATTTATCTTCCAAGAGCAATTTTGCGCATTCACATGGGGAGATGTATAGGGATGTAAATGGGTGACTCGAGATGGGAAAAAGATGGGTTTACACCCATTTTTATATATGCTCCAAGTGAACTCCACAACATTAAAGGAAAATAGAGAAGGGAGTGAAGGAGCGAAAAATCAGGAGAGGAAAAGGGTAACGCACGTGAAGGTCTAGACGCCCGCTAGATGTTGCTCCACGGGTCTCACGGCTTGACTCAATGCACTAAGTGCTGCTTGCAACGGTCGACTCTCCCCAAGATCCAAGGGTTGTGATTCATCTCCATTCAAAATAGAAGGCTTGGATTCATTGACCTTTACAAACCAAAAAAATAGCAAAAAGTTCTTAAAATTTACCTAAAAAAATCCACCTACTCCTTATTATTTTTTTTCCAATATACTCCCATAATTACCCAATGGTCCTAAAAATTCAAAACTAAACACCTACAATGTTGTTTCCGGAATGTTGAAATTTTAATATTTAAGTCGATTTGTTTGGAAAAACATGTAACATAACAAAAAAGACACAAAAAAGTTAACACAATAACGTATTAATACAAGAAAATCAAATTTATATATTCGAATTTATATCTACTTATTAGAGTAAAAATCACATTTACATCACCGGAGACGTAAATGGGGCTTTACGCCTCCAAATTTACATCTCTTCAGGGGAGATGCTCTTTAAAATCCTTTATCAAGTTTCCTTATAAAAGCTAGTCAAACTATCAGCAATTCCCGAATTAGGAGTTGAAGCCCAGGCAACGTTGGTTTTGACCCAACCCACAAACTGACTCTAATAAAGCAACTCAACTCTAATTTCGGTTATGGTTTTCTATTTAACAAACTTAAAAATAAAAAAAACTCAAATGTTATTATTGGAATTGTTATTGACACTCCATAGGGCCACGTTAGAACTGTTTCCGTAGGAAAAGCTTCTATTCATAAGGGCTTTTTTAAAAGTGCATCTATTAGAAAAAGTACTTGGAAATGGTTCTACAAGAGACACCTACTAGTTGCTTCTCCATAAAGTGTTCTTGTGATACAGAAACACTTATAAGTTTTTTTGCCAAACACTATTAGAAGCGTTTTTGGTTGTTAGAAAGCTTTGAACCATTTCAAAAGTAGTCCCAAACATGCACTAAGCTCATTGAAACACGGATTTTCAATTTGATCCATTTTTGGGTTCAAATCGGAAGAGCTCACAATTGCTAGCAAGCATTCTTCCAAGTGCTGGTGTTATTAATTTCCCACTAAAAACTTTACAATGTAAGATTTGGGTTCAAATCGGAAGAGCTCACAATTGCTAGCAAGCATTCGTCCAAGTGCTGGTGTTATTAATTTCCCACTAGAAACTTTACAATGTAAGAAAATAGCGCTAGCTAGGTGTAATAAAAAGTGCAAGGAGATTGACTCACTACCTTACGGCCAAACCCATATATATGCTTTCTTTCAAGTTTTTCGAAACAGCTTATACGAGTACAAATTTTAACTCACCATTTCCAGGTGGAATTGTCTTTTAGCTCGCACTCCCATGTGATTATGCGTATGTCCAAATTAAACCTTGTTTCAGGCTTTTATGAATTACCTTTTCAACATAAATTTTAAGCACTGAACCATATAAGAACACCAATATAATTTAGTAACCAAAAAATGATATCATTTCTTAGTACTGAACTGTAAAGCAATGTCATTCTTGACGCGGCCTACCCCCGCCCAAAACAAAAACAAAAATAAACAAAAAAACTTAAACGATGTCATAGTTCGTGTGACAAAATCAATATTATTTGATTCTAATAAGTTGAACAAATTTGTGGCCGAAAAACAAAAGGCAGTTTATCTAAAGAAGAAACAAAATTGCATTCAATAGCCAAATGCGAGTATATAAATTAAAATTAAACACAAAATACACATAAGAGATGAGGTAAAATGCTACAGTCTAGCATTCTTGAATTTTGAACTCGTGTATCACCTCAAGATGTATGTAGAGAGCCTCAACTGCCTCATTTATCTTCCAAGAGCAGTTTTGCGCAAGATAAAAGGGATGACGACTCCTCTTCCGTAGCCAATCCAGAGCCTTGCCATCTTATTCTACCAAATTTATCGAGCAGGAATATATACCTATAAAGTGGTAACAGAACAAAATATAGCTTGTCAAGAGAATTATACTATAGCCAACAATTCACAGAACCATAAAATTCAATGGCAATAGAGAGATTTTGTACCCGGTCAGAAGGTTCAGTATTTTAAGTTCTTTTCTGAAGTAGTAGTGGTCACCAAACGAATATACGATCTGCCTTTTAGGTTCATTACTTTCATCATGCTTAGATTTCCTCATAATCCTGAGCAGCAACTTCTTAATTGGACTCCGACATAAGAACCACGAGTCTATTAATGACACCTGAAGAAAGCTTCATTAATAAGTTATATGTACGATACTTGTGATAACAGTTAAAGGAATTTTTAATGGATATATTATTGAATAACATGAGAAAAAAGAAGAAGGTTTATGTGCCTTAAGCTTGTGATAACCAATTCTCCAACAACACACCCACACACAAAGAAAGTATGCTATGTGCATAAGCTACCATTTAGTTGAGAAACAATAACTATAGGCAAAAATACATTCCCAAACAAGATTGTGGACAAGAGACCTAGCTCCTCCTAATGTCCCCATCAAAGAAAAAAGAAATGTCACTTATATCCCCCCACACGCAGGGGGCAGGGGTGGGGAGTGCATGCCAGTCCCACATTTAACAAACATAAAAAAGAGAATGAGCAAGACAATACAAAGGCCACAATAATGATAACCTTCATGTTTTATATATATAACAGGAACAATGCTTATCTGGAAAAATTCAAGGAAATGCATGCTGTTATAAAAACACTTTAAAGACATAATTTTAAGTCAACCTTGCCATTAAATGAACCCACATTAACAAGGTTTACTTCACACTGTTCATCAAACTTTGCACAGAAAGAGTTATCTAAACTTACAGAATGTAAGTAGTGTTAGAGGCAAGAAAAAGTGGGTAAATAACTACAACAGAGAATGCAGAAAATTGAATCAATGATGACAATCTAATCTATATAAACCACTTGTACCTCATATAATTGAACATCCTTTGAACCACTAAAAGCATCAAGAAAAGGAGCACTCCAAGAATGAATCATTTCCTGTCAAGGACAAAGAACTTTATTTTGTAGGAACGATGGTAACAGAAAACCATAAGGGCTAAAGCAGTAACATAACAAGTTTAACTGTCCATCTACAGTCCACAGGAAAAACCAAACATAATACATCCATGTAAAAATCACAACGCCTACTACAAAGTTGCCATCTAGCTTGAATATTACCTAGATTGGAGATTAACGGGCAATTGAAAAATGACAACACTCTGAAAATAGCAAAGAACATACACACACTTCAACATGTAATAAATAAATTGGATATCAATGGTTATAAGGCAGCTCTAGTGGTTTCCCCTACTATAACTCTGCACAAGGATGACTCAAATGCATTTTTGGCAAGTGTTCTATAACTCCATGAAATGGGTCAGGTTGGGACTAGATAAATCTTTCTACATTTCTAAAACAAAACCAGCTCTTGTCCGCTCACCAAGTTTTACATTAACCATCAACTTCATTTCACTCTCTAAACTAAACTTAAACAAACCTGAGTGGTTGATCTTATCTGTCACCCTTAAAAGTACATTTTATGTTATAAGGCTTAAAAATGCAAATTCCAATTTCGGAGGTGTGCATTGCCACCGCTCGATGATTTTACTGGACACTGTAGCCAGTTTCCAATCATTGAGGACAGAAAACTTGCATTTCAATTTCTAGATACATCTTGCTGTCCTTGTTATTATTGGAGAACTTTCTCAAAATTCATACAGTTTTAATCTTCATGTTCAGAAGAGCATAAGTAAGTCAAATGCATTTATATCTTTCCTTTTTCTCCATAAAATATAAGTCTATCCTCCTCTTTCCCTTTTCTCTCCTCATAGTCCTACTGGTCAAATTCTCTTTGATAGACACTTCCCATACATACACATTATAAAATGAACAATAAGAATGTATAACTCATCTTTAAAAAACGTCAAACATTGTAAATAATTCATGACGGGTGGCACATTTCAAAGTGTATAAAAATACTATAATGATAACTAAATTAAAATACCTGGGAGCTTGCTCGAAATGAAAGGCAAACTAAAGATGCCTTGGGGATTTCCGCTTTGTTGGCAGCTGCCACGTTTCCATTTCCACTGGAGCCAATGGGCAGCTTTGATATTTTGCCATCAGAGTAGTTCACTTCTAAGTCAGGAAACTTAACAGCTACGGTTGCAGGAATTAAGATTTTATTTGCCACAGAAATCTGCACAGAAACTTAAAGTTTATAGTTCAAACTTATAAAGAAAAAGAAACATCCTTTTTAGTTCACCAATTAAGAGTATAATGCTTCCTCATAGAAACTAGAATATTACTATCAGTTAGTACTACTTATCATCTCAATTCCTAATTCTGAAAAGACAAAGGGAAAGCATCCCCTTCTGCACCACAATGTACCAATCCATTGAAAACCAAAAATGAACTACGGATGCAAAATGACATTAAAATAATAAATTTTCACTGGGTTGATTGCAGTGTTTCCTTACCTTCCCACCATGCTTCTTAAGCTCTGACAGATCAGCAAAATACCCCCTATTCAACTCATCTGCACTGCCCTAAATCACAGCAACAATGCATTAATATTGACACATGCCCGAAGAACACACACACACAAATAAAAGAAACAAAAAGTGGCACAAAAACTTACAGCCGGGCACGCTCTTTCTTTATAGCTTCTTTGTTTCCAAGCTGCAATCAAACGGGTTTTCCCTAATTTCCATTAACAACACTGGGTTTTGGCTAAGTTGGAAAACAATTGCAAATTTGACTCGCTGGGCATTCAAACGAGGCACAGTGGGATGAAATAAAAGACGGCGGTACCTGGTAAATGTCGAAGAAGCGATTGGAGCTTCTTTGAGCTAAGAAATGCTGGGAAGGTGGAAGAAGATACAGCTTCTTGTTCTCCTTGGGCCTCAATATTTGAGAAGCATATATAGAAGATCGGGTAACTCGCTTCATTCTATCTCACTGTGAAAAACCCTAAATCAAATACAAAGATTGCAGGGTTTTTTCTGTTTGACGAATTTGGCAAAGTGGTAGTTCCCAATTTGTCAGTTCTCCGAGCGTGTATGTGATTTGCAGAGCCGTGACTTTGGGCCAAGGCTCAGCTGAAAGTGATGGGCTTGTATGAAAATGGAAGCCGCGGCTCTGCTGAAAGTAATGCGCTTGTATGATAATGGGCTATGGGTGCATGGTTAGCAGTGCTTTTTTATTATTTGCACCCATCAATTTGACATGTGCACCCAATACAAAAATTTCAAGTTTCACTTATGCCATGTTTACCAATCCGTAATTGGATTAGGAGGAATTGCATTAAGAAGGAGTTGGATTGAGGAAAATTATATTCCAGATTCCTATTGAAGTCAACTAAACCATATGGATTGAGAAGAGTTAGATTCCGAATTTCGATTGAAGTTGTTTACTAAACCATATGAAATTGGGATATGAGTGGTGCTAATTACTAAAATATCCTCGTTGTTGGGTTAAAGTAGATGGCAAATTTGGAATTTTTTAAATTGTGTGAGGATATAATGAGTAAAAAAAATGAATTCTTAATGGGTTAATTCTCCATGAATTAGAATACCACCTCCCACCAAAGAATTGAATTCCTCCAAAATCAGGAATTCAACTCCTAATTTTGTGTGGGCCCTACTTACATTTTAATTCCTTA
Source organism: Prunus avium (assembly GCF_965620075.1). Lineage (NCBI taxonomy): Eukaryota > Viridiplantae > Streptophyta > Magnoliopsida > Rosales > Rosaceae > Prunus > Prunus avium. Next base: position 30,230,959 of record NC_142289.1, read on the forward strand.
ATGTGAAGTAAACATATAAATCCTCATAATTGGATTCCTAATTCGAATTCCAATTCTTGATTAGCAAACACACCATTAAGTCATTAAGATGTACTGTTCAAATTATTTAAGCAATGATTTAATTTTCTTTAAGAGGGACATCCTAGTCGATCCCATCTTTCTAACAAAGATCTTTAGACTAATGCAACTTTCGGGACCATTATTGGCACTCCATAATAGGCGTTACAATGGGTCGTGTCGTGTCAGGTTTGTGTCGTGTCGAGATAATAAACGTGTCGAGAATGCTCAATCCAAACCCGTCCCATTTAATAAACGTGTCGTGTCGGGTTCGGGTCGTCTTAACCAAGTTATTAAATAGGTTACCTTGTTAATAATCTGTTTACTCATTCCTAGTTTCCAATAGATTCGTACACTTGAGGGTATTTATAGTTAGACGATTAACACATTAATTTGTGTCATTAAAATTAAAAGAAAAAAAATTTAAATAAAAAAAATATAGAAAAAAATTTATTTTAGATTAAAAAAAAAAAGAGGAAACATGGGACTACATTAATTTAATTTTAAAAAAACAATCACCACATCATGGCATGATTCTTGATTCCACAATAAGAGACTTTAGTTTGGCCCTTTGGATCTCCTTTCTCGAGTTTTCTCGCACCGCTTCTTGGGGCTCATCACTTGAGCTCCTCGCGCATGTTTACCCGGTCGATCTAAGGCCTCCAGATGTTCTTGCATATCCTTGGAATAAAAATCTACCATCTTTGATAGTTTTTTATTATCTTCATGCAATATTTTAAGTTGGTGTCGCGTCTCCTTCAAAGTCTTTACCCTATCCCTTTTCAATCTCCTTATAGTACTCTGACAATCTGCAACCAAATTCTGTTCTGCCACCAACTGAATTCTTAGCACTTACACCTCATGGGATTTCACAATGAGGCGATGACCCACACTTGCGACTGACGCCACACTTTGCACGCTCAGTGCCATGACATCACTCACCACCTGGTTATCATCCTTTGTTCCTAGCACGCGCACATCTCTGGGAGTCACCAAACTTCTTGCAACTCCAATGACAACATCGTTGTCAAGGAGTCATGAGTCGTTTACAGTTACTGGTCCTCGTGAGGAAGCAAAGTAGAGCATCCACACTAGTGCAAGGGGGAGCTTGGTTTAGATTGAGAGAAAATGGGAATGAAGGGGCTATTTTGTTTCTGAATTTGAGGAGATAAGTTTAGATTTTTCTGAGTTTGTGGAGATAGGTTTAGATGGCAGTTTGAGGAGATGACTTTAGATTTTCCTCAAGATTTTTTATGAGTGTGATTTCCCCCCATTGTTTCCTTTTATAGACGTCCATTATAAAAAATAAAATAAAAAGTAATTTGCGGGGTTGCTTCGTAATTTCTGTTATAAAAAATATAGTTTTCCTTTTCCGTAAAGCCAAATACAAAAACATTTATATTATAAATAACATATAAACAAATTGGAAAGCTTTTAAGGTACAATGAAATTGAAGAAAACAAATTAATAGGTAAGTAAAAGTAAAATAAATAATAAGTAAGAAGGTGAGTTTGGTGTGGTGAAGCACGTCAAAGACGCTGTCCTAAAGCCTTTGTAGCCTCCCTATGTGCAGGTACTGGTGGTCTACAAGACTCCAAGATACGACTCCTTATACACAAACTCAAGATCCGCTATGAGCACGTTCATAGACGGATATATGTATCCAAGTCACATAACCATTGCCCAAAATAATAATATAAGTAGAGAAAATATAAAGAGTAGAAAAAGAGAGAATCATATTGTGGTGGTGATTGTAGTATATGATATTCTGACGGTGTTGTATATATTCAAATGTGAAGGAGGAGTGACCTTTTATAGGCATCCAGTAATATGTAACCCTCACCACATTAAACCATAAAATTAAGGCATTCAATATAAAAAATAATACCTGAAAATTAAATATTTATAACCCCACATTGATCAGGTAATACTTTTAAGAAATGAACTAAGACCCAGTTTGGGATTGCTGTCACTTTTAACAAATGTTGCTTCTGCTGTGCTTTGAAAATAATTAGCTGTAAAGTAAAGCAGCTCCATGTTTGCTAAACAATATTTTTAAAGTGTTGTTAATACAAAAAGCAGTGTAAAAACCGTTTGGTAAATTTTAATATAAAATTGTTGTGACTGTGAATAATGACTAAAATAGACATGATGTTAAAAGTGTTATGTACTAATCATGTGGTAGTGGTGGTAGTGATGGAGTGGAGGTGGTGGTGGTGATGAAGGTGGAGTTGGTGGTTGTGGTGGTGGTGGGGATGGCGGTTGTGAAGGTGGTGGTGGTGGTGTTGGTTGTGGAGGTGGTGGTGGATGTGGAGGTTTTGGAGGTGGTGTTGGTTGTGGAGGTTTTGGCGGTTGTGAAGGTGGTGGTGGTGGTGTTGGTTGTGGAGGTGGTGTTGGTTGTGGAGGTTTTGGAGGTGGTGTTGGTTGTGGAGGTGGTGGAGGAGGATGTGGTGGTGGTGGTGGCGGTGGCGGTGGCGGTGGTTGTGGAGGTAGTGAATGTGGTAGTGCAAGTGGTGGAGTTGGATGTGGAAGTGGAGGTGGTGTCATTTTTAAAAATGAATGATGGTATTTTGGGAATTAAAAAAATTCATTAAAGGTTCATCTCTGCTTCTTTTGAAAGCGGCTTTGAAAAGCAACACAAAGCCTGCTTTTAAAAGCTGCTGTCAGAAAGCCACTGCTTCTAAAATAATCAGGATATTTTATTTTTACCAAACACCTTAAACTGCTTAACTTTAAAATGAAGTAGATTTTTGGCGAAAAAAAGCAATTCCAAACGGAGCCTAAATGTGTACCAACTTTCATATGTGATTGGCGTGGCTGATGTATATTGGCTGAGAATATTAATTGCAAAAATAATATATGGCCTTGTAACCGTTGGATAAATTTAAGTCTTCGAATCAAATGGAGATATAGGTTGGGTTGTTCAGAATATTGCCATCAATATTGTTTAGTTTCAAATTTTCTTCCATGAGAAAAGGCTCGGGCTTAGCTCTCAATAAACCCATGTTTTTGATAATATCTAAAGCATACTATTGATTCAAACAAATCCCTTTTCTTGGTCTTGAGACCTCAATCCCAAGAATATATTTGAGATTACCCAAATCTTTTAACTTGAATTGCTGATGTAGGAAGTTCTTAAGCTTGGAAATCTCCTTGGCATTTCAAACTGTGATAATTACATCATCGACATACACACTAATATAAACACCGAAGATGTAGTTTTGTGTTTATGAAAAAGAGAGTAGTCGGCTTTGAATTGAGTATAACCAACTTCAAGAATGGCTTGTGAAAATTTAGCAAACCATTGCCTAGAAGCCTACTACTTGAGTCCGTATAGCGATTTGTGAAACTTGAAAACAAGATTCTCCCCCTTACGGACATAAGCAGGCGGAGGGTATATCTAGGCTTCATGTAAGTCCCATGCAATGATGCAACGAGGATTAAATTACATAACTAAGATGTGTGTATTAAAAATCCACTCAATATGCATCTTAGTCTTTCTTTTCTTTTTTTTCATCTCAAGCTTTCACAGTTATAATATCTAGAAAAAGGGTTTTTGTTTATTATTATTATTATACAATCTCATATGTAATGTGCAGTTTTGGATGGAAAATTCATATAGCATAAATAAGCAACCCAAATGTGTGTGTATCCTATAGCAACTGTCTTACCAACTCTCGCATTTGTTTTTTGGTTCGTGTCAATAGAAATAAAACCAATTGATAATCAATTGGTTGGGTGGTTGCATTTGGCGAAAATAGTAACCACCATTTCTATATTTCTGTATGAAGTATCAGCCATATAGAAAATTTGGTAGAGTGGAGTCCTTGTACGAAATTTGGTAGAGTGGGTAATAAAGGAATAATTCTCAAGAATATTATGCCAAAATTATTGTTTCCTCCATATGATATTGATCATGAATTCCATTTGAGGGTGTAAATGTTTTAGTGGGAATCTTTAGAAATCTAGGTAAGATTTTGAGAAAAAGAATATTTCTTGTAAAAGAATAAGAAGACAACAGAAACTTATGGGATATGGGATCATTGATACTAGAGACAAAGTTTGAGGGCATCCGAGAGAGAGAGAGAGAGAGAGAGAGAGAGAGAACACTGGTGGTTTGGTGATAATTGACCTAATTAAATGCAAAATTACATGCAAGTTATTAACAACTTTTGGCCTGCAAGCCCACCCTTAATTGTCTTTAGCAAAGGATCTTTGCCCTAATCAAGTTTCCATGAGACATCTTATCTATTTTTTAAATGCCTGAAGGTCGGCATAGTACTTGGCTATCCAACGTTTAATGATCTTCACCTCAATTTTGCGTTGATTTACCAACCAGCCCGGATCAGTAATGCTGTTTGCATTAAGTATATCCAAGCAATGAGACCCTGCAAAATACAATTTAATTTCATATTATAATATAAAAGAATTATTTTATATCTCTATCTTTTTGGTTTTTTTCCTTACGTACAAGAAAACAACATTATAGTCATTGATATCCGAAGAGGTGGGTAAAGACCACTATTAATGTCTAATAGCACAATGTGTACAAATAACCGTGATTGTTAGCTATTACGCATAAATAATGTTTTTAACCACCTGATCATTTGTTACGAATGTCGATGACTATTAATTAAGTTTCTTTTTTTGTAATGTGGAACGATAGTGTGAGAATGTATACAAGCTGCCCCGAGAAAACTTTCTCAAATGCAACATATTTGAAATGTTACATTTTGTTTTCGGATTTAGCCCCTGTGAAAATAGTGATTTTGGAAGGTACCATTCTTTGTATGGACGGCAACGAGGGTGTCTGATATGTCCTCCAACACTCTGCGATGAGAATTAAACAAACTGTTGTTAAACTTGATCAAGTAAACATAACATAAGTTGTTCATTCATGTTCATATGCTTACCCGCCACTACTGTAAGGATCTCTTAGCCCATTGGAGAAAATAATGTTGCTAGCGAACCTTTCAAGTGCTAGTTTTATATCCTGTTTGGCATCACAATTAATTTTTGCTAGCATTAGTTTTGAAACATGAAGAAGAAGAAATAAGAAGAGTGATATCATGTTGAGAATATATATATAATTAATTATAAGATAGTTGATTGATACATACATGGCCTCCAAAGTAAGTAGTGGCCCAATGAGGCCGAGGAGGGACGCCATACTGTGCCTTGCAGGATTTGATGTAGTCTTTTAGGTCGAATTGGTAAGCTGGAAACATGCTGTCGTTGCCGACGCCAATCGGAATCACCATGTCACTACATGTCTAAATACACCACAAATTATTAGTCATCACCATATTATAAGCTGTGATTTAATAAAGATGCATTTTCTTTTCTTTTTTGTTTGATTTCGGGACAGAAAACTATCAGATATATATATTTCTGAATATGTGAAGAGAAATACCACTAGACTAATCAATAATTGGTACGAGTCGATGTACTTAAATTCTAATGAGTAGAGAATACAAAAGACAACGATGCATCTTGTTAGTTAATTACTCTCACTTATTGTGCATCAATTTAATATGGTCTCAAAGGTGACCAAATAGGAGGAGTGATTATTTAGAACTTTGGCCTTAGGTGGGGGTTAAATGGTCACAACTGAAGCTACAAGCCACCAATATAGTTTTCAATTTCCTTACGTCTATTTTGCTCTAGTAATTAGCTGTTAAAAATTAAATTATGAGGGGACTATTTTCAATAATGACTCTTTGGTCAGAGGTGTTCTTTGATTTTATTTAAGACGCCCTTTTATTTGACATTTTGAATCAGGACTAGGCCCTAATGTATTAGTTAAAAGCTTTCAATAAATTGGCTTGTATAATTCAGGACTAGGCCCTTGATATATAAAACTTGGCTTGTAGATATTGCAACAAATTTCAAGCAACATGTATAAAAGAAAAAAGCAATATTCCTTTTGAATGGAACCGTTCCACAATATGTAACTTGTAAGCAACCTAGCTAGCATGCGCAAGTGGACCGTTCCCACAATCCAAAACATATGCATCGTGTATTGGGGTAGGCTTATACAGAGAGAGTTGCGCATGCGCAAAGTTACGTATCCAACTCAGCTTGCTAAAGGAATATATTTTATTTTATGGAACACAATTGTTAATACTTTTTAAGTAGATCATAATTATTCATATAAATAATTAAGATAAGGTGACAAGTTACGTGAATAGTTATAATTAATTATTACCTGCCAACTCCAGCCCATACCTGTTTCAGATAAATTTTTAGGCTGATTAACATAGCATGACCTGTTTCCAGTATATGCAACAACGCCGGCAAATATTTTAGTAAGAGTATCATTTCCAGAAGCTCCATCAATGCCCCCACATACAAAAGTGACTGGATATCTTGGTGGACTATCGTATTGAGCTGCGTGACTATACAAACTATCCAAGTAGTTCTTCAGCTCAGACGATTTGTTCAAGGGCCTAGAAAAGAAAAGGGTAATGACAAATAATAGTCAGAATTAACTCTCGTCATTTTTTTACACACACTACCAAGATATTTGTAGGAGTTTGAACCCTAAACTCTAACCCCATTATGTATAAATATCCTACGCGCAACAAGCAAACGAAGGAGTAATGACAGATTAATCTTTAGAATTAACTCTTGTTATTATGTAAATGATAATAAAACAAAAGAGAAAAGACTTAAACATTAGAATTAACTACTATAATTGTTTAAATGCCAACATGAAAATGACAAATAAAAAAAAAAAGAATCGAGAGGGCTACGTGCAAGCGTGGAATTCCTTGATTAAGTAGAATAACACCTATAATCATCAGACTTATCTAGCTCTGTGAGCACCTACCTGCAAGTGTGAAATTTCTCACTAAGAAATGAGAGGCCTTGAGGCTGAGAAGCAATTGCATCAATTTCAGACCACGACTTCTTTATAGTTTGGTAGCAAGTCTCACTCGCTTCCTACACATGCATGCCAATAAATAGTAATTAAGAGTTTTTTTTTAATTAAATAAAATATTGATGCTAAGACAAACGGGTGAACAAAAGGAAAATATATTACTTTAAAATCTTTGGTAACAATTGAATAATATCCATCCTCCGGGGGAACAATGTTATCAAAGTAACGAATTGGGGCTGATGAGGCTAGAGCTCCTAGAGCAACATGGGGGTATTTTAGCCGAAACCATGAAGCAAGCACTGCATCAAAAATACAAAATGAGAAAGGAAAAATAATTAAAAACATGGACAAAAACTTTCTGGATACTTAATTAATCAATCGTATTTGCAGAGATGGGTATGGAATCACTCACTTCCCCCATACGATCCCCCGATAACAATCACCGGAGAATGCTGAGCATGGAGTTTCTTCTTTACGTGAATGAGGACCTCTGCATAATCTGCTAGTGCTTGGGCTGAGTTGAAGTACCCAAGAGTGCTTGCATTTTGAAATGCCTCTTCCCTTGATCTGAATGGGACCGATTTCCCATAGTACCGGTGCTAGAATGAGGAAAATGAAAGCCTCAAAACAAAGTAACGTATAAGAATTCACCCTAATCAGCGTTTATCTGACAAGAGAATATTTCCCTATATATATGAATATTTACATCTTTCGGTATGCGAAATTCGGTCGTAATATACATACCTCAATAAATATCTGAAGAGCTTGGAACTGATGGGCGTTCTCACTGAGAAAGCCAACAATGGAGAGATCAACATCAATTGCTTCTTCTTCGCCAAGGTAAGCAAATATTGGTGCACTAACATTGGAGCCGCCCCAATGCTTGAAATTGATCAAATATCTTTGTTGAAAAGTACTGAAGCTATCAGGCCGGAAGTTGAAATGGTCAAGTGTTTGGTTATAATAAAATGTTTCAAAATCATTAATTGGATCAGCAGCAGACATAGTTTTCTGCTGGTCGTGTGCAAAATAATTTCCGCGTAAAAATGTTCCTCCATTTGGACTCAGCCGTGGGATATTCAGGTGTGCAGAAGAAACCGAGGTTTTAATAGAGAGAGAAACAATTAGCACAAGGCATTGAAGTAAAGACATGAGTAGGTTAATTTTGTAGCAAAATGCTATTGGAGAGTTCGAGTTGTGTGTTTTCAGAGCTAAGAACAGTTATTTATAAACTATGAGATATCAAAGAATAGAAGAGAATTATTATTATTGTTTGGTCAACAAGAATAGAGGAGAATATTTCACTGTTTTGACTAGTCAAAAATCAAAGAAGTATATTTCTAATGGCCGGCCAAAATGGGTGACCTTACTGGCAACAGTATTTAATTACAGAAATAATTAATCACTCTTTTTACAATTTAATAATAAAAGCAAAGAAAACGTAGATGAGTTTGGCTAAGTTGGGTAGAGTGGATATGCTCCATATATTCTACACTTGAGTTTGAATCCATCTCCTCATAGTTTAGATTAGATTAAAGTATAAGGATACTACTTGTCTCCTTACCGGTAAAGAGATCCTCCCCCTTCCAATAAGGAGATCCTCTCCTTTCTTGTGAATCACAGTTTGACACATATGCAATAATAATTCATCAAAAACATTTAAAAAAAAACTTATGCACACATGTCACATTGGTATTGGCAAGAATGTAATAGCTCCTACCTACCTAGTAAGGAGGGAAGTATTTTCCAAAGTGGAATATCACTTATAAAAAATAAAAATAAAAAGCAAAGGAAAAGGAAGAAGAAAAAATACTTGTATGCAAGAAGGGAAAAGTTAATGATAGTCCATGGAATCACATGGGAAATTATAGAGTCAAGTCCGTTAATGTAACTCTTTTGAGAACAAGAAATTTGCGAATTATTGTAGAAATTAGTTTCCTCATTAGAAGTCTGGATTTTAGGAAGAAAATTTTCAGGAATCCACAAAATTAATATCATTTTAATTTTTTTTTTTAATAAAAGCTAACGATATATTATGAGTGCTGTTAAACGAACCCTAAAATTAACTGAGTACACTCTATTACCAAACTATTTATTGAATTACTAATTTACCCTAATAGAAAATGACCAAAAATTGTATATTAAATTGTGAAACAAATGTAATTTTAATAAGTACACCATATTTATCATATTCAACCCTAATCAAATGACTAGAACCATCTATTTCAGAAACTTTTTGTATTCTTCGAAAGCCACGATTTACCAAATCATTAGTTTTTAAAAATCACCGGAAATCAAGTTATTTCATCTTCTGCCAATCGTCAGGAATCTTCTTTAGGATAGTTTCCAAGTTTATAGGATTCGTTCTGTATTTCCAATCCAACTTCAAGTTCAGATCAGAATGAGGGATGGACTAAAGTTTGGTATTTTTTTTTCTCTCTTTTTTATTTTACATTTTTTTATGTAAATTGTATATGCTGGGTGTTCTTGGGTCGTCATGGCTTCAAGGGAGTTCTGGATTTTTGTTCATTTTTTGTGTAGCAGGTTACTAAATGCATGCTCAGGATTTTGTCCATTCAACTTGTTCATTTTCAGTGTTGGGTTTCAGGGTAGTGGACTTGATTCACTTGAATGATCTTTGACTGTTCCATACTTGATAAAGCTTTTCAATTGGGGAATTAATGTCGATCTTTAGTTACTGTTTAGATGTTTTCCCGGTATTGCTAGCAATTCAAAAGCAGAAGAATCTTCAAATTGTGAACACTGATATATGTTTTGCATTAGGTTCAGTCAGCCTTCAATATAGAGGGAGGCCAAGAAAAAGCAAATGGAACATTGAAAAAGCTGATACGGGAGAGGAGAATTGGTGTATTAGGGTGTACTAAGGGTATTTTTGGTAGTTAAATAAGGTATACTTAGTTGATTTTATATTTTGATTTAAATATTAAGGTATACTTAGATTATAAAGTATACTTAATTAATTTTAGGTTCCGTTTAGCAAACTCTATATTATTGATAAAATAGAATTACAATCTTTGAATGAAGAATTTTGTAGGAACTTCTAGAAGTTCCTCAAACTAATTATAAGCATTTATGTATAAGACAAAACAAGTCAAACAATGAGCTAATATCCATTAGAAAAATTGTGAAGATAAATAACACCACCTCTACAAGGGCGGAACCAGGAATTTTTCAACGGATGGGCTAGCTAAAGTTATTAGCTTAAAATTTAATGATCATTTTTTTGGTACTTACAATTTCTATAGTCTTTCTAGAAATAAAAGTAAACATTAAATCATATAAACCATGCTAGTTCATAGCTCTATAAACTAATTTTCAATAAGTTTTAACATAAACCAAATAGGGTTTAACACCATAGTGGATTGAACATCTAAGGCTTTTTACCTAGATTGACCTTAGGTTCCTTTATGCATTCATATCATACATGAAAAATTGTTTTATGTAAAAATATTGACTAAGTATGAAAAAAGGGTTTTCGGAATAATCATTTTCTGAAGATAATTTTTGCCGGCTTTTATTCCTCACACATCAAATAAGAAAACTTGATTTTATGGGATTTTAGTATGAAGTATATATTGACTTAATGAGCCATCATTTTTAGCCTAAATCGTATTTTGCACTAAAATCATTTTTTCATAATTTGATTTGGTTGGAATTTGATTTTCTAGTATTTTTATTTGAATCCAAATGGGTGGTACTTCCTTATTTACATTGTAAACTTAAGTAAATGGAGTAATATAAAAATAAATAAAAGTAAAATAACAAAGACATTTACTTAAATGTTGAAAATAGAAATAAGGTAATCTGTACACCGCCACTGACTAGGCTAATATTGAAAATAAGTTAAATATATAGGTTTCATATTTTTTTCTTAAAATTAATTGGTGGTGAAATTCAAAATATCACTATTGCAAAGTTTTTATCATTTAATGTGAGATATTTTCAATATGTTCATTTTTTGTGCCTAACATATAGACAATTTTTATTTGATGACATAATAGCATGTAAGGTTGTTGAGCCTACCACATAAATCATTTTATATATTAAAATGTGAGCATCCAACCCAAAGCAAATTGAAAATTGAAAAAGGACCCAAAATCTTTTAAACAGTTGCATAGCTTCCATACTACACTCCAGTCAATGAGGAGCACGATTATTATTATTTTTTTGGTGAAATAAGGGAAACCTCCATAAAACAACTAAACCTCGCACATGAGTCGAGGCCTAGCAAGACCAAGTAAGTCATCCATCAACAGATAGCTAACCCAAACAGGAGCCTCATCAAAGAAGCAAATTCCCAAGTCCAGATTATAACTCCAATTTGCCAAACAATCCTCAACACAATTCTTTTCCCTGTAAATGTGGACAAGGTGACAATTTCCAATTTGTCTCATGAGATCACAACAACTATGCACCAAAGTAGCAAGAGGATGGCATTGCAATGAATTGATTTGTTGAACAAGCGAGACAACAACAGCATCATCCATTTCAATAGCAAAGTTAGTGACACCTTTCTCAACAGCAAGCTTTAGACCAAAATATAGGCCCCAAACCTCAGCCTCTAGGATATGACCTTGGCCCAAATACACAGCAAACCCGGCAATCCAGTCACCTGAGGAGTCACGGATAACACCTCCTGCTCCAATAATATTAGCGGCAGCCCTTCTAGAACCATCCACATTCAGCTTAAGTTGACCAATTGTAGGAGGTTCCCAAGCCAAAAAAACAAGTACTCTATCAAGTTTCTTGCCAAAGCCATTAGCGGCTTTAATCCACTCAACAACCGCAGTAAAGATGGTTTTCCTAGGATTAAAAGGCAAATCCACTTCAATGTTAAAAATTTGCTTGTTACGCCAATTCTAGATATACCAACAAGTAATGGCAAAAATAATATTCCAACCCATACCATCAGGTCCTTTAACCTTAGAGAGCAAGTTGCCTAGGAACCAAGGTTTTAGCTCAGATAGGAAGAAGTGAGGAGATGAATGTAAATTTACAACAGAATTCCATACCATCCTAGCCCTGGGACAGTCCCTAAGAATATGAATAACGGATTCAGTTTGCCAACCACACAAGAGACAAGAAGGATCAGAAGTTAGATTCCTCTTGGTTCTTTGCTCATTGGACAAGATTTTACCTTGATAAGCCAACCAAATGAATATATGAATTTTGAGAGGGATTTTCATTCTCCATAAGTCATTCCAAAAGGGATCAACATCTCCCAATTCTTTAAAAAAAATAGAGTATGCAGATTTAACAGAGAATAAGAGCACGATTATTTTAAAGAAATAGTAAGTTAAAAAGAAAATACTTGTCGGTTAGTTAGTCAGTTAATTAATGTATATTGAAAGCAACAACAAAGGTTATCTGAATATAATAACTTGACCCAATCAAAGCAACTACACAGAAAAGGTATATCTCAATCATTTTTTAAAATAATGTTCGAATCTTCTAGGATTAACTTATGGGAGGGAATTTTTTTTTTTTTTTTTTGGGTCAATTGCCTACAAACCATTATTCAATTAAACAATTATCTAATTAAACATCCAATTGATGTAATTAATTTCCAGACATTAAACAGTTGATTTCGATGTGTTTGGTTTTGTTCATGATAAATCAGATTTGTTGCTATGTACATGGCAGCTTTGTTGTCGCAGTAATGTATACTGGGAAAATAATGTGATATACCAAAGTTTGGTAAAAGATATCGTAGCCATTGCAGCTCACAAGTGGCTACAGCCATGACCCTATATACTCAGGCCGACTTCTGAAGAAGATCTAGAGACAATGGGCTGTTTTTTTGTTTTCCATGAAACTGGACTTGTACCAAGAAACACACAATAGCCGGTGGTTGATCTTTTTGTCATGGGACAACTTGCCCAATTTGAATCACAAAAATATCATAACTGTAATTCATTATGGAATGGCAACATGTGATACTTTTAAGAAATGAACTAAACGTGTACCAACTTTCATATGTGGTTGACGTGGCTGATGCATATTGGCTGAGAATATTAATTGCAAAAATAATATATGGCCTTGTAACCGTTAGATAAATATAAGTCTTCGTATCAAATGGAGATATAGGCTGGGTTGTTCAGAATATTGCTATCAATATTGTTTAGTTTCAAATTTTCTTCCATGAGAAAAGGCTCGAGCTTAGCTCTCAATAAAACCATGTCTTTGATAATATCTAAAGCATACTATGGATTCAAACAAATCCCTTTTCTTGATCTTGAGACCTCAATCCCAAGAATATATTTGAGATTACCCAAATCTTTTAACTTGAATTGCTGATGTAGGAAGTTCTTAAGCTTGGAAATCTCCTTGGCATTTCAAACTGTGATAATTACATCATCGACATACACATACACACTAATATAAACACCGAAGAGGTACTTTTGTGTTTATGAAAAAGAGAGTAGTCGGCTTTGAATTGAGTATAACCAACTTCAAGAATGGCTTGTGAAAATTTAGCAAACCATTGCCTAGTGTTAGCATACAACCCAAACCACCAGATTGTAACTCATGAGTCATTACATTTAGTCACGTGTCTTTTAGTCACCATTTCAGTCACGTGTATGTTAGTTAATGAGCTGGCAGGTTGTTAGGTTTGTTAATTAGTTTGTTAACTTAATTTACGTGTTAGTCAGCTAGAATATATAAGTCTTGTATTGTAAGCTCTAAAGTCAAATTAATAAGAAAATCAGCTTTACCATATCCCTCTCTCTCGTTCTGTTTCTATTGATCTCTCTCGATTCTTCTAAGATCTCAAAGCTTGGTTAAGGTCATCAATGGCTTCCATGAAGAAAGCTTTCATGGCATGAGAGCTTTAACTCTGCATATCGTGATCGATCTCTCTCCGCTGCTCATTTCTTTGCTTCGTTTCTCTCTGAGAAATCATATGAGGTTCTGCTTTCTTCCAAGTCATTTCGTAATCTGTCTTCGTTTGTCGTAGCTTGTTGTTTCTGATCAAATTGATCTTGCAATTGAGTATTCTTGCTTCGATTCTTTCTGAACACAACCTGAATTTCTGATTTCTTTTGGTGTGTGTCTCTCAACCCTAGTCTTTTTTGAAAATGGGGAAAACCTTTGTTACACCTATTGATTTGCTTCATAATGCCTCCAATTATATTACTCTGAAGTTGGATGACATGAATTATATGCAATGGAGTTATCAGGTTGAGAAGTTTCTTAAGGTTTATCGGCTTTCTGGCTTTCTTGATGGCACAGTTAAGGTGCCTATTGATCCTGATGGAGACGATTATCTCGAATGGGAAGCAATGGATACTGCAATTTTAAACATAATTGATGCAAGTCTCTCAGATGATGCTTTTTCTAAGATGATGAATTGTAAGTCTGCTACATAGGCCTGGACTACACTGCGAGATCGTTATTCTTCGATTTTTGAGCTTAAGATCATGCATCTTAAGAATAATTTGGATGGATTGCAAAAAGGCACTGACTCTGTGGAAGTGTATTGGAAGAAGGTTCGTGCCGCTTGACAACAACTATCAACTGCTGGTCATCCTATTTCAGATCAGGATATGATTTTGCTTCTTCTCAAAGGCTTACCTATGGAATACAATCACTTCAAGTCTCATATCCGTGCTAGACCAGTTCGTATTACTCTTCCAGAGCTGCGTGATCTACTCCTAGAGGAAGAGATTGATTTGGATGCTGCTACTAAGTCCTTTACTCCCCCAATTATGACTGCTATGGTTGCTCAAAAAGGCACAGTTAACTCCTCCTCACCACCTGTTGCTCATGGTGATAATTTTCATTCTGGTTCTGTTGATCGGGGAGGTGGTAATCCAAACTGGCAATCTCACTGGAATAGACGTCCAAACTATCGTGGTCATGGGTCTTGGTCTCCAGGCCGATCATGGAATAATGGAGGGCGAGGAAATTCTTGGCATAATGGTGGGTCATGGCATAATGGCAACAACCCTGATACTATCTGGAATGGTTCAACCAATCAATGGAATCATGGTGGTCAGTCTGGAAATTCTCATGGTCAATGGAATCAAGGTTCTGGTCCATGGCATAACAATGCTGGTTCATGGCATCATAATAGTGGACCATGGCATTAAGGGAGTAACTCAGGGTCAGCACCTCAATATTTTGTTTCTCCAAACTCCAGCCCTGGTGTTTTGTCACCTTCTCCTACAGCTCCACCAGTTCCATCAGCTCAATCTACTCTAACTACTGACACATGCCAAATCTGCCTTCACTTTGGTCATACAGCTCCAAATTGCCCACATCGAGCTAATTTCTCCTATCAAGGCATGCCTCCCTCTCCAACCCTCACAACTCTTACTACAACTATTAGTGGTTCATTCTCGGATCCAAACATCTGGTTAATAGACAGTGGTGCTACAAATCACATGACTTCATATCTTCGACTTCTCTCCAACATCACTCCTTCAACCTCCACTGATAATGTTACTATGGGTAATGGTACTGGACTCAGTATTGTTAATGTTGGAAGCTCTTCTCTTGTCTCATGTCATCAAGTCTTTAATCTCCCTGAGGTTTTACATGTTCCTAATCTGGCCACTAATCTACTATATGTTCATCAATTTTGTCTTGATAATCACTGCCAAATTTTATATAATGCCTTGTGGTTCTAAATTCAGGATCTGAAGGGGCAAATTCTGTATCAAGGCAAGTGCAGTAATGGTCTTTATCCACTACCAACAAGAATCCCTCCCATTTTACCTCACTTGGCTGCTTTTCATGGACGAAAAGTTTGTCATACTTTGGGGCACTATAGATTAGGCCATCCATCTCATGATATTACCAATTCTATGTTAGCTAAAGCTCAAATTCCTCTTTCTCCTAGTTCACCACATGTATGCAGTTTTTGTTTGCAAGGGAAGATGTGCAAACAACCATTTCCATCTTCACATGTTGTGTCTCAAATTCCTTTTGAAGTGATACACTCGGATGTATGGGGTCCTACTCCTTATTCCTCTTTGCAAGGTCACAAGTACTATGTACTTTTTCTTGATGAGTGCTGTTTCCTTTAATAAAGAAATCAGATTGTTTCTCTACTTTTGTTCATTTTCTTGCCTATGTTCAAAATCAGTTTGCCACTTCCATTAAAACTTTCCAAACTGATGGTGGGGGTGAATATGTCAGCACAGAATTTCAGACCTTTATTAGTTCCAAAGGCATCTTACATCATAAGTCTTGTCCTTATACCCCTGAGCAAAATGGAAGGGCTGAAAGGAAACATCGACATTTAGTTGAAACAACTGTTACACTTCTCACTACAACTGCTCTTCCATCCAAATATCTCTTCCATGCTTTATCCACAGCCAATTATCTTATTAATAGAATGCCCTGCAAGAATTTACGTATGCAATCTCCTTTCTCTAAACTGTTTCATAAAGAACCAGATATTACTCTGTTGAAGGTATTTGGCTGTGCATGTTATCCTCTATTACGACCCTATACTCAATCTAAGGTGCAACCTAGGTATGAACAATGTATCTTTTTGGGATATACTTTGGATTATAAAGGCTATCTCTGTCTAGCTCCCAAAACTAATCGCATTTACATCTCTCGACATGTTATCTTTGATGAGGTCTGCTTTCCTTTTAAGAGTGCTTCTTGTTCCTCAGTTCCTACTAAACCACCAGATTTAACATCCTCTATACCTTATCTACTCTCTTCACCTTTATGTGTTACTCATAGACTTGATGGTTTTCCAGCGGCTACTTCTTCTACTAACACATTAGCAAGTCCAGTACCTACTGCAAGGGAAATTGCTTCTTCTGTTGATGTTACTAATCCTTCTACTGAGTTTGTACAGGCTTAGCCACCAGACTTTCATCAGGTACAAGAAGCATCTTTCACTCCACCAGTTAATTCTCATCCTATGCAGACTCGTTCTAAGTCTGGGATTCTCAAGTATCGACATGGTTTCTTGGTTGCCAAACCACCAGTTGCTCCATCTCCTCTCTATGAACCACACACTTATTCCCAGGCTGCCAAGGTTCCAGAATGGAAGGCTGTTATGGAAGATGAGTTTCAGGCTCTTCAAAAACAACATACTTTAACTCTTGTTCCTTATCACCATTCCATGAATATTGTTGGTTGTAAATGGCTGTTCAAACTCAAGAAAAATGCTGATGGTTCCATCTCTCGACACAAAGCTCGGTTGGTTGCCAAAGGGTTTCATCAAGAGGCTGGCCTTGATTATGATGAGACATTCAGTCCTGTTGTCAAGCACTCTACAGTTTGATTGATCCTTGCTTTAGCTGCTCAGTATCATTGGTCTGTTAAACAACTTGACGTGAAGAATGCTTTTCTTCATGGTGTTCTTCATGAGGAAGTTTTTATGCAACAACCTTCAGGTTTTGAAGATTCTGCTCAACCTCATCATGTATGCCGGTTATTAAAGTCTCTTTATGGGTTAAAACAAGCTCCTCGAGCTTGGAATGAACGGTTCACTACTCATTTGCTCACTCTTGGTTTTGTTCAATCCTTGGCTGATACATCTCTCTTTGTTCGTGCCTCTGGGAGTGATATGCTTGTTCTTCTCTTGTATGTCAATGATATTCTCTTGACTGGGAATAATAGTGTCTTGATTCAGTAGACCATTACAGCTCTAAGCCATGAGTTTGATATGAAGGATCTCGGCCGATTAACCTATTTTTTGGGTCTTCAAGTTCAGTATACCTCTAAAGGTATTCATGTTAACCAATCTAAATATGCTACTAATCTTCTCCTTAAGGCTGGTATGACTCAATGCAAGCCTTGTTTTACACCCTGCTTACCTACTACCAAGTTACTAAAGTTTGATGAACACCTTTATCTGATCCTACCCTTTATCGAAGTTTAGTAGGAGGACTTCAGTATCTTACCTTCAGCAGGCTTGACATTGCATTTGCCGTGAACACTCTTCGCCAGTTTATGCATGTACCCACCGATACACATTTTGCTGCAGTCAAACGTGTGCTACGATACTTGGCTGGTACTCTGACCATGGCATTCATTTTACCTCTGGTGATGTTCATTTGCAAGCCTACTCCGATGCAGACTGGGTGGGTGATGTCAATGATCGTTGTTCCACAACAGGGTATGTTGTTTTTCTTGGTAATAATCCAATTGCTTGGTGTGCTAAGAAGCAGGGTACAGTTTCTCGTTCCTCAACAGAGGCTGAATATAGAGCTCTTGCTATCACAGCTGCTGAGTTGTCCTGGCTACGTCAACTCCTCCGCGATCTTCATGTGTTTCTTGATTGTCCACTTGTTCTTTGGTGTGACAATATTTAAGCATTGGCTCTTGCTAGCAATCCTGTGTTTCACGCTCGCACTAAGCATATCGAAATTGATTTTCACTTTATCCATGAGCGTATTACACGGGGTGATATGCTGGTTTCTCATATCCCTAGTAGCAATCAATTGGCTGATATATTTACTAAAGGTCTCCATACTTCTCAGTTTTCTTATCTTCGCAACAATCTAATGCTTAGTCCTCCAAGCATTAGCTTGAGGGGGGATGTTAGCATACAACCCAAACCACCAGATTGTAACTCATGAGTCATTACATTTAGTCACGGCTACTTGAGTCCGTATAGTGATTTGTGTAACTTGAAAACAAGATTCTCCCCCTTACGGACATAAGCAGGCGGAGGATATATCTAGGCTTCTTCATGTAAGTCCCATGCAATGAGGATTAAATTACATAACTAAGATGTGTGTATTAAAAATCCACTCAATATGCATCTTAGTCTTTCTTTTCTTTTTTTCATCTCAAGCTTTCATAGTTATAATCTAATGGTTGAGTAACAATTACTCCTTACACTACTAGAAAAAGGGTTTTTGTTTATTATTATTATTATTATTATTATTATTATTATTATTATTATTATTATTATTATACAATCTCATATGTAATGTGCAGTTTTGGATGGAAAATTCATATAGCATAAAGAAGCAACCCAAATGTGTGTGTATCCTCTCTCGTTTGTTTTTTGGTTCATGTCAATAGAAATAAAACCAATTGATATAATGACGGGTTTCTTGTTGAAGATCAGTTGGGTGGTTGCATTTGGCGAAAATAGTAACCATTTCTATATTTCTGTATGAAGTATCAGCCATATAGAAAATTTGGTAGAGTGGAGTCCTTGTACGAAAGTGCTTCAAGGGTAATAAAGGAATAATTCTCAAGAATATTATGCCAAAATTATTGTTTGCTCCATATGATATTGATCATGAATTCCATGTTGGAAATCATATCTTGTAATTGAAGGATTGTAAATATTGTAATTGTCTTTCCTATATTAGACCCCAAGATTTATGGGTCAAACCTAGATTGTAGCCTTAATTAGGAATTATGCTAGAATAGGAGATTGTAAACCTAGTATATAAAGGATAGTATTATGTACAGCAGAATATCAATAACAGAATGATTATTCCATCTCATTTAAAATATTTTTGAAGATATTTTCCTTTTTCAATCCCATGAACACACCCCACCCAGCTCTGTCTACCGCGCAGATCTCACGGCCTGGGTTTCCGGGACGAGGGGATATGCGTTGACACGCCGCTTCCTGCTTTTGAGTGCGGTGCGTTTGTGCGCGGGCGTGCCAGCACGGTCTACCGTGCGTCGAGATGATTGATGTGGATAGAATGGTTAAGTGGTGCGCCTGTTTGGGCTCGTCTTCTAATCAAACGATTGTAGCCGAGAGAGGAACTAATCTCGGCTGTTAGGTTCACGGCCTGAGCTACAAGGCCGTTTAGTGATAGCGTTGGTGGGTTTTGGGCTGTGCTCCGGCGCGCTGCTCAGGGAGCGACGATCGTATGATATATGAGGTGAATGAGCGAATAACAAGGATGATGCTCCGGCGCCTTGAAAATCAAGGGTCGTATGATATATTGATGAATGAATTTTCCTTACAGTCTAACACTACTCATAGGAAAACAAGTAAAGATATTGAAAGTGCATTACAGGAAAATATAAGTTGCTCCGTGGAAGGCTTTGGTTTGGTGTTTGAACCTCTTGAAAGTAGTCTTGAGCCTTGTATTTATAGGAAGAGTTCCTGGAGGAGTAATCGAGGCTGAAATCCTGCATAGTGGAGTTTGATTAGAGCAAGTGGGTAGTCCAATCGACATTTGGGACCGTGAAGTATGGTGGTGTGACCCCATAAATCTTGGTGAATCCCGGCCTCCGCCCTGATCGTAGGTTCTGCGCCTCTGGCCGTGGAGACGCATTTATTATTCTGATAGCTGGTGAGCTAATCTCTCAAGCTGCAAGAATTCTTGTGAGAATGTCCACGTCTAATCACTCTGTTTCCTGTCGCCACAACCTGACTTCAGTCACTTCCCACCTTCCCTCATGCATTAAATGCTTATTCGTGGCCAGTGGGTTTGCTGCAATAAACAGAGGCATTACTTCATTAAATGAAGTATGGGACCCTGCTACCACGTGACGATTTGATTCTGATATCTCTGGCCGTGATTTTGCTCAGCCTCGGCCTCGGCTTACAATCAAGGCCGAGATGATCATGCCTTGGCAACTTTTTCGTTGTTTTCAGTAAGGCAAAACACCTTGGCGAAACGCTGCGCTTTAGCTTCTCGAGGAAGTGCTTGGGCCGAGAAAAGGGGCTCCTTCAGCCAGTTCATGGCCGTGATTTATTAGGCACAAACAAGCTCTCTCACCCAACCAGTTTTACCTATACCATATCCAGATGATACATTTTTTCCCCCACCTAGTCCCACTCCATCACCTACGCCTGCACAAATCCATCTACCTGATCCCACTACACCTACACAAAGCCATCTACCCGATCCCACTCCACTTCTACAAACCCACCCTCCCGGACCCACTCCACCACCTGGTTCTCCCATTCTAACCTCTAGCCCATTGTCCCCAACCCATGCTGGGCCTCCTTCTCATCACAACCTTAATGTGCCCATAGATGCAGTCCCCCCATTTATTGCTGACCTAATTCCTCCTTCTCCGCTTGATGCCCCGAACCAATCACCTCCATGACACTCCACTCGTTCGACGCACCCACCGCGTTGGCAAATGATTATTTTATGGGCTTCTCTTCTACCTCCCCTGACTCGTCATCCTCCTCGGGGCCAACCCCTTCTTCAGGTACTCGTCATCCTTTATCTAATTTTATTTCCTATAATCGTCTTTCTCCTTCGCATCGTGCTTTTCTTGCTAACGTTTCAGGAACCTGTGAGGCTACTAATTATGCTCAAGCTGCTTCTGATCCCCATTGGCAACTTGCTATGAAAGCCGAGTTGGATGCATTGCAACTCAATCGTACTTGGACACTTGTTCTTTTACCGCTTGGTCACAAACCCATTGGCTGCAAATGGGTTTATAAAATTAAATACAATTTAGATGGTTCCACCTAGCGCTACAAGGCTCGCCTCGTCGCCAAAGGCTACATCCAAATTGAGGGTGTTGATTACACTTAGACTTTCTCCCCTACTGCCACGATTACTACTCTTCGCTGCCTTTTATCTGTTGCTACTGCTCGTAATTGGTTTATTCACCAACTTGATGTTCAAAATGCCTTTCTCCATGGTGACTTACAGGAGGAGGTCTATATGGTCCCTCCTCCTGGTCTTTGCCGACAGGGGGAGAATCTAGTGTGTCGGCTGAATAAGTCTCTTTATGGGCTTAAACAGGCATCCCATATTGGTTCTCCAAATTTTCCCATGCTATTAAGAAAGCGGGCTTTCAACAATCTATGGCTGACTATTCTCTTTTTACCAGGGTTAATGGAGATTCTTTTACAGGTGTGCTCATATATGTTGATGATATTCTCATTACAGGCAATAATCTTCAAGAAATGGAACGTCTTAAATCTTTCCTTCTCAAACAGTTTCACATCAAGGATCTTGGTGACTTGAAGTATTTTTTGGGCATGATCTAAGAAAGGTCTTTTTATGTCACAAAGGAAATATTCCTTAGACATCTTACAAGATGCAGGCTTGACAGGTGCACGACCAGAAAAATTCCCAATGGAGTAAAATGTGAAATTGAAACCCACAAATGGTGATCTTCTCAACGATCTGATGAGATATAGGAGGTTGGTAGGAAGATTAATTTATCTTACTGTCACAAGGCTAGACATTGTTTATTCAGTTCAGATTTTGAGTCAGTTCATGTACCAACCCAGAAAACCACACATGGAGGCCGCACTTCGTGTTTTAAGATTCATTAAAGGCACACTTGGTCAAGGTTTGTTTTTCCCGGCTGTGAACAATCTTGAGTTGAGAGCTTATTGCGATTCAGATCATGCAGGTTGTCCAACAACAAGGAGATCAACAACAGGTTATTGTGTTTTTCTAGGAAATTCTCTTGTCTCATGGAAATCAAAGAAACAATCAACTGTTGCTCGATCATCTGCAGAAGCAGAGTATAGGGCCATGGCAGTCACATGTCTTGAAATTACATGGTTGCGCTATATATTGCGAGACTTAAGAGTTACATAGAAGGGTCTTGCACTTTTGCCTTGCGACAATCAAGCTGCACTACATATAGCTGCAAATCCAGTTTTCCACGAAAGAACAAAGCACATTGAAATTGATTGTCACATTGTGAGAGAGAAACTACAAGTTGGTGTAATTTCTCCTTCCTATATTTATATTTACGAAGGCCTTGGGAGGAGATGCCTTCAATTACTTAAGTCGCAAGTTGGGGCTTCACAACATTCACTCTCCAATTTGAGGGAGAGTGTTGGAAATCATATCTTGTCATTGAAGGATTGTAAATATTGTAATTGTCTTTCCTATATTAGACCCCAAGATTTATGGGTCAAATCTAGATTGTAGCCTTAATTAGGAATTATGCTAGAATAGGAGATTGTAAACCTAGAATATAAAGGATAGTATTATGTACAGCAGAATATCAATAACAGAATGAATATTCCATCTCCTTTAATCTTTACATTCCATTTGAGGGTGTATATGTTTCAGGGTGAATCTTTAGAAATCTAGGTAAGATTTTGAGAAAAGAATATTTCTTGTAAAAGAATAAGAAGACAACAGAAACTTATGGGATATGGCATTGATACTGAGACAAAGTTTGAGGACATCCAAAAGAAAGAGAGAGAGAGAGAGAACACGGGTGATTGACCTAATTAAATGCAAAATTACATGCATGTTATTAACAACTTTTGGCCTGCAAGCCCACCCTTAATTGTCTTTAGCAAAGGATCTTTGCCCTAATCAAGTTTCCATGAGACATCTTATCTATTTTTTAAATGCCTGAAGGTCGGCATAGTACTTGGCTATCCAACGTTTAATGACCTTCACCTCAATTTTGCGTTGATTTACCAACCAGCCTGGATCAGTAATGCTGTTTGCATTAAGTATATCCAAGCAATGAGACCCTGCAAAATACAATTTAATTTCATATTATAATATAAAAGAATTATTTTATATCTCTATCTCTTTTTGGTTTTTTTCCTTACGTACAAGAAAACAACATTTTAGTCATTGATATCCGAAGAGGTGGGTAAAGACACTATTAATGTCTAATAGCACAATGTGTACAAATAACCGTGATTGTTAGCTATTAGGCATGAATAATGTTTTTAGCCACCTTATCATTTATTACGAATGTCAATGACTATTAATTATGCTTTTTTGTAATGTGGAACGATAGTATGAGAATGTATATGAGCTGCCCCGAGAAAACTTTCTCAAATGCAACATATTTGAAATGTTACATTTTGTTTTCGGATTTAGCCCCTGTGAAAATAGTGATTTTGGAAGGTACCATTCTTTGTATGGACGGCAACGAGGGTGTCTGATATGTCCTCCAACACTCTGCGATGAGAATTAAACAAACGGTTGTTAAACTTGGTCAAGTAATACATAACATAAGTTGTTTATTCATGTTCATATGCTTACCCGCCACTACTGTAAGGATCTCTTAGCCCATTGGAGAAAATAATGTTGCTAGCGAACCTTTCAAGTGCTAGTTTTATATCCTGTTTGGCATCACAATTAATTTTTTCTAGCATTAGTTTTGAAATATGAAGAAGAAGAAAAAAGAAGAGTGATATAATTTTGAGAATATATATATAATTATAAGATAGTTGATTGATACATACATGGCCTCCAAAGTAAGTAGTGGCCCAATGAGGCCGAGGAGGGACGCCATACTGTGCCTTGCAGGATTTGATGTAGTCTTTTAGGTCGAATTGGTAAGCTGGAAACATGCTGTCGTTGCCGACGCCAATCGGAATCACCATGTCACTACATGTCTAAATACACCACAAATTATTAGTCATCACCATGTTATAAGGTGTGATTTAATAAAGATGCATTTTCTTTTCTTTTTTGTTTGATTTCGGGGAAAAAAAACTTTCAATAAAGCTTTCAATAAATTATTAGTCATCACCCTATTGTATTAGTTAAAGCTTTCAATAAATTGCCCTCGAAGTTTCGAGG
Source organism: Prunus avium (assembly GCF_965620075.1). Classification (NCBI taxonomy): domain Eukaryota; kingdom Viridiplantae; phylum Streptophyta; class Magnoliopsida; order Rosales; family Rosaceae; genus Prunus; species Prunus avium. The sequence continues at coordinate 30,255,355 of NC_142289.1, forward strand.
TTCATCTCATAAACTTTTTGCTAACTATTTACTTGGAGAGTTGAGGAGAAATACAGTTGGGAAATGAGTAGGATTCTACATCATCTTTTTTTTGGTCAAAAGGATTTTATAAGATTATGTAAGAATATTTTAATAAAAGCATGTGTATACCACATGATATAACGGCCGTGGCATACAAGTTATTTTCTGTTCAACCATTTAATAAACATTATTTGGAAAAATACTATTTGTCAAAGAAAGAAAGTAAGTAGTTTTCGTTTATATTATGTTGAATTTCTGTTTGGAAAAATACTATTTATATATATTTTTAAAGTTTATTGAATTTCTATTTTAGTTATTTTGAAATATAGGTGATGAGTTGTATAGTTTGTATATATATCTCTCTCTCTCTCTCTCTCGATATATAAAACTTGGCTTGTAGATATTGCAACAAATTTTAAGCAACATGTATAAAAGAAAAGGCAATATTCCTTTTGAATGGTGACTTAACAACCATGGAAAAGTAACATGTGCAACCTAGCTAGCATGCGCGCAGGTCAATGTGATCCCACAATCAACATCAAGAACATACACTCTCCAAAAAATATGCAGAGTTGCGCATGCGCAAAGTTACGTATCCATAACTCTGCTGGCTAAAGGAATATATTCCATTTTATGGAACACAATTGTTTATTGTGTTCATATAAATGATATATAGGGTTGAAATTAAATTAAATAAGTTGGTAATTGTCACCGTGACCATTGTTAATACTTTTTAAGTAGATCATAATTATTCATATCAATAATTAAGATAAGGTGACAAGTTACGTGAATAGTTATAATTTATTACCTGCCAACTCCAGCCCATATCTGTTTCAGATAAATTTCTGGGTTGATTAACATAGCATGACCTGTTTCCAGTATATGCAACAACGCCGGCAAATATTTTAGTAAGAGTATCATTTCCAGAAGCTCCATCAATGCCCCCACATACAACAGTGACTGGATATGTTGGTGGACTATTGTATTGAGCTGCTTCACAATACAAATTATCCAAGTAGTTCTTCAGCTCAGACGATTTGTTCAAGGGCCTAGAAAAGAAAAGGGTAATGACAATAAAAGTCAGAATTAACTCTCATCGTTTTTTTACACACACTTCCAAGATGTAGTAGGAGTTTGAACCCTAAACCATAACTCTCGTCATTATGTATAAATATCCTACGTAACAAGCAAACGAAAGAGAATGACAGATTAATCTTTAGAATTAACTCTTGTTATTATGTAAATGACAATAGAACAAAAGAGAAAAGACTTAAAAATTAGAATTAACTACTATAATTGTTTAAATGCCAACATGAAAATGACAAATGAAAAAAATAAAGAATCGAGAGGGCTACGTGCAAGCGTGGAATTTCTTGATTAAGTAGAATAACACCTATAATCATCAGAATTATCTAGCTCCGCGAGCACCTACCTGCAAGTGTGAAATTTCTCACTAAGAAATGAGAGGCCTTGAGGCTGAGAAGCAATTGCATCAATTTCAGACCACGACTTCTTTATAGTTTGGTAGCAAGTCTCACTCGCTTCCTACACATGCATGCCAATAAATAGTAATTGAGAGTTTTTTTTTTAATTAAATAAAATATTGATGCTAAGACAAACGGGTGAACTAAAGGAAAATATATTACTCTAAAATCTTTGGTAACAATTGAATAATATCCATCCTCCGGGGGAACAATGTCATCAAAGTAACGAATTGGAGCTGATGAGGCTAGAGCTCCTAGAGCAACATGGGGGTATTTTAGCCGAAACCATGAAGCAAGCACTGCATCAAAAATACAAAATGAGAAAGGAAAAATAATTAAAAACATGGACAAAAACTTTCTGGATACTTAATTAATCAATCGTATTTGCAGAGATGGGTATGGAATCACTCACTTCCGCCATACGATGCCCCAATAACAATCACCGGAGAATGCTGAGCATGGAGTTTCTTCTTTACGTGAATGAGAACCTCTGCATAATCTGCTAGTGCTTGGGCTGAGTTGAAGTACCCAAGAGTGTTTGCATTTTGAAATGCCTCTTCCCTTGATCCGAATGGGACCGATTTCCCATAGTACCGGTGCTAGAATGAGAAAAATAAAAGTCTCAAAACTAAGTAACGTATAAGAATTCACCCTAATCAGTGTTTATCTGGCAAGAGAATATTTTCCTATATATATGAATCAATGTTTTGAAAGGCGAGGCGTTGATGCAAAGCGTTTTAATCGCGCTACGCCTTTTGAACATTAATATATATATATATATATATATATATAAGTCCATGTGTTAATATATTAATTTAAAAGAAAAAGAAAAAGGTAAGTATAATAAAGGCTACAGCTGCCAAGAGTTAGAAAAGGGCAAGAATCTTTGGTCTTTATTTATGAAAGTCCGAAAAAACAAAAGGGCAAGAAATATATTATTAATATTGAAACTGAAAGCTACAGCCTACAACTTGCGTTAAAGGCTACATTTTTTTTTTGTTTTGGTCGAAAAGGCTACAGCTTACGTTTTTGGTAAATGAATTTCTCACTCCCCTTTTATTCATATACACTCCTTTTTTGTTAGAAAAAATAGAGTGTAAGTGGATAAAAAGGGAGTGGTGGTAAACTAAAAGCTACAGCTTGCGTTTTCTATTTTTCAAAACACTCAAGTGAAACGACGTCATTTCATTTAAACCAAAAAAACAAAAGAAAACAAGCGAGTCTTCTTCCTCGCAGAGTCATCTTCCTCGCAGCCATTTTGCAGACTCATCTGCGTAATCTCTTCCGGTTCAGAATTGTCTAGATCTAGCGCCGCCTTGCTCTGCCTCGCTACGCCTGGCCACGCCTTGCAACGCCTCTCACGCCTTCCCCGTGCTAAACGTGCAACTCGCGAAACAGCCGACCGCCTCAGGCGATTCCCTGCCGCCTCGCTCCGACGCGCGGGCCGAGACGCGCGAAGGCATGCCTTTGAAAACACTGATATGAATATTTACGTCTATCTATCGGTATGCGATATACATACCTCTATAAATATCTGGAGAGCTTGGAACTGATGGGCGTTCTCACTGAGAAAGCCAATAATAGAGAGATCAACATCAATTGCTTCTTCTTCGCCAAGGTAAGCAAATATTGGTGCACTAACATTGGAGCCACCCCAATGCTTGAAATTGATCAAATATCTTTGTTGAAAAGTATTGAAGCTATCAGGCCTGAAGTTGAAATGGTCAAGTGTTTGGTTATAATAAAATGTTTCAAAATCATTAATTGGATCAGCAGCAGACATAGTTTTCTGCTGGTCGTGTGTAAAATAATTTCCGCGTAAAAATGTTCCTCCATTTGGACTCAGCCGTGGGATATTCAGGTGTGCAGAAGAAACTGAGGTTTTGATAGAGAGAGAAACAATTAGCACAAGGCATTGAAGTAAAGACATGAGTAGGTTAATTTTGTAGCAAAATGCTATTGGAGAGTTTGAGTTGTGTGATTTCAGAGCTAAGAACAGTTATATATATAGACTATGAGATACCAAAGAATGGAAGAGAATTATTATTATTACTTTTTGGTCAACAAGAATAGAGGAGAATATTTCACTGTTTTGACTAGTCAAAAATCAAAGAAGTATATTTCTAATGGCCGGCGAAAATCGTTGGCCTTACTGGCAACAATATTTAATTACAGAAATAATTAATCACTCTTTTTACAATTTAATAAAAGCAAAGAAAGTCTGCTTATAATCTGCTCTTCTCAGGGATGGATTGGTTGAACCCTTGGTGGAAAGTCCTTTGGAAACTCAAATTACCCCCAAAAATTCTTTACTTTTTTTGGCTGACTTTTCAAGGAAAAATCATGTCCAATGAGCAGCGAGCCCGTAGGTTCCTCATTAGTGAGCCTGATTGTCGCATCTGCAATTGGCATACGGAGTCTACCTTACATATTCTTAGGGACTGCACTAGAGCCAAAAAGGTTTGGTACCTCTTCCTGAACACTAACCAGGATGCTCTATTCTTCCACGCAGAGCTACACCCCTGGTTACTCAGCAATTTTTGCTCTAAATTGACGTTCCTGCAGATCCCTTGGAAAATTTTGTTTGGTGTCATTTGCTGGCATCTTTGGAAATGGAGGAATGATTTTATTTTCAAAAATAAGTAGGAGTTGCCTTTCAATCCTAGAGATTTGATTCTGTCTGCTACTAAGGATTGGATCAGGGCTTCTACTAATTATCAACTGGGAGGTGGTAAAATCCAAGTTAGTTTGGCTTGGACCCCCCCGGAGAATGGTGTGTTAAAGCTAAATGTGGATGGATCGCTCTTGACTAGTACTGGGTCCATTGGAGCTGGAGGAGTCATCAGAGATCACATGGGCAACTGGGTTGGTGGTTTCACTGTCAATTTGGGAAAAGGCCAAATTCTTGAAGCTGAGCTGTGGGGTTTATTTTTTGGCCTAAATCTAGCGGTTAAAAGAGGAGTCTTGGATATTATTGCTGAAATGGACTCTGTCAATGCTGTAAATCTCATTCTGAGTAATGAGCTGAACCATTGCCACCCTTTGGCTGGTTTGATTAGCAGCTGCAAGAGGCTTCTGAGCCAATTTCCAAGAAGTAAACTTCACCACATCTACAGAGAGAAGAATGCTGTAGCTGACAGACTGGCTGCTTGGAGCCATGACATTGATCTGGGCTGCTGGGTTCTTGAGGATATTCCGATTTGGCTTGAGCCCCTGCTGATGGATGACTCAATAGGAGTCACTAAGACCCGCATGATTAGTTCTGTTTAGTTGTTTTTGTTCTTTTTGCTTTTTGCTTTTCGTCCTTTTTGGGGTCTTTACCCCCCTTTTTCACCCAAAAAAAAATAAAAGCAAAGAAAGCGTAGATGAGTTTGGCTAAGTTGGTTAGAGTGGATGTGCTCTATATATTCTGCACTTGAGTTCGAATCCATCTCCCCATAATTTAGATTAGATTAAAGCATAAGGATACTACTTGTCTCCTTACCGGTAAGGAGATCTCCTTCCTGCAAATCATAGTTTGACATATATGCAAAAGTAATTTATCAAAAACACAAAAAGATAAACTTATGCACACATATCATACTGCTATTGGTAAAAATGTAGTAGCTCCTACTTACCTAGTAAGGAGAAAAGTATTTTTCAAAGTGGAATGTCGCTTGTATAATAATTTTAAAAAAAGCAAAGAAAAAGGAAGAAGAAAAAAAACTTGTATGCACGAAGGGAAAAGTTAATGATAGTCCATGGAATCACATGGAAAATTAGAGTCACATGTATTCGAAAGCCACGATTTACCAAATCATTAGTTTTTAGGAAATCAAGTTATTACATCTCCTGGAAATTGTCAGGAATCTTCTTTAGGATAGTTTCCAAGTTTATAGGGGCCATTCTGTATTTCCAATCAAACTTCAAGTTCAGATCAGAATGAGGGATGGACTAAAGTTTGGTATTTTTTTTTCTCTCTTTTTTATTTTACATTTTTTTATGTAGCAGGTTACATATGCTGGGTGTTCTTGGGTTGTCATGGCTTCAAGGGAGTTCTGGATTTTTGTTCATTTTTTGTGTAGCAGGTTACTAAATGCATACTCAGGATTTTGTCCATTCAACTTGTTCATTTTTAGTGTTGGGTTTCTGGGTAGTGAACTTGATTCACTTGAATGATCTTTGACTGTTTCATACTTGATAAAGGTTTTCAATTGGGGAATTAATGTCGATCTTTAGTTACTGTTTAGATGTTTTCCTGGTATTGCTAGCAATTCAAAAGCAGAAGAATCTTCAAATTGTGAACACTGATATATGTTTTGCATTAGGTTCAGTCAGCTTTCAATATAGAGGGAGGCCAAGAAAAAGCAAATGGGGGCATTGAAAAAACTTATACTAGAGAGGTGAATTGGTGTATTAGGGTGTATCAAGGGTATTATTGTAGTTAAATAAGGTATACTTAGTTAATTTTATATTTTGATTTAAATATTAAGGTGTACTTAGATTATAAAGTATACTTAATTAATTTTAGTGTTCGTTTAACAATACTCTATATTATTGATAAAATAGAATTACAATCTTTGAATAAAGAATTCTGTAGGAACTTCTAGAAGTTCCTCAAACTAATTATAAGCATGTATGTATAAGACCAAACAAGACAAACAATGAGATAATATCCATTAGAAAAATTGTGAAGATAAATAACACCACCTCTAGTGTCCTCCCAACAAGCCAAACATGAAAACCAGAGTGTTGAAGCTTGTTTTGGTTGTCATGTTTGGTTGCATTAGAATGTGAGCATTTAACTTAAAATTAATTGGTGGAGAAACTCAAGATATCACTATTGCAAGTTTTTATTGTTTAATGTGAAATATTTTCAATACGTTCATTTTTTTGCCTAACATGTCGACAATTCTTATCCGGTGACGTGAAAGCATGTATGGTTGTTGAGCCTACCACATAAATCATTTTATATATTAAAATGTGAGCATTTAACCCAAAACAAATTGAAAATTAAAAAAGGACCCAAATTTTTTTAAACAGTTGCATAGCTTCCATACTACACTCCAGACAATGAGGAGTAAGATTATTTTAAAGAAATAGTAAGTTAAAAAGGAAATACTTGTCGGTTAGTTAGTCAGTTAATTAATGTATAAGTTGAAAGCAACAACAAAGGTTATCTGAATATAATAACTTGACCCAATCAAAGCAACTACACAGAAAAGGTATATCTCAATCATTTTTTCAAATAATGTTCGAATCTTCTAGGATTAACTTATGGGAGGGAAAAATCTTTTTTTTTTTTTTTTTGGGGTTAATTGCCTACAAATCATTATTTAATTAAATAATTATCTAATTAAACATTCAATTGATGTAATTAATTTCCAGACATTAGACAGTTTGTTCGGCATTTTTGTATTATCCTCAAGTACATTCGCAAGGGCGGAACTAGAAATTTTTCAACGAGTGGGCTAGCTATCCTCAACTATGTCCTGCTTCTTCAAAACATTTATAGCATCAAATATTCCATATAGAAAAACCCATCTAGAACATTTATTAATCGTGTATGCTTCTAGTTAATTAGACAATTAAACATGTCCTATGGGCACTTCGTGAACTTTTTCCCCAAAAAAATGAAGAAATGGACGAGTCTGTACTCTGTATAGCCTAAATTTTTGTGCGACCTATTTGTTGGATCATAAGTGAAAATTAAAATAACAACCATAGCATATTAGTACCATGGGCTTATAAGGAGTTTAGGGTTTAGGAGTTTGGTTATTCTCCCATTACGAATTAGTTTCGGAATGAAACATCGGCTTCCTTCAATCTTCTTTTTTCAATAGTTCCATCAACAAGTATTATTTGGTTGTCATTGGCTACTTTAATGTAATTAATAATCAAAATTAAATGAACTGGCCGGGTATAATTTCTTACCAGTTTTCCGGAACTATTACTTCCAAATTCCAATATAGTGATAGCATATAATTTTCAAAAGAGAGTTCACAAATTTAGAAAGAAAACGAAAACCAAAATACCACTATCCCAACTTACATGAGCACATGATAAGGTATAACACACCATATTACATTAAAAAAGAACAATGTGTAAAACCCAGTTTGAAAATACTCATGGTAAGTTGGGTAAAAGAAAAAATGCCTAGTTGTTTCGACTTCATGTTCAATTTCGAGTCAAATATATGTACTGTTAAATATGTTTTAGATTCTTAATTGGTTTTGTTTTTCTAAATAATTCTTTTAGTTAGATATCAATTGGGTTATTTTTTCTATATCAAAAGACAAAGTTGAACTTGAAAACATTGGAAGTTTTTGTTGTTGGGAATGATTGAGCGAACCGGAATTCAAACTTGAACTACTAACACTTCCCATAAGATCACGGCTCCTGAGAATAGGAACAAATTGAGCCAACCATAGAGAATAGTTGGATCGATCAGCTTTATTGTGACAGCAGTGGAGAAGGTGATAGAATTCATAGTTTCTGTAACTTATATTTGTATTTTGGATCTGTTTGGGAGAAAGGAAAACAAACTTAGATGAGAAAAAGAGAGAGAACGTTGCTCTGAATTTAGAAACTGAAGAGTGTGTACTATTCATTCTATTTCACTAAGCAAAATATATCTGTTGAGGAGAGAGCGAAGAGAGATTCTTCTCTAACTGCCTTTACACAAGATTTGATCCTAGCCGTTAAAACTATCATCCTATGAGATGATTACATCTGTCACAATCTAACACAACACTTAAGAAGCCACTTGGACTATGATCCAACGGTCCATATTACAACCAGCAGAAATAGCATTTAAACTAAAAGAATAAAATTCAAACTGAAAATAAAGCTTTGGCGCCAGGGACTTCAGCTCAAAGGGTTATACATCAACACTCCCTTCTAACCCTTTGGCTGACTTTACTCCAAGTAGATCTCTGAGATGCACAAAACGATCCTTGGATAAAGCCTTGGTTAGGATGTCTGCAATTTGATCTTCAGTTCTGCAGTAGATTAGCTCAATCTCCTTTGCTTGGATAGCTTCTCGGATGAAATGAAACTTTCTGCTAATATGCCTGGATTTTTTATGAAAGACAGGGTTCTTTGCCATTGCTATGGCAGAGGTGGTATCACACAAGATTGGTGTGCCTTCCACTTGCTCCTCTCCAAAGTCTTCAAGTACAAACCTTAGCCATTTAGCTTGTGATGTTGCTTCAGCAGCACTCACATATTCTGCCTCTGCAGTAGACAGAGCTACTGTATTTTGTTTAATTGAAGCCCATGAGAACATACCAGATCCAAGAGTAAATACATACCCTGAGGTACTCCTTCTGTCATCCTCACTACCTGCCCAGTCACTGTCACAGTAACCTATTAAGGTAGCTGCCTTACCCTTCTTAAACTCAATTCCATAATCCAGTGTGCCCTGAATGTATCTCAAGACCCTTTTGGCTGTTCCCATGTGTTTCCTAGTAGGATTGTGCATGAATCTAGCAAGCAAACTAGAGGCAAACATTATGTCTGGTCTAGTAGCTGTCAGATATAGCAGGCTGCCTACAATCTGCCTATATTCACTCTCATCTGCCATCTCACTTCCATCTTCCTTGCACAACCTTTCACTTGCAACCAATGGAGTTACCACAGATTTACAACCTTTCAAACCAAATTTCTCAATCACTTTCATTGCATATTTCTTCTGATGAAGAAATATATGCTTATCTGTTTGTACTACTCCCATGCCAAGAAAATGGTAGAGTAGTCCAAGATCAGTCATCTCATAATGTTTCATCATGTCATTTTTGAATTCTTCAAGTAGCTTTGCACAACTTCCAGTATAAACAATATCATCCACATAAAGAGAGACAATAAGAATACCTGAACCTTCATCAGTTTTGATATAAAGTGTAGCTTCACTAGGACTTTTCTTGAATCCTGCTTTGTTGAAGTAGGAGTCAATCTCATCATACCAGGCCCTTAGGGCTTGTTTTAGTCCATACAAAGCCTTGTTTAGCTTATACACCTTGATTTCTTCATTCTCCTTCACAAAACCCTGTGGCTGCTCCACATATACCTCTTCCTTTAAGACTCCATTCAAAAAAGCAGACTTGACATCCAGTTGGTACAGATTCCACTCCTTTTGTGCAGCAAGAGCAATCAAGGTTCTAATGGTGTCTAACCTTGCCACTGGGGCAAAGGTTTCATTGTAATCAATCCCAGGCTTTTGTGAGTAGCCTTTATCCACTAAACGAGCCTTATTTTTCTGCACAGTACCATCGAGATTAAGTTTGGTCTTGTAGACCCATTTTACACCAATGACAGGTTTATTAAAAGGTCTTTCAACAAGCTGCCAAGTGTTATTCTTCTCTATCATTTCCAACTCAGCTTCCATTGCCTTTCTCCAAGACTCATTAAGATCAGCCTCTTCAAAATTCTCAAGTTCCATAATGCACATATTACACTGAGCCATAATGTCATTAATGCTTTTCCATTTCTTTGGTGTATGATCAATAGCTTGAGAACTTTCTCCAATGCTTTCATCCTGCAGAGTAGTGTCTTCATCTACTTGTGTTTGTGAATCCAAGCTTTGACTTGATTCATCTTGTGCTGTGACTTCTTCATCTATTTGCAGTGGTGTATCCAAGTCTGGATTTAGAGCATAGTCTTGATTTCCAGTAGGCACAAGTACTGTCATTTCTCCTTCTCTAGCATTCTCCCATTTCCATAAGCCATTTTCATCAAATTTCACATCTCTGGACAGAATAATCTTCCTAGTATTTGGATCAAACAGTCTATATCCCTTTTCACAGAGACCATAGCCTACAAAAATACACTTGTGACTGTTTTCTTCAAGCTTATGCCTCAATGCTGAAGGAATAAGCACATGACAAGGAGATCCAAATATCTTTAGGTGTGCAATTCCTGGTTTTCTGCTAGTATAGGCCTCAAATGGTGTTACCTTATTGAGAGCCTTGGTAGGACATCTATTCAGCAAATAGACTGCAGTATTTACAGCTTCTGCCCAAAATTCATAAAGTATACCTTTCTCTGCAACATGGATTTGGCCATTTCCACCACTGTTCTGTTCTTCCTCTCAGCTACTCCATTTTGCTGAGGGGAGTATGCCACTGTTAATTGCCTTTGAATGCCAGATTCTTCACAAAACCTGTTAAATTCTCCTGACAAGAATTCTCCACCCCTGTCACTTCTCAAACTCTTTATCTTGAACCCACTTTGCAGCTCAGACATAGCCTTGAATTTCATAAAACACTCCAATGCACTTGATTTGTTTCTAATGAAATACACCCAAGACATTCTAGTATAGTCATCTGTAAACAGCAGAAAATACCTGTTTCCAGATAGTGATTCTGTCTTCATTGGTCCACAGATGTCTGTGTGAACCAATTCCAAAGGGTTTGAAGCTCTCCAAGTGGATTCCAAAGGGAAAGAATCCCTATGCTATTTTCCTTGCATACAACCATCACACACCAATGACATCTGCTCCAAGTGAGGTAAGCCATGAACCATCCCTTGATTCTCAAGCAGTTTTATACTTCTCTCATTTAAATGTCCCAGCCTCTTATGCCATGTCTGCAAGCAATATGTGACACTTGCTTTTAGGACCAACTCACTCGCAGGCATCATTGTCAATGGAAAGCATCTGTTGTTTGTCATTTGCACCTTCACAATCAAGTTTTCTAGTGACTGATTATCATAAACACTCACCATATTTCCTCCAAACACAAGGTGATAGCCATGTTCCATCATTTGCCCAACACTAAGCAAGTTTTCTTCAAGACTAGGCACAAGCATTACTTCATAAATGTGCTTCTTACCCAACTTGGTTTTTATTACCAAAGTTCCTTTTCCAGCAACTGGAACCACTTCTCCAGTTCCCATCTTCACCTTAGAGGTCAAATCCCTTTGAATATTCACTAAGAGTCCCTCATCTCCTGTCATGTGGTTACTACAACCACTGTCAATATACCAAGAGTGATTTACCTTCACATCAGTTGCAGCATTACACATATAAAACAAAGCACCAGTTTCTTCCATTTCATTTGCATAATTCACCTTATGTGCATTCTTATTTCCATTGCAGTCTCGGATCATGTGTCCAAATTTTCCACATCCATGGCATTTAGGCTTGCCTTCATACCAGCATTTGCCACAATGTAACCTATCACAATGTTTACAAGCTGCTATGTTTCCATCATTAGGCTTCCAATTTTTCTGAAGCCTTCCAATTTTTCTGAAAACTTTGATTTCCAGGAAAACTTTTCTGAAAACTCTGATTTCCAGAAAAACCTACATTCTTAGGCTTCTTTTCTTCAATATTCAGACTAGCAAAAGCCCTCTCTGAAGAGTTCTCAGTGTGCCTATCCAATCTGAGCTCAAAACTCTTCAAAGAAGCAACCACTTCTTGAACTTCCAGAGTTTCAAGATCCTTAGAGTGTTCTATCACAGAGCATATAGAATCATATGACTTTGGCAGACTAAACAATAGTTTCTGCACAATTCTCTCCCTAGATAGCTCTTCACCATAACTCTTCATTTGATTCAACATATTAAACAATCTAACAAGATAGACAGATAGAGATTCACTATCCTTCATGCGAGTATATTCAAATTCCCTACGCAACCCTTGCAATTTGACATTTCGTACCTGTTTATCTCCTCTGAATTCCAGCTTCAGAATATCCCAAGCTCCCTTCGAGGTCTCCTCATTCACAATCCTTGGGAATAGCTGATCTGAAACTGCACTTTGGATCAATCCAAGTGCACGAGCATCCTTCATCAGAGTCTGAGCCACCATGGACTTCTCAGTGTCTACAGCCTCCTCTTTCTTCTTCTTCAGATCTGAGTCATTTAACCCATTCTCGACCAGATCCCACAGACCATGCGATTTCAGAATAGTCTTCATTCGAATACTCCAGAATTCGTAGTCTTCTCCATTGAAAACTGGTGTTCGAAGCTCAGCCGGTCCCGATCCTGCCATATGAGACACCTGGATGCAAGAACTCGCCACTTCGATCTTCAAATCAGCTCAACGATAGCTCAGATCGAGCTCGATTTACTGTTCACAGATCACGCCCAGCTCAAACAATCGAACTTGGCTCTCTGATACCATGATAGAATTCATAGTTTCTGTAACTTATATTTGTGTTTTGGATCTGTTTGGGAGAAAGGAAAACAAACTTAGATGAGAAAAAGAGAGAGAACGTTGCTCTGAATTTAGAAACTGAAGAGTGTGTACTGTTCATTCTATTTCACTAAGCAAAATATATCTGTTGAGGAGAGAGAGAAGAGAGATTCTTCTCTAACTGCCTTTACACAAGATTTGATCCTAGCCGTTAAAACTATCATCCTATGAGATGATTACATCTGTCACAATCTAACACAACACTTAAGAAGCCACTTGGACTATGATCCAACGGTCCATATTACAACCAGCAGAAATAGCATTTAAACTAAAAGAATAAAATTCAAACTGAAAATAAAGCTTTGGCGCCAGGGACTTCAGCTCAAAGGGTTATACATCAGCAGAAGGCAGTGGGCACGGTGGCAATATAAGTGGTGGGTGTAGCACTGTAGGTAGGGTGGGAAGAAGCTTGGACGTTGTCTGTATTGGCCATTAGAAAAGAGGAAAAAGGTTTGGGAGAAGAAAAAAAAATTAATTGAATGTCGTTAGACAGAAATCTTGTGATACCATGTAAAATATCAAACACACTGATAGTGTGTGATGGAGGGTTTGTATTTATAAACAAACTATGCAAGAGCTGAGTTACAAAGATAAGATAGGACTCCTCCTTTAAGAGGTTATCCTTATCACAGAGTTTGAAATACAAAAACAATCTGAACAAACTATCAAACTTTCAAACGTATACAATCCAATCATGATTTTGAATTCAAAGCTAAGAATAACCTTGGACTAACAAGTTAGCGTATATATTGCGATTAGTAAAACAAATTTATGTCATGGTCTGCAATGACCAAGTATCTTATGAGTACAAGTAGTTTTCACTAACCCATCATCTATTAGGATTCAGTGACTCTAGGCCTGTGTATTTTGTCCATATAGATAATTCGTGCTCAAACCTAGTCCATGTGATACCAAATTTCATGACTCATGATGAGTATAAATTGTGCATGCAAATGGACTTACAAGAAAAATATCTAGAAGCATATATTCTATATATCCTAAGATGTTATATGTCCTTCAACGTGAGCCATTTGTGTCATGGTCCTAAAGCGATTGACTGCTTCCCCCATTAAGGACCCCAAAACACGATGTGGACATGGACAACTACATACTTTTGGATATTCTTGCACTTAGATATGGACATTTTTGCACGCCCAAGGGGGTGTTGACTATTCAATTGGCATTTTAAGATAATAAAAGAAACGCTAGCGGGGCAGGTCTTAGGTTTGAACTCCATGGCATCGTAGTTTTGTGCGTGTGTGAGAAATTCCCCTCACCTCTAATTTAGACTATCGCTAGTCCTAAAAAACAAGATAATAAAAGAAAGATGGAATGCGACCAGCGAATAATTCTATGCAAGCAGACGCTTTTCTTGGGATGTGTGCATGTGTAAGGCGTGCCAACACGGTGACCTCGTTGGTCGATCGTGCAAGTGAGTATAGTATAGTGTGAGTAAATGTGCTAGATCTTGACTCTTAAACCGAGTGATCATGACCAAGGAAAGAACACCTCTCAGTTATTGGTTCGTTTACCTAACAACAAGGCTTTTTATATTATTAGCTCAGTGTCACCGAGCTCGGTGACTTGGACGATACTCCCACAAATAAACTTAAAAAGTTAAGAATATTTATGGAGACATGGATTAAACAATGCTCAAGATAAACTCTGAATCGAAACAAAGAAAATATCAAAACGATTACAATAGATGGTGCTCAAGAACTTTGAACAACAAAGATCTTGTTGATATGATTACATGAAATTCTAAGAAAGTAAAAATAACTTTGAAAGTGCATTTGAGCAGTGTTTCGACTTGTTTTTATTTTCATTTTTTATTGTGTTGTCTGTCCATGTGTCTGAAATTGCTCCTTATATTTATAAAAGACTTAGAGGTACCGCCACTGTAAGCTCGACTCAAAATATCCCACTGCCCAAATCTTTGTGTGTCAGAGGCCTGGCGGTTTCCACCTCTCTCAAGAATCCCAAAGCTTCCTTTTAAGACTTTTTTTTTTTGTGAGTTCCAAGGTTGATCCCTCCTGACTATAAAGCACTCATTTAAGTCGGTCTCGTAACAATGAGCCTTTAAGGCCATCTCCTGTCATAGGGTTAAATGTAGTCCAAAGCTATAAATTTAGCTCTTCAAAATATTAATTTGTTAAAGAATAGTGTGTGGCTAAATTTTTCCATCTCCAGCCATGCAAAGCTATATTTTAGGATCCTTCATATTTTATTATTTTGAGAAAAACTATGGTACAACACTCATACATTCCACAACTATGTATTGTTTAATTTAATTAAACTCCTATTTAGAGACAATATTTCATATATGACACGTATACGTTGATAACATTTAAACAGGCTATTTTTTAAAAAAAACAATCCTAATGGCTAGCTGACGTCATCGATGATGTCAACGCGCCTTTAATATTGGTTGTTGGATATGCATTTACACGAGATATTTCATGCTCTTACCCACACTTGATAATTTCTTTTCTTAAAAAGCACATGCATGAGACTCACAAGAAAATTTGGCCTAGGCCAAAGCTGGGCTACAATTGGCATGGTTAGAGGGCTAAAGGGACAAATGCGGCCCTCCAAATTTGGCCAAATTTGGAGGGCCGCCCATGGCTGGAGATGGGTTTTGCATTATTTTAGGGCTATATTTGTCCTATGACCCATGATTGGAGATGGCCTAACGTCACCGGTGATGCCCAGCAAGCAAGTACCCATATTGAGAGTCATTAAAACAATGGGCCATACATATGATATGTCATCTCTTAATTGTTGTCTTGATGTCCAAATTAATGGCGAGCCTATATTAATGAAATTTAAAAAACTAATGGTTCTTGTTTTTTTTTTTTTTTGGATTAAAAGCGATAGTAATTTTATTGATAACACAGAAAAAAGTACAGAGTAGCCGCAATGCCGAAAGTCTTTGAAGTAATACCCGTCCGTCAACCACGTTACATACCCAACCACGTCACATTTTTTTTATTTTTGCAAAACTGAATATTTGAGCATTATAAAAACAATTGTGTTAACCACATTTTTAATAGAGATGAGCCCTACATATGTAAGTCCTATCTCTATGCATTGGCGGACCCAATGAAGGACAACTGTGGGCACTTGCCCACACTTACAAAAAAGTTGCAGCTGTATAATCCCACCCAAACTCATATTTTTTAATTTCTTTTAGGTTTTTCTTAGGTGGAGCCCCCCACATGGCCCATCCAATACATACACTTTAAACTTAAAGTTTATATTAAAAAAGAAAAACCCTATGTTATAAAAGAAGAATAAAGATCCCATCAAGTACACATCATTATCCACACGATTGCTGATTTTTTTTTTTTAATAATATGCATGTGGTTAAGATAAGAATAATATCGGTGGCTGATTTTTTAAAAGTCCTCTTTTATGGTTCACTGTATTTGAATAATCCACACGATTGTGACCATAGACGACCGAATGTCTTTGTAGTAATAGAAAGAAAAGGAGAGACCCTTCCCGTCCGTCAACCATGTTACATATCCAACCAAACTATATCGATGTACACATCATTATCTAAGAAAGTTCTCTTTATTTGAATAATCCACACGATTGTGACCACAGACGACTGAAAGTCTTTGAAGTAATACTCGTCCGTCAACCACGTTACATACCCAACCACGTCACATTTTTTTTATTTTTACAAAATTGAATATTTGAGCATTATAAAAACAATTGTGTTAACCACATTTTTAATAGAGATGAGCCCTACATATGTAAGTCATATCTCTATGCATTGGCGGACCCAATGAAGGACAACTGTGGGCACTTGCCCACACTTACAAAAAAGTTGCAGCTGTATAATCCCACCCAAACTCATATTTTTTAATTTCTTTTAGGTTTTTCTTAGGTGGAGCCCCCCACATGGCTCATCCAATACATACACTTTAAACTTAAAGTTTATATTAAAAAAGAAAAACCCTATGTTATAAAAGAAGAATAAAGATCCCACCAAGTACACATCATTATCCACACGATTGCGGAATTTTTTTTTTTTAATAATATGCATGTGGTTAAGATAAGAATAATATCGGTGGCTGATTTTTTAAAAGTCCTCTTTTATGGTTCACTGTATTTGAATAATCCACACGATTGTGACCATAGACGACCGAATGTCTTTGTAGTAATAGAAAGAAAAGGAGAGACCCTTCCCGTCCGTCAACCACGTTACATATCCAACCAAACTATATCGATGTACACATCATTATCTAAGAAAGTTCTCTTTATTTGAATAATCCACACGATTGTGACCACAGACGACTGAAAGTCTTTGAAGTAATACTCGTTCGTCAACCACGTTACATACCCAACCACGTCACATTTTTTTTATTTTTGCAAAATTGAATATTTGAGCATTATAAAAACAATTGTGTTAACCACATTTTTAATAGAGATGAGCCCTACATATGTAAGTCATATCTCTATGCATTGGCGGACCCAATGAAGGACAACTGTGGGCACTTGCCCACACTTACAAAAAAGTTGCAGCTGTATAATCCCACCCAAACTCATATTTTTTAATTTCTTTTAGGTTTTTCTTAGGTGGAGCCCCCCACATGGCTCATCCAATACATACACTTTAAACTTAAAGTTTATATTAAAAAAGAAAAACCCTATGTTATAAAAGAAGAATAAAGATCCCACCAAGTACACATCATTATCCACACGATTGTTGATTTTTTTTTTTTAATAATATGCATGTGGTTAAGATAAGAATAATATCGGTGGCTGATTTTTTTAAAGTCCTCTATTATGATTCACTGTATTTGAATAATCCACACGATTGTGACCATAGACGACCGAATGTCTTTGTAGTAATAGAAAGAAAAGGAGAGACCCTTCCCGTCCGTCAACAACGTTACATATCCAACCAAACTATATCGATGTACACATCATTATCTAAGAAAGTTCTCTTTATTTGAATAATCCACACGATTGTGACCACAGACGACTGAAAGTCTTTGAAGTAATACTCGTCCGTCAACCACGTTACATACCCAACCACGTCACATTTTTTTTATTTTTGCAAAATTGAATATTTGAGCATTATAAAAACAATTGTGTTAACCACATTTTTAATAGAGATGAGCCCTACATATGTAAGACCTATCTCTATGCATTGGCGGACCCAATGAAGGACAACTGTGGGCACTTGCCCACACTTACAAAAAAGTTGCAGCTGTATAATCCCACCCAAACTCATATTTTTTAATTTCTTTTAGGTTTTTCTTAGGTGGAGCCCCCCACATGGCTCATCCAATACATACACTTTAAACTTAAAGTTTATATTAAAAAAGAAAAACCCTATGTTATAAAAGAAGAATAAAGATCCCACCAAGTACACATCATTATCCACACGATTGTTGATTTTTTTTTTTTAATAATATGCATGTGGTTAAGATAAGAATAATATCGGTGGCTGATTTTTTTAAAGTCCTCTTTTATGATTCACTGTATTTGAATAATCCACACGATTGTGACCATAGACGACCGAATGTCTTTGTAGTAATAGAAAGAAAAGGAGAGACCCTTCCCGTCCGTCAACAACGTTACATATCCAACCAAACTATATCGATGTACACATCATTATCTAAGAAAGTTCTCTTTATTTGAATAATCCACACGATTGTGACCACAGACGACTGAAAGTCTTTGAAGTAATACTCGTCCGTCAACCACGTTACATACCCAACCACGTCACATTTTTTTTATTTTTGCAAAATTGAATATTTGAGCATTATAAAAACAATTGTGTTAACCACATTTTTAATAGAGATGAGCCCTACATATGTAAGACCTATCTCTATGCATTGGCGGACCCAATGAAGGACAACTGTGGGCACTTGCCCACACTTACAAAAAAGTTGCAGCTGTATAATCCCACCCAAACTCATAATTTTTTTTTTTTTTTAAGGTCTTTCTTAGGTGGAGCCCCCACATGGCCTATGCCTATCCAATACATACACTTTAAACTTAAAGTTTATATTAAAAAAGAAAAACCCTATGTTATAAAAGAAGAATAAAGATCTCACCAAGTACACTCATTCTGTAATTTTGTGGAGAACTTAGTCATCAAGTTCACTTTAAACCCAAATATTTTTTGTTTGACTATATATCGGTTGGATTTTTTTTTAAGCCCCCAGATGAACAGAAGTCTGGGTCCGCCACTGCTTGTCAAGGCTTAGGATGAGACTCACCGCAAGCAAGCAATTGCTCACCAGCTTCTTGTCGGGGAGTCATTAGCCTTCGGAGGCAGACCCGTTAATCAAGACATAATAAAAACAAAATCAGCAGCGGCCTATTATGAAGCCAAGTCTATGGCAGCAAAGACCCCTTTACCAGAAATGAAAATGAGCACATCCACTTTCAAATTCTCTAATGCAATGATCAAGCAAGGCCTCTTACAAAACCACAAAAGTAGCCCTGAAGCCAACCCTTTTGATTTGCTGGCTGCAGTGTTTTGGGCGAGCATTGCGTGCTTAAAACCCCCAAAGAGTGGCACCAAGCACTCCCTCTCTATTTGTACCGACTTTAGAAAGAAGCTGTGTTCTGGGTGGCACTATGGCAGTGTCTTGCATTTTTCAATGCTTTCACTAATAGAATGGTCCAAGAAAGGTTTCAACATTATGGTGAGACGGTGTCAAGGTGGTTTGGGATAATTTTAGATGTTGTTTGTCGCATGGCTAGTGATATCATAAGTCCACAAGACCCACAATTTAGGAGAGTTCCGGATAAAATCAAAGCGCTTTTACTGTGTCAGCCAAACACTCAACAAAATATCAAAAACGCTTTTATGTAGTGTAAAAGCACTTTTAAATGTGACATCCAAACGACAAACTGCTTCTTTTGTAGAAGCCCTTATGTCATAAACGCTACTGGCATAAGCGCTACTGGCATAAGCACTTCGGGAAGAAGCACTCCTAAACGAGCCCTAAAGGGTAATTGTGTATCGCCGTTTTCATTTGTTGTTTTTTAAATGAAGAAACATAATACTTTACCCCCATCAATTAATTTTGAGAAAAAAATATTTTTCATTATTAAAAAAAAAAACAGTACTAATAGAAAGAAGAAAAATCGATACTTGTTAAGATAAATATTCTATAAGAACAGTCACATTCAAACCGAAAATTTGCTTTAATACGTTCTAAACAATAGAAACTTTGGGATGACATTGATACTAGAGAAACTAAGGAGTTTTCCGGGATGACACAGAAAAACTTGTAACCTAGATTGCCCTAATCTATTCCTTCCACGGTTTTAATTGTTTAAAGTGGTATCGATTTATTATTTGAATATGCCTGCAGCTCGGCATAATACTTGGCCAACCATCCTTTAATAATCTTCACCTCAACTTTGCGCTGCTTCACCAACCAGTCTGGATCAGTAGTATTTGCACCAACTATATCCAAGCAATGAGACCCTGTAAAATAAATTTAATTAATTTCACATACACAGTCCCCTTCAATTGAAGGCCAGCCCTATCAAAAAATTTCTCAAATATATACGGTCTGCCGCATCAAAAAATTTCTCAAATATAACTTATTTGAAGTGTCTCATTATGTACCATTTTTTGTATAGACTGCAACGACGGTGTCTGATATGTTCTCCAACACCCTGTGTGATAAGAAATATTACAAACTGTTAAACTTGGTCGAGTAAACTTGAAATATGTTGTTTATCAAAATAATAACAATTTGAATTTGGTTTGTGTAGTCATTTTTATGCTTACCCTCCACTACTGTAAGGGTCTCTTAGCCCATTGGAGAAAATGATGTTGCTAGCGAACCTGGAGAGAGCCAGTTTTATATCCTGTTCGGAATATAATTTGTTAGCATTCAAAACTACATATTAAAATGAAGGTCTGAAGATTTTTGATACATACATGGCCTCCAAAGTAAGTAGTGGCCCAATGAGGCCGAGGAGGGACGCCATACATTGCCTTGCATGTTTCGATGTAGTCTTTTAGATCGAATTGGTAAGCTGGAAACATGCTGTCGTTGCTGATGCCTATGGGTATCACCATGTCACTACATGTCTAAATAGGTCAACGTCAATTGAATTATAATGAATTTACCAATAATGTGATCTAATGAAGAGAGATTTATTTGTCATCGCGGGTTTAGTCCAATGAAAAAGGGCCTTCATTTGCAAATCATAGGTCTCAGGTTCGAACCCCATGTCATCTTGGTTGTGTGTGTATGTGAGAAATCCCCCTTTCCAGTAATTTAAACTATCGCTTATACTAAAATAAAATTAAAATAAAGAGATACTTATTTTTTTTAGTATTGATGAAGATATATTCACTACTAGAAAATGGGGGTAAAAACCATATATAACAAGGCCACTTCTATAGGTTTAACACATTGTTTTCATTGTAGTTGGTATATATATATATATGTATTAAATATATTTACAAATATATTGAAGTTTATAAATCTGACTTTGCACAAAAGAAAAGTCAGTACTTCCCCTGAATCGTGAAAGGCAACTCTTTGAATGATTGCTTAGCCAGATTTTTTTGGAAGCAAAGTGGACCTCATAATAAAGCTAGATATTTTTCATTTATCAAAGTGTGCTCTTGGAACAATCAGCATCAAGAATATTTATCCTCCAAAAACATGCACCACATGTATTTGGGTGGGCTTGCACAAAGTTGCGCATGTGCAACCTTAGAAAGAAAGATAATAATTGAAGAATGAGGATTCGAACTTTGAGATATCTTTCAACATTTGAAAGAGAAATACACATAAATTAAAATCTAGTTCCTAACTAGTTTTGTTTTAGTGGTATTCATCCTTCCGATCTTAAAAGATATCTCAAGTTCGAATTTCCTCTCCTTAATAAAAAAAATCTAGCTAGTTGATCAAATGTATATCCTTTACCAAATAGTTATCTGGAGTCGAACTTAAATTTGAACTATAAGTTTTGGTCTTGTAATGTGAGCATTGTTATTAATCCTTATTATGTTGGTTATAATTGATCAATTAAGAAAATATAACAAGATAATTCCATTAATAAATAGATAGTTACCTGCCATTTCCACCCTACATCTGTTTCAGATTTATTTTTGGGTTCGTTAACATAGCATGACTTGTTTCCTTTGTATGCAACAACACCAGCAAATATTTTGCTTAGAGTATCATTTCCATGAGAAACTCCATCAATGCCACCACAGACAACAGTAACTGGATAGCTTGGTGGGCGATTGTATTGAGCGGCCCCAGTATACATTGACATCAAGTAGTTCTCCAGCACAGACGACGTCAACAACTGACTGAAAAACAAGAAAACAAGAAAAAATTTGTTCTTATTTATGCAAATATCCCAACATGTAAATATGACAAGAAAACAAAAGGGTAATGACAAATTAGTAATTAGAATAACTATCGTTATGTAAATATCCCAAAATGTAAACAAAAGAGGAATGACAGATAAATCAATAGGATTCGCTGATTTACTGTAGTGCCTCCTGAAAGTATGGTCAACTCTTAAATTGTATAACGACAATTAATCATTAGAATTAACTCTCATTATGTTAATGACAAGAACAAAAGAGAGTAATGACAAATTAATCATTGGGATTAACGATTGTTACGTAAATATCCCAACGTTTAAATGAGAAGAAAACAAAAGAATAATGACAAAATCAATATAATTATGTAAATGCCAATATATCAAAATGACAAGAACACAAAAAAGTAAATAACAGAACCATCAGAATATCCATCTACTTAGCTTAGCTTAGCTTAGCTTTTGAGGTTATTATGTAAATCCTATAACATGAAATTTCAAGGCTACCGACAAGCTACCTGCAAGTCCGAAACTTTCTGCTAAGAATTGAGAGGCCTTTAGGCTGAGAAGCAATCTCATCAATTACAGACCACGACTTTTTAATCGTTTGGTAGCAAGTCTCACTGGCTTCCTGCACACGCATGCATGCCCTTAAATCATAAATATTAAAAGTTTTTGTTTACTAAAAATGCTAATTAATTTACATAATATATATTGATGTTAAGAAAAAAAGTAAACAAAGAAAAAGAAATTACTCGAAAATCCTTGGTAACAATGGAATAATATCCCTTTTCTGGTGGGATGATGTTATCAAAGTAAAGGATTGGAGCTGATGAGGCTAGAGCTCCTAGAGCGACATGGGGATATTTTAGCCGAAACCAAGAAGCAAGCACTGTGTAAAAAGAAAAATAGAAAATATAAAGGGAGAGAGCTAAAACCATGGTTACAAAATTACTTAAAATTTAATTACTAATTAGCAGACACCTACTTCCACCATATGATCCACCGATAACAATCACCGGAGAATGTTCGGCGCGGAGTTGTTTCTTTACATCTATAAGGATCTCTGCATAATCTGCTATTGCCTGGGCTGAGTTGAAGTACCCAAGAGTGCTTGCATTCTGAAATGCTTCCTCCCTTGATCCGAATGGGATCGACTTCCCATAGTACCGGTGCTAATTAAGGAGAAAAATAAAAGTCTCAGAGAAAGTAGCATATAAGAACTCACTTGATCAACAGTTCAGATTAATACTTTGATTGATCTGGCAAGAGAACAATTTACTACACAAAAGTAGCCCCATACATCGACACGAATTTCTTTCCATACATACCTCTATAAATATCTGGAGAGCTTGTAACCGATTGGCGTTTTCACTGAGAAATCCAATACTAGAAAGAGAATCATCAATTGGTGCTTCTGCGCCCAAGTAAGCCAATATTGGTGCACTAACATTGGAGCCGCCCCAATACTTGACATTGATCAAATATCTTTGCTGAAAAGTGGAGAAGCTATCAGGCCTAAAGTTGAAATGGTCAAGTGTTTGTTTGTAATAAAAGGTTTCAAAATCGTTTGGATCAAAGTTAGACAAAGCTTTGGGTTGGCCGTCCGTAAAATAATATCCATGTTCAAATGTTCCTCCAGTTGGACTCAGCCTTGGGATGTTTAAGGGTGAAGCAGAAACTGGGGGTGTGATAAATAGAGAAATTGCAATTAGAAGGCATTGAAGAAAAGATACAAGTGGGTTCATGGCAAGGTTTCAGTTGTGTGTTTTCTGACCTGATTCTGAGCAGTCATATGGCTATATATACTATGAGAGCTCAAAGAATAGAAGAGATTATGGCATATATTGTATTGGCTTTATAATGGCCCGCTACAGATAGAAGTACTTAATTACAAAAAATCAGAAACCATCTACTCTTTCATCAACTTAATAAAAGCACAAAATCCAACTGGTCTAGTACAGTATAAAAGGGCCTTGACTTCAACACCAGTGGTCTCAGGTTCGAAACCTCATATCACTTTAGACTATCGTTTGTATATATTTAAAAATAAATAAATAAAAGCACAAAAAGCCCTTTAAGAAAATAAATTAAAATAGAAGCACAAAAAGAAAAGAAAAAGTGGGGATAGTTAATGATGATAGTCCTTGCTTATATGATTTTGGACAGGAATTCAGCAAAGAACTTTAAGTAAAGAGGATTTTTTATTGCTTCTCCCCACCATTGAGGACACGCACCTAAAATATTAATATGAAAATAGAATTTGTCCTAACATAATCTATTTGCAACTAAGCCGGGAAAATCATGTTTGTTTGGTCAATGGCCTACTATCATAATCTAATGAATAATTCCCTATGATGGAATTAGATAATTGTGTAAACATGCTTTTCAATTGATGTATATTTTCCAGTCTATATATATTAGTAATATTAGATCTATCCTTAATAGGAAATAGAGTTTCCAAACTGAGCAAAAAGAAAAAATGAGCAACATAACATTACTTAAGAAAATGGTTAATTTCAGTTTGGTACCCTGAAATTGTACTCTTAAGGCATGTTTGTCTATGAACTTTCAATTTTAACAATGCAGTATCCTAATATTGAAAATTTGTTGCAATGTGGTTCTATCAGTAAATTGACTGTTAAAAAATCTGTTAAGTGTTGACGTGGTGCATGTGAGACCCACTTTTTTGTTTAATTGAAATAAAATACTATTAAAAAACTATAATTAAATTTAATAAATCATTATTAAATATTAAAAAACCGGAAAAGCCCAAAAAAAAAAAAAAACTATTGCCCTACCACTCTCTCTCTCTCTCTCTCTCTCTGGGAAAAACTCAATGGCTCAAACTCCATTGTCGCTGCCCAGCTCCTCCCCACGCCCAAATCCATTGTTCTCTCTCTCTCTCTCTCTCTCTCTCTCTCTCTCACCAAGGCCCCAGCGTGACGACGACCAATGATTTTTGTTAGAATTCATAGCTTCTGGTATTTTAGTGTTTGGAAAGAAGGAAAGTTGAAGAGAAAATGCAACTATGGTGCTGCGAAAATAATAAAGGTTCTGATATTCATTTCACACTCCACTATTCAAATATAACCGTTAGGAGAGAGAGAGAAGTGAGATGCTTCTCTAACAGATTTACACCAAGATTAAATCCTACCCTTTGATCCTATCATCCTATGAGATGATTACACTTGTCATAATCTAACACTTAGATCCTAGGCTAGAGAAGAGACCACTTGGACTATGATCCAATGGCTCATATTACATCAGAAAAATTAAATCTTATAAAATGAAATTCAAAATTTGTAACTTTTGGCTTCAGGATATCAACTCAAGGGTTACACATCAACACTCCCTTCTAACCCTTTAGTTGATTTCACACCAAGTAGTCCTCTTAGGCAAACAAATCAATCCTTTGGCAAGGCCTTGGTTAATATATCTGCAATATGATCTTCCGTTTTGCAGTAAATAAGTTCGATCTCTTTTGCTTGAATGGCTTCTCTGATGCAATGAAACTTTCGACTGATGTGCCTAGTTCTCTGGTGAAGAACTGTATTCTTTTCCATTGCTATGGCAGAGGTGTTATCACACAGAATTGGTGTGCCTTCCACGTGCTCCTCTCCAAAATCTTCAAGCACAAACCTTAGCCATTTAGCCTGTGATGTTGCTTTTGCAGCATTGACATATTCCGCTTCTGCAGTGGACAATGCCACTGTGTTTTGTTTGATCGACGCCCATGAAAACATACCAGATCCTAGTGTAAATGCATACCCTGAAGTGCTTCTCATGTCATCCTCACTTCCTGCCTAGTCACTGTCACAGTACCTTATTAGTAGTTGTCTTTCCTTTCACAAATTCAATTCCAAAATCAAGAGTGCCCTGAATGTATCTCAACACCCTCTTGGCTGTTCCCATATGCTTCTTTGTGGGGTTATGCATGAATCTAGCAAGTAAGCTAGAAGCAAACATTATATCCGGCCTTGTAGCAGTCAAGTATAGCAAGCTACCTACAACCTGTCTATATTCACTCTCATTTGCTGCTTCACTGCCATCTACCTTGCATAACTTCTCATTCACAGCTAGTGGTGTTGCCACAGATTTGCAATCTTTCATTCCAAATTTCTCAATGAGCTTCATTGCATATTTCCTCTGGTGAATAAAAATGGTTTTATTTGTTTGTACTACCCCCATGCCAAGGAAATGATGAAGTAACCCCAGATCAGTCATCTCATAATGTTGCATCATATCATTCCTGAACTCTTCAAGTAGTTTTGGAAAGCTTCCAGTGTATACAATATCATCCACATAGAGTGAAACAATAATGATACATGAAGCTTCAGTAGGTTTGACATAAAGTGTTGCTTCACTAGAGCTCTTCTTGAAACCTGCCTTGCTGAAATAGGAATCTATCTCATCATACACAGGCTCTTGGAGCTTGCTTCAGCCCATACAAAGCCTTGTTCACACCTTAGTTTCTTCATTTTCCTTCACAAGTCCTTGTGGCTGCTCAACATAAACTTCTTCCTTTAAAACTCCATTCAGAAAAGCAGACTTTACATCCAATTGATATAAGTTCCATTCCTTCTGTGCAACAAGTGCTATCAAGGTCCTGGTAGTGTCCAACCTTGCTACTGGAGCAAATGTTTCATTGTAGTCTATTCCAGGTTTTTGGGAATAGCCTTTTGCCACCAGTCTGGCCTTGTTTTTCTACACAGATCCATCAAGACTCAGCTTGGTTTTATAGACCCCCTTAACACCAATGATTGGCTTGTCAAATGGTCTGTCAACTAGCTCCCATGTGTTGTTTTTCTCAATCATTTCCAGCTCAGATTTCATTGCATTTTTCCATGACTCTTCTAGAGCAGCTTCTTCATAGCTCTCAGGTTCTACAATGCACATGTTACATTGAGCCATGATCTTATTGCTCCATTTCTGTGGTGTGTGATCAATTGCTTGAGAGCTTTCAAACATATCCTCACTCTGTGGTGTAATAACTTCATTCACTTGAGTTGATGTATCCAAGGATTGACTTGGTTCATAGACTTCAAATTGCTTATGTCCTTCATTGCAGTTTGCCATTTGATTCTCAGCAATCATAGGGACTCTCATTGCACTTTTATCAGTGTTCTCCCACTTCCATAAAGCATTCTCATCAAAGAGTACATCTCTGGACAAGATGATCTTTCTGGAACTTGGATCAAACACCCTGTACCCTTTTTCACAGAGTCCATAACCCACAAAAATACATTTGTGACTGTTTTCTTCAAGCTTATGCCTTAGTGTTGAAGGGACGTGCACATAGCATAGTGATCCAAAAATCTTCAGATGTGCAATACCTGGTTTTTTGCCAGTGTATGCTTCAAATGAAGTTACCTTCTTGAGAGACTTGGAGGGACATCTATTGAGTACGTAGACTGCAGTGTTCACAGCTTCTGCCCAAAACTCGTAAGGAAGACCCTTTTCATGCAACATGGACTTTGCCATTTCCACCACAATTCTATTCTTCCTCTCAGCCACTCCATTCTGTTGAAGAGAATATGTCATAGTTAACTGTCTTTGGATTCCAAGTTCATTGCAATACTTGTTAAATTCATTTGACAGAAATTCTCCACCCCTATCACTCCTTAAGCATTTCACCTTATATCCACATTGTAGTTTAGTCATAGCTTTGAACTTCTTGAAACATTCAAATGCATTTGACTTGTTCCTGATAAAGTATACCCATGTCATTCTGGTGCAATCATCTGTGAACAACAGAAAGTACCTATTTCCTGAGATAGATTTAGTTTGCATTGGTCCACAAATGTCTGTGTGAACCAATTCCAATGGAAATGTAGCTCTCCAAGTAGATTCTGATGGAAAAGAATCTCTGTGTTGCTTTCCTAGTATGCAACCTTCACACACAACATAAGTTTTCTCCAAATGAGGCAACCCATGAACCATTTCTTGATCTTCAAGCAATTTGATGCATCTGTCATTTAGACGCCCCAATCAATCTCTTGTGCCATATATGTAGACAGTGTGTCACACTTGCCTTCAAGGCCAACTGATTTGCAGGCATCATTGTAAGAGGAAAACACATGTTGCTTGTCATCTGAACTCTAGCAACAAGATTGTCCAGTGACCAACCATCGAAGATGTTTACTACATTTCCTCCAAACACCAGATAGTACCCGTGCTCCACCATCTATCCAACACTAAGCAGATTCTCTTCAAGTCCAGGAACAAGCATCACTTCTTGAATGTGCTTCCTTCCCAATTTGATCTCTATCACAAGAGTTCCCTTTCCTGCAACCTAAACAATTTCTCCAGTTCCCATCTTCACCTTGGAAGTCAGATTCCTTTGAATGTTAACTAATAACCTTTCATCACCTGTCATGTGGTTACTACAACCACTATCAATGTACCATGAATGGTTCACCTTCACATTTGTCACAGCATTACATGCATAGAACAAAGTACAAGTTTCTTCAACCTGGATTGCATAGTTCACCTTATGTATAGTTTTATGTCCATTGCAGTCTCTGAGCACATGCCCAAACTTCCCACAACCTGTGCATTTAGGCTTTCCTTCAAACCAACACTTGCCATAATGCAGTTTATCACAATGTTTACAAGCTGTTTTGTTTCCATCATTAGAGACATTTGGTTTGGAAGTAAAATTAGGCTTATTATCCCATTTCTTTTCTTTGGATTTCCAGTTTTTCTGAAATTTTTGATTTCCAGAATAACCTCCACTCGTAGGATCCAACATTTAGACTAGGGCTAGTCATTTATAACGAAAACCCGACTTAACCGGCCGAACCGGATCAATTTTGGCAGGTTGGTCCGATTTTTAAACTAAAAATATTGAAATCGGCATAAACCCGAACCGGACCGGTGGTGAACCAATTTTGAACCGGTTTCAAATTTTTTAAACCGGCGAAACCCGAACCAGACCGAGTAGATGTAAATTGCCTAAAAATTCAAATTATGTGCACTCATGAGGAATCAAACTCTAGTCAGAGTTTGGGTACAAAGCCCAAATACCTCTAGACTAATGCATCTTCTTGTGGAATATTTGTACAATTGTAGTATTTATTACAATCTAACCGTCCCACAAACTCTCATTTTCTTTTTCTTTCCTCCTAGCCGTCATCATTTCTTTCCTTCTTTCTTCTCCTCTCTCCGTCTTTTTCTTCTTTCGTTCTTCTCTCCATCTTCTTCCTTTGCTTTTTCTTCTTTTCTTCTTCTTTCGTTATTCTATCCATCTTCTTCATCTGCTTTTTCTTCTTTTCTCCCAGCCATCATTCCTTCTTTCATTCTTCTCTCCATCTTCTTCCTCGGCTTCTTCTTCTTTTCTTCTTCTTCCTCCCCATACCCCCCCCCCCCAACCACGAAGTGATCCTCAAGCCCTCAATCTCAGTTCAATCCTCTTCCATCGATGTTTGCCGAACCAAACCAAACCGCACCGACTTCTCGGCATGCCGATTATAGTCGGTCTTGCATCTACTCGGCGCGGCGGCGGTCTGCAAAATGGGTACGCCGATGACCTCCGGTTCGGTGCTCAGCAACTCTTCCAAGCTACGGTTATCGAACCGTGAACAGCCCTAATTTAGACTAGCAAAAGCCCTTTCTGTAAAGTTTTCAACATGTCTATCCAATATAAGCTTAAAGCTTTTCAGAGAAGCAACTACCTCTTGAACCTCAAGAGTTTCAAGGTCCTTAGAGTGTTCAATCACAGAGAAAATATGGTCATATGATCTAGGAAAACTAATCAACAATTTTTGCACAACTCTTTCTCTAGACAGATCCTCACCATAACTCTTCATTTGATTCATTATATCGAACAGTCTAGCAAGGTATATAGATAAGGACTCACTATCTTTCATATGAGTGTATTCAAATTCGCAACGCAAACCTTGCAATTTTACTCTCCTTACTTGCTTATCTCCTCTGAACTCTTGCTTCAGAATGTCCCAAGCACCCTTTAAGGTCTCCTCGTTCACAATTCTGGGGAAGATTTGATTTGAGACAGCACCTTGGATCAACCCAAGTGCGCGAGCATCCTTCATTAGAATTTAAGCCATCGTAGGCTTCTCCACTTCAGCGACCTCACTCTCTTCTATCTTCTTCTTCTCCTTCTTTGGATCTGAAGCATCGAAACCATTTTCAACAAGATCCCACAACCCATGATATTTCAGAATGGTTTTCATCCGAATACTCCAGAACTCATAATTTTCTCCATTGAAAGCTGGCGTGCGAAGCTCAATAATGCCCGATCCTGCCATATTAGACATTGGATTCAAGAAATCACACCACCTCGATCGTCAAATGAGCTCGATCACAGCTCGAATCGATTCCAATCCTCTGTTCACAGATTTACGCCCAGTTTAGGCAACCGAACATGGCTCTGATACCATGTTAGAATTCAAAGCTTCTGGTATTTTAGTGTTTGGAAAGAAGGAAAGTTGCAGAGAAAATGCAACTATGGTGCTGCGAAAATAATAAAGATTCTGATATTCATTTCACACTCCACTATTCAAATATAACTGTTAGGAGAGAGAGAGAAGTGAGATGCTTCTCTAACAAATTTACACCAAGATTAAATCCTACCCTTTGATCCTATCATCCTATGAGGTGATTACACTTGTCATAATCTAACACTTAGATCCTGGGCTAGAGAAGAGACCACTTGGACTACGATCCAATGGCTCAGATTACATCAGAAAAATTAAATAAAAGGAAATTCTAACTTTTGGCTTCAAGATATCAGCTCAAGGGCTACACATCAACAATTTTGACAAGGCCGATTCTAGAGCCAAGTTGGAGGATTTTGAGAGGTTTGTGACACGAGTCCAAGGTCGTGAGAGTGGGGCTGATGTTACAGTTCGGCGATGGTCGTCCAGGAGAATAAGGAGCATGGTGGCAGCTAGCTAGAGCTGTCTAGCCCTCCCGATATGTTTCCATGGCTGCTTCAGACTCAGTGTAAGAGAGAATGGTGGATTTGGGCAGTGGCCACAACGGATCTGGGCATGGTAAAGGAGTTGGGCAGTGTCAAGGGAGGGAGGATTTGGGCAGTGGGCTTGGTGAAGGGGAGAGAGAGAGAAAGAGAGGGAATGGCGGATTTGGACGGCTGGGGGAGTGAGGGGGATGGGGAGCTAGGCAATGGCAATGGAGTTTGAGCGACAGATTTTTGCCCAGAGAAAGTGAGAGTGCAATGAAGGTTTTTTTTTCGTTTGCTTTTTTTAGTTTTTTAATATTGAATAATTATTTATTAAATTTAATTATAGTTTTTAATAATATTTTATTTCAATTAAACAAATAAGTGGGTCCCACATGGGCCACGTTAGCACTTAACAGATTTTTTAACTGTCAATTTAACAACATAACCACATACAACAAATTTTAAATACCGGGGGTACTACTACATTGTTAAAATTGAAATGGAGTGGACAACATGCCTTAAGGGGTCGTTTGGTACGGCTGAGTGTCATAGACTAGACTAAGTCCTGGGACTGTCTTGGATTGGCCTAAGCTGGATTAAGTACTGACCTACGTTTGGTATTGTGTCGGACTAAGAAGTTGGATTGTAAAAATATTGAAGACCTACGTTGGTGTTGCGTCGGACTAAAAAATAATTCTTGTAATATTTAAATTTAATTGGTGATTTTTACTTAAAAAAATATTTATATTGAATTAGGGATATTTAATTGGGGTTGATGTGTGAAAAAAATAATATAAAAATTATAAAAATTACAACAACAAAAAAAACTCATTCTCTCATTCTTTCCTCTTCCTTCCTCTCTCTCGCTCTTCCTTTCTTTCCCATCTCTGCCTTCCCCTATCTCTCGCTCTATCTTTCTTTCCAAATTTCCAAAGAGAAAAACGAAAAGAAACCCGATTAACTTTTCACAAACCAATTACCACACCACAAAATTAAAATTAAAAAAACCAAAACGCCCAAAACACAATTGGGATCTTATTGATCCATTTCTTCTTCTTTTGGCCATTACCAGAATGATGGTCGCGCTCGGCTCTGATCACCGAAGGCAGCTGAAAGACATCTTCACGGGATTCGACATGGACTCCGACGGCAGCCTCACCCAGCTCTAGCTCGCCGCCCTACTCTGGTCGCTGGGCTTCAAGCCCACCGACGACTAGCTCCACATCCTCCTAGCCAATGGAAACGGCACCGTCGAGTTCGACGAACTAGTCACCGCCATCTTGCCCGACATGAACGAGGAGATCTTCATCAACTAGGAGCAGCTCATGGAGGTCTTCCCGTTGTTCGTGAGGAAGAGAGGAAGAGAAGGAGAGAAGGAGAGAGTGAAGGCTATGTGGGTCGGACTAGCGCGTTCAAAATAGCACGCTCGCTATTTTGAGAACCACATTTCATCCTCACTGTATTGGACGAGCGAGTCCGGTGTTTTTTTGACTCATGGACTATACAATCCCATTTATGTTAGTCCCTCTTTCACCAAACGTGGATTTCAAAGTGTTATTTAACACTGTCCAGGCTAGTCCAGCCTACTAAACATATCCTAAGAGTACAACTTCAGGATACCAAACTAAAATTAACCCTTAAGAAAACACAAGAACAAAACAAAAAACAAAAGATTTGGGTTGTATATCATTGTCAAGAAAAAAAAAAGGTTCCTAGTTACTTTCATGTTGAATTTTAAATCAAAAAAATATGTGTACTGTTAATTGAATGGGTTTTAGATTCTTAATTTGAAAAAAAAAAATTATGCAAAACAATTTTTATTTATTTTATAAATATAAACGATAGTTTAAACTATAAGGAAAAAAGGGGTTTCACACACTCCAAAGGTGTCATAGGGGTTCAAACCTAAGTGTAATAGCATCTCCAATCGATGTGTCAAATTGCCACATGGACATGAAATGACAAAAATTGAAGGTTAAAGTTGCTCCAATCGAGTAGTCAAATCCTGCATGGATTTGAAGGCTATAAGATATATGTCAAAAATAACATATAAAAAAGCTTGATTTCAAATATTATTTTAATATTTTTTTAGTTATGGACCCCATTATCATTTACTCTTTTTTAAAACCTTATGCATCATATAGGCCTCATTTGTTTTTAAAAATATAATAAAATAATATGATATTTAGCATTTCAGGTGGAGTTAAATTTTGAATGCTGCTGAACGAACCCTAAAATTAACTCAGTACACCCTACTACCAAACTATTTATTAAATTACTAATTTACTCTAATATAAAATGACCAAAAAAAATATATTAAATTATAAAACAAATATAATTTTAACAACCTCACCTACTCAAGAGTCATGCTTTGGTCCGCCTGCTTTGATGAAAACTGATGGGTTAGTTTGTGCCAATCGATTTAAAGCCCCACCACTTCTTTTCTTTTTTTTTTGGACGAAATCACTGCAGTGCCAGTGCCTTTGTGCAGTTTTTGTTCCTTGATTTTTGTGGGGGCCTTCTGCTTTTGTGCCCCAACATTGGATTGGATTGGGTAGAAGATTAAAGCAGGGGGCTTTCTTAGTGGCGCACAATCAAGCATATACTTGATGAGATGAAGTTGTTGAAAGAACTTCAGGATCACTTGGGTTTGTTCCCTTCCTAAAAACTCTGCCATCTTTGATTTGATTTTAAAAGTTTGAATCTTTAACGTCTAGCAAAAATCCAAGTGAATTTTTCTGCAAAACTTTTTCTGCATGTGATGTCATGCTATATTGGAACAGGACATGGAACCACAAGCTATGAATTTGTATTAGGGTGTATTAGGGGTATATTTGGTAGTTAAATATGGTGTATTTTGTTAATTTTATATTTCAATTTAAATATTAGGGTGTACTCAGTTAATTTTAGGATTCGTTTAGCAACTTCCAAAGTATCAAATTACCACATAAGCCATCAAATTCAAATTTAACATTTTGCATATCTACAATTATGCTCTCTATTTTTTAGTTAAAACTTAGCTAAAAATATATAAAATCTATTTTAGGAGCTCTTTATAAACTTTTAACTCTAATCATACTCTCTAGTTTAGGGAGTCATAAATACTATAACTCTTTTTTAATTGGCCCATATCTAAAAATATATATATATAATAATTAGCATTAATTAAAGGTTTAAAATACTCATAAAATATAGCAGCATTAAATTATAGGGAAACATTAGGAGTCCTTTCTCTTTCCTCAGAACTATGAGCTCTTAGAAGTCTTCCTATTTTAAGAAGTGGATAGGGAGCATAGTTGGAATTATATTTTTCCAATTCCTTCTTAAAATTTGTCTGAGAAGGTGATTTAGGGATCCCATTATGGATGCTCTAAGACCATTGGTATGCAAGTTAAAACCTTTTTTCTC
Source organism: Prunus avium (assembly GCF_965620075.1). Lineage (NCBI taxonomy): Eukaryota > Viridiplantae > Streptophyta > Magnoliopsida > Rosales > Rosaceae > Prunus > Prunus avium. The sequence goes on from NC_142289.1 coordinate 30,289,706, forward strand.
AGCACTAGATCCAGTTGGCCAAAATGGTATTCTTTTAGGTAAATATCAATGTTGCTAGTTTTTGTCTATCAAAAAACAAGGTTGAGTTTGAAATTATGTGCATTGGCTAACTCATGAGTACGACCCTTCCCTACATAATAGTTGTACTTTTGTGCCTTTATGTTTTATGGCCCCATCATATGTCCCCAGATAAGACTAATGTGTATTTAAGTCTAACCCGTATATAGGTCAACTTTCTTGTATATATTCTAAGAGTATCTCCAACCGATATGTCAAATTCTCACGTGGACATGAAACGACAAAAATTAAAAGTTAAAATTGCTCCAACCGAGCAGTCAAATCCTACATGAATTTGAAGGCTGGGAGAGATATGCCAAAACCTATTCCATGTGATATCAAAGTGAATAGAACTTGTTCCTACAAAATCGACTAAGAAAAAGATACCTAAGAGCATCTCCAATGGAGATGTCAAATACAAAACACCTAATTTGAATTTGATGGCTAATATGGCTATTTGATATGTTGTATAACTTTATACTCCACCCGAAATGTTAAAAAATACTAATATTTTTCAATAGGTTTAAAAAACAATAAAAGCTGGTGGAGCCAAAAGAAATCCGATGGCACCAATCAAAGACAACAAACAGTAATAGTAATTAAAGCTAAGTGGGGCCAATGAAAATAAAAGATTCAAAACAAGGAAATAACGCCTGGGTATGTTGGCGTCAATTTTGACGTCTTTGCTCCAGCCATCTTTTTCATGTCATCAATGACAACTCGGTTGGATTGGATCTCCAAGTAGCTTCAATTGTTACCTTTTACAATGCCACATGTCATTTAACTAGTCAGTTGGAGATGCTCTAAGAGTTCGTATATTATTTTTCTATACATACATTAATGCATGTGAGACATTCGTGACAAAGTGAGAGCATTAAGAACGAACCGAAAAACACGATGTGTATGTGGATAACCTTATATACTTTTGTATACTTTTGCACTTCCATATACTCTTGATATATATATAATGGATGACTAAATGGAATACGCACGTGTTATCATCTCAAAAGTAGGATGACTTTATAAATTTCTTCTGTTCTCTTTTGGTTACTAATTTGGTATACATGCTGGTTCGAAGGGTGATTTCCCTCCTAGCAGTCTGCGCGCCAAGATCCTTGGGTCTTTTGGGTGTCTTTGTTTAAAACTTGTTCCCTTTTCTATGTGCTGGAACTTCCCAGCAGCTCTGCACATGTGGTCTTCCAAGCTCTTCCGTGGCTTTGTCTTTCAGCCAAATGTTGAAGCCTTTGCTGCTTCTTACTTCTAATTGTATGGGCTTTCTAAGATGGCAAGTCAACCTACCAAACAAATGGGCTAATCTCCTCAAGTTTTGGGCTATATTGGTTAATTTTAGTGGGCCATTTGGGTTGGGCTTTTTGGTTGGGATATTTTCTCTCTTGTGCTTACCCATATTTTTGGGCCTAAGAAATGAGCCTGAATTCCGAGGCTCCCAAGCGACCCGGAACCTCCATTTCTCGATCCATCAATGGGCCTCATGACAACTTATTACCATTCATACCACAACCCACTCAAGCAAGCCCCAGGCATTTGAGTGGCTTGGGCCCACTTAGGCTTGTAGCGTGGTTGGGTGTGAAATAATAATTTTCCGCTTGGCATGCTTTAATTTTATCGTCCTTGAAGAGAGACATGATGCTTGACAGGATAATTAGCATGTGCTCGTAAAGCTAGGGTATTTTATAAGCTCATCTCGATTCTTAGCATGACTGATCATTTATTTGGCATGGCACGTGGATTGTGGCTCGTGCGAGTGCGTGTGATGAATTTTTGCGTGCTCCCAGTCGGATATTTTCTTAATAAGGTGTGGTACTGGGCCGGGAATTTATTCGGGCCCAACTATGGATTTTTTGGGCCTCAACAATACCTAAGAGCATCTCCAATGGAGATGTCAAATACAAAACACCTAATTTGAATTTGATGGCTAATGTGGCTATTTGACATGTTGTGTAACTTTATACTCCACCCGAAATGTTAAAAAATACTAATATTTTTCAATAGGTTTAAAAAACAATAAAAGCTGGTGGAGCCAAAAGAAATCCGATGGCACCAATCAAAGACAGCAAACAGTAATAGTAATTAAAGCTAAGTGGGGCCAATGAAAATAAAAGATTTAAAACAAGGAAATAACGCATGGGTATGTTGGCGTCAATTTTGACGCCTTTGCTCCAGCCATCTTTTTCATGTCATCAATGACAACTCAGTTGGATTGGATCTCCAAGTAGCTTCAATTGTTACCGTTTACCATGCCACATGTCATTTAACTGGTCAGTTGGAGATGCTCTAAGAGTTCGTATATTATTTTTCTATACATACATTAACGCATGTGAGACATTCGTGACAAAGTGAGAGCATTAAGAACGAACCGAAAAACACGATGTGTACGTGGATAACCTTATATACTTTTGTATACTTTTGCACTTACATATACTCTTGATATATATATATAATGGATGACTAAATGGAATACGCACGTGTTATCATCTCACAAGTAGGATGACTTTATAAATTTCTTCTGTTCTCTTTTGGTTACTAATTTGTTCAAGTTCAAGTTTTGACGACCATCCAAATTTCAGTGAATGATGCCAGTCATGACATTTGCTTTGGTTTTACGTTTCTTATCCTGAAGGTGGAGTTTTCAAGCTTATGGAACATGAGGATTAGAATTTTCAAATAGAACCAAAGGACTGATTTGCAATTGTGCAGTATCAAATATGTATGGCATCGAGCGTTGGAAATAACCTAATCCTCATGCAGTAAACAACCAGTAGACAAGCAAACATAAGTGATGTGATGTATATTTATCCAAGAAACATGTGTCATTTATAATGTCATATCTATTTTTAAATCGGTCAAAAACAGATGGATTCTATTCTATGGTATTTGAGTTGCCAACCGGGATCTAGCCCAATTGAAGGCTCTAACCCTTTCCTAACTTTGGCAAACATAAAACAAAAATTGTATTTGAGTTAATTTTATTGATAATAAGCATCCTTTTAAAATACCCAATATCCACTTGGCTTTGCGTTCTATCAGTAAGCTCTGATCGATCCATATCAAATAGAACATTAAAATAAACAAATTTCAACAAGAAGAGAAAACTCTGAATTGTTCAAAGGAAGAGAGAAAATTCGATCAATTATGACAACAAAGAAAATACTGAAATTTATTGTTCGTCTGCCTCCACTCAAAACCCTCTCTACTACTACAGCAACGCTGGTACATATCAACTCCAACAAATCTGCAATGTGCACTGAAGAAACTAGGCCTGATGGCAACAATCCTCATCACTCACCAAAGAATAAAAGCCGCTTTACACAATAAATATGTATAACTATGATACAAGAATTGACACCACATGCACAACAAAAGAAACGATAAATAGAAGCCGCACACTTGCATGCGCACACAAAAACTTGGAACCCGAAAAAAAAAAAATTAATAATGAGCATGCAACATTGAAAGCACCATCAAGCGCACACATCACCTAACTCGACTAGCAGCAGTAGTACATAAGATACAACGCATACGAGAGTCACCCGATTGGGTATCATCATCATCTTCTTCCACAACACGGTCATCATACTCATTATCTGCTACTCTCTCACTGGAAGTGGCCCCAGTCCCTTTTATTCCACTAGTATAGGTGGAATCCATAAGACAAGTCATGTGATAAGCATGACAGCAAAAGAAAACGATGACATTAAGGCTTTGTATAGAAAAGGGATCGAAACACATGCAACACCTTGCACCGCCCCTAGGTTTTGATTTAACCTCCATACTTCTCACACCTGGTGATTTCTCAATCACCTGAGAAGCCCTACTATCATTCCTTTTCGTCCGTGCCTCGTCTTCTTCATTGCTCAAGTAAATTCCATGTATTGCCTCTTTGTAGTATTTGACCAAGAGGTTGACAATATCAGCCTGTTTCCCAATTACACTCAGTCTCAGAATTTTTACACCGCACTCTATTCAAATCTAACAAACTTAATTGGAAGACAGGAGTACCTTAAGGATATCATTGCACCCATGTCTTAGAGATGTTTCAGTCCTGTAATTGGTGATGATTTTCACTAGGCGATCCCTAAGCCTGAAACCAAAAATTGCACAAGGTCAATACAAATACTTCTATAAAGACTACTCCAGAACCTTAGTATTTATCACTGACAAATATCCAGGTTATGTTATGTTTATAGCAAGTTCCAGCATATATACAACACAGATGTGTATACATAAGCACATACAAAAATATGTATATACGTACCCATATGAGCTTCCTATACACTAAGGCGTATAACACAAAGATATATGTTGAAACTTGCTTCCATATGTGCAATATGTGTGTGGGTGTGTGGACATATGGATGCATGTTTAATACATACATAATGCATGCATATGTGTATGTACAGTTGCACGGTTGCACCAAACATCTTCATTTGTGTCTATCCGATATGGATTCTCCTTGTCATGGCACAAGCTGAACAACTTTTTAAAATGTATCATTTGACTTTCACTACCATATAAAAAGAATACATGGTAGTTTTTGGACCTGTGACATACATATAGGGTTAACTATTGATTTGCCCCCTGAACTTGTACCTAACTTTTGATTTACCCCCTATCTTTTTTTTTTTTTAGAAAATTAAGGATACGAACTTCTTTTTTTTGTCAATTTCCCCCCTGCCGTCTAATCCTCAACATTTCATCCAATTTTCTGTTAAATCATTATAAATAAAAAATTGTTGAAAAAATAGAAAAAAAACCTACCCCACCCACAGACCCATCGCCCCCCTCTCCCTCCCCTCTAGTTTTTTTCTCCTTCTCATCCTCTCCCTGACGCTTCTCCCCAGGCCAACCAGCACCACCCCCAGCGACTCCAGCTCAGCCCCTCCAACCCTCTCTCTCTCTCTCTCTCTCTCTCTCTCTCTCTCTCTCAACCCAGCTGTATTTCCACTCAATATTGTCACCTCCTCCTCCAAAGGATGCAACCCTTTCCTCTCCCACTCATACCCACCTCCCCATCCCCCAGCTCAACCACTCCAACCCCCTCTCTCTCTCTCTCTCTCTCTCTCTGAATGGTCAATGGGAGTAAAGGAAAGCTCATATAGAACTCATAAACACAATCAGAATGTTTTTCTGTGTCTCTTAGCCTATCAATGCCCAAGTCAAATGGGTATTTAAAATAACAATTGTGTATTGCTTCAATCGGTGAAAACAAAACAATCATGTTGAGTTTTTTAAATTAAAGGTGGGTGTTGATGGCTTTGTGAGTTGGAATTAGGGTAGTGGCTAGTGGAATTGGATGGAATTTGGGGGAGGAGGAAAGGAAGAGAGAGAGAGAGAGAGAGAGAGAAGGCCGTGGGAGTGGCAGGTTTATGTTTATTAAAATTCTTTTATTTTTTGTATTTTATATTTAATGTTATTTTATTTTTCAGTATTTAGTTATTTTTAATGTACAAATTGACCAATTTGCCCCCATATTTAACGGCAAATTGGATGAAATGTTGACGATTTAGACAGCAGGGGGGGAATTGGCGAAAAATAAAAGTTTATATCCTTAATTTTCTAAAAAAAAATGATAGGGGGTAAATCAAAAGTTAGGTACAAGTTTAGGGGGCAAATCAACAGTTAAGCCTATACATATATGAATGACATTGAAAGTCAAGCAATCTAAAGACAAGAAAAGGATCTCTGTCTATGTGTGTGTGTATTTATTTATCTAATCTAATGAAGCTACTCTTTCTTCCATCTAGAGGATATCTACACATGAGGGCGAGCATGCGTAGAAAACAGGTCAGGACTTCTAACCAAAAAAATGTAACATAATTAATTCTATGATTATGCATGCGAGGCACAAGATTTTACCAGCAGAACGGATGTCAACAAACATTATAAAGAATCCTATAAGTTTCATTCTTAAAATGCCAACAGTAATATATGCTAGGAATTATAGGGAAACAAAGAATTCTATTAATTGATAGAAATAGGAATATAAGAAAGTAGCATTAAAACGAACACCACAATATTCTGATCAAACTGACCTAGGAATCTCCAACCCATTAGGAACCATATTCACTATATATAGAGGATCTAGATTTCCAACTGTGTGCTCCAGTAGCACGCCTACCTGTCAATTAGTGGACGAAATTTTAGAGGAACTTGAAGAGGACAAGTAGATATATCCAATTACCACGATGTTGATAAACACTAGATCTGCAGAAGAGGGAGAACAAATACCATTTCAGGTTTATGAAGACACTGCTGAATTAATTCTTCCCAAAGTTCATCATCATGTTGCATATTTACAAACTCCACAGCCTGTACACAGCCATAACATTCATCGTTATCACCCCACACTTCACAGTAAAGAGATAAAAATAACCCCAAAGGAACAACTGAAGCAATCTGTTGAAAGAAAATCCTCTTCCGCATTAAGAGGACATTAGGTACCTCTTCAATATCCCCAAGATTATTTATGATTACAGAAAGGGCTTGTTTCGCATTTCCCATTCTTCCAAGAATGAAAACTTGCTCCCTTAAAAGACCTCTTCCGATACAAATTTCATATGCCTGTGAAGTATATTAAAAAATCAATTCATTGAAAAACATCAAGTTTATCCTAATTGATTTTTTATTAACTGTTCAAACCTTCTCAAGTTTGTAATGTTGACTACTACGAAGAAAAGGAAGTAGCATCTTTGAATCGTAGTCTGCATAAAGCTCTACCTACCACAGTAAACAAACGACAGCACAAGTGTTAAACAATGTGCATAAAAGCAAACACAGATTAAATTTCACCAAACAGCACAAACTATTGTGATAACCTAACACAAGCTATTGCACAAGAAGGAAAAGAGTACAACCTCTTACAATACATTCTAAGCAAGGCATGTAATAAGTGAAATAGAGATCTTAAGGAAGCCTCTTAAAAACAAACCACTATTGCAAACTATATAGTACCTAATACATTTTTTGAAAGCAATAACAAAGATCTGCAACTTCAGTTTCATTCATTCCATATCGAAACGATGAAAGCAAGACAGTAATATAAAGATCTACTCCTAAACAGCAAAAACCAGTTGTTTCTTGAAGAACTTGGAAAATACTTGAGGGCAACATAATGGCAGGTCAGATCCAACCACAAGTGATTGAAGATATAATAACCACATTTTAGATGCATTAGGATTTAGGTGAGTTAGTGATCAGTTTACACATAACGAGGTGGAGGGCCGCCATTTTAGGAAGTGCACGTAATAGGCGTCTGAATAAGATGAGACACAAGAGGCAGGAAAATGTATGAAATCAATTCAAAAAACTCATAGTACCTAGGAGTACCAAAAAGAAGGTAGAAAAGCATAAGATATCTGAAAACAAGAAAAGCTGCATCTGCTATTCCATGTGAACCCCTGCATAATCTTGTTTATCACAAATCCCAAGTGTTCAAATTGCATGAGAAAGCACTCTTTTTCTTCAAATCCCAGGAGGCATGTACCATGCATTTATGAATCTAGTAAACTTAGACAGAGAAAATTTTAATACAATATCCAGGAGGCTGCAAGAGTTTCCAAAAGATCCCAGAGACCCAGTTGATTACAAATGTGCGACTGCAAGTATTTCATTTGTCTACCCTGAACTCAATTTTGTCATCGTCTTAATAAGATATATAGAATATTTAACAGACATAACAACTTATATCTAGAACAACTCGAGTATATCACACAGAAACCGTCAATGGAGTTAAGGCAATAATTATTTAAGTAGCTTCATCACACATACAGAAACCGGTATAAACACATGAACAAATCAATTATTTCAGCTTCCACAATACCTGCATATCATGAAAATCTTTTCCAGCATGAGGGTTTGCTTCAAATAGTGAATGCAAATATGCATGCAAGAAATATCTGGAATCACACTTGTCCCTTGCATTCAAAAGTTGTTTGACCACTTCAGATGGAGTAATTAAATCCTTGTTTTGAATCAATAAAGGAACTGCCTGCTTGCAATCTAGCATCATCAGTTGGACAACCTACAAGCGCACAAGCGACAATCAACCACAATAGAAATTAGCATGAGCCAACATGATAGAAATTAAAACAGTGACAAAGTTGATAATTCATCTCTTGATGAGTTATCTACATTGCAAGTGTTCTATGTTAGATAGAAATTATTGTGTTGCTATTGATACCAGGACCCAATTTTTTGTTCTGAAATTGTGAAGGTGGCCTCTAGAAAATCAATGCAAAAACCATAAACATTTGGAAAATCAATGCAAGAAAACCAAGATAAATTTTTTAAACACAAATTTCTTCTGTTGATAACAAACAACTATAACAGTAAATACAGGAACAATAAGTTCCAACTTACAATATGTAAGTTGTGATCTTATTCACCATACCTTTTCCCGAATGGAATCATATAAATTGTGCTTTTCGATGAAGGAAAATATGTCTGGCTTCAAAAGCTGGAAATAGAAAAAGAATAAAAGAAAATTTAACCAATTAGATATCGACTTTCACAAAAATCCTACGAAGATGTTAATATTCTGTAACAGATTCTAATTGTAGAAGTGCTTTGTGAATAAACGGAATAAATATGCATCAAGAACACTTACATCAGCATATAGTGAAAATGCTTTTTCATATTGCCCATCAATCACGTACAACTCTGCTAGAGCCTGAAAAAGAAAAGGGGTGTCTAACAAAATCAAACTTATCATAATATTCAAAATTCATATTCCGTATCAATAATTTCTGACTGACCTCCTTAAGAGCATCTGTCATGGAAGATGCATTCAGCTGAGGTTCTATGGCTGAGATAACAGGCAATGAAGAATAAATCACCGGTGGCCAAGATTTAACAGTTGACAAGAGCTCCGTATGAAAAGATGGATTTGTAGCCAGTGCTACTAGAGCAACCTAACGGCACCAAAAGAGAGAGACAGAGACAGAGACAGAGAGAAACAAGATAACATATGATTCTGCAGTTGGCAAATAAATAAAAAGTGTGACACAACTTTAGCAGTTCACAGAGGTAATGGAAAATTGTCCTCACAAACCTCATAAGCAGTATCACGTAGTCTTGGGTTTTCTGTTGGTATATATGGGACTAATACTGGAAGCTGACGCAGATGAGCAAAGTGGAAAACCCATCTGTGAAGCATAGTCCACTGCCAGTTATTTTGAAGAATTGAATGACACTAGCCAATTATTTACTGGGAATATTGTAAAAAACGGGTTATATAGAATGGTAATTAGAACCTTTCCCATGCTGAAGCAGATCCTCTCAACAATTTGGGACACAAAGATGCAGCTTCAGCATATTTTCTTTCCACAATCAAATGATCAAGGTATCTAGAACCAACCTACAGAGAGGAGAAAAAATTGAACAAACTGTGCAATTAAATCAACTAAATTACATGGATTTTAACAGTGGAAGTACAAGTGAAATATGTTCATCAATTACAGAATAACACTACGTAAATAAAGTTAACGGATGCATGTGCAACAGCATTACTAAAGAGCCATCAAAGAAAAATCCAAAAATTTTACAAGGGAAGAGAGAAAAGCAATAAAATATAAGCCATGGTGCTTCAAGCCGCTCCAAAAACTTTGTTCGCTATATTACTTTGGTCATTATGTGCACGCAAGGCACATAAATCTTAGAAAGTCTTTCCATGTTTCTTTGGTTATATTTATTCTGTATTTAGCCCACCCAATAAATAAAAAATAAAATGTGAATGAAACTTTCTCTAAGAGAACATACAAATATTCTTTTAATATCGGGAGGTTGTAGAAGTGAAGATTAGTTTCTAATTATTCAATGAACATCTTGCATTTCATAAAATTTAGAGGCAATATAGTCCTTTTTTCTGATCGAAAGGGCAATATAATCCTTACGAAGGCCATGCTGTCAAACTTTCAAGCATTAAGATATGTTTCTCACGAGGATGATTATAATGATTTTGCCTATGGTTCATAATCTCATAAAGCCTCCTAGCATAAAAAAGAAAAAATTCATAAAACCAAAGTGCATAAGAAATTAAATTATCTATATTCATATGACCCAACTGATTTAAGTGTACTTAAATCTAATAAACAATGATACCGCACGATGTTAGCCAGAAGGGTGAAAAATGTGTAACTTGAGGAAGACAAGAGCTGCTAGAATGCTTAAGCACACAACATAGACACATTTTCATCTTTTCTATACTGTGATATGAGAACGAACGAATTCATACCTCATCAAGAAGTTCACTCCGTCCCTGGCCTGCTTCAACAGCAGCCAAAGCTTTTTCATGCCAACCATGTTGAAGAAGCCAAGCAATATGATCTTCAGCATCCCTGAAAAGAATATATGCATTCATGTCTTGATCAAGTTAACGAGATCCCGCTTAACGTTATAAATATTACACAGTTGCATAAAACTCGACATGTACTCCTCCACATAAGTACCCCCTCAACTTCTTATTCAATTAATCTTAAAGGCATATCAATTCTCGGTTGGATGCCCTTGGTAAGGGAAAGAAGGCCTTAATTTTATGGGGTTGTCTAGTGCATTCAATGCTCTGGAATATTTGGCTTGAGAGAAACAGAAGGATTTTCGATGATTACAGCGGTGGGAGTGAGTTAAAGACTTGAGAGAGAGTCAAATTCTGGGCGGCACTATGGGCATCTGTTACAACAGCATTCAAGGATTATTCCTGCTCCTATATAGCGAGGGATTTAGTAGCCGCCACTGTGTTGTATCTCTTACTGTATTTCTATCTCTTTCTGTTTTAGTGTTGTGCTGGTTATTGTAGCCTCTTAGTTCTGTGTCTTTGGGGGGGGCCAATAGCTTCATAGGTCTTAATGTTCTTTGTTCCCGTTTGTGTACTTCCTTTGTTTATTCGTTAATAAAATCGTTTATCTTCAACAACAACAAAATATTTAATTAATCTTAAAGACAAATTAACACTATCATCACTATACAAGTATGGTAAAGATTTACAGTGCTAATTAATCACCCAACTAAGCTCATCCCCTGAATCATCCTTGAGTCAGGTGTCAACATAAGAAGGCAACAATTTAAGGATGGATGTACAAAATATAAAATAGTAAATCTAGAAGAACAAGAGTTTATGATTTAACTCAATCCTTATGGGCTTCAGTTTCCTCAGACTTTAGGGATTGGTCCTTTCATGCTATTGTGTCTGATTCTTTATCTCTGCTGGAAACTTTGGTGTTTCTGGCCGGAACTCAAATTCCTTTTGTCTAAGATAAAGGTTAAATTTTCTCATATCTATAGGGAAGTTAATTCTTTCAGCAGACTATTGGGCTAAAAAAGAGGTGAGTTTCTGATTTCTTTGAATAGTTTAACTCAAGAATAACTTTTACATGATGGCTTCAGTTTGGTAGTTTAAGGGGTTGGTGTTAGAATGTGAAGGTAAAAAGTCCCACATTGGAAAGTTAGAAAACCTGGTAAGGGCTTATAAGGAGTTGGGCTACTCCCCTCATTGCCAATTAGTTTTGGGGTGGAACCTCAACTTCCTTCATGGTATCAGAGCAAGTTAGCCCACGTGTGAAGCCCAACAGCCACACGTGCTCCACGTCCCCCAATATGTGTTGTCCACGTGCTAGGCTTGAAAATTCGCCTCACGTGCGGGGGCGTGTGAGAATGTGAAGGTAAAAAGTCCCACATTGGGAAGTTAGAAAACCTTGCAAGGGCTTTTAAGGAGTTGGGCTACTCCCCTCATTGCCAATTGGTTTTGGGGTGGAACCTCAACTTCCTTCAGTTGGCTGCTCTATTGTTTTGGCTTAAATGATGCTCTATGTAGCTCCTTCGTTTTATTGTTTTAGTTTTCAGTCTCGGCGTATTCCTGAAATTAAAAAAAAAAACAAGACAGATACCTTCCTTTTTTGTACTAACTATGTTCTTAAAGCATAACTTTTATATAGATGAGACAGTAATACGACATCATTCCAGGTCACAAGCACCAAAAATTTACTTATGACACAGAGATCGATTGATCGCTACGGACCTTGAGAGTAGATGGAGACTATTTACTATATGTACTTCAAATCTTCAAACATAATTTACTCTATAGACAAGCACAAATAAAAAAATACAGCACTGACCTGGGTTTTGCAATGACTACATCCTTTGGGGATACAATATAGTACAGTGGTTCATCACCTTCAGCCCACTGACCACCAGCATAGCTGCTACCTAAATTCAAACTAAAGGGTTTTACAGCTATATAGATGTAATTATTCTGCTATTCTTAGACCATGAACTTCAAAATTAAAGTATGTTAACCTGAGAAAGGAGCGTGAGCAAGGGAATAGTCCTTTGCTTTGTAATGCTCAAAGCCATGTACAGGTAAAGCATCTGTTGAAAGCTCATCATTATTCCATGTTACAATACGTACTTCTGGTCTCTGTGCATTTCCCTGCTTCAAATAAATTATAATTAGAAACAATAACAGGGCGGTAATTCAGATAACATATCTGTGAGACATGTGCGGTAATTCAGTTTTTGCTAACATAATTGTGTAGAAATGGGTTGTGGTTGATAGATCGCAACAAAAGCTTTCCATATATATAATTTTCATGAAAAATGGACATGTATAATGAAAGTATGGTATTTAAAGTTGTTTTAAAAAATGGTACGTTTGTAAAATTTTTATTTTTTTATTTAACCTATGATAGTGTTTGACTTTTCTGCTTGATTTAAAAGTTTAAAAGTCATTGGATAAGCTAATAAAAAGTATCTACCAATAACCTAAATCTAAAAAGCCCTTTATTATAAGCACCAAAAACACACACAAATAAGTCAGCAAAAAATTATGGAAGCTAAATAAGGTGAAAAAGGAATATCAGGAAAAAAAAAAAAAAGTTAAAACCCACAAACAAAAAAAAGGAATTTCCACCAAGAAATCAAACAAAGTTTGATCTTAAACAATAGGTTCCAAAAATGCAGACACAGCAAAGCGTCTAATCCAATCCAATCCAATCCAACCCATTGGCTGGCTCGTAAATGCAATAAATTGTATAAATGTGAATAAGGGGGTATAAAACATTAAACAAAAAGGGTCAATACACACATTTTCAAAAAGTATAATGAGCCACCTTCAAGGAGAAATCACACTTCCAGCAACTTTACAATGTCCCCCCCACCACCACCCCCGCCCCCCACCAAAAAAAAAATGAAAAAATGAAAAACAAACGGAGGGGAAATAGAATAAAAATACAGAGTAACAAGATGTATGTCATACAGCATGAGGGAAAATAAAATACCTGCCGTGATGGAACAGAGCTACTAAATTCCTTCTCCCCGTCTTCTTCACCAGGGATATAGGCTAGAACGACCAAAGAGTCACCAAAAGGAGCAACACCAGAAATGAAATAGCTGGTCTGAAAGGATGCCACAATATCCACCTGGTTCATATTAGACATTGGCATCGAGACATGCTTAACTGTCCCATTGGCTGCTCTAGACTGATTTGTTTTTATCGACGTTATTTTGATTGATGTTCCCCAGCCAATGACCAACAATGTGTCGTCCTGAATGTGATGAAGGACAGTGAGAAACCCATGAAAACAACACCATAACTACTTTATTTAAGGGACTAAGAAAAAGAGATGCAAACTAGGAAAGAAGGTTTGGCTGCCATTTTTCATATTGAAAAATTAATCTTAAATAGTTATGAAGATGATGTGCTAAATATTCTAAGGTTAAATCAGTTTTTAGAGTCATTAATTGTAACATCATAGCATTATAATGTGCAGGTGTAGAAATGGAATTTCACATTTTTCCCGTGCAGAAACTTTCATTATATTAGTTCTTTATGGGAGACAAAACTTTCATTGAAAAAGGAACAAAAGTGCAAGAATAGTGAACAAGGAGTCCACTCCTAAAAAGGATTACATGTGAAACCTGCAACCAACAACTCTACCCTAAGATAGATACAACAAAGACCAGAGAAATGCCCAAAAAAAAAACTACAAAGTAGCTCCTTTCCCTATGATAAAACAGCAGAAAATGACAAGCCTCTATACTCCAAAGCAAACCATGCCCAAAGTCGAACTGTCCTATAAGCACTCCATCACCTCACCAGGCACATTTTCAAAAACCCTCCTATTCCTTTCAAACCATATAACCCAAAAAAATTTCATCATAGCACATCTCCCCAGAGCTACCACCCATTCTCCTTCCCCAAAAAAATTTAAAGTTCTCACATATAAGTGCATTACATGACACCGAAATAGACCAATATAAACTTGTCTCCTTGAGCAGCCTTGGCCATAAAGACAAAGCCACTCGACCATGAAGCAACAAATGATCCGCTGCTTTATTTGCTCCAAGAAAAAACAGTGTCTGAATTTGACAATTTCCTATATGTAGTTATGCCAAGTCTAATTTTTTTTTTTTTTTATAGAGTTGTGAGAGGTTTGACTGGCTTTTCTTAGGTTTTACTTCAGCTGTTAAAGAACTATTAGATACCTATGATATTTGAAATTCCAATTCCAATTCCTCCCAATCATTTCTCCGTTCCTTCCCCAATTAAAATCCTAAAACAGCAAATTTTGCTACTACCTTTATCCCTCCACTGCCACTTGAAACAGCATTTACAATCCCAAAATTAGCTGCTGCTCCTGAATTCCAGCAATCTTCTATAAAGTCCCTTCTACGCTTTAAATTTAGGACCTCTTTGGAAATGCTTTTACAAATGATAAAAGTGCTCCCAAATAATTAAAAGCACTTCTGGTAGCAATTCGCAAAAATATTAAAACTGCTTCTGGGTTATAGAAGCACAGCTTAGTTCTTTATGGAGCAGCACCTGACAGCTTCCAAGCACATTTACAAGAAGCACTTGGCCTTTTATAAAAGAACTCATGTGCCTCTAACAAAATTGCTTCCAGCTGAAGAGCAACTGAGTAAAAGCACTTCCTAAGAAAGCACTACCAGCAGGCCCTTAATCTTTCAAGTTTCAACCCTTATTTCATTCTGCCAAATCATACAACTCTAAGACTCAAAGCTCCGGCCCCCCACCCACACACCCCCCCCTCCTCAAATACAAGCACCTTATGTAAGTTTACTCCCATGCACCACGTCAAAAATTATTAAAGCGTGGTCCACCTATTTACTGCATGTGCCTGTAAATACTGTGAGCATTAACTCTTTCACTAACCTGCCAAACTAGGTGAGGGAGCAAAAGCTCAGGTCGTGGGCTTCCTCGTGGTCTTTCAATGAATGTTATACGCTGATCATTTGCAGTATCGTATACTTTCACACCTGCATCATTAGCCCAAGCAATGAGACTTGTTCTCCACTTCACTGCATGTATAGGACCTTCACCAGAATGCAAAACCTAGAAAGACATATTTGCTTTAAGAAATTAGAAAGCATACCGGGAAAATTCTTTTTGACATGCAATAATATTAGCTTAGTACAAACCTGATCTCTAAAGCCCAGCCATCTTTTTGTATTATAATATAAATGACCAGCTAAACCACCAGCTGCAAATCTCCTAGAAGATTTTTTTGCATAATCTGGATCCAGAGCAATAGCCTTCATTGGGCGATGATACTCAAACCTCATTTTCTCATCAGTAAAAAGGCTGTTTATTATAACAGACCCATCGTCTGAACAGCTTCCTATATATTCACCTTCTATGTCAAAGCTAAGATCATTCACTGCAGCAGTATGAGCAGGGAATTCCTTAACCTGCAACAAAGCCAATCAAGTACATGATATTGTCTTCAATGATAAATCAGGGGCCAAATGCAACAATCTTTCAACCTTAACACGATATGAGACGGAAAAAAAAGGTCACTGAATGCATTGGCAGAACAAATTTGATGACAGTAATGCTTAGAAGGCAGACAACAGAAATCCTTAGTTTATTTAATTTTTCGGTAAACCACATAACCAAACAATAAGCATAGAGTAGTAGAGTCCTACTCTTTTCTTAGGAAGCA
Source organism: Prunus avium (assembly GCF_965620075.1). NCBI lineage: Eukaryota > Viridiplantae > Streptophyta > Magnoliopsida > Rosales > Rosaceae > Prunus > Prunus avium. The sequence goes on from NC_142289.1 coordinate 30,305,737, forward strand.
GAAAAAAGACTATTAATTGATTTAAAGTGGTACCAATTATACTGTCACACATATGAACATGAAAACTCATGCACAAATAATTCTGTTTTCAGTGGACATTATATATTCTCTAAAATCATGGTGTTGATTGCTGCACTTGCTGCGCAACAAGGTCCTCTAACTTAGAGAAAATTCAAACATCTCCAAGTAACATGTCTCATCTATTGTATATAAACTTAATTTGTAAGCATACTAGCCTTACACTTACTGTATGCCTATATTGTCGCATGGACTCTATCTATGTCTAAAAGAATTAACAAACATGATAATGCAACAGATAACAACCAGATAAGTAAAGGATTTACTAATGGCAGCAGCCTATATGAAATGCAAATTCGAAACTACAAATATCGCAAAGAAATCATATCGGTAAACCACCTACTAATATCACAAACAACCTACATTGCTTGTCGAGGTTAAACGTTGCATCTCTAGCCTAACGCAGAGGTAATTGCCCAATCAAAAAAAAAAAATGCTTTTGATTTTAAGGTTTTAGGAGAAGTAGAATTCAATCATCACACAAGGAGTGTAAGTTCAACAGTGCTGAAATTGAATTGGCACAGAAACAATTGATTAAGAATTTTTTTTTTCGTAGTTTGATTTTTTTTTTTCGTAGTTTGATTGGGCAGGCAATAAAAGTACAGCAAAATCAAAATAAACCACCTTACAATACTGCATATAATTAATAAAATGAAATTATACTAAAAGGGCTTTCTTTTTCTCTTTTTTGTTTCCATTTGAGCAATTGAAAACCCCCATGGACCATCCCTTAACTAATCTCCACTGGGTTCAAGCTCTTAAACCCAATTTTCCAATAAACCCGCAAAAAATTTAAAATTATCAAGAAAAACCAGATCCAGCCAGCTCCATTTTGATCCAAACCAAACTCATATCCCACGAATGACACTAACATAACCTTCAATACAATGATTCCAACAACGACGAATTCAGAAGATAAAAAACTGAATTGAAGCCAACCTCAGTCCCTCACCTGATTCCCGAGAAAATCGAGAATATGAACGGTGCCCCCGTGAGTTCCGAGCGCGATCATTCGTTCCGCGACGGCGATACACGTAGCCACATCGCTCGTCAAGAGCGTAGGAATGCTGCCTCCCATTCGCTGGTACTTTAGCCTCGGCTCCTCCTCCTCCTCTTCATCTTCCTCTTCTTCTTCTTCCTCTTCTTCCTCTTCTTCTTCTTCGCCCTCTTCCTCTCTCTCATCGTCTCCTTCTACGCCGTTATCTGGCGGAATTGGAGCCATTGTTATATACCTCGTCAGCTCTTCTCGTGGATGTTCGTCGTCTCAGAGAGAAGAATGATTTGAGTTTCAGAGTTGAGAGTTGAGGGAGAGATCTGTTTGGTTTGAGCTTTCTTTGTGTTTTTTTTTTTAATTTTAATTTTTTTAATAATTTGGGGTCTTTCCTATTTAATGACGGTTTGTGAGTTATTTACAAGGCGACAAGAAGAGTGACGAATGCAGCATGAGCGCCGCGTGGATAGAATGGGACTTCTCACTTGGGTTGGGCGTCGTTGTGTTAGTTTTGACCTGTCACTTGCTGACTTTATGTGGTCACTTTGCGAAGAATCAATAATGAAGGGAATAAACCCAACTTTTCATAAGTTAACCTAATCCTTTAATGAATTTATATTTTAAATTTTATTCTTAAATAAAATGATCATAAACGACATAATTGAATTTAAAAACAAATTAACTTTATAAAAGCACTTCCATTCATTTGTCATGGCAAAAGACAAGAGGAGGTAAGGGCAATTACTATTCATGTGAATCATACACGTCCTAGCAAATTTTTCCTTGATAGGGGTTGTTTTTGGAGCCTCAAAAAAGGATAGGTGGAAGTGTTCTAAGGGGTCATTTGGTATGGGGACTACGATGTACTGGACTAAATTCATGGACTGGCTTGGATTAGTTCAGATTGACCTAAGCTGGATTATATACTGACCTATATTTGGTGCTGCATCGGACTAAGAAGTTGGACTGTAAAAATAGCGAAGACCTATGTTTGATACTCTGTCAAACTAAAAAATAATTATTTACATATTTTTCAAGTGTATTTTTGCTCATTTATGTCTAAAAAAAGATTTAAAACAAAAAAAAGTTGATATTTTTTAAAGGCTAAAATTATAATAAATAATGAAATATATATAATTTATTAAATAAAAAATTCTTGTATTTTTGCTTGATCTCAACTACATGTGCGAATAATTAGAGTTTTGGTTTTTAATTTTTTTTTTTTCTTCTATTTCTCAAATGATGGACGAACTCGAAGTCCCAACACAAGATATACAAACTTCTCATATCTAACTTTGGATTTTTTCTGTATTTAAAAAAAAACGGTGCAAACTTCTCCGATCAAACTTCTCAGCTGAACACCTTACAACTTATGATCATTCCCTCTTTTTAGCTTCTTCTAAAAAAATTTCCCAGCCAAACACTTTTTAATTGTGATTCTCTCACAAATTTCATCAATTCTTTCTCTAATTTTCTTCCTAATCACTTTCATTTACTCAATTTGTTCATACAATGAACGATTCAACTCAATCTCATGCGTCACCATCATTTTCTCCACTCTCTGCATCTACCATGGCTGCTTCGACTCTTGCGTCAATTCAATGAATCATGGCTTCTATTTGAGGCCCATGGTCGTCGCCCTCTGAGCTTAGGGCCAACACCGTGCACTATTCTGATAGCCAAACAGAGACCCAAGACTCGTCGTCCCTGATCCACATGTACGACAAGAGCTCGACCTATTTCGGCTACCATTAGCAGCGGCAAGATCTCAAGGCGATTATTGGGTTTCAAGCATTTTCGATGAACTCGAGTTGGGAAGTGGAGGACTCAGCATCTATTGCCCGGACTCGTGTCTAGGTTAAGAAGAAAAAGAAACTATTATTGCATTGGACTTGCGTGTTTTGTTTAGCGAGCTCATTATTTTGCAAACCATGTTTCAAGCTCGCTATATTGGAAGAGCGAGTGAGACAATTTTTTTACTGTTGGACTATATAATCTCGTTTAAGTTGGTCCCCCTCTTACCAAACATGGGTTTCAAGTGCTATTTAACCCAATCCAGTCCAATGAGGCCTCCCAAACATGCCCTAAGGGGCTTAATAACGCCAGTATTTAAGAGAAGTTACTCATGCACTCTATGTCTTAGAGCACTTCCATCCATGGTGCCATGACAAATGGCAGGGCCAAATAAGGGCATGCACTATTCACATGAATAGTGCCTACCCTAGCCCGTTTTTTTTTTTTTTCCCACCCATTGCCATGGCAAAGGCAATTACTATTCACTTTGGGTTAAATTTATTTTTATGTAAGAGATTAATAATAACAAAATTGCTAGGCATGTATAAAAAAAGATTTTGAATTTTTTTGGTAATTTTTCAGAATTTTTTTCGATTTTAAAAATAATTATTTGATGACGTCGGCGCCCTCAAGCAACAGATCGAGATGTTCTTTCCTTTAGGCCTGCCCAATCTTCATGGAGCCCATCATCTGCTCGGGCTGGATTTGTGCAGTGGAGTGGGTTTCTTCAACTTGGGGGGACCTTTTGTCCAGGCTAGGCTCTGGGTGGAAGTTCTCTTATGTTCGAATCCTTATTCCCAATATCACTTGTATAGAAGAACCGAACCAAACTAGACCTATACGGTTTTTGTCTGGTTCGGTTGGTTTTCAATTTGGAAAGATAAAAAAGTGAAGAGGTGAAAAAAAAAAATACAAAGAAGAGAGGAAGAGGTAGAAGAAAGAAATTTATGAAAAGATATAGAGGAAGAGAAAGGGTAGGAAATATGTGGGGAAAAGATAAAAAGGGCAACAAGAAGAATGATTATGGTTCACCGAAAAGGAAAAAGAAGTAGGGTTAAAGTTGTTATTTAGTTGGGTATAAATGGAAACTAAGACATTTGGGTATTAATTGGACTATGTTTACACCCAAAATAAACAGCCAATAAGGGCAAGACACGTGGAGGAAATTGGGCTTGGTCAGAGGCGCCCTCGGCACCCTGCCTACCGATCACTCCATTAAGGCAACGCCCTCTCCTGGGACACGTGGCGCGCTCCCAAGCGACGCCCACAGTCCCACATCGAAATAATCAACAAAATGCACACCTCCCAAAACCTATAAAGGGAGGCCAACTACCCAGAAAAGAGGTAATCAGAACTAACGGCATACAAGCCTATTGATCTGTCAGTTGAACTTTCTATTCCCGAACTTACTTAAGCATCGGAGAGCCTTCGGCCGGTACCACACCGGTGCCCTAGGTCCTACCGTGCGTTTGCCTTTATTGCAGATCGCACAGTCTACCGAAGCATCAAGGCTACCGAAGACACAAATTTACTAAGTTGACCCTCTAAGTCAGAGAACCACTTTTTGACGTCAACAGTTTGGCGCCGTCTGTGGGAAACGATAAAATCAACCCTTTATCCCGAACATATGGGGACCACTGAAAAAACTACGTTCGTACCGCGAGAGGGGATGCCGTTCGGCATGCCAAGCGGGGTAAGCCCTGCGCCAGCCCCCTACACACCGGCAACAAGTCCCCCTGTGATCCAATCCGCCGAAAACGCGGAGCTCTTAGCCCAAGTCGTGTCCCTTCGGCAGGACATGGCTAGGATGCAAGAACACAATAATCTTCTCTCGACCAGAGTGGAAGAAACGCAACTGCTGTTGAACCAGCAGCAAACGCAGAACATGCCGACAGATCGATCGTCCGAAAGCCTACAGACTCCTCGTCGGCAGAAGAAGGGCAAGAAGGTGGCAAAGGCAACGCCTGCGCCGTCTAAACAATTGGTGGTCCCTGCACCCAAAAATAAGCCCCATGTATCGAAGAAGGTCTATTCCGATTGCCGACACAGGCTGCTGGAGCGAGAAGTCGAACGACGGTCCGAACGGCAGGAATCGCCGATCAGGATCAACGCCCGCTTGGACGATCCTCAACTGAAGAACATGGGGAGGAAGTCACCGATACGGAGGATACCGGTCCTGGAGTCCACGGTAGAGTCTGACCACGAGTACACTCCTTCCACCAACCGGTCATCTTCCTACCGTTCGGCAACCCCGACGAAGTTCTCGGAGGTCAATCCTGCTAGATCCCAGCAGCGATCGGCACACCAGATTGCAGAGGAGATACCGGACAGGGACCCTGTCATTCGCCTCCTCCTTCAAAGGGTACAGAAGATGGAGGACGATCGGACCCGCTCTCAGGAGCCAGACTGGGGAAGGCTTCGGCCAGGACCCTTCACCGAGCGCATAAGGCACTCACGGTAGGATAGGGACGTACAGCCCCTCCGCATAACCCCTTACACAGGGGTGGAGGATCCACTGACACACCTTCATTCTTTCCAATCGGCAGTGGGGTGCCGAGGGCTAAGCGACGAAGGCCTTTGCCTTCTGTTCCCTTCCTCACTCACAGAAGCAGCTCTGAATTGGTTCTACCGTTTGGAACCAGGGACGGTCGACTCCTTCGACGGGCTGAAGCAGGTCTTCCTGAACCACTTCATGATTCAGACGGACAGGTTGTACTCTGCCGATGACCTGTATACCATCCGGCAGAGAGATGACGAACCATTGCGCAAGTATGCCGCACGGTTCAGCCATGAGTATTCGAGATGTCCGGATACCGATGACAGGGCAGCCTACGGCGCCTTCAAGAGTGGCCTACGGTCCTCACACTTCCGGTATCTGGTACACAGCAGCAACTGGCGTACGTATGACGAACTCATGAAACAAGCGGCAATCCACGCCAAGGCTGAATACTTCAACTCGAGGGCCGAGCCCACGGCTCGGCAGAACGAACCCGTACAGCGTTCCTCCACGGTACAGGCATCGCCGTTCGCACCAGCAGCGCAAACTGCAGGGTACCGCGAAAACCACAAACGTAAAGATGCCGGAAGCTCCCAAAATGGGCATTCCAAGAAAAACAAGAGCAGGTACGGCAGGGACAACCACCGAGCCCCGCTAACGGCACATAACCAAGGGACAGAGGTGTTCACCCTGCTCAACACCTCCTACGAGGCAGTGCTACTGAACGAGAACGAGATAATCCCGAAGCCAGCATTCCGAAAGCCCAGTCGGCAAGACGGCAGGGATACAGGGAAATTCTGCCGATACCACCAGCAGAACAGCCACAATACCGAGGACTGCATAAGCCTGCGAAAAATCGTTGAACGGTTAATTCGGGAAGGCAAACTGGACCAATACATCGCCAGGCCTCAGCAGGCGCCAGTCCCGAACGCTAATCGGCAGATCAACATGATCAGCACGATCAGCGGAGGCCTAACCCTTGCCGGAGCATCCAACCGTTCGATAAAGCAGTATGTCAGGGCGGCGCAGTACCCCCAAGTCCTCGGAATTGAAAGCAGCCGGCATACAAAGATGCCGAAGGTCAGGTGGGAACCCATCACTTTCTCCGAAGAAGAAGAGGAAGGGATCATCTACCCACACAACGACCCTATGATCATCCGAGCCGACATTGCCGAGTTCGATGTCGGACGAATCCTCATCGAAAATGGCAGTTTGGTAAACGTCATCTTCGCCGATGCATTCAAAGAGCTCGGAATTGATGACAGCCAAGTCAATCGCAACTCTCGCCTCTCCTTAGCTTTTCAGGAGACCTGGTCCAGCCAATCGGCAGTGTCAGCTTGCCAATCGCCTTCGGCACAGCACCACGAAGGACCATGGTCTACGACCAGTTCCTTGTGGTAGACTGTCCTACGGCGTACAATGTTATTATCGGACGAACGGCGCTAACGGCAATAAAGGCCCATTTGTCCCCCCACATGCTACTCATGAAATTCCCAACCTGCTACGGCACGGGGGCAATTAGGGGCGATCAATTGAGCGCTCAGAACTGCTACGCCACAGCATTGAGGTCGGCAGCCCCGCACAAGCAAAAGGAAACCTTCACGGTCGCAGACTTGCCGAACGGCAATGAACCGGTGGACGATCCGAGGGAGGAAACGCCCGCTCCAGTGGCGCAACCTGCCGAAGATCTCGAAACGGTGGCGCTGGACGAGAGCCAACCGGACCGGTGTGTAAGAATCGGTACCATGCTGAACGCCACCCTCCGTGCCGAATTCATCCAGTTCCTTCGACAGAACTCAGAAGTCTTTGCTTGGTCCTACAACAACATGCCAGGCATATCCCCTGACATCATCAGCCACAAACTGAGCATCTCGCCAGCATTCAAACCTATCAGGCAAAAGCGCCGATCCTATGATGCCGAACGGTATGAGGCCATGAAGAACGAAGTGGACAAACTCATGACCATTGGCTTCATACGGGAGGCCATATACCCGGAATGGCTGGCGAACTCAGTCATGGTTCGGAAGGCGAAGGGCGGATGGCGAATGTGCCAGGACTACACCGACCTCAATAAGGCCTGTCCGAAGGATAGCTTCCCGTTGCCACGCATCGATCAGTTGGTTGACGCCACTGCCGGTCATGAACTGCTCAGCTTCATGGACGCATACTCTGGGTACAACCAGATCTTCATGCACCCTGCCGATAGCGAACACACGGCGTTCATAACTGACAAAGGCCTATATTGCTATAACGTCATGCCGTTCGGCTTGAAGAATGCAGGGGCAACCTATCAGAGACTGGTCAACCGAATCTTCGCTAAGCAGATCGGCAGCACCATGGAGGTCTACGTGGATGACATGCTAGTAAAGAGCCGAACGGCAGGGGAGCATCTGAAAAACCTATCGCTCATGTTCGGCATCTTGAAGGATTACCGAATGCGACTCAACCCGACGAAGTGCGCCTTCGGCGTATCTTCCGGAAGATTCCTCGGTTTCATGATCAGCCAGAGGGGTATTGAGGCAAACCTCGATAAAATCAAGGCAATAATCGACATGGAGGTGCCGAAGACACAAAAGGACATCCAGAGCCTTACCGGACGAGTGGCAGCCCTCACTCGCTTCATCTCCAAAGCTACAGACAAATGTGCACCGTTCTTCAAAGCCTTGAAAGGGGGCAAACACCATATAGAGTGGACTGCCGAATGCGACAAGGTGTTTCAAGACTTGAAGGACTATATGGGCCGAGCACCGCTACTGTCAAAGCCCCTCCCTGGAGAAACACTCTCTCTATACCTATCGGTATTCAGCACTGCCGTCAGCTCAGTACTGATACGGATCCCAGAGAAGGCGGAGCTGCCGATCTTCTACGTCAGTAAGGCCCTTCAGGGGGCAGAGTCTCGGTACCCCCCACTCGAGCAGCTGGCTTTAGCTCTGGTCGTTTCTGCCCGGCGGTTGAGGCCCTATTTTCAGGCCCACACCATCGTCGTTCTAACTAACCAGCCCATTCGGCAAGTTTTTCAAAAACCAGAAACATCCGGAAGGCTGGTGAAATGGGCGATCGAGCTAGGAGAATTCGACGTGCAGTTCAAACCTAGGCCTGCCGAAAAGGGACAAGCCGTAGCAGACTTCATCGCTGAACTGACACCTTCGGAGACTTCAGAAACTGAGAAAACCCCTCCACTGGAAGGCCTACCGAACGGTAGTCGTCTCGACCAGTCAACTCCTTTCTGGATCCTGCACATTGACGGCTCGGCAAACCAGCAAGGATGCGGAGCAGGTCTGGTACTCACCGCTCCCGATGGAGCCAAAATTGAATATGCCATCAGGTTTGGCTTCCGAACGTCCAACAACGAAGCCGAATACGAGGCACTTTTGGCTGGCCTACGGCTCGCCAGAAGCATGGGGGCAATTCAGATCAGCATCTACAGCGACTCGCAGCTAATAGTGAACCAGGTGACTGCCGACTTCGCAGCTAAAGACGCGTCCATGACGGCATACCTTACGGCAGCACACCAACTGCTAAACAAGTTCCAGGCGTACGAGATTCGGCAGATACCAAGGAACGAGAACAGTCATGCCGACGCCCTCGCTAGACTGGCTTCGGCAATCAACGACAAAGTGGGTCGAAAGATCCCCGTCGAGATACTGGCCCTTCCGAGCACCGCCACTGCCGAGATCTGTGCTGTAGAGTACAACGATACGTGGATGTCGCCTATTCATGCTTACCTAACGAACGGTACCCTCCCTACAGATAAGGCCAAGGCCAGACAGCTGCGCTACCGATCGACGAGGTACATTGTCATCAACGACATCCTGTACAAACGTGGCTACTCGACCCCCTACATGAAATGCATCACCGAAGAGCAGGGCGAATATGTCCTTCGGGAGATCCACAGTGGTGTCTGCGGCGATCACTCCGGTTCTAAATCCCTGGCCCACAAAGCCTTTCGGCAGGGCTACTATTGGCCATCCATGCACAGGGATGCAATCGCGATGGTAAAGAAGTGCGCCAAATGCCAGAGGTTCGGTAACATCCCGCACCTACCTGCCGAACCCCTCACGCCTATCGTAAGCCCATGGCCATTCACCCAATGGGGACTCGACCTAATTGGGCCAATGCCGCAAGGCAAAGGACAGGTCAAATACGCAATCGTTGCCGTGGACTACTTCACGAAATGGGTTGAGGCCGAAGCCTTAGCCACCATAACGGCAGTTAGAGTTGAAGAGTTTATCTGGACCAACATCTGTTGCCGCTTCGGCATTCCCTACGCCATGATCAATGATAACGGCAGACAGTTCGATTCGGCGCTCTTCAGGCAGTTCTGCACTCGCCTCAAAATCAACATGTTCTTCGCCTCGCCAGCTCACCCTCAATCGAACGGCCAGGTTGAGGCCGTAAATAAGATCATCAAGAAACTCTTGAAACGGCAACTCAACAGTGCCAAGGGCGCTTGGCCGGAGAAGCTTCCCGAAGCTCTGTGGGCCATACGGACATCCTACCAAACCTCCACAGGGGAAACTCCCTTCAGCCTTGCATTCGGCTCAGAAGCCGTTGTCCCAGTTGAGATCGGTGAGTCTTCTTACCGAACGAAAAGCTTCGAGCCGAAGGCTAACGAGGCAGCACTCGCGTTAAGCCTGGATTTAATCGAAGAACGGCGAATGGTAGCCAACCTTCGGAATGAAGCTTACAAACAGCGTGTCTCTTGGTACTACGACTCAAGGGTCAAACCGCGTTCCTTCAGAATCGGGGACTGGGTCATGCGCAAGGTTTCGCTTGCAACCAAAAACCCAACGGAAGGAACCCTCGGACCTTCTTGGGAAAGACCTTACGAAGTCATCGGCATCCTTCGTTCCGGTACTTACAGGCTCCGAGGCACAGATGGGAAGACCCTCGGTCACCCATGGAATGTGGACCATCTCAAAAGTTATTTTAAATAAAGCCCCCTAGCCAACGGCAGGGAGGAATTTGTATTTTTGCCTATGGCATATATATAAATAAAACGAGATTATCCAGTTCCATGCGTTCAGAACGAAACATCCTAGCGGTATCCGTTCGAAAAATTGTTTCGGTAGGGCTCACCCAAATGAGCCACAGTAACATTGCCTACGGCAACTAAAAGTAGACCACTACAGGCTTACTGCCGATTCCAACTTAGCTTGTCAATTTTTTCCAAGTTAATACAGTATGTACGAGCCTACGGCAGTACAATGCCCTAGAATTACCTACGGTAGTCTCATCGCGCAAGGACTACAAAGCTATACGGTATCCTAGACGCGCCCACGGCATCTCCATAGGCGAAAGGCTTTGTGGGACCTTGTTCCTACCAATACTTTGGTCTGTATACCGAAGGTAAGGGCACTTCGGTTAAATCCAAAGCAAACAAACTCCTAAGTGGCCAACGGCCCAATCGGTAATTATCCTACAGTTATTAGCCTACGGCAGTAACAAGCATGGATAAGAATTCAAACATAAATTAACAAAAACACAAGTTTGAAAAGACAAATTACTTCAAATTAAAAATGCCCTCGGCATTAATGTGTTCGGAAATTTTGCCAACGGCAATCAAAATACAAAAACTTATTACAAAAATACAGCTCAAGCCTCGGCAGCACGACCTCCCTGGTCTTCGGTAGCCTCAACCGCGGCATCGACGGTCGCGTCAGGGGCATCCTCGGCATCCGGACCTTCGGCATCTTCAGGGGCATCTTCCCCCTCATATTCCTTGATCATCTCTTCTGTGATGCCTTCCGGTAGGGGAGGAGGATCGGGCAGTGAAGTTCAGGTTCAGCTTCTGGCCCGGATTAAACCGCTTGAAACGGTAGATGAGGTCCGCCATTTCCGAAGCCACTTCATTATCCACCAAAGAGGTGAACTCTGAGGAGGAACGGTATCCCCCGATGGCTTCGTTAACGGCAGCCTCTATCTCTGCTGCCTTCAACCTCTCGGAGGCCTCCAGTGCCGTCCGCACCGCCGCCTTCGCTCCTTCGGCCTCCCTGGCCGCCTGCTCGGCGCCATCCAGAGCCTCGCGCATCTCGGCAAGCTTCGCCTCGTACGCTTGGATCTGCCGTTCGGCAGCGTGCATGTCCTGCACGAGGTTGGCATGATCCTGGAGGGCTTTGGCTGCTTCGGCAACCTTGGAACGGCCATCCTCGTATAGCCGTTTGGCGCGCTCGGCAGCGTTGATCGCCCTCCTCATGCACAGCCACATGTCCATCGACGCCTGAAAGGTGAAGCCACAAGTTAGTACCGAACAAAACATAACAACAACGAAAACACAAGGGGAATCAGAAGGTTACCGTGGCCTGGAGACGGAAGGCACGCCCCGCCTCTTCCCGAACAGCCCTCTTCGGCAGCTCGTCGATTTCAGACAGTTCCATCTGCGAACCCAGGATCATGTGGTTCGCAAACTGAACTGTCTTGGATGGACAGGCGAGTGTCACCGCCTCGGCAGGGCCCTCCTCGTCCTCAACCGCGAAGATGGCCCTCTGGGAATCGGCAAGTCGGACCCGCTTGGGAGTCGAAGCGGCATCCAGGTCCACCGTCACGGGCCGTTTCCCAGACGCCTTGGACGAGGCGGCATCGGCACTCTGGCTCGGAACGGGTGCCGGCTCGCTGACAGGCGCCCTTCTGCTCATGGGCTCGGCATGGCGTTGCCTTTGCCGTTCGGAAAGGGGCTGCTCCTCAGAGACTGCCTCCGAGACCCTCTCCGCCGAAGCCTCTGGATGCCGTTTCTGCTTCTTCCCTTTCGAAAGCACTTGGAGGCGCCTCTTCGAGGTCTCCGACATCTTCTTGGCCTCGGCAGACTTCCTGGCCTCTGACACTACAGGAACGGTGGAGTTAGCCAAAAAAAAAAAAAAAAAAAAAAAAAAAAAAACTCAAGTGAACTTACTCTCGACAGGGTTCACAAGACAGGCTCTGACGAGGTTCTCGGTAAAGAGGAATTTTGGGTATTCCCTGTCACCGGCAGGAACTCTCAGCCGAACTCTGTCAATCTGCCGAAGCTCCGACTGCGTTGCCGATGGTTGCTTCAGTTTGCCTACAAAAATAACGAAAGAGGTTAATCCATCGAACCGAAAAAACTGATCTACCGATCGGCATGGTAGCAACCTACCGGCAATCTGAAAGGTATTTGGGATATGGAAGCGAACGGGAACTCCTGAAGGCGATTCCCAATCGCCAGAGAGGAGAACCCGCCGATTCCTCCATGACTTCTGGGAGGTTGGCACTGCCGTGAGAAAATGGCCCCTTTCGGAAGCTCTGAGACAGTTCGCCTGGACCCAGCCACCATGATCGGTACTCTTCGATTTGGTGATGCTGTACAGGTGGGAGAACTGTTCATAGGAAGGCCCCTCCTCATCGGCAAGCCCGAATGCCGTAACTACCCCCATCAGAACAGCCCAGAAGTTCGGATTGAACTGCCCAGGAGCGTATCCAATCTGGGCCAAG